>NC_092342.1:63617500-65040000 GCF_046630445.1 Rutidosis leptorrhynchoides
ACATAATAAAATATGTATTACAAGCACTAAGGGCTGTAGCTCAGTTGGTAGAGCACCTCGTTTACACGCGCGCCTATGTTTTTCAGGGGAGTGCATCATGCAATCAAAAAATGTGATCTTATTGAGAAATCGATGTCTTACAAAAAAAATAAAAAAAATATGCAGTGATATTAGAGAAGGGGGTGTTAGTTTTAAAAACACTAAAGATATTAATCCTCAAGTGATTTGTGATACTTTAGAAGCTTCAAAACAAAATACTAAAGATTCCAATTCAAATGCAAAATCCCCTCTTTTTGATACCATTAGTGAAATCTGTAGTAGCAAAAACAAAGGGAACGAATCTTATTTGGCTCAATTTAATGACGGAGATGAATCACAAAAGCAAAATAATATGAAAAGTTCATTCAAAGAAGAGTTATTAAAGTTTGGTGGTGTTATGGATAAGTTGGCGGTCGAAGAGTTGCCAAAAAGATTGTCAAAAGCATGAGCCTAGCCTCATGGAACACCCGAGGCCTAGGTAGTATAAATAAAGGTCGAATGACGGGTGATTTAGTCAATCATTTTCAAGTACAATTTTAACAATTCAAGAAACGATGGTCAAACAAGTTTCTCAACCCATTTTAAATTCAATATGGAAAAACCAAGTTTTTCAATACGTTCAAGTTAGTTCTACCGGGCGTTCCGGTGGTATTTTATCCATTTGGCGAGATGATTGTTTTTCTTTGTTAAATCAATGGTCTAACCGTTTTTGGATAGCAACTTTGTTAAAGTACAAGCCTAATCAAAGGGTGGTTTTCATTATAAACATTTATGCTCCCCAACATGAGCAAGATAAAGGTTTTGCTTGGAATCATATTGTTACAATGGTTAATAATTGGTCGGGGCCTATTTGCTTATTAGGCGATTTTAATTCGGTGTGCAAGGAGGAAGAAAGGTTTAGGGAAATTATTCACCCGGCCGAATTAGTTAACTTCAATAACTTCATTTTATCGGCTAACTTAATCGATCAACCCTTAAGTAATGATGAATTCTCTTGGGAAGGTCCCTAAGGCAAACAATCTCGTATTGATAGAGTTATGGTTAATGCTAGTTGGTTGCAATTATCTCCCGATTCAATTTTAATTGCCGGTCAACCAATGTCTTCGGATCACAAGCCTATTATATGGGGTAAAAAATTGCAAGATTGGGGTCCCAAACCGTTCTGGTTTAACAATCTATGGTTAGAACAACTCGGTTTCATGGATATGTGTTCTAATTCTTGGTCCTCTATGGACTATGTCGGTTGGAATGCTTTCGTGTTAATGAAGAAACTTTGGTCTCTTAAGGGCGAATTAAGGTTGTGGAAGAATCAACAATTCCATCTATCACAAAACATCATGAAACAATGTGAAGAAGAGATTCGTAAAATAAAAGACTTGTTCAAAATTCGTAATTTAACCCCCGCATAATCTATCTTACTTGTTAATTGCAAAAACAAAAGAAGACAACTTGTGATACGGGATGAGGCAAAAAAGAAATTACACTCTCGCATTACTTGGTTGAAACTTGGTGATAAAAACACAAAGTTTTTTCACCTAGTTTCACGAATAAAGCAACAATCAAATGTAATTAGTGGCATGGAAATCGTAGGCATTTGGATTGAGGATCCTTGTGTCGTTAAAAATTACACCATGAGTTATTTTCAAACCTTATTTGCTGCAAAACAGACCACGATTTTTCCTACTGTTTTCTAGGCTGATCTCGATCTTAACAG
Organism: Rutidosis leptorrhynchoides; assembly: GCF_046630445.1. Taxonomy (NCBI): domain Eukaryota; kingdom Viridiplantae; phylum Streptophyta; class Magnoliopsida; order Asterales; family Asteraceae; genus Rutidosis; species Rutidosis leptorrhynchoides. Next base: position 63,619,254 of record NC_092342.1, read on the forward strand.
ACTCACGGCCCAACAAGCAGAAACTTTAGAAGCCCAATTTGAGGTTGATGAGATTCGAAATGTTGTTTTTGGTTCCGAAGGAAAATAAAACCCCGGGCCCGGATGGCGTTTCCTTGAAGTTTTTTAAGACGGCGTGGTTGTTTATTGAAGCCGGCATTGTTGGCGTTTTCTCACAATTCTTCTCGCGCCCCACTTTTCCGAAAGGTTTTAACTCTTTTTTCATTGTTTTAATTCCTAAAACAAATACAACACATGCGCCCGATTAGTCTTATTAATGTACCTTACAAAATTATTGCCAAAACTTTAGCCAATCGGTTAAAATGTGTAATTTCTAGTTTGGTTAGCAATAACCAAAATGGTTTCGTTCTGTCAAGGGAACTTCTAGATGATGTCATGCTTGTTAACGAAGTAGTCAATTTGGAAAAGAAAACAAGAAAACCGGTTATTTTGTTGAAGCTAGACTTTTCAAAAGCATACGATAGCGTTTCACACACCTTTTTATTACAAGTTTTATCACACATGGGATTTGGGAGCCGTTTTGTCAAATGGATAAAATGTTGTATTTCAAACATTAATTTTTCGGTCCTCCTTATTGGATCCCCATCAAGTGAAGGTGTCATGATGTTTAGAGGTTTAAGGCAAGGAGATCCTTTATCTTCGTTTTTAGTTATCCTCGCTGCGGAAGTGTTAAGTAAAATTTTGTCCAACGATTTAGCTAACGGAAATCTTCAAGGATTTAAGGTTTCTAATACTTTGCGGGTCAACCATTCGCAATTTGTGGATTACCCCATTCTTTTCGCTTTCCCCTCGTTTCATGAGTTAACTCGGATCAAGGAGATTCTTGGGTCATTTTCGCAAATGTCGGGCCTTAAAATTAATCAATCAAAAACTTTATTATATGGCATTCATATTTCAAGGATCGAATTGAGAACTTTTGCGGATTTTATGGGGTGTGAAGTCGGATCCTTTCCTTTAGATTACCTAGGGATTCCTATCGGGTTCGCTAGTAATCGAATTGCCATGTGGGATCATATTGTTATGAATTTAAAAGGAAGCTTGCCGGTTGGAAAGGTCGTTGTATATCCTTTAGGGGTAGGCTCCTTATGATCAAAGCGGTTCTATCAAGCTTGCCTCTCCATTTTATGGCCTTTATAAAGCTCCCGTTTCGGTTATTAAACGTTTGGAAGCCTATCGTACAAATTTCCTTTGGGGTGGGGATTGTTTGAAGAAAAAGACGTCTTTAGTAAAGTGGGAAATGGTTTGTATTCCAATTAAATCGGGCGGTTTAGGTGTAACTCCCCTAAGATCCAAAAATCTTGTTCTCTTAGCAAAGTGGTGGGCCAAGTTAAACTCTAACAAAAATCATGTTTGGCGAGCGTTGGTTTGTTCTTCTTTTGGCCGATCATTTACCGGTAAGTTGATTAATAACGTTTCCTCCTTTTCAATCACAAAAACATCTTCACTTTGGAAGAATGTTCTTAATCTTCAAAGTGATGAAAACATGGCGAATTCGGTTGGGCCGAATTGTTGGAAATGGAAGCTCCGAGACGGTTCTCAAATATCATTTTGGCATGATGTTTGGGTCGGTAATTTAGCTCTTCGGGATTGTTTTCCTACGCTTTATGCTATATGTTCCGACCAATACTCTTCTGTTAATGCATTCTGTTATTGAGATGGGCCTTGATACGCAAGTAGGCTGGGTCTTAAAACTTAATGGGCCTGTTATTTTTGATGATCATGTGTTGGGGTGTTCCCTGCTCCAGGAACTCTCTGTTATCCGAACGTCTATTGGGGAGGACGTGGTTGTATGGTCTCCTTCTATTTCGGGTAATTTTAATGTGGCCGAGGCCATGAGACTTCTTGTTATTGCGGATAATGCTAATTCTCCGGATTGGAAAAACCTTATTTGGAACAATCGGTTCCCTTCCAAGATTTCTATTTTTCATTGGTTGGATTGTAATCGTAGTATACCGGTTAAAGATACTCTCATCCGAAGACATATTATTTCGGCTCATAGTTCTTCGTTTTGCGTTTGGTGCAACTCCGAACCCGAAACCGTAGATCATTTGCTTATCCATTGTTCTTGGTCTTAAAAGTATTTGGCCCGCCCTTTTTAATTGGTGGAACGTGAGATGGGTTATCCCGAAGTCTATTTTGGAGTTCTCTAGTGATTGGTTTTATAGGATGGGCATTAGAGATAAAAAGTTTTGGAGGTTAATCGGCCCGGCAACAATTTGGGCTATATGTATGGCAAGAAATGATTTCATATTTAACGCCAATTACACATGTTGGAAGTCCATTGTTCGCCAAATCAAACTCAAAGTATTCTCGTGGGCGACTTTTTATAAGTTATGTTATTGTCATCAATTTTATTTATGGGATTTTAATCCCGGTATTTATGTTTGTCGGCTTAAGCTTAGTTTGTAGCAATTATCCTTTGTAATTAAGCCGATTGTAGTTCTTTGTAATCGTTCCCTTCATCGATTTGATGAAGGTTTATTAATATAATGTTCCACTCTCGCCGAAATAAAATAAAAATAAAAATAAATAAAAAGAAAAGTATGCTATTTAAGCTTATTTAAAATTATTCATCTCTCCGTTTATATTCTTTATGTAACAGGCCATCCCTTCTAGATCTATCTATATATTTCTGATTCAAACATACGTACGGTTAAGGTTTAGCAAGTGGAATATGATATTGGCTGATGACTACAATATGTAATAATGAAGGGATACTGGCAGTTGTCGACCAATTTAGTGATTTACTCGTTTCATATCATTTCAAACCTCTTGATGAATCTTATACCACTTTTAACCAAAGTTACAAACTGGATGAACCGGACCAATGGGGTACCAAATAATATGCCACTATGCAGATATTACAATGATAGTAACCAAGTACACTCGGTTTAATCCAAAGCACATCGGGTACGCATTGCGCGATGGTGTGTGAGGAGTTTCCTCTTAAAGTGTGTGTGGGTAGCATATGATCGCGAAGGTGATTCAGTCCCCTCTACATGATGCCGATACTACCGTTCTAAAAAAAGATTATATTATGTTGACCTGTAAGCATTTTCTATACAAAATTGCAGTTATATGTAGTCATGTAAAAGTCAGGCAAATGGGCCAACTAGTCATGGACTAATCGCGTATGAGTAGTAGTCAGATGTGACTCGACCAAGTCGGGCAAAAAGTTGGTCAACACAAGTCAATGTTGTTCAAAGAACCAAACTAAGTCAAATTTGGATTTATTTGGTCAAATGTTAAATAGTCCCCGACTTAGCAGATTAGCCTCTACAAGATCCTCCGATTAGTACCAATCAGCCCGCTAGCGACCTTTACAACCACAGTTATATGCATAATTTTTTGAATATGACAAAATTAAAACTAAATCACACATTCGATCTGTTTTTTACCATGGCAATTTTCAAGGTTTTATGTGCTTTTTAGACATCTTAAATAACTTCAAACATGTATTCTGGGTAATAACCAAATCAAATTCAATTGAAACTCAAAAAAGATCAGAAATATATCTTACAAAAAAATATATAAAAAAAAGATGGCACGATTAAGAGTTAAGACTAATATAGATGAAACAAAATGCATGAACAACCAAAACAAGTTGTTTCGTCATTAGTCCTTAATAAATATTAATATCAATCTCATAACCAAAGAATACTAAACTGTATACCTGGTATAAATTTCCACGACAGTTGGTATGAAACTTTAAGAAACCATACTTTTGAACCATAGAGAAGACACTCGATATTTAATACACAAGATAATATGTCGTTCTTATGACCAACTGCGGACCATTAAAAATGCATCTAGTTCTTCTCTTCCATGAGAGACTGAAGCAATGTGGCGCAATCAGACATGATGTCATCCTTCATGAATCCCATGTTGGCAAAACGTTGGTCCGAGACAAATACCGTTGTAGCAGGTGAGAGCCACACGGGCACAGTCACGTCCTGGGTCAGCCATCTTGCAACCATCAAGTGAGCTGCTGACAAGAACCACATCGCAGGTATCATCACCGTGGTCTTCGTTGACATTTATGTAGTATGTTCCTGTTGTGTCGGTGTTTCCTTCTCAGGTAAAAATAACTTTCCGTTTCTTGTTCTTGCATTCCACTCTAACCTTTGCACCTGCAAAAGAAAATAATTGCAGTATTACTAAAAGGGGATGATTCTCACACACACTTTTTTGATCCTCACACACCTATTTTAAACTTTTACTCTTCTAATAATACTCAATTGGTGTGTGAGGATCAAAAAAGTGTGTGTGAGAATCATCCCCCATTACTAAATGATAGCAACTTAAAAAGAGAGCCTTACACACTCTACACAAGAATTATCACCCACCCTTGATAATAGTGCATATAATAATACGCACGTGCCAACTAGGGCGGAGCCACCATATTAACTATGGTGGCACGTGAAAGTATAGGTAAATCTATCCATCGGACCAACGGAACGTGGTAACTTCATTCCTCCAAAAGACTCTTCCATTTCATCAAGGTCAATGGTGTTATTTCTACGAAATCCTTACTTCGAACTCTTAAAGCTCTCTCGTCATCTTCTTTACGCTTCTTATTAGATTTGCTTTTATATTTTCTTTCGTCAATAGAAGTCTTACATTTGAGTTATCTTCATTTATCTCTTTAAGACATGAAGCCACATTTCCCGTTATGCCCGCACTATTAACATAGCCACATAATTTACATCGGACTTTGACCCTGTTGTTTAGCAGATCCACCAAAACTCCATATTCCCACCCAACATCTACCATTTGCCTTTAACTTTCTAGACAAGTTGTAGCTTCAAAGACACGTTGATGATAATCACTGATCAACAATGAAAAACAAATTTAATGATAAGTTGATGTAAGTTTGAGGAACATTCTACAAAAAACATATAAAACAATTAATGGAACTGAATATAGAAATCGAATCTTAAAATATACACTATATTTTAGTAAACATGCATAATTAACAATATTACAAAATAACAATAATAATTGAATATAGAACTGAGAAGAAATCGAACCTTTGTTGATGATTCGCAAACTCAATTATTGGAAACCGGATGACTTTGTACGTGAGACATCGTATCTTGAGCGTGCGTTACGTTTGTTCCTTCGGCGAGGGGGGGGGGGGGGGGGGGGGGGGGGGGGGGGGGGGAAGAGCGGCCCAAAATAATACAGCAAACCCTAATTTTAAAACATTTCAAGTCTTGACCAAACTTTGACTTTGCCGACTTTTTACCATTGACTGTTATTGGAGAATACACGATGACCATGCCTAAAAACGGCGCGTTGGCCAAGTCGTCCGACTTCTGCAACCATGAAACACGCATAATCCAAGCCCAATTGCAACTACTCCTCACCCACATCTTTCGTTACACACCAACTTTGACCCAACTCGTTTCCACCTCGTTATGTGTATTCTCTTTCTAGATATAAAGATATAGATCTATAGATCTATATTATACTGACACCACCGCATTGAACTAAAAATTAATGTCTCGGGCAAAACTCATTCACGCCCTATACCGTCTTGTAAGACAGGACGCCGATCAGATTGCAGAATAAAATGATCACCCCCAGAGATTTAGATTATCGTGGTTGTTTTTCTATTTGCAGCAACGGAAATGATAACGGAAGTGTTCACGATTTCAGATTCTCTGATTTGAAAAAAATACCTCGTGTAAGTGATGATGGGCTTGTTTTCTTGAAGACGTCCATAACAGCTATATGATATTTCAGCACCATGATAAGCACAATTTAATTATTCTAAATTTAAGTACAATGCATGAAACTGTAATCCTTCATGGTCTTGATGTTCTTGAAGACCCGGTACTCAGATAATTACGTACTTTGGATAACTAATAATAATAATTTTATTGATAAAATCGTGTATGCAAAGGTTGTTATGGAAACGTCAGTTATTTTGGGTATAACATTGCGGGCGGTTTGTGGAATGCACGAGAACTTCAACAAAATGACAAATTTTTGGAACTTCGTCCCATGAAAATACATATATATCGACAATGATTAAGCAACAAACGATTGTTTTTTCAATTTTTTTACAATGTTGTCAACCATCCCGTTTTAAAAGAAAATTGTTCAATCATCTGTTACCAACCTTAAGACAAACACCGCAACCACCTGCAAATGACCACGAAGTCATTACTTCTTCCGGTTGCTCCGCAACTTCTTAAAAAATCAGATTAAACAATCTTCTCTCAACACGAGGATAGTTGTCAGCATTGTATAGAATTGTAAAGAGAACTGTTTGTTATTCAACCATCGTCGATGCAGATATATTTTTCTCAGTACGAAGTTTCAAAAGTTCGACATTTTGTTGTAGTTCCAGTACGTTCCACAAACCACCAGCAATGATATATACTCAATATAACTGATGTTTCCATCAACAACCTTTGCATACACGATTTTATCAATATAATTATCATCAATAGTCATCTTAAGTATGAAATAATTATGGGTCTTTGGGAAAATCAAGATCAGGAAGCATTACACTTTCTTGCATTGTGAATAATATTTAACAGAATTAATTGTAGCTATCAAGGTGCTGAAATAACAAATAGTTGTTATGGACGTCTTTAAGAAAACGAGCTCATCACCACTTCCACGGGTTATTCTTCTCAAATTAGAGAATCTGAAACCGTGAACAATTCCGTTATCATTATTGTCGGTGCAATAGGAAAACACCCACTGTAATCTCAATCGTTCTGGGGCGAGCATTGTAATCATTGTCGTTCTGTCTTACAAGACGGTATAAAGCGTGAATTTTATGAAGATTTTGATATAGATCTGGATGGTTCATATGTGATAAAATAAGTGATAAACTGTGGAAGTTCATTATTCAATAAAAGTACGGTTTGGTTAGATTAGTTGTGAGGATTTATCGTATTTTTCTTCAGAGATTTGAGATAATGTTAATGAGTTTTGCTTGAGAGATTTGAGAGACCACTTCAACCACAAAATGAGGTTACTCTCATCTTGCAGTTTCTTTCTGAAGTTGCGAAAATTGATCATCGAGGTACCCTATATCATTCAAAAATCAATTAACAATTAACAATAATGTTAAAAAATCATAAATATTTTCATAATATTTTCATGTCATTTTTTACAGGCTACAAACCTCATTATATAGAGATGTGGTGCATAAAATAAATTGTCTTTGCAATTGAGTGACAGCAATCATGGTTCCTTGTATATCTTAAAGAGTGTTTACTATTCATCATTCTTGAAATGAGTGCCTATCTGCAAAATTAGCAATCTTGTTAGTACGTATAATATACAGACATAACATACACTAATATGAAATTACTAAATGTGAGAACTTAATTGTTGAAGACATTAGTATGAACTTACTAAATTGAGAGACCAAAATAAATGATAAAAAGCAACCAGAAGGTGGAAACTAAATGATAAAAAAATATTATTCCGTACTAAGTAGTATCTATGTACTATTTTTTTTATTTTTTTTTTTGCTAAAAAACGATAACATTAAAGCAAATCCGAAGATGAGTACACGTAAACATGATACAAAGTAAACCAACAAACGAGCCCTAGCCTACAATGTCCTAACAAAAAAGTTCAGAACAGGGTGAAAAGCCGTATGATTAGGACAATAAACAAACTAAAGCTATAACAGTGAAAACTAAGCATCAGCTGCACTAAACTAACAAGATAAACAGCTGCACTAAACATGATAAACAGATAGCAGCAGAACAAAACAACGTAACAAATTAACAAACCGAAAGACCATATGATGATCACCTGAGGCACACAGATCGAGACAACATCGTCCAAAAACAGGGGCGGATCCAGGATTTGCAGTCACTGGTGTCACCGGTTAAAACTCAAAAAAATTTCTACTAGATGTTTTATTTCAATGGTGTCACTCATACAAAATTTACACTATCCACTGGTATCACTAGTTAAAAACTCCAAAAATTTTCCACTACATCGCGTATTTCAGTGGTGTCCCGTGCCACCACACTCAACACACTAGGTCCGCCCCTGTCCAAAAACCACCCCATATGATGTCTCAGGCGACACCAGAAAGTCCGATAGCCACCGGAAAAAAAAATAACGATGGTGACAGAAAAAGAAAAATAATACCGGACACCGAGGTTAATTCAAGCCAGACTACAAGCAACAACGAACGCGAGAAAATAGATCGGCCTGAAAACACCAGCGAGCGCCGGAAAATAGAAAAGGGAGAAAAGAAAAAGGCCTAGCCACCGGTATCGGCCGAGATGCCGGTGGCCGGAAGAGAAGAAGCGATCAGGCTACAAAACGGAAAAGATCGGAGGACGAAGGTGTGACGGCGCAATTAGGGTTTAGTGTGGAGGAGAAAGTAACGAGCGGGAAGAAAAAAAATGACAGGATATTTTTGAGGGTGGAGCTACGGATCTTAGGTGCTGACGTGCTGTGATTGTTGAAGCTTTATTTTTATTTATGTATTATGTACTCCAAATTTTTTTTTTCTTTTCTTTTCTTTTCTTAGGTACTATCAAAATTAAATTAAGGATATCTTCATCAAAGAAAGAACAAACCTAAAAACAAACACAAACCTCAACGAACAAAAAATGCTCAAAAAGATTAAACAATCTAGACCAAAATAAAACTAGCTACCTCAATCCAAGCCTAAATCGAAAACAACCACGACGATCAAAACATCCAACAAACTAACCGTGAAAACCACAAAACCTACAAAACACCACATAAATAACAAATAAAATAACTACGAAACAAAAAGAAAAACGAACAACCAAGTAAACAAGAAACCGAATCAAACGGTTTAGGAATGATCGAGGTACCCGCATCATTTTCATCACGCAACACACAACCATCCTTCTACTTATTTGCCTTCGGTTTACCTTTTCTTATTCTAGATTGAGAAGGGCAAACATCGACCTTGCTTTCACCCATTTGTAAACCACGATGTTGATCTTTTTCAGATGACCACCGACAATCGACCCAACTAAATTCAAATGATCAGAAACTGAGTTCCTACATACATTCACGACATTAGGTGCTCCCAAACTGTCAAGACTTAACGGAATCTTATAGCGGTAGTTTGGCGGAGGATGCTTTTTTTTTTAAAGGCAAGACCAAAGTGATGTTGGTGGGGATTGAACCTGGGTCTCTTTGGAGATTCTCAAGCAACCAACCACTCAACCACCCTTTGGGGTTAGTTTGGCGGAGGATGTTGATTGCAGTTTTTTAAAAAACAAATGATTTAAAAGGCAAAAAAAAACTCGAGGGACGTTGTTACTAATATGGGGTATAATACAGGGACCAACGGAGCTAATAAGTCCAAGAAAAAAATTGGAGATAAAGGAGTTAAAACTAATAGTAAGAGGACGAAAATACCCTAACATGTTTAAGTAAAATGAGAAATATATCCTCATGTGTTAAACATGTGATATGACTTAACAAAAAAATTTAACATCTATTAAATCGAGTGACTAAAAGTGTAATATTTTGAAAGCACGATGAGTAAATTTGTAAGAAAAAATTATAGTGACTAAAGTTGCAAGATTTGACAAACTACGGAGACCATCCTAGTAGTTAAGTCTTTTTATTCATACACTTCTACACGTTAAGTTCTACTCTCTCCATGAGTTCTTTTTTTATAATGTGTGCGAGTATAGATTACTAAAAAATAAAAATTATTTGACGTACAACTTTATTATATTGTTATTGTTGTTTACACACACACACGTATATATATATATATATATATATATATATATATATATATATATATATATATATATATATATATATATATATATATATATATATATATATATATATATATATATATATATATATCACAGACTGCTTTAAAATTCATGGAAATTTGATTCTACCATTCTCATGATGTCTTTTTTTTAGACCGAAGGTCCTCTCGGAAGCAATCTCTCTACCCTGAAGTAGAGAGAGGGATTATTTTCTCTTTCTATGGGTGGAGAATTTTTTCTCGACTCGTGGTTAGAGAAACGACTTCTTTTCTACGCTAGGGTAGAGAATCGATTGTCTACATCTCACCTACCTCATACCTCGCAGGTATGAGATTGGATTTTATTGTTGTTGTTATATATATATATATATATATATATATATATATATATATATATATATATATATATATATATATATATATATATATATATATATATATGATAATGCTAAAAACGAACATATATTTAATAGCATTATCCCTCAAGAAAGACAAGCTTTTAGTTGCAATTGTTCTATTTACAAGTGATATTCGTTTAAATAATAAAAGGTGAAGACAAAAGACAGATTCGACGAATTGAAGACGCAAACGACCAAAAAGCTAAAAAGTACAAATTACAATCAAAGTGGTTCCAATTATTGATGAGAAACGTCTCAAAATTACAAGAGTACAAGACACGAAACGCAAAATACAAGATATTAAATTGTACGCAAGGACGTTCGAAAATCCGGAACCGGGACCAGAGTCAACTCTCAACGCTCGACTCAACGGACTAAAAATTACGAGTCAACTATGCACATAAATATAATATAATATTTAAATAATTCTTAAAATTATTTATATATTATATATATATTTATAAACCGTCAGCAAGAAGCGAACAAGCTCATGTGAGCTGGAAAAGCAGGCCATGCGATCGCATGGCCTGGCAGTTATAAAACCATGCGATCGCATGGTGAATAGTAACTGGCCACATCCCTATAAATTTCGCAGTTTGGTTGAACAACATCACATCTTTTTCTTCTCCTCAATCTCAACGTATATATATATATATATATATATATATATTTTAATTTTAATTTTCATTTTAATTTTAATTTTAATAATAAGGGTATGTTAGCGAATGTTGTAAGGGGGTAAGTCGAAATTCTGTCCGTGTAACGCTACGCTATTTTTAATCATTGTAAGTTATGTTCAACCTTTTTAAATTAATGTCTCGTAGCTAAGTTATTATTATGCTTATTTAAGCCGAAGTAATCGTGATGTTGGGCAAAATATTAAAATTGGGTAATTGGGCTTTGTACCATAATTGGAGTTTGGACAAAAGAACGACACTTGTGGAAATTAGACTATGGGCTATTAATGGGCTTTATATTAACTAAATGATACCTCATTAATTTAATATATAGACTTATAATTTGACGTATTTATATATAACCACATACGCTTGACTGGGTACGGTGGACGGGATATCTATAAATACCAATAATTGTTCATTTTACCGGACACGGAACTGGATTAATAGTTAATAGACTTGTTGAAACAGGGGTAGATTACAATCAAGGGTAATTGGTGTAATTGTTAACAAAGTAATAAAACCTTGGATTACACGCAGTCGATAACCTGGTGTATTCATTAAACAAAGTATTAAGACCTTGTTACAATTCGAATCCCCAATTAGTTGGAATATTTGACTTCTGGAATAAGAATAATTTGACGAAGACTTCCGCACTTTATGATTATGACTGATGGACTATTATGGACAAATCCCTATGGACATATCGAATAATCCAGGACAAAGGACAATTAACCCATGGTACTAAACTAAAAACAACACGTCGAACATCATGGTTACGGAAGTTTAAATAAGCATAATTCCTTTATTTCATATTTAATTGCACTTTTAATTATCGCACTTTTATTTACTGTCATTTTATTTAATTGCACTTTTAATTATCATACTTTTTAATTATCGCAATTTTATTTATCGCACTTTTATTTATCGCAATTTCATTATTGTTATTTACTTTACGCTTTAAATTAAGTCTTTTATATATTTAATATTTTACATTAGGTTTTAACTGCGACTTAAGTTTTAAAATCGACAAACCGGTCATTAAACGATAAAAAAAAACCCCTCTTATAATAATAATACTACATATATATATTTTTATATTTGTTAAAAATATAGCGTTAAACTTGGCGAGTTCCCTGTGGACGAACCGGACTTACTAAAAACTACACTACTGTACGATTAGGTACACTGCCTATAAGTGTTGTAGCAAGGTTTAGGTATATCCATTCTATAAATAAATAAATATATTGTGTAAAATTGTATCGTATTAAATAGCATTTTGTAGCAAAAATATAACTATTTTTTATACACCTCTACGCACATCAAGTATTTTTGGCGCCGCTGTCGGGGATCTGCTTAAACGCCGAAAGCGAAACGCTATCTATATTTAAAAAAAAATTAGTTTTCTTTTGTAAAAATACGTTTTAATTATTAAAAATACAAAAATATAAAAAGAAAAATAAAGTATATATTTCTAAGAGTTGTTTAAAATACATAAATTATAAAGTATTTTTATTTCTATTTTAGTTTTTAAAATTTAAGTTTTTATTTATTTTATATAAATAATTTAAATAATTATAAAACAGAATTTTAAAAACATAAAAAAAATATATATATATATATATATATATATATATATATAAAGCCTTGGCCCGAGAACTATAGCAGCCCAACACCTGGCCCGAAACTCTACTCCATGCGACCGCATGGAAATATAACCTCGAAGCCATGCGATCGCATGGCTTGAGTTGACAGGTCTGTAACCTCAGCCGACCAGTGTGACAACCCGGAAATTTCCAACCAAATTTAAACTTTAATCTTTATATGTTTCCGACACGATAAGCAATATTTGTTAAGTTAAATTTCAAAAATTTTAAACTATGTTCATACATTCATTCAACCTCGACCAAGTTCCAACGATTCACGAACCATTAAACGAATATGATTATATATGTATATGTGTATATATATTATAACTTGAAACGTAAACAAAATATTAGATTAAATACTTTATATGATTGTATCTGTTTCAAAATGTTTATCAATGGAATTAGAAGATAAGATCAAATGATTGAATTATCAGATATATTGAATTATGATTACAAGTCTCTGTTGAAAGGCCCACGTTGATTTGAGAAATCTTTTCATTTTAACAATATTCAAAAAATGGTAAAGTGATTTATAAATAAGAACAAATTGTCAATCATTAAGAACTAGACAAAGGATATTGGAAGATTGAATCTCATAAAGACTCGATTGATCTATTTAGTTTCAAACGTACAAAAACGTTTTCAGTTTAAAAAGAACTTTATTATTAAAATGTATATAACTTTTATAAATATCTAGAACCACTTTTGACAACTCATTACTTAACTAGTATGATAAAGATAACGATATTTATATTTTATTTTATTAAATATATATAACGATTTAAATTAATATTATATATATTTATACACGTATTATACGTACATAGTTTTATATTTTTACTATACTTAAACTTTACCTTTACTTTATTTTTACTTTACTTTAACTTTAATAATTCACTTTAATAATTCATACTTTAATAATTCACTTTAATAATTCATACTTTAATAATTCACTTTAATAATTCATACTTTAATAATTCACTTTAATAATTCATACTTTAATAATTCACTTTAATAATTCAAAATCTATTATAAATAGAATTCAATAAGTTTCATTATTTCATAGAAACTTGAAATTTTTTTTCTAAACTCTCTCAATCGATTTACATATATATATTTACTCCGTATTATTTCAAGATATTATTAGTATACATAAAATATTACGACGGAGTGCTGTCCGAGTGATTTCGAAATTGTTTTTCGAGTAGGATAGGATTAAGGAAATTATGGGTTATAGCTATGGAGGTGATTGAGTATGGTTCATGGGTATGCTCGTGAGGTCAATATAGTGTTTATCATTTCCACTGCGTCTACGTACCTTTCCTGCAATATTGAATCTCAATATTGATACGTGAGTACTCATAATTTAACTTTTACATACTAATAGTGTATCCCTGACTAGTGCTCGAGTATTTAGGATTATGCATGCTTGTACTTTTGATATTGCCCTTAGACAAGTTAGGTTGAATCTTGAATTAGTTACACTTGCGGTTGAGATAAGGTATAAGATATGCATGTCCTTGGAAAGCTAGCGAAAAAATAAGATTTTTTCCTTTAGATATCGAATGGTTTCGATGAACGGATTAGAAGTTATAATCAATTGAATTTTCGATATTTTTATTAAAAATGATTATTATTATCGTCGTTTTTAACGTCGTTCTAGTTTTATCTTATTATTATCATTATTATTATCTTTATCAATAAAAGGGATTTATCATTAAAAATTGTTATTTTTTTTATTACTATCGTTATTATCGTTAAAGTTATAATTAGTATTATTATTATTGTCCAATTATTATTATTATTATTATTATTAGTATTATTATTATTATTATCATTATTAATATATATATCATTATTTAAAAATGGTTATTGTTATTGTTATTATTATTATTACTATATTATCATTAAGATAATTATTAGTATTATCGTTAATAATGTTATAGTAACTATCATTATTAATATTAGTGTAATTAAAACAAATATTTGTAACACCTAATTATTTTGATTACTATTATTATCATTATTATGAACACGATATAAAAGACGATTAAAAGCTATTAAACGAAACGATTAGGAAATAATGAGTAAGAGTATCATGATGAAATTAAAATATTATAAGATATTGATTTAGATAAAATTATCGTTCTTATTATTTTTATCATTACTATTATTATTAAAAGTATCGTTAGTTTTAAAACTATCATTTTAATAAAAAATATCATTTTAATAGAAATTTCATTGTTACTATAAAATACCATTATTATTATTATTTTAAATAGAATTATTATTTTAAAGATAATATTAAAAATTATCGTAAATATTAAAGTTATCATAATTAGAATTATCGTTTTATCATAATATCATCTTAGTAATTATAAATATTGATATTTTTATAATAATAATTATTATTACAAAATAATACAACTTTTACTTACTATCATTATAGATATTATTTTATCAAATAAATATGTGATACAAACATATTTTACTACGTGTAATAACTTACTTTAATAATACCTATCATATTATCTTTATGATATTAAATGAACCCTATAAATTTTATTACTTAATATATATATAAGTATATTTTATTATATAAATTTAATATAAAATTTTATTTATTAATAAATAAATTATATTATTTACTCTAATAAATCTTTTAAAAATATTTAAAAATATAAAACGACGATATTTAAACTATATATTAATCATGTATAGATTTTTGGAAATTATTTTTGAGTCAAATTTACTTTTGTTGACTTTTGCATATTAGTCTCGAGCATTAGGATTGTGGTATACTATGACTTGACCTAATTTGTTAGACAAATATTGACCAACACATAAATATATATAATTAATTTAGGTTCGTGAATCCGAGGCCAACCTTGCACTTGTTCAATGACGTTATATGTATTTTTACTACGAAATACAGTATGGTGAGTTTCATTTGCCTTTTTACCCTTTATATTTTTGGGACTGAGAATACATGCGCTTTTATAAATGTTTGATGAAATAGACACAAGTAATTGAAACTACATTCTATGGTTGAATTATCGAAATCGAATATGCCCCTTTTTATTAAAGTCTGGGAATCTAAGAATTAGGGAACAGACACCCTAATTGACGCGAATCCTAAAGATATATATATATATATATATATATATATATATATATATATATATATATATATATATATATATATATATATATATATATATATTCTATGTAATTAGAATACCATCCGTTAGCCAAAATCATTTCATATCGAGAAAAAAAAATCCTTTATCCAATCGTACGAAATGGAATTCGTCATCAGTTCAAGTCACTCAGATTCCAAAATGGAATCCCATTCAAGCTCCGAAAGCAGTGTGACCGGAATAGATCAACCAATCAGTTATCACCTATTCTGGATGAATTGGGGATGGGTTCATAGCCTCCTCAATCATTGGAGACAAGAAGAAGGTGATCCCTTCCATCCATCACATTGCCCTCTTGACGAAGAACCTGAAGCACTTACCGGCGAACCTGTCCGAAACACCATTTTCTCGCTCATTTCCAGAGTATCTCGTCACGATTATATACTACATCAAATTTTAGATTTTATTTATCCACTCGTCCGAACCGATAATCACCACGGTGTAATATAAGAAGTCAACGAGCTTCGCGCTCGGGTAGTGGGTTTGGAGAATATGGTGCAGAGTTTACAAACACCAGCAGCAGCATCAGCAGCATAACCAGTACCACCATCATCAATGCCAACAGTACCATTACCACCTCCAACCACAACCGCGTCGTAAACCTCAACTTCACAATCTGTCCCACGAGCATCAACGTCATACGCACCATAGATACCAAGGAGTACCAACAACAATAACTGACGAAGTATTAATTCATAACTTCATTGGAGAAACATTCCGCGGCGATTATTCAATCTCTAAAGTCTTAGAGATTATCTAATCTAGCCCTAACCATAAATCAGTAAAGCGAACCAAAATGACAGAAGGAAGAGTAGAAACCCTAACAAAAATGGTGTGTGATTAACAAGCTAAACTTACTTTACCAACAGCATCAACAGTACCATCAGCGTTACCAGCATCGTCAGTACAGTCAACATCCGAATCAACAACACCGATAACATCACAAACTCCGTCAGTTCAAGAATCACTGTGGACATCATTACAAATCAATAATGTGCATATTGTATCAACGAGTTATGAAGAATTAACTCATTCCCTCTGAAGAAATTATATGTATATTATATATATATATATATATATATATATATATATATATATATATATATATATATATATATATATATATATATATATATATTTTGAAATAAATCTTTTGGTGCTAAGCTATTGTGTGTGAATCTTAACTACTCAGTTAATTCATATTACAAATATGCAATAATGTACGTCCTTCGGTCGCAACTTAACCAGCGTTAACTACAATCTCTATCGCAATTCAACAAATTCCAATTCATAATAAATCAAGTATATATTTGATTTTACACTTTCATCATCGATGTACCCGAAACTTTTCAGATAACATCATTCCTACTTTGTGAAATTCACAAGAATTCCATGAACCGAACATCATACATCAACAAATAACGAAGTATTGATTCATAATTTCAATGTCATTAAAGAAATACTGCGTAAAAGTTATGTACTTTTTAAAGCCTTTAGGGATTATTCAATTCTAGTTTCAACCGTAAATCAAATGAGTTTAATTTAACATTAACTCATTAAATCTATGTTACATCTGAAGTAAATATACATATATATATTTTCATAAAGACTGTAATAAAATTCTTTTGTACAAAATATTAATTGTGAATTTTTTTTTAACGGGTAGGTAATACCCGAGAGATATATAAATTCACAATTAATATGTTACATTCTTCGAATCTGATTCAGCAAATCATCCATTATACTCCCTACTTTCACAACATTATACATTCTTTTTTAGAAATCAAAACAACCATACTCATTTAAAATTTAATTACATATTCTGATTTTGAAATCTCGAAATTCAACTTGAGATATGACCAAAATTATCACTCTTAGATCCTTACATCTTTCACAAGCTATATTTTGACTTCAAAACTGTGTTAGAACATCAAATGTATGTTAACGATTACAATCTGTGTTCAAAGCCTTCGAAAATTTCTTAAGACACTTCGAATGATGAGCAATCGAGATGATGATCCAACCACATGTTACCCACAGTTATGTACCCGAAAAACTATTGAAACCAAAGTAAAAGTTTAAACAACGTATCCGCGTCAGATTCTTTGGTATTTATTAGCAAAAATAACTTTGCGACTCCTATTCAAAGTAGCCAGTTTTGTCACAGCTCCAGCAAGTCAACTTCGACTTTTCAGTCAGACTAACCTTATTATAACCTTGAGATATACACCATCGTTACCAGGGAACCTTTTACATTCCATCACATTATTAGCAGATGTACCAACAACTTCATTACCCTTTGATTTTAGCCTCTCCAAAAAGTCATTATAATTATTCATTGAAACCCCATCATTTACTCATTCGCATCTTGTAATGAGAATTGCCATACGAATCATTGGGAATTAGCAATCAGTATTTTGAAATCTCGCAGCATGTCTACGCCAACAGTTATATGTGTATATATAACGTCTATCTTCTGGACTTAATTTGAATGTGAAGTTTCTGAAAAACACTCCGAACTACGAATTGGTTCCCCGAAAATGGAAAAAATGCTGATGAAGCAGCAAAAACTATAAACGACTTTAAACGGTAAAAGCTGGATGATAATGATGAAGTGTGCTGGCAAAGCGCAGAAAAGAGAAGTTTTGGAACTGGAAAACGGATTGAGCAAAGTAGGAAGGAGGCTGTGGACAAATTACAAAGACTGAACCTGACTTCAAAGGATCCAAATGATTCAGTATCTGCTGAAGTCATTAACGAATACCTTGTTCCTGACTCTAAACCCCTGCGGACAATATTCTTCATCATCCTCTGATATTAGAAATTCTAAAATATCATCATATCTTTCATTATAAATATCCTCCATATTTCTGAAGATATTTTCTTAATTTTTCTTATTTGAAATCATTTACCTCTTTGCGCTATCTGTATTACATCATAAAAGAAACTATTTTAGTTTCTAAATTCTGAAACATTCAAGTTTAAAATAGGAATATTTTGAAGTAGTGTTGGGAACTGAAGCATGAATTAGTATAATATAATGACACTTGATCAATGTGATTATATTACAGTAAGTCATGCTTAGTTTCTAAATGGAACGTGATGATTCACAGATCATAACATCATCATGTGCCATGTTATACGACTCTTGTATTCTATTTAACCTCTAAAATATCAAGAAAATATTTCTTGATGATTCTGCCTTTTCCAAGGTATTCTAGTAATTTGACAAGTCAAGATCGTGCCATCACAATTTCCTTCCTAGAACATTAACAATGTTCATTCCGAAATTCATATCTGTGAATTCTGGACAATTACAAGCGGTGCTTAATCGCAAGAAGAAGAAATGAAAGGACAAAACTCCGAAATAGAAATTGGGGTATAAATTGCAGCAAATAAAAGAGAGCATTAACTGTGAATGATAATGATTATAGAAGACAGAAGCAGAGACTTTGAAATATAAGGGAACATATAAAGCCCAACGACAAACCAGAAATTATAAACCATATATATCGATGCATATAGCAATATAAAGACACGGGAGAACTAGAAACACTATAATCCCAAGAGTATAGTAGAAGTAAATAGATTCTTCCGGCGATAGATGAAAAAGAAGAATGACCGATATGAAAGTTAGAAGTATATCGAGAATCAGAACTGGATGGAGCATATTGATGAATACTTTAAAATATGAGTTGAGGGGGAAAGAATAGAAGGTGATGAAACAAGACTAGGAACTTAGAAATCAACAGATTTAACTCACACAATGGCGGAATAAGTGAATCAAACCCTCTAGTGAATAGGTTAAGTTTTTTTGATTAATTTAGTCAAACCACAACTAAATCAAGTGTGATTAGATCAACACCTAGAGCTATTATTCACCACCTGGGTGATTTGGACTGAGAGAGAATCAGAGGAGCTCACTAGATCTGAGTGTGTGTAACAAATGAGAGGCTTAACCTAAAATGAAGAACATAAGACTTTATATACCCCTGCTGTTGACTCACCCATACAATTCATTCATCACACGTACGAGTTGGCTTCATCAGCCGTACGGGTGATCACTCACTCGTGTCATCTCATTTAGGTTGTAATTGTGACTTAGCTCAGCATCAACCATGCGTATGAGCCTGTCATCCATACTAGTGAGGCTTCACTCGTACGTCTGACTAAGTCTAACATAGTCAAACATCTAAATCTCGTTCCTGCAGTTCCTGTAACCACATACAAACACGGATAGGATAATAACAAGCAATCATGGTGGCCTGTAAACTGTTGTACCTGCAATGGACGTAGGTAGATGTCTAGGGACTTGCATAAAATGCATCAACAGAAGGTGTGAGTTGTAAGGAAACGAAGGAGGTGAATTTATAAGAAAATCTCTGACAGAACAATTAAAATGGACGATCGCATTTAAAGCGGATCCTAATTCCCTTGATTACCGGAGAGTCAAATCTTATTAAGAAGATTTTCTTCAAATCCCTTGAAATCTGGGAATCAATCATATCTACGTCAAATGATAAGATGAATCTACACTTACTCATTTCACTCTTCTATGTTAGCTTCATTCGTACTCTTCATATAAATGGATTGTTTATCTAAATTATTCACTGATGATAAAACTCTAATTTTCAGCCCGTATGCATCATGAAAACATACTTATTATCATTCATGACCTTTCCACTCAAATTTCGGGACGAAATTTCTTTAACGGGTAGGTACTGTGACAACCCGGAAATTTCCAACCAAATTTAAACTTTAATCTTTATATGTTTCCGACATGATAAGCAATATTTGTTAAGTTAAATTTCAAGAATTTTAAACTATGTTCATACATTCATTCAACCTCGACCAAGTTCCAACGATTCACGAACCATTAAATGAATATGATTATATATGTATATGTGTATATATATTATAACTTGAAACGTAAACAAAATATTAGATTAAATACTTTATATGATTGTATCTGTTTCAAAATGTTTATCAATGGAATTAGAAGATAAGATCAAATGATTGAATTATCAGATATATTGAATTATGATTACAAGTCTCTGTTGAAAGGCCCACGTTGATTTGAGAAATCTTTTTATTTTAACAATATTCGGAAAATGGTAAAGTGATTTATAAATAAGAACAAATTGTCAATCATTAAGAACTAGACAAAGGATAGTGGAAGATTGAATCTCATAAAGACTCGATTGATCTATTTAGTTTCAAACGTACAAAAACGTTTTCAGTTTAAAAAGAACTTTATTATTAAAACGTATATAACTTTTATAAATATCTAGAACTACTTTTAACAACTCATTACTTAACTAGTATAATAAAGATAACGATATTTATATTTTATTAAATATATATAACGATTTAAATTAATATTATATATATTTATACGCGTATTATACGTACATAGTTTTATACGTTTACTATACTTAAACTTTACCTTTACTTTATTTTTACTTTACTTTAACTTTAATAATTCACTTTAATAATTCATACTTTAATAATTCACTTTAATAATTCATACTTTAATAATTCACTTTAATAATTCATACTTTAATAATTCACTTTAATAATTCAAAAATCTATTATAAATAGAATTCAATAGGTTTTATTATTTCATAGAAACTTGAAAATATTTTTCTCTAAACTCTCTCAATCGATTTACATATATATATTTACTCCGTATTATTTCAAGATATTATTAGTATACATAAAATATTACGACGGAGTGCTGTCCGAGTGATTTTGAAATTGTTTTTCAAGTAGGATAGGATTAAGGAAATTATGGGTTATAGCTATGGAGGTGATTGAGTATGGTTCATGGGTATGCTCGTGAGGTCAATATAGTGTTTATCATTTCTGTTGCGTCTACGTACCTTTCCTGCAATATTGAATCTCAATATTGATACGTGAGTACTCATAATTTAACGTTTACATACTAATAGTGTATCCCTGACTAGTGCTCGAGTATTTAGGATTATGCATGCTTGTACTTTTGATATTGTCTTTAGACAGGTTAGGTTGAATCTTGAATTAGTTACACTTGCGGTTGAGATAAGGTATAAGATATGCATGTCCTTGGAAAGCTAGCGAAAAATTAAGAACTTTTCCTTTAGATATCGAATGGTTTCGATGAACGGATTAGAAGTTATAATCAATTGAATTTTCGATATTTTTATTAAAAATGATTATTATTATCGTCGTTTTTATCGTCGTTCTAGTTTTATCTTATTATTATCATTATTATTATCTTTATCAATAAAAGGGATTTATCATTAAAAATTGTTATTTTTTTTATTACTATCGTTATTATCGTTAAAGTTATAATTAGTATTATTATTATTGTCCAATTATTATTATTATTATTATTAGTATTATTATTATTATTATTATCATTATTAATATATATATCATTATTTAAAAATGGTTATTGTTATTGTTATTATTATTATTACTATATTATCTTTAAGATAATTATTAGTATTATCGTTAATAATGTTATAGTAACTATCATTATTAATATTAGTGTAATTAAAACAAATATTTGTAACACCTAATTATTTTGATTACTATTATTATCATTATTATGAACACGATATAAAAGACGATTAAAAGCTATTAAACGGAACGATTAGGAAATAATGAGTAAGAGTATCATGATGAAATTAAAATATTATAAGATATTGATTTAGATAAAATTATCGTTCTTATTATTTTTATCATTACTATTATTATTAAAAGTATCGTTAGTTTTAAAACTATCATTTTAACAAAAAATATCATTTTAATAGAAATGTCATTGTTACTATAAAATATCATTATTATTATTATTTTAAATAGAATTATTATTTTAAATATAATATTAAAAATTATCGTAAATATTATAGTTATCATAATTAGAATTATCGTTTTATCATAATGTCATCTTAGTAATTATAAATATTGATATTTTTATAATAATAATTATTATTACAAAATAATACAACTTTTACTTACTATCATTATAGATATTATTTTATCAAATAAATATGTGATACAAACATATTTTACTACGTGTAATAACCTACTTTAATAATACCTATCATATTATCTTTATGATATTAAATGAACCCTATAAATTTTATTACTTAATATATATAAAAGTATATTTTATTATATAAATTTAATATAAAATTTTATTTATTAATAAATAAATTATATTATTTACTCTAATAAATCTTTTAAAAATATTTAAAAATATAAAACGACGATATTTAAACTATATATTAATCATGTATAGATTTTTGGAAATTATTTTTGAGTCAAATTTACTTTTGTTGACTTTTGCATATTAGTCTCGAGCATTAGGATTGTGGTACTTGACCTAATTTGTTAGACAAATATTGACCAACACATAAATATATATAATTAATTTAGGTTCGTGAATCCGAGGCCAACCTTGCACTTGTTCAATGACGTTATATGTATTTTTACTACGAAATACAGTATGGTGAGTTTCATTTGCCTTTTTACCCTTTATATTTTTGGGACTGAGAATACATGCGCTTTTATAAATGTTTGACGAAATAGACACAAGTAATTGAAACTACATTCTATGGTTGAATTATCGAAATCGAATATGCCCCTTTTTATTAAAGTCTGGTAATCTAAGAATTAGGGAACAGACACCCTAATTGATGCGAATCCTAA
The DNA here is from genome assembly GCF_046630445.1 of Rutidosis leptorrhynchoides. NCBI lineage: Eukaryota > Viridiplantae > Streptophyta > Magnoliopsida > Asterales > Asteraceae > Rutidosis > Rutidosis leptorrhynchoides. Next base: position 63,642,654 of record NC_092342.1, read on the forward strand.
AGATAGATCTATTGGGTCTAACAAACCCCATCCAAAGTACCGGATGCTTTAGTACTTTGAAATTTATATCATGTCCGAAGGAGGATCCCGGAATGATAGGGGATATTCTTATATGTATCTAGTTAATGTCGGTTACCAGGTGTTCACCATATGAATGATTATTTTTGTCTCTATGCATGTGACGTATATTTATGAGAATTGGAAATGAAATTCTTGTGGTCTATTAAAATGATGGAAATAAATGATTATGATAAACTAATGAACTCACCAACCTTTTGGTTGACACTTTAAAGCATGTTTATTCTCAGGTGTTAAAGAAATCTTCCGCTGTGCATTTGCTCATTTTAAAGATATTACTTGGAGTCTTTCATAGCATATTTCGAAGAACGTTGCATTCGAGTCATTGAGTTCATCAAAGATTATTATTAAATCAATTTATAGTTGGATAGTGGATATTATGAAATGGTATGCATGCCTGTCAATTTTCGATGTAAAGAAAGTTTATCTTTTAAAAACGAATGCAATGTTTGTAAAATGTATCATATAGAGGTTAAATACCTCGCAATGTAATCAACTATTGTGAAACGTTTATAATGTATATGAACGGGTCCTTTCAACCAGATTAGGGTTAATAATTATAATTAATATTATTAATTAAAAACCTAATTAGGGTTTATTAATTAATTAGTTTAGTTTAGTTTTATTTGTTTATTTTGTATTATTTAGTTTTAATCTAGTTTTAATTAATATATAAAATTAATAGTTTTATAAAATAAATAATATAAAGGTAATATTTTTATAAAAATTGTACTTTTTACAACTTTAAGTTTATTTTTATATTTTGTAACTTTTTATTTGTTTTAGCGTAATATTTGTATTTTTCGTTCGTATTTAGTTTTAAGTCATAGTTTTTGCCGTAGTTATTTTTATTTCTAGATTCTTAGGCTTTGCCGTAAAATCCCTTAAGTACTTTTTCTTTAGACTAAGATTTAGGTGCTTTAGAATTTTGCGACGCCGTTTTAATATTTTAGTTCCTTTTTAAGTAATTGCCGTTTTGGATATAGAATTTCTTTTAAGCTTTAATACCTTTAGACGCAACTTTTAATTTTTAGTTTTTAGACTTTTAAGTTTCGACGTGCTACGTTCTTTTTATTATTTTTCGACATTTTTCGACGCACTCTTTTTCTTTCTTATTTCTCGACGCTCTAATTTTTAGGACTTAGAATATTTTCTATTTCTTCTCTAAAATTTCTTTAAATTTCGACGAAGAATTATTTTAAGTGGTTAAATTGATAGATATCCAAATTTTCTGCTTCGTAGTAATAGTTGGATTTGTTAGTGGCTGAGTTGTGAGCTTCCGATTTAAAGGGTTCTGGCTCCCTACTACATCTTTTGGCTTTTCGAAACGTGGGCAAAAGCAGAAAAGTCTATTAATTTGATAAATTATATAATTTTTATCTTTTATAACTAATAGGATATTCAGTGAATGCACCGAGTAAAACGTTCACCACCTTTTATACGTTCACCACCTGTAACTCGATCAAGACATCTAGCCAATATTGTCGTCGTTGATTTTTCTTTAGAATCGTCATCTAGTCTACCAAGTACTCCAATTCAAATTTCCGATAACCCATTTTTTGAACCCGATAACACAATTGAGAATCCGGAGGATATTCAGGGACAATTCAGAGATCCTGAACCATTAATCTTTCTCCCGGAACCACCAATCATTCAAACGGAGATTGTTGAGGAACAACCCATTAAATCAGAATCCTCTAGTGATTCAGATTCAACAAATTCAATCATGGAAAATCTAGAACCTCTAAGTATGGAAGACCGAATGCGAGCTAAACGCATTGGCCAAGGTCATGCAATTACTCAACCTGACATTAATGCGCCAGATTATGAAATCAAAGGACAAATCCTACACATGGTAACTAATCAATGCCAATTTAGTGGTGCGCCGAAGGAAGATCCAAACGAACATTTTTGTACATTTAATAGGATCTGTACACTATTTAACATAAGAGAAGTGGAGGATGAACAGATATATCTCATGTTATTTCCTTGGACTTTAAAGGGAGAATCCAAAGATTGGTTAGAATCGTTACCTGAAGGGGCGATTGATACATGGGACGTTTTAGTTGAAAATTTTCTTAAACAATTCTTTCCGGCATCTAAAGCCGTGAGACTTCAAGGAGAAATTATTACGTTCACACAAAAGCCAAATGAAACTCTATATGAGGCATGGACAAGATTTGGAAAGTTATTAAGAGGATGTCCGCAACTTGGTTTAGACACTTGTCAAATAGTACAAATATTCTACCAAGGATGCGACATCACTACAAGAAAAGACATCGATATAGCAGCTGGTGGTTCCATTATGAAGAAAATCGCAACTGACGCTTACAAAATTATTGATAACACTGCTTCCCACTCACATGAGTGGCACCAAGAAAAAGATATCGTTAGATCATCTAAAGCAGCTAGAGCCGATTCTAGCCATGACTTAGATTCCATTTCCGCAAAGATAGATGCTGTCGAGAGACGAATGGAAAAGATGACTAAAGATATTCACTCAATACGAATTAGTTGTGAGCAGTGTGGAGGACCACATTTGACAAAAGATTGTCTCAGTATTGAACTAACAATGGAACAAAGAGAGAATGTTTCATACATAAACCAAAGGCCTGAAAATAATTATCAGAATAATTATCAACCGCATAGAACAATCTACAATCAAAATCAGAACTATAACCGAAATGTTCCATACAACAACCAACAAGGTCCCAGCAATCAACAAGTATTCAACAATACTTACAATCAGCAAAGACATATTTTTCCAAATAAACCACCACAAACCGATGATAAAAAGCCAAATTTAGAAGATATGATGTCGAAGCTGGTTGAATCTCAAACGCAGTTTTTCACATCTCAGAAACAAACCAATGAACAAAATGCTCAAGCATTTAAAAATCAACAAGCTTCTATTCAAAATTTGGAACAAGAAGTAAGCAACCTAGCAAGGTTGATAGGTGAAAGAAAACCGGGAAGTCTACCTAGTGATATAAATGCTAACCCCCGGAATGAAACAGCTAAAGCCATTACCACAAGAAGTGGTATTACACTTAAACCACCTGAAATACCTGTAATTTTCAATGACGCTATTCCTACTCCACAAGAACCATAATCTGAGCAAGATAAGGAAACATAACCGGTAGTTGAAAAGGTTAATGAAGATAACACAGTTAAGGCAAAACCTTATGTTAAACCATACCAACCACCACTTCCTTACCCGAGTAAAATGAGAAAAGAGAGACTTGAAGCCGAGCAATCCAAATTCTTGGATATGTTTAAACAAATAAATGTCAGTCTTCCTTTCATTGATGTGATTTCAGGAATGCCTAGATATGCTAAATTCTTGAAAGATCTAATCACAAATAGAAAGAAAATGGAAGAACTCTCGGCTGTTACTATGAATGCTAATTGCTCTGCAGTACTATTGAATATGATACCAGAAAAATTATCTGATCCAGGAAGTTTCACAATTCCATGTTTTCTGGGTAGTCTTAGTTCAATAGAAGCATTGGCAGATTTAGGTGCTAGTATAAATTTAATGCCGTATTCACTATACGCTAAACTAGACCTTGGAGAATTGAAACCAACACGAATAAGCATACAACTAGCAGATAGATCAGTAAAATATCCTAGAGGGATAATGGAAAACATGCTAGTTAAAGTTGGTACTTTAGTATTTCCAGTAGATTTTGTTATTCTGGACATGGAAGAAGATTCTCCAGTTCCTCTCATATTAGGAAGACCATTCTTAAACACGGCCAAAGCAATAATAGACGTGTTTGGTAAGAAACTGACCCTAAGTATAGAGGATGAGAGTGTTACTTTTTCTGTTGATAGAGCCATGCAACAACCGCAATCTGCAGATGATACATGTTATTATATTCAAACTATAGATTCACATGCAGAATTATTAGAAGAATTTCTAGAATTACAAGGAACAGGAGAATGTTCTTTAGGAGAAGGAACTGAACCAATTGAAGAAGCTGAAATGTTAGCTACACTTATGGCTAATGGATATGAACCAACAACAGAAGAAATTCAAATGCTAAAATAAGAAGACATATATCGATATAAATCATCGATAGAAGAACCACCGACATTAGAGTTAAAGCCACTTCCAAATCATTTGGAATATGCTTATTTACATGGTGAATCTGAATTACCTGTAATAATATCGTCTTCTCTTACTGAAAATAAAAAATCTCAACTCATTTCTGTGCTAAAAGCTCATAAACCAGCTATTGCATGGAAGATTCTTGATATTAAAGGCATAAGTCCTTCGTATTGCACACATAAAATCCTTATGGAAGAAGGTCATAAAACGTATGTGCAATGCCAATGAAGACTAAATCCTAATATGCAAGATGTTGTTAAGAAAGAAATTATTAAACTGCTAGATGCAGGTTTAATTTATCCAATCTCTAATAGTCCATGGGTAAGCCCAGTTCAATGCGTACCTAAGAAGAGTGGCATGACTGTCATCACAAATGAGAAAAATGAGCTTATTCCTACTAGGACTGTAACAGGATGGCGTGTTTGTATTGATTATAGAAAATTAAATGACGCCACCAGAAAAGATCACTTTCCCTTACCTTTCATTGATCAAATGTTAGAAAGATTAGCCGAAAATAGTTACTATTATTTTCTTGATGGTTTTTCCGGATGTTTTCAAATTCCAATAGCACCCGAGGACCAAGAGAAAACCATGTTCACGTGCCCTTATGGTACTTTTGCTTATAAACGCATGCCATTTGGACTTTGCAACGCACCTGCAACTTTTCAAAGGTGCATGATGGCGATTTTTCACGACATGATAGAAGAATGCATGGAAGTTTTCATGGATGATTTTTCAGTCTTCGGTGATACATTTGAAACATGTCTACTTAATCTTGAACGAATGCTTATTAGATGCGAACAATCAAATCTAGTTCTTAATTGGGAGAAATGTCATTTCATGGTTAAAGAAGGCATCATTCTTGGTCATAAAATTTCAAAGGAAGGAATTGAAGTGGATAGAGCTAAAGTAGATGTAATTGCTAAACTTCCACATCCCACCAATGTTAGAGGAGTTAGGAGTTTTCTAGGGCATGCCGGTTTTTACCGACGTTTCATAAAAGATTTTTCTAAAATTGCCACTCCTATGAATAAACTCCTAGAAAAGGATGCTCCATTCATCTTTTCAGATGAATGTATCAAATCTTTTAATATTCTTAAAGAAAAACTCACTAATGCGCCGATCATGATAACTCCAAATTGGAATCTACCATTTGAACTTATGTGCGATGCAAGTGATTTTGCAATGGGAGCCGTTTTAGGACAAAGGATTGAAAAATGATTTCAACCTATATATTATGCTAGTAAGACGTTACAAGGAGCACAAACGAATTACACAACTGCTGAAAAAGGACTCCTTGCTATTGTCTTTGCTTTTGACAAATTTCGTTCATATCTCATTCTAGCTAAAACGGTGGTCTATACCGACCATTCTGCTCTTAGATACCTATTTTCGAAACAAGATGCCAAACCACGATTAATCCGTTGGATCTTATGTGACGACCCATAAATTTCCGATCAAATTTAAACCTAATCTAAATATAATTTCGACACGTTAAGCAAGGTCTGTAATGATGAATCTCAAATATTTTGAAGTGTTTTCATTTATGCAATTACCCTTTTACTGTTTCAACGATTCACGAACTATTAATTGTTAATAAATACATATGTATATAAATGTATGTATAAATATAATAATTGGAAATAATAAAATTTAATTCATAAGTTAATGTATAAATGTAAATATTAATACTATGATCATTACTTTCATTATTCTTACTAATAATAACATTAATATTTGTATTATTAATAATATTAGGTCTAATACATAATATATATATATATATATATAATGAAATCTGATATATATATATATATATATATATATATATATATATATATATATATATACAAACATTATTATTACTAATGATATTATCAATAACTAGTATTATTATCATAAATATCATTAACAATCCTATTATTGACAATTTCATTAAAATTATTATTATTATGTTTTATGTTATAATTATATTATTATTAATATTATTGATCATTGTGTGATAAGTGCTTCCAACCGAATCCATAATCTTTGTTTCATCTCACCATCACTTATATATTATATATATACTTTACATATATGCATCGAGACATACTAACTTATATCCACTAGACTATTTTTTTTTTGTTGCTTTTGGTTTTGTTTATATCTTAAATCTTAATTTAGTCCATGCCAGCTAATCGATCTCTGTATATAAAATCTAACATGCATTGAACCTATACTTTACTCATCTTTTCTTTTCCTTTTCTCTCTTTTCTCTCTTCTTTCTTGATGGAAGCCAACGAGACCCATACTCAAAAACCAAACTACTATTTTGTTTCTTAAGTTATTTCTAATTGGCCACTATCCTCTAATACCGAAACCACCACGGCTTAACCATCGACCACCCTACAACTTTCATCAATAACCACCACCTGCGTTTTCTAGTTTCTCTTTGTCAAAGTACCACACCCATAAAGCTGCTACTACTGCTGTTGCGTTCTTGATCGTAAACCAATACCAACACCATAACAACCATCACTAAATGAATTACTACTGTTCGACGTTTCAGTTAGAATCAAACAACAACCATCGAGCTGCAACTTTTTCGTATCTATTACAATTACAGGACCACCACTTCGTTTGAGGTAAAACCGTCATCACCACCATAAATTCATGATACTAGGACTGCGTTTTTTTTATTACAATCAACTAATATCATCAACCATCACCAATCTCTCCTACTGCCCTATATACGAGCTGTTTTCTGTTTCATCTTACAAAACCACCATACCACTGACTAGTTCATGCTGCTGTTCGCAGGGAACCATCGCCATAAATTATCCAATACACAACACCACCACAAATTACAACTGCAAACCGTTAAAACCCATAATATACGTTTCTGTTTTAATCCAATCATAACGATAATGATAATGGGACGATATTTGATAAATGATAACAAGATAGATAGATTAGGATGATTGGTAGATGAGATAATGGAGGGGTCACGATGAAGATTATTTTCCTTGGATCCTAAATTCCATAACAACTATTCTTGGATCTATTCGGAAAAAAAAAAAACAACGAACTCTACCATGATGACCTACTGTTCGATGATCGTAATGTTTTGTTTCAAATATTTGGGTCGAAGTCTTAAATTGCTTGTTGGGCCAAATGAGTGTCTCTTGGACTTGTTTATTTAATGGGTAGAACTAAATGAATTGGGCTTTCAAATTGGGCCGGTTGTTTAACTGCATTCCATCTTTTGCTCGAGTTATATGCTGCTGTTGCAGCTACTTGCATCGATGATATACATTGATAGGGAATGAGATGATACGAGGATGAAATATGAAAATGAAAACGATACATGATATGATAATATAAAGATAATAATACATATACATAATTGATTATTAAGATGATGATAGGATAGAATTGAGATGATGAGGTCACGAAGAAACCAAATGAAAAGTGTTGTTATGGCAGTGGAATAACGATGATGAATATGATCTGATGATGATGGTATTATGATCGTGAAAGATAGAATAATTAGATGATAATTTAGTTATGATAATAATGGTGTTGTTATGAGAAGATTATGTTAATGATGTAATGATGATGATTAGGAAACACACATACACGGGATATATATATATATATATATATATATATATATATATATATATATATATATATGGTGTCTGTTTGATCAGAGAAATAGAAATAGTGCAATGGTTAAGGATGTTATCGGGTTAAGCGGGACGTCGCGGGTTCAAACCCGAACTTGGGCAATTTTTTTAAGGGCTACTTCTTCTTTGAGGTAGAATTTTTATTATTATTATTATTATTATTATTATTATTATTATTATTATTATTATTATTATTATTATTAAAATTATTATGATTATTATCATTAGTAGTAAAATTAACATTTTTATAGTTACTATAACTATCAATATTATTATTATTGTCATTATTAAATCTAATTATTATTATTATTTTATCTTTACTAATATTATTTTAGTACTATTATAATTATTATTTTAACAAACAAATGATTTTATTTATAAAAATATATTACAAGTATACTAGTATTACGTACTAACATGTTTTTAATATATATTAACTAATATATTATTATAACCTTAATTAAATTATACATCATTTTTATAATATATTATTAATGTAATATATAAAGATATTAATCTTAATACCTTATAAAAATAAATAAACTTAGTTGATTAAATGTGATATGTGTTAATATATATATTTGAATGATATAGGTTCGTGAATCCGATGCCAACCCTACACTTGTTAAATGTCATCATATGTATTTTTACTACAAAATACAGTATGGTGAGTTTCATTTGCTCCCTTTTTAATTGCTTTTGCAATATATTTTTGGGCTGAGAATTCATGCGCTGCTTTTATAAATGTTTTACGAAACAGACACAAGTACTTAAAATACATTCTACGTTGAGTTGTACCACTGGCATACTTCCATGTAGCTTGGTAACTACTATTTACATGGGTATTGTAAACGCGAATCCTGTTGATAGATCTATCGGGCCTGACAACCCCAACCGGACTGGACGACCAGTATTCAACGGTTGCACAGTACTTCGTTTCGGTGACTACTCTTGGTACAGTGTAGTGAGATTTCATAATAAAGGGAATATGCGATGTTGATTAAATGTTAAGTATGGTTACCAAGTGCTCAACCACTTAGAATATTTTTATTAAAACATTTGTGTATATGAAATCTTGTGGTCTATTAAGATATTGAAATGATTGTTATGATAAACCTATGAACTCACCAACCTTTTGGTTAACACTTTTAAGCATGTTTATTCTCAGGTATGAAAGAAATCTTTCGTTGTGCATTTGCTCATCTTAAAGATATTACGTGGAGTCATTCATGGCATATTTAGGACATCACCTCGCGATGGAACCAAATGTTGATGACTTCGTCCAGATGGATTAGGACGGGTCACTACATCTTACTCTTACAAGAGTTCGATATTGAAATCCGAGATAAAAAGGGAGCAGAAAATCTCGCCGCTGATCATCTTTCTCATCTTGAAAATCCTGAATTAGAAGTTCTAAATGAATTGGCCATACAAGATAACTTTCCTGATGAATATCTATTGAAGATAGATTATAATGAAATTTCATGGTTTGCAGACTATGCAAACTACTTAGTATGTGAATTCCTTGAAAAATGGTTGTCGTACCAAAAACGAAAGAAATTCTTTAGTGATATAAAACACTATTTTTGGGAAGATCCACATTTGTTTAAAAGTTGTCCCGATGGAATAATACGCCGATGTGTATTCGGGGATGAAGCTAGTCAAATCTTAAACCATTGTCACACAGGACCAACAGGAGGGCATTATGAGCCTTAACTTACAGCAAGAAAAGTTTATGATGTTGGATTCTATTGGCCTACAATTTTCAAAGATGCACACCTTCTTTGCAAATCCTGTGATGCTTGTCAAAGGGCCGGAAAAATAAGTCAACGTGATGAAATGCCACAAAATGTCATTCAAGTATGTGAAGTATTTGACATTTGAGGTATTGTCTTTATGGGTCCATTTCCAAAATCTCATAATAATATCTACATTCTCATTGCCATTGATTATGTATCTAAATGGGCGGAAGCACAAGCTCTCCCGACTAACGATGCACGAGTTGTAGTCAACTTTTTAAAACGTCTTTTTGCAAGGTTCGGAACACCGAAAGCTTTAATAAGTGATCGGGGTACTCATTTTTGTAATAATCAACTTAAGAAAGTTCTCAAAAGATATGGAGTAACTCATAAAATCTCAACCGCTTATCATCCACAAATAAGTGGACAAGCTGAAAATACCAACCGAGCTTTAAAACGTATTCTAGAGAAAACCGTAGGATCAAATCCGAAGAAATGGTCCATGAAATTGGAGGATGCACTCTGGGCTTTTAGAACAGCCTACAAAACTCCAATTGGAACCACACCTTTTAGACTCATTTACGGAAAAGCATGTCATCTTCCAGTAGAAATTGAACACAAAGCATTTTGGGCTTTGAAGACATGTAATCTTGATTTACATGAAGCCGGACGTCTACGATTAAGTCAACTAAACGAATTAGAAGATTTAAGACTTGAGGCATATGAAAATTCCTTAATCTATAAAGAAAGAACGAAGAACTGGCATGATAAAAGAATCAGAAGTTCAAAAGAATTTAAAGAAGGAGTCAGAGTTCTTCTTTTCAATTCACGATTCAAGCTATTTCCTGGAAAATTGAAATCAAGATGGTCTGGACCATTCATCGTCAAAAGAGTTTTCCCATACGAAACAATAGAGTTAATAAATTCAAATGAGATTGAATTTAAAGTTAATGGTCACAGAGTTAAACATTACATACATGGTCCGATGGAAGTTGACAATGAAGTCAATCATAATTTCACCACTCAAGAAAACCCTCAAAATGAAAACATAAATATGTTATCAACAGCATATGAAAAATCAAAATTGGAAAATAGGGAAGCTTCAAATTGGAGTGATGAAGAAGAATTCTTATACAAACCTCCCATTCCAAGAAATGAAGAAAAAGAAGTTCAAATAGAAGTGAAAGAACCAAGAAAAGAACACCTGAAAAAGGTTTACAAACCAACTCGACTTACTAAAGTAGGAGACCCGGGCGAATTTATCATTTCTTGCTTGCTTAATGATGGTGCTATATATAATGGACTCGCAGATTTGGGAGGAAGTGCAAATATTATGCCTCTTTCCTTATACAAAAGATTAGGTATGGGTAAATTAAAACCAACCAAAATAGGTGTTCAATCATCTGACCAAACCATTAAACACCCGGTTGGAATAGCAAATAATTTACTTGTTAACGTGGGAAGTTTGACCTTTGTTGCAAACTTCATAGTTATTAATATGGAGGAAAACCTTGATATTTCTCTAATTTAGATCGCCCATTTTTAGCAACCACCGAGGTGTTCATTGGTGTAAGAGAAGGTAGAATGACACTTAGGGATGGTGATAAATTGATCATCTTTGTGAACCGAAAGTTTAGATCTCCACCAACCAAAACTGTTAAACCAATAAAAACACATAAGTGTGGGGAAGATGAAGAAACACTTAATGATGATCCGATCACAAAGAACCCCGTTGATGATACGAAATTAGATGAACCCGTTTTTAACAGTTCAACGAAGAAACTTTATAAACGGATTCACGATGCTAGGATTAAGGGAAACTTTAAGTTATGTAACCGATTAGTATCCAATTTATCGCCAAAAGAAAAGGCAATGTTAGTTGAATTTGTGAAAGTTACAGAGGAAATCAACAAATGGATTGAAGCAAAAGTCAGAGATGTACAAGTTGTTGATGATCCAATTGAAAATAACGTTAATCACAATTTCAACATCACATCTAACTAAGTGTGGTGAGGTTCGAATCTTTTTAGGGTAATATGTATTTCTGTTAGAGTTAGATATTCTGTTTTCGTGTAGTTCTCGAGAATGTAATCCGAATGGTCTTTCCCTAGCAGACCCTAAAGAACTAGTCTTCTCTCCCCATTCTGAATTTTTATTTTTTTAGGTTTTACGAGATGAAGAATTCTTTTGATCTGAACCATGGTCTAATGCTACATGCTATGATTACTAAACGTAATAATGACACTTCCGAGTGAACTGGTATCATTCATAAGAGGTAAAATGGACGGAGTAAGAAAAGAACTCAGAAAAGATCATCATAAGATACATTTTGGTAAAGGAAAATCAAAATCCGCAACAAAAAGAAGAGCACGACACCTTGAAAGATGTTACAAATGCGGAAAATGGTCACACGAAGGTAAATGTTCAAATAATCAAACATATTCAAGCACCGAATTTGTTACTCTATGCAGAGAAGGACCGTTTATATGTTTAGAAGAAAAGATATTGAAGATTCGAGGTTATGCTTACGTAGCTATGGAGAACCAAATCACACGACTCTCCTATGAGTCGGCTAAAGCAGGTCTCTGAGAATTCTTTCTCATAGGTAAGTATGTACAGTTTTTATTTTTATTTTTATTATTTTTAACCTTTTGATAATAAACGCTGAATCGTTCGCTATAAAGTATTAAATTGGTATTCAATAAAATTAGGTATGCGTAACCGAAATTATTAATATCATACAAAAATTTATTACATCACTGCGAAATTTACCATTTATTCTTAAGGTATAAATATCTTTAATCAATCAACCCAAAATATTTCAGAAATTCGTCAGGAGTAAAACTAGGTAATATAGTCGAAATTACTTTACCGAAAAGAGGGGCGTATATTTTTGATAATATTTGATTGATTAAAGTGGGATAAAAGACCAAAAAGATTTTTAATTTTTAATTTTTACCATGTTTTTAAATTAATATATAAATATTAAATTAATATTGTAAACTTTTTAAAATCAATATAATTAAGTTTGTAAATATTTGAATAATTAATATTTTTAATATAAGTTTGTATGTATAAAAAATAATATTTATATGAATTTTTAATTTTATGCAATTTAAATTTAAGTTTGGTGTGAATTTAAAAACAAAAATTTACTTTATTTCACTAAGTTAAAAATATAATTTTTAAAATTCGTCGTGAGTTGAAAACTAGGTCGTTGAACCGAAATTGCTTTACCAGAGGGAGGGACGAGAACTTTTATTATCATTATTTTTAATGTTATTGAATTAAAGTATGCCAAAAACATTTAAAAAAACCCGAAAATCTTTGCTTTTAAAACCGCGCTTAAAAATGACAAATTTTAAAATTTTGTCGAGAGACGAACTAGGACAACGATCCGAAATGCCCTCATCATAAAAAGAAACAAAATTTTAATTTTTAATTAATTATATGTTTTATTAGTATAAGGTTTTTATAAAATAAAAAAAAAAATACAGACCCCCCATGCGATCGTATGGGAATTGCACAGTAAAGCCATGCGATCGCATGGCCCCCAAAAACTGGTCAGGAGCATAAAGCTCATCGACCTGCTGCTGCTGCTCCACATTTTACACACACATACACGAGCATATACACATATTATCACCAAAAATCACCATTTTTCACCCAAATTTCACCAAATTTCATCCTACAATCCGTTACAATCATGCCTAGGTTCAGATTTTTCAACAAAAAGGTAAAAATTACACCCCTAAACTCTTAAATTTTCTAGTTTTTGTGATATTTAATAATATTTTACCTAATTTAATTTTGTTAATTTCTAGTGTAATTAGTGTTAAATTGTTAGTATATTATGCATGTATAACCTAGATTGATGCTATTTAACATGATTTGAAGCCAAAAACTTCAAAATTTTTTGGAATATAGGGTTTGTGTTCTTAAGCAATTTGGGGCTTTTTGATATAAACAGGTTATGGCCGATTTTTGTCATGAATTATTGCTAAATTAAGTAGTGTAACATGTTTAGGTAGCTAAATGATCCAAACTTTGATCCTAAACATGATTTTTGAGAATTAAAGTGGACTTTTTAGGTATAAAATTCATGAACTTGATTAAATTGATATAAATGCCATTTGAAACTTGTTTAATTGCTAGTAATGGTTGTTTTAACATGTTATTTGAGTTAAATGCTTATAAACTTTGTAAACATTTTCATATATGAAAAGTGTAGAATTGTACAAATTGTGAAAATGTGTATAAGTTTAATTTTGATTAAACATGTTATTGTGATTGTGTTAATTTGTTATTTTGCTAACACTAATGCATATTTGGATGCACAAATTTTGTGTTTAATGTGTTTTGCAGAGAAATACCGATACTGATGGTGCATCATCATCATCTAGACAACCACAACCGGAACCTGAGCCAGAATTGCAATACGAGCCAGAACCCGAACAAGAACCACAACAGGAACAACAACATCAACCTGATCAACACGTACCTTATTATGATCCGCTACAATTTTTTGATGCCTTCATAGTATTTCCGATGCATTCACCAGTAGAATACCCAACGATTCCTGAAAACACGTTGCATCCTAATCTAAGATTCGATAGAAGCTGGAGAGATTACCCGACATATCAAAGTAACAAATTCAAACTGATACCGAAAAATGTAGAAGTGCCGAGGGTAATCGATTGGGAGCCTTTAGAAAGGGTCCAGCTAGTTAACTCAGTTAGGGAGCATCTGATCCAAAGGTATGGCAGTTCTTCTTTTCCTGATTGGGAACGTCTATTCACCATTCGTAGGCCTGTATATAAGGAATGGTGTGTTGAGCTTATGAGTACTATAGCGTTAAATGCAGATGTAGATAGATTAGATGATAGAAGTTTTCTTAGATTTATACTTGGTCGTAGGATGTACAGGATGTCCATGCTAGACATGGCCAGGGCATTACAGATTTACACTCCTGGTGAATTACTACTACCCAATTGTATGAATTTGATTTATCGTGGTGAAAAGGTAGATAGGAATTTTGACGCGAACGCCGTCTGGAGACGTATGTCAGATTATAATGTTTTTACGTTGGGAGGAAAACACTCCTACTTACATATTAACAAAGCCGAGCTTCGTATAATTCATAGATTTTTGGCTAACTTGATTACACAGAGAGGTCACAACAAGGAGAAAATGACCTTACATGATTTATTCTACCTAAAGTGTATTCGAGACCCAAGAGGCTTTGTTAGTATCCCTTACTGTGTTGGTTTTTATTTGTCTAAGATGGTGGAAGGAATACAGGAAGGGGGAATAATAGGAGGAGGTATTTTTGTTACTCTCATTGGAGAGTATTTGGGTGTAGATAGGGATCAAGGGGGTCCACTTATGGAATGTAAGGAACAGGTTGAGCCTTTAGGATTGAGGGTCTATCAGGGTGCTAAGGTATTAAAAAGCAGACGCAATCAGGCAATACCCTATGTTGGTAATCATCCCCAGGTAGAGAGAGGTTCAGATGAGGAAATGGAGGAAGCAGATGACATTAGGGATGTCATTAGAGAGGCTATGACTGACGTCTACCAGCGTGTAGATGAGGTAGATATGACAAACGAGGAGAGACATAGACGGTACGAGCAGTGGCAAGCCCGGAATGAGTACGAGCATTCTAGGCAACGACAGCATGATAGATGGGACTATCATCAGCGTCAGATCATGAGCCGGCTATCACATCAGGATCACTACGTACCGACCCGACCTGCTTACTATCCTCCACACCAGCCCGAGATGAGACCACCATATACTCTCTACGATCCTAACCAGGCCTACCAGTACACCTATCACTAACCATGGAACCCTACCGATAACATGAACTGGAACCCCTATCCAGATTGATATAGTTTCTGTTGGTGATTTCTGTGATTTTTATCTTTTTATTATTTTTATTTATTTATGTTTAAACATATAATATTGTGATACTTTTATTGTAATATTTAATATTTTTATTATGTTGTACTAATATTTCATATTTGATTTGAAAGTGGGATTTTAAGTCCCATTTCAAATTACCATGCATGTTTATATTTGTATTGTATGTACTTTATTTCATATACACAACAGGGTAAAACAGCACAATTTTAAAGACTGGCATTAAGTTCAGCAAAAGCTACTAATTTTGACGACAAAACGAAAAACAAATGTGATGTAACAACAAGACGGAATGAACAAATGATGTGCACCATTTATCATTCAATAAACAAACGCCAATATGTTTGGAAACTTTGGTAAAATTTAATCGTTTTTCTACGCTAATCACCCTCAATAATTTAAAATGTTACTGATTTCTTGCAAATGAGGGCATTGCAAGATCTTAAGTGTGGGAAGGGGTTAAATTCTTTCAAATTTTTAAAAAATTTTAATTTAAACACTTGGTTACCATTAAAAATACTAGTAACGCAGTAGTTGTATTAGAATCTAGTGCTCTCTGATAATAAAGAACAGCCCTAGTCTTATATAATGACTACCAATTCTAGTAAAATGTTTTTAAAATTTTCAAATAAATGAATTCAAAATCATGTTTATACATATTTATGAACGATAAAACTAGGTGTAAACACCGAAATTATTGTTACCTCGGAAAGGACATAAATTGAGAAACAACCCAAAATGTTAGAATTCATTTAAAATGGAATAGAGGACAATAAAAAGGCAAAGAAAGGAAAATAAAAGCCAAGTGTGGGAAAAATTTACCAAGTTATTTAAAACATATATCACATATTTCTGTACAAATAACTGAAGATACTTTTGTTTTGGACAATTTTATCAGTTTTACCCAATTTCTTATAATATATTTGAAAGAAACGATGGATCTACACGATGAATCAATTCCATCATTAAAAGGAAGTAAAGTCTTCCGAAAAAGACACGCGCTTCTTGATTTAGGTCAGGAAGTTGTCGTCCAGACCAATTGTAGAGTCTACGAAAAACCTTGAAAAGTTTTCTCAAAAATCAGCTGGAAATACACGGATCTCAGCATCAAACAGGGTCGCCAAATGGTCAGACTTATCCTAACCATGAGAGGATCTGTCTCGTAAAATGGGGAGGGCGCCGTGCAAATTAGCTTGATAAGACTAATGAATCAGATCCCCAGAAAGGATAATCTCCTTAAAGATCAAAAATAAGCTTTT
Organism: Rutidosis leptorrhynchoides; assembly: GCF_046630445.1. Lineage (NCBI taxonomy): Eukaryota > Viridiplantae > Streptophyta > Magnoliopsida > Asterales > Asteraceae > Rutidosis > Rutidosis leptorrhynchoides. The sequence continues at coordinate 63,659,437 of NC_092342.1, forward strand.
AAGACTGATATTACTTAATCCTTGAGATTGACTTTTAAAGATTGAGAATTCAAACTCATGGAATTCAATGATATCTAAACTCGAGCTTGAACGAGAAAATATTTTGATCAAAATTACAAACTGATTTGTTTTCTGAAAACCCATTTTTAATGCGTTCATTACCATTGAACGTAAAATCCTAGGAATTTACCTGGAATTTATTAGGTCACCTGAACCAAATCGGGTGTCAACCGTAAGAACGGTGGTTGCATAGCATGGTCAAAGACAGGACCTTGTGCCAGACCGAAAAACTATAGGGTGAGCTTTACTATTGCTCCTACCAAGGATAGTAATTGCATCCGACACGTTATAGACCATAATTAAAAGCATGTCACGGGACATTGCCTTAACAGTTGCTTGTTCAACGCTTTCCTTTACAACCAGACGGTAGTTTACCGAAAGGTAATATACGGAGCAAGTATACTGGACGTGTTGCTTTCCCAATACAAGGTTAGCAAGTGGGTGACACAAAACTGAAAGTTTTGAGCCAAAATTTTCAAATCTGAAACCCACAAAACCCACAAAAATAATTTTGTAAACACCGGTGAAGGGTTATTCCAGAAAACTTATCTAGGGTAAAAGCTAGATTTAATTTTCAAAAGATCAAATGTTTTCATAAAGATCTAATTTCCTAAAGGATCTAAATTTTTATAGTCATGTGGGACTGTAAACCACATCGTTACTACCATTGTTCATACCTCCGTATAGAAATCACTGATATACAAAGTGTGAAGAATAAAGAAGTGATTCTAGTATTTTTATTTCAAGACTATATTGCTTGAGGACAAGCAACGCTCAAGTGTGGGAATATTTGATAATGCTAAAAACGAACATATATTTCATAGCATTATCCTTCAAGAAAGACAAGCTTTTAGTTGCAATTGTTCTATTTACAAGTGATATTCGTTTAAATAATAAAAGGTGAAGACAAAAGACAGATTCAACGAATTGAAGACGCAAACGACCAAAAAGCTAAAAAGTACAAATTACAATCAAAGTGGTTCCAATTATTGATGAGAAACGTCTCAAAATTACAAGAGTACAAGACACAAAACGCAAAATACAAGATATTAAATTGTACGCAAGGACGTTCGAAAATTCAGAACCGGGACCAGAGTCAACTCTCAACGCTCGACGCAACGGACTAAAAATTACGAGTCAACTATGCACATAAATATAATATAATATTTAAATAATTCTTAAAATTATTTATATATTATATATATATTTATAAACCGTCGGCAAGAAGCAAACGAGCTCACGTGAGCTGGAAAAGCAGGCCATGCGATCGCATGGCCTGACAGTTATAAAACCATGCGATCGCATGTTGAATAGTAACTGGCCACATCCCTATAAATTTCGCATTTTGGTTGAACAACATCACATCTTTTTCTTCTCCTCAATCTCAACGTGTGTATATATATATATATATATATATATATATATATATATATATATATATATATATATATATATATATATATATATATTATAATTTTAATTTTAATTTTAATTTTAATAATAAGGGTATGTTAGCGAATGTTTTAAGGGTGTAAGTCGAAATTCTGTCCGTGTAACGCTACGCTATTTTTAATCATTGTAAGTTATGTTCAACCTTTTTAAATTAATGTCTCGTAGCTAAGTTATTATTATGCTTATTTAAGCCGAAGTAATCGTGATGTTGCGCTAAATATTAAAATTGGGTAATTGGGCTTTGTACCATAATTGGAGTTTGGACAAAAGAACGACACTTGTGGAAATTAGGCTATGGACTATTAATGGGCTTTATATTAACTAAATGATACCTCGTTAACTTAATATATAGACTTATAATTTGACGTATTTATATATAACCACATACGCTTGACTGGGTACGGTGGACGGGATATCTATAAATACCAATAATTGTTCATTTTATCAGACACGGAACTGGATTAATAGTTAATAGACTTGTTGAAACAGGGGTAGATTACATTCAAGGGTAATTGGTGTAATTGTTAACAAAGTAATAAAACCTTGGATTACACGCAATCGATAACTTGGTGTATTCATTAAACAAAGTATTAAGACCTTGTTACAATTCGAATCCCCAATTAGTTGGAATATTTGACTTCGGGAATAAGAATAATTTGACGAAGACTTCCGCACTTTATGATTATGACTGATGGACTATTATGGACAAATCCGTATAGACATATCGAATAATCCAGGACAAAGGACAATTAACCCATGGTACTAAACTAAAAACAACACGTCGAACATCATGATTACGGAAGTTTAAATAAGCATAATTCCTTTATTTCATATTTAATTGCACTTTTAATTATCGCACTTTTATTTACTGTCATTTTATTTAATTGCACTTTTAATTATCGTACTTTTTAATTATCGCAATTTTATTTATCACAATTTTATTTATCGCAATTTCATTATTGTTATTTACTTTACGCTTTAATTAAGTCTTTTATATATTTAATATTTTACATTAAGTTTTAACTGCGACTTAAGTTTTAAAATCGACAAACCGGTCATTAAACGGTAACCCCCCCTCTTATAATAATACTACTACATATATATATTTTTATATTTGTTAAAAATATAGCGTTAAACTTGGCTAGTTCCCTGTGGACGAACTGGACTTTCTAAAAACTACACTACTGTACGATTAGGTACACCGCCTATAAGTGTTGTAGCAAGGTTTAGGTAAAGGTTTAGGTATATCCATTCTATAAATAAATAAATATCTTGTGTAAAATTGTATCGTATTTAATAGTATTTAGTAGCAAAAATATAACTATTTTATATACACCTCTACGCACATCAATATATATATATATATATATATATATATATATATATATATATATATATATAGGGTAGTGTTCCCATGAGAATGTTCTCATTTTAACAATCATGAGAACACTTGTGAGCCACATAAATTATAAACATTTAAGGGATAAAAAGATAAAGTTGTATTTTAATTTACACATCTATTCTTTAAAAATATCGTTGCTGTATATATACTTCCTATAATTTCTCAAGAAATTCAACATCAGAAATTCAACGTGGGAATAGTATTAGGATGCTCATCAATAAATAATAAATATTTAATAAATAACAAGAAATAATTGAAAGATACAATTGATCTTCCATCTATGTATGTATACGGAGTACTAAACACTTGTGGGTGCTCCACCTCGAATTTATCCAACTTATAAATCTCAACACCATTTAATATTAATACATACATACATATACATCCAAATGGATATCGTTGAATTATAAGGATGCTTAGACTTTAAAAATTCTCAAGCATCATATCGGCAATATGCAACAATTTAAATCTCAACACCATGAAAATAGAGATATATATGCATCCATGTAATTAGAATCGTTACGATAACATGAATAAAAAGTATCCATTGGATATTGCATCTCGATGACCGATATGGATTAGTTAGTCAACTGCATCCTAAAGTTATTATATCTTTTAACGAAAATTTACATACACAAATGCATCCAAAATACACTTGAATATAACCAAAAACACATGGATTGATTTTTATATCTTTCCAAATGAACATTCAATACATATATTGTTTGTGTATATTTTAATAAAGTATAATTGAAGTTCATAAAAGATAGTTTTTACCAGATACGTAGTAGATGTAAATGATGAGAAGGACTTCACTAGAATCATGGGTAGTTATGAGATATATTTGGTAGAAACGGTTATTTTTTAAATCCTTACATGATTTTAATATTTTTATAATTAACAATTATTTAAATTTTCTTTAATAAAATGAGTGGTCTAAAAGTGTTCTCATCAAATTTTAAAATGAAAATGTTCTCATTTGAATGTCCCTATATATATATATTGTTATAATTCAGTAGGCTTATAACTACCTTTAGTGGTTTGATTCTTGATGTTATAATTCAGTAGGCTTATAACTACCTTTAGTGATTTGATTCTTGATTAAGAATACTAATAATGAAGTGTAAGAACAAAGATGATAATGGAGAGAAAGAAAGAAACACTTTGTAAGTGTGAGAAATGGTGCCAGTTTAATGCTTGCATTCATGGCTATTTATAGCAAAAATATCACAAGTTTAGGTAATACAATAATATTACTTTTGTGTATCAATAATTGACTATCCATTTATATATATATATTTATATATTATAACACTCCCCCTTGGATAACAATTTTGTTTGTTGAAGATCAACTGTAAGTTACTGCCTCGTTAAAAACCTTGCTAAAGAAAACCCAGTGGGAAAAACTTTAGCTAAGGGAAAAAGAGTGCAGCATGGAGTTGACTCCCCCTCAAGTAGACATCGCTTCGGTTGTTACATCTTTTGAACATGTCTCATGCCAATGTTATGAACGTGTGTTCTGAAAATAGCAGTTGGAAGTGCTTTCGTGAAAAGATCAGCAGAGTTTTTGCTGGATTGAACATATCTCATTTCAATCTCGTTGTCCTTAATGAGATTTTGAGTGTATGAGAAGAATCTAGGAGGTATGTGTTTGGTTCGGTCACTTTTGATATACCCTTCTTTCATCTGTGCTATGCAAGCTGCATTATCTTCATAGATAATTGTTGGACTTTTATCGCGTTCTAGTCCACAAGAATCAGTAATGATTTGTGTCATTGATCTCAACCAAAAACATTCCCGAGTAGCTTCATGTAATGCAATCACTTCGGCATGATTTGATGATGTAGCAACAAGTGTTTGTTTTTGAGAACGCCATGATATTGCAGTACCTCCATTTAGGAATACATATCCAGTTTGAGATTTAGCTTTATGTGGATCAGATAAATAACCTGCATCAGCATAACCAACCAAATCTTGTTTTGATTCGTTAGAATAAAATAATCCTAAATCAGTAGTTCCTCGAAGGTATCGAAATATGTGTTTGATCCCATTCCAGTGTCTTTTGGTAGGAGCAGAGCTGAACCTTGCCAACAAATTAACTGCAAAAGAAATGTCAGGTCTTGTACAATTTGTAAGATACATAAGAGCTCCAATTGCACTAAGATATGGTACTTCTGGTCCAAGAATATCTTCATGATCTTCACATGGACGAAATGGATCAGTTTCAACATTGAGTGATCTAACAACCATAGGAGTACTTAATGGTTTTGCCTTGTCCATATTGAAACGTTTCAAAATCTTTTCAGTATATGTTGTTTGATGTACAAGTAAACCATTAGGCATATGCTCAATTTGTAAACCAAGGCAATACTTGGTTTTTCCGAGATCTTTCATTTCAAATTCTTTCTTTAGAAGTTGAATGGCTTCATAGATCTCTTTATTTGTACCTATGATGTTAAGATCATCAACATAAACAGCTATGATCACATATCCGGATGTTGTTTTCTTAATGAAAACACAAGGGCAAGTAAGGTTATTTGTATACCCTTTGCTTATCAAGTAATCACTTAATCGGTTATACCATATACGTCCCGATTGTTTTAACCCATATAAAGATCTTTGTAATATAATCGAATACATTTCTTTGGGTTTTGCATTTTTACTTTTATAACCCATGGCATGTAGTTGTTTCCAGTTGATTCTAAAGGAGTAAATTTAAGCTTTTCCAGATTCGACATTTTCTATTAAAACAAACAACATGATAAATTATAGTCACTTTATATTCATAAGTATATAAACATTAAACATAAATTTAATATAACATAAATGATAAGTAGGTGACAGTGTCGACCATATGTAAGCAATCATTAATAAATGTTATATAACATAAATATAAATATTAGTAAACATAAATGATAATTAGGCGACAGTGTCAGCCATATAAATGTTAGATAATAGAAATATAAATGTTAGTAACATAAATGATAATTAGGCGACAGTGTCGGCCATATAAATGTTAGATAATAGAAATATAAATGTTAGTAACATAAATGATAATTAGGCGAAAGTGTCGGCCATATAAATGTTAGATAATTGAAATATAAATGTTAGTAACATAAATGATAATTAGGCGACAGTGTCGGCCATATAAATGTTAGATAATTGAAATATAAATGTTAGTAACATAAATGATAATTAGACGACAGTGTCGACCATATATTATTCAGGTGGTATAACCGACCATATATCATTTAGGTGGCAGAGCCAACCATAATTAGTATTAAGATTATCGTGCTGATAACGTGTTATAATTCAGTAGGCTTATAACTACCTTTAGTGGTTTGATTCTTGATGTTATAATTCAGTAGGCTTATAACTACCTTTAGTGATTTGATTCTTGATTAAGAATACTAATAATGAAGTGTAAGAACAAAGATGATAATGGAGAGAAAGAAAGAAACACTTTGTAAGTGTGAGAAATGGTGCCAGTTTAATGCTTGCATTCATGGCTATTTATAGCAAAAATATACAAGTTTAGGTAATACAATAATATTACTTTTGTGTATCAATATTTGACTATCCATATATATATATATATATATATATATATATATATATATATATATATATATATATATATTATATATTATAACATATATATATATATAAGCAAATGCAAGTGATTTGATGGCTACATCTTCCACCGCCTAACATGACGTTGTGTTCCCAATTTCTAATAGAAGAATTTACTGAAATAAGCAATTTCAACCCTCATATATATATATATATATATATATATATATATATATATATATATATATATATATATATATATATATATATATATATATATATCCCTCTCAAATAAGCATTGTCATAGGGCTTTTCTCACGTCTAAACAAACATTTCGCCTAAGTTCTGTGCATTTTAGGCGTAATTCCTTTTAACCAATTATCCCTACATGCTAAATTGCATAGCGAAAATTGTAGTTTTAGTTATTTTTTATAAATTGCATAGCGAAAATTGTAGTTTTAGTTATTTTTTATTGTCGTTTTGAGTTTGCGTTCACACTACAAACGGTCCCTTAAATTCGGCTCGATTTACACAACGGTCCTTCAACTTTACACTTTTTCAGGGGTAGAAAGCGTAAATACATAATTTTATTAAAATAAAAAAAAATAATTCCACCCGAATTTTTAACGGGCCTTATCTTCTCGCTCGGTGCGAGTTAAATTTTTCGTAATCACCATTCAACTAGAAAAAATCTAACGAACACAACGGGACTAACTACGCGCGAAACGGACATCGTTAAGTAGACACTAAATATTTCGGGCTATATTTCATACATATACATACACGTACAAGAAGAACTCAACCTATTAGATATATTAGGTACCAAATAACATATATCCAAATTCGATCGCGCGTTGAATACAACCGCAACAACGCGCGGTCGAATTTTATCTAGTTAAAACGATCCATGTGCCTAAAATATATTCGCCTAGTTTTAATTTTCGGTTTTTTAAAACATTTCACCTAGCTATCTTTTAGGCGTATTAGGCGGTTTAGATGTATTCATATAAATCAATTAAAACTCGTCACATGTATTAAGTGGAATGTTTTTAGGTGTATTAAGTGGAATGTTTTTAAACATTAAGTGGATGATATCCAAATCATCATATCTCCATTATTGTTTTACGATCTAAACTCCATTTTTCTAGATTTGATACGTTTTAATTGTTGTACTAAGAATACCCGTAATGGTGTATCCTAAGGGATACACGCATAAAAACATCAATTTTATACAAAAGAAAGGATCGAAAAGCATAAAAGATAGCAATTTAGGCAGTTTTTATCATTATCCGTCCAACGCTTAGTCAGGCCGCCCAACGTCATGCGTAAGCCCTGCAGACAGCTTCTATGCTTAAGCCCTTTGATTAAGCGCGTGAGCGGCACGCAACCACGTCAGCACACGCCAAAGGCGGTTTCGGATATATCGCATAACTGAATTAATCAGCATTTGACACGTGTTCCCGAGATTTTCGGACATTCTACGCCTATAAATAGACCCCCTGGGTCACCACATTTCACATCTGAACTTCAGTCAGAGAGATGTACAATTTATCTCTCACACAGTTCTTTTTTCACTCTAAAATTTTAACCGCTTAGCAACAGAACACTATACGGACCAATTACAGTTTGGTTCAAAGACTGATTGAGGCCACCCCACGGATTTCTCATCCATGTTCCGGGTCTGCAGAGATTCTTTCCCGAGGGCATACATCAGTCGACAACATATCGCTCAACGCTAGGATGTTATAGTTATGTACTAGTACCTTTCATCCGCTATACGGAAAACAACATATGGTGCCATCCGTTTCTAAGAACACCAAGAACGCAAAAACAACCGACATCACTTCAATACGAGCACCACTTGACCCAATTACTGAAAATCTAGTTGAGAATATACCATTGATCAATTATTTTTGGAAGAGACTTCAATTGAAGAGGAAGATCATGTGAATGCTGGTACAACAGAAGAACATGTGAATGACACTGCAACGCGTCTGAAGAAAACATTGCTAGATAACTCCAGCGGAAGAATGTGGAAAGCACGACGGGGAACAAATGTTTTGGTGTAGTTTTATTAGAAAACTGGTATATCAAACTAATACTTTGAGTTTTGAATATTACAAATATATCGAAAATATGTTGTGTGCTTGTTTTGGAAAGCTATTTAAGGTTGAAGAACCCATTTCTCATTCACTAGAGTTATAGGCTACTAGGTATTTTCTCTGCTAGTACTATGTCTTCTCAAACTGGCACTTAAGATTGGGATTCAAAATTTAAAGATGCTCAAGTTGATGAAACTGAATCCACACTATAAGGAGCTCTCTCTTTGAACTATGAAGTGAATAATTAACTATTCCATTTCATTTTTTTAAGTTCATGATATTGTGTAATTTTGTTTTGTGATTGAATAAAATTTGTATAATTGTGTAAAATTTTGTTATGCAACCGAAACCGAACTTTGTAAGGTAGACTTGAGTGCTAGAGGGGAAACTTTGATAGTGCCCTTCAAGTTGTTTTTGGAATCGTTATCAAAAGCTATCACCAAGGATGATTAACGCAATTAGTGACTGAACCCAACAACCGATTTCAAAATCTAAAAGCGAAATTGCAATGGTAGGTACTAAAATAACAATGGAAATATGATGATTTGGATATCATCCACTAAATGATTAAAACATTCCGCCTAATACGCCTAAAAAAGATAGGTTAGGCGGAAATTGAAAATACATGTGGCAAGTTTTAATTGGTTTTTATGAATACACCTAACCCGTCTAAACACATTCCGCCTAATACGCTTAAAAAGTTAGGTTAGGCGAAATGTTTTAAAAAATTGAGAAAAAAAACTAGGTGGATATATTTTGGAAACGTGTTTGATTTTAATTGGTTAAAAAGAATTACGCCTAATACGTCTATAGCTTAAGCGAAATGTTTGTTTAGTGTAAAACCGAATGACAATGTTTATTAGTGAGAGAGGGGATTGAAATTGCTTAATTACGCCTATAGCTTAGGCTAAATGTTTTTGATAAAAATCCTCTGACAATGCTTATTTGTTAGAGAGGATTGAAAGGGAGGTGATACTCACACATCAGTTTTTGATTCATACACACTTTTTACCATAAAACTTATAATTATGTCCTTAAATTTATCTTGAGATTTGAACCTCTATTATTGTAAGCAAGGACATAATAGTTAATTAAGTGTGTATGGATCAATATTGAGTGTGTGAGTATCATCTCCCGGATTGAAATTTGCTTATTTTGATAAGCTTCTCTTAAAATTTTATTTAATATTTAATTTAAATTTAATTATAATTAAATACCAAAATAAAATCAAAGATACAATCTTTACTAGTTATGCCAATAATTGGTGTCACCCAATCCCAAAAGAAACTCTTTCCCAATTCAACGAATCTTTGATTATTCGATTATAATGTAAGACATAAGACATACAAATCAAATCTCACATAAACAAACATTTCATCTCTTTTGTCTTGCTGTTCCCAATATTTTCTTCTTAGCTTTTGTTCTTGGTCAACGTTGACTACCCCATCTTCACCGCCGGTAACTTGCTTCATATCTAAACCCATATGTGTATATACTGTAATCTACTTTATTTAGTGTACCCAAATTATGAGTTTTTAAGATCTACTTATTACTTCGTTGTTTAAATTTGTGGGTTTATTTAGTTATACTGAAATTTAGGATCTTTTTGTTGTTGAGTAATGCAGAAATGCTACTTATTACGTTGTTTAAAATCTCTTTTATTAGTTGTTGAGCTGTTAGTCAAATTAAGTATTTTTTATTACTCTAAAATCTATTTTAAAAGTATAAAGCTAGTGTTATAAATTTCTGGCTTTGAAGGCTAAGAACAATGTTTAGGGCCCTTGAAAAGATATTTCAACTACAAATATTTTATGACTTGATGATATTTGTTACAATGTTACGTTTTAATAGTTTAGTTCAAATATGAAAATTTTGATGTTAGCTTTATAACCAAATTTCTTCAAATTTTTGCTTAAAGTATTGTTTTTTTGTACATCCACATAAATTAGGGATGAAGCTTTAGGTGTAAAGAATTCCTTTTGGATCAATTTATTAAGATTATCATGATCAGATTCGATCATAGCTATGATATTGTAATTAAATGAAAAACAATTAGTTAATAGATTTGGAATCATATAATACTTCAAAATGGTAAAAGTCATTAAATGTGGTTTTGGTGACCCACCATAAATCAATGGTGGGTATAAGATAAAAGGAAATTGCAGAATGTGATCATGTGGAACAGTCAAGTTCTTGTGTCATTTTTGGCAACAACCAAAAAAAAAAAAAAAAAAAAAAAAAAAAAAAAAAAAAAAAAAAAAAATAATATTTTGGAAATTTGTACGATATATTAGTTGGGAATATTTTTCTCTACTACGAGTATTATTTTTTCCCATTAAGTTTTCACCTTCTCGTTGCTTTTTATATACACTATATACATATACTTACATAATATATCATATATTCATATGTATATATGTATATGCAAGGAAGACGATATATGAGTTTTTATTTTGTTCTCTCAATTTAGTAAGTTCATACTCATGTCTTCAATCATTAAGTTCTCACATTTGTGTTTTATACATATAAATGTATGCATGCGTGTATGTTATGTCTATATACAAAATGGACCAACAAGATTGCTTATTTTGCAGATAAGCACTCATTTCAAGTACGATAAATTGTAAATAGCACTCTTCAAGAAAAGCAACAAACCATGGCTGCAGTCACTCAGTTGCAAAGACAATTTATTGAGTACACCACATCTCTGTATAAAGAGGTTTGTAGCGTTTCATATATATACATATACACACGTACACATACATACATATAATGAAAGAACCTTGAAAAATTTTCCCATTTTTTTCATGCTTGTTGTGATAAATTGGAATAGTGGGAGCTCGGATTATGAACACTACTATTTTTATTTTTATTAACTTATAATAATTATAATTATTGTGTTGATTTTTGGATGCTGTAGGGATACCTGGATGATCAATTTACGCAACTTCAGAAACTGCAAGATGAGAGTAACCCTGATTTTGTGGTTGAAGTGGTGTCCCTGTTTTTCGAAGACTCAGAAAAGCTTCTTAACAATTTGGCCACTGCTCTGTAAGCTTATTTGATTCACATCAGTTATTTATTTATTTATTTATTTATTTTTCTTTTTTTTAGTTAATTGTGATCTGTTACTTATTGTGATCTTTGTGTTGACCTCTGACCAAAAAGTCAACAAAAGACGGTGGATTATAAAGACATTGATTCTCATGTTCATCAGTTCAAGGGTAGCAGCTCCAGGTATATTATTTACAAATAGTGATCAGATTCCATTTTGACCAAAGATATCAATTGTATATGAATTTTTATGCACAAAATATATAAAATATAAGCAAGACTGCGAATTTGTTAACATACTGTTGGTTTTTTTTTTTTTTTTTTTCTTTTTTTTTTTCCCTACAGCATAGGAGCACTGCGAGTCACGAACATGTGTGTTCACTTCAGAAAGTTCTGTGAGGAGAAAAACCTTCAAGGGTAAGTTACTACTTATTTTATTGGCCTAATAGTACATTTCCTGATTTACCCCTGTAACAAAAGGAGAAAGGTTTGGACTTTGTAGAGCGGGCATAAAACTTGATTTTATAAAAAAAGAAATAGGTATGCCTACGCCCGTCCCACAACACTGTGGTACTTTTGTAACACTAATCAACTTAGTCTCATCACCATTGAAAGTCATGTTATGGTTTGATTTCTATAAATACCAGGTAGGCAGGTAGCATTTGATAACAAGTTTAATCGACTAGCTGATGTTATAATGGATGAAAAAGAAAATCAAAAGATCTTGCAAGTTTTAGTCAGAACTTGGTTAGGCAGAACTCATAATTCAATTTTCATCGCTTTATGACCCAAATAATTCATGATTTGGGGCACATACTTTTAAAATGTGCATTGAAGTTGTTGGGAGTTCTGCGGATCCCAAACGAGACCGGTGATTAATCTTAATCATAACCCGTAATAACAAAAGGATAGAATAAGCGAAACGTTAAATAAAACGTAAACGACACAAGGATTTAACGTGGTTATATCCCATCTCCAATTGCATGGAGAAGGGTTTAGTCCAAGGGCGCAAACTAGAGAATTTATCTTATTATTTTTGTGCATGTAATTACAACAGGCTATGGTTACATTATATAGGAGAATGCAAATAAGGAAACGGATTAAAGGAGTTGAGGATTTGGGGCTAAATAAGCATTTTCCAAGTGGAGAATATCTCCCTTTCCTTTGTATCTTAATATCCACAACAAGACAATTGGTTTAGATTATGTAGGCAGTAGGCTTAGTTGTGGAGATACAAAGGAACTTTGGGTAGTGTATATATATGTTTTGGCTGTTGCTTTATCAATGAGATAACGTTAGGTAAACGTATAAAGTTTTACATGTTCAGGCTACCCGGGAAAGGGGGAAATATTTACTCAGATGTACGAGGCCTATTAGAGGCTATTATTGCTAAGACTCAGGAGATGCATTGTTGATTGCCAATAATCAAATGTCTAAGTTACCCTTGGATGTACGCGGCCTATTAGGCTATTATCACTAAGACTCAGGAGATGCATTGTTGATTGTCAATAGTCAAAACTCTAAGTTACCCTCGGACTCAAAATAATAATAATTGTATACTTGGTTGCTGATTTTCTGAGTTACTCATTATTGTCTTATTTGAGATACTCGAGCGGATAGTTTTTATGCTGCATGAGTTTCTTTGATCTACGAAGCTAATGATCCTAGAATCCTACACCTTTTCTTTATGTGTTATTTTTTGTTACTTGACTTTGATGGTCAGCCTTGTTGCTTTTAAGTACTTGTAGTAACAAGAGAAGTAGAGTAGTTAAAGGTTGCCAGAGTCGCTACTCGGTCGGGACTTTTTAGGAGTAGTCGGCAACTCGGAGGAGAGTACTCGGATGTTGACCAAGTTTGACTTTGAACGATTTGACCGATCTTGACCGATTTTCCGAGTTTTGACCGATTTTTCGAGTAATCCTGAGTTTTGGCCGAGTTTGACCGACTTGAAAAGTCGAGTACTCGTCGAGTAAGTTCGAGTTTTGCAACACCGGGGCATAATGAAGGTCGATAGTATAGTAAGTCTTCGAATGTTAACAACAAGAGAAGTAGGGCAGTAAGGTTTCAACTAAAAATCACGGTAGGAGATATTAGTTAGCCATTACTTTAAGCTTATTCGAGGGTTGATAGTGAAGTCATCGACTGTCAACAACTACAACTGATTAATTCAAAACAAAATTAGTCATTTAATTTTCTGTTTTCTTTATATCAACTTTACACTAACTTGGTACCCTTGTATCATTTTTCTTGTAACAATTATATATAATTAATTGTAAATCACTTATAATTGATGGCGTGTGGTTGCTGCAGGTGTTTGCAGTGTCTGCAGCAAGTGAAACACGAATACATTCTTGTTAGGAGCAAACTCGAAGCCTTGTTCAGGGTAAATATTCTATTATACTACCAATACACGTGAAAGACATTTTCGCGGTTGCTTAAATCTAATTGACATATTTACCCTTGCATATGATGCAGTTGGAGCAACAAATCTTGCAAGCAGGCGGATCGATTCCTATCATGGAATAGGTTTTAACTAACTGGTTGGTTTCTTATGGTAACCTATCGAGTTTAGATTATGTGAATAACTTTACTACCGTTGAATTCTACTATATACTTAAGACTTTGGTATTAACTTTACTACCGTTGCATGTTTATATTATTTGAAATCTTGATTACACTGTGTATGATCATTATCCAGCTTATATATATTCATGCAACAGCCAAAAATTTCGTAGGACTTTTGTTAACAACTTTTTGCCCGTCAAGGCTATCTCGAAGTCTTAGATTCAAGAATCACGTTCTTGGTTTACGGTTAAGACGATTCACGTCTTTCATGATGGCCTGGCCTTGAGGGTTACTTATATTAGGATTTTGCCAACTAAAGTCCCTTAATCAGATTGAAGAAATGGATTTGATAATATCTATTGGATTATTTTTTTGATGGGAAAATGTTGTGAGATAGTACAAAACTTTTATGCACCTTAATGTCGTAACAAAAACTTAAATAAATATAATTATATATATATATATATATATATATATATATATATATATATATATGTATATATATATATATATATATATATATATATATATATATATATATATATATATATATATATATATATATATATATATATATATATATAGTTTCTATTATATTGCTAAAATGATGATGTCATAATTAGGCTAATTCCTTTGTTAAGAAAAAATCAAAAAGAAAAAGAAAAAAATCTAAGCATGGTGGGTGATGTAATTAATTTAAATAATTTTGAATTAAAATTAAATTTTATTAATTAATTATTATTATTAAATCTTATTAATAATTATTTTAATTATTAAAATTAAATAATTTTAAATTATTGTAATTAATTATTTTTAATTGAGTATGAAAAGGTGTAAAAGTTAGGCAGAAGGAAACCAATTTTATATTTATATTTTTAATTTACACTTTTAAAATAAAATGACAACCAGTATTATCTCTTATGAGTGGATAAGAATTGTTTAATATGCATTTTAGGTGTTTGATTAAATGTTCAGCTGACGAGTTTCTTAGTCGGACTATGTGGTTCCACAGGTCATTAAACTAAATAACTTTAACATTTACCATCACTTAATACCTAAAACATATCATTAAACTGTTTCGTTTAAACAAACCCGTGGTTTCACGGGTCATTCCACTAGTATATATATAAACCAAAAGTTTTTTGTGAATTGTAGTTGAAAGTTATTTTAGAATGTTTGTATCTATATATTTATATTATATATATTATATATTATTAAATTAATTACAAATTAATTAATGGCAAATTAATTACGGAATGAATTAATTAATGGCAAATAATTTTAAAAAATCAACATTATTTAGATGCATCTAAGTGTTTACGTCCATATATACGGATCTTCCAAGTTACGTATGTGAGGATGCATATTTAAGATACATATATATTTACTTCCATATATCAAGGGTGATGATATGTACACAATCATGATGCTTTACAGTGTTGTACTGTACAACACTATAAAGCACCATAGTTGTGTACATAAAGTGCAGTGTGTACATATCACTTTCCAAATACTAAAGGTTGATGGGTATGTTTATATATGCATCTAAATGGATGGATGCTTTCACATATATATCCATACTAAAATAAAATATCGTAGACTATTTTTTTTTTTTTGGAACAGCCACAAATTTATTAGAAAACGACAACCTAGCGAGCAGCTAGGGAGCCAAAAAGATTACAATGGCTTTTGTTGCCATGAGTTCCAATTTACAAATAATTTGCCTCTAGAATTTAACCAACTATAGGAAAACATACAAATCTAATCAAATAGGACGTTTTTCTTCAAAGCCCTCGGGTTAAATAAAACGCCATTCCTGTATCTCCATAGATGCCAAGCCGTAGACGCGAAGATCACAAACAATCTAACTTTTGTAACTAACGTAGCTCTCCATCCTTCGAACCAAACCATGAACTCTGACCACTCCATGAAAAACGGAATATCAATGTCAATCCAACGATACAATCTTCTCCAGATTTCTTTAGCTACTTCATAATCAAATAGAACATGGTGAATTGACTCAATCCTATTGCACCCTGAAACACAATTAATATGTTCAATTTCCAAGCATCGACGAGATAAATTTTGGCGGGTCGGTAATCTATCTCGAGTCATCCTCCAAAATAAAAATATTTATCTTGCGCGGTAGCTCTTTAGTCCATGCAAAACTTGGTTCCGCAGCAGGTAACATCACATTATCAATGAATGCTCTTGTATTATTAACTGAGAAGGAGTCTGTTTCAGCCAATTCCCACACATTTTAAGGGTATTTTAAGGGTACATTTGTGGAATGATAAAAGATTAAGAGTTAAATTTATTTCTGTAATCTGTAACAAAATCATTTATCGTTTATATTATAATAAAAAATAATTGTATATAATAATTCTAAAATATTATAACTTATACTTTACTGATGTTACGTTTCATGAAAAATTTTCATTGTACTCTAAATATTACGTAGTATATAATTTATATATTAAAAAGATATATTGTGAGAAAAAAATTGTAGACAGTAAGTTACTAACACCACCGAAAATCACTTTTAAAATTTGTTAACATCTCGGGCTTTTAAGCTCAAAAGAACTTCTAAAGTTCGTCAACACCACAGACTCTTAAACTCAAACGGAATTTTTAAACTTTTTCAACACCACAGACTCTTAAACTCAAAAAAAAAAAAAAAAAAAAAAATTTTTAAATTTGTCAACACCACGGGCTCTTATATAATTCTTATATTTTTCTCATTTTTTTAGTATCGCTATTTACATACCAATATAAAGTGCAAATTACATTTTTTCCACGATTTTTTACACATCCGTGCAACGCACGGGCTCAAAAACCTAGTGTGTGTGTGTGTATATATATATATATATATATATATATATATATATATATATATATATATATAGGGGCAGGATCAATGGGGAAGTAACCAATCGGGGGGAAGCGGGGGGAGGCAAAATAATTTTTTTTTTTTTTTTGTAATTTTTTTTTCCGGCATCAAGATCACACGAAAATATGAACATTTAGAAGAGACACTTCGTGATGAATGTTATTATTTAGGCGGGAAAACGATCGACAAAAATAACATTCAAGATAATATTGTTCGTGAAGAATATGAACGTTTTTTTTTCTTCATGTTTTGTGAAGTAAAATTTAGCCCGATTTAGAGTTTAGGGTTTAGGGTTTAGGGTTTGGTGTTTTGGATTTATTCCATAAACCCAAAACACCAAACCCTAAACCCTAAACCCTAAACTCTAAACCGTTCGTGTTAAAAACTCAGTCTAAATCCTAAATCTAAACCCTAAATCTAAACCATAAACCCTAAATTTCTAAACCCTAATATCTAAACCCTATAAACCCTAATATCTAAACCCCAATAGCTAAAACCTCAACACACGCTCGAAAAACACAATAATTGTTATATATTACTTCTTCGAGCGTTTTTGTAACAACCCGGAATTTTCCAACGTTTATTTATTAATATTTATTATTAATACTCACGCTTTAATAAATGTATTTATATACATTTACTTGTTACCGTATTTGATTTTTCATGGCCCGACTCGTCTTTGTGACACACGTACTTTTCACGAATAATATTTTCGAATATTATTTGCATTCATGATTAATTTTTATTAATCATTTTTGATAAACTAAGGTTACTAGTTAATTACTTGGGCTTTGTTTATTTAATTGTTACTTACTTACATACTTGGGCTTTATAAATGTACATGGACTTAGAAGCCCACCCTACACACTTAATGGACTAATTAGCCCATTTATTATGCAAGTATTACTTTAAGAGGAAACTATACTAGTTAGTGAAGTAAAGAGACTAGTTACAAGATACTTACACCATCTTTCCCATGCTATCTTACTTTAATACCACTTCTAGCTATCACCTTCTCCCCATGTTTGAAAGAGCAAATGATTCCTTCCTTTTTTTTGTTGAAAACCGTCGGCCAAGACACATGGGAGGGAGAGTTCAAATTTTTTTTAGATTACTTATTCACTTGTATCTCATTTTATTTCACACACTTCATTTTACTACTTTACTTTCTCTTATTTTTCTCTCTAATATTGTAAGTAACAAGGCTTCTTTTCTCTTCTTTTTCTTGTCTAAAAACCAAAATATATACATACATATCATCATCATTTGTTTGTTTTGATACTTGTTCCTTGTTATTGTTTAATGACTTGTAGTTGTTGTTGTTTCTTTACTAGTTGTAAGAATCAAACTCTCTAGTTTGTTCTTCATATCATCTTGTACATACAAGAACATACAAGAATCTAAAATTTCTAGTTATGGTTCTACACTTAATGTTTAAAAGATTTAAAGTTCATGAGTTGTAAAAACCATACTTGTATTCATGTTTGTAAACTTAAGGTTTACTTTCTTAAAGATCAAAACCTTGGCTTGAATTTTTAAAGTATGAACAACCATGAACTTGTTACTTGTAGATTTAACTTATTTCTTCATTTTATGTACTTTAAAGTTGTGATGTTGCTAATTTGGTCAAGTATTACTAGTTAATCTTGATCTCATATTTCTTGAAACTAAAAGTTAACTTTATAAGTTCAAGAACATAGAAGTATAACTTTCTAGTTATAACTTCATATACTTATGAAAGATCTAAGTTTCTATAGCTTATGGTCTACTTAATTTGTTATAAACAAGAGCTTATGAGCTTACATACACTTTACAAGATGAAAATCTAAGTTTCATAACTTATGGTTTCATTAAAGTAAAGATTCATGTCTTATAACTTAGGATTTAACTCAAGAACTTTAGATCTAGACTTTTGGGTCTAGGATCTTCAAGATCTAACTAAGAACTATGTTCTACAACTTAAGATCTTGATTAGTTAGTTTACTTTCAAGTTTGTAGCTTAATATTACTTTTGTAACTCATGTATGTGTCGGATCTAAGATCTTGATGTAATTTTGGTTCATCAAACTACATACAACTCTTAAGTGAGTTGTGCAACTTATCTTAGACTTAAACTAGTGTTATGATGGTTAAACCTTGGTTAAGATGATGCAAACCCATCAGCGAGTTGTACACTTGAAGCTATACGCATCAAGGATGAGAACCGTGATGAGCATCAAGCACCAAGAACCCACCGGAACACCTTTAGCTACTGTTTATGGAACTGATCAGACTACCTGTGTAACATCCCGCGTTTTTCCGTTAAATTTAATTTTAACACCGTCTTTTTTTTTTAAAACATAATCTTTCGTATTTAAATTAATAGTTTCCGTGAGTAACGTTCATTATATTCCCGCTATTTAATTTTTACATCACTCGTTTACTCGAGCGTTTTTTCAAAATATCCGTTCGGTAAAATCCCGCACCCGCTTCTAAACTCGAGGGACTAAAATTGACACGGGGCAAACTAGTTGACTAGGTCAACTAGTCCACCCCAATCACCACCATTCAATCACCTCCATCTCTCTCTCTCTTTCTCTCTAGCAAGAACACACACACAAACACCCAATTCAATCATTCATCATCTAAATTCGATCTAGGAGGCTTACAACAAAACAAATTACATATTTGGAATCCTCTCTTCATCCTCTACAATTTGATACCAACTTCATCTCGTTTGGGTAACATTTCTAAAACTCTAGATTTCTCTAAATTCGTGTTTTTGATTTGAAATGGTGTTAGTTAGTGTCTATGGCTCGTGTCTAGCATGAATATATGATTTACTTGCTCGATTTGTTGTTTTGAGTAACTAGTTTGAACATTTGAAATGGGTTTGCTTAATCTTGCATTTTGGAAGATTAAATGTTGTTTGATTGTTAAAGTTCATGTTTTAATTGTGTTACTAGTATCACTAGCTTCGTTTTGATGCGTAGGTTGATTAAGAAAACTTCAAACACATGATTATTGATTTTTGTGAATTTTGGTTAGGGTTTGATAGACTTAGAAATGAACTTTTGTTGCGTTGAATGCTTGTTAATGTTGTTAGTAAGTGTTTAGACACATTGTATGCTTAATTACCTTCGGAACGGCATATCGTATGTGTAAATTGGATTCCCGAATCATAAAATACGTTTTACGAACTTGAAACTTTGAAAATGGACTTTTATTGATCACTTGATGAGATTTCGGCTATTGTAAATGATGTTTGTGATTGATGAATTGTGTTTAGTTGTATTCCTTGTAAAAATACCTTTCCAACGATATAAGATACATGTTTAGGAGATTTGCGGTTTGTGAGTTAGGAATTTTTGAAGTTGGATTCGTGCATAAGTTGAAAACTGCAGAAAATAGCTGAACAGCATGGTGCGCGGCGCGCACCTCACCCCGCGCGGCGCGCAAATGGGTCTGGCCAGATTCTGCTCACTTTGTCACTTTTCACGCGAAATGTTTGACTAGCTATCGACCTCTGATTCACATGAAACTTGTTTTAATATACTTGTATATGAATAATTAGCATAGAAAAATAGTCCGGGGCCCGACCCGAACATGTTGACTTTTTCGTTGACTTTGACCAAGTTTGACTTTTAGTCAAACTTAACCAAACTTTTATACAATCATTCTAACATGCTTTTATACGTGATTCTTGCATGAAACTTGACAACATGATTCACATGCTATACTAATCGAGTCGTAACGAGCCATAGGACTAATTGGACACATTTCGCCCGACCTTGTGTCGTAACGGTTAATTGATATAACTTAATTGTTTAGGTCAAGGCTAAGCAACTTTCATGCACACGTTTACTTTGTGAAGTACCTTTATACTCGTGCACTCGAGGTGAGATCATAGTCCCACCTTTTCAACAACTTTTTATACTTTTAAATTGTGGGCTGAGAAACATATACTTTGTTACATTTTGTACTACTTACTTTTATACTTTGAACACAAGTACAAGGAAAACAAACATTCCACAGCGAGTTAGAACAAAAATCCTCAATTCGATTATCATTAGTTACACTTGCAGGGTGTAAGCGAGAACTTATATTGTGTGGCCATACGGGTTTGACAAACCCTCATTACGGACGGTTCGCTACCGTCTACGGATGAAATATATTTTCGAGAAACAGTGTATGTTCTAACACTATTGTGATGGGGTTCTATGGAAGGAAACGTTAAGTCTTGATAATTGGGTGCTCGCGAACAATACTTTTGGAATGCAAACGATTTTGATAATCAACGTTATGGAAATACAAAATCTTGTGGTTCAAAAACAACGTTTACAAACACCTATGATTTCACCAACGTTTTTCGTTGACAGTTTTCTATATGTTTCTCAGGTTCATACTTGGCTATTTGATATATGCTTCCGCGTTCACTCATACTTGCTTGGGGTCAAGCATACATGCATACACTCTGATCATTTGCTTGGAGTCAAGATACATACATACATACGCTAGTGATAGTACCTTTGGATTCAAACATATTGTTTACATACTTACGCTATTTATAGCAACTGTATTTTTTAAACTAATTATGTCGCAAGTTATTTCATTCATACTTTATGACTTTTGTAAACTTAGACTTGTTGTCGAACGGTTTTGTAAACTAAACTTGCAAGTCTTGCACCTTTCAAATGAATGCGACATAATTTTGGTCAAACGAGTCTCATATAGGGACTACGACCACGCAACGGGACCTAAGTTAACGGCGCCGTCAATAACGGTTTTGGTAGGGTCGTTACAAGTGGTATCAGAGCATTGGTTGTAGGGAACTAGGGCGTGCATTAGTGTGTCTGACAGAGTCGTTAGGACGCATTAGTGAGTCTAGACTACAACCGGATAGTTAGCCATTGCATTCTGACATACATTTGCTATAGATAGCACTTACTTGACTACTTGTGCATTATACTTGAATCATTCTTAGGACGAATTTTTAATGGTACCCAACCTTCATCATACGAGCTCGTATTCTGCCACCTTGGTTCGGGAACTCTGACTCCATGGTTGTTATTCACCCCGTCTCATCTTACTATTCATAAGTATTGTAAAGTCACCGTCACTACTCTAGATGAGTATCGTCATCACTGTTTATCGCTACGGTTGCGTACTACTCGTTATCATGACTCGTTACTCTTTTCGTACCTAAATACATTATTGTTTGAATCGAACCGATTTGACGTGAACAATCATTTATACACTTCCCACGGGGAAACGCTTCTTTAGAGTTGTAGAAACTCTTTCGATTTAATACGAGTCACGTTTGAAACGTCGTTACATTTTGCTCATTTTAGATTTTCGCGATGACACGAACTTGAAACTATGGAGTGATGTGGGAATGGAAGTATGAGTTAGCGTAATATAACTACACTCGATCAACGTAGTTATATTACGGTAAGGCATACCAAAGTTCTAGTGACACGTGATGGTGGTTAGACTCGATCAACCTAAACACCACCATGTGCCATGTACATAACTTCATCCTTTCATGTTTGGACATCCGAAAACTCCGAGAATATTGTTAACAACCATACCGCGGACACACCTTCGACTTTTGTCGAACTATATTTATGCTTCCGAATGAATTACCGATTCCATTCGACTTCAACCGTATGTCGCACGGGTATACTAGCTCGTCCTCGCGCAGTCTTATTGACTAACTACAATTTACTCGTTATGCTCACATCGGGGCGGAAACTTCTCTTGCATCACCCTCGTACTTCCGGTTCAGGAGGTCCTTATTCTAAATTCTCAATGGAGAGCGACTCTTCACGTCATACAAGTATTCGCCGCGAGGGTGGATAGTCCTAACAATCGTTTTCAAAACCCGATAAGAACTTGCCCCGACGAACGTTTTTGGAAACCGATAAATCTTCCGCGACGCGAATTTCTTGAGAAACTTGTCCTAGCTAACGTTTCCAATTCCTAGCAAACTTGTTCAATATACCTTACATAAATGTACCCCGTTTCGGATCGAGATCCTCGTTTCACTTCTAGATTTTGGAGTACCTTACAAAAAGCCTCGGGACCGCGTTTAGACATGAGTACCGCGTACCATCCACAACCCGACGGACCGAACAAACATACGATTTAAGTCTTGAAAACCATAATACGAATTTGTATTACCAACTTCAAATTTACTTGAGAAAAGTATTTTCCTTTAACCGAATCCTCGTACTACAATGATTTTCATTCGAGTTTTAACGTCACTCCTTTTGAAACCACATGTGACCGGAAACGTCATTCTCCTTTGTCGAACCAAGTAAACGATGATCAATTCACCGGGGCCGAGGTTATTCATGAGCAACCGAGAAAATTTATTCATATTCAGGTAAAACCCTACGCG
This sequence comes from Rutidosis leptorrhynchoides, assembly GCF_046630445.1. NCBI lineage: Eukaryota > Viridiplantae > Streptophyta > Magnoliopsida > Asterales > Asteraceae > Rutidosis > Rutidosis leptorrhynchoides. The sequence goes on from NC_092342.1 coordinate 63,682,917, forward strand.
ACTCGTAATCACCATGAGCTACGCCGATGTTAGACGTAAACATTTCAAATTCCACGTGGGAAACCGCGTCACGTTAAGAGTCGCACCTTGGAAGGGTGCAATCCGTTTCGGGAAACGTAGGAAGCTAAATCCGCTATATTTCGATCCTTTAAATTCTTGGGGTGTTTTGGACCCGTCGCTAGCCGTTTAGATTTTTCCGACTCATTTTGGGTCTCCGTTTATCCTACATTCGATGTATCAACTCAAAGACGTGTTTTGCGAAACGAGAACTTGTTATCTTCTTTGATGAACTCACTATCGACGATAAACCTCACTTCCTAGGAGGACCGGTTGAAACCATAAATCGTGAAGCCAAATCTTAAAACAACATATGATCCGGACCGTCAAGTTCGTTGAAATACCCTAGGACGTACTACTCTCTCATTCGTAGAATTTGCAACGCAAGGTTTCGAAGAAGAAGCAACAACTACTACTTCCAACTAAATTTCGGGACGAAATTTCTTTTGAGGTGTGGATAATGTAACATCCCGCGTTTTTCCGTTAAATTTAATTTTAACACCGTCTTTTTTTTTAAAACATAATCTTTCGTATTTAAATTAATAGTTTCCGTGAGTAACGTTCATTATATTCCCGCTATTTAATTTTTACATCACTCGTTTACTCGAGCGTTTTTTCAAAATATCCGTTCGGTAAAATCCCGCACCCGCTTCTAAACTCGAGGGACTAAAATTGATACGGGGCAAACTAGTTGACTAGGTCAACTAGTCCACCCCAATCACCACCATTCAATCACCTGCATCTCTCTCTCTCTTTCTCTCTAGCAAAAACACACACACAAACACCCAATTCAATCATTCATCATCTAAATTCGATCTAGGAGGCTTACAACAAAACAAATTACATATTTGGAATCCTCTCTTCATCCTCTACAATTTGATACCAACTTCATCTCGTTTGGGTAACATTTCTAAAACTCTAGATTTCTCTAAATTCGTGTTTTTGATTTGAAATGGTGTTAGTTAGTGTCTATGGCTCGTGTCTAGCATGAATATATGATTTACTTGCTCGATTTGTTGTTTTGAGTAACTAGTTTGAACATTTGAAATGGGTTTGCTTAATCTTGCATTTTGGAAGATTAAATGTTGTTTGATTGTTAAAGTTCATGTTTTAATTGTGTTACTAGTATCACTAGCTTCGTTTTGATGCGTAGGTTGATTAAGAAAACTTCAAACACATGATTATTGATTTTTGTGAATTTTGGTTAGGGTTTGATAGACTTAGAAATGAACTTTTGTTGCGTTGAATGCTTGTTAATGTTGTTAGTAAGTATTTAGACACATTGTATGCTTAATTACCTTCGGAACGGCATATCGTATGTGTAAATTGGATTCCCGAATCATAAAATACGTTTTACGAACTTGAAACTTTGAAAATGGACTTTTATTGATCACTTGATGAGATTTCGGCTATTGTAAATGATGTTTGTGATTGATGAATTGTGTTTAGTTGTATTCCTTGTAAAAATACCTTTCCAACGATATAAGATACATGTTTAGGAGATTTGCGGTTTGTGAGTTAGGAATTTTTGAAGTTGGATTCGTGCATAAGTTGAAAACTGCAGAAAATAGCTGAACAGCATGGTGCGCGGCGCGCACCTCACCCCGCGCGGCGCGCAAATGGGTCTGGCCAGATTCTGCTCACTTTGTCACTTTTCACGCGAAATGTTTGACTAGCTATCGACCTCCGATTCACATGAAACTTGTTTTAATATACTTGTATATGAATAATTAGCATAGAAAAATAGTCCGGGGCCCGACCCGAACATGTTGACTTTTTCGTTGACTTTGACCAAGTTTGACTTTTAGTCAAACTTAACCAAACTTTTATACAATCATTCTAACATGCTTTTATACGTGATTCTTGCATGAAACTTGACAACATGATTCACATGCTATACTAATCGAGTCGTAACGAGCCATAGGACTAATTGGACACATTTCGCCCGACCTTGTGTCGTAACGGTTAATTGATATAACTTAATTGTTTAGGTCAAGGCTAAGCAACTTTCATGCACACGTTTACTTTGTGAAGTACCTTTATACTCGTGCACTCGAGGTGAGATCATAGTCCCACCTTTTCAACAACTTTTTATACTTTTAAATTGTGGGCTGAGAAACATATACTTTGTTACATTTTGTACTACTTACTTTTATACTTTGAACACAAGTACAAGGAAAACAAACATTCCACAGCGAGTTAGAACAAAAATCCTCAATTCGATTATCATTAGTTACACTTGCAGGGTGTAAGCGAGAACTTATATTGTGTGGCCATACGGGTTTGACAAACCCTCATTACGGACGGTTCGCTACCGTCTACGGATGAAATATATTTTCGAGAAACAGTGTATGTTCTAACACTATTGTGATGGGGTTCTATGGAAGGAAACGTTAAGTCTTGATAATTGGGTGCTCGCGAACAATACTTTTGGAATGCAAACGATTTTGATAATCAACGTTATGGAAATACAAAATCTTGTGGTTCAAAAACAACGTTTACAAACACCTATGATTTCACCAACGTTTTTCGTTGACAGTTTTCTATATGTTTCTCAGGTTCATACTTGGCTATTTGATATATGCTTCCGCGTTCACTCATACTTGCTTGGGGTCAAGCATACATGCATACACTCTGATCATTTGCTTGGAGTCAAGATACATACATACATACGCTAGTGATAGTACCTTTGGATTCAAACATATTGTTTACATACTTACGCTATTTATAGCAACTGTATTTTTTAAACTAATTATGTCGCAAGTTATTTCATTCATACTTTATGACTTTTGTAAACTTAGACTTGTTGTCGAACGGTTTTGTAAACTAAACTTGCAAGTCTTGCACCTTTCAAATGAATGCGACATAATTTTGGTCAAACGAGTCTCATATAGGGACTACGACCACGCAACGGGACCTAAGTTAACGGCGCCGTCAATAACGGTTTTGGTAGGGTCGTTACAACCTGGGCTACTGTAAAGTTGATTTTCAGTTAGTTCGGTTCGAGTAGATGATTTTCCTCTTAGACCTTGTCTTAATCCGAGTTACGGTTTAGGATCTATGGCCTCCCGAAAGTCACTACACCCTATTAACGTTGTGCTGAAATTTCTGACCTACTCGCACTTAAACCGTCACCACGGTCAAACGAAGACGAGTTTGGTTTTGGAAATTGGTCAGTACCTAGGGGACTCATATACGGAGCCATGACCACTGGTCTCACCTTATTTCATTTTGTATAGAGGTCGTGGCGACTGAACGAAGTCAGCCTTTATTTCAAACCCTAGTCTTGACTTAAAACTTACTTTACACTTTTTGTTTAATGATGAATGATGATGATACTTAAGCCCTAATTTACATACATTTAAACCTTTGGAACGATTTACTGACTTATTAACTTTTGAATTAGGTTGAGGACCTTTTCGGACAAACATACTTGCTTACCTATCCCGTACCGACTTTACTACTTTCCACTGTGAGTTATAGCATCCCTTTTTACTTTAACTATTTTGGGAACTGAGAATACATGCGCATTTTACGTTTTACATACTAGGCACGAGTACTTAAACTTTATATATGTGTGGGTTATACAACGGCATAAACTTTCCCCTTAGCTCGGTAACGTTTAGTCATTGGTCTTTGAACCGGTGAACGCGAATCTTAGATATGGATCCATAGGGTTTGACATCCCCACTCGGGCCAGTAGCGCTAGCATTTAACGGGTGTTTAATACTTCGTAAACATAAGCACTCGCCAAGTATACTTTTAGGGGGTGATGAACGTTAAGTTAGTTACCAAGTGCCCACGGTTAAACATATACTTTAACATACTGTTTTGAAACGTTGTTGCAGCACTGAAATCTCGTGGCCTACATTACATTACTGTTATACTTAAACTATAGCTCACCAACCTTTGTGTTGACGTTTTTAAACATGTTTTTCTCAGGTGCTTAAGGTTTGCTTGCTTCCGCTGTACTAGTCATGCCTTGTAGACTCCCGCTGTGCTTACTAGAGATGTCTCTGCATGAAACATTTTATCTTGCATTCAAACTTTATTACTTTTGAACTATGATTTGTAACGACCATTGGGTCACGTACTATTATTACTTGCTTCCATTCATAGAAGCATACTTTTGGTTGTTAAACATTTGACTTTGGTTAAGACGTCACCTATATTCATGAATGCAAACTTATTTTGAGACAGCATATAGTATTTGGCGTTGTAATGATCCTGTTGTTGATGATTCGTACACGATGGTTTTGTACGGGGCATCACAGTTTTCCCGCCAAAATAAAAACATTTATCACAAAGTGTCTCTACTAAATGTTTATATTTTCATCTCATCTATAATGTTCGTGAACAAAGTTTTTTCAAAAAACGAAAAAAAAAAAAATTTATTAAAGGGTCATCCAAACATTCCATCTTTATCGCTAAATCACCTTTTTTGTAAAGGTTTTAAATATATTATCGTCCATGTAGAGTTATGTCGCGACAACTTACATCTTGCTACCAATTTAACATGTCAAATGAAGAAAAATGATACATGATGATGATGATATGGGACACTTTTGAGAAGAATACTTCTCATGTAGATTGAAGAATTAATACATTAGGGAGAAACATATATTCTATACACCTATTACTAAATAATTTTTCACTCAGTCTCATTATAAGTGTCATGTTTTAATATTTTTTTTACGGCTGAAATGTGAAATTTTATTAAAGAAAAACGATCCATAGCAAGACGCTAAGAGATATTACAAAGGCATAGAAAGCCATAAGTTCCAATTGGAGACTAAATGACCTCTATTTTTAAGACAACGAAAAGAAAATGATGTAACAACATCAAATAAGCTACTTCTATTACAAAAGGTTTCATTAAAGGCTATTCCGTTCCGAAAGCGCCAAAGTACCCATAGGAGACTAACCACGATCGCGATGATACGTTCCTTCTTTAAGATGTTGATCCGAAATCCTTCGATCCAGCTGAAAAACGAATCCCACGAAGAGAAATAAGGCATGTTGCAAACTAACCAAATACGAACCTTACCCCAAAGATCCGCAGCAACCAAGCAATCGAAGTACAAGTAGGACAAATAATGGAGCTAATATCTATTCCTTTCGCGGAGAGATTCCAACGAAGTGGGAGCGTATCCAACCGAAATCGCCTTTCTCGGGATGTATTTAAACCAACATGGTTTCGTAAGAAGTGGAGAAAAAAGACGCTGATCAATATACTCCCTTGCGGCTTTGACAGAAAACATGCCATCAGAAGATAACATGCAGTCCAACAGTCATCTTGTTCATTCAACCTACAGTCGCTGATCAAATCAAGAAGCTCATTTAGCTGTTGCGAATTACGACAGCCTATGTCACTTCTCGACCATGTCCAAACCCAATCATCGTTCAACCATTTATTAGCTATAACATCGTTTTTATTAACATCTAAATGATATAACCAATTAAACTGGGAGGACAAACGAAGACTGCCACACCATAAATCATGCCAAAAGCTAACTTTTCTTCCATTCCCAACTTCCATTTTAAAGACATTCGATGGCAGAAGAGAGGTGCTTATAGTTCTTAAACAGCACGCTACAATTGCATCCCACAAACTACTGTAATGACATGTGGTGATTTCAAAGACGTTCCCGTGAATTGCTTTGATGACCCATACCCATAAATCACCTGGATGCGCAAGATACCGCCATCTCCACTTATGCAATATTGCAATGTTAAAAGTTTTGAGGCTGTCAGGCTACCAACATTAAGACCACCAAAATCAAGAGGAGCTAAGATCGAATCCCATTTGACCCATGCCATTTTTTAGTAGCATTATTACCACCCCAAAAAAATCTGAGCCCTAATAGTCTCCAAACTTTTCAATACCGTTTTCAGACATTTGAACATGGATATGAAATAAATACCGAGACTACCCAAAACAGATTTAAGGAGAGTCAAACGACCACCCGAAGAAATCAAGTTAGCTTTCCTAGACGGGAGCTTTGAACAAAATTTATCGATTAACGGCTCCCAGTTAGACACCAACTTCATGTTTGCACCTATCGGGACCCCGAGATACTTAGTAGGAAACGTCCCCACATGACAACCCACCTCTCTAGAAAACGTCTCCATTTCGTTTCCTTCCACCCATATGCCAAAGACATGGGATTTCACCACATTGATCCTCAAACTCGAAACCAAATAAAATACTTCTAGAATTCGAACGATGCGTTTCAACTCTTGTCTATTCCAATCTGAAAAAATTAGTAACGTCATCCGCGTACATAAAATGAGAAAGGTGAATATTTTCATTCCCCACTTTAATGCCTTGGATAAAGTTTCTTTCCAAAGCGCGGTTGAGAGCTAAGTGAAGTCCTTCCATCACAATAATAAACAAAAAAGGACTAAGCAGATCACCCTGTCTGAGGCCTCTTTTAATAGGGAATTCTCGAGTTGGGCTACCATTGACAAGTACCGAAGTTCTAGCTGACTTTAAACAACCCATAATCTACCCACACCATTTTTGACCGAAACCCAAAGAAGAAAGCATAAACAAAAGGTAATCCCAGTTAACAGAATCATAAGCTTTCTCGAAATCAACTTTGAACAATAACATCTTATGCTTATTCTATTTGATCCATGACATGATCTCGTTTAGCATCAACGGACCATCTAAAATCTGCCTTCCCGAAATAAACGCAGATTGAGCGGGACCGATAATCTTGTCTATAACAGTAAGAAGCTATTAGTGAGAATTTTCGTAACAATTTTGTAGAAAAAACCCACCAATGATATCGGCCGAAATCTGTGATAAGAACCGGATTTTTCACCTTCAATTATGACATTAAATATTCCCATTTGTATTATATAATATTTGATTCAATTATATGAATGAATTAAGTTTTAAATATATTTTTATTTTATGGACATAAACATGTCGTGAAATAGTTGAATCAAACTTGTTATGAAACAGCTGAATCAAACTAGTTTCAATAGGTTAGGCGGGTTTGGTTTGAAAAACTAAATTAAGGTCTTGGTAACATATTAGTGGCAAAGCTAAGCCTTTTCACATATTTTGAGTGCCAAATTTGATCTTTAGCGTAAGGCGTTGGACAAAAGTATCAATGTTGACATGGTTATTTCAATGGATTAGCACAAAATGTTCACTCAGACTTAGCACAAAATGTTTGAATTATTCATCAAAGTTTATTCTCACTATTACAGAAAAACACTTTAAAGAGCCCTTTTGAGACAACCGGTCTCTAATGTTAAAAATTTAGGACCCAACAAGACAAGTGATTAAACCAATCACTAACCCATTAACGATAAACGAACAATATAAAACATAAAAATGATAAATAATGATACACAACACGGGATATAAACGTAGTTATATCTCAACTCCAAAATACGGAGAAGAGTTTACTCCACAGACGAAAACCAGAGACTTTTTACTATAAATTTTGTGCACATAATACGTTATATTTATAGTGCTAAATAAATACGAATTGGAACCAAACGAGGAATCCAAAAAAAAAAATTCGTTCCGGACGCCATTTTCGCGTCCGCAATTATTTTCTCGCGGTCACGAAGTCCTCAGAATCAGCAATCCAATCTGCTGTTTACATCTCGCGATCGTGATCCCATATTTCGCGGTCGTGAGCCTTTGTTTCGTGTTTAATCGACTTCACACTCCAACAATCTCTCACTCGAAGGAGGCTTTGAACAACCTTCGCCAACCTGTCAACAATGTTTATACAACCTACAACAACTCCAAATTAGCCGATTAACAACTCTTTTTGATATCGCCGGATGACACACTCGAATCACGCCGCACTTCCACTATTATCCTAAGAGGAAGGAAGTCTTTCGACATCAAAAACACTGCTAAGCGATAATCCAATCTCATAACTAGCTTGGGTCATCTCGGTTTCTTTTGCCACCATTTTTTTTACACAAGAAGATCATCTTTTTTGACGTTAGAAGACAACATTGAAGTGAGAGAGACTTCCATTACAAGATTCTTTCATGAGACAACACCGCCTCACTCATCTCTCTAGACATGTCGAATCCTAGCTATCAACAATCACCCGTACAGATTACCAGCAATAAGAAAACCCCAACAGACGCCTTTGTAGACTATTCATCAAAGCCTCCAGTGAGAACGTAAACACCACCTTGAAGTCTACCACCTTTTTCCAACTTTCCACTTTCACGTTGGTGCACTGACCTCCTCATAACGCTATGAATTTCACAAACTCTATCTTCTCACCCTAGGACGCTTCTAATGTACGAGCAAGAATTAAACTGGAAGCATGCTAGGGAGATAGAGTTTGTGAAATTTATAGCGCTATTAATTTCACAAACTCTATCTTCTCACCCTAGCACGCTTCCAATGTGCGACCAAGAATTAAACTGTAGCTATTTGAGAAGAAACTTGGTTCGTACCACCGGTCAGTCACAAATTTATTTGCCAATGAAGAGTAAAACAAGTATTCGAAGCCCTAGTGTTATCTTGAATAAAAGCACTAATACGAAGAATATTGGAGAATTACGTCGCACAACCATCTAAACAACCATCACTAATCGTCTAACTCCTACTAGCTCGATTACTTTCGTCGGTTACCAAACTCACACTGAGTTCCCAACACCCTCAACAATCCTAGAAACCTCAAGTTCACCTTCATATTTCAAGCATCTTGAAATAACCAATCAATTATTTGGTCAACCCGTTTCAAACCCCTCAAGCACCAAACTTCACTGATAACTCTTTGTCGATTTTTAAACCGAAGTATCTTGTTCGTTACCATCCTCTCTAAACCCTAGAGAAAACCACCCTCCTGAGATCCTGTAACAAACAAACATCCCCAAAAAATACAACACATATCAACCGAAGTTTCCAAGACAAAATCGTCTCGCACTCGCGTCATCAAACCCGAAATGCATCCCGAAATTGCCCAAAATCGAAAACTCATATCTCAAATACAAACGTCTCCCACTGTTGTACGAACTGCAACTTATCCATATACTTTTCCACTACCTCATCAGTCGTCATCTGAGGCGTCATCTTCATTTCTAGAAACTCAGTCTTAATATGATTCATATCAAATGGATTGTGGTACTGTTCACATACCTTATCATGAAATTGTTCCCACGTGATCAAGCTTATTTGTTCCCTCAGAATACTAGAAATCAAGGAATCCCACCAAACCATCGCCATACCTTTTAAAAACCAACAAGCATAAGTAACTTGTAACCCGGGTTCGCATTGACATGCTTCAAATGCCTGCTCAACTTCCCGCAACCAGTTAAGAGTTACAGGCAGATCTGAACTTCCTGAAAATTTAGGGGGTTCACAGTCACGAAAATGCTTGTAAGTGCACTTCTTTTGGGTTTTGATAACTGTTGTAGGAACATCGGCATATGTTATGGGTTCATCATTACCGGGTTTTGGTAAGGGAAAACGTTATGTAGTGGCATGTAATACTAAGGTGGCATTTGAATCTGCACCGGGTATTAAAACTGGGTTTGGTTCAAATTAGGTAAAGTTTGGGATTGTGCGGGTGGGTATCTAGGTGGTGTATCATCGTTACCCGCAGGTTGTGCCAACTCAAGCTCAGCCATTCTATTTTGAGCCTCTTCCAACTTACTCTCCAATTCATAAATGTAATTATGTTGATCATTTATCAGACTTATAACCCTCAGCAGGTGCTCTGAACGTTCCGGGGTTTGAAGGGCCAGTAGCGTTCGTAATCCTGTCAGTCATACATGTGCTCCAAAACAACTCACACAAAAGCTTAATGAATAATTGGTTAGCAAAGAACTACTAACACACATGTATCCCTACATTCACTTAACCTCACCCCATAGACATATTTGACTTATCTCAAGGTTTGGGAACAAGATACACGCATGTACTTGCTGCCAAACCTATGCTCTAATACTAACTTTAACATCGACCACTTTTTTATATAACACATCGGAAGACTAATATGTTTAAACCACAATAATAACTACATTATTACAGAAATCCATGTCAGATCATTAATGTTTAAAAACGGTGTTACTTATTACAAAATATTGGTTACAAAACTCCACATCAGAGTTCGCACGTCTCATCAGCACCTGCACTCAACCCTAACAAACCGAACCTAACCTGCAAGGGTGATATGTGGCGGATTAGCACAAGACTAAGTGGATGTAATCTATCTAACATACTAAACTTAAGCACCAAACATGAAATCCACATCACAAACAAGATAACAACTTAGTAACATACAATAAGACAATGCGAGGATCAACGACTTGTACGTGCACACTACCCTAGCTGATCAGGCTAGTGTGTGACGCCCCGTACAAAACCATCGTGTACGGTTCATCAACAACAGGATCATTACAAGGTCAAACACTATATGCTGTTTGAAAACCAGTTTTGCATTCATAAAAAGATAGCATTTTACAAAAGATAACGTGCTTCCTATGAATAGAAGCGTTAACATAAATATGTGACCTAAAGGTCGTTACAAAGCCATTGTTTAAAAATAACATAAGTTACGAATGCAAAATAAAAATTTCATGATTGAGACATCTCTAAGTAATGCAGCGGAAATCTAACACAATAGGTCCATAACAGCAAGTCTATAACACCAAGACAGCAAGTCTAACAGCGGAAGCAACATCGTCTAAGCACCTGAGAAATACACGCTTAAAAGTCAACACGAATGTTGGTGAGCTATAGTTTGTAATCAGTAGAGTAATGTAGACCACGAGATTTCAGTGCTTCAATCAGCAGTTTAAATCAGTATGAAAAGTATATGCTTAACCGTGGGCACAAAGTACAAAAGCAAGTCGAAAAAGTCAAAAAAATCGGGCCGTTACATAGTGTCTACCGACAGTCCTTCCCGCTGAATAAGTACACAGACAACAGGACATGGACCCAACCTCTACAGGCCAAGTTAACCTCATACGAACTCTAACCTTCGCAGGCCCGGCTGGTGTCAAACATAGTGCCCACATAAGATCACACGTTAACAATAAGTATGCATTATCTAACTAGCATGACAACCATTATCTAAACATGACAATTAAATTACACTAAAGCATGGTAATACAGTAAACACGGTAACATGACCTGCTACTTAAAATCTATCCGGAGATAAACTCACTCACCAGTTACCAACAACGGCTAATTTATCTAACTTCCGAGCTTCTTCTTTGTTCTTATCACCTGAGGACAATATAAACAAATCCAGTACTTAGATAACGGATAGAAATCATCACTTATATGGAAACAAACATTACCGATGCACATCCGTACGGATATAAGTCTATCCTTACGGATCCACTGCCCATCCGTACGGATCTGGGTCTCATCTGTACGGATCCATTGGTTCACATCCGTACAGTTGGACTCTATCCGTACGGATACAATACATATCCGTGTAGATGCAAGATGCATCGGTACGGATGCAGTTCATCTACAGCAACAATAGTTTCATGACGAGTTTCGAGCGAAAACCATCAAATCTCGTTCTATGACCTGTTTTTGACCACAAAACCGACCACATCGTTTTTACAAAACATTTTGGGACTTAAACCCACTAATTTTACACTCAAACAACATCAAATTTGCACAAATTTGACACTAGAACACACTTTCGCAAAACCTAACTCAAAAACCCAATTTATCACAGATTTAAACAAGAATTGACATAAATCTTACTTTGTTTGAACTCTTGAAATCCCTAGCACTAATTTCAAACACAAACAAGAATCAAAAACAAGATTTAGAGATTAGGGTTTCAAGAGAGTTAGAGTTTGGTACGGTTGTGTGTGTGAGTGAAAATTTTCTTGAAAATGAGAGAATGAAAAAATAGAAGAGATGCCAAGAACTAATGTGAGTTAAAACTCATACCCCACAATACACAGGTATTTACCAGTTATACGATATCTTACGTATTTTTCGTTAGGCGGCCCTAACGAAGTCCAAATTAATTAAACAAATCTTTTCTGTAACTCATGTCACAAACTACTCTTAACCAAATAATCAGATAACACTAATTCACATAATTCAAATAAAACACATATAATAACAAATATATACCTAAGGGCAACATAGTCATCTTACGTCTAACCTAGGTTTTAGTCTTCTGCTGCTGCTGGTGTGTCGTAGTCGTCGTCGTCGCCGCCGCCGTCGCGTCGCCGCCGTCGCGTCGCCGCCGCCGTCGTCGTCGCTGTCGTCGCTGTCGTCGCTGTCGTCGTTGTCATCGCTGTCGTCGCTGTCGTCGTTGTCGTCGTCGTTGTCGTCGTTGTTGTCGTTGTTGTCGTCGTCGTCGTCGTCGTCGTCGTAATCTTATTTTAAAAGACAAGGTTATCAAGGGGAAAATATATGTGTAGTTAACGTTGTACGAATGGCTTAGTAACTATTGAGAAAAGTGACTGAATAATAACAAATCGCTAGTAATAATTTGAAATAGCGACAATAAAATAGCATTGAGATCTGTCGTGAAAAAATGCAACATGGTAAACTGTAAAAACCACGTGCAAGGAATGAAACGTTCTATTAATTTCAAGAGTAATGTTAGCTTTAATCTTTCTTGGAACAATTGGCTAGTTAATTCGTTGTAATGTTTGTTGCTTTTCTTCTAATTTCTTGCTAGAATAGTTAATAAATTGTCACCGTTCTAAAAAATGTTGGCTTTAAATGAAGAGTCATTCTAATAGATAAATGAATAAGGTCTAACCTGGTCATATTGTGTTTTTATTACCTTTCCCTAACCCATCCATGATATGCACTAGGCTGAGATAATTTGAAGAGTTAGATGAGTAAGTATATAAGTAGATGCCGGTTAAAATAAAAAATATGAATAATCTTATTGTATTTTTGATGGGTCAACAACACAAAATATCAACTTGATGAGTTGTAATGAACCAGTCTTTATGATTTGTTATAAGACAAGATGACCCTCCACTTGACAATCATCTCTTTTCAAGACTACAAGTGCCAAAGTTTTTATTTTTTATTTTTTTATTTTGATTTTAAAAAACTAAGAAGAAAGCAAAGTTAACCTTTTAAAAGGTATCCCTTTGGTAAAAGAAAAAGGCAATTTAACTAGTGTAAGAAACTAGGTACATACTGATATGATTTTGATCTTTTGACCAAAACTCTTTACTTCAAGAGATGTATGTTTACATAATGTCACAATACATTATCTCAAGTATAAGAACTTAATTAAGACTTTCCTTTGAAAAATATTATTGACAAAAAATAATATACTTAGATGTCACTAATGAAAAATTAAGGTGGTTTTCCTTTATTTCAACGAAAAAAAAAACATTTAAAATTATGGTGGTAAATAATATATATGCATCATGCAAAATATAATATGGTTGCATGAGAAATGGCCTCATTAACTTCCACTTGGAGATTTTTTTAGGTGGTGAAATGCTGCTTTCTAATTCACTTTATACATGTTGTGACAAAGACCATAAATAATTGATTACACAACAGATTGTGTACGTTGGAGTTTTTTTTGTTAAATATTTCATTAAAGAACAAATATACCAATTTATATGAGGATTCACTCTAGTAATTACTCCGTAATAATTAGTAATTAGTAATAGAGGGATTAACTTATCAAGATTACATGTGGACCTTGAAATATTTTTCCAGCTAATATGGGATTGAATTTACACAGTTACACTCGACATTTACAGTTTCCTTTTTTTAATAATTAATTAAATACTGTAAAAAGTCGAGAGCTTAATTTATATTTATGTTATGGGGTAAAAATTACGGAGTAAATGTAATACTTGTAAACGTATATTTTATATTGTTACATATCACATCTCTAATCATACTTCTGAGGATTAGGCTTTTGTGTGGATAAGCTGCTAGCTTTTATTGGGGTGTACTTTTGTGTACTTTTTATTAAGACAAAATTACACGGATAGTCTTAATGGTTTGATAAATATTGCACATATAGTTCAAACTTGATTTTTTCATCTGAATAGTTCAGAAGTTTAAATGTATAGTTCAATATTTTAATACCTGTTACTTTTTTCAGTTAAGTCTAAGCATGTGACAGATATGTGAAGGTATTTTCGTAAATCGACCTATATCTTTTTTTTTTTCATTTAACCTATCCATTTTCATCTTCTTTTTCATATTAGATTCTTCATCTCATATTACTATTTTCTTCAAAACCCATTACTATTTCTATAATCTCTCGAAAACTCATTTCTTCAATCATAAATTTTAACAATTCGTCTCATATTACTCATCTCATATTACTCATTGACAAGCTGGCATTTCATAACCCTTAATTTCCCAAATTAAAGTACATAAAACTCTAAGAAATTAATTGTTTCAACTAGATTCATCATTTTCTCAATTAAAATTAATCCCCCCATCTCTAATGAACAGATGCAGCTTTTGATTGTTTGTACACCGATAAAATTAGGGTTTATATTTTGGGAATATAGTGACAAATTGTTGGCGATTGTTTGTGGTGGTGTTGTTGCTGTCGGCTTCTTCGATATCAATAACTATGGCCACAATTAGAGGTAAACACCCAGAGATTGCCACAAGGTAAACTACACATAATCCACTTGTTCCAACCCAAGTATGTGAATCTTTTACTCTGATGGTCAAGTTGATTTCTTTGAATGAAATTTTGAAATCTTCTAGCATTTATCTTTTTGGTTGATGGTATTAAGAGCTCCATGGTTGTTTATTATAACACCCGATGACCAAAAACCAAAACAAGCCCAACTGGCACAAATCATATCGACGTGGTTCTTGTTCGGCAATAAAAAAAACAACACATATGCAGGTTCCAAGATACTATAAATAAAGTAAAAACCATGAGTTTAAAAGTGGATGTAAGAATGAAGAAGCTAGATCACCAGATCAAGGATCGTTTGTTGATGACGACGATGAAGTCTAGAAACCTAATTCACAAGTTTATGAAGATGAAAATAAGAGAAAATGACGAAAATGTAAAATTTCATATTTTAGTGAAGTTTGAGTGGATAGTGGTATTTGATTTTGGTAGTGGATTTTAGATTTTGTTCTTGTTGGTTTATGTTAGGTTTAAAAATTAGGGTTTATAACTTTGAATGATGATAAAAGGAAAGGGGAAAGGAAAATACGAGAAAAATAAGGAGTATGTTAGGTTTAAAAATTAGGGTTTATAACTTTGAATGATGATAAAAGGAAAGGGGAAAGGAAAATATGAGAAAAATAAGGAGTATACGTAAAATGACAAAATATCCTCACATGTCTGGCACATGCATGCAGTTAACATAGAAATTTAACGGGCGTGACGAAGTTGGACTATCTGTGCAAAATGTGAAAATATTCTGGACTATCCAGTTGAAAAAATCAAGTTTAGACTATCCGTGTGATATTTAGCAAACCACGAAGACTATCCGTGTAATTTTTTCTTTTATAAACTTCAATCATGATTATCATTCAAGATTTAATTTAGTGTTATAATATATAAATATAAATAAATTAATATAACACAAACATAATAGTTATCTAGACAAGCTAGTATTATCTCCATGTTGTTCAAGAAGAAAGTTTATTTTCCTTAGATTCTGTGTATTTTTTTTTGAAAGGCAAGAATTTTTTAAAAACCACAAAACGAGTCAGGCGGTGAGCCTAGCCCAATACACGAGATATACTATCACCAGACATGAGTCCTGAAGTATAGCAGAAACATAGCATCAAGAGTTGCAGAGTATGCAACTGGAATCAAAGAATTAGTTAGCAAAACAAAAACTAAACACGAGTAAAATATAGGCTCGAAGGAATTAAAGACAATAAACTAGCGGATTAGTTACCCATTGTAGCCATTCAATCTTCAATCTTCAATTCGGCTGGAAATCAATTCAAACGATTTTAATTGTATTTCCATCAACGTCGTCGGCCAATTCCAACATTGATTCGAGAAGACTTTATTGTTTCAATTCTTCCACATAGCTTTGATTACAAAACCCTCGAAACGCCTCATTAATACCCCAAATTGTTCATCGGTCCTAGGGTCCACCACTTGAAGATCCTCTCCCAAATATCCAAAGCATGGCGACAAAAGATCATAGAATGTTCGAGCGATTCAACATCATCATCACATAGCGGGCATCTAATGGAATCAAGATCAATATCTCTTTTGTCAATTTCGATAAGGACCATGATTCTTCGTTTAAATACCTTCCATATAAAAACTTCAACTTTAAGAGGAACAAGTTTGTTGGGTAGCATCGGTTGTCTCGCTTGTGTATTTATATTAAATATTTCAATGAGATTCAAAGGCGAACTTAATTATCTTATATTTTATACTTCACGAGAAAAATATGAAAATACACATATGTACATGCTAATCCAAAATTATTACGTGCGTTTTCTCTCATATTGCCAACAATGATAAGTCAAAAGAACCTTTTTACTTTTTGTTAAAACAGTCACGCATGTACACAAATGTACACACAATATGCTCCAAGAATGTTATGTTCACGTTATATGGTTTGACCATTTCTCAATTTAGGTGAGACATGTAGCTTTTTTCATTTAGATATCCTAAACTCATGTGATTATGTTCTGACTATTGGATAATTCAGATAGGGTTCATAGGTTTGCATGAAACAATACACGTATTCAACTTTGTTATCTTTATCTATCTAATATATTGTGATATAATGTAATGTAATACTATCTTCGTCTTAAATTAATAGTTCGTTTTGAATTTTACCAAATAGTTTGGATTCTCCTCCAACAATTAACATATATTCTGTTGGCCATGGCACCTTCTGGAGCGTAGAACTTTAGGATGTCTTTTACAATGCACCACGTGACTTCGTAAGCGTACACCATACTGTTAGGATTTGTAATGGATCCTACAAGACGTGATTTATCGTAATCACTAAACCCACAAACAACAAACAAATAAAAATGATAAATAAAACGATAAACGATACACGGATTTAACGTGGTTATATCTCAATTCCAACATGGAGAAAGTTTAGTCCACGGAGTAAATCAGAGAATTTTTCACTATTTTCGTGCACACTGTCACAGTGAGGCAATGAGTCAACTAAAAGTGAAACATTAAACCTAGTTTGTCGTTGCAAAAGTTAACTTGACCTCCAAGTTCAAAAAACATTCCTAAAATCAAAATATTTATTCACAAGTAAACCGGGCTCCTAAGAAATTTCGATTTCTTTCCTTTTTGTTCAATTCTTCATAAATCTTAACAATCTCCCACAGAAGATTGAACAAAACCCGAACACAGATCTCCATACTAACACCGTCGAACATGACCATCTGCACAATCCAACCAGTCGAGCTGACAACTTTCGATAAAGATCACTACAACTTTGTCTTGCGAAATCTTAAAATCAAACCTCCTCAACCGTTAACGTTGCTCAATCAAACACACCCACAATAACTCTAGATCACCTGATTATAGAACTCCTTTTGAATATCGTCAGATAACCATCCAGGACATGTCGCTCTTCCACACCTTTTCGACACTCAAACTGCTCAGTCTTAATCCAATCTTTGTTACTAGCTTGGGCCATCCCGGTTTCTTCACCACCATCTTCTTACACCAGAAGATCATCATCTTACACTAAAAGGTCCAATGAAGTATGCGAAACTTCAGTTACGTGATTTAAATAGGAGACAAACCGCCTCATTCATCGCTCTAGACAAGTCTAATCCTGACACCGAAATGGTAATGATCACCCGTATAGGATTTTCACCTATCTATGATTTTCCATCCCATCAATCGGAAAATCCGACAGACGCCTTCGAAGACTCTTCAACAAGGCTCAGTGAGAACGCAGTCACAACCTCGAAATCTACTCTCTTCAACCTTTTGATTTCACGCTGGTACATTGACCCACCTCATAGAACTTTGAATTTCACAAACTCATCTCCCCATCTCAAGCATGATCCAATTGTACGAGTAAGAATAAATCGCGGCTACTCGAGAAGAAACTTGGTTCGTACCACCAATCAGTAACAAATTTTTTTGCCATTGGAGAGTAAACAAGGACTCGAGTCCCCTAGTGTTCCGGGATCAACGCACTACCCTGCAAAAAAGTTAAAGAACCACGTCGCATAAACGTCTCCATAACTCCAACTAGTCGTCCAACTCCCAGAACCCCGGTACTTCTGTCAGTTACCAAAATCACACCGAGTTCCTGACACCCGTAACAATATCTAGAAAGCTTAAGTTCCAGGACTCATAGTTTATCCACTTCATCCATCACCTAAAGACTCCTAATTGTTCACCTTCAATGAAACCATCAAGTATCAACCAACACCTAACACGGTCGAACGCATTCTACCCAACACCATTCGACAACCAATTTCCTTAGTGAGAGAAACTCAAACCATCCTGCATATTCCAATTATCTTGGAATATTCGAATAATCACCTTGGTCATCCCGTTTCAAAACCTCAAAGTATCCACATTCCCCGATAACTCCCTGCTGACTTCCAAAAGGATGTGTTCCAATTCGTTACCGAACCCCCCCCCTAATATAAGAGAAACCACCCTACCGAGCTCTCGTAACAAACCATCATCCCCGAAAATCTTGCCCGTATCGCCCAAAGTTTCACAAGACAAACCGTCTCACACTTGCATATTAATCCTGAAAAGTTCATGCATAAACTACACCAAAATCTAAAATCTATATATGAAAATCCAATGGTTCGATCATTACCAATTATTTACCATATTTATCTCTGTATTTTTAGCATCTCTAGCCCAAATTTTAAGTCGATCCAATGGTAAACGAATCGGAAATGATTTTTCTCTCACCGTTGCAAAATCAAACACTAAGTAGTTTTCTTGACTGACAACAACTTCGAATAATCATATTTGTAAATTTAACAGTACGATCACTATCAAATTTTTACCGCATCTAGAACGACATGTATACTGCCCAAAATAAAAATACCATGGCGATCTAACAGTTAACGAACCCTCAATGAATTTTTCTCACAACAACTTCCGAACCTTCGAATTTGATAGTTCAGTCATTCATTTGCACGAGATTGGGAGGAATGAGAACTCATATCTGAACCCGGATCTCTCGAAAAATCTTTCCTGCATCTAATCTCATAAATCCAACCCCTGACTTCCTAACCTTCACGAACTATCACCCTCACAATGCAACCAACGTCCCAATTATATCATAAGCAGCCAGAACCGTCACACAATCCCGTTTTGATCAATCCTTTACATAGACCAAATCTATTAAGTTCATAGCGATCAACTAAGTCTACAAGTATCGATTCATGTTGTAAACAAAATTCTAGCAGTCGTTTATAACCCGTGATGAAAACCGAATCATTAATCAATCAAATACCATGCTTTCAATCCGTCGTCGTGCTCAATCTTCAAACCTGACTCTGATACTACTTGTTAGAATTTGTAGTGAACTCTAAACATGACATGCGATTTAGATTTACCTAATCATAAAACCCACGAACAACAAACAAATAATGCAAAAATGATAAACGACACAAGGATTTAACGTTGTTATATCCCAATTCCAACATGGATAATGGTTTAGTACATGAGTGAAAACCATAGAGTTATTCATTATTTTTTGTGCACATTGTTACAATGAGGCTAGTGATCTATTTATAGTGAAACATTGAACCTAGTACCCTATTACACAAATTAACTTGACATTCAAGTAAAAAAAAATACTTCCCTAAAACTGCAATCTTTCTTCACATGTATATTGGCTCCCAAAAAATTCCGATTTCTTTCCATTTTATTCAATGCTTCACAAATCTTAACACCTACCTAGTTTGATATTTTCATCATAAACGAGAAGCTTCTATATCGTCATCTTCGACTCCATTTCGCGAGACATTTTTCTAAGAAGCATTTATGGTTGAAAATATCTTGATCTCTTTCGGTAGTTCTATGTATGGCTTATTTTGTCGACATTATCTATCAAACACTTATAATTATATTGAACACTCCTCCAAAAGAATTCAACCGTTTGTGAACAGACTACAATCCTACGTTGGGTAGCACATCCTCACCGTCGTGGCAATATTACTGCTTCTTCAGTTGTCCACGACATTCTTCGATTGATAGCTTCGTGTTCGGTAACAACTAATTCATATATATAATCAACATAAAAAATATATAGAATATAAATATAGGTATAGATATATATGCAAAGGAGTAAACAATTAATTCCCTATCGAAAGCCAGGGCCGACCATGGTGCCGGGCAGGATGGGCGACGACACAGGACATCATACTAATGGGGCATCAAATGTTTAAATGGTCAAATTTTAGCGTTTAAAAATTTCATATTTTGTTATACAGAAAAATTGAAATTTGGCTTTCTCTTTAATCGCAGAAGAAAAAGAAATAATTTTGCAGGAACTTTTAAAGGAGGAGATTATTCTCTCAAAATCGTTTCCTTTTATAAAAAACTAGATTTATGAGCCCGTGCGTTGCACAAGGACTCCTTAGCAGACTAAATTGAAATGTAAAACGTTATATCATTTGACGTTATTATAAGCTCAGTATGACAAGTATATTTGTGAATCAAATAAACAAAATTTTTACTTTTTATATGTTTATATGTATTTCATATAAATACATATATACATATGTCTTTATATATATACATAAATATACATACATTTAGACTTAAGAGCCCGTACATTACACGGAGACTCTTAATCTAACAAACTGGAATCGTAAAATAAGCAGAAAATACAAAAGTAAAATCAGATTCTCCATCGAGTTCAAAGAAATGTGACCTAAATTCCATTTTCATATTTTCCACATAAAGAATCTAAATTAAAATCAAAACTTCAAAATCAAATCTTTTAGGTGGAAATGTATTTACAAAACCACCTCAGAAGTACATGATTTCTTCCGCTTTAAGAACCACGACTCGAAGCTTATCTTGACATTCTTTGTTCTTTCTTTTTACTGACCTATGAATTTCATTTACAACCGTAAATAGAACACATAGTTAGCATTACATAACATTTACAACCGTAAATAAGCAACTTTCCTTGATCATTGCATTTTTCTAAGATTAAAACAAAAAAATTCACATATCATTTAACACAATTGTGATTAATCATTGAATATACCTTCACAAAGACTCTTTTTGAAGATATATGAGCAAAAATAGTAAGGATTTGATTCAAAATTACTATTACTTAATGAAATCGTTATAAGATCATAAAGATTCCTCTAAATAAAATGGCATCAGATTAAATAATCAGAAAAAGTCACCTTAATTTGGAGTAGGGTTGAGGAAATTGAAACAGAGCCTTCCTCCTGTCATCATCGATATCCAAAATATAAAATAGTAGAAGTTGTTTTAGACAATTATCAACATTATGAAATCATAAAAGACAATAACAGAAAGGGTTAAAGCCGTAAATAGGTCATATACTTTCAGTTTTGTCCCAATGTACGCTATATACCCCAAAAAATACCAATGTAGGTTATATACTCTTAAAAGTTGTATCGATGTACACAAATTTAACAAGTTACGTGCTGAACCGGTAAAGTTAATTATTTAACATTTTTTTGCATTTTATATGGCTACAAATAGGTCATATGCTTTCAGTTTTGTTCCGATATAGGCTATATACTTTCAGTTTTGTTCCGATGTAGGCTATATACTTTCAGTTTTGTTCCGATGTATCACCAACGTCATTCTCCACGTAGGATGCCATGTCATCGTTTAGTTGTTTATCCAGTTAATAAGTTTTGTTTGTTCATATTAGTACACTTTATGAAAGTATATAGCTTACATTGGTATTTTTCGGGGTATATAACATACATTGGGACAAAAATGAAAGTATATGGCCTATTTATGGCTTTAACCCTAACAGAAACTGCAAGTAACCTTACCTTAAGTTTTGCCACAAACAAAAGGACCCGTACAACGATCTTGAGTTACAACATCTCATCCATTTCAAAATACAAGTGTTCTCCACAACAATAAAACAGCGTAGTTGCTTCAACAGTTGCAAACTAATCTGACATAACTTATAAATTACATTACAAAAGATGTATGTTGAATAGTCACATGCCAAACGTTATAAAAAACCTGGAAGACCAGACAACAACTGCATATTTAGAGTTCAATTGCAACTTCGCATACAACGTGAAAAACGAAACTGAAAACAGTTTATAACCTCTTGGTGAGCGCATCTTTTCCGAGAGGTTAAGTTACATTGCAAAAGAGTAAATAGAGCCCGATAAACACAATTAAAAAAAACAATAAGTTAAACCCATTGCAGCCTCGATAAACATGGTAGTTATCACCCACTTTACAACCACTTTGCAAAAACCAAATGCATAGTTTGATTCACCAAATACACAAGTTCTCCGTAATAAATAAATAAATAACACAACGAAAAGAAAATCGAGATCGAAATACATCCACTTCGCGAAAACGAAATACAGAATTGGATTCACCAAATACAAAAAAAAAAAAAAAAAAAAGGAAGAAGAAAAAATAACACAACCAAAAGAAAATCAACCTTGTGTGTGTGAGGAGTAGCTTTAATGAAAAAAAAATGGCAAACGCTAATGGTATTATTAACATGACAAAAATATAAGCAGTAAGTAACGTAGTAAGCAAACATTTCAACTTCAAGATCTGCTTAGCATCGTTCATATATTTTGTTACAAAAGCTTTTTCCTTTGTAACATTTTAAACAATTTTTACTTTAAAATAAGCAGGGTTTCATATTTAGAGTTGAATTGTATAATAATATTTTGACATCTAGTGTCCACCTTATATGTCATCACCTTACAGTATGATTAAAATCTTGACATGAAATTCAACCCGACTAATGGTCATAATCACATGTAGCATTATAGCAGCTTAACTTTTATGCTAATATTTTCTGTAGCATTATTACATGTAGCTTTTTCTACATATCAATAAAAAGAAAGAATGCAAGAAAAAACATTAAAAATAAGAGTAATTATTACCTCGGCAATCGTTTATCACGGTGGTGATAGCGGCAACAGTGGTTGGAGAGGTCACCACATTGATGACGACGGTTGTAGCTTTATCGCCAGAAACCCAACAACATGAATGTAGCTCGTCAAAATAGCTCTTGAAAATTGGAGCAAATTGCATTATATGAAATCCCAATAGCTCTTGAAAATCCCTGAATTGGAACTTACTGGACAATTACAACCCGTCAACTGTAGAAATGGGTGGTTATAACTGCCATTTGACCTGGTGCTTGAAAATCCCTGAATTGGAACTTACCTGACCATTTTGAGACTTCTAATCAAAACACATTAAAAAAAGTAAAAATGTAAATTGGGTAGCAAAACTGATCTGGTGCTTATAACTGCCATTCGACCATCAAACTACGTGTTCTCAGAGCTCGAGAACTGAGGTTCAACAGCTTCCATGTGACGATCGCTCCAAATCCATATGGACGAACACGTCATTCATCGATTTCATTGCGAGGTATTTGACCTCTATATGATACGTTTTATAAACATTGCATTCTTTTGAAAAGGCAAACCAAATATGAATATTTAAATCAAAGGTTTTCGACATCTGATAATTTCTACATATAGATAATCACTGTAAATAATAGTTTACAACAGTACTTCCGTTGACAATGCAGTCAAAATAAGATACATGGTGATGATTTGGTGAATGCAACGTTTTCTTGAAAAATATGCCATGTAAGACTCCATGCACATAGCTTGTCTATCATATAAGCAAACAGCGGAAGACTTCTAGGAAACCTGAGAATAAACATGCTAACAAGTGTCAACACAAAGGTTGGTGAGTTCATAGTTTGTATGTTTCGCATAATCTATATATAAAGGTGGATCACAAGATTTCAGTTGTTTCATCCAGAAACGTTTATCAAAATATTCTACGAGATTGAGCACCCTGGTAACTAAGCTTTAACGTTTTAATAAGTACCCCTGTTTTAACATACATGCAACCAACATGTACAATACACGCAAACCAACGTGTACTAAACTCAAATAGCATACGTCTGTTTTATAGTTCAGGCTAGGGTTTCTATACCTGGAACAGACGGGGATGTCAAGCCCTATGGATCCATATACAACTATTCGCGCCCACCAGTTCTTATAACCGGCAGTTACTAGTTACCAAAGCTAAGGGATTTTCGGTTCAAACTCGGTGTAGAATTTAGTATGTACTTGTATCCATTGCGTTTAAAATAAAGTGCATGTATTCTCAGCCCAAAAATATAGATTGCAAAAGCAATTAAAAAGGGAGCAAATGAAACTCACGCATATAAATATTGTATATCGGTTAATAAAGCATTTGCATGTATTCTCAGCCCAAAAATGTAGAGAGTAAAAGGGATCTTATGAAACTCACCTTAGCAGCATATAAAGTCGTTCACCAAAATGTGATAGAAACACGGATTACCAAATAACCGTAGATTTCAACGTATCAATATTGAGATTCAATATTGTAGGAAAGTACGTAGACGCAACGGAGATGATAAACACTAGGTTTGATTCACAAATATACCCCCAAACATTACCCATAATCTCTTTGGCAATAACCCATAATTTTCTTAGCTCTATCCCGCTTGAAAACCATTTTGAAAATGACACGCTCATGACCTCGTCGTAGTATTTTATGTATAATACTAATTAATAATAATACTACTAATAATATTAAGATTAATAATAATATTAATCATAATAATAATAATAATAATAATAATAATAATAATAATAATAATAATAATAATAATAATAATAATATAATTAATAAATATAATACGGAGTAGGAATGAAATCAGAAGCACAAAACATCGGCTTTTATAGATGTGGCCTGGACCAGACTGCCATGCGATAGCATGGCTTCCTAGGCCAAATCCCATGCGATCGCATGGGTGGGTTTTCCAGCTCACATTGTTTTTGTAATCTAGCTTGTCGACATAATAAATAAATATAAATATAATTTATATAATTAATTATATATTATATTAAATTTATGTGCATAGTTGACTTGTAATTTTTGTTCCAATAAGTCGTACGTCGTCACTCGACTTATGTCCTGGTTCCGATTTTTCGAAAGCCCTTTCGTACGCTGAGAAAACTGTAGCAAATAGTCAATTTTTACTATAGCAATTCACTGTAGCAAAGTCAATTTCACTGTAGCAAATAGTGATTTTCGAAAACACTGTAACATTTTGGGTACTGTAGCAATTTGAAAATACTGTAGCAAATTAGTGTTTTACTTGCTCATCTTAAACGTTTTAGTTCAATTATCTAAATATCAATCGAATTAACAAACGAATGTTACTATCGTTTACTAAATAACTTGAAATTATATATATGTATATATCTTTTTAATATACATAAATCAGTTTTTAAATACACATTGGAAGTTATTTATAAATAAATTTTAATAATAAATATTTCAACTTATCATATATATTCAAATAGATATTTAAACCAATAAGTTTAATGTACGGTATCAAACAATTAATACATTGTTACCTTTTCAAGTTATAGTATATATGTATCTATTTACATATAATTGTTCGCGAATCATCGAAAACAACCGAAAGGTATTTGAATATATGAAAGTAGTTCAAAAATTTTTAGATTCAGTTTTACAGACTTTGCTTATCGCATCAGAATTGTTAATCATACAAAGATTAAGTTTAAATTTGATCAGAAATTTCCGGGTCATCACATTCCATTTGTATAAATCCTGCTATGCTTTGAATAAGTTGATTCTCAAAGTTGCCATCGTCTCTTTGGATATCCTTATACCCGTATCTAACAATACACCTATACATACGGTAAGGCCTCAAGCAGATTCGCCCAATAAGGAACCGTTCTTCAGGCAACACAAAAGGCACGGGGACGTGTTTCACACACACAAACACCAAAACATTGTGAAAAGCAGGCAAATTTGTAACAAAATGGGTGATAATTAAAGGGACACCTGTAGCAAGTTCAGAGTATATAAGCCCTATCCCGGGTACACGAACAATACCCAAAATGGGGTCCAGCCTGAGAAGCCACTTTAATGAAACTTTATTGTATAGGTCATGATTGTACTTATTACGGGTACCATAATGCCATATATACATTATGACCATATAGATAAATGCAAGCAAAAGAGAGACCCAACCGCTTTGGGGCACTTTAGTAATTGCAACCGAAAGGTAGATAAATGATCATTATCACGTTCCATATGTTGACCATCATAGCCTGTCGTAAGCTGATAAAATGCAACAGAAAATAAAATATCGGCACACATACACTAACTTAAGAATGAATGATTTTAGAGCTTCTATTGCAATTGTTGCTTCATTTTAAACCCACTTCAGAAAAACAGATATATATATATATATATATATATATATATATATATATATATATATATATATATATATATATATATATATATATATATATATATATATATATATATATATATATATATATATATATATATATATATATATATAAGTAAATGAAAGACTTACTTAAACAGATATCCAATTCAGAATGAAAGATTTTACAGCTTCTATTACAACTTAACCCTAGGAACATACAACAACTAAATTATTTTCTGATACACTAATCTTATGTATATTTTAAGTAAACGATAAAACATACAGAAAACAAATCATTACAAGGAAATACCTTTGATACGACTAATAGTAGTGACTACGATTTGAGGTGAATCACAAAATTTCTGCTCGAAATCTCAAATTGCTTCTATGAAATCGAAGAATCACGGGTTAAATAATAATTGCACATCGCTGCCACAAAAAAAAATAAAAAAAATAAACTCTACGGTTAAATGATAATCGAATAGAAAAAAGCCACGAAATTAAAAACCCTAGGGATAAATCGTAAATTCAGTGACGAAATCAAAAACCCTAGGGATAAATCGTAAACTCAGTGACGAAATCAAAAACCCCAAGATAAAATCGCATTATCGCTGTTGTTAAAGCAAAAACCCTAGTGTTAAACGTTAATCGCAACATAGCATCACCAAATCGCCTAAATACGTGAAGATGACGATGTGAACATCTGGTAGACTCTAAACAATATTTAATCGGGGTTAAGGCGAGAAAATGAATTTAAACAGAAAGGGATTATCTTTGAATCATCCAGTGATATCTGGGAAAATGAAGATGACGATCAGGAATTATGAGGCGTTGATGAAAATCAAATGATGTATGATGATGGATGATAACTGATCCGTGAAAAATAAGGTGATTAACGTCCGTGATGGATGAAGATGATAACTGATCCGTGAAAATCAAATGAAAATCGTAACCCTAATTAAGGTGAGTGAATTACGGATGGGTATGGGACACGCGTCAGTTGCTTATAATTAGTAATTTTTTTAATTCAGAATTATGAGAAAAAAGAATTTGGTGAGGATGAATGGTTGTCTGACACGTCTGATGTACCTTACTGATTTAAAGAGATAGATAGATAGATATTAATATCAGTCCCTAGTAGTTTCACACTTCATTTAACCCCTTTGTATTTTACACTATCCTATTTAGTGTAAGAATAATCTACGTAACAAGTGTACAGAGTATATTCGTATAATACAATTTGGATCACTCTCTTACCAATTTGAATCAATATTTTTTTCATTAGGAAATATTTTGGTAGTTTCAAAACTTTATTTTATTTGTTTTGAATATTGTTAAACTTATTGACTTTCAAATTCATAATAATAATAATAATAATAATAATAATAATAATAAGAGTTCAAATGTACTTCTTTACTTTTATTATTTGATGGAAGTAAATACTCCGTAACTAATTTACGAAAAGAAAACTACCGTACAATATGGGATGGAGAGAATACTATATTGTTACGTATTTAAAGATCATCTATATATATATATATATATATATATATATATATATATATATATATATATATATATATATATATAAGAGAGATTTAATTAGCTTACATATCATTAGCTCCTTAAATATTGCATATTAAGTCAAGTGTAATTTTCACATGTCACAATTATTCATATACCCTCTTATCAACCTTTAAAATCATATATTTACCCAAGTAAATAACATAATATCATATATACCCAATTTAAATACTAAAACTACCATATGTATCCATTTAATTTAAAAAATTCACTAAAGCCAATTTTACACAATTTAATTCATATTTCATTTCTACTCATATATACTACTACGATCATCAGAAAAACTACAGACATTTGTTCATACACACGTCCTATTATTATAGTATATTCATACACACATTTGTTCATATAAAATCATAAGAAACACTACCAAACAATTTTAATACTAATTTTGAGGGAATTGTAACGTATTACTCTTATTAGTAAAATTATGTTATTACATAATTAGATTCAACCGATTTCTTAAATCTGATAGAACTCGAACAATTTTTTGTTGTTGCAACTACACGCAATATGAAACATATATGTATTTTATAGTCCTGTTTTGCCAACGAAACATACTAACATACTAGAAATACGTCATTTTTTAACAACTATGACTTATTGAAAATAGAGTACGGGCTCAAATTAACCACATTTAAGCTATTAGGTCGACATGTCCCCTTAAACGCAACCACAAATATTGCTTGAAAATGTAGATCAAGCGTCATAAAATTAAAATAAGTGACTTATTTAAAACGGATTTTGAGTAGTCGTCAGGCTCAAAACCTAGCTTATTTATATTTGATATAAAATAAGCATACCTAAAATTTAGGCAAAATGCTAGGAACTTTTAACTTGTGCTAAGGGGCATTTTTTTGGCGAGTCGCACAGAGAATCAAAAAGATCAGGACCGATTCTTTCAAAAACACATACTACGATATATTGTGCCAATGATGTAATGCATATGCAATGCATATATAGCCAAAAGAAAGTTGTAAGCAATTTTAATTAAAAGTAAAGATCTTGATGATAGCTAAATGTGTTGAACAAATACAGACGTCCTATCACCATTTTAGAAGTACATGTTAAAGATCAATGCATTCGATAGTTAATCATCAATAGTGACCACAATTATGAATGATCATGACACAAAATGATTAGGACACACTTAATTGCGTTGTGAAAAGGATTTCAAATTGGACGTTACATAATTCCTAGAAGTTCTTAATCAACTAAAGTACACGTGTAGCTCACAGTCTTGTCTTCGTTGTGTTTCATTTCGTCAAAAAAATAATAATAAAAAAAAAAAAAAAAAAAAAAAAAAAAAACAAATTACGACAAAGATAGAAGTGTTGATTGCGCTAACTAGATCCATAAATTGCATTAACGTGGTCCATACATATCTTTAGGTATGAACGTAAAGAGCTGAAGAAAAACTTTTCTTGTGATGATTTTAGAGATGTTCTTTATGAACTTTTGGTACTTTACCCTATTGTTTTTCCTTCATGTGTAGCATAAACTTTCTTGTTCATTCAACTCGGATTATATGTTAAGTTAGATAGTTGTATAATTTTTGAAAATCGTCATGTGTTAAATATATAAAAATAATATCTAAATATAAAGGTGTGCTCAATATAATTGAATGATTCATAATGGTTTTGAATAACAAAAACATGTTTGATAATTATTTTGAATTAACAAAATAAATAATGTAAAGTTATTTTATAGATTTTTTACATTAGTAAAGCAACAATATAATTGTTTAATAAGTGTTCATGATTTAAAGAAGATATTGAATAAAATTTAGGTGTTTAATAGTTAAAAAGTGTATTTCAACTTCAATGGTCAGCAAAATAATGAATAATTCAACACCATATGTCATACTGTGGTCAGAAACAAACGCATCGAGTGCTAAATGGTCAAACATTTAATGCCGGATCATTCAATTAAGAAGTAATCAAATGCATCTCAAATTCATATATGCTATTCCCTCGTTTTCTTTTTGAACGATAAAATAAAATAAACAAAAACTCTTTAGCAAATAAGTAGAAGAAAGATTATAAATGCATTAACAACCAAGAATTCTAATTAATATTATGACCTCACCATTTAAGCCAACAATAAGAAAGAGTACGAATATAAATTATAATATTATCGATGGATTCATCCCATATCGGCTATAGATTGAAACTTTGGATCCCTTATAAGTTTAAAGTTGTGGCTAATTAATATCTCTTACCATGGTTTTAGTTGAAACACGGAGATACTCGGTTAGTCACTGTTTTAACTTGTGAGGGGCGATTGTCTCTCGGGTTGTCACGGAAACGCGGCTCGTGCATCTCTTGGTCGTTTCAATTGGTATCAAAGTCAAGTTTCTCTCAGGGTGTGACGGACACTCGGTTGTGCATAGTATTCTCATGAGGTGTGACAGACACAAATACTCGTACATTTCATGAGGCATGGATCTAATAATTCAATCATCAATCATTGGCGTAAAGAAATTTATAAAATGTGGTCCATCCACATCATCTCTATACATAAACGTTAAAATTTTTGGAAAAAACTTCATTGTGATGGTTCCACAATTGATGTGTATATACATGGAAATTGGATACTCCAGGTATTATTACTTCACCCGCAAGTATTTCAATTCCCATCATTACATTATTGGTGTATTAGAATTGCGTTTCGTCTAAATGGATATTTTCAAGGCGAATATTCAATATTTAGACTGCAGTAACTTTAGCCACTTAAGCATTGTTTCAACGTCATCCCCTTCACCTTGGGTGTTGGGGTTTGGGGTTAGGTCATGGGTTCGAACCTCACTCTGTCCATCATATTAATTAATCTGCCTGAAATAAGGAGGATATCTAAATTGACCTCAAGGGGGTTTTCTCCGGGATCCATTCAGGATTCAAACCCGATCCGTCTGCCCCTCGGGATGGTTAAATGATCGGGTTCCTGTAATGCGATTCGGGTTTTCTCCCGAGCGTGTGTGTTTGTGCAAATGATGAGTGTCGTGAAATAAATAATACACTGATGCAAATCTTGTCGTTAAAAAAAAATAAAAAATAAAATAAAAATAAAAAGTTCAAACTTCATCACTTATGGTGGATAAATTTTAATTTAAAGACAAATATAAACTGTAAAATAATATATAGACCTCGACACATTAAAACATGATTCGCCCAACTTAAACAAGTTTTAGTACCTCGTGTTCAAACATATTTTTTAAGTCGTTTATTTTCATTGCTTGTTTTGACCAAATTCTATAATATTAGTGGTTTAACAATTTCATTACAAAACTACAACTATATTAAAACTATATTCACAATGATACTTGTAGTTATTTGTATGAAGGGGCTCAATGATCAAAATACAAAGACAAGTGTAGGGTTAGGATACTATGATTTATAAAGGAAATAGATAGATAGAAAAGGATCGGGATAAAAGTTATCGACGCGTTCAATTTGATGACAATTTGGTAATGGAAATATAGCTTTTCTTCCATTATGCTTTATATAAAGCTTGGATATTATGATCATTCCCAAAAGTGACCAGTCATTAGAAATATAATGTATCCCAAAATAATACTATTGACATTAATTAAAATAAATAATATTTCAAATGAGCAACTAAAAAATCTAAAATATTACGGTAATAAATATAATCATATATTTATAGGTTTTAATTAGGTTATATATATAATGTACGCTTCTCAACAAAAAAATAAATAAATAAATAAATAAAAAGAATCTTATGCTAATGGTATTCATGTAACATATATTAAAATTAAAATACATTTAATAAATGAAAAATGATAAAAGTAGCTCCAAGAGCAATGTTTAAGCATTCCTAGATGCGATTCTATGTATAGACCCGTAGGGTCACGGGACACCGCCATTTTGGAATTTTTTTAGTAGAAAATACTCTGCAAATTGTATAGAACACCAATAAATTTTTATGTATGACCACGTATATTTTTCAAATCTAAAGTTTTCCTTTTGAATTGTATAAGACACTACTAAATTATGCTACTCAAACCTATATATTTTCGAATTTATAATATTTTGAAGGTAAACTATCACTAAAATGCTACATTCCATATATAAATTAATAAAACATTTATAACTAACCGTTGTCATGAATAACATTAATATTAAAATTATATATGAAAAGTTAATATTAAAAATAGTATATTTATGTTTGCAATTAATTAACAAATTTCTAAAACTTAAACTATGGTATGTTTAAACTTATAAGTAAGGGTTACGTTTAACGTTCTCTTTAATAATTTCAGAATCTATGTATAGTCCATTTCTTGAAACTGCATGATTTACTAAATTCAAGCTTCCATGAAATATTGAAATGTGATGGT
The DNA here is from genome assembly GCF_046630445.1 of Rutidosis leptorrhynchoides. Taxonomy (NCBI): domain Eukaryota; kingdom Viridiplantae; phylum Streptophyta; class Magnoliopsida; order Asterales; family Asteraceae; genus Rutidosis; species Rutidosis leptorrhynchoides. Next base: position 63,715,312 of record NC_092342.1, read on the forward strand.
CTTTGTTAATGACTTTATTAAATGAATAATTAAATGTTAAACTGGAAAGTTTCAATTAAATTGGTGAAACTTATTTTATTTCAGGTGCTAAGAGCATAAATTACTCTGGTTATGTTTTTGTGCATGTCCATAACATGAAAAGAAATATAATACAACAGAAAATGACAAGAAAATAATTGAACGGAAAAATAAAACAAAAGGAAATCGAGTGGATAGATTGATTGAATGGAATAATTGAACCCAATAATGTTTCTCCCGAGTTAATTAAGGAAAGGGATTATAATGTCACTTTTTTGTATTCTTGAGTTATTTGTATTTGAAAATAATTTTGTAAGTCATCTTAGTTTATCATTTCTTCTTTATAGGTCATTTACAGTGGCGAATCTAGAATCAAAATACAATGAGGTTCTATAAATTTTGTGTGGTACTTTGTAAATTTTTTCCTTCAAAATATGATTGTTTACCTCAAAAAATCATTCATTTCAAAAATATATGGGGTCATATCTTTAAATTTAGCGATGTCCTATAAAATTTTAATAGTAATTAATAATAAGAAATTAAAAAATAGTGGGGTCCTTTGACCCCATTGACATCAATGTAAATTCGCCTATGGTATTTCATATTTGAAGATGATTTTGTAAGCCATTCCAATTCTTGTATTGTTCTATACACATCAAATCTTGCAAAAATCTAATTAGAAAAATGTAAAAATTAACACAAATAATCAGTTTTTTCTTAACTAAATGATTAGTTGTTACTAAATACACAAGTATTTGTGTTTTATATATTTTTTCAATGAGTTTTTAGTTAGATTTTCATATACTTAAAAAGATATGAATTTGGATGATATACAAAATTACTTTCGAATATGAATAACCTATATATATATGATAAAAAAACTGGAGTGACTTGCAAAATTATTTTTTGTTATAAGTGACCTACAGACATAAAACAATAATTTTAATGACTTCCATGTATATAATCACATAAGAAAATTATTTAAATTAAAATATTAGTTATAATAATAAACTTTTAATTTAAAGTTTTATTAAGGATCCATTTTGACTAGGATATTGTTGTTTAACAATATAAGATGTTCTTTATTTGCTTGAAGAATCTAAGGGTTGCTCAGGTTTAGGGGTTTGGTTTAAATTTTATATATTTATATTTATTTGGTTCGGTGTATTCGATTTTGAAATTTACTGAAAATAAATCGAAAATCAAATTCAAAATTGAACCGAACCGTAACCGAATTTGAATTCGGTTCGATTTTGGTTACAACCAATTATCGTGAAAAAATCATAACCATGATAGTTTGATTGTTGCGTTAGTAATTTCTTAGTTATTTACAACCTATACAACAATGGTGTACTATTAAATTGCTTCCATTATTAAGACGAACATAACATTTCAGTAAAATAATTATAATGTGGGCTATCAAATCGCCATATATATAGGTGAGAATCGATTTAGATGGTTGGATCCCAACCTATAATGACATTAACACATAATTATACAATATTTGAAAATTTGAGTTGGGTTTCGGTTTAACCGAATTCAAACTTTTAAAATCGAATGGCGATTTCGGTTTCGGTTCGTTTTGATCCAAAAACTGTTTTTTAAATTCGGTTTGGTTTTGATTTGATTTTCGGATGAATCGGTTTCAAATTTCAAACCGAATATTGAACACCCCTGCTCGGGATTACCTTTCAATATTGTTTTGAGTTTACGAAAGTGATTAATATTCGATTTAATTGTTTGATTCAATAAAGTAATTTAATTCCATTCTCGATTCGATTTACAAATATAAATTCCATTTTCAAGTCGGATTTCAAACTTTACTTTATTTAGTTAAATCGGATAGTTCATATATATATATATATATATATATATATATATATATATATATATATATATATATATATATATATATATATATATATATATATATATATATATATATATATATATATATATATATATATATATATATATATATATATATATATATAGTGTAAGATTTGAGAAGGAACTAAATAATGTAGAGAAACGGGAGAACCAAAGGCAAACTAACTGACTGACTAAGACCAGTGGCGACTTTAGTAAGAAGCTCGTGAGATTACAGAACACTATTAGTTTAAAAAATTTTAGTAGAAAAGATCCTTTAAATTTTATATAACACCACTAAATTTAACTACATGACCTCATATATTTTTCAAATTTTTAGTTTTTCTTTTAAATTGTATATAGGACACCACTAAATTTAACTACTCGGACACCATATATGTTTCAAATTTGTGGTTTTTTAAAAGTAATATACCATTAAAATAACATTCAAATAAGAAAAAAATTTCAGAACCTCATTGAGTTATAATACTGGAATCACCACTGACTAATCACCACTGACTGAGACTAACAAATAAAGACTACAATAAAGAAAGATTAAAAAGATATAACATTCTTATGTGAATGTATCTATATTATATTTATATATACCTCATATTATTTTTTGAAATCAAAAGTTGAATTTAAAATTAAATTATTATAATTACATTTGATGTGGTGTCCTTAAAAGTGTTCAAAATTAAAATATTCGTATTATGAAATGAAATTATCAAAATACTTTTTAAATTACAAATATAAGGTAGCATAAAAAAATTTCATAAATAAAAACGTGTAATTATTGTCGTCAATTGAGAAATATGTTACAATTGTAAATAAATATATATTTTATGTACATATGTGTAACATTAGATATCTATCTATAGTATCATATAAATCTCTAAAATAATGATGTCATAAATAAGGATTATTCAAGCTTTAAAAAAAATTCAAAAAAGAAAAAATGTATAACCTCCTCATGATGATGTCATTAAAATAAGTATTAATTTTTAATAAGAATATTAACATGTTAATTATATAATATATGAAATTTATGATAAAATACCCTCATGATCATATGTACAATATTTGAAACACTATGTACAATCTTATAGTAAAACACCCTATGACCATATATACAATATTTGAAACATTATATACAACCTTATGATAAAACACTTTCATGACCATATGTACAAACTATAAAATAAATTGTACAATCTTTTACAAAACATCCCATGAACACATGTACAAACTTTGAAACATATTATACAACCTTCATATAATAATTGTAATTTAGTTTTAAAAAAGAATTAAAGAGACATTTGTTATTACTAATAGTTATTATTAAATATACAAATACTAAATTTTATAGTAAAAGTTATTATTATATTATTATTATTATTATTATTATTATTATTATTATTATATTATTATTATTGTATTATTATTATTATTATTATTATTATTATTATTATTATTATTATTATTATTATTATTATTATTATTATTATTATTATTATTATTCAAATCTGAGTTTTCATTATGGGATTAATTACGTTATATATGTATGCGAAATATATTTCTCAATAAAATGTTGTAATGTAGCTTTTATGACAAGAAAAATAATAATTGTGATGAAAATTGGAAGAAAGTGGTGGGAGAATAAATGTAGTTCATTTATTGTGACCAAGTTAAGTATACCAATATGTTTGAAAAAACAACGACAAGTTTCTTAATCGAAATATGTGGTTCTATGGGTCATTAAACTAAATGATTTTAGCATTTACGTTCACTTAATACCTAAAACATATCATTAAACTGTTTCGTTTAAACAAACCCGTGGTTCCACGGGTCATTTCACTAGTTAGATATATATAATATATAACTTCAATTATATTCACATACTTGCATATTCACCATTCATATTTTCGAGCGTATATGTGTAATGATACGTAAATGTATATGCATATATTTTAGTACATATGTATATAAATATATATGTATACATGTACTTCAAGTGTAACAGATGTATTCGTGGATAATAAATTGACATCTACATCTAAACCACAAAATTTTCACATCATTCATATCAATATCCGTTATTTATTCATTTAGATCATACATACTAGTTCTAATGGATCGAATCAGATGGATATCTGATGAATCGGACATCTATTATCATCTTTAATTATGAGATGTCAAGCTAAATTTTGATTACGAATAGTAATTATGGTAAATGTTTTATGAGCTATATCCAAAAACTATACACTAGAGTCGAATTTATAGTGTTTTTAAATTTTAATATTTATTAATAGTATTTAACTTCCCTTAAATGATAGTCTAATGATGAGGACTTAACAATTTTTAATAGGAGACTGAAACTCAATTTTAATAGAACAAGTTTTGAAGCCACGACCATTAGGTTAATAAGAGCACTCGATGTCCAACCACCGTTAGTCAGCTAAGTGACCGACGCCGAACAAAAATGGACACCAGCCCAACTTCGCGACCACCGTCGGTTGCTCAACTTCACCAAATGGACGGTGAAAACTAGCCGTTATTTTTGTTTTTTTGTTTTCTCCTATAAAATTTGAAAACTGAAGCTGAAATTAAAGTTGAAATAGACATTGTGGACACCCCCACCCATGTCGGTTTCAACTTCCAAAATGGAAGCTAAAAATTGATGATGGACACCTTGTGCTCTAATCATCCCATAACAACTCCTTCAACATTACTTATGTTTAATTATTGCCACATTAATTATTTATGGGTTAAAGAAATCGAATTTAAGAAAAATATAAACAAAAAGTCGCAGCTATTCACCATTTATATTTTCGATAAAAATTTAATAGTTTATACCGTATATGTATAATGATACGTAAATGTATATGCATATAATTTAGTATATATATATATATATATATATATATATATATATATATATATATATATATATATATATATATATATACATGTACTTCGAGTGAAATGGATGTATTCATGGATAATAAATTGACATCTACATCTAAACCACAAATTTTTCACATCATTCATATCAGTATCCGCTATTTATTCATTTAAATCATACATACCAGATCTAATGGATTGAATCAGGTGGATATCTGATAGATCAGACATCCATTATCATCTTTTATTATGAGATGTCAAGCTAAATTTTGATTACGAATAGTAATTATGATAAATGTTTTTTTAAGCTAAATGCACCAAAAACTATATAACTATAGTCGAATTTTTAGTGTTTTAAATTTTTAATATTTATTAATAGTATTTAACTTTCCTTAAATGATAGTCTAATGGTGAGGACTTGTTTACTTAGTCTCTTGTGTTTGTGTAAATGTATTTTTAGGGTTGGTTAAAGGGCCAAGCTTGTACTCGACTGTATTATTGAATTCTTGGTTGATTAATAAAATGGTTGCCTTTCGAAAAAAAAAATGATGAGGACTTAACAATTTCTAATAGGACTGTAGTTCACAATTGCATAAGAAGAAGGGCAAATAAAAACATGATCAGAGGACTTCAAATAAATGGAACTTGGTCCGATAATCCCTCTGATATCAAACTGGAAGCTTATAGATATTTCTCCTCCGCCTTCAAACTTAATGAATCTGACAGTGGCTCCTTTAGCTTTCATGAACCCAGAATCAATGTAGACGACAACTCTATACTGGAAGATTATTTCTGTGAGAAAGAAGTATGGGACGCAATCTAAAGTTGTGGTAGTTCGAAGGCACCGGGACCCGATGGATTCAATATGAAATTCTTTAAAAAGTTTTGGTGGTTAATTAAAGAAGATGTTATGAAAGTTTTCGATTGGTTCTGGATAAATATGCAAATCTCAAAAGGATGCAATGCTTCTTTTGTTACCCTAATTCCTAAAAACGATAATCCTCTTGGACTTACGGAATTTCAGCCCATTAGTCTCATAGGAAGCGTCTATAAAGTCATTTCGAAGGTGCTATCAATCCGGTTATCAAAAGTCATACATAAAGTTATCGGGGTAGAACAAAGTGCTTTTATAGGTGGGAGATATATCCTTGATGGTGTATTAATTGCAAATGAGGTTATTGATGAGTTGAGACGAGAAAAATGAAAGGGACTTATATTCAAAGTTGATTTCGAGAAGGCATTCGACCGACTTAAATGGGATTTTATAATTGACACGATGAAGAATTTAGGTTTCGGAGAAAGTGGGTTAAATGGATCTCGGCTTGTCTTTCATCTACATCGATTTCCATCCTTTTTAATGGCTCTCTAACTTGTGAGTTTATTCCGGAAAAGGGCGTTAGGCAAGGAGATCCTCTATCTCCTTTCTTATTTATAATTGCCGCAGAAGGTTTAAACTTGCTCTTACAAAAGGCTATTAACATGGGTGAAATCAAGGGTATTCATGTCGGTTGTGATAGGGTGGTTGTTTCTCATTTACAATACACCGATGATACGATTGTTTTCGGTGAATGGAGCGCATTAAACTTAAACAACATCATGAAACTTCTAAAGTGTTTTGAAAAACTATCGGGGCTCAAGGTAAACTTCCAAAAAAGTAGTCTTTACGGGGTCGGGGTAGATTACTCCGAGCTTCGTTACATGGCAAAAAATTCCAATGTTCCCTCGGATCCTTCCCATTGCAATACTTGGGTCTTCCACTTGGTGTTAAAATGAGCAAAGCTAACTTTTGGCAACCGGTCATCAAAAAGTTCCAAAAAAGACTATCGGATTGGAAATCTAAATCGATATCCTTCGGTGGACGGCTAACCCTTGTGAAGTCTGTGCTAAGTAGCTTGCCTCTCTACTTATTCTCTCTCTTCCGAGCTCCCGCAAGTGTTCTAAAGCTCCTTGAATCCTTGAGGTACAATTTCTTTTGGGGCGGGACGGGTGAGGGAAAAAAGATTTCTTGGGTCAAACGGGACAAGGTGATTCTACCTTATGATTTGGGCGGGTTAAACATTGGGTCTCTAAATGCAAAAAAAACCTATCTCTTTTGGGAAAATGGTGGTGGCAGTTCAAAACAAACCCAAACTCACTTTGAGTTAAAATTATTTCAAGTATTTATGGGGCGGATGGGGGGTTAGGTGATACTAACTTTGACAGGTCACGCTTTGGATATACAAATTGGTGCAACATCATCAAAGAAGGATCTATAATCGATGCGAAGGGGGTGGTTTTCACAACTTCATTCACCAAAGTTATAGGGAACGGGCAGTCAACTATGTTTTGGTTTGATTCATGGCTTGGTGATTTCAAGTTAAAGGATAAATTTCCCAGGTTATTCGCACTAGAAGTTATCAAGGACGTGTCGGTTGCAGATCGAGTGGTAAATGAAAATGGATCCATCACCTTCTGTTGGAATTGGTCTAGTAGCGTTCGGGGTCGTTCTAATAGCATGTTACAGGTTCTATGTTCGATGATTACAGCAAATGGGTATTTAAGTAACGCTAATGATTCATGGAAATACAACTTGGAATCGGATGGTATCTTTAAAACAAAAGGGTTATCAAATCTAATCGACATCTCGCTATCGTCCACAATCCCGACTCCTCATTTGAAAACTCTCAAAAATAAAGCTATCCCTCTCAAAGTGGAAATCTTTATTTGGAGAGCTTTACAATCAAGGTTACCGGTTAGAGTCGAGCTAGATAAAAGAGGCATTGATTTAGATTCCGTGCTTTGTCCCATATGCAATAACTTTGTTGAATCCGTAGACCATCTCCTCACTCAGTGTTCCCGTGCTATTGAGTTATGGAATCACGTCCTTAAATGGTGGAATCTACCTACAATCAATAGTGTATCTACTGAACAAATCATGGACGACTGCTCGCTATTTTCATCCCAATTGAATTCGATTGGAAAATGCATTTGGCAAGGCCTTAAGTGGGTAACATGTTACTCTTTGTAGAAGGCTAGAAATGATTTAGTGTTTAACAAAGTCCCGTGGTGTATTCCAAACATCATTAACTCCATCCAAACAACTTCTTTCTTTTGGATTTCAAAGCGCCTCAAAAAGACTTCCCTTGATTGGTCCCAATGGCTTATCAATCCAAGCTCATATGTCACTTCGGCATCTAGATCCGGAATTGGTTGATTTGGTTCGTTTGTTTGTCTTTATATTTCTTTGTATATAGTTTTTCTCGTTGGGTTGTTTTTGTCCGACTAGGTTAGCTCCTAGTTTTATTGTCCTTGTATCCGTGGATATTACTCGTTGTTTGTTTTCTCTTGGTTATATAATGCTTGCTTTTTTTTAAAAAAAAATAAATAAAAATTTCTAATAGGAGACTGAAATTCAATTTTAATGAAACAAGTTTTGAAGCCACAACCATTAGGTTAATAATCATCCCATAACAACTCCTTCATCATGACTTATGAAAAATTATTACCACATTAATTATTTATGGGTTAAAGAAATCGAATTTAAAAAAAATATAAACAAAAAGTTGCAGCTGGCTTTTCAACCCGAGACCTATCGATTACTAAACCTTCCATTACCACTCCGCCAAAAAGTCTTTTGTTGTTTTAATTCACAATCTATATATTCATATAAAGCTCTAAAATGACGATGTCATCATTTCACTAATTACCCTTTAATTTTGCTTAACCATGATGTCATTATTTGATATTAATCTTAATTAAAAAATACAAAATAAAACAAAAATGCCGATAACCAATATATTCTAAAAATAATTAAATTAATAAAATATTTGTAGATAGATTAAGTATTACGTATCACTCTTGGACTAAAGTGATAAGATGATTTAAAGATTATGCGTCATCAATTGTTTTTAAGGGTGTTTTTAGTAGATAAAATATACAACTAATCTGAGAATCACCATAATTCCTCAATATTTGTTAGAATCAAAGAAATATACGAATTACACCATAAATAAATCAAACATTTAAAACATATACAAAAAAGAAAATCGCACATGCTGTTCATGTTGCCAATGAATTTGACCAAAAACTAATGATTACTAAAACTAATCTGAGTATCACCATTATCCTTCAATAGCACTTCCATTACAGATAAATAACGACAAAAAATAAGTAGATAAAATATACAACTAATCTGAGAATCACCATAATTCCTCAATATTTGTTAGAATCAAAGAAATATACGAATTACACCATAAATAAATCAAACATTTAAAACATAGACAAAAAAGAAAATCGCACATGCTGTTCATGTTGCCAATGAATTTGACCAAAAACTAATGATTACTAAAACTAATCTGAGTATCACCATTATCCTTCAATAGCACTTCCATTACAGATAAATAACGACAAAAAAATAAGTAGATAAAATATACAACTAATCCTAGAATCACCATAATTCCTCAATATTTGTTAGAATCAAAGAAATACCATAAATAAATCAAACTTTTAAAACATATACAAAAAAGAAAATCACACATGTTGTTCATGTTGCCAATGAATTTGACCAAAAACTAATGATTACTACAACTAATCTGAGTATCACCATAATCCTTCAATAGCACTTCCATTACAGATAAATAACGACGAAAAAATAAGTAGATAAAATATACAACTAATCTGAGAATCACCATAATTCCTCAATATTTGTTAGAATCAAAGAAATATACGAATTACAACATAAATACATCAAACATTTAAAACATATACAAAAAAGAAAATCGCACATGCTGTTCATGTTGCCAATGAATTTGACCAAAAACTAATGATTACTACAACTAATCTGAGTATCACCATTATCCTTCAATAGCACTTCCATTACAGATAAATAACCACAAAAAAATAAGTAGATAAAATATACAACTAATTTGAGAATCACCATAATTCCTCAATATTTTTTAGAATCAAAGAAATATACGAATTACACCATAAATAAATCAAACATTTAAAACATATACAAAAAAGAAAATCGCACATGCTGTTCATGTTGCCAATGAATTTGACCAAAAACTAACGATTACTACAACTAATCTGAGTATCACCATAATCCTTCAATAGCACTTCCATTACAGATAAATAACGACAAAAAATATAAGTAGATAAAATATACAACTAATCTGAGAATCACCATAATTCCTCAATATTTGTTAGAATCAAAGAAATATAAGAATTACACCATAAATAAATCAAACATTTAAAACATATACAAAAAACAAAATCGCACATGCTGTTCATGTTGCCAATGAATTTGACCAAAAACTAACGATTACTACAACTAATCTGAGTATCACCATAATCCTTCAATAGCACTTCCATTACAGATAAATAACGACAAAAAAATAAGTAGATAAAATATACAACTAATCTGAGAATCACCATAATTCCTCAATATTTGTTAGAATAAAAAAAATATAAGAATTACACCATAAATAAATCAAACATTTAAAACATATACAAAAAAGAAAATCGCACATGCTGTTCATGTTGCCAATGAATTTGACCAAAAACTAACGATTACTACAACTAATCTGAGTATCACCATAATCCTTCAATAGCACTTCCATTACAGATAAATAATGACAAAAAAAATAAGTAGATAAAATATATAACTAATCTGAGAATCACTATAATTCCTCAATATTTGTTAGAATCAAAGAAATATACGAATTACACCATAAATAAATCAAACATTTAAAATATATACAAAAAAGAAAATCGCACATGCTGTTCATGTTGCCAATGAATTTGACCAAAAACTAACGATTACTACAACTAATCTGAGTATCACCATAATCCTTCAATAGCACTTCCATTACAGATAAATAACTACAAAAAAATAAGTAGATAAAATATACAACTAATCCTAGAATCACCATAATTCCTCAATATTTGTTAGAATCAAAGAAATATATGAATTACACCATAAATAAATCAAACATTTCACGCATATACAAAAAAGAAAATCGCACATGCTGTTCATGTTGCCAATGAATTTGACCAAAAACTAACGATTACTACAACTAATCTGAGTATCACCATAATCCTTCAATAGTACTTCCATTACAGATAAATAACGACAAAAAATAGCGACAAAAATGGAATGATGAATAAAATTCGTGGTAACATTACTTAATAGACGATTTCGATTTTTTTTACTGATTCACAAATAGTTGGTAGATGGATATGAGGATAAGATGAGTTAAATTGAACCGACATATTTAATGTAGGAAATACAGAAACATATTGATTATATTAGTATCAAATATTCATTAAATATTAAATTTAAATACATAAATTAAATAAGAATAATATTTAATCACAATTAAAAAAAAAATCATTTTTTGCATTATATGCGATAAGGACATGAATGTTACCAATACTACAACTAATGTTGTTTACAAGAAAGTTCTACAAAGCTTATAATATGAATTTTTTTAGGTATGATTCTACTTTTATATTTTATTTTTGAATGATAATTGTTAACATAGAAATGTACACTTAAACAATATTTTTTACTATATTTTTAACATGCATATGATGAAGCTGGATATGTCAACTATTGTTGTTATGATCAGTAAACATGGAATAATCATGCACTTATTTAGAAACATATCTTCATCTACATATAAAAGTTGTTGATTCGTCAATATTTTTTTACAGTACTTTAAATTATTCAATTATCTATTTATTTGCATTTAAAATTGGTGACTACTACTATTTATTCATCATCCTCATATATTTATAGTTTCTTTTACTATGATATATTTTCTTAGTTTATTCTATTTTATCACTTGCATTTTCATTCAATGGCTAAACTAAATCACTTTATCATTTATATTCACTTAATACTTAAAACATATCATCAAACTATTTCATTTTAAAAAACCCGTGTTTTCACGGGTCATTTCACTAGTTTATTATTAATCGATTAAAAGAATCTGATTAAAATCAATTGAATAAGTCAAAATACCAATTCAATTTTTACCTCAGTTTGATTTAATTACAAATTTAGGCTAACTCAACAGTGGTAATTGGATTTTTTTCCAAATGAATATATTTATTATAATATACTTTTAAAGCTTTGCCTTTTAGAAACAAATAATACCCGTATTGCTAGTATTTAACTTACTACAGTATATTTTTTGATGTCATTAAAATAATGTGTTGGGTGATGTGTCAATTCAGATGCTTGTCATATCAACAAGATTAACTGATGACTATACCTCATTCGATAGATAAGATAACAAAAACCTAAAAAAACGATTATCCAACCATAGTTACCATTTCTGTTTGTTCCCTTAAAAGTGAATATATATCCACATATTAATTTTAACACTAAAAATCATTAAAAATAAAAATATGTTTCTAACTACTTTATTTCAATATAGATTATATACTAAAAAATAATATTCTATGTTATAAACTTTAAACATACCTGTTAATGCAAATAAAATGTGGCAAGTTACCTGGTACTCTGTAAAATTTATTATGTGTCATTTTTTGAACTAAAAAAATTACACTTACAGTTACTGTGGTTTGTTCATTTTACACGTGCAGTCGCTGAAGCTAACGGGCATTAAAAAAGTATGTCAAGTCAAATCACATGCCAAGCATTTGGGGGTTAATTTTGTTTTAGCTTTGGATTTGTAGAACTTAAGGATGATGATGATGATTTCTCATATTTAGAATCTTTCTGCGGTGTGCTCCATTTACTATTCTTTCGTACTTTCTTCTCTTTACCACGCGATAGGTCAGCGAAGCGTGAGCGGGCGCGAAGAAGGAAATGTCAAAGACTTCAGCCTAACGGGAATGAGCAAGGACGAAATGACAAGATGAGGTGCCTTGGCCACCCCCATTTAGAAAGAAGGGTCGAAGTTTTTGGGTCTGTAGCTTTACCCGTCCCCCCTTTTTAGAGTGAGGAAGAAAAACCAACAAGAAACTTCCCACTTTTGATGTCCTGTGATTCTGCTAGTTTAGAAACTAAGGAGAAGGACAGGGGGCGCTAGGCCAGAAAAGCGAGAACTCTAAATTCTACCCAAGTAGGATTTGAACCTACGACCAGTCAGTTAACAGCGGTCATAGATATGAACATGACTATTTAAAAAAAAAATTAACGATGTTAACACGTTTAATAAATACCCTATTTATTATGTCAGAATTTTATATATGTTAATAATGACACATAAACAACAATTTTATAGCTGATATCGCTCCATTTATATATGTTTTATCTCGCGATATCTTCCTCACTTTGTTCGGTTTTTGACGATCTTGGAGCCTATTTTGTGTGCTATTGAGCTAAATGGTAATTTGAGGGCTAAGGACTTGATTTGGTGTAAAATTGACCAAATCTTGGGCAAAATTGGCTAAGAAATTGGAAAGTGCAGAATCAACTCAAAAAGCGCCGCTCCTGTGGAGCAAAAGCACCGCACCAACTGCAAAAGCGACGTTCTTATGCACATTTCAGCTCCATTTTTTACCAGTGAGCAAAAGCGCCATTCCTAATGCCAGAAGCATCGCTCCTATTCAGCCAAAAGCGTCGCTCCTACAACAAAAGCGTCGCCCCTGATTTGAGCCAAAAGCGGCGTTCCTGATCAAAAGCCGCTCTTCATTAAAGCCAAAAGCGCCGCTCCTAAGCCAAAAGCGGCGCTCCTGTCACTGTTTCAGCCCCGATTTTCAGCACTATAAAAGGGGCGAGATTAGGTCATTTCTCATATGCATCTTTAGAGAGCAGCTTTCTTAGGTCCGAATTTCACATACAAAACCCTAATTTCATCATCCATTGTGTTTAAGGGTGGATTGAAGGAAGCTAGCTCAAGATCCATCATTGTTTAGCATAGATCTTCATCTTCTTTACATTTTGGGCTGTAATCTCCACTTTAATTTACATATTTTGAATCTATTATTTGTAATAACTTGAAGATGATGATTAATTATGTTTCTATGCTTATTATTAGTTTGATCTTAGCCATGATTGGCTAAATCTCTTATGTTTGCTTATCTATGAATCTTTAATGCTAGTGTTTGCCCTAAAAATCAATTGAATTATATTGTTTGAATGAATTACATGATCATGTGTTGTTGAGTTAGCTAAAGATCCATTACTATGAGTTTGTTTTAGGCTTGACTTTGATTACATATGTTGAGTAGCTCTCATAGTAATTTGAGAAGTGAATCAATGTGTACTTCAACACCTTAGGTGATCTAGACAACTAGCTTAGGAATTGCAAGTGATTGTGTTCTTAATCTAGGTTGGTTTTCAATTGGCCTTTAGTCAACATAGTAGTGCCGATTATCTTAAGTGATTTCGATAGTTGGGGGTTTTAAGTGATTTTAACCCAAGCTCAATCTCAATGACCAAATCATGCTTAACTCGATCTTAGAATACAATGCTTATGTGAATTCGCGAAGTGTCATTTGATTTGAGGTTTAATAGTGATGCTAAACATTTAATAGTTCAACAACTAATGAGATAGCAAAATAGGCAAAACGGGGCAAGCCAAGCATAAAGAGGATTAGATAAGTGAACACTTCTTAGTTAATTTGATTTAAGTCTTAATACTTCGTTATTTGTTTCTTGCTACTAGTTTACTTGTTAAGTTTGTTTAATTGTGCAAGTTTTAGCTGTTAGTTAATATCAATCAACCCCCCCCCCCCCCCAATCAAACAAACTCTAGGACAATCGATGGTTGCAAATATTCGACTTACACCGCTCTCTTGGGACGAACTTGATAAGAATACTTACATTAAAGTGCTATAATAACCGGGTTCTAAGTGCTCGTTAGTTGTGTGTGCTTATTTGTAGTGTTTAAATCATATATAAATTTAGAGGGTAAAAGATGTACGTTGCACACCACCATCATACTTTCTTGGCGCCGCTGCCGGGGAGCAGTTAGCTTAGTTGGGTATTTGGTTTAAACTTTTGATTGTTCGATCCTTTCGTAGGGGTTTACCTGAAATGTCCCGTTCTTATTGATTAAAAACGTTCCATATTAATTGATTTCGTTGCGAGGTTTTGACCTCTATATGAGACGTTTTTCAAAGACTGCATTCATTTTAAAAAGCTTTACGTAGATTATCAAATAATGATAATCTAAAATATCCTGTTTACACACGACCATTACATAATGGTTTACAATACAAATATGTTACAACAAAATAAGTTTCTTGAATGCAGTTTTTACACAATATCATACAAGCATGGACTCCAAATCTCGTCCTTATTTAAGTATGCGACAGCGGAAGCTCTTAATATTCACCTGAGAATAAACATGCTTTAAACGTCAACAAAAATGTTGGTGAGTTATAGGTTTAACCTATATATATCAAATCGTAACAATAGACCACAAGATTTCATATTTCAATACACATCCCATACATAGAGATAAAAATCATTCATATGGTGAACACCTGGTAACCGACATTAACAAGATGCATATATATAAGAATATCCCCATCATTCCGGGACACCCTTCGGATATGATATAAATTTCGAAGTACTAAAGTATCCGGTACTTTGGATGGGGTTTGTTAGGCCCAATAGATCTATCTTTAGGATTTGCGTCAATTAGGGTATCTGTTCCCTAATTCTTAGATTACCAGAGTTAATATAAAGGGGCATATTCGATTTCGATAATTCAACCATAGAATGTAGTTTCACGTACTTGTGTCTATTTTGTAAATCATTTATAAAACCTGCATGTATTCTCATCCCAAAAATATTAGATTTTAAAAGTGGGACTATAACTCACTTTCACAGATTTTTACTTCGTCGGGAAGTAAGACTTGGCCACTGGTTGATTCACGAACCTATAACAATATATACATATATATCAAAGTATGTTCAAAATATATTTACAACACTTTTAATATATTTTGATGTTTTAAGTTTATTAAGTCAGCTGTCCTCGTTAGTAACCTACAACTAGTTGTCCACAGTTAGATGTACAGAAATAAATCGATAAATATTATCTTGAATCAATCCACGACCCAGTGTATACGTATCTCAATATTTATCACAACTCAAACTATATATATTTTGGAATCAACCTCAACCCTGTATAGCTAACTCCAACATTCACATATAGAGTGTCTATGGTTATTCCGAAATATATATAGATGTGTCGACATGATAGGTCGAAACATTGTATACGTGTCTATGGTATCTCAAGATTACATAATATACAATACAAGTTGATTAAGTTATGGTTGGAATAGATTTGTTACCAATTTTCACGTAGCTAAAATGAGAAAAATTATCCAATCTTGTTTTACCCATAACTTCTTCATTTTAAATCCGTTTTGAGTGAATCAAATTGCTATGGTTTCATATTGAACTCTATTTTATGAATCTAAACAGAAAAAGTATAGATTTATAGTCGGAAAAATAAGTTACAAGTCATTTTTGTAAAGGTAGTCATTTCAGTCGAAAGAACGACGTCTAGATGACCATTTTAGAAAACATACTTCCACTTTGAGTTTAACTATAATTTTTGGATATAGTTTCATGTTCATAATAAAAATCATTTTCTCAGAATAACAACTTTTAAATCAAAGTTTATCATAGTTTTTAATTAACTAACCCAAAACAGCCCGCGGTGTTACTACGACGGCGTAAAT
The DNA here is from genome assembly GCF_046630445.1 of Rutidosis leptorrhynchoides. Classification (NCBI taxonomy): domain Eukaryota; kingdom Viridiplantae; phylum Streptophyta; class Magnoliopsida; order Asterales; family Asteraceae; genus Rutidosis; species Rutidosis leptorrhynchoides. The sequence continues at coordinate 63,731,758 of NC_092342.1, forward strand.
CCGGTTTTACGGTGTTTTTCGTGTTTCCAGGTTTTAAATCATTAAGTTAGCATATCATATAGATATAGAACATGTGTTTAGTTGATTTTAAAAGTCAAGTTAGAAGGATTAACTTTTGTTTGCGAACAAGTTTAGAATTAACTAAACTATGTTCTAGTGATTACAAGTTTAAACCTTCGAATAAGATAACTTGATATGTATGAATCGAATGATGTTATGAACATCATTACTACCTTAAGTTCCTTGGATAAACCTACTCAAAAAGAGAAAAATGGATCTAGCTTCAACGGATCCTTGGATGGCTCGAAGTTCTTGAAGCAGAATCATGACACGAAAACAAGTTCAAGTAAGATCATCACTTGAAATAAGATTGTTATAGTTATAGAAATTGAACCAAAGTTTGAATATGATTATTACCTTGTATTATAATGATAATCTACTGTAAGAAACAAAGATTTCTTGAGGTTGGATGATCACCTTACAAGATTGGAAGTGAGCTAGCAAACTTGAAAGTATTCTTGATTTTATGTAACTAGAACTTGTAGAATATATGAAGAACACTTAGAACTTGAAGATAGAACTTGAGAGAGATCAATTAGATGAAGAAAATTGAAGAATGAAAGTGTTTGTAGGTGTTTTTGGTCGTTGGTGTATGGATTAGATATAAAGGATATGTAATTTTGTTTTCATGTAAATAAGTCATGAATGATTACTCATATTTTTGTAATTTTATGAGATATTTCATGCTAGTTGCCAAATGATGGTTCCCACATGTGTTAGGTGACTCACATGGGCTGCTAAGAGCTGATCATTGGAGTGTATATACCAATAGTACATACATCTAAAAGCTGTGTATTGTACGAGTACGAATACGGGTGCATACGAGTAGAATTGTTGATGAAACTGAACGAGGATGTAATTGTAAGCATTTTTGTTAAGTAGAAGTATTTTGATAAGTGTATTGAAGTCTTTCAAAAGTGTATAAATACATATTAAAACACTACATGTATATACATTTTAACCGAGTCGTTAAGTCATCGTTAGTCGTTACATGTAAGTGTTGTTTTGAAACCTTTAGGTTAACGATCTTGTTAAATGTTGTTAACCCAATGTTTATAATATCAAATGAGATTTTAAATTATTATATTATCATGATATTATCATGTATGAATATCTCTTAATATGATATATATACATTAAATGTCTTTACAACGATAATCGTTACATATATGTCTCGTTTAAAAATCATTAAGTTCGTAGTCTTGTTTTTACATATGTAGTTCATTGTTAATATACTTAATGATATGTTTACTTATCATAGTATCATGTTAACTATATATATCCATATATATGTCATCATATAGTTTTTACAAGTTTTAACGTTCGTGAATCACCGGTCAACTTGGGTGGTCAATTGTCTATATGAAACATATTTCAATTAATCAAGTCTTAAAAAGTTTGATTGCTTAACATGTTGGAAACATTTAATCATGTAAATATCAATCTCAATTAATATATATAAACATGGAAAAGTTCGGGTCACTACAGTACCTACCCGTTAAATAAATTTCGTCCCGAAATTTTAAGCTGTTGAAGGTATTGACGAATCTTCTGGAAATAGATGCGGGTATTTCTTTTTCATCTGATCTTCATGCTCCCAGGTGAACTCGGGTCCTCTACGAGCATTCCATCGAACCTTAACAATTGGTATCTTGTTTTGCTTAAGTCTTTTAACCTCACGATCCATTATTTCGACGGGTTCTTCGATAAATTGAAGTTTTTCGTTGATTTGGATTTCATCTAACGGAATAGTGAGATCTTCTTTAGCAAAACATTTCTTCAAATTCGAGACGTGGAAAGTGTTATGTACAGCCGCGAGTTGTTGAGGTAACTCAAGTCGGTAAGCTACTGGTCCGACACGATCAATAATCTTGAATGGTCCAATATACCTTGGATTTAATTTCCCTCGTTTACCAAATCGAACAACGCCTTTCCAAGGTACAACTTTAAGCATGACCATCTCTCCAATTTCAAATTCTATATCTTTTCTTTTAATGTCAGCGTAGCTCTTTTGTCGACTTTGGGCGGTTTTCAACCGTTGTTGAATTTGGATGATCTTCTCGGTAGTTTCTTGTATAATCTTCGGACCCGTAATCTGTCTATCCCCCACTTCACTCCAACAAATCGGAGACCTGCACTTTCTACCATAAAGTGCTTCAAACGGCGCCATCTCAATGATTGAATGGTAGCTGTTGTTGTAGGAAAATTCTGCTAACGGTAGATGTCGATCCCAACTGTTTCCGAAATCAATAACACATGCTCGTAGCATGTCTTCAAGCGTTTGTATCGTCCTTTCACTCTGCCCATCAGTTTGTGGATGATAGGCAGTACTCATGTCTAGACGAGTTCCTAATACTTGCTGTAATGTCTGCCAGAATCTTGAAATAAATCTGCCATCCCTATCAGAGATAATAGAGATTGGTATTCCATGTCTGGAGACGACTTCCTTCAAATACAGTCGTGCTAACTTCTCCATCTTGTCATCTTCTCTTATTGGCAGGAAGTGTGCTGATTTGGTGAGACGATCAACTATTACCCAAATAGTATCAAAACCACTTGCAGTCCTTGGCAATTTAGTGATGAAATCCATGGTAATGTTTTCCCATTTCCATTCCGGGATTTTGGGTTATTGAAGTAGACCTGATGGTTTCTGATGCTCAGCTTTGACCTTAGAACATGTCAAACATTCTCCTACGTATTTAGCAACATCGGCTTTCATACCCGGCCACCAAAAATGTTTCTTGAGATCCTTGTACATCTTCCCCGTTCCAGGATGTATTGAGTATCTGGTTTTATGAGCTTCTCTAAGTACCATTTCTCTCATATCTCCAAATTTTGGTACCCAAATCCTTTCAGCCCTATACCGGGTTCCGTCTTCCCGAATATTAAGATGCTTCTCCGATCCTTTGGGTATTTCATCCTTTAAATTTCCCTTTTTTAAAACTCCTTGTTGCGCCTCCTTTATTTGAGTAGTAAGGTTATTATGAATCATTATATTCATAGATTTTACTCGAATGGGTTCTCTGTCCTTCCTGCTCAAGGCATCGGCTACCACATTTGCCTTCCCCGGGTGGTAACGAATCTCAAAGTTGTAATCATTCAATAATTCAATCCACCTACGCTGCCTCATATTCAGTTGTTTCTGATTAAATATGTGTTGAAGACTTTTGTGGTCGGTATATATAATACTTTTGACCCCATATAAGTAGTGCCTCCAAGTCTTTAATACAAAAACAACCGCGCCTAATTCCAAATCATGCGTCGTATAATTTTGTTCGTGAATCTTCAATTGTCTAGACGCATAAGCAATCACCTTCGTTCATTGCATTAATACACAACCGAGACCTTGCTTTGATGCGTCACAATAAATCACAAAAATCATCATTCCCTTCAGGCAATGACAATATAGGTGCCGTAGTTCGCTTTTTCTTCAATAACTGAAACGCTTTCTCTTGTTCATCATTCCATTCAAATTTCTTCCCTTTATGCGTTAATGCAGTCAAGGGTTTTGCTATTCTGGAAAAGTCTTGGATGAACCTTCTGTAGTAACCAGCTAGTCCTAAAAACTGGCGTATGTGTTTAGGAGTTTTCGGGGTTTCCCACTTTTCAACAGTTTCTATCTTTGCCGGATCCACCTTAATACCTTCTTTGTTCACTATGTGACCGAGGAATTGAACTTCTTCCAACCAAAATGCACACTTTGAAAACTTAGCGTACAATTCTTCCTTCCTCAATACTTCTAACACCTTTCTCAAATGTTCACCGTGTTCTTGGTCATTCTTTGAGTAAATAAGTATGTCATCAATGAAAACAATGACAAACTTGTCAAGGTATGGTCCACACACTCGGTTCATAAGGTCCATGAACACAGCTGGTGCATTAGTTAAACTAAACGGCATGACCATAAACTCGTAATGACCGTAACGTGTTCTGAAAGAAGTCTTTGGAATATCATCTTCTTTCACCCGCATTTGATGATACCCGGAACGTAAGTCAATCTTTGAATAAACAGATGAGCCTTGTAGTTGATCAAATAAGTCGTCGATTCTCGGTAGTGGGTAGCGGTTCTTGATGGTAAGTTTGTTCAACTCTCGGTAGTCGATACACAACCTGAATGTACCATCTTTCTTCTTGACAAACAAAACAGGAGCTCCCCACGGTGATGTGCTTGGTCGAATGAAACCACGCTCTAAAAGTTCTTGTAATTGGCTTTGCAGTTCTTTCATCTCGCTGGGTGCGAGTCTGTAAGGAGCACGAGCTATTGGTGCAGCTCCTGGTACAAGATCTATTTGAAATTCAACGGATCGATGTGGGGGTAATCCCGGTAATTCTTTCGGAAATACATCGGGAAATTCTTTTGCAATGGGAACATCATTGATGCTCTTTTCTTCAGTTTGTACTTTCTCGATGTGTGCTAGAACAGCATAGCAACCTTTTCTTATTAGTTTTTGTGCCTTCAAATTACTAATAAGATGTAGCTTCGTGTTGCCCTTTTCTCCGTACACCATTAAGGGTTTTCCTTTTTCTCGTATAATGCGAATTGCATTTTTGTAACAAACGATCTCTGCTTTCACTTCTTTCAACCAGTCCATACCGATTATCACATCAAAACTCCCTAACTCTACTGGTATCAAATCAATCTTAAATGTTTTGCTAACCAGTTTAATTTCTCGATTCCGACATATATTATCTGCTGAAATTAATTTACCATTTGCTAATTCGAGTAAAAATTTACTATCCAAAGGCGTCAATGGACAACTTAATTTAGCACAAAAATCTCTACTCATATAGCTTCTATCCGCACCCAAATAAAATAAAACGTAAGCAGATTTATTGTCAATAAGAAACGTACCCGTAACAAGCTCCGGGTCTTCCTGTGCCTCTGCCGCATTAATATTGAAAACTCTTCCGCGGCCTTGTCCATTCGTGTTCTCCTGGTTCGGGCAATTTCTAATAATGTGGCCCGGTTTTCCACATTTATAACAAGCTACATTGGCATAACTTGCTCCGACACTACTTGCTCCGCCATTACTCGTTCCGACACCATTTGTTCCTTTCGTTCTATTAACCCCTGGTCCGTAGACCTCACACTTCGCCGCGCTATGACCATTTCTTTTACACTTGTTGCAAAATTTGGTGCAGAACCCCGAGTGATACTTTTCACACCTTTGGCATAGCTGCTTCTAATTGTTGTTGTTGTTGCGGTTATTATTGTTGTTGGGATGATTGTTGTAGTTGTAGTTGTTGTTGTTGTTGTTGTTGTTGTTGTTGGGCCGTTTGTTGTAGTTGCGATTGATGTTGCGATTGTTGGGATAATTGTTGTGATTATTGTTGTAATTGCTGTTGTTGTTGTATTGGTGATTCTTATCACCATTTTCCTCCCACTTTCTTTTGACTTGCTTCACATTGGCCTCTTCAGCAGTCTGTTCTTTAATTCTTTCTTCAATCTGGTTCACTAGTTTGTGAGCCATTCTACATGCCTGTTGTATGGATGCGGGCTCGTGTGAACTTATATCTTCTTGGATTCTTTCCGGTAATCCTTTCACAAACGCGTCGATCTTCTCTTCCTCATCTTCGAATGCTCCCGGACACAATAGGCACAATTCTGTGAATCGTCTTTCGTACGTGGTAATATTAAATCCTTGGGTTCTTAACCCTCTAAGTTCTGTCTTGAGCTTATTGACCTCGGTTTTGGGACGGTACTTCTCGTTCATCAAGTGCTTGAATGCTGACCACGGTAGTGCGTACGCATCGTCTTGTCCCACTTGCTCTAGATAGGTATTCCACCATGTTAACGCAGAACCTGTGAAGGTATGCGTAGCGTACTTCACTTTGTCCTCTTCAGTACACTTACTTATGGCAAACACCGATTCGACCTTCTCGGTCCACCGTTTCAATCCGATCGGTCCTTCGGTTCCATCAAATTCCAAAGGTTTGCAGGCAGTGAATTCTTTGTAGGTGCATCCTACACGATTTCCTGTACTGCTAGATCCAAGGTTATTGTTGGTATGTAGCGCAGCCTGTACTGCGGCTATGTTTGAAGCTAGAAAAGTACGGAATTCCTCTTCATTCATATTCACGGTGTGTCGAGTAGTCGGTGCCATTTCCTTCAAAATAGTCAAATGGAACAAGTTAATCATACAGAATATTAAGAGTAGTTAATAGTATTTCTTAGCATAATATGAACTCATTTATAAAAGCTTTTTCTTCATATTAGCGTTTTATAAGTTTAAATTCGGGTAGTACCTACCCGTTAAGTTCATACTTAGTAGCTAATATACAATTCAACTACTACAATTCTATATGAAAAACTGATTATAATAATATTTCGCGTTCAAACTTTTACACAATATTTTACAAACTTACAATACCGCTTATTTTACATATAGCATGAAATATAGCACACAATAAATTTGATACAAGATGGTTGTGAAGATAATTCTAGCTAGTACACAAGTCATTCAGCAAAGGCAATAAAGACACGTAATTCATACGTCCAGAAACAAGTCATGCATTCTGGTTTTACTAGGATTACTTCCCATCCTTGGTCTTGTGGAACATAACCGTTATGGCCGTTGATAAGATAGCGTGTTGTAATGTCGTCAAAGGGACGAGGGTTACGTAATGACCAACAGTCTCGTAATAACCTAAAAACCTCATTTCTTACCCCAATTACCGACTCCGTCACTTGTGGGAACGTTTTGTTTAATAGTTGTAGCCCGATGTTCTTGTTCTCACTTTGGTGAGAAGCGAACATTACTAATCCGTAAGCATAACATGCTTCTTTATGTTGCATGTTAACCGCTTTTTCTAAATCACGAAGTCCAATATTCAGATATATTGAGTCAAAATAATTTCTTAACCCATTGCGTAAAATAGCATTTGGGTTCCCCGCAATATATGCGTCAAAGTAAACACATCGTAACTTATGGATTTCCCAATGTGATATCCCCCATCTTTCGAACGAAAGCCTTTTATAAACCAAGGCATTCTTGGAACGTTCTTCGAATGTCTTACAAACTGATCTCGCCTTAAATAGTTGTGCCGAAGAATTCTGACCGAATCTAGACAAGATTTCATCAATCATGTCTCTGGGTAGGTCTCTTAAAATATTGGGTTGTCTATCCATTTTGTGTTTTTATACTGTAAAATAGACAAGAGTTAGATTTATAAAAAAAAATACTTATTAATACAAGCAATTTTTACATATATCATAAAGTATAAGCACACTATATTACATATATTACACCACACGAATACAACTATCTTATTCCGACTCGCTTGTTTCTTCTTCTTCGGTTTTGGTTCGTTTTGCCAAGTTTCTAGGGATATATGATGTTCCCCTAATACGAGCCGTCGTTTTCCACATTGGTTTAGAAAAACCTGGTGGTTTAGAGGTTCCCAGGTCATTGTTACAACTTAAGGACTTCGGGGGTTGACGATACATATAAAGTTCATCGGGGTTGGAATTAGATTTCTCTATTTTTATGCCCTTTCCCTTATTATTTTCTTTTGCCTTTTTAAATTCAGTTGGGGTAATTTCTATAACATCATCGGAATTCTTGTCGGAATCCGATTCATCGGAGAATTGGTAATCCTCCCAATATTTTGCTTCCTTGGCGGAAACACCATTGACCATAATTAACCTTGGTCGGTTGGTTGAGGATTTTCTTTTACTTAACCGTTTTATTATTTCCCCCACCGGTTCTATTTCTTCATCCGATTCCGATTCTTCTTCCGGTTCCGATTCTTCTTCCGGTTCCGACTCTTCTTCCGGTTCCTCTTCGGGAACTTGTGAATCAGTCCACGAATCATTCCAATTTACATTTGACTCTTCATTATTATTAGGTGAGTCAATGGGACTTGTTCTAGAGGTAGACATCTATCACATAATATCAAACGCGTTAAGATATTAATATATCACATAATATTCACATGTTAAAAATATATAGTTTCCAACAAAATTTGTTAAGCAATCATTTTTCAAGTAAATACGGTCGAAGTCCAGACTCACTAATGCATCCTAACAACTCGATAAGACACACTAATGCAAAATTCTGGTTCTCTAAGACTAACGCTCGGATACCAACTGAAATGTCCCGTTCTTATTGATTAAAAACGTTCCATATTAATTGATTTCGTTGCGAGGTTTTGACCTCTATATGAGACGTTTTTCAAAGACTGCATTCATTTTAAAACAAACCATAACCTTTATTTCATCAATAAAGGTTTAAAAAGTTTTACGTAGATTATCAAATAATGATAATCTAAAAAATCCTGTTTACACACGACCATTACATAATGGTTTACAATACAAATATGTTACAACAAAATAAGTTTCTTGAATGCAGTTTTTACACAATATCATACAAGCATGGACTCCAAATCTCGTCCTTATTTAAGTATGCGACAGCGGAAGCTCTTAATATTCAACTGAGAATAAACATGCTTTAAACGTCAACAAAAATGTTGGTGAGTTATAGGTTTAACCTATATATATCAAATCGTAACAATAGACCACAAGATTTCATATTTCAATACACATCCCATACATAGAGATAAAAATCATTCATATGGTGAACACCTGGTAACCGACATTAACAAGATGCATATATATAAGAATATCCCCATCATTCCGGGACACCCTTCGGATATGATATAAATTTCGAAGTACTAAAGCATCCGGTACTTTGGATGGGGTTTGTTAGGCCCAATAGATCTATCTTTAGGATTTGCGTCAATTAGGGTATCTGTTCCCTAATTCTTAGATTACCAGAGTTAATATAAAGGGGCATATTCGATTTCGATAATTCAACCATAGAATGTAGTTTCACGTACTTGTGTCTATTTTGTAAATCATTTATAAAACCTGCATGTATTCTCATCCCAAAAATATTAGATTTTAAAAGTGGGACTATAACTCACTTTCACAGATTTTTACTTCGTCGGGAAGTAAGACTTGGCCACTGGTTGATTCACGAACCTATAACAATATATACATATATATCAAAGTATGTTCAAAATATATTTACAACACTTTTAATATATTTTGATGTTTTAAGTTTATTAAGTCAGCTGTCCTCGTTAGTAACCTACAACTAGTTGTCCACAGTTAGATGTACAGAAATAAATCGATAAATATTATCTTGAATCAATCCACGACCCAGTGTATACGTATCTCAATATTTATCACAACTCAAACTATATATATTTTGGAATCAACCTCAACCCTGTATAGCTTACTCCAACATTCACATATAGAGTGTCTATGGTTATTCCGAAATATATATAGATGTGTCGACATGATAGGTCGAAACATTGTATACGTGTCTATGGTATCTCAAGATTACATAATATACAATACAAGTTGATTAAGTTATGGTTGGAATAGATTTGTTACCAATTTTCACGTAGCTAAAATGAGAAAAATTATCCAATCTTGTTTTACCCATAACTTCTTCATTTTAAATCCGTTTTGAGTGAATCAAATTGCTATGGTTTCATATTGAACTCTATTTTTTGAATCTAAACAGAAAAAGTATAGATTTATAGTCGTAAAAATAAGTTACAAGTCGTTTTTGTAAAGGTAGTCATTTCAGTCGAAAGAACGACGTCTAGATGACCATTTTAGAAAACATACTTCCACTTTGAGTTTAACTATAATTTTTGGATATAGTTTCATGTTCATAATAAAAATCATTTTCTCAGAATAACAACTTTTAAATCAAAGTTTATCATAGTTTTTAATTAACTAACCCAAAACAGCCCGCGGTGTTACTACGACGGCGTAAATCCGGTTTTATGATGTTTTTCGTGTTTCCAGGTTTTAAATCATTAAGTTAGCATATCATATAGATATAGAACATGTGTTTAGTTGATTTTAAAAGTCAAGTTAGAAGGATTAACTTTTGTTTGCGAACAAGTTTAGAATTAACTAAACTATGTTCTAGTGATTACAAGTTTAAACCTTCGAATAAGATAGCTTGATATGTATGAATCGAATGATGTTATGAACATCATTACTACCTTAAGTTCCTTGGATAAACCTACTCAAAAAGAGAAAAATGGATCTAGCTTCAACGGATCCTTGGATGGCTCGAAGTTCTTGAAGCAGAATCATGACACGAAAACAAGTTCAAGTAAGATCATCACTTGAAATAAGATTGTTATAGTTATAGAAATTGAACCAAAGTTTGAATATGATTATTACCTTGTATTAGAATGATAATATACTGTAAGAAACAAAGATTTCTTGAGGTTGGATGATCACCTTACAAGATTGGAAGTGAGCTAGCAAACTTGAAAGTATTCTTGATTTTATGTAACTAGAACTTGTAGAATATATGAAGAACACTTAGAACTTGAAGATAGAACTTGAGAGAGATCAATTAGATGAAGAAAATTGAAGAATGAAAGTGTTTGTAGGTGTTTTTGGTCGTTGGTGTATGGATTAGATATAAAGGATATGTAATTTTGTTTTCATGTAAATAAGTCATGAATGATTACTCATATTTTTGTAATTTTATGAGATATTTCATGCTAGTTGCCAAATGATGGTTCCCACATGTGTTAGGTGACTCACATGGGCTGCTAAGAGCTGATCATTGGAGTGTATATACCAATAGTACATACATCTAAAAGCTGTGTATTGTACGAGTACGAATACGGGTGCATACGAGTAGAATTGTTGATGAAACTGAACGAGGATGTAATTGTAAGCATTTTTGTTAAGTAGAAGTATTTTGATAAGTGTATTGAAGTCTTTCAAAAGTGTATAAATACATATTAAAACACTACATGTATATACATTTTAACCGAGTCGTTAAGTCATCGTTAGTCGTTACATGTAAGTGTTGTTTTGAAACCTTTAGGTTAACGATCTTGTTAAATGTTGTTAACCCAATGTTTATAATATCAAATGAGATTTTAAATTATTATATTATCATGATATTATCATGTATGAATATCTCTTAATATGATATATATACATTAAATGTCTTTACAACGATAATCGTTACATATATGTCTCGTTTAAAAATCATTAAGTTAGTAGTCTTGTTTTTACATATGTAGTTCATTGTTAATATACTTAATGATATGTTTACTTATCATAATATCATGTTAACTATATATATCCATATATATGTCATCATATAGTTTTTACAAGTTTTAACGTTCGTGAATCACCGGTCAACTTGGGTGGTCAATTGTCTATATGAAACATATTTCAATTAATCAAGTCTTAACAAGTTTGATTGCTTAACATGTTGGAAACATTTAATCATGTAAATATCAATCTCAATTAATATATATAAACATGGAAAAGTTCGGGTCACTACATTACCCTTGCGAAAGTTACTTTTCATGTTTTATATATTATATTTTTTGTTTGGAAAACCGTTCGTGTTTGTGTTGTGATTGACGGATATGTGCCTTTGGTGTATGAAAACGAGGTCTCACAAGGATTAAGAGTTCACACATCCATTCTCCGATCCGGAAAAACACGTGCACGGGGTTTATAATCGTAGAGAAGAAAGGGTATTAAGGAAAATTTTTGAAGCTTTGCCATTTTGTTTAGAAAACATGGATCCTAACGGTCAACCGATTCTCAATAAAGAGGGTAATCCAATCAACCATGGTCCACCGGTTAATCATAAGTTGTTGAATGATCCGAACGACACGCCGATGTGGAACGCTAGATTAGTTGCACCAACAATGATAGCACCGGCTATTACAAAGCCACCAGTCTAAGCAAAAAATTGCAAGATTGAGGGTAACTTTTTCACGTTGATCAAAGATACATACTTTCAAGGGATGATAGATGAGAATCCGTTCGAACACATTCAACATTTTAATGATCTTTGTGACATCTACAAATACAAAGATGTCACCAATGACGCTTTTAAGTTAAGGGCATTCCCCTTTATACTTCAAGGAGAAGTGAAGATTTGGTTAAGGAGCTTACCATCCGATTCCATAAGAACCTTTCAAGATTTAACCAATGAGTTTATCAATCACTTCTTTCCACCGTCAAAAGTAGAATGACTTCGAATGAAGATTAATGGGTTCATCCAACGGGGTGATGAATCTTTGTATGATTGATAATGCTAAAAAGGAACATATATTTCATAACAATATCCTTCTAATATGTAAAGCTTTTAGTTACTATTGTTCTATTTTTATGTAATAGTCGTTTAAATAAATAAGTGCGAAGACAAAAGAAGAAAATGAAGATTTGAACACGCAAACGTCCAAAAAGCTCAAATGTACAAGATACAATCCAAGTGGTTCAATTTATTGATGATCAACATCTAAATATTGATAAAAGTACAAGTCGCGGAATGCAAAATACAAGATATCTAAGCATGCGAAAAGACGTTCGAAAATTCGGAACCGAGACATAAACCGAGTATCAACGTACGAGTCGACGGACCTAAAATTACAAGTCAACTATGCACAAGAATATAATATAATATATATATATATATAATTATATAAATTATATATATATATATATATATATATATATATATATATATATATATATATATTATATATATATAAATATTATGTCGACAAAGCTAGTGGCCAAAAGTAATTTTTTTTTGAAAGGCAAGCTTTCATCAGCGTATCATTTATTTCAACGACACTCATCATTTGCACACACACACGCGCTTTCGGGCAGGAAACCAGAACCACACTCTGAGGATCCGACCCTTAAACCATCCCGAGGGGCAGGCGGGCCGGACCTTAGTCCCGGAGCGGGTCGGTAAAACCTTCCCTTTGGGCGATCTTCAAAGAATATATTTCAATTCTGTGATGACCCGGATTTTTCCGACTACTTGATTATACTATTTATATGATTTAATAATTTTGACATGATAATCAATGAATTTTAATGTCTTGAACCTCCGAAAAGAATTTTATATAAGCAGTTGACCACCCTTTTATTCCTACGATTCACGAACGTCATAACTTGTATTAATTATATATATGTGTATATATACATATATTTAACTTGAAAATATAATAATTAAATATCTCATTAAGTATATTAACAAAGTATTATATATATATTTTCATACTACTAATTTAAAGTGTTTTTGAACAATATATATGTTACTATTTAAACGACGTAATTAACTTAAATTAAAATGTATTTACATACAATGTATTACGAGTGTAAATACATCTTTACAAGTATTGAATACACTTTATAATATACCAATACATATAAAGGATAGCTATACTCGTATTTCTGTTCAATTTCCTCAAGAATTCTACTCGCATTCATACGGTATTTTTTACCCGTATTATACACAGCTTCTAGAAGTATTTACTATTGGTATATACCAATAGAAATCTGCAATTATTTGTGTAATATGTCATCCATGACCTAATCAATTTAATATGTCATCCATGACTTAATATATTTTAACTTATCTTAGATATTTTCACTAAAAACTAAATTTTCAAGCCTATAAATAAGCACCATTTCTAACTCATTTTTACACACACTTTCAAGAACTCTCTTAAGTTTTATTCTACTACTTCTTTTCAGCAACTTTACATTCTAAACTTGAGGTAAAAACTCTACTTCAACTCTTGTTCAATTCATATGTTTATAGCTATCTATATAAGAGTTTATAAACTAGAACATAGTTTAGTTGATTCTAAACTTGTTTGAAAAACTAATTTAATCTTTCTAACTTAACTCTAATAACACTTATTTATATGTATTATGATGTTATATTAAGTTAATATAAGAACTTTAACTTGTACATATGAAGAACACCTTGAAACTTAACATATATCCTTTAATCTCCATTCGGTAAAAAGCGGGCTGTTTTGGGTTGGGAATTAAAAACCTATCTTAGACTTTGAGTTCGAGGCTAAGACTTTGGAAATATGTTAATATATGTAAATAAGACTTCCAGTATTTGTTTCATGATTTTACACAAAGTGGAAGTATTTTATCGCAAATCATATATTGGGTGGATGCCGGGATTTTTCCAAATCTGTCCACCAACACAAAAAGAGGGTAAAGCTCTAAAAATTACTACTTGGGATGAACTTTTAGAATTGGTTTTGTAAGATTTACTTCTTAAGGAGTCCATAGCAATTTGATTCACTTTAAACGGAGTTGTAATGAATATTTGGCGAGCAAAACAAAATCTTTTAAAATTAACGTTGTATGGACGAAATTTATATTATAAAAACTATATTAACCATATCCTTGTTAACTTTTCCTATATCCTATATATATTTGTACATGTTATCATTAGTATAACAAAATATTATAATCTTGGTTAATTTCGAGATATTATATATATAATAATCTTGGTACGTTTCATGACAATACGTGCACAATACGTTTTGATAAATCCTAAGACAATACGTACACAATACGTCTTAGTTAATTCTAAGACAATAAGTTTACAATACGTCTCTGGATTGATGCAATACAATACGTACACAATACGCCGTGGGGTAATTCTAAGATTATATATATATACCGATTAATGGACTTTTTGAACTATTTTGGACTACCAACATAAAATGTTAAAAATTATTATATAAGTATTCTATGAACTTTTTTTTTTTTTTTTTCATATGTCGTATTATTATCTGAATCATTATTATTATAGGTTCGTAAATCCAAGGACGACGACTATATTTTTAATAAGTTGAAAATTTATTATTAATATACTTTTACTACCGTGAGTATATAGTCCCATTTTTAAACTCTACAAATATTTTGGGATGAGAATACATGCATTTTATGTTTTACGCCATGGACACAAGTACTTAAAATATATTCTACGTTGAGTTGTACCACCTTGCATATCTTCCCTAATAGCTTGGTAACTAATATTTACATGTTGTAAGAACATGTAAGCGCGAATCCTATTGATAGATCTATCGAGTTTGACAACCCCAACCGGGCTAGTCGCTCTAGTAACGTAAACGGTTGCATAGTACTTCATTTTTACTACACTTGGTACAGTGTAGGGAGATTTCATAATAAAGGGAATATGCCACATTAATGGTTAAGTATGGTTACCGAAGCGCTCAACAACTTATAGAATATCTTTATTGAAATATTTGTAACTATGAAATCTTGTGGTCTATATTTATATAGATGCTAGCTTTAAACCTATATATCTCACCAACCTTTGTGTTGACTGTTTAAGCATGTTTATTCTCAGGTACTTAAGAAAGTCTTTCGCTGTCGCATTATATGAGCAAGCTTTGCATGGAGTCTCATGCTTTTATTTAAAAGAGGGTTGCATTCAATAAAAATTTGGTCATGTATTATATTCGACTGTTATGTCACCTTTGTAATATTTGAAAATCGATGTATCATGGGGATTATTTTGTAAATAATTGCCCATATGTTTGAAACTCGTATTATGTATAATAATGGTGTGGTTTTTATGAAACGAATGCAATATTTTCTAAAACGTATTACATAGAGGTCAAATACCTCGCTATGGGACCAATGAATAACGTACTGCGTTTATAGTAATATGGACGTGTCGTTTCGGTTGGCATCAGAGAAGAGGTCTTAGCGAACCAGAAATTGCATTAGTGTTTCTGACCGGTATTTGTTAGGATGCATTAGTGAGTCTGGACTTTGACCAAACTTGTTTTTGAAAATCATCGCTTATCATTTTTGGTCGAAAATTGAATATTATAACATATAAATATTATGTGATATATTTCTAATGTGGTAGTTAATGTGTGATAGATGTCTACTTCTAGCACCAATCTCATTATCACATTCAGCGACTCCGAAGGGGAATCTCCAGCAAAAGTACCAATCATTGACTTATCTGATAACCACGATGACTCGAAGAAAGATGTATCAATCATCTATATAACTGATGACGATGATGACCTAGAGTGGGATGCATTTTGGGAAGATTCACAAATTCCAGAAGAACCAGAAGTGAAAGAACCTGAAAACGATCCGGAGACGGAGGAGGAAGTCAAAGAAATTTCTAAACAAGATTGGAATAACGCAACAAGGGATGTTAAACTTCCTATTGTAGTAGGGCTTGAGAACCGACACCTATTACCACCAAACCACCCTTACCATATAAATCTCCCTGATAATCCCACCATGATACCAAGTACCTCCAACCCACGACCAACAACAAAATACACTGTGCGTCTATCCCTCATTCCACCTAAACAAATTAATTCACCAACAACTAAAAGGCCCCGTCATTTTTGAATCACCTCCCGCTATGATAACATTTCACGCCATGTATAATATTATGTAGTGTGTTTTATTTTATCCTACATATGTATTATGTAAAATATACCTATGTGAAATACTGGTATTTTATTGCTATATCATGAATAGGCGTGAACTAATTATGTGATTTTACTTTAAATTTTTCATAATAGAATATTATCTAGATTGTAGTAGTTAATTTTTGTACTAAGCTATTAAGTATGAACTTTAACGGGTAGGTAATACCCTAGAAATAATTATAAAATGCTAATAAGAAGAAAATGCTTTTATAATAATTGGTTCATATTATTAATATGCCATGATGTACCATTAATTACTCACTACATCTATAATATTCTATGTGATTAATTATCTTATATGTTTATTGAAGAAACATGGCTCGATTAAACCGAATGACGGAACAAGAAATTGAGGAGCTTATCAACCAACGCGTAAACGACCGTATGCTTTGGGTCGAAGCGATAAGAGCATCAGCAAATAACACCAACCCTCATGTTGGATGCACATATGAAGCATTTCAAGGTTGCAAACCTTCATCATTCAGCGGAACAGAAGGACCAGTCGGTTTAACCCGATGGTTCGAAAAGCTCGAGTCCGTATTTAAAATCAGTGGTTTTGCGGAAGGGGATAGGACAAAGTATGCTTCATGCATATTACAGGATGGTGCACTTACATGGTAGAAAAACTATGTAAAAGCTGTAGGGGGCGATGAAGCATATGATACTCCTTGGGAGGAGTTGAAAAATATGCTAATCAATGAATACTGCCCAAGGAATGAAGTTAGAAAAATGGAAGCCGAGTTACGAAATCTGAAAGTTTTCAGAACCGAACTTACCAACTATAACAGGCGATTCATGGAATTAGCCTTGTTATGTCCTGAATTGGTACCAACGGAAGAGCAAAAGATTGAATTGTACAAAGATGGTCTGCCAAAGAACATCAAGGCCAATGTTACAGCATCCAAACCCAAGACAATTCATGAAGCTATAACCATGGAAAACGAGCTAATGGATCAGATCATCCTGGATAAGAACACATCAAATACTGATGCCAAGGTATCGGATAACAAAAGAAAGTGGGATGGAAACCGTGATCGAGGTCACCAACAACAATCTCTCAAGAAACAGGAAACCACGCAAGGTATGGGTAGTGGTTCAAGTTCAGGTTACAAAGGACGAAATCCCTTATGTAACAGATGCCACAAATATCACACTGGTTTTTGTAATGTGGTGTGCAACAAATGTAATCGAAGGGGTCATCTTGCTGAAGATTGTTGGGTTCCCGTTACAAATATAAATGGCACCAAGACTCCTGCCACCAATGCAAATAGAACTGCCTTAGCTACTGTTACTTGTTACGGGTGTGGGAAACAGGGTCATATTAAGAGCCAGTGCTCGAATCCAGAGAAGAATAACGGACCTGCACGGGGAAGAGCATTTGTTATTAATGCTAGAGAGGCGTGTGAAGACCCGAAGCTTGTTACGGGTACGTTTACCATTAATGACTTATCTGCATCTATTATATTTGATACTGGTGCCGATAGAAGTTACATGTGTAGAGACTTTTACGATAAATTGAATTGTTCATCATTACCACTAGATGCTAAGTACATGATTGAGTTAGTTAATGGTAAACTAATTAAAGCTGATAAAATTTGTCGTGATTGTAAAATAAATTTAGCCGGAGAAACGTTTAAAATTGATTTGATACCCGTAGAATTAGAAAGTTTTGATGTAATAATCGGCATGGACTAGATGTCTAAAATAGGAGCTGAAGTTGTGTGTGCCAAGAAGGCAATTCGCATTCCCCGTAAGGATAAAACAGAAGTAATGATTTATGGAGAGAAGGGTAACTCAAAGCTAAAACTCATTAGCTGCTTGAAAGTCCAAAAGTGCTTGAAGAAAGGGTGCTATTGAAAGGACCCGTTCATATACATTATAAACGATTCACAATAGTTGATTACATCGCGAGGTATTTGACCTCTATATAATATATTTTACAAACATTGCATTCGTTTTTAAAAGACAAACTTTCTTTACAACGAAAGTTGACGGCATGCAGACCATTTCATAATACATCCAACTATAATTGGCTTAATAATAATCTTGATGAACTCAATAACTCGAATGCAACGTCTTTCAAAATATGCCATGAATGACTCCAAGTAATATCCTTAAAATGAGCTAATGCACAGCGGAAGATTTCTTTAATACCTGAGAATAAACATGCTTTAAAGTGTCAACCAAAAGGTTGGTGAGTTCATAGGTTTATCATAACAATCATTTCAATATATTAATAGACCACAAGATTTCCGTTTATAAATATATGTACACTCTCAAGTGTATAAAAGTATTCTATAAGTTGTAGACACCCGGTAACAAGCCTTAACGTTCATGTTTTACCCTCTGAAGTACACCAGATCAGGTGTGTTTAAAATAACCTCGAAGTACTAAAGCATCCCATAGTCAGGATGGGGTTTGTCAGGCCCAATAGATCTATCTTTAGGATTCGCGCCTACCGTACATAGACAAGTAGTTTAATGTTACCAAGCTAAGGGTATATTTCTGATTTAAACCCACGTAGAATTAGTTTTAGTACTTGTGCCTATTTCGTAAAACATTTATAAAAACAGCGCATGTATTCTCAGTCCCAATAATATATATAAAAGGGAGCAAATGAAACTCACAATACTGTATTTCATAGTAAAAATACATATAACGTCATTTAACAAGTGCAAGGTTGGCCTCGGATTCACGAACGTATCAATATTGAGATTCAATATTGCAGGAAAGTACGTAGACGCAACGGAGATGATAAACACTAGATTGACCTCACGAGCATACCCATGAACCATACCCATCACCTCCATAGCTATAACCCATAGTTTCCTTAGCTTCGACTCATTAAAAAAAACTATTTTGAAATCACTCGGACAGTACTCCGTCGTAATATTTTATGTATACTAATAATATCTTGAAATAATACAGAGCAATATATATATATATATATATATATATATATATATATATATATATATATATATATATATATATATATATATATATATATATATATATATATATATATATATATATATATAAATCGATTGAGAGAGTTTAGAGAAATATATTTTCAAGTTTCTATGAAATAATGAAACCTATTGAATTCTATTTATAATAGATTTTTGAATTATTAAAGTGAATTATTAAAGTAAATTATTAAAGTATGAATTATTAAAGTGAATTATTAAAGTTAAAGTAAAGTAAAAGTAAAAGTAAAGTAAAGGTATAGTTAAAGTATAGTAAAAGTATAAAACTATATACGTATAATACGCGTATAAATATATATAATATTAATTTAAATCGTTATATATATTTAATAAAATAAAATATAAATATCGTTAACTTTATCATACTGGTTAAGTAATGAGTTGTCAAAAGTGGTTCTCGATATTTATAAAAGATATATACGCTTTAATAATAAAGTTCTTTTTAAACTGAAAACGTTTTTTGTACTTTTGAAACTAAATCAAATAAATATGATAATTTTGTTTTCCAAAACTAAATATATTTAAGAATCATTTTGTTAAAAATTTAAAATAATGGAAATCGTTATATCATAAAACATTTTAGAAAAGTAGAATTATATATATTCATAATAGGTTTCAAGTTTTTAAATTACAGTCTATTGGTGAAGCATGGGATAAAGTCCAAAGGTTAAATAAACGTATGAAATCATCTTAATGAAAAATGTCGAGTTACTTAACTTGTAGATATCCAACATCTAAGTTATTTACACTCCACGTTCTTATTTTCATATTAAATAAAATGAAAGTTAACATAGTTATCTTATCAAGGTCACGAGAAAAATATTATAAAACATGCCTTGGAAATTAAACAGGAATTTCCACTAACCCTTGTCTAGTTCCTGTTAATTGACACATCTGTTCTTATTTATAAATCACTTTACCATTTTCCGAATGTTGTCAAAAAGAATAGATTTCTTAAATCACAGTGGACCTCATAACATAGGCCGTAATCATACCATAATGTATCTGATAATTCAATCATTTGATATTATCTCTTAATTTTGTCGATAAATATATCGAAACAAATACGTTCATGTAAAGTATCATATATCTAATACTTTGTTAATGTTTTCAGTTAATATTATATATTATATATACATATCTATATACTCATAATTGTTCGTGAATCGTCGAACACGGTCAAAGGGTAATTGATTACATGAATGTAGTTCCTAACTTTTTGAGATTCAACATTACAAATTCTGCTTATCGTGTCGGAAACATATAAAGGTTAAGTTTAAATTTGGTTGGAAATTTCCGGGTCGTCACAGTACCTACCCGTTAAAGAAATTTTGTCCCGAAATTTGATCGAGGTCGTCATGGCTAACAATAAGAATGTTATTATGACGAATATAAGTTGATTCATAGGGTTTTATCATGATTGAGAAATATGGATAAAATAATTCGATTACTCGAAACGTATGAGTGAAGCTATCGTAAAAGAGTGAAATGAGAAAATAGGGATTCATCTTATCTTTTGACGTCATCACGGTTGATCTCCGGATTAAAGAAAATCTTTGTAATCTATATAGGATTTGATTATTTGGTGATTAAGGAAATTATGATCCTCTTCGATTTAATGCGATGATTCATCTCGATTTTTCTGTCGGATATTTCACTATAAATCCACCTCATTCGTTTCCTTTTAATTCACACCTTCTATTCTTTCTCCCTCAATTCTTACTTTAAAATTATTCGTCAATATGCTTCATCCAGTGCTGATTCTCGATATACTCCTCACTTTCATATCTGTCGTTCTTCTTTTTCATCTACCTCCAGAAGAATCTATTTACTTATACTATACTCTTGGTTTTATAGTGTTTTTAGTTCTCCCGTGTCTTTATATTGTTATATGCATCGATATATATGGTTTATAGTTTCTGGGTTATTGTTGGATTTTATATCTTCCCTTATATTTCGATGTCCCTGCTTTTGTCTTCTATAATCATTGTCATCCCCAATTAATGCTCTCTTTTATTTGTTGCGATTTATACCCCAATTTCTATTTCGGAGTTTTGTCCTTTCGTTTCTTCTTCTTGCGATTAAGCACCGCTTGAAATGGTCCAGAATTCGCATATATGAATTTCGGAATGAACATTGTTAATGTTCTAAGAAGGAAATTGTAATGGCACGATCTTGACTTGTCAAATTACTAGAATACCTCGGAAAAGGCCGAATCATCAAGAAATATTTTCTTGATATTTTAGAGGTTAAAGAGAATACAAGAGTCGTGTAACATAGCACATGATGACGTTATGATCTGTGAATTATCACGTTCCATTTAGAAACTCAGCATGACTTACTGTAATATAATCACGTTGATCAAGTGTCATTATATTATACTAGTTCATGCTTCAGTTCCCAACACTACTTCAAAAATATTCCTATTTTAAATTCGAAAGTTTTAGAATTTAGAAACTAAAATAGTTTCTTTTATGATGTAATATAGACAGCACGAAGAGGTAAATGATTTCAGATAAGAATAATTATGGAAATATCTTCAGAAATATGGAGAATATTTATAATGAAAGATACGATGATATCTTAAAATTTCTAATATCATAGGATGACGAAAAATATTGTCTGTAAGGGTTTAGAGTCAGGAGCAAGGTATTTGATAATGACTTCAGCAGACACGGAATCATTTAGATTCTTTGAAGGTAGATTTCGTCCTTGTGATTTATCCACATCCTTCTTCATGGTTTGCTCAATCCGTATTTTTCAGTACCAAATCTTCTCTTTTTCTGAGCTTTGCCAACACACTACTCTTTATTATCAAACTTTTTACTATTAAGGTCGTTTATAGTTTTTACTGCTTCATCAGTATTTCGAGAACTAGTTCGCAGTTTAGGGTGTTTTTCAGAAACTTCACATTCAAAGTATATAAGTCCAGAAGATATACACATATAATTGTTGGCGTAGACATGCTGCGAGATTTCAAAATACTGATTGCTAATTTCCGATGATTCGTATGGCAATTCTCGTTACAAGTTGCAGATGAGTAAATGACGGGGTTTTGATAAATATAACGATTTTTTGGAAAGTCAAAGATCAATGAAGTTGTTAATAAGTTTACTGCTAATGTGGCGAGATATGAAAGGTTCCCCGGTAATAATGATGAAGGGGTAATCATTATAATAAGGCTTATTCGAATGAACAATTGAAGTTGGTTTGCTGGAGCTGTGACAAAACCGTCTATTTTTAGAAGGGATTGAAAAGTTATTTTATCTAGTAAATGCCAAAAGGTCTGACATGGATACATGTTAAATTATGAC
Source organism: Rutidosis leptorrhynchoides (assembly GCF_046630445.1). Lineage (NCBI taxonomy): Eukaryota > Viridiplantae > Streptophyta > Magnoliopsida > Asterales > Asteraceae > Rutidosis > Rutidosis leptorrhynchoides. Next base: position 63,754,445 of record NC_092342.1, read on the forward strand.
TTTGGTTTCAAGAGTTTTTCAGGTACGTAACTGTGGATAACATGTGGTTGGATCATCATCTCGATTGTTCATTTTTTTGAAGTGTCTTCAGGTATTTCGAAGGGCTTGAACACAGATTATAATCGTTAATATACATACGATGTTCTAACACAGTTTTGAAGTTAAAGTATAGCTTTGAAAGATGTAAGAATCTAAGAGTGATGATACCGGTTATAACTTGAATTGAATTCGGCGATTTCAAAATCGGAATATGTAATTAGATTTTTGAATGAGTATGGTTGTTTTGATTTCTATAAAAGAATGTATATTGTTGTGAAAGTAGGGAGTATAATGGATGATTTGCTGAATCAGATTCGAAGAATGTAACATATTAATTGTGAATTTATATATCTCTCGGGTATTACCTACCCGTTAAAAAAAAATGTCACAATTAATATTTTGTACAAAAGAATTTTATTACAGTCTTTATGGAAATATATGTGTATATTTCTTCAGATGTAATATAGATTTAATGAGTTAATATTAAATTAAACTCACTTGATTTATGGTTAAGGCTAGGATAGATAATTTCTAAACTTTAGAAATTACATAATCGTCGTAGAATGTTTTCCCAATGAAGTTATGAATCAATACTTCATCGTTATGGTATTCCTTAGTATCTACAGGGCGTATGACGTCGATGTTCATGGGACAGATTGTGAAGTGGAGGTTTGCGATGCGGTTGTTGTTGGTGGTGGTAATGGTACTGTTGATGTTGTTGATGGTGGTACTGGTTATGTTGCTGGTGCTGCTGCTGGTGTTTGTAACCTTTGCACCATATTCTCCAAAGCCACTACCCGAGCGCGAAGCTCGTTGACTTCTTCTATTACACCGAGGTGATTGTCGGTTCGAACGAGCGGATAAATAAGATCTAGAATTTGGTGTAGTATATAATCATGACGAGATACTCTGGAAATGAGAGAGAAAATGGTGTTTCGGACATGTTCGCCGGTAAGTGCTTCAGGTTCATTGCCAAGAGGGCAATGTGGTGGATGGAAAGGATCGCCTTCTTCTTGTCTCCAATGATTAAGGAGGCTACGAACCCATCCCCAATTCATCCAGAATAGATGATGGCTGATTGGTTGATCCATTCCAGTCACACTGCTTTCGGAGCTTGAGTGGGATTCCATTTCGGAATCCGAGGAACTTGAACTGATGACGAATTCCATTTCGTACGATTTGATAAAGGATTTTTCGATACGAAATGATTTTCCGGCTATCGGGTGGTATTCTAACTACATAGAATATCTATATATATAGATAAAAAGATTTCATAGATTACGGAGGAATTTACGGAATATGTCAGGCAAAGTTTACGGTAATAGATACGATAAGATATGATTTAGCAGATACGCTAAGATATGAATTTTGTCTATACACTATTCATGCAATCAATGCAGCAAGACGTGTCTAGATTAAGAATGATAAGCAGATAATTTCCTAAGGATGGTAAGTAGATGATTTTCGACTAAAAATGATAAACAAAACTTTTGACATGCAGACACGGTCGAAGTCCAGACTCACTAATGTATCTTAACAACTATCAGTTAGACACACTAATGCAAGACCTGGTTCACTAAGACCACCGCTCTGATACCAACTGAAAGGACCCGTTCATATACATTATAAACGATTCACAATAGTTGATTACATCGCGAGGTATTTGACCTCTATATAATATATTTTACAAACATTGCATTCGTTTTTAAAAGATAAACTTTCTTTACAATGAAAGTTGACGGCATGCACACCATTTCATAATACATCCAACTATAATTGGCTTAATAATAATCTTGATGAACTCAATAACTCGAATGCAACGTCTTTCAAAATATGCCATGAATGACTCCAAGTAATATCCTTAAAATGAGCTAATGCACAGCGGAAGATTTCTTTAATACCTGAGAATAAACATGCTTTAAAGTGTCAACCAAAAGGTTGGTGAGTTCATAGGTTTATCATAACAATCATTTCAATATATTAATAGACCACAAGATTTCCGTTTATAAATATATGTACACTCGCAAGTGTATAAAAGTATTCTATAAGTTGTAGGCACCCGGTAACAAACCTTAACGTTCATGTTTTACCCTCTGAAGTACACCAGATCAGGTGTGTTTAAAATAACCTCGAAGTACTAAAGCATCCCATAGTCAGGATGGGGTTTGTCAGGCCCAATAGATCTATCTTTAGGATTCGCGCCTACCGTACATAGACAAGTAGTTTAATGTTACCAAGCTAAGGGTATATTTCTGATTTAAACCCACGTAGATTTAGTTGTAGTACTTGTGCCTATTTCGTAAAACATTTATAAAAACAGCGCATGTATTCTCAGTCCCAAAAATATATATAAAAGGGAGCAAATGAAACTCACAATACTGTATTTCGTAGTAAAAATACATATAACGTCATTTAACAAGTGCAAGGTTGGCCTCGGATTCACGAACGTATCAATATTGAGATTCAATATTGCAGGAAAGTACGTAGACGCAACGGAGATGATAAACACTAGATTGACCTCACGAGCATACCCATGAACCATACCCATCACCTCCATAGCTATAACCCATAATTTCCTTAGCTTCGACTCATTCAAAAAAAACTATTTTGAAATCACTCGGACAGTACTCCGTCGTAATATTTTATGTATACTAATAATATCTTGAAATAATACAGAGCAAATATATATATATATATATATATATATATATATATATATATATATATATATATATATATATATATATATATATATATATATATAAATCAATTGAGAGAGTTTAGAGAAATATATTTTCAAGTTTCTATGAAATAATGAAACCTATTGAATTCTATTTATAATAGATTTTTGAATTATTAAAGTGAATTATTAAAGTATGAATTATTAAAGTGAATTATTAAAGTATGAATTATTAAAGTGAATTATTAAAGTTAAAGTAAAGTAAAAGTAAAAGTAAAGTAAAGGTATAGTTAAAGTATAGTAAAAGTATAAAACTATATACGTATAATACGCGTATAAATATATATAATATTAATTTAAATCGTTATATATATTTAATAAAATAAAATATAAATATCGTTAACTTTATCATACTGGTTAAGTAATGAGTTGTCAAAAGTGGTTCTCGATATTTATAAAAGATATATACACTTTAATAATAAAGTTCTTTTTAAACTGAAAACGTTTTTTGTACTTTTGAAACTAAATCAAATAAATATGATAATTTTGTTTTCCAAAACTAAATATATTTAAGAATCATTTTGTTAAAAATTTAAAATAATGGAAATCGTTATATCATAAAACATTTTAGAAAAGTAGAATTATATATATTCATAATAGGTTTCAAGTTTTTAAATTACAGTCTATTGGTGAAGCATGGGATAAAGTCCAAAGGTTAAATAAACGTATGAAATCATCTTAATGAAAAATGTCGAGTTACTTAACTTGTCGATATCCAACATCTAAGTTATTTACACTCCACGTTCTTATTTTCATATTAAATAAAATGAAAGTTAACATAGTTATCTTATCAAGGTCACGAGAAAAATATTATAAAACATGCCTTGGAAATTAAACAGGAATTTCCACTAACCCTTGTCTAGTTCCTGTTAATTGACACATCTGTTCTTATTTATAAATCACTTTACCATTTTCCGAATGTTGTCAAAAAGAATAGATTTCTTAAATCACAGTGGACCTCATAACATAGGCCGTAATCATACCATAATGTATCTGATAATTCAATCATTTGATATTATCTCTTAATTTTGTCGATAAATATATCGAAACAAATACGTTCATGTAAAGTATCATATATCTAATACTTTGTTAATGTTTTCAGTTAATATTATATATTATATATACATATCTATATACTCATAATTGTTCGTGAATCGTCGAACACGGTCAAAGGGTAATTGATTACATGAATGTAGTTCCTAACTTTTTGAGGTTCTACATTACAAATTCTGCTTATCGTGTCGGAAACATATAAAGGTTAAGTTTAAATTTGGTTGGAAATTTCCGGGTCGTCACAGCTATGCTATCCTAGCACATGTTAATAAAGTCGAAGCGAAAGAAAAAGAGAAGAGCATCAATGACGTGCCTGTGGCAAGAGATTTTCCTGAAGTCTTTCCGAAAGAGTTGCCAGGATTACCTCCATTTAGATCTGTAGAATTTCAAATAGATCTAGTACCAGGAGCTTCACCAGTGGCTCGTGCTCCATACAGACTTGCACCGTCTGAGATGAAAGAGTTACAAAGCCAGTTACAAGAATTACTGGACCGTGGATTCATTCGACCGAGCACTTCACCGTGGGGAACTCCGATTTTATTCGTCAAGAAGAAAGATGGATCCTTTCGAATGTGTATAGATTATCGCAAATTAAACAAGTTAACTATCAAGAATCGGTACCCATTACCGAGAATTGATGACTTGTTTGATCAGCTACAAGGATCACGTGTTTACTCTAAAATTGATCTAAGATCGGGTTATCATCAGTTGCGTGTCAAAGAAGAAGATATTCTGAAAACCGCATTTTGAACACGCTACGGTCATTATGAATTTTTAGTCATGCCGTTCGGGCTGACAAAAGCACCAGCTGTATTCATGGACCTCATGAATCGGGTATGCAGTTCGTATTTGGATAAGTTTGTTATTATCTTTATTGATGACATTCTTATTTATTCTAAGAATGAAGCAGAACATGAACAACATTTAAGGTTGGTGCTGGAACTGTTAAAGAAAGAACAGTTATACGCAAAGTTTTCCAAGTGCGCCTTTTGGCTGAAGGAAGTACAGTTCCTTGGTCACATTGTAAGCAGTGAAGGAATTCGGGTTGATCCAGCCAAGATTGAAGCCATTAAAAAGTGGGAGACCCCAAAGACTCCAACACAAATACGCCAATTTTTGGGTCTTGCTGGCTATTACAGAAGGTTTATTCAAGATTTTTCCCGGATAGCCAAACCATTAACAGCATTAACACACAAAGGGAAGAAGTATGAATGGACTTCTGAGCAGGAAGCCGCATTTCAATTATTGAAGAAGAAGTTGACTACATCACCTATTCTATCGTTACCTGAAGGGAACAATGATTTTGTAATTTATTGTGACGCTTCGCGACAAGGTTTTGGTTGTGTCCTCATGCAACGAAAGAAGGTTATTGCATATGCATCGCGACAACTGAAGATTCATGAACAAAATTATACTACTCATGATCTAGAATTGGGAGCAGTGGTGTTTGCATTAAAGATTTGGAGATACTACTTGTACGGGGTTAAATGTACTGTGTATACCGATCATAAAAGCCTTCAACATATCTTCAACCAAAAACAACTGAACATGAGGCAACGTAGGTGGGTCGAGCTGATAAACGACTATGATTGTGAAATTCGATATCATCCCGGGAAAGCAAATGTAGTAGCAGATGCTTTAAGCAGGAAGGAAAGAGAACTGATTCGAGTACGAGCAATGAATATGAAGATTCGTACGAACCTCACTACCCAAATTAAGGAGGCTCAACAAGGAGCTCTTTCTGAAGAAAACTTTAGAAATGAGATGCTTAAAGGGTTAGATAAACAGCTTGTTACACGGGAGGACAGAACCCGATACTTCGCTGGACGAATTTGGGTACCGAAGTTTAAAGGGTTAAGAAAATTGGTTTTGGATGAGGCACATAAGACGAGATACTCGATACATCCCGGAGCTGGAAAGATGTATCAAGATCTTAAAGCACACTTTTGGTGGCCAAATTTGAAAGCTGATATTGCAACGTACATCGGAGAATGTTTGACTTGCTCCAAAGTCAAGGCGGAACATCAGAAACCGTCAAGTCTGCTTCAACAACCAGAAATCCTGGAATGGAAATGGGAATGTATTACTATAGATTTCATCACGAAGCTACCAAAGACTGCATGGGGTTACGACACCATTTGGGTAATTGTCGATCGTCTCACCAAATCTGCACATTTCCTACCTATGAAGGAAATAGATAAGATGGAGAAATTAGTACGATTATACATGAAGGAAGTTGTTTCAAGACATGGAGTACCTATCTCCATTATATCCGATCATGACAGTCGGTTTACGTCAAGGTTTTGGCAATCACTACATGAAGCTCTAGGGACTCGTCTGGATATGAGCACTGCATATCATCCTCAGACCGATGGGCAAAGTGAAAGGACCATTCAGACTCTTGAAGACATGCTTAGAGCATGTGTGATCGATTTCGGAAACGGATGGGATAAATATTTACCATTGGCAGAATTCTCGTATAACAACAGTTATCATACGAGTATTAATGCTGCACCATTCGAAGCACTTTATGGAAGAAAGTGTAGATCCCCTATCTGTTGGAGCGAAGTAGGTGACAGATAACTGACTGGTCCCGAGATCATACAGTAGACTACTGATAAGATTGTGCAAATCAAGGAGAGATTGAAGACCGCCCAAAGTCATCAAAAGAGCTATGCTGATGTTCGAAGGAAGCCGTTAGAATTTTAGGTTGATGACATGGTTATGTTAAAAGTGTCACCTTGGAAAGGTGTGATACGCTTTGGTAAGAGGGGTAAATTGAACTTAAGATACGTAGGATCATTCAAGATCATCGAACGTATTGGACCGGTGGCTTATCGAATTAAGCTACCACAGCAACTTGCTGGAGTACACAATACCTTTCACGTCTCGAACCTAAGGAAATGCCTTGCAAAAGAAGACCTCACTGTTCCTCTTGAAGAAATCCAAATCGACGAGAAACTGCACTTTATAGAAGAGCCTGTCGAAATCATGGACCGTGAAGTCAAACAGCTCAAGCAAAGCAACATACCTATAGTTAGGGTTCGTTGGAATGCTCGAAGAGGTCCCGATTTCACTTGGGAAAGAGAGGACCAGATGAAACAGAAGTATCCACATCTGTTTACAAACACCGCCCATTAAATAGGTACTACTTCAAATTTCAGGACGAAATTTCTTTAACGGGTAGGTACTGTGATGACCCGGATTTTTCCGACTACTTGATTATACTATTTATATGATTTAATAATTTTGACATGATAATCAATGAATTTTAATGTCTTGAACCTCCGAAAAGAATTTTATATAAGCAGTTGACCACCCTTTTATTCCTACGATTCACGAACGTCATAACTTGTATTAATTATATATATGTGTATATATACATATATTTAACTTGAAAATATGATAATTAAATATCTTATTAAGTATATTAACAAAATATTATATATATATTTTCATACTACTAATTTAAAGTGTTTTTGAACAATATATATGTTACTATTTAAACGACGTAATTAACTTAAATTAAAATGTATTTACATACAATGTATTTACATACAATGTATTACGAGTGTAAATACATCCTTATAAGTATTGAATACACTTTATAATATACCAATACATATAAAGGATAGCTATACTCATATTTCCGTTCAATTTCATCAAGAATTCTACTCGCATTCATACGGTATTTTTTACCCGTATTATACACAGCTTCTAGAAGTATTTACTATTGGTATATACCAATAGAAATCTGCAATTATTTGTGTAATATGTTATCCATGACCTAATCAAATTAATATTTCATCCATGACTTAATACATTTTAACTTATCTTAGATATTTTCACTAAAAACCAAATTTTCAAGCCTATAAATAAGCATAATTTTTAACTCATTTTTACACACACTTGCAAGAACTCTCTCAAGTTTTGTTCTACTACTTCTTTCCAGCAACTTTACATTCTAAACTTGAGGTAAAAACTCTACTTCAACTCTTGTTCAATTCATATGTTTATAGCTATCTATATAAGAGTTTATAAACTAGAATATGGTTTAGTTGATTCTAAACTTGTTTGAAAAACTAATTTAATCTTTCTAAATTAACTCTAATAACACTTATTTATATGTATTATGATGTTATATTAAGTTAATATAAGAACTTATAACTTGTACATATGAAGAACACCTTGAAACTTAACATATATCCTTTAATCTCCATTCGGTAAAAACCTATCTTAGACTTTGAGTTCAAGGCTAAGACTTTGGAAATATGTTAATATATGTAAATAAGACTTCCAGTATTTTTTTCATGATTTTAGACAATGTGGAAGTATTTTATCAAAAATCATATATTGGGTGGATGCCGGGATTTTTCCAAATCTGTCCACCAACACAAAAAGAGGGTAAAGCTCTAAAAATTACTACTTGGGATGAACTTTTCGAATTGGTTTTGTAAGATTTACTTCTTAAGGAGTCCATAGCAATTTGATTCACTTTAAACGGAGTTGTAATGAATATTTGGCGAGCAAAACAAAATCTGCTAAAATTAACGTTGTATGGACGAAATTTATATTATAAAAACTATATTAACCATATCCTTGTTAACTTTTCCTATATCCTATATATATATGTACATGTTATCATTAGTATAACAAAATATTATAATCTTGGTTAACAAAATATTATAACAAAATACATGTTATCATTAGTATAACATGTTATCATTAGGACGACGGCTATATTTTTAATAAGTTGAAAACTTATTATTAATATACTTTTACTACCGTGAGTATATAGTCCCATTTTTAAACTCTACAAATATTTTGGGATGAGAATACATGCATTTTATGTTTTACGCCATGGACACAAGTACTTAAAATATATTCTACGTTGAGTTGTACCACCTTGCATATCTTCCCTAATAGCTTGGTAACTAATATTTACATGTTGTAAGAACATGTAAGCGCGAATCCTATTGATAGATCTATCGGGTTTGACAACCCCAACCGGGCTAGTCACTCCAGTATCGTAAACGGTTACATAGTACTTCGTTTTTACTACACTTGGTACAGTGTAGGGAGATTTCATAATAAAGGGAATATGCTACATTAATGGTTAAGTATGGTTACCGAAGCGCTCAACAACTTATAGAATATCTTTATTGAAATATTTGTAACTATGAAATCTTGTGGTCTATATTTATATCGATGCTAGCTTTAAACCTATATATCTCACCAACCTTTGTGTTGACTGTTTAAGCATGTTTATTCTCAGGTCCTTAAGAAAGTCTTCCGCTGTCGCATTATCTGAGCAAGCTTTGCATGGAGTCTCATGCTTTTGTTTAAAAGAGGGTTGCATTCAATAAAACTTTGGTCATATATTATATTCGACTGTTATGTCACCTTTGTAATATTTGAAAATCGATGTATCATGAGGATTATTTTGTAAATAATCGCCCATATGATTGAAACTCGTATTATGTATAATAATGGTGTGCTTTTTATGAAACGAATGCAATATTTTCTAAAATGTATTACATAGAGGTCAAATACCTCGCTATGGGACCAATGAATAACGTACTGCGTTTATAGTAATATGGACGGGTCGTTTCAAATTCCTAGAGCGGGTGATGAGGTTCGAACCAGAGACCTTTAGCTCTGCGAGTACACAAGTGTAACTGCGGTACCGCTGGACCGAAGATCCCAAAAGTAAATGAGCTGGAATTAGAAGCTCCGCACTTGCGGAGCTGTGAAGCACAAAACCTCCGCACTCGCGGAGCACACCAGGACCCAAATCCCACTATAAAAGGCGATGCAATTCGACAAAATATTTACACCTTTTTCCAATCTCTCAATCTCTATATGTAATATATTTATATTATAATTATAATTTTAATTTAAGATTAATAATAAATTATGGTTTAGTTGGGTTATTGTAAGAAATGTTTACGGGTTTTAAAGTCGGAGTTCTGTTCGTGTAACGCTACGCGATTAATAACCACTGTAAGCTATGTTCTTCCTTTTTAAATTAATGTCTCGTAACTAAGTTATTATTATGCTTATTTAAGCCGAAGTAATCGTGATGTTGGACTAAATATTTAAGACGGGGTTATTGGATTTTGTACCATAATTCGGGTTTGGACAAAAGACCGACACTTGTGGACATTGGACTATGAATTATTAATATATGGGGGGTATTGTCTAATCGAATGACAACTCATTAGAATCTATCGAACCTATCTTCAAATTAGTTAATCTAATAATTATTAAATGATTATGCATGTTCTATTTAGTGACGTTTATACGACATCTTTTACGATCATTTAATCAATTATTCGGGTTGGGTAATTGATTATTCAAACTGATCAAGTGGGTAAATTAATGTTCATATCTTATTAAAACAGGGTGGATTACATACAAGTGTAATTGGTGTAATTGTTAACAAAGTATTAAAACCTTGGATTACACGCAGTCGATAACCTGGTGTAATTATTAACAAAGTATTAAAACCTTGTTACAGTTCGAATCCCTAATTAGTTGGAATATTTGACTTTGGGAATAAGGTTAATTTGACAAGCATTTTATAATTATGACCGATGGACTATTATGGACAAAAACCAGATAGGTATCAAATAAACCAGGATAAAGGACAATTAACCTGGGTAACAATTAGTTAAAATCAAAACGTCAAACATCATGATTACGGAAGTTTAAATAAGCATAATACTTTTATTTCATATTTCATCGTACCTTTATTTACTGTCATTTTAATTACTGCAATTTACTTTATCGCAATTTAAATTCTGTCATTTATATTAACGTCATTTATCTTTACGCTTTATTTAAGATCGACAAACCGGTCATTAAACGGTAAAACCCCTTTTATAATAATAATAATACTACTATATTACTAATATATATATATATATATATATATATATATATATATATATATATATATATATATATATATATATATATATATATATATATATATATATATATATATATATTTGTACAAATATAATTGTTTAAAAATATAGTGTACGCAATAAGCCGTCTCCCTGTGGAACGAACCGGACTTATTAAAAACTACACTATTCTACGATTAGGTACACTGTCGATAGTGTTGTAGCAAGGTTTAAGTATATCCCATCTATATAAATAAATAAAACTTGTGTAAATTGTATCGTATTTCGTAATAAAAATAATAGTATTTCGTACACCTCCGCTCGCACATCAAGTTTTTGGCGCCGCTGCCGGGGAATCGGCGAAACACTATATTTTTAATCCATATTTGTAAAAATATAATTATATATAAGTTTGAAAAAAAATACAAAAATATATATAAAAAAAGTATATATATCTATTTAAGTGTTTAAATAAAAATAAAATATATTTTATATAATTTATATAAAGTATAAAAGTATTTTTTTTTCAGTTCTTAAAAATATAATTTTAAATATCACTTATATTTTAAATTTTGTAAAAAAAAAAACACAGAAACTGAACCTGTGATTTTTGAGTCTGCACTCAATTTGAACCTGCATTCTCCGCACTCGCGGAGATTTTTGGGCAGTAAGTATCCGCACTCGCGGAGCTGCTCTGACAGCTGCAACATTGTACTTAATAATTACACAATTAGGGTTAATTAATTTATTATTATTACTTAAACTTAATTAGGGTTTTATTTAATAATATATTTTTATATCTAGTTATATTAATTTGTAATTTTAAGTGTTATTATTATAGATTAATAATTTTATATAATATATAATAATAATATAAAAATAATATTTTTATTAAAATTGTAATTTTGCCATTTTTAGTTTCTTTTTATAAATTGTATTTTTTATCGTTTAATTCGTAATTTTTATTGTCGTTCGTATTTAGTTTTAAGTTAGTATTTTGCCATAGTTCTTTCAGTATTTCTAGTTTTTAGGCTTTGCCGTAAAATCCCTTAAGTGCTTTTTCTTTAGATTAAGATTTAGGCGCCTTAGAAATTTACGACATCGCTTATCGCTTTAGTTTTAATAAATTTTAGTGCCTAATTAAGTTATTGCCATTTTGGATATAGATTTCCTTTCAAGTTTTAATACCTTTAGGCGCAACTTTTTAGATTTAATTCTTAGACTTTTAAGTTTCGACGCTCTACTTTCTTATTATTATTTTTCGACCTTTTATTTTTCGACGCACTCTTTTTCTTCCTCTTATTTCTCGACGCTCTAGTTTTTAGGACATAGATTTTATCTTCAAAATTTCGACGAAAAATTATTTTAAGCGGTTAAATTGATAGACATCCAAAATTTTCCGATTCGTAGTAATAGTTGGATTTGTTAGTGGCGAGTTGTGGGCTTCTGATTTAAAGGGTCCTGGCTACCTGCTGCATCTATTGGCTATTCGAAACGTGGGCAAAATCAGAAAAGTCTATTAATTTGATAACTTATATAATTTTTATTTTTATAACTAATAGGATATTCAGTGAATGCACCAAGCAAAACGTTCACCACCTTTCATACGTTCACCACCTGTAACTCGATCAAGACATCTAGCCAATATTGTCGCCGTTGATTTTTCTTTAGAATCGTTATCAAGTCGACCAAGTACTCCAATTCAAATTTTCGATAATCCATTCTTTGAACCCGACCTCACAATTGAGAACCCTGAGGATATTCAAGGACAATTCAGAGATCCTGAACCACTAATCATTCCTCCTGAACCCCAAATCATTCAACCAGAGATTGTCGACGAAGAAACCATTAAATCAGAATCCTCTAGTGATTCAGATTCAACAAACTCAATTATGGAAGTAACGGAACCTCTAAGTATGGAAGACCGAATGAGAGCCACACGCACGGGCCAAGGACACGCCATTATTAAGCCAGACATTAATGCGCCAGATTATGAAATCAAAGGACAAATCCTACACATGGTAACTAATCAATGCCAATATAGTGGTACGCCAAAAGAAGATCCAAACGAACATCTTCGTACCATTAATAGGATCTGTACTCTATTCAAAATCAGAGAAGTTGAGGATGAACAGATCTATCTCATGTTGTTTCCCTGGACTTTAAAGGGAGAAGCCAAAGATTGGTTAGAATCGTTACCTGAAGGGGCGATTGATACATGGGATGTTTTAGTTGAAAAATTTCTTAAAAGATTCTTTCCGGCATCTAAAGCCGTGAGACTTCAAGGAGAAATTGTTACGTTCACGCAAAAGTCAAATGAAACTATATATGAGGCGTGGACAAGATTCAGAAAGTTATTGAGAGGATGTCCTCAGCATGGTTTAGATACTTATCAAATAGTACAAATATTCTTCCAAGGTTGCGACGTTGCTACACGAAAAGACATCGACACAGCAGCTGGTGGTTCCATTATGAAGAAAACTGCTACCGAAGCTCACAAGATTATTGATAACACTGCCTCCCACTCACATGAGTGGCACCAGGAAAAAGATATCTTTCGTTCATCTAAAGCGGCTAGAGCCGATTCTAGCCATGACTTTGATTCCGTTTTCGCAAAAATAGATGCTTTTGAGAGACAAATGGAAAAGATGACTAAAGATATTCACACAATACGAATCAGTTGTGAGCAATGCGGTAGACCACACTTAACGAAAGATTGTCACATTGAACAAACCATGGAACAACGAGAGAATGTTTCCTACATGAACCAAAGGCCGGGAAATAATTATCAACCGCCAAGGCCAAACTTTAATCGAAATCAAAACATTCTTTACAATCCAAATGGACCAAACAATAACTCGTATAACCAACAAGGTCCGAATAACCAACCAACTCAAAACAACACTTTCAATCAACAAAGACCTAGCTTGTATAAACCACCACAACAAACCGAAGAGAAAAAGTCAAATCTGGAAGAAATCGTACAAAAGCTAGTTGAATCTCAAACACAATTTATTGCAACTCAAACCCAAACGAATGAGAGGTTTGATCAGTGATTTAGAACTCAACAAGCTTCCATTTTGAATCTAGAAAAACACGTAGGTACTCTTGCTAGCTTGATGAGTAAGAGGGAACAAGGAAAGCTACCAAGTGATACTGAAGAAAATCCTCGAAATGAGAATGTTAATATGGTATCAACGAATTCTGAAAAACTAGCATAAGAAGATGGGAAGGTTTTCGATGTGAGTAACAATGAAGAAGGTACGCCACCACCACTACCCGAGTATGTAAAGCCAGTGGTGGCACCATACAGACCACCCATCCCGTTTCCAAGAAAAGGAGTTGAGTATGAGCAAGTAATAGGTAATAAAGTTTGTGATGCCTCTGGAAAAAAGAAGAAGAATAAGAAAGTGCAAGAAACAAAAACCATAGAAGTAAACTGGTGAAGACAGTTTCACCAAAACCTCCACCCAGGGTGGGTGATCTGGGTGAATTTATTGTTCCTTGTCTACTTAGTGATTGTGTCATGTATGATGCACTAGCATATTTAGGTGCGAGTGTGAGTGTTATGCCTCTTTCGTTATATAAGAGATTAGGAGTAGGTGAGTTAAGTCCAACGGAAATGAGTGTTCGACTCTTTGATCAAACCATTAGGCACCCAGTTGGAATTGCTGACAACCTACCCATTCAAGTGGGTAATTTAACCTTTCTAGTCGAATTTATTGTTATTGACATAGAAGAGGACTCAAACATTCCTCTAATTTTAGGTCGACCATTCTTAGCGTCCACCGGGGCGTTATTTGATGTACGAGAGGGTAGAATGACACTTAGTGATGGTGAAAAATTGGTCACCTTTGTTTGTCGAAAGACTAAATCTCCACCAACTAAAACCGTTGAACCAACAAAAACGATTGGTAAGAACCTTATTGTTTTACCAACTCCAACGGTAGTGCTTAACAATAATAAAACGCCTAAGTGTGGGAAAGATGAAGTAAAACCTAATGATGACTTGATAACAAAGAACCCCGTTGTTGATACGAAATTAAATGACTCCGTTATTAACAGTTCGAAGAAGAAACTTATTAAACGGGTTCGCGATGCTAGAACCAAAGAGAACTTTAAGTTATGTAACCGGTTAGTATCCAATCTATCGTCTAAAGAAAAAGCGAAACTGATTGAATTTGTGGATATTACACAAGAATCCGACCAATGGCTTAAAGCAAAAGTCACAGATATGCAAGTTGATTATGGTCCAAAAGAAATTGACAATGAAGTTAATCACAATTTCGACACCACAGCTACCTAAGTGTGGGGAGATTCAAATGTTCTAAGAAAAAATGCTGTCTAGAGTTAGTTGTTCTGTTCTTGTGTAGTCCCGAGAATGGAATCCGATTGGTCTCTTCCACTAGCAGACACTAAGAACTAGTTTTCTTCCCCCATTCTGAAATTTTTTTGTAGGTTTTATATGAAATTAATATGCATTTTTAAATTTAAGTTTTGTGTGAATTTAAAAACAAAATTTACTTTATTTCATTAAGTTTAAAAAAATGATTTCTAAAATTCGTCGTAAGTTAAAGACTAGGTCATGGAACCGAAATTGCTTTACCCGAGGCGGGGTGAAAAATTTTGTTATCATTATTTTTAATTTTATTGATCTAAAGTATACCAAAAAAAAATTAAAAAAACCCGAAAATCTTTGCTTTTAAAACACTCGTTTTAAAATGACAAATTTTAATTATTCATTTAAATTGTTTTAATAAATAAAGGTATTATAAATATATATATATATATATATATATATATATATATATATATATATATATATATATATATATATATATATATATATATATATATATATATATATATATATATATATCGGTAGTTTATCTTATGTACAAAACAGGGTAAAACAGCGCATTTTCAAAGACTGACATTAAAGTTCAGCAAAAGCTACTAATTTTGACGACAAGACGCAAAATATCAAATGTGATATAAAATAATATGTTTGCAAACTCGGTATTTTTAATCACTTTTCTACACTAATAACCCTCATAAATTTATAATTATAGTCTGATTTTATGCAAATGAGGGCATTGCATGATCTCAAGTGTGGGGAAGGGTTATAAATTCTCTCGGGTTTACACTTAGTTTAATTGCCAAATTTTGTGAAAATTTGAAAAAAAAAATTTCAACTAAATGAATTCAAAATCATGTTTATACATATTTATGAACGATAAAACTAGGTGATAATACCGAAATTATTGTTACCTCGGAAAGGACATAAATTGAGAAACAACCTAAAACGCTACAATTCATTTAAAATAGAATAAAGGAGAATAAAAAGGCAAAGAAAAGAATAAATAAAAGCTAAGTGTGAGAAGAATTTACCAAGTTCTTTAAAACATATCTCAGATATTTTTGTACAAGATTATTGCAGGTACTTTTGCTTTGGACTAAACTAATCAGTTTTACCCGATTTACTGTAATATATTTGAAAGAAATATGGATCTACACGATGAATCAATTCCATCATTAAAAGGAAGTAAAGTCTTCCAAAAAAGACACGCGCTTCTTGATTTAGGTCAGGAAGTTGTCGTCCAGACCAGTTGTAGAGTCTACGAAAAACCTTGAAAAGTTTTCTCGAAAATCAGCTGGAAATCCACGGACCTCAGCATCAAACAGGGTCGCCATGTGGTCAGACTTATCCTAACCATGATAGGATCTGTCTCGTAAAATAGGGAGGGCGCCATGCAAATTAGCTTGATAAGACTAATGAATCAGACCCCCAGAAAGGATAATCTCCTTAAAGATTAAAAATCAGCTTTTAAGCCTGATATTACTCAATCCTTGAGATTGACCTTAAAGATTGAGAATTACAAACTCATGGAATTCGATGATATCTAAACTCGAACTTGAACGAGAAAATATTTTGATCAAATTAAAACCGATTTGTTTTCTGAAAACCTATTTTCAATGCGTTCATTACCATTGAACGTAAAATCCTGAGAATTCATCAGAATTCATTAGGTCACCTGAACCAAATCGGGTGTCATCCGTAAGAACGGTGGTTGCATAGCATGGTCGAAGACAGGACCTTGTGCCAGACCATAAGTTTTGAGCTAAAATTTTAAAATATGAAACCCACAAAACCACAAAAAACATTTTGCAAACGCCGGTGAAAGGTTATTCCGGAAAACTTATCTAGGGTAAAAGCTAGAATGAATTTTCAAAAGATAAAATGTTTTCATAAAGATCCAATTTCCTTAAAGGATCTAAAATTTTATAGTCATGTGGGACTGTAAACCACATTGTTACTATCATTGTTTATACCGCCGTATCAAAATCACTGATGTATAAAGTGTGAGAATAAAAAAGTGATTCGAGTGAAATGTGATTTAATTTCAAGTTCTGTATTGCTTGAGGACAAGCAACGTTCAAGTGTGGGGATATTTGATAATGCTAAAAAGGAACATATATTTCATAACAATATCCTTCCAATATGTAAAGCTTTTAGTTACTATTGTTCTATTTTTATGAAATAATCGTTTAAATAAATAAGTGCGAAGACAAAAGAAGAAAATGAAGATTTGAAGACGCAAACGTCCAAAAAGCTCAAATGTACAAGATACAATCCAAGTGGTTCAATTTATTGATGATCAACGTCTAAATATTGATAAAAGTACAAGTCGCGGAACGCAAAATACAAGATATCTAAGCATGCGAAAAGACGTTCAAAAATCCGGAACTGAGACATAAACAGAGTATCAACGTACGAGTCGACGGACCTAAAATTACAAGTCAACTATGCACAAGAATATAATATAATATATATATATATATATATATATAATTATATAAATTATATATATATTATCTATATATAAATATTATGTCGACAAAGCTAGTGGCTAAAAGTAAATGAGCTGGAACCAGAAGCTCCGCACTCGCGGAGCTGTGAAGCACAAAACCTCCACACTCATGGAGCACACCAGGACCCAAATCCCACTATAAAAGGCGATGCAATTCGACGAAATATTTACACCTTTTTCCAATCTCTCAATCTCTATATGTAATATATTTATATTATAATTATAATTTTAATTTAATATTAATAATAAATTATGGTTTAGTTGGGTTATTGTAAGAAATGTTTAGTCGGAGTTCTGTTCGTGTAACGCTACGCGATTAATAACCATTGTAAGCTATGTTCTTCCTTTTTAAATTAATGTCTCGTAACTAAGTTATTATTATTATGCTTATTTGAGCCGAAGTAATCGTGATGTTGGACTAAATATTTAAGACGGGGTTATTGGATTTTGTACCATAATTCGGGTTTGGACAAAAGACCGACACTTGTGGACATTGGACTATGAACTATTAATATATGGGGGTATTGTCTAATCGAATGACAACTCATTAGAATCTGTCGAACCTATCTTCAAATTAGTTAATCTAATAATTATTAAATGATTATGCATGTCCTATTTAGTGACGTTTATACGACATCTTTTACGATCATTTAATCAATTATTCGGGTTGGGTAATTGATTATTCAAACTGATCAAGTGGGTAAATTAATGTTCATTTCTTATTAAAACAGGGGTGGATTACATACAAGGGTAATTGGTGTAATTGTTAACAAAGTATTAAAACCTTGGATTACACGCAGTCGATAACCTGGTATAATTATTAACAAAGTATTAAAACCTTGTTACAGTTCGAACCCCTAATTAGTTGGAATATTGGACTTCGGGAATAAGGTTAATTTGACAAGCATTTTATAATTATGACCGATGGACTATTATGGACAAAAACCAGATAGGTATCAAATAAACCAGGACAAAGGATAATTAACCCGGTAACAATTAATTAAAATCAAAACGTCAAACATCATGATTACAGAAGTTTAAATAAGCATAATACTTTTATTTCATATTTCATCGTACCTTTATTTACTGTCATTTTAATTACTGCAATTTACTTTATCGAAATTTAAATTCTGTCATTTATATTAACGTCATTTATCTTTACGCTTTATTTAAGATCGACAAACCGGTCATTAAACGGTAAAACCCCCTTTTATAATAATAATAATAATAATACTACTATATTACTAATATATATATATATATATATATATATATATATATATATATATATATATATATATATATATATATATATATATATATATATATATATATACATACAAATATAATTGTTTAAAAATATAGTGTACGCAATAAGCCGTCTCCCTGTGGAACGAACCAGACTTATTAAAAACTACACTACTCTACGATTAGGTACACTGCCTATAGTGTTGTAGCAAGGTTTAAGTATATCCCATCTATATAAATAAATAAAACTTGTGTAAATTGTATCGTATTTCGTAATAAAAATAATAGTATTTCGTACACCTCCGCTCGCACATCAATGATGCATGAGTACGATTCAAGAAAATGTTAAGAGCTTGCCCACCGCACCGTTTGACGAAAAAGGATTACATCAACACATTTTATCGGGGTTGTAATGCTTTGACGAAGCAATATCTTGATTCTTCATCCGATGGGGTATTTATGTATAAATCACCAAATGCGGCGGATATCTTATTGGAAGACATCTCGGTTAACGCATACGAATGGGCACCTTCACCGCGAGATTTGAGAAGGAAAAATGTAGCACAAATTGAGAGTGATAATGGGCAAGTGATGCTTGCAAGCTTGAACAATCAATTTCAAACGTATGGAACAAACGATAGTTGCAATGCAAGTGGGTTGTCAACGATGTGAGGGTCCACATCTCACAAAGAATAGTCCTCAAATTCACAAACCAAAACCGCAACCAAGGTTACAACAACAACTACAAACAAAATCAGAACAACAACTTTCAATACCAAAACCAACAACCTTACAACCATCAACTTTATAACAACCAAGCCAATTCGAATTATCAAAACAACCAAGGTTATAGTCAACTACAAAATAACCAAGGTTACAATCAACAACCTCAAAAAAAACATTCAACAATCCCAACCTTCGAAAAGTTTAGAAGAAATCATGCAAAACTACATCAAGAAGGTAGAATCAACCGAAGCTTTCCTAACAAAGAGAATGAACTTTTGAAGCAACAAATACGAAACCAACAAGCCTCATTCCAAAACCTTGAGAGCACCGTTGGGAGACTTTCAAATCAAGTTGCCGAAAGAGCACAAGGAACTTTACCTTCAAACACTCAAGTTAATCCAAACAACAACTACATCAACAACAAAACCAAAACAACAATAACATGAGAGTCATTCCTATCGAGAGCAACACTACCAATCCAACCCACAATCAAGTGAGTTCATCAAATTCAAACAATACTTATGCTCAAGTGAACTCAATTGATTCAACCGAAGAGGATCAAATCGAATATCCTCAAGTTTTCACATTTGACGTTGAAGGGGACAAGTTTGATTTCGATGAAGCGTTGGAAATTGATACGATAGATTATTGGGTATTCAAGTTTTCGGAGGATTCGAACGATGCAATGTTTATTCCATATCAAGTTAAAAGTGTAATGTCCATGGAGGCTATCGAGTCGACATGCTAGGAACAAAAGGGTGAATCTGAGCGAATTAAATTGGGAAAGGTTGAGAAAGAGAAAAAGGTCGAAAATTTATTGAATACAAAGGAGCAAAAGAACGAGGTCGAAGTTCTTGCTACATCAACCGAGGAGAAAAACAAGACACCGGTCTCACATCCTCAACCATTACCTCCTACACATCTAAATGATGTGGATTGTAAGTCAACTTTAACCGATAATGAGAACATTTATGTTAAACTCCCCTTGGCGGAGGTGCTTGAGAATATCCCCAATTATGGAAAATTTTTGAAGACACTCATGGCCAAAAAGGGAGATGTTAAACTAGCATCCACCGCTTTCTTGAAAAAGGAGTGTGATGGAATTTTAAAATAACCTACCACTAAAAATGAGTGATCCCGGACCTTTCCTTATCCCATGTAATGTGAACGGGTCGGAGATGCTTACATCTTTAGCCGACTCGGGGGGCAAGTATCAACTTCATGCCCTACTCCGTTTACAAAAGGTTAGGCCTAGGTGACCTTTCACCCACTACAATGGGAGTGAAATCAATTGATCAATCAATTAGCTCTAGTGTGGGGATTGTCGAGGACTTAATTGTTAAGGTGGGGAATATGGAATTTCCAATTGATTTTGTCATTGTCGATATAAAGGAAGATCCGGTTGTATCCCTTGTCTTGGGAAGGCCATTTTTAGCAATAGCAGATTCTTTCTTTTACTTTAGAACCGGAAAATTGACTCTTAGGGACAAAGGAAAATGCATGAGCATACGAACTAAACGTGTTAAAGCACCATCAATACCATTGACTATACCACAAGTTATTACTAGTATGAAATGCATCACAAGCACAAAGAAAGTTGGTTCACCAACTAAAGGTGGCGTGGGATTGACCAAGGGAACTCAAGGAAAACCCAAAGATTAAAATGACATTGTTGACAAGTTCATGAGAAAATTATTTGGGCGGGTGCATCGGGCTTCATCCAAAAAGGACGAACATTTGAGAAAACGCCTAGTGTCAAACTTGTCAAAACGTGAAAAAGTAAAACTTAAAGAGTTGATCAATGAAACTAAAGTAATGAATGAATGATTAATGTCAATGTTAAGTGGTGGCGGTAATGAAAATGTTTCCTTTAGCTCAAAGGGAAGGGAAGTTTACCACCCCGAGATTAGTTGAAGTCTAAAGGGGAGGGGAGTCGGGTGATAGACTCATTAAAAACTTTCTGCAATTGTGTATATAGATTTTCTTTTCGTTGTATTCCGTTAGAATTGTATGATATTCCTTTCTTAGTTGCATTTTTATGTTTTCGCATTTCATGCATATAGGTAACACCGTAAAACGCCAAAAATAGTTTGTGAATGTGTCAAAATGGACTTTAAATTGGGAAAACTGCAATCAGGTACAAAAGCGGAGCTTTTGTCCTAGGATCGGCGCTTTTAATCTTCAAGATCGACGCTTCTGTTTCAAAAGCGACACTTTAACCTGTGTTTTGGGACCAAAAATAGACAGTAACCAAGAACGGCGCTTTTGTTTTCAAAAGCGGCGCTTTTATTTCGCCTAGAGCGACGCTTTTCTTTCAAGAATGACGCTTTCCTTTTACAAGGAGCGGCGCTCCTGCTTCAAAATCGACGCTCCTGCTTCAAAAGTGGCGCTCCTGCACCTGGTTACTTAAGAAATCTGCATGACCAAAACATCACTTTTTCACTCCCAACTCAATTTTTCTCTCCAAATGCGGCACTATCTTATCCCTAATCAACCCTAATCGACCCTAAACTTCAAATTTCATCTAATTTTTTGCAAATCTTTATCATTCAACATGGGAAAAGTAAGAATCCATTATTTTAATTCGTTCTTTAACATGATTCTTGTGATTTTTACTATTTTTCTCTTTATGCTTAACTTGTAGATTATGCTTGATTAATGATGTTAATGGTCAAATTGGTGATAAATCTAGACTACATTGATGTTTATTAACATGATTTGCATGATTAGTTACATTGATTTCAACTTTGAATTTCTAGGGTTCATCCAATTTGGGGGTTTTTAATTTTGAGCCAAATTGGAGTGCTAATTGATGTTGTTAATGCTTAATTGATAGGTTGCCATGATTATCTTGCTTTGAATCCGTCTTTCATGCTTGTATGATTTGAATTTTCAAATTAGGGTTCATAAGTTTGAAGTTTGAATTGGTTTGACCAATTTGAGCATGTGATTAGTGATGATGTATTTGTTTGCAGCTTATTTATATGATAACATGAAGAATTGCTATAATTTGATGAATGCACTTTATCTTAGCCAAAAATTTGAATGAATTAGACTTTGACTAGGGTTGACTTTTTGCAATTAGTTCATGTGACCATGTTTGACCAAGTGAAACTTAATGATTGATGACTGATGTGGTAGCACGGGGTTACGAAATAGTGTATATTTTTAATACGAAATGCTACAAAATTTAACAAGTTTTAATTAAATATTTACAAAATGGATATACCAAAACCTTGCTACAACACAATAGGCAGTGTACCTAGTCGCGAAGTAGTATAGTTTTTAGTAAGTCCGGTTCGTTCCACAGGGAGACGGGCTTATGAAACACTTTATTTTTATATAACAATATATAAATATAAATATAAAAAGGGGGGTTTTACCGTTTAATGACCGGTTTGTCGATTTTATATTTTAAAGTCACAATTAAAAGCTAATGCAAAATATTAAAAATAACTAAAAACTTAATTTAAAGAGTAAAGTAAATGACGATAATTAAAATGACAGAAATTAAAGTGCGAAAATTAAAAGTGCAATTAAATATGAAATAAAAGGGATTATGCTTATTTAAACTTCCATAATCATGATGTTCGGCGTATTAATTTTAGTTTTATGCCCATGGGTTAATTGTCCTTTGTCCTGGATTATTTAATATGTCCGTCTGGTTTTTGTCCATAACAGTCCATCAGTCATAAATATAAAGTGCAAGTGTCCTCGTCAAATTATTATTATACCCGAAGTTAAATATTCCAACTAATTGGGGATTCGAATTGTAACAAGGTTTTAATACTTTGTTTAATGAATACACCAGGTTATCGACTGCGTGTAAACCAAGGTTTTACTACTTTGTTAACAATTACACCAATTACCCTTGAATGTAATTTCACCCCTGTTTTAATTATTCTAGTGGCTATTAATCCATTCCCGTGTCCGGTTAAATGAACGATTATTCGTACATATAAATACCCCGCCCATCGTGTCCGATCGAGTGTATATGGTAATTTATAGGGACGCCCAATTGTAAATCTTTATATTAACATTAACAAACTATCATTTAGTTAAACAAATATAAAGCCCATTAATAGCTCATAGTCTAATTTCCACAAGTGTCGTTCTTTTGTCCAAACCCCAATTATGGTACAAAGTCCAATTACCCAATTTTAGTAATTAGCCCAACATCATGATTACTTCGGCTCAAATAAGCATAATAATAACTTAGTTACGAGACATTAATTTAAAAAGGAGAACATAACTTACATTGAGTATTTATCGCGTAGTGTTACACGGACAGAATTTCGACTTCAAAAACCCGTAAAATAACCTTTACATAACCCGAACTAATCTAATATAACACTAATCTATACTATATATATATATATATATTTATTATCTTATGGAGTATTATTATTATTATTTGTGTGTGTGTTCTCAAACTCGGACGAAAAATGGCAAATTTATAGACCAGGCCTGATTCTGATCCTCATGCGACTCGTATGGGAAATAGCCTTCTGGCCATGCGACTCGCATGGCCACCAGAATCCAGCTCAATCATTTTTGTTTTCTTGTTCGTCGACATAATTTAAAATAAATATAAATATATAAATAATTAATATAATTATTTATATATTATATTTTATTCTTGTGCATAGTAGACTAGATATTTTTGGTCCGTTGCGTCGGGCGTTTCTTCTTGGCTCGGGTCCCGGTTCCGGATTTTCGGACGTCTTCGCGTATTATTTTATATCGTGTACTTTGCGTTCCGCAACTTGTACTCTTGTCATTTTTAGACGTTCTTCATCAATAATTTGAACCACTTTAATTGTATCTTTGTACATTTGAGCATTTTGGACCTTTCCGTCTTCAATTCTTCATTTTCTCCTTTTGTCTTCGCACTTATTAAATATAAACGAATATTACTTGAATATGGAACAATTACAACTAAATAATTTACATATTGGGAGGATATTGCTACTAAATATATGTTCATTTGGAGCACTATCAATGACAATGCATGCTTAGCTTGTAATTCTACTTATGACTTTACATTTCATTGCATGAGCTAAACTTTGCAACCTTTTAAATGAATTTGAGTTTGTACCATGAAGTTTATCCTTGTTTGATTTCATGCTTTACAATGATTAATTGCACCTGTTTTAGTCATGTATGATAAATGTTGACATGAGTTGCATGATTAAACTTGTTGTGAATTATTGGAATCAACTTGGTGATGATGGTAAAAGTTAAAAGGCTAATTGTTTATGTGCTAACATATATCTCTCCACAATATTTCTATTGTTTGTTTTGTCTTGTAGACTAATGAACCCCTGAGATCACATGAGACATCAGGAAGTGGGTCTAAACGCCAAAAGAGCATTGGATTCAAAGGTAGGGGAAAAAGACCTACAGCTCAACAAGAAGTTGAAGAAGAAGAAGTACCAACAATCTCGGAGGACATCCGGAGACTTTCGGCAGACCCCTATTTGCAGCAGATTTTGATGAATGAACATTTTAGATCGGGCCTAGAACTTAGGCTTAAAGAAAAAATCTTACCTTGGAAAGTACATTGACTGGTCTCTTCTTGATGAGGCTGGTATGAACGATGAGGTTGAGGACCTTTTTAAGGTTGCATATGGGAACTTGTCACTTAACCCTTGGGTTCCAATCTTCAAGTTAAATGAGCCTGTGTATATTTTCCCGACCCTAGAGTTCACCTCCACCCTAATTGTCAACTTTAGGGTAGACTGAAACAACCCAACCCGTATCTAAATTGGCCCATAACTTTTATTTTTATAATACATTAATATCATTAACATTTAGGTCCCAATTATGTTTCCAAAAACATCTTTAATACAATAGTAAGTTTAATAAACTTTAAAACATTTAATGCATAAGTTTAAATATCCAAACGGGCATACACGACCCGACTATTTTAATTTCCAACAAAACCGAGCATGGTGATTGGGGATACGCTACCCAATCCTAATAAATCCAAAAGCACGTCTTCTAAAGCAACCTACTCAAGTCCACTAGTCCCCACGCTTACTCGAGCCACCACCTCCACACGAATCTATAAAAATGTAAACAACGAGACGGTAAGCTATGAAAGCTTAGTGAGTATAAACATACTATATACATACATATGCATAAAAGGAATACATACAACCAACACAATAAGTAAACACATACCGCATACCAAGTATAACTAGCAAGCTATACCTAACGTACCACCAAGCCAAATTCCGCAAGATTAGCTACAACACAAAATAAGTATATATATGCATATACAATAAATAACCAAGACACCAAGGTTAACCCCTTAACCTTATACCTATGAAGGTTGGCCGAACAACCCGAGCCTTAGTGAATTCGCACTACTCGAGATTCACTTCCTTCACCGCTTCAACAACCGAGGTTGGCCAAACTACCCGTGCCATAGTGGATTCGCACTACCCGAAATACACCACCTCATCAATAAGATGACCGAACTACCCAAGTCATCGTGAATCCGCACTACCCAGGATTCATCTCCTCAACATCATCAACATCGACGGGGTTGGCCAAACGCGCCAATGTAAATCCGTAAATCCAAAGATTCACTACCCCAAGTGTGACGATCGCTCCAAATCCATATGGACGAACACGTCATTCATCGATTTCATTGCGAGGTATTTGACCTCTATATGATACGTTTTGTAAACATTGCATTCTTTTGAAAAGGCACACCATAAATGAATATTTAAATCAAAGGTTTTCGAAATCTGATGATTTCTACATATAGATAATCACCGTAAATAATAGTTTACAATAGTACTTCCATTGACAATGCAGTCAAAATAAGATACATGGTGATGATTTGGTGAATGCAACGTTTCCTTGATAAATATGCCATGTAAGAATCCATGCACATAGCTTGTCTAACATATAAGCAAACAGTGGAAGACTTCTAGGAACCTGAGAATAAACATGCTAACAAGTGTCAACACAAAGGTTGGTGAGTTCATAGTTTTAGTGTTTCGCATAATCTGTATATAAAGGTGGATCACAAGATTTCAGTTGTTTCATCCAGAAACGTTTATCAAAATATTCTACAAGATTGAGCACCCTGGTAACTAAACTTAACGTATATATAATTTGTACCCTTTGTATAATCATCTTAATAATACACGCAAACCAACGTGTACGCTTCTCAAATAGCATACGTCCGTTAAAAGTCTAGTGCTCTAGCTCGGACGGGGATATCAAGCCCTATGGATCCATATACTACTACTCGCGCCCACCAGTTCTTATAACTGGCAGTTACTAGTTACCAAAGCTAAGGGATTTTCGGTTCAAACTCAGTGTAGAATTAAGTATGTACTTGTATCCATTGCGTTTAAAATAAATTGCATGTATTCTCAGCCCAAAATATCTAAAGCATTTAAAAAGGGATCTATAAACTCACCTTAGCAGCATATAAAGTCGTTCACCAAAATGTGACTGAAACTCGGATTACCAAATAAACGTAGATCTCAACCTAGAGAACATATGTTGGTCAATAAATGTCTATTAAGCTAGGTCAGGTCATAATGTATCACAATCCTAATGCTCGAGATCGACATACAAAAGTTATCTAAAGTTGTTTCAAAAAGTCAATTTTGACAATAGTTTAACAAAACGAGACGTGCCTTATATAAGATTTCATTTACTCGGCTGGTAATATTTAAAAATCCATTTTATCAATCTTGTAAACAAGTTGTTTAAATCTTAATTGCTGATTCAAAAGCAATTTCAATTAACGTCAATCATAATTCAGTTGATCATATCTTTTAATTCGTTCATCGAAATTACGCGATTTCTAAATGAAAAGTTATTGATTTTTCGCCAGCTTTCCAAAAATATGCATATCATATACCTTTTATCAGTAATATATGTATTTAATTCGTTATTCATCATAAACTCTTTAACGACGAAATTTAGTATACAAGCATGCATAAACATATAAACTCGAGCACTAGATATGGATACACAATTAATATATAAAAGATAAGATATGAATGCTCACGTATCAATATTGTGATTCAATATTGCAAGAAAGTACGTAGACGCAACAGAGATGATAAACACTAGGTTTGACTTGCAAACAATACCCATGAATATTACCCATAACCTCCATAGTTATAACCCATAATTTCCTTAGCTCTATCCCGCTCGAAAACCCATTTTGAAAGTGACACGCTCATGACTTCGTCGTAGTATTTTATGTATAAGACTAATTAATAATACTAATAATAATAAGATTAATAATAATATTAATCTTATTAATAATAATAATAATAATAATAATAATAATAATAATAATAATAATAATAATAATAATAATAATATAATACGAGAGAGATAGAAAGATGTGTGCAAACTGAATCAGAAGTCGAGCTTTTATACTTGTGGCCTGAATTCTACTGCCATGCGATCGCATGGTCTCCATGATCATTTCCCATGCGATCGCATGGGAACATTTTCCAGCTCACATCTTGTTTAACATTTAGCTTGTCGACATATTAATTTATAATTTATATAATTAATTATATATTATATTAAATTCACGTGCATAGTTGATTTGTAATTTTAGTTCCGATAAGTCGTACGTCATCACTCGACTTATGTCCCGGTTCCGATTTATCGAACGTTCTTTCGTACATTTAGAAAACTTGCATTTTACGTTTCGTGTCACGTACCTTTGTCAAAATATAGCCTTAAGTTATCCATAAACTATACCACTCAAAGTATATCTTAAACTTTCGAGTGTGTTGGTCATTTACTTCTATAAATCATCGTCTCGCTATTTGTTACTGTAGCGAAGTTACTGTAGCAAAGTACTGCAGTGAAGGTACTGTAGCAAAGTTTTTTTACTGTAGCAAATAGTGATTTTCGAAAACACTGTAGCTTTTCGGGTATTGTAGCAATTCGAAAACACTGTAGCAAATTAGTGTTTTACTGGTTCATCTTAAACGTTTTAGTTAACTTATCTAAATATTAATCGAATCAATAATCGAATGTTAATATCGTTTACTAAATAACTTGAAATCATATATATATATATATATATATATATATATATATATATATATATATATATATATATATATATATATATATATATATATATATATATATATATATATATATATATATATATATATATGCAAATTAAGTTATATATATATTGTTCGTGAATCTTCAAGAACAGTCAAAGAATAATTGATTACATGAATATAGTTCCAAAACTTTGAGACTCAACATTACAGACTTTGCTTATCGTGTCGAAAACATTAAATCATTTAAAGATAAAGTTTAAATTTGGTCAGAAATTTCCGGGTCATCACAGTACCTACCCGTTAAAGAAATTTCGTCCCGAAATTTAAGTGAGGTCGTCATGGCTAACAATAAAAATGTTTTCATGACGAATATGAGTTGATAAATAGAATTTTATCACCGTTGAATAATATGGATAAAACAATCTGATTTCTCGAAGCGTATGAGAGAAGTTATCGTAAAAGAGTGAAATGAAAGAATAGAGATTCGTCTTAACTTTTGACGTAGTTACGATTGATTTCCGGAATTTAAGGAATAGAAAATCATCATAATGTAAATAAGATTTGATTCTTCGAAATTTAAGGAAATTAAGATTTCCTTTAAATGCGTAATCTGCCTAGATTGTTATGTCTGATATTTCGCTATAAATTAACCACTTCCGTTTCATTATTTTCACCACTCCTACATCTTCTTCCTTATTTCATACTTCTAAAAGATTGTGAAATGCTTAATCCAGTTCTGATTCTTGATATTTTCTTGGCTATCGTATCCTTCATTCTTCTTTTTCATCTGCCACCAGAGGAAGTTATTTTCTTCTACTATTACCTTGGGGTTATAGTATTTTTCATTCTCCCGTGTCTTTATATTGCTATACGCATTGATATAAACGGTTTGTAATATATGTGTTGTTGTCAGGCTTTATATTTTCCCTTATATTTAGGAGCTCCATGCTTTCGTTCTTCCTTCCCAACTTCAAGTCAGGCGAATAATGGTCCAGAATTCGTAGCTATACATTTCGGAATGAACATAGTTAATGTTCTAAGAAAGAAATTGTAATGACACGATCTTGATTTGTCAAATTACCAGAATATCTGGAAAAGACCGAATCACCAAGAAAAGTATTTTCTTGATATATTTAGAGATTAAATAGAATGAAAGAGTTATGTAACATGGTTCATGATGAGGGTGTGATCTGTGAACCTTTATCACGTTCCATTAGAAACTCAGCATGGCTTACTGTAATATAATCACGTTGATCAAGTGTCATTATATTATACTAATTTATGCTTCAGTTCCCAACATTACTTCAAAACATCCATTCTTTTTTTCCGAATTTTTCAGATTTTAGAAACTAAAATAGTTTCTTTTATGATGTAACACAGATAGTGCAAAGAGATGAATGATTTCCGATAAGAATAGGTATGAAGATATCTCCAGAAATATCGAGGATATTTATAATGAAAGATACAATGATATCTTAGAATTTCTAATATCAGAGGATGATGCGGAAAATCTATCTGTGAAGGTTTAGAATAAGAAGTAAGGTTCTTACTAATGGTTTCAGCAGTCACTGAATCATTTGGATTCTTTGAAGGCAGGTTCAGTCTTTGTGATTTATCCACAGCCTCTTTCATACTTTGCTCAATTCGTTTTTCAGTTCCAAACCTTCTCTTTTTCTCAGCTTTACCACCATACTATTCTTTATCATCAAACTTTTGACTGTTAAGGTCGTTTACAGTTTTTGCTGCTTCATTAGCATTTTTCCAAATTCAGAGAACTAGTTCATAGTTTGGGATGTTTTTCAGAAACTTCACATTCGAAGTATGTAAGTCTAGAAGATAGATGTTATCTATATATAACTGTTGTCGTAGAAAATGCTGCGAGATTCAAAATACTGATTGCTAATTCTCAGTGGTTGGTATGGAAATTATTGTTACAAGATGTGGATGAGTACATGATAGGGTTTCAATGAGTATAAGGATTTTTTGAAAGGTTAACGATTAATAAAGTTGTTGGTAAATTTACTACTAATGTGGTGGAACATGAAAGGTTCCCCAGTAACAAGAACGTATATGTCAAGGTTATAATAAGGTTAATCTGAAAAGTCGAAGTTGACTGGTTGAAAGTGTGGTAAAACTGGATACTTTGAAAAGGGATTGCAATATTATTTTTGTAGTGACCCGAACTTTTCCATGTTTATAGATATATATTAAATGAAATTGTTATTTACATGATTAAGTGTTTCCAACATGTTAAGCAATCAAACTTGTTAAGACTTGATTAATTGAAATAGGTTTCATATAGACAATTGACCACCCAAGTTGACTAGTGATTCACGAACGTTAAAACTTGTAAAAACTATATGATGACATATATATGGTTATATATATAGTTAACATTATATTATGATAAGTAAACATATCATTAAGTATATTAACAATGAACTACATATGTAAAAGTAAGACTACTAACTTAATGATTTTGAAACGAGACATATATGTAACGATTATCGCTGTAACGACATTTAATGTATATATCATATTAAGATATATTCATACATCATAATATCATGATAATATAATAATTTAAAATCTCATTTGATATTATAAACATTGGGTTAACAACATTTAACAAGATCGTTAACCTAAAGGTTTCAAAACAACACTTACATGTAACGACTAACGATGACTTAACGACTCAGTTAAAATGTATATACATGTAGTGTTTTAATATGTATTCATATACTTTTGAAAGACTTCAAGACGCTTATCAAAATACTTCTACTTAACAAAAATGATTACAATTACATCCTCGTTCAGTTTCATCAACAATTCTACTCGTATGCACCCGTATTCGTACTCGTACAATACACAGCTTTTAGATGTATGTACTATTTGTATATATACTCCAATGATCAGCTCTTAGCAGCCCATGTGAGTCACCTAACACATGTGAGAACCATCATTTGGCAACTAGCATGAAATATCTCATAAAATTATAAAAATATGAGTAATCATTCATGACTTATTTACATGAAAACAAAATTACATATCCTTTATATCTAATCCATACACCAACGACCAAAAATACCTACAAACACTTTCATTCTTCAATTTTCTTCATCTAATTGATCTCTCTCAAGTTCTATCTTCAATTTCTAAGTGTTCTTCATAAATTCTACAAGTTCTAGTTTCATAAAATCAAGAATACTTCCAAGTTTGCTAGCTTACTTCCAATCTTGTAGAGTGATCATCCAACCTCAAGAAATCTTTCTTATTTATACTAAGATATCTTTCTAATATAAGGTAATACTCATATTCAAACTTTGGTTCAATTTCTATAACTATAACAATCTTATTTCGAGTGATGATCTTACTTGAACTTGTTTTCGTGTCATGATTCTGCTTCAAGAATTTCGAGCCATCCAAGGATCCGTTGAAGCTAGATCCATTTTTCTCTTTTCCAGTAGGTTTATCCAAGGAACTTAAGGTAATAATGATGTTCATAACATCATTCGATTCATACATGAAAAGCTATCATATTCGAAGTGGTAAACTTGTAATCACTAGAACATAGTTTAGTTAATTCTAAACTTGTTCGCAAATAAAGTTAATCCTTCTAACTACACTTTCAAAATAAACTATATACATGTTCTATATCTATATGATATGCTAACTTAATGATTTAAAACTCAGAAACACGATAAACACCATAAAACTGGATTTACGCCGTCGTAGTTACAACCGGGGGCTGTTTTGGTTTGGATAATTAAAAACTATGAAAAACTTTGATTTAAAAGCTATACTTCTGGGAAAATTATTTTTCTTATGAACATGAAACCATATCCAAAAATCATGGTTAAACTCAAAGTGAAAGTATGTTTTTCAAAACAGTCATCAAGATGTCGTTCTTTCGACAGAAATGACTACCTCTTTAAAAAACGACTTGTAACTTGTATTTCCGACTATAAACCTATACCTTTTATGTTTAGTTTCATAAATTCAAGTTCAATACGAAACCGTGGCCACTTAAATCACTCAAAACGGATTAGAAACGAAGAAATGGCGAGCAAAACAAAATTGGTAAAAACTACTCATTTTAGCTACGTGAAAATTGGTAACAAATCTATTCCAACCATAACTTAATCAACTTGTATTGTATATTATGTAATCTTGAGATACCATAGACACGTATACAATGTTTCGACCTATCATGTCGACACATCTATATATATTTCGGAACAACCATAGACACTCTATATGTGAATGTTGGAGTTAGCTATACAGGGTTGAGGTTGATTCCAAAATATATATAGTTTGAGTTGTGATCAATACTGAGATATGTATACACTGGGTCGTGGATTGATTTAAGATATATATATATATATATATATATATATATATATATATATATATATATATATATATATATATATATATATATTAATTTATTCATGTACGATCAATTGTGGACTTCTAACATCGGACCGCTAACTGGACAACTAAAAATCATCAACACGTAATAAAGAAAATATTGTGAATATATTTCTATTATATTTTGATATATGTATATATTGTTATAGGTTCGTGAATCAACCCGTGGCCAAGTCAAATTCTCGACGAAGTGATATTTGGTGAAAGTGAGTTATAGTCCCACTTTTAAAATCTAATATTTTTGGGATGAGAATACATGCAGGTTTTATAAATGATTTACAAAATAGACACAAGTACGTGAAACTACATTCTATGGTTGAATTATCAAAATCGAATATGCCCCTTTTTATTAAGTCTGGTAATCTAAGAATTAGGGAACAGACACCCTAATTGACGCGAATCCTAAAGATAGATCTATTGGGCCTAACAAACTCCATCCAAAGTACCGGATGCTTTAGTACTTCGAAATTTATATCATATCCGAAGGGTGTCCCGGAATGATGGGGATATTCTTATATATGCATCTTGTTAATGTCGGTTACCAGGTGTTTACCATATGAATGATTTTTATCTCTATGTATGGGATGTATATTGAAATATGAAATCTTGTGGTCTATTGTTACGATTTGATATATATAGGTTAAACCTATAACTCACCAACATTTTTGTTGACGTTTAAAGCATGTTTATTCTCAGGTGAATATTAAGAGCTTCCGTTGTCGCATACTTAAATAAGGACAAGATTTGGAGTCCATGCTTGTATGATATTGTGTAAAAACTGCATTCAAGAAACTTATTTCGTTGTAACATATTTGTATTGTAAACCATTATGTAATAGTCGTGTGTAAACAGGATACTTTAGATTATCATTATGTGATAATCTACGTAAAGCTTTTTAAACCTTTATTGATGAAATAAAGGTTATGGTTTGTTTTAAAATGAATGCAGTCTTTGAAAAACGTCTCATATAGAGGTCAAAACCTCGCAACGAAATCAATTAATATGGAACGTTTTTAATCAATAAGAATGGGACATTTCAGTTGGTATCCGAGCATTGGTCTTAGAGAACCAGAATTTTGCATTAGTGTGTCTTATCGAGTTTGTTAGGATGCATTAGTGAGTCTAGACTTCGACTGTGTTTACTTGAAAAATGATTGCTTAACAAATTTTGTTGGAAACTATATATTTTTAACATGTGAATATTATGTGATATATTAATCTCTTAACGCGTTTGATATTATGTGATAGATGTCTACCTCTAGAACAAGTCCCATTGACTCACCTAATAATAATGAAGAGTCAAATGTAAATTGGAATGATTCGTGGACTGATTCACAAGTTCCCGAAGAGGAACCGGAAGAAGAGTCGGAACCGGAAGAAGAATCGGAATCGGAAGAAGAATCGGAATCGGAAGAAGAAATAGAACCAGTGGGGGAAATAATAAAAGGGTTAAGTAGAAGAAAATCCTCAACCAACCGACCAAAGTTAATTATGGTCAATGGTGTTTCCGCCAAGGAAGCAAAGTATTGAGAGGATTACCAATTCTCCGATGAATCGGATCCCGAAAAGGATTCCGATGATGTTATAGAAATTACCCCGACACAATTTAATAAGGCAAAAGAGAACAATAAGGGAAATGGCATAAAAATAGATAAATTTGATTCCAAACCCGATGAACTTTATATGTATCATCAACACCCGTATTTCTTAAGTTGTGACAATAACCCGAGAACCTCTAAACCACCAGGTTTTTCTAAACCAATGTGGAAAACGACGGCTCGTATTAGGGGAACATCATATATCCCTAGAAACTTGGCAAAACGAACCAAAACCGAAGAAGAAGAAACGAGCGAGTCGGGATAAGATAGTTGTATTCGTGTGGTGTAATATATGTAATATAGTGTGCTTATGCTTTATGATATATGTAAAAATTGCTTGTATTAATAAGTATTTTTTTATGAATCTAACTCTTGTCTATTTTACAGTATAAAAACACAAAATGGATAGACAACCCAATATTTTAAGAGACCTACCCGGAGACGTGATTGATGAAATCTTGTCTAGAGTCGGTCACAATTCCTCGGCACAACTATTTAAGGCGAGATCAGTTTGTAAGACATTCGAAGAACGTTCCAAGAATGCCTTGATTTATAAAAGGCTTTCGTTCGAAAGATGGGGGATATCACATTGGTAAATCCATAAGTTAAGATATGTTTACTTTGACGCATATATTGCGGGGAACCCAAATGCTATTTTACGCAACGGGTTAAAAAATTATTTTGACTCAATATATCCGAATATAGGACTTCGTGATTTAGAAAAAGCGGCTAACATGCAACATAAAGAAGCATGTTATGCTTACGGGTTAGTAATGTTCGCTTCTCACCAAAGTGAGAACAAGAACATCGGGCTACAACTATTAAACAAAACGTTCCCACAAGTGACGGAGTCGGTAATTGGGGTAAGAAATGAGGTTTTTAGGTTATTAAGAGACTGTTGGACATTACGTAACCTTCATCCTTTTGACGACATTACAACACATTGTCTTACTATCGGTCACAATGGTTATGTTCCACAAAACTAAGGATGGGAAGTGGTATTAGTAAAACCAGAATGCATGACTTGTTTCTGGACGTATGAATTACGTGTCTTTATTGCCTTTGCTGAACGCCTTATTTATCAACTAGAATTATCTTCGCAACTACTTTGTATCAAAGTTTTATGTGATATATTTCATGTTATATGTAAAAAAAAGCGGTATTGTAAGTTTGCAAGTTATTGTATAAAGGTTTGAATATGATTTTTTTTTTTTGTGATTAGTTTTTCATATAGAATTGTAGTAGTTGAAATGGTATGTTAGCTACTAAGTATGAACTTAACGGGTAGGTACTACCCGAATTAAAGAGTATAAAATGCTAATATGAAGAAAGAGCTTTTATAAATAAGTTCATATTACGCTACGAAATACTATTGACTACTCTTGATATGCTATATGATTAACTCGTTTCATTTGACTATTTTGAAAGAAATGGCACCGACTACTCGACAAACCTTGAATATGAGCGAAGAGGAATTTCGTGCCTTTCTTGCTTCAAACATAGCCGCAGTACAGGCTGCGCTACATACCAACAATAACCTTGGATCTAGCAGTACAGGAAATCGTGTAGGATGCACCTACAAAGAATTCACTGCCTGCAAACCTTTGGAATTTGATGGAACTGAAGGACCGATCGGATTGAAACGGTGGACCAAGAAGGTCGAATTGGTGTTTGCCATAAGTAAGTGTACTGAAGAGGACAAAGTGAAGTACGCTACGCATACCTTCACAGGTTCTGCGTTAACATAGTGGAATACCTATCTAGAGCAAGTGGGACAAGATGATGCTTACGCACTACCGTGGTCAGCATTCAAGCACTTGATGAATGAGAAGTACCGTCCCAGAACCGAGGTCAATAAGCTCAAGACAGAACTTTGAGGGTTACGAACCCAAGGATTTGATATTACCACGTACGAAAGACGATTCACAGAATTATTCCTATTGTGTCCGGGAGCGTTCGAAGATGAGGAAGAGAAGATCGACGCGTTTGTGAAAGGATTACCGGAAAGAATCCAAGAAGATATAAGTTCACACGAGCCCGCCTCCATACAACAGGCATGTAGAATGGCTCACAAACTAGTGAACCAGATTGAAGAAAGAATTAAAGAACAGACTGCTGAAGAGGCCAATGTGAAGCAAGTTAAAAGAAAGTGGGAGGAAAACAGTGATAAGAATCACCAATACAACAACAACAGCAATTACAACAATAATCGCAACAACTATCCCAACAATCGCAACATCAATCGCAACTATAACAAACGGCCCAACAACAACAACAACAACAACAACAACAGCAACTACAAC
The DNA here is from genome assembly GCF_046630445.1 of Rutidosis leptorrhynchoides. Taxonomy (NCBI): domain Eukaryota; kingdom Viridiplantae; phylum Streptophyta; class Magnoliopsida; order Asterales; family Asteraceae; genus Rutidosis; species Rutidosis leptorrhynchoides. The sequence continues at coordinate 63,791,440 of NC_092342.1, forward strand.
AATCATCCCTGTGATGCCCCGTACTAAATCAACATGTACGGACCATCAACAACAGGATCATTACAAGGTCAAACACTATATGCTGTTTCAAAAGAGTTTGCATTCATAAAAAAAGTGATGTCTTAACCAACATCAAATGTTTAACAACCCAAAGTATGCTTCTACGAATAGCAAGCATAAGTAATAGTATGTGACCCATAGGTCATTACAAATATATCACTTCAAAAGTATCATGTTTGAATGCAAAATAACGTTTCATGTGGTGATATCTCTAATAAGCGCAGCGGGTGTCTACAAAGCATGACTAGTACAGCGGAAGCAAGCAAACCTTAAGCACCTGAGAAAAACATGCTTAAAAACGTCAACACGAATGTTGGTGAGCTATAGTTTAAGTATAACAGTAATGTAAGGTAGGCCACGAGATTTCAGTGCTACAAAAAGCGTTTCAAAACAGTAATCCAAATCCGTATGTTTAAGTATATGTTTAACCGTGGGCACTCGGTAACTAACTTAACGTTTAATAATATATCACCCCCTGAAAGTACACTTGGAAAGTGCGTATGTTTACGAAGTATTAAACACTCGTTAAATGCTAGCGCGACTAGCCCGAGTGGGGATGTCAAACCCTATGGATCCATATCTAAGATTCGCGTTCACCGGTTCAAAAACTAATGACTAAACGTTACCGAGCTAAAGGGAATGTTTCTGCCGTTGTATAACCCACACATATATAAAGTCTAAGTACTCGTGCCTAGTATGTAAAATGTAAAATGTGCATGTATTCTCAGTTCCCAAAATAAGTTAAAGTAAAAAGGGAATGCTATAACTCACAATGATTAAGTAGCGGTAAAGTATGACTCGGGAAATAAGCAAGTATGTAGGTTGTCCAAACGGGTCCTCAACCTAAGTCAAATATCACTAAGTCAGTAAATCGTCCCAATAGGTTTATAAGTATGTAAATAAGGTCTTAGGGGTCATCATCATTCATCATCAAACGAAAGTATAAGGTAAGTTTTGTTCAAAGAAAGAGTTTAAAACAAGGGCTGAGTTTGGTCAGTCACCACGGCCTCTACACAAACTGAACAGAGGTGAGACCAGTGGCCATGGCTCCGTCTAAGAGTCCTTTAAGTGTGGTAAAATTTACAGAAGCAAACTCGTCATCGTTTAACCGTGGTGACGGTTTAAGTGCGAGTAGGTCAGAAATTTCTGCACAACGTTAAAAGGACATAGTGACGATCGGAGGACCATAAATCCTAAACCGTAACTCGGATGAAGACGTGTCTTATATGAAAAGTTATCTACACGAACTGAGTTATCTGAAAATCAAGGTTAAAGTAGTCCAGGTAGTTCTGATCAGACCCAGAATACAGAAAACCGACAGGTCAGTAGGTTCCGGTGGTTCTTGGTGTTCGATGTTTATCACGGTTCTCATCCTTGATGCATATAGCTTCAAGTGTACAACTCGTTGATGTGTTTGCATCATTTTCACCAAGGTTTGACCATCATAACCCAAGTTCAAGTCTAAGACATGAAGCACAACTCACTTAATTGTTGCAAGTGTTTTGATGAACCAAAGTTACATCAAGTCTTAGATTTAACATATACATGAAATATAAAAGTAATTTAGAACTATAAACTTGAAAGTAAACTAACTAATCAAGATCATAAGTTGTAGAACATAGTTCTTAGTTTGATCTTGAAGATCCAAGACTCAAAATTCTTGATCTAAAGTTATTAAGTTACATCCTAAGTATTAACACATGAATCTTTACTTTAATAAAACCAAAAGTTACAAAACTTAGATTACCATCTTGTAAAGTGTATGTAAACTTGAAAGCTCTTGTTCATGACAAAATAAGAAGATCATAAGCTATATAACTTAGATCTTACAAAATTATTTGAAGTTATAACTAGTAAGTTAAACTTCTATGTTATTGAACTCTTAAAGTTAACTTTTAGTTCAAGATTAATGAGATCATAGTTAACTAGTAACACTTGACCATAATCAACCAAAATCACGACTTGAAAAGTGTAAAGAATGAAGTAATAAACTAATTTAAACAAGTAATAAGTTCATGGGTTTCATACTTTAAAGATTCAAACCAAAGTTTGATCTTTAAGAGAGTAAACTTTAAAGTTTACTAACATGAATTACAAGTATGATTTACAACACATGAACCTTAAATCTTTTAAAACAATTAAGGTAGAATCATAAACTAGTGAGTTTATGTTCTTGAGTGTTCTTGTAAATACAAGATAAAAGAAGATTTAAACTAAAGAGTTTGATCCATAATAACAAGTAAGTAAATAATAAATAACAACTATAAGTAATTAAACAACAAAGAATAAGTAAACAAAAAAAAAAATCAAATGATGATGATATATGTAACAAGGGTTACGGTTTTTGTAAAGGAAAAAAGGGAAGACAAAAGTCTCAAGTTGCTTACACAAATTAGAGAGAAAAGAGAGGAATGCTTGAGAGAAAAAATGTGAAGTGAATGAAGTGTGTGTTTGAATGAGAGAATGGAAATAATAAGTTAGCAAAATTGAAACAAAACACTCCTCATGGAGTCTAAAAACCAACGGTCTAAACAAGGAAAAGGGTGAGGGGTTTGTCCACAAGTTTAAGCATGTAAAAGCCTTCAAAAGTTGGATAAAAGATGTGTTTGCATGGGGATTATGGTGGAACTAGATTCCTTGAAGTAACTTAATCCATTTAGTTAAATCCTAAGGTAATACTTACAAGTCTTATGGGCTAACAAGTCCATTTAAGAAGTAGGGTGGGCTCTTGAGTCCACTACCATTAATTAAAGCCCAAGTTCTATTAATTAACAATTAAATCCAACAAAGCCCAAGTAATTAACTAATAACCTCAGTTAATTAAAATGATTAATAAAACTTAATCATGAATGTAAATAATACTCTAAAAATATTATTCGTGAAAGTTTCGTGTGTCACAAAGACGTTTCGGGCAATTAAAGTCAAATACGGGCAATCATGGCAACATGTAAATGTAATAACATACATTTGTTTAATCATAAGTATTAATAATAATAATTATTAATAAATGACGTTGGAAAATCCAGGGTCGTTACATTACCCACCTGTTAAAGAAAATTTCGTCCCGAAATTTTAAGGAGTGACCAACATTGGTACCGCATTCGAACAAGAAGGGGAGTATCAAAGTTCCGTGGGACTCGTGGGTTCAGAAGTAAGTTGTTTACCTTGAACGGTATTTCGGCGTACGAAAGTAAGAATAGGCATCTGCCGTTAATTAACTCTCTTGTCCTAAGTGATCAACAAATTGATTCCGTTTTCGATTATCCTGAGTATGCCATCTGAATGTATATCCACAAAGGAAGGATAGTGTGTTTAGCCTTACAGGCATCTTCGGTAAGTCGGATGCGTGAAATGCATCATGAATGTTTCTAGGCTCATCTAAAACATCGAGCGCTTATGTCGTAATACAAAGCTGACAGGTAGGATGGAAAACATGGTGATCACAACCATGCGATTTGATGTCTGGATAGTGTTAGCCATGGATTTTACTAACCCCTTGATTTCGGAAGGAGGCCATAGGCATAAGGAACCCGATATTTAAGTACGTTTCATTTGAGTAAGTGAATCGAAAATTTTAGCTGAACGTGACCAACCGGACCTGCAAGCCATAATTATTCATAGTGCCTTCAGAACAGACTGAACGAACCCTGAGAGATATCACCTAGTTTACCATAATGCAGGTGAACCTATCCTTGGATGAAATGAAAACACAGTTCCGTAATGTAACTTTATCCTTTCAGTTATAAGTTGAAGTTAGGGTTAACGTTAACTAGGACAGTAAATGGTTGCTACCAACGAAGGAGGAAATATATAGGGTATCCACATCAGTATCGTAAGTGTTTTAAGTAGTCCCCTCCAAAGGGATAACAAGATTCATAGGTTCTCAATGTATCTTACATTTCATTTCCAAAAGAAAGCCGCACGAAAGGCGTGAGAGTGAACCCTTCGAGTGATTCGTTCTAAATTTATCTGTGTACTTAAGGGGATGAGTAGGTGAGAAGATACGTGAACTCTCGGTCCTAAAGAATGGTTTACTCCGAGTGAAAAGATTCTCCAAAATGATTCTTGTATCTCAACATACTGATTCATAGGGATAAGGTTTACGGGGGTGTTGCGTTTAGCCGTGAAATTTTGAGAGTAGAAGCTCGCCTAATGATTTTTCCTACAATGGGATGACCACTGAGTGTACTATGGAAAACTGATTCATCGGCCCGCGTTTTTATAAGGTCTAACTTTAAAAAAAATAGCATTTTATGGGTGCAATGATTTTCTAACAGATTTTATAAAACCGCCAACCAAAGTGGCTCAAGAGTTTTTAACAAAGTTCTTAATAGTAAGTTTCATCTCTAACAGAGGGCGAGATAAAGTGTGATCCATACATGGTGTAGTCTAATACGAAAATCTTTAATAAGATCAACTAAGGGAGTTTTGAAAAACCAAAACCTTTAACCGTTTGTTGTGACGACGTAAACGGAACGAAGTTCCTAGTAAATTTAGAAGTAGGTACAACGTATACCATTTTGCACAAAACTATTTGACTTAAGTTGAATAACTCGATAAAGGAGAAATAAATTTTTTTTTTTAATTAATTTGAAGATATAACTTAGTATGTATTAACCAAAATAAGTAAACGTAAATTTATGGACTTAATTATATACATACATATATGATTTTATAAATCGTATAGGTGACAGAAAATTTTATTACTTTCATTTGCCCATAAATCTCGTGAGGACCCCACGAACAATCAACGTGTAAAAATCAACGTGTAAAAATTTTGATAAACATAGCTTTTCGTATTTCAGAAGTTGTGATTTGAAAAAGGGTTGAATGGAAAATCTTTGAATCATCGGGTGACCGGTTACTAGGTAATGAAAACTAATGACATAAATGTAGTTTTGGTAATTATCAGGACACAAGTCTTGGGCCAAAATATTCACGTGCGAAGCCGTTGCTAAAAAGTGAGGTACGAAGGATAGAGCACGAGGATGAAAAGTTAATTGCTTCTTGAATTTGCAAAGTGCCAAACAGGTTATGACTAGTATTAAAGCCGGAATAATGATAGTATTAATACTACTAAATGAGAATCCCTTGGAATGAGTCAGGACTTAGAGCCATGTAAGAAAGAGCATTGTTCCAACAGGTGTGGTGAAATAAATCCATGGGGTAACGCAATAGTTTTGAATGGTTTAAGTGTTAGTGGATGCCCGAAGGCCTTGCATGACGTGGTAGTCAGTGCTTTTATCACATGCACATGAATCTCTCGATTTCGATGGTTATAAAGCCTTTTTGATGACTTGGATACGAATAATACGAAAAGTTTTAAGCAACGAAAGTTTTATAGAAATTGTTCATGGTGACAATGTAAGAGAAGAAACGAAGTTCTTAGTAAATTAGGGTCATGTACAACACGTACCGTTCAAAGTATAATATCTTTTAAATGAAAGACTTGATTTGTAAAAGTGAAGGTAAAGTTTCATATGTATTTATCGAAAATAAGTAATCATTTACTTTATTTTATAAAACGGATACGATTTCAAAAATTCGCATGAGTGGCAGATAAAATAAATTTATTTACTATATTTTTTTTTATAAAACTTTGAGAGGATAGCACAGTAAAATAATGTGTGTAAAATTTTGGCAAACAAAATTTTCATGTTTCGGAGGTTACAAGTTGGAAAAGATCGATGAGAATCGAGTAAAAGACTTTTGAAAATTTCGAATGATAATTGAGGTAATAAAAACCATTGAATTTATATGTGATTGACGACTATTAGTAGGGCATAAGTCCTTTGACCAAAAATGCTTAAGTGTGAAGTTGTTGCTTACAAGTGAGATACGAATAGGAGAGTATGAGGATGAGAGTTAACCACTCATTGATTTTAGGAAAAATTTCGAACTGGTATGACTAATATCAAAGTAAGAAGGATGATGTTGTGGTTATCATCGAGTAAGAAGTTCCTCGTAATAAGTTACGATTTAGAGTTGCATAAGAATTAGTATCAAATAAGATTCTTGGGTAATCTTTAATATAGGGTTTGAATTGCTGAAGTAACGGAATAGGATTTCCTTTAAATATCGTTGTGCAAGTTTGTCCATTGTATCGATTTCTCTTGTGGGCAGAAAGTGAGCAGATTTGGTGAAGCGGTCAACAATAACCCATATGGATTTTAGCTTGCCATTCTCGCGAGGTATACTAAAAATTTTCTTACTATAAATATCCTTCGTTTTCATCCTTGAAAGTCAGTTCGTTCCAACTATTTCATTAAAACTTCCTAACTTGATGAGTATCAAGTTAATCTTAAAGCTCATCCCAACTATTGCATCCGATTTCCCAAATTGATGGGTGTTAGGTTAATCTTAGGGTTCATTCCAACCAACCTTATCATACTGCCGTGAAAATTTTATCAATCTCCTCAAATAACATATGCATGTGCGTAGGTAACTAATCCTTTTCAACTACTACATTAAAACTCCTAAGTTTGGTTAATATGAGGTCATCTCTAAATGACCCACCTGTAAATCTTAAAGTACTACCTTAAATTATCTCTCTATCTTCCTCAGCTTACCATTTGCTTGTGTCCCATAGAGTACTTAATTCCCATGGTTGTTAATGACTTATTATTCATAACGCTAAAGTTCTTAGGTATATGGTTTCTATCGCCCCAGTATTAAACAACCTTGAAACAATAAAACGTTGTGATGAAACGTACCCTAACTAAGATCAGGATCCATGCAAGTTTCCATAACTGAGATAACGATTGTTCTACCGCAAGTCAGTACAAAGTTTTTCCTATTTGAGAACTTTTTCCTTAAATGTCCAGGGTGTCGATATCTATAACAAATTTTCGGGTTATCAATTCTACGATCAAGGCCCTCCTTGTACAGCATCTAGGTTACGTGGTTAATCTTTCCCTACCTTTAACAGGCTACAATGTGTATGCTCAAGTAGTTCCTGCCAAAATTTCCCCTGGATCACTTCATATTCCTCATGTAGTAACATTAGAACTTCTGCATGATTTACTTCAATATAATCACGCTGGCCTGGCGTCATTATATTGTACTAAATCATACGTTCATTCCAACATCATTCCATATGGTCAATGTAACGTGATCACTTCAAGTTCTACTCGATTTCATCTAACGGTGCTTTATCTATGCCATCTCAAAACAGAATCTACATAACTAATCTCACGGTTTCTCGATGTGGGTGCGTATATTCCATAGGTCGTGCACTAATGCTTAAATGCCTCGAAATTTCTTCAAAATATTCGGGTTCAAGTAACGTCGTTAGATTCCTTTCTAGAAATTCAATCTGGGTCTCGTGTTGAGTTGTACGTGTAGCAAGTAGTGATACGATGTGTCTTGAGGCGACTTCCAAGTCTTTGGGTATGGCTGAGCATCAGTAGAAGACACTACGACCTTGTTAAAAGGGATGCCTTCCCGACTTCTCCAATGTCTAGGAGTGTTAGGGACCTAAGTCCAGAGGTGTCGTTAGATCGTCGAGCAGTGGTGAAGGATGAAAGAGTTAAGTGATGGTCATGAAAGCGTACAGGGTATGTGTCAACTGAACAATCTTTTAGATTGCGTGAAGAAATGTTTTGATCTTTGGAACGGTGGAATAGTAGTAATAGGTGGATTATACTACTAGTTCTTAGGGTTAGACGAGTGGGAAAGTAGTTCAGGAAAACATCTGAATTGGGAAGGATGAGTTCTCCATGTCGGTATAGCGAATAGTAGGCATGTAGCAAGAGCTTGATCAGGCATATCAACTACAGCAGCCTAGATCGTTTACAGCAGTACGTAGCATGGCAATAGTAACAGTATCATACCGAAGTAACATGTTAAAAGGAGATAGTAGCATGCAGTAGCGAGAGTAAGCAAAAGCATACAGCGAGTTTACATAGCAGTAAAAGGAAACGGTAGCATGGAGTAAGTTCATACAGCAGTATAAGTAAGCAGAGGCATGCAGTAGTAGTAAGCAGGAACATGCTGTAGTATAACACAGTAGCATGCAGCAGGTTCCGCAGAAACAAGTAAACTAGCAAGTTGTAGATTAGTCCTATTAGTGAATCCTACTCGGGTCGGTCTTAAACTCACTAATGCAACCTAATTCCCTACAACCAATGCTCTGATACCAAATGTGATGCCCCGTACTAAATCAACATGTATGGACCATCAACAACATGATCATTACAAGGTCAAACACTATATGCTGTTTCAAAAGAGTTTGCATTCATAAAAAAAGTGATGTCTTAACCAACATCAAATGTTTAACAACCCAAAGTATGCTTCTACGAATAGCAAGCATAAGTAATAGTATGTGACCCATAGGTCGTTACAAATATATCGCTTCAAAAGTGTCATGTTTGAATGCAAAATAACGTTTCATGTGGTGATATCTCTAATAAGCGCAGCGGGTGTCTGCAAAGCATGACTAGTACAGCAGAAGCAAGCAAATCTTAAGCACCTGAGAAAAACATGCTTAAAAATGTCAACACGAATGTTGGTGAGCTATAGTTTAAGTATAACAGTAATGTAAGGTAGGCCATGAGATTTCAGTGCTACAAAAAGCGTTTCAAAACAGTAATCCAAATCCGTATGTTTAAGTATATGTTTAACCGTGGGCACTCGGTAACTAACTTAACGTTTAATAATATATCACCCCCTGAAAGTACACTTGGCAAGTGCGTATGTTTACGAAGTATTAAACACTCGTTAAATGCTAGCGCGACTAGCCCGAGTGGGGATGTCAAACCCTATGGATCCATATCTAAGATTCGCGTTCACCGGTTCAAAAACCAATGACTAAACGTTACCGAGCTAAAGGGAATGTTTCTGCCGTTGTATAACCCACACATATATAAAGTTTAAGTACTCGTGCCTAGTATGTAAAATGTAAAATGCGTATGTATTCTCAGTTCCCAAAATAAGTTAAAGTAAAAAAGGGAATGCTATAACTCACAATGATTAAGTAGCGGTAAAGTATGACTCGGGAAATAATCAAGTATGTAGGTTGTCCAAACGGGTCCTCAACCTAAGTCAAATATCACTAAGTCAGTAAATCGTCCCAATAGGTTTATAAGTATGTAAATAAGGTCTTAGGGGTCATCATCATTCATCATCAAACGAAAGTATAAGGTAAGTTTTGTTCAAAGAAAGAGTTTAAAACAAGGGCTGAGTTCGGTCAGTCACCACGGCCTCTACACAAACTGAACAGAGGTGAGACCAGTGGCCATGGCTCTGTCTAAGAGTCCTTTAAGTGTGGTAAAATTTACAGAAGCAAACTCGTCTTCGTTTAACCGTGGTGACGGTTTAAGTGCGAGTAGGTCAGAAATTTCTTCACAACGTTAAAAGGACATAGTGACGATCGGAGGACCATAAATCCTAAACCGTAACTCGGATGAAGACGAGTCTTATATGAAAAGTTATCTACACGAACTGAGCTATATGAAAATCAAAGTTAAAGTAGTCCAGGTGGTTCTAATCAGACCCAGAATACAGAAAACAGACAGGTCAGTAGGTTCCGGTGGTTCTTGGTGTTCGATGTTTATCACGGTTCTCATCCTTGATGCATATAGCTTCAAGTGTAAAACTCGTTGATGTGTTTACATCATTTTCACCAAGGTTTGACCATCATAACCCAAGTGCAAGTCTAAGACATGAAGCACAACTCACTTAAGTGTTGCAAGTGTTTTGATGAACCAAAGTTACATCAAGTCTTAGATTTAACATATACATGAAATATAAAAGTAATTTAGAACTATAAACTTGAAAGTAAACTAACTAATCAAGATCATAAGTTGTAGAACATAGTTCTTAGTTTGATCTTGAAGATCCAAGACTCAAAAGTCTTGATCTAAAGTTATTAAGTTACATCCTAAGTATTAACACATGAATCTTTACTTTAATAAAACCAAAAGTTACAAAACTTAGATTAACATCTTGTAAAGTGTATGTAAACTTGAAAGCTCTTGTTCATGACAAAATAGGAAGATCATAAGCTATATAACTTAGATCTTACAAAATTATTTGAAGTTATAACTAGTAAGTTAAACTTCTATGTTCTTGAACTCTTAAAGTTAACTTTTAGTTCAAGATTAATGAGATCATAGTTAACTAGTAAAACTTGACCATAATCAACCAAAATCACGACTTGAAAAGTGTAAAGAATGAAGTAATAAACTAATTTAAACAAGTAATAAGTTCATGGGTTTCATACTTTAAAGATTCAAACCAAAGTTTGATCTTTAAGAGAGTAAACTTTAAAGTTTACTAACATGAATTACAAGTATGATTTACAACACATGAACCTTAAATCTTTTAAAACAATTAAGGTAGAATCATAAACTAGTGAGTTTATGTTCTTGAGTGTTCTTGTAAATACAAGATAAAAGAAGATTTAAACTAAAGAGTTTGATCCATAATAACAAGTAAGTAAATAATAAATAACAACTATAAGTAATTAAACAACAAAGAATAAGTAAACAAACAAAAAAAAATCAAATGATGATAATATATGTAACAAGGGTTACGGTTTTTGTAAAGGAAAAAAGGGAAGACAAAAGTCTCAAGTTGCTTACACAAATTAGAGAGAAAAGAGAGGAATGCTTGAGAGAAAAAATGTGAAGTGAATGAAGTGTGTGTTTGAATGAGAGAATGGAAATAATAAGTTAGCAAAATTGAAACAAAACACTCCTCATGGAGTCTAAAAACCAACGGCCTAAACAAGGAAAAGGGTGAGGGGTTTGTCCACAAGTTTAAGCATGTAAAAGCCTTCAAAAGTTGGATAAAAGATGTGTTTGCATGGGGATTATGGTGGAACTAGATTCCTTGAAGTAACTTAATCCATTTAGTTAAATCCTAAGGTAATACTTACAAGTCTTATGGGCTAACAAGTCCATTTAAGAAGTAGGATGGGCTCTTGAGTCCACTACCATTAATTAAAGCCCAAGTTCTATTAATTAACAATTAAATCCAACAAAGCCCAAGTAATTAACTAATAACCTCAGTTAATTAAAATGATTAATAAAACTTAATCATGAATGTAAATAATACTCTAAAAATATTATTCGTTAAAGTTTCGTGTGTCACAAAGATGTTTCGGGCAATTAAAGTCAAATACGGGCAATCATGGCAACATGTAAATATAATAACATACATTTGTTTAATCATAAGTAATAATAATAATAATTATTAATAAATGACGTTGGAAAATCCAGGGTCGTTACAATCCCAACAACAATAATAACCGCAACAACAACAACAATCAGAAGCAGCTATGCCAGAGGTGTGAAAAGTATCACTCGGGGTTCTGCACCAAATTTTGCAACAAGTGTAAAAGAAATGGTCATAGCGCGGTGAAGTGTGAGGTCTATGGACCAGGGGTTAACAGAACGAAAGGAACAAATGGTGTCGGAACGAGTAATGGCAGAGCAAGTAGTGTCGGAGCAAGTTATGCCAATGTAGTTTGTTATAAATGTGGAAAACCGGGCCACATTATTAGAAATTGCCAAAACCAGGAGAACACGAATGGACAAGGCCGCGAAAGAGTTTTCAATATTAATGCGGCAGAGGCACAGGAAGACCCAGAGCTTGTTACGGGTATGTTTCTTATTGACAATAAATCTGCTTACGTTTTATTTGATTCGGGTGCGGATAGAAGTTATATGAGTAGAGATTTTTGTGCTAAATTAAGTTGTCCATTGACGCCTTTGGATAGTAAATTTTTACTCGAATTAGCAAATGGTAAATTAATTTCAGCAGATAATATATGTCGGAATCGAGAAATTAAACTGGTTAGCGAAACATTTAAGATTGACTTGATACCAGTAGAGTTAGGGAGTTTTGATGTGATAATCGGTATGGACTGGTTGAAAGAAGTGAAAGCAGAGATCGTTTGTTACAAAAATGCAATTCGTATTATACGAGAAAAAGGAAAACCTTTAATGGTGTACGGAGAAAAGGGCAACACGAAGCTACATCTTATTAGTAATTTGAAGGCACAAAAACTAATAAGAAAAGGTTGCTATGCTGTTCTAGCACACGTCGAGAAAGTACAAACTGAAGAAAAGAGCATCAATGATGTTCCCGTCGCAAAAGAATTTCCCGATGTATTTCCGAAAGAATTACCGGGATTACCCCCACATCAATCCGTTGAATTTCAAATAGATCTTGTACCAGGAGCTGCACCAATAGCTCGTGCTCCTTACAGACTCGCACCTTGCGAGATGAAAGAACTGCAAAGCCAATTACAAGAACTTTTAGAGCGAGGTTTCATTCGACCAAGCACATCACCGTGGGGAGCTCCTGTTTTGTTTGTCAAGAAGAAAGATGGTACATTCAGGTTGTGTATCGACTACCGAGAGTTGAACAAACTTACCATCAAGAACCGCTACCCACTACCGAGAATCGACGACTTATTTGATAAACTACAAGGCTCGTCTGTTTATTCAAAGATTAACTTACGTTTCGGGTATAATCAAATGCGGGTGAAAGAAGATGATATTCCAAAGACTGCTTTCAGAACACGTTACGGTCATTACGAGTTTATGGTCATGCCGTTTGGTTTAACTAATGCACCAGCTGTGTTCATGGACCTTATAAACTGAGTGTGTGGACCATACCTTGAAAATTTTGTCATTGTTTTCATTGATGACATACTTATTTACTCAAAGAATGACCAAGAACACGGTGAACATTTGAGAAAGGTGTTAGAAGTATTGAGGAAGGAAGAATTGTACGCTAAGTTTTCAAAGTGTGCATTTTGGTTGGAAGAAGTTCAATTCCTCGGTCACATAGTGAACAAAGAAGGTATTAAGGTGGATCCAGCAAAGATAGAAACTGTTGAAAAGTGGGAAACCCCGAAAACTCCGAAACACATACGCCAGTTTTTAGGACTAGCTGGTTACTACAGAAGGTTCATCCAAGACTTTTCCAGAATAGCAAAACCCTTGACTGCATTAACGCATAAAGGGAAGAAATTTGAATGGAAGGATGAACAAGAGAAAGCGTTTCAGTTATTGAAGAAAAAGCTAACTACGGCACCTATATTGTCATTGCCTGAAGGGAATGATGATTTTGTGTAATGACCCAAAATTTTCCGACCAAATTATACTTCTGAGATTAATATTTACATAAATTAAACCATACCAACATGATAAGCAATCCAAATTGTTGAGACTTGTGTTTTTGAAAAGAGTTTTACACAACGTTTGACCATCCAATATGACCGATGATATCACGAACTATATAACATACGATAATTATACGTTTGTGTATATATATGTATTTATATATATTTAACATGATCTAAGGATGGTTTAACATCTCATTGTGTACTAATGACAATGAGTTATAAGTATATTTTGAAACTACTAACTTAAGTTTTCAAAACGATAACTATACGTAACATTCTTTGATATATATACTTATAATCTATAATGCTTATACATGTATCGTATATATAATGTATTTAATCAATTTTAAGGACTTAAATACATAAAACAATATAAGTATATTCACAAAATATAGCTATATTTGAATTCTCGTTCCGTTTCCTCAAGATTTCTATACGTATATCTAGGCTATATATACCCGTATCATACCCAGCTTCTATACGTATTTACTATTGGTATATACACATCAAATCAACATCCTAATCAACATTATTACTTCCCTAGATATAAGGTAACTAGAATTTGTCAAGTAGTATGAATTATTAGTAAGAAAACAAAATTAGGAATCCTTTTCTTTCTTTATAAACTAAAAACGTTTTTATAAATGAACACCATTTCTTCACTCCATTTTCTCATACCTACACCCTCATTTCTCTCTCAAAATACTCCTAACTGTATACTTGATCATCTCCAAGCATTTTCCCCATCATTTAGCTTCAATTACAAGCCTTAAACACCATAAGAAAACTCTTTCAAGAACATATCAAAATAACCACCCATTTAAAGAAGTTTACTTCCAACCTTTTGATCTAACTCCACCACTCTTTGATTCCAAGATTATTTCTTATCTTTTGCAGTAACTTTGACTAAGTAACTTGAGGTAGTAACCTTGTTCATAATCTTATTCAATTCATATTCATATAGTTATCTTATTTTGTGGTATAAAATTTTAACAACAAGAACATAGTTTGAATGATTTCAAACTTGTTCGCAAACTAAATAGATCCTTCTAACTTGACTTTTAAAACACTTCAAGACCTGTAATATATCATAATGATATGCTAACCTAACAAGATATAACTTGGTTTTACAAAGAACATCTTAAAAACTGAATCTACGTCGTCGGAGTGCAACCGGGGGCTGTTTTGGATTGGATAATTAAAAACCATCTTGAACTTTGAATTGGAAGTTCATGTTCTGGAAAAATGATATTTCTTATGAATATGTTAACACATAAAAATTTCATGGTTTAACTCAAAGTGTAAGTATTTTTAGAAAATTGATCATTAAATGTTGTTTTTATGATGGAAAATGATCACTTTCATAAGTTTCACCAAAGTTTGACCTATAACCTATGATTTTGAATACAAATTAAGGTATTTTCAGTTCATATTCTTAAAATTTGACTCGATCCAAGGAAGTGGCAAGTTGAAGCAACAAAAATGGAGTTGTAATGAAGAAACTACGACTAAAACAAGATTGGGTATCCGAAGCTAGTTTAGCTACGAAAATATTTGGAGAAAAAGTAAATTAATCATATCTTTTCTAATTAATATGATATTTTATATATAATTACTTATGATTTGATTTTATATATTTCAGGACCACCCGTAAACAACACGAGAAGATTAATCATAAGACCTCATGATTGTACGCAACACGTCATTTGACAACACGGTACTTTATGTACGCAACACGTCATTTGACAAGATGGTACCATGGGTCGAGATTAATTCTGATCAATACAAATACGATGGGGTCTTTATTTATTTTATTTAAGCAACTAATTGTGGACCACTAACATCGGACTGCTAACTACGGACTAAGAAAATATTAAAAGTATTAAAAGTATATATATATGTAACGATTACTTAAAAAGAAAATATGTTGATATATTATATATATGGTTAGGTTCGTGATATCTATCGGAGACCAAGTTAAATTAAATACCTTCAAGGAAAAAGTGAGTTTCATTTGTCCCCTTTTTAATTGCTTTTGCAATATATATTTTTGGGCTGAGAATACATGCGCTGCTTTTATAAATATTTACAAAATAGACACAAGTACTTAAAAATATATTCTACGTTGAGTTGTACCACTGGCATATTTCCCTGTAGCTTGGTAACTACTATTTACATGGGTATTGTAAACGCGAATCCTGTTGATAGATCTATCGGGCCTGACAACCCCAACCGGACTGGACGACCAGTATTCAACGGTTGCACAGTACTTCGTTTTGGTGACTACACTTGGTACGGTGTAGTGAGATTTCATAATAAAGGGAATATGCGACGTTGATTAAATGTTAAGTATGGTTACCAAGTGCTCAACCACTTAGAATGCTTTACATACACTTGCGAGTGTATTATGTTTATGATTATGAAATCTTGTGGTCTATTAACATATTGAAATGATTGTTATGATAAACCTATGAACTCACCAACCTTTTGGTTGACACTTTAAAGCATGTTTATTCTCAGGTATGAATTAAGTCTTCCGCTGTGCATTTGCTCAATATAAGGACATTACTTGGAGCCGATCATTGCAATGGGACCAAATGTTGATGACTTCGTCCAGGTGGATTAGGACTGGTCCTTTCAGTTGGTATCAGAGCGGTGGTCGTAGCGAACCAGGTCTTGCATTAGTGTGTCTAACTAGTAGTTGTTAGGATGCATTAATGAGTCTGGACTTCGACCGTGTCTACATGTCAAAAGTTTTGCTTATCATTTCTAGTCAGAAATCATCTGCTTATCATCCCTAGGAAATTACCTGCTTATCATTTATAAGTCTAGACACGTTTTACTGCATTTACTGCATTGATAATGTATAGACGAGTTCTTATCTTAGCATATCTGTTATTGCGAACTTTGACTGATATCTTTTCAAAGATTCTCGGTAATTTACGGGATTTTGGTATTATATATACATATGTAAATTATGTATTGAAGAGTACCAAATCTAACTCCTATAATCTATCCCATACCAAAAATTCATTTTCCCCATTATACAAGATGGATTCCGTATCTAGTTCGAATTCTTCAGATTTCGACAGTTATGCCGATATGGATTTCCATTCGGGCTCCGAAAGCAGCGTCACCGGAATGGATCAACCAATTTCCCATCATCTATTATGGATGAATTGGGGATGGGTTCGTAATATACTAAATCACTGGAGACAAGAAGAAGGTGATCCATTTCATCCACCAAATTGCCCTCTTGGCGATGAACCTGAAGCACTTACCGGCGAAGCTATTCGAAACACCATTTTCTCTCTCATTTCTAGAGTATCTCGTCACGATTATATACTATCCCATATTACAAATCTTGTTCACTCGCTCGCTTCAACCGCCAATCATCCCGGTGTACTAGCAGAAGTTAACGAACTTCGCGCTCGCGTGACGGCTTTGGAGAACATGGTGCGAAGGTTGCAAACACCAGCAGCAGCACCAGCAGCATAATTAGCACCACCATCAATAACATCAACAATGTCATCATCACCACTAACAAACAACATCCGCATCACACGTCTCGACATCATAATCTGTCCCACAAACATCAACATCATACGCACCATAGATACCAAGGAGTACCAACAATAATGAACGATGAAGTATTGATCCATAACTTCATTGATATTCTGCAAAGAATATGTGGTTTCAAAAAGTTTTAGAGATTTCTTATTCTAGCTCAAACCGAAAAGCAAATGAGATTAATATCATATTAACTCATTAACTTCATGATTTCATCTGAAGAAAATATATATGTATATATGTTTTCATAAAGATTGTAATTAAAAGTTCTTTTGTACAAAATATTAATGGTGAAATTTTTTTTTTAACGGGTAGGTAATACCCGAGGAATAGTTAGATTTTATCTTAATAAGTTACATTGTACATTCGTCGAAGCTGATTCAACAGTCATTTACTATCCTACTTACAACCACCGATATACGTATCCGTTCACCACAGAATAACCATTTTCATTCAATTTCATATTTGGATTTTGACTTCCCAGAATCCAACAAGTGGCATATGAAGAAAACATATGACAAAATAAAATCTATTAGAAACAAACAAATTAACTATGAAAAATTTTGTAAAGAATCCACGCTAACTGTTCCAGCTAACTGTTCCTAGCTAACTGATTACATTTTATTTATCGTAGTTTATTTATCGCAATTTAATTATCGCACTTTTATTTATCGTCATTTAATTTCTGTAATTATTTTACGTACTTTAAATATCGGGACACGTATACAATGTTTTGACATATCATATCGACGCATCTATATATATTATTTGGAATCACCATAGACACTCTATATGCAGTAATGATCGAGTTCTCTATACAGGGTTGAGGTTGATTCTACAATAATATATATAGTTTGAGTTGTGATCGAGTTTGAGAGGTATACGGGTCACGACACGTATTAATTAATTCGTATATTATATATTAAACTATATATGAATTATTGGACTGTTACTGTGGACTATCGACTGTGGACTAATGACATTGGACAATTAAAATGAATTAAAAATATTGATTATAACATATGAAACTAAACATTTCTTCAAGATTGCCACTTGATTTCATCTTAAACCTCATTGTATCTCGACGATTACAATTGGCATTCAAATCTATCATGATTCTTAAAACTACCTCAATCGAGAGGATAAACCAACCGCACTTCATCTACGGAAGAAAAGATTGATGTATATAGTTATGCACCTGAAAAACCCTCGGAAACTGAGTAAACGTTTGACACGTATCTGTTCTAGTTCCTTTGACATTGTTATTACCGAAGATCGTTTTGCAATCCCTTTCCAAAGTAGCTAATTTTGTCACAGCTCCAGCAAGTCAACTCCTACTTTTCATCCGAAACAACTTTATTATAACCGCGATATATATGCGTACTCTTTATTGTTACTGGGGAACCTTTTATATTCCACAATATTACCATCAGCGATTAATCATTCTAAAAACACAATTCTCCTGAAACTATCTCTGTTTGATAACTGATGACCCAGATCAGTTAACTTTGAAAATGCTGATGAAGCAGCATGTTGTAGATGATCTTAATGGCCAAAAGTTTGATGATAAAGAAAGGAGTGTTAGGAACGCTCGATAGAAAATTTAGTACAAAAAAGCGGATTATGTGAAACTATGAAGAAAGTCGTGGACAAATCACAAAGAATAAGTTTGCCTTCAAAGAATCTAAATGATTCTGTGCCTGTTGAAATCGTTAGCAAACATTTTATTTCTCATTCTAAACCTTCACAGACAAATCTTCTTTATCATCCATTGATATTAGAAATTCTAAGATATTCTCGTATGTTCTATTATAAATATCCTCCATATTTCTGGCGATATTTTCACAACTATTCTTATCTGAGATCATTTATCTCTCCGTAATATCTGCAACATAAAAGAAACTGTGTTAGTTTCTAAATTCTGAAACCTTCGAGTTTAAAATATGAATGTTTTGAAGTAGTGTTGGGAACTGAAGCATGGATTAGTATAATATAATGACACTTGATCAACGTCATTATATTACAGTAAGTCATGCTGAGTTTCTAATGAAGCATGATGATTCACAGTACCGTCATCATGTGCCATTTACATGACTCTTACATTCTATCTAATCTTTAAACATATCAAGAGAATATTTTTCTGGATGACTCGGTCTTCTCCAGGGTATTCTGGTAATTTAATAAATCAAAATCGTTCTATTACCATTTTCTTCTTAGAGCATTAGCTATGTTCATTCTGAATTTCATATCTACGAATTCCGGACCATTACTCGCTTGACTCGAAGTCGGGAAGAGAAAACGAAAGCATGAAGCTCCGAAAAATAATGAAGAATATAAACTTCGATAATAACCTCGAAATTACAAACCGTGTATATCGATACAGATAGCAATATAGAGACACGGGAGAATTAGAAACACTATAAACACAAGAGTATAGTAGAAGTAAATAGATTCTTCTGGTGGTAGATGAAAAAGAAGAATGACAGATATAAAAGTTAGGAGTATATCAAGAATCAGGACTGGATGGAGCATATTGATGAATGCTTTAAAGTAAGAATCAAGGAAGAAAGAATAGAAGGTGTAAGTCGTGGAAAATAAGGAAACGAAGGGGTGAATTTATAGTGAAATATCCGACAGAGCAATCGAAACAGATTATTGCCTATAATCAAAGAAGATCCTGATTTCCTTAATCACCAAAGAACCAAATCTTATTACGTAAGATTCTCTTTAAATCCCTTAAATCCCGGAAATCAATCATAACTACGTCATCGGTTAAGACGAATATATTTTACTCATCTCACCCTTTTACGATAGTCTCATTTATATTCTTTGCATAATCGAATCGTTTTATCTACATTACTCAATGATGATAAAACTCCATTATCACCTTATATTTGTCATGAAAACCTTCTTATTGTTATCCATAACAACCTCTATCAAATTTCGGGGACGAAATTTCTTTAACGGGTAGGTACTCTAATGACCCGAAATTTTTCGACCAAATTATACTTCTGAGATTAATATTTACATAAATTAAACCATACCAACATGATAAGCAATCCAAATTGTTGAGACTTGTGTTTTTGAAAAGAGTTTTACACAACGTTTGACCGTCCAATATGACCGATGATATCACGAACTATATAACATACGATAATTATACGTTTGTGTATATATATGTATTTATATATATTTAACATGATCTAAGGATGGTTTAACATCTCATTGTGTACTAATGACAATGAGTTATAAGTATATTTTGAAACTACTAACTTAAGTTTTCAAAACGATAACTATAAGTAACATTCTTTGATATATATACTTATAATCTATAATGCTTATACATGTATCGTATATATAATGTATTTAATCAATTTTAAGGACTTAAATACATAAAACAATATAAGTATATTCACAAAATATACCTATATTTGAATTCTAGTTCTGTTTCCTCAAGATTTCTATACGTATATCTAGGCTATATATACCCGTATCATACCCAGCTTCTATACGTATTTACTATTGGTATATACACATCAAATCAACATCCTAATCAACATTATTACTGCCCTAGATATGAGGTAACTAGAATTTGTCAAGTAGTATGAATTATTAGTAAGAAAACAAAATTAGGAATCCTTTCTTTCTTTATAAACTAAAAACGTTTTTATAAATGAACACCATTTCTTCACTCCATTTTCTCATACCTACACCCTCATTTCTCTCTAAAAATACTCCTAACTTTATACTTGATCATCTCCAAGCATTTTCCCCATCATTTAGCTTCAATTACAAGCCTTAAACACCATAAGAAAACTCTTTCAAGAACATATCAAAATAACCACCCATTTGAAGAAGTTTACTTCCAACCTTTTGATCTAACTCCACCACTCTTTGATTCCAAGATTATTTCTTATCTTTTGCAGTAACTTTGTCCAAGTAACTTGAGGTAGTAACCTTGTTCATAATCTTATTCAATTCATATTCATATAGTTATCTTATTTTGTGGTATAAAATTTTAACAACAAGAACATAGTTTGAATGATTTCAAACTTGTTCGCAAACTAAATAGATCCTTCTAACTTGACTTTTAAAACACTTCAAGACCTATAATATATCATAATGATATGCTAACCTAACAAGATATAACTTGGTTTTACAAAGAACATCTTAAAAACTGAATCTACGTCGTCGGAGTGCAACCGGGGGCTGTTTTGGGTTGGATAATTAAAAACCATCTTGAACTTTGAATTGGAAGTTCATGTTCTGGAAAAATGATATTTCTTATGAATATGTTAACACATAAAAATTTCATGGTTTAACTCAAAGTGTAAGTATTTTTAGAAAAATGATCATTAAATGTTGTTTTTATGATGGAAAATGATCACTTTCATAAGTTTCACCAAAGTTTGACCTATAACCTATGATTTCAAATACAAATTAAGGTATTTTCAGTTCATATTCTTAAAATTTGACTCGATCCAAGGAAGTGGCAAGTTGAACCAACAAAAACGGAGTTGTAATGAAGAAACTACGACTAAAACAAGATTGAGTATCCGAGGCTAGTTTAGCTACGAAAATATTTGGAGAAAAAGTAAATTAATCATATCTTTTCTAATTAATATGATATTTTATATATAATTACTTATGATTTGATTTTATATATTTCAGGATCACCCGTAAACAACACGAGAAGATTAATCATAAGACCTCATGATTGTACGCAACACGTCATTTGACAACACGGTACTTTATGTACGCAACACGTCATTTGACAACATGGTACCATGGGTCGAGATTAATTCTGATCAATACGAATACGATGGGGTCTTTATTTATTTTATTTAAGCAACTAATTGTGGACCACTAACATCGGACTGCTAACTACGGACTAAGAAAATATTAAAAGTATTAAAAGTATATATATATGTAACGATTACTTAAAAAGAAAATATGTTGATATATTATATATATGGTTAGGTTCGTGATATCTATCGGATACCAAGTTGAATTAAATACCTTCAAGGCAAAAGTGAGTTTCATTTGTCCCCTTTTTAATTGCTTTTGCAATATATATTTTTGGGCTGAGAATACATGCGCTGCTTTTATAAATGTTTACAAAATAGACACAAGTACTTAAAAATATATTCTACGTTGAGTTGTACCACTGGCATATTTCCCTGTAGCTTGGTAACTACTATTTACAAGGGTATTGTAAACGCGAATCCTGTTTATAGATCTATCGGGCCTGACAACCCCAACCGGACTAGACGACCAGTATTCAACGGTTGCACAGTACTTCATTTTGGTGACTACACTTGGTACGGTGTAGTGAGATTTCATAATAAAGGGAATATGCGACGTTGATTAAATGTTAAGTATGGTTACCAAGTGCTCAACCACTTAGAATGCTTTACATACACTTGCGAGTGTATTATGTTTATGATTATGAAATCTTGTGGTCTATTAACATATTGAAATGATTGTTATGATAAACCTATGAACTCACCAACCTTTTGGTTGACACTTTAAAGCATGTTTATTCTCAGGTACGAATTAAGTCTTCCGCTGTGCATTTGCTCAATATAAGGACATTACTTGGAGCCGATCATCGCAATGGGACCAAATGTTGATGACTTCGTCCAGGTGGATTAGGACGGGTCCTTTCATTTTGTGATTTATTGTGATGCATCAAAGCAAGGTCTCGGTTGTGTATTAATGCAACGAACGAAGGTGATTGCTTATGCGTCTAAACAATTGAAGATTCACGAAGAAAATTATACGACGCATGATTTGGAATTAGGCGCGGTTGTTTTTGCATTAAAGACTTAGAGACACTACTTATATGGGGTCAAAAGTATTATATATACCGACCACAAAAGTCTTCAACACATATTTAATCAAAAACAACTGAATATGAGGCAGCGTAGGTGGATTGAATTGTTGAATGATTACGACTTTGAGGTTTGTTACCACCTGGGGAAGGCAAATGTGTTAGCTGACGCCTTGAGCAGGAAGGACAGAGAACCCATTCGAGTAAAATCTATGAATATAATGATTCACAATAACCTTACTACTCAAATAAAGGAGGCGCAACAAGGAGTTTTAAAAGAGGGAAATTTAAAGGATGAAATACCCAAAGGATCGGAGAAGCATCTTAATATTCGGGAAGATGGAACCCGGTATAGGGCTGAAAGGATTTGGGTACCAAAATTTGGAGATATGAGAGAAATGGTACTTAGAGAAGCTCATAAAACCAGATACTCAATACATCCTGGAACGGGAAAGATGTACAAGGATCTCAAGAAACATTTTTAGTGGCTGGGTATGAAAGCCGATATTGCTAAATACATAGGAGAATGTTTGACGTGTTCTAAGGTCAAAGCTGAGCATCAGAAACCATCAGGTCTACTTCAACAACCCGAAATCCCGGAATGGAAATGAGAAAACATTACCATGGATTTCATCACTAAATTGCCAAGGACTGCAAGTGGTTTTGATACTATTTGGGCAATAGTTGATCGTATCACCAAATCAGCACACTTCCTGCCAATAAGAGAAGATGACAAGATGGAGAAGTTAGCACGACTATATTTGAAGGAAGTCGTCTCCAGACATGGAATACCAATCTCTATTATCTCTGATAGGGATGGCATATTTATTTCAAGATTCTGGCAGACATTACAGCAAGCATTAGGAACTCGTCTAGACATGAGTACTACCTATCATCCACAAACTGATGGGCAGAGTAAAAGGACAATACAAACGCTTGAAGACATGCTACGAGCATGTGTTATTGATTTCAGAAACAGTTGGGATCGACATCTACCGTTAGCAAAATTTTCCTACAACAACAGCTACCATTCAAGCATTGAGATGGCGCCGTTTGAAGCACTTTATGGAAAAAAGTGCAGGTCTCCGATTTGTTGTAGTGAACTGGGGGATAGACAGATTACGGGTCCGGAGATAATACAAGAAACTACCGAGAAGATCATCCAAATTCAACAACGGTTGAAAACCGCCCAAATTCGACAAAAGAGCTACGCTGACATTAAAAGAAAATATATAGAATTTGCACCTTGGAAAGGTGTTGTTCGATTTGGTAAACGAGGGAAATTAAATCCAAGGTATATCGGACCATTCAAGATTATTGATCGTGTCGGACCAGTAGCTTAGACTTGAGTTACCTCAACAACTCGCGGCTGTACATAACACTTTCCATGTCTCGAATTTGAAGAAATGTTTTGCTAAAGAAGATCTCACTATTCCGTTAGATGAAATTCAAATCAACGAAAAACTTCAATTCATCGAAGAACCCGTCGAAATAATGGATCGTGTGGATAAAATAGTTAAGCAAAACAAGATACCAATTGTTAAGGTTCGATGGAATGCTCGTAGAGGACCTGAGTTCACCTGGGAACGATAAGATCAGATGAAGAAGAAATACCCGCATTTATTTCCAGAAGATACGTCAACACCTCCAAATGCTTAAAATTTCGGGACGAAATTTATTTAACGGGTAGGTACTGTAGTGACCCGAACTTTTCCATGTTTATAGATATATATTAAATGAAATTATTATTTACATGATTAAGTGTTTCCAACATGTTAAGCAATCAAACTTTTTAAGACTTGATTAATTGAAATAGGTTTCATATAGACAATTGACCACCCAAGTTGACCGGTGATTCACGAACGTTAAAACTTGTAAAAACTATATGATGACATATATATGGTTATATATATAGTTAACATGATATTATGATAAGTAAACATATCATTAAGTGTATTAACAATGAACTACATATGTAAAAGCAAGACTACTAACTTAATGATTTTGAAACGAGACATATATGTAACGATTATTGTTGTAACGACATTTAATGTATATATATCATATTAAGAGATATTCATACATCATAATATCATTATATTATAATAATTTAAAATCTCATTTGATATTATAAACATTGGGTTAACAACATTTAACAAGATCGTTAACCTAAAGGTTTCAAAACAACACTTACATGTAACGACTAACGATGACTTAACGACTCAGTTAAAATGTATATACATGTAGTGTTTTAATATGTATTCATACACTTTTTAAAGACTTCAAGACACTTATCAAAATACTTCTACTTAACAAAAATGCTTACAATTACATCCTCATTCAGTTTCATCAACAATTCTAATCGTATGACCCGTATTCGTACTCGTACAATACACAGCTTTTAGATGTATGTACTATTAGTATTTACACTCTAATGACCAGCTCTTAGCAGCCCATGTGAGTCACCTAACACATGTGGGAACCATCATTTGGCAACTAGCATGAAATATCTCATAAAATTACAAAAATATGAGTAATCATTCATGACTTATTTACATGAAAACAAAATTACATATCCTTTATATCTAATCCATACACCAACGACCAAAAACACCTACAAACACTTTCATTCTTCAATTTTTTTCATCTAATTGATCTCTCTCAAGTTCTATCTTCAAGTTCTAAGTGTTCTTCATAAATTCTACAAGTTCTAGTTTCATAAAATCAAGAATACTTCCAAGTTTGCTAGCTTACTTCCAATCTTGTAGAGTGATCATCCAACCTCAAGAACTCTTTCTTATTTACAGTAAGATATCTTTCTAATATAAGATAATACTTATATTCAAACTTTGGTTCAATTTCTATAACTATAACAATCTTATTTCGAGTGATGATCTTACTTGAACTTGTTTTCGTGTCATGATTCTGCTTCAAGAATTTCGAGCCATCCAAGGATCCGTTGAAGCTAGATCCATTTTTTTATTTTCCAGTAGGTTTATCCAAGGAACTTAAGGTAATAATGATGTTCATAACATCATTCGATTCATACATGAAAAGCTATCATATTCGAAGTGGTAAACTTGTAATCACTAGAACATAGTTTAGTTAATTCTAAACTTGTTCGCAAATAAAGTTAATCCTTCTAACTACACTTTTAAAATAAACTATACACATGTTCTATATCTATATGATATGCTAACTTAATGATTTAAAACCCGAAAACACGAAAAACACCATAAAACCGGATTTACGCCGTCGTAGTTACAACCGGGGGCTGTTTTGGTTTGGATAATTAAAAACTATGAAAAACTTTGATTTAAAAGCTATACTTCTGGGAAAATTATTTTTCTTATGAACATGAAACCATATCCAAAAATCATGGTTAAACTCAAAGTGAAAGTATGTTTTTCAAAACAGTCATCAAGATGTCGTTCTTTCGACGGAAATGACTACCTCTTTCAAAAACGACTTGTAACTTGTATTTCCAACTATAAACCTATACCTTTTATGTTTAGTTTCATAAATTCAAGTTCAATACGAAACCGTGGTCGCTTAAATCACTCAAAACGGATTAGAAACGAAGAAATGGCGAGCAAAACAAAATTGGTAAAAACTACTCATTTTAGCTACGTGAAAATTGGTAACAAATCTATTCCAACCATAACTTAATCAACATGTATTGTATATTATGTAATCTTGAGATACCATAGACACGTATACAATGTTTTGACCTATCATGTTGACACATCTATATATATTTCGGAACAACCATAGACACTCTATATGTGAATGTTGGAGTTAGCTATACAGGGTTGAGGTTGATTCCAAAATATATATTGTTTGAGTTGTGATCAATACTGAGATATGTATACACTAGGTCGTGGATTGATTCAAGATATATATATTAATTTATTCATGTACGATCAATTGTGGACTTCTAACATCGGACCGCTAACTGGACAACTAAAAATCATCAACACGTAATAAAGAAAATATTGTGAATATATTTCTATTATATTTTGATATATGTATATATTGTTATAGGTTCGTGAATCAACCCGTGGCCAAGTCAAATTCTCGACGAAGTGATATTTGGTGAAAGTGAGTTATAGTCCCACTTTTAAAATCTAATATTTTTGGGATGAGAATACATGCAGGTTTTATAAATGATTTACAAAATAGACACAAGTACGTGAAACTACATTCTATGGTTGAATTATCGAAATCAAATATGCCCCTTTTTATTAAGTCTGGTAATCTAAGAATTAGGGAACAGACAACCTAATTGACGCGAATCCTAAAGATAGATCTATTGGGCCTAACAAACTCCATCCAAAGTACGGATGCTTTAGTACTTTGAAATTTATATCATATCCGAAGGGTGTCCCGGAATGATGGGGATATTCTTATATATGCATCTTGTTAATGTCAGTTACCAGGTGTTCACCATATGAATGATTTTTATCTCTATGTATGGGATGTATATTGAAATATGAAATCTTGTAGTCTATTATTACGATTTGATATATATAGGTTAAACCTATAACTCACCAACATTTTTGTTGACGTTTAAAGCATGTTTATTCTCAGGTGAATATTAAGAGCTTCCGCGGTCGCATACTTAAATAAGGACAAGATTTGGAGTCCATGCTTGTATGATATTGTGTAAAAACTGCATTCAAGAAACTTCTTTCGTTGTAACATATTTTTATTGTAAACCATTATGTAATAGTCGTGTGTAAACAGGATATTTTAGATTATCATTATGTGATAATCTACGTAAAGCTTTTTAAACCTTTATTGATGAAATAAAGGTTATGGTTTGTTTTAAAATGAATGCAGTCTTTGAAAAACGTCTCATATAGAGGTCAAAACCTCGCAACGATATCAATTAATATGGAACGTTTTTAATCAATAAGAACGGGACATTTCAATTTTCAGTAATAACAATGCTAAAGGATCTTTCATATTTTTGAAGTCAAAGTATAGCTTTGAAAGATGTAGAGATCTAAGAATGATGTCACCCGTTAAATCTTGACTTGGATTCTGATCCATCAATATCAGAATATGTAATTGAATTTGTATGGAAACGATTGTATATCGCTGTGAGCATAGTTAATAATTTTTTTGAATCAAAGTTGAAGAATGTACAGTATAACATATTAATTGTGAACTTATATATTTCCCGGGAATTACCTACCCTTTAAAGGTTTCACAAGTAATATTTTGTACAAAAGAATTTTTATTACAGTCTTTATGAAAATATATGTATGTATATTTCTTCAGATGTAATACGGATTTAATGAGTTAACATCATATTAAGCTCATTTGATTTTTGGCTTGACTTAGAAATGATTAATCTCTAAAACATTAAAGATTACATAATCTTTGCGGAGTTTTTCACTAATGAAATCAACACTTCATTATTTATTCTTATTGATATTCCTCGGTGAAGGATGTTGGTGCTCGTGGAATTTTTGTGAATCTTACAAGGCACAGATGATATTTTCTGGAAAGTTTCGAGTATATCGAAATTGAAAATGTGAAATCAATTATGTAATTGATTAATACACTTGGTTTATTATGAAATGGAATTCATTGGGTTGAAACAGATATTGTAGTTAACAATGGTTAAGTTGTTAAGGAAGGATGTACATCATCGTATATTAGTAATATGAACTAACCGAGTAGTACCTACCAGTTAAGATTCACATGTAATAGCTTAGTACGAAAAGATTTATTTTGATTTCAAAATTCATATATATTAAATATACATAAAATTTCTTCAGGGGAAATGAGTTAATACTTCATCGGTTATTGTTGCTGGTATTTCTTGGTAACTACGGTGCATATGACGTTGATGCTCGTGGGACAGATTGTGAAGTTGAGGTTTGCGGTACGGTTGGTGGTGGTAATGGTACTGTTGGTGTTGTTGTCGGTGGTACTGTTGATGCCGATGATACTGCTAGTGCTTGTAACTTTTGCACCATATTCTCCAAAGCCACTACCCGAGCGCGAAGCTCGTTGACTTCTTCTACTACACCGAGATGATTGGCGGTTCGGACGAGCGGATGAATAAGATCCAGAATTTGAGATATTATATTATCGTGACGAGATACTCTAGAAATGAGAGAGAAAATGGTGTCTCGAACAGGTTCGCCGGTAAGTGCTTCAGGTTCTTCGCCAAGAGGGGAATGTGGTGGTTGGAAAGGATCACCTTCTTCTTGTCTCCAATGATTAAGTAGGCTACGAACCCATCCCCAATTCATCCAGAATAGGTGATGGCTGATTGGTTGATCCATTCCGGTTACACTGTCTTCGAAATTCAGGTGAATATCCATATCGGAATAGCTGTCAGAGTTTAAGGAATTTGAACTAGATACGGGATCCATCTTGTATAATTAGGGAGATGATTTTTGATATGAATTAGATTATAGAATTTAGTTTGGTATTCTTCAATACATAATTTACATATGTATATATAATACCAAATTCCATAAAACACGGAGAAATTTTCGAAAGATGTCAGGAAAAGTTTACAGTAACAGATACGCTAAGATATGAATTTTTGTCTATACACTATTTATGCAATAAATGCAGGAAAACGTTTCTAGACTTAAGAATGATAAGCATGTAATTTCCAACAAGAAATGATAAGCAAAACTTTTAACATGCAGATATGGTCGAAGTCCAGACTTACTAATGTATCTTAACAACTATCAGTTAGACACACTCATGCAAGACCTGGTTCGCTAGGACCAACGCTCTGATACCAACTGTGACGATCGCTCCAAATCCATATGGATTTGGAGCAATCGTCACACCAAGGGTGGTAACCCGAAACGCATAAGCATACAATCATGAACCCAATCAACTCCCGGAGATCATTATCCCGAACATATGTAGAGTTAATCCGAGCACGGACCATTCTACCAACCCGCACCCATCCCATGCATACATACGCATATAATATATTTAAACTCACCTTAGCAACGTGATGAATGCAATACCGAACTTCGAAATAGCCAATGGAAAGTACCTATTCCATTTCACATTACAAACAACACCATTAGGGTGGATTTACAAACCAACTCAAATTGTTACTTAGTGCAATTTCGACCCAAAACACTTCCAAGTACAAACAACGCCCAAACCAACCAATAATCACTAACTAGAGTGATAATGGTTCTTAGTACGCCAATTAAACCCAATCATAAATGTTAGACAATTATTATGCCCAATTTGACACCTAAACCCTATTTTTGACCTATTTCAAAATTAGTCAACTCAAACACAACCAAATGGTTTCCAATACTTCCATAATCACTAACACTAGTGATTATTCACCAATTACAAGCCTTAAACATGGTTAAATCAACAACCAACCCAAAAACCGCCAAGTATCAAAATAACAAGTTTCCATAAACCCACTTCATCATCTAAATGGGTTTTACAACTAACAAGCTCAAAACCCTAATCTTGAATATTAAATCGTAAAGATGAAATTCGGATTTGAGACATACCAATACCACCAAAATGATGACGTTGAAGAGTAGGACAACTTTAACACTTAAGGTTTGACCCGAAACAACCTCCTTCTTCTTCTTCTAAACGGAGTTCTCTCTCTCTAAAACTCAATCTCTCTCTAGGGTTTGAGGATGAGAGTGTTTATGTGTGAAAATGAAGATAAGATAATGTTTGGAACTGATTTGGGGTATAAAGCCCGTCCACAATGCGAAATTACCAAAACACCCCCAAAAGATCCCATTAAAACGGGTTAAATTTGTTACTTCGGCGTGTCTGTAGCGTTTCGCGACACCGGGTCGCGTTTTGCGACAACTCGGACGTGAGAATACCAAACGAAACTTGATAAAGGGGAAATGAGGCAGGTTTTTCAGGCCATCGCGTCCCAGCGGTACACACCAACTCACGATGTACCTCCCTTAAACGCGACAGATGACATGATGGTACCTATTTTCCACTTTTAAAACACCCTAAGTCAAATGTGGTCAAGTAAAAATGTCCAAATGATCAAATACCCATTCTTGGGCTCCGTATGACAACCCGAGCGTCATGTTAAAAAAAACGGGGTGTTACAACTCTCCCCCACTTAAATTCGATCACGTCCTCGTGATCCTCGTCACTTAACCGATCGGACCCGCACTCTATGGTCCTCAAACAAACGTTACAATCCAACTTCCACCACATTACACATTAACCCGAAGATTATTCCTTTAACTAAATACACACTTGCACGCATTCCGAAGCGTGCAATACACACAACATCCAAAGTCTATAACGATCACTTAGAATACGCGGAATCACCATGTATTCTTCTAACTCCTCTAGGCAACTCTTCTCAATGAGTCACCTTTAACAACTAGATCATCACCCGCGATTTATCCAATCCGCAAATCCGAGCACTAAAACTTGCTCAATTCCTTACATCGGAATACTCAACCAATCCCGTACCAAGATATCAACTCCTTAGCGTACCCATACCAAGTACAATGCTAAAGTAACCACCACATACCAAAATAAGGTCAACAACCAAAACGATGAAGACCGAATAAAAGCGAATCATTACTTATAATACTTACCACTTAACATCCCTTGTAGTGTGCAATACAATCAATACGCAACTATCGTAACATCATAAGCAAACGGCTAAAACCGATAGCATCCAAAACGACCACGGCAATGCAAATCCCAAGGTGTACAAAATGACTATTGTCACACCCTTAATAATCATATGAGCGAAACATGGCTATCGCATCACTAATCACACCAAAGATGCCCAAAACAACCTGAGCGTAAACATATATGGAGGATGGTCGAAACAATCCGAACCTTAGTGAATTCGTAACAACCCGAAATTCACCAACCCAATCCATATTTCCTACAACGAAATGACCGCACAACCCTAGTCATTGTAAATACGCCCAAACCGATATTCACTGCCTCCACCACATAGTATAATCGAGGATGGCCGTGCAAACTGCCTTAGTGAATTCGAACAACCCGACATTCACTACCTCAAACTATGAGTTCCACCAATGGGGAAAATCGTACTACCCGAAATATTGTGAATACGAACAACCCGATATTCACGTCCCAAATCCATAACCCACGCCCTCGAGATTATATAATAATCCACATCATCGGGGTTATCCAATCCACAAGCCCAAGTGATAATGTACACACAAAGTGTGCATCTCGCCAAGGGTGGTCAACCAAAACACACAACCGCGCCAATTGGACCTATTACTCAAGTCCATCAAATTCACCTATATGTGAAGTGAGCTACTGACCCAAAATCACAATGCAAGAAATGGTACTCTAATTTCCCACCTTGCTCATCGAACACGTCCATTATCTCTCAAGATATTCGCCATATTACCACCTTGGTGTTAATTTAACTCCAATTTAATAGGTACAATTTAATCCAAATTGTACTCTTACCACAATCGACTAACGTAGATGTCAACACTAGCCTCGAATCCATTAGGCTCCGTCGAATATCAATTCGCTAAAACCTCTTCGTGCGGGAGTACAAACTCCCCCACTTAGAACTCCGTTGTAATAACCACATCATAGAGATAATAGTATCCTGCGAAGTTTCCACCAACATGCTAGAGAAAGATAAGATCCACCCATCTTGCATCCCATGACATGCACATCACAATACCTTGCTCTATCCTTGAGTATACGAAGGGTTTCAGATTATCCTTCGCTACTTCAACCGAAGTACTTACCAAACCGTATAAGTATCACTCTAGCAATCATCGAGTTGCTATCACTTGTAACTTCCACACCGTCACCCGAACACCTAAGGGTTTCTTGCCGGTACCCTATGTTCAATGTAACCGTAACACCATCGGAGTCGAATACCACGCTAGTAGGTATGAAAGTGGGACCTAACACTGCGTCCCGTAGACTCCATTACTAACATTCATCGAGATCAAAACATTCGATCTCAAGGGTTTCATCCAACCGACGAACCTCATGGTTCATCCACCGCAACACGAAAACGAACATGCGCTAACATCCGAACACCCCAGCCTGTCTCCATGGCTTGGTAGAAGCATTTTCCCAAACACTAAGGAATGCTTGATTGCACCAAGTCTTACGCCCTTCGTCCGTCATCAAAACGTCACCATAGGGTAGTTCCATTAGGAATGTCACCCATAACAATAATACGCACAACAAACCCGAACTTATCGGTACATAATAAATAATTAAAGTACATATTTATTAAAACGACAAGTACCTTAACGTATCCTCGCGGCATTCTCCGCCGCCAACTCAGGACAATCCGGCTTGCGATGTCCCTCTTTATGACAATAGTAGCACATTCCGTCATCACTTCTCGGCATTGTGCACTCCCATAACTTGTGGCCCCTAACACCACAATTGAAACATCTAGGTGCACTAGAACTCTTTGTGACTTTCCCCACATTACCCCTTCTCGCACTTGCACTTTTAGTTTTCTTAATTGGTGCACCATACGAATCAACCTTTCTCTTACTTGAAGGCTCACTAACCATCGATCGCGTATGCGATTCGAAACCCCTAGCCACGGTGAATAACTCCACAAACGATTTCACTTGACCAATGCTAATTTTGTTCTACAAGTCATCACTCAAAGTTCGATAGAAATCTTCCATCAACATACGATGGGCAAAAATGAGCCTTCGCCATAAAGGTCGTCTTGAGAGTATTCAAGTCCATAGATCCTTGTTGCAAATTTCGCAACTCATAACGCACATCCGACAAATCGGCTTGCGTCCGGAACTCCTCGAAGAATTCCTTCTTAAAATCATTCCACGATAACCCCATAAATGACTCACCACCAACAATGTTAATCTTACCATCTAACCAATCCTTTGCCCTTTCCCGTAACAAGCTAGCATCGATTCTTGTCCTCTTCTCGGGAGGGCATTCAATAGTGTGAAAACACCCTTCGACATCCGATATCCATGTCGTGCTTATCAAAGGATCCGGTTTCCCATCGTACATCGGAGGTTTAGTCCTCATGAAACTTTTATGACAACGCTCTATTTCACTACTACTTTGGAACTCGGAGTACTTCCTATCCATTTCTTCTCGTATCGCACCCCATTGAACCGCAACGGTGGCTGCAACTCTAGCGTTAAACTCCTCATCGTCGCTTTGATTTACCCTTGAAGTCCCGTTCCCTGTATTCATTCTAAAGAAAGCAAACGATTAAACAACGAACGCGTAAATCCACACACGCAACATCGCCTCATCTTACTCAATAATCGTCTTACATCACTTGTTAGACACGATTTGTACTCGTAACAATGGTAGCTAGTCATTATTACGTGCACACACCGTCTCAACTCGTTAGTACAACGACTATCTTGCTCGATGATATTCGCAAACGCAAACATAGACACAAACACAACACAATAATATATTAATAATGTCCGCATTTAATATAAACGTTAGTCCACCTACAAACTTAGGCACCAACTACAACCTGTTCCGACCCGTAACCCTACAAGTCCCACAACAAAATAATCACACACACAAAAGTCTAAGTCTAGGCAACTATATCAAGTCGCCTAAATCCCTTAGACCATGCTCTGATACCACTTGAAACAACCCAACCCGTATTTAAACCGGCCCATAACTTTTTTTTAATAATACATTAATATCATTAACATTTAGGTCCCAATTATGTTTCCAAAAACATCTTTAATACAATAGTAAGTTTAATAAACTTTAAAACATTTAATGCATAAGTTTAAATATCCAAACGGGCATACACGACCCGACTATTTTAATTTCCAATAAAGAGCATGGTGATTGGGGATACGCTACTCAATCCTAATAAATCCAAAAGCACGTCTTCTAAAGCAACCTACTCAAGTCCACAAGTCCCCACGCTTACCCGAGCAACCACCCCCACGTGAATCTATAAAAATGTAAACAATGAGAGGGTAAGCTATGAAAGTTTAGTGAGTATAAACATACTATATACATACATATACATAAAAGGAATACGTACAACCCACACAATAAGTAAACACATACCGTATACCAAGTATTGATGGAATTCAACACAACAACAAGTTCTTAGATATAACATTATCACAAAACCAATTTTGTATAATTAAAGCAAGCGGAAGCATAATTATTAAGAAAACAAGTTTATATGTTAAACCATTTTAAGTGAATCCCATGTATGTATCAAGTCATCAATATATACTTACATATAACAAGAAGGAAGTAAGAATATACCTCCTCAAGATTACTTGAGGGCTGAATAGATAAGCAAAATGATGATGAAGATGATGGAAATAGCTTCTAACTTGAAGCCTCAAGTGTGTTATACCCACAAGCCCTTTTGCACCAACACCACCTTTGATTAGTTAGGATTTTTGGACACTTAATTAGCAAGATACCAAGCAAGAAACCCTCTCTATTTGCTCTCTAAATTTTGGCCAGAATCTGTCCCAAATGAATGCAAGAGTGTTTTGAACTTGTAAGTCTAGAGAATGAGTCAAATGCTTGGTATATGAACCCACATGCAAACTATGGAAGTGTGTTATTAAAAGTAACAAGATTCTAGCATGGAATGGACTTCTTGGAGCCCTCAAAACCATCCTCCCATGTTTAGTATATAATAAGTTTTGTATTTTATAAAACTTGTTATATAATTCCATGTATTTGTTTAGTTACTTGCATTTTATAAACCATTTTATAAAATATAACACAACATAATTATTTAAACCTATAAACAATTAAATCCATATCATATATAAATTATCCAAATAATTTATCTCAAGTGATTATAATTTAGAAAACCCATTTTCTAAAATCCAAGTGTCGCGTATTTATTTAACGATCCATTCGTTAAGATTAAATACATATAAGGTGTCGGTAAACTTGTTATTGGGTATGACCCGACTTGGATCATAACATATTAGCCACATTGATTTAATATGTCTCTCGGGCATATGAAATACCTTCAATCTCCCACTTGCACGAGAAACATAAGAAATAAATGCAAGTGACGGATACCACCTAACTACCGTCCATCACCCCCAATAAGTTATGACTTTGTGCCATTAAATAACATCATCCCTTTTGAGTACCCAACTCGAATATGAATAGGTGAATCTTTTCATTATTTCCTTTCATCCTAGATGTCATGTTAAATCCAAGAGATACAGATTGATCACTCTCTTCTAGATTTAACTTTATCAGGCCTTAGACATCGAACTCTCAATGAATAAGAGGGACAATTTCCATCTTGACTACATACGTCCTAAATACATACATTGTATTATACCTGAGCTCTTCTTTATGTACTACCATATTTCAGAATAGTGAAGGAAAGAATCAAGGCGTAATACTTAGTGAATA
Organism: Rutidosis leptorrhynchoides; assembly: GCF_046630445.1. NCBI lineage: Eukaryota > Viridiplantae > Streptophyta > Magnoliopsida > Asterales > Asteraceae > Rutidosis > Rutidosis leptorrhynchoides. The sequence continues at coordinate 63,827,436 of NC_092342.1, forward strand.
TCTGAACCCAATATGTATCTCAGGTCAGAGGATACAATGATATTCGCCTTTACTCAAGATTACATGTGATCAACCACAAAGACTCCATACAGTAAGTCTTGAGAGTGGGTCTTCCAATATTTGTTTCCCACAAATATCTATGAACCTTGGTTGCAACCTTGCCCCACATTCAGCCTATGAATGTTTACCAATCCAAGTTCATAATAGTCTAAACCTCACACTTGCCCCCACAAATGTGATCGACTACGAAATTTAGAATAACAGCTTATTCATGGATAAAATATGCAAAATAGCAGATTAACTCAAAATAAATTAAACCATAATTATATTAATGAGTTTGAACCATTTCGTTCTGTTACAATACTTAAAATAGATCATGACCAATCACTAGAATATCAAAGCCCTAATGCACAAACATGTCCTGTATGTTTTGCTCCATGTAAGAGCTTCGTGAGAGGATCCACAATATTAAGATCTGTGTGAACTTTGCGAATACATAACTTTCCCTTTTCAACTTCATCCCTTATGTAGTTGAATCTCCGCTCAATGTGATGGGTCTTTTGGTGAGCACGAGGTTCCTTGATTTGAGTAATCGCACCCTCGTTGTCACAAAAGATCTCAAGAGGGTCCTGAATGGAAGGGACTACTCCTAAGTCGTCAATGAATTTCTTCATCCATGCAGCTTCCTGAGCTGCCAATGAGGCGGCAATGTACTCCGACTCTGTAGTGGATAATGCAACAACATCCTGTTTTGAACTCTTCCAAGAGACCGCACCTCCATTTAATGTGAATACATAACCGGATTGTGATCGAGAATCATCTCGATCAGTTTGGAAACTCGCGTCCACGTAACCTTTTACAGCGAGTTCCTCCTCACCAGACCCATATATTAGAAACATATCCTTAGTCCTCCTAAGGTATTTCAATATACTTTTAACCGCAATCCAATGACTGTTTCCTGGGTTGTTCTGGTATCTATTTGTCAAGCTAAGAGCACATGACACATCCGGTCTAGTGCATATCATTGCATACATGATTGACCCAATAGCAGATGCGTACGGGACTTTCTTCATTCTCTCTTGTTCATCTTTCGTGGTAGGACACTGAGATGAACTGAGAAGCATTTCCTCTTTGAATAGGTACCAAACCTTTCTTAGAGTCGTCCATCTTGATCCTTTTCAAGATCTTTTCAACGTATACACTTTGATTCAAACCTATCAGTTTCTTGGGTCTATCCCTGTAGATCCCAATCCCCAAAACATATTGTGCTTCTCCAAGATCCTTAATGGAGAAGCATTTACTTAGCCAAGTTTTAACACCTTCCATTGCCGGAATATCATTTCCAAATAACAATATATCATCCACATATAGTACAAGGAACATGATAGTGCTCCCACTAGCTTTCTTGTATACACAAGCTTCATCACCATTTTTGATGAAGCCAAATTTCTTGGCTTCCTCATTAAAATGATGATTCCACATTCTAGATGCTTGTTTCAATCCTTAGATTGACTTCTTTAACTTGCATACCTTTTTAGGATATTTCGGATCAACAAAACCTTCAGGCTGAACCATATAGACATCTTCCTCAAGATGTCCATTTAGAAAAGCGGTCTTGACATCCATTTGCCATATTTCATAATCATAATGAGCAGCAATGGCAAGTAATATCCTAATAGACTTTAGCATTGCCACAGGCGAAAAAGTTTCATCATAGTCAACCCCTTGACTTTGAGTGAAACCTTTTGCTACAAGTCCAGCTTTATATGTATCCAAGTTTCCATGTATGTCGGTTTTCATTTTGAAAAGCCATTTACAATCAACCAGCCTGGAGCCAGTAGGTTGTACAACCAGTTCCCAAACTTGGTTGTCATACATTGATTTCATCTCAGCATTCATGGCTTCCTGCCATTTATCTTTATCAATCCTTGATAAAGCATCTTGGTAGTTTGTTGGTTCATCCAAATCACCAACATAGCAACCATCCATGAGAAACCCATATCTCTCAGGAGGATTACTAATCCTACCAGATCTGCGAACGTCTTGTACACTTTGATCATCCATTTGATCATTCTCAACATTTTCATGTTGAGTGCTGGTGTCAACCAATTGTGTATCATCTACTTGATCTTGAACCTCTTCAAGATCTATTTTCCTTTCACTGTTAACTTCCATCAGGAACTTAGTTTCAAGGAATTCAGCCTTTCGAGCAACAAATACATTCTGCTCGGAAGGATCATAGAAATAATATCCCATATCATCCTTGGGATATCCTATGAAGATACACTTCGTGGATCGAGCATTCAACTTATTAGGGACGTAACGCTTAAGGTAAGCTTCACATCCCCATACCTTTAAGTATGATAGAGATGGAGGTTTTCCAAACCACATCTCATGAGGTGTTCGTTCCACTTTCTTGGTTGGGGCCATATTTAAAATACGAGCTGCAGAGCATAGACAATAACCCCAAAATGATAGAGGTAATGAGCTTCTAGCCATCATAGATCGAACCATATCCATTAGGGTTCGGTTCCTCCTTTCGGAAACACCATTAAGTTGGGGTGTTCCAGGAGGAGTAAGTTGCGAAATAATCCCACAACCTTTAAGATGATCTTGGAAAGCATCGCTTAGGTATTCACTTCCTCTATCGGTACAAAGTACCTTAATTGTCTTATTGAGTTGATTTTGTACTTCGTTTTGATATTCCTTGAATGCTTCAAAAGTTTCGTCCTTGTATCTTAATAAGTAAACATATCCGAAACGACTAAAGTCATCAATGAAAGTAACGAAGTATCTTTCACCATTCCTAGTCATGGGCTTAAAGGGTCCACATACATCCGAATGTATTAATCCCAATAAGTCTTTAGCCCTTTCATAGGTCCCTATGAAAGGTGCTTTAGTCATTCTGCCTTGTAAACAAGATTCACATACATCAAATGAGTCTAGCTCACTTGATTTCAAAAGGCCATTCTTTTGAAGTGTATGCATTCGGTTCTTGTTTATGTGACCAAGGCGATAATGCCATGAGTAGGAATCACTCAAATCCCTTTTGAGTTTCTTGGTGTTTGCATGGTATATTGAGCTATTGTATGATGTGTCATCATGAACCAATTCATAAATACCATTCGAAGGCAAAGCCTTAAAATAGAACACATTATCTAAAGAAACATGGATATCATCATTAATGAAATTAAGATTAAAACCATATTATTTCAAACGGGATACAGAAATAATGTTTCGAGCTAAATCGGGTGCATACAAAACATTTTTCAAAATAAGTTCCAAACCACTTGGAAGCTTTAAAATAAAGTCTCCTTGAGCTACTATGTGCACCTTAGCTCCATTTCCCATGTAGAGACTTGATGTTCCCGCTTCTTGTTTACTTCTTTTGAACCCCTGCATAGAATTGCAAATGTGAGTTCCACATCATGTGTCTAATACCCATGTATTAGAAGAAGTAATACTAAGCTCAATGTATACCATATATACATTACCTGAGGTTTGCCCTGCATCCCACTTTTCTTTCAACTCCTTTAGGTAGACCGGGCAGTTGCGTTTCCAGTGACCCATTTCACCGTAACCAAAGCACGGATCTTCCTTGGGGTTGTTATTGTTGGTTGGGGTAACCATCTTCCCCTTTCCCTTTCCCTTTCCCTTTCCCTTTCCCTTGCCCTTGCCTTGGTAGGCGGGTCCTTTCCTCTTAGCCCCTTTTGGCTTAAAAGTGTTATTGGTTTTGGACCCACCTTCATTGATCATAAACATGGGTGAAGCCCTTTTATCCATGCTCGCTTCGGCCGTCTTAAGCATGGCATGTAATTCGCCAATGCTCTTATTGTGACGACCCGGAAATTTCTGACCAAATTTAAACTTGATCTTTATATGATTTTGACATGATAAGCAAAGTCTGTTATCTTGAGTCTCAAAATTTTTGAATTTGTTTTTACACATTTATTGGACCTTCGACTATTTCCGACAATTTACGAACAATTTTTTTTATAATATATGAATTCTATACATAAATAATATTGTAATCAATAACAATTAGAGATTCAATATATTAATTACTAAACAAGATAAAATTAATAAATTGTGTTACAAGTTTGAATATAAATGTTATATTAATATTATATTCATTACTTTCATTATTATTATTATTATTATTATTATTATTATTATTATTATTATTATTATTAATAGTGTATCATTAATATTATTATATAAAATATATATACATATATATAAATTTGATATATATACAAATTGTTATAGTATTGTTATTACTAATATTATTATTATCATTAATAATTTTAGAATTAGTACAATTAGTATTATTATTATTAATATTAATATCAGTATTAGTAATATTATTATTTCCAATATACAATATATAATTATGAAAGTTTGATATGTATGATTTGTCATATTTATTAATTATTATTAAACTTATCCTTTTATTTATAAATCCTTAATAATATTATCTATTATTATTATTAATAATATTATTAACGCTATTATTAACAATTATCAATATACTTGATATTAAGAATTTGTATTATTAATTTTAGTATTATTTATAATATTAGAAGTAATTATTATTATTAATTTACTTTTATATTTATTTAATTAGATAAAAATATATAAAGAAATTAACAGATGGTACTATATTGTTACACATAACTATCATACTATATCTGATTTATAGAATTCGTACAAACAAGATCAAATCACATATATGATTCCGAATTCAGTTTGATGTAGCTTTCCATACTGTGTTACAATTTTGTTCTGTCTCTAATCTGTTATCCATCTATCTCAATTTTTGATTTTCTTTAACTTCTTCCTCTTATCTGCTTGATATCACCGTCGATTCTTTCTCCAATATCAAACCTTTCACCATCTTGAGTCCCTTTCTGTTTCCATATCACTTTCACTAGCAATAATATAAGATATATATATAACTATGTATACATAGACATGAGATACTTAAGAAGAAACCCACTTGCATAAACCTACGGTCACCATGACAACCGAGAACAAACCATCCACCACCTCCATGATCATCTGCTACCCGCTAGTTTCTGTTTCCATTGTGAACATATCACCATAACAACCCCCACTAACTTCCAACCATCGACAAATATCACCCCAAACCGTGCACTATCACCACCTCAAACATTCCACCATCTACTTTATTCTCATTCTATATATTTACATGATAGCTCTTGATATCTATATATATATATATGCATACTTATGAGAAGTATTATATGAACCATCTTCTTCATCTTTGATCAACCCCAACATCGAACCATTTAAATCATCTTCACCATAACATCAAAAACCATAGAAAGGCTGCTGCCATATTTCTTTCCTGTTTCGACTTACACACCCTCCATCGTTTCATCTCTCTCATCCTCTCTATCTCTTCTATCAATTTTTTTTTTCTTTCTGATGATAATCGAACACAACCGTATTATTTTTTTCTTTCTGTTTCCATGTTAAACCACCACTTGTTACACCACCTTGAGACCACCTTTCATACACCACTTCGAACTACTTATTTTCTATTTGTTTGATCTTCATCACCACCATGAATTACCACCAAACAAATCGCATCTGCAAATTTTTTTTAATGTCTCGTATAACACACATACACCTCATGCAAAACACCACTTGTTATATATATATTCCTTTTTGAAATCCGCTACTACTCGAGTATTATTGTTGTTTGTTTTTTTTTTTTTAGCGACAATCACCAATCCTAAAATACCCACTTGCCAATTTTCTTTTCACGAGTGGATTCTAAAAGTAGAAATATTGTAATGTAATGAAAAATGGGTCTCTGATTTTATAGTTTAACATTTTAAAATTCATTAACTTGGAGTTAAAAATTTCAATTTGGTCACTTTATGATAGTGGAACAAAAACATCCCATATTGGCCGACACCTCTTAATATTTGTGGGGAACGTTTTTTTTTTTTTTATTTAAGGGACCATAGAAGGATTCGACTTCTATTTATGATTAGAAACAACATTCATTGAAATTTATATTACTCGATCCTAAACAATGATGAAGATATGGGTCGGTGTGTCATGTGATGATGATGAGATAAAGATGCCGAAATAATTAAAGGAAAGATGATGGTTTCGGTGGGGGTATAGTGGGTCAGTCAAATACCAATTCACTTTCTATCCCACATGCAAAAATAAACAAAGATGATGATAGTTTATGCATATGGCGAGTGCAAAAGAGGAACATGATGATTGTAATTAAAATAAGATGATTATGATAGTTAATGGGAAAATGACGTGGTGCTAATACATATTAAAACACGATGATGCAAACATTAGTTAATCCCTGCATTTTTCGGTGGAGATTCATGAAAACAAAACAGTCCACGAATTTTTATTTTTTTTCTGTTGGGCTTATTAAATCATTAGTTTGGCTACCTGGGCCGAGATCCGTTTCTTGTTTCTGTTTGAGCCTAGAGTTAGTGAGGAGGCTATGGAAGAGTTAAATGAAATTTAATCACGGTTAGAGCAGATAAACCAAAACGGACGAATGGTTAGGGTGCGGTGTTGTTGAGCGGGAGGTCGAGGGTTCGAGCCCTATCTTGGGCATTCTTTTTGGGAAAACTATTAAGGTAGTCTTCTTTATTATTATTATTATTATTATTATTATTATTATTATTATTATTATTATTATTATTATTATTATTATTATTATTATTACAACTATATTATTATTATTATCAATAATACAAATAATAATATAATTATTATTACAATAAAAGTTAGTTATATAAAAATACACTTAATAAAAACTATATTTTTTTAAATTATTTATTTAAAGTATATACAGTAAATATATTTAAATTAATAATGAAACACATGAATTACTAAAATAGCAGTTATATTAATAATAATACATAAATTTTATTCGATTACTATTATATGTGTTAATATATATAAATGAAATAGGTTCGTGAATCCGAGGCCAACCCTGCATTGTTCAGTTTCATCGTATGAATATTTTTACCACAAAATATTGGATGTGAGTTTCATTTGCTCCCTTTTTACTCTTTACGTTTTTGGGCTGAGAATACATGCAAATGCTTTATTAACTGTTTTTACAATATTTATATGCGTGAGTTTCATATGATCCCTTTTACTCTTTACATTTTTGGGCTGAGAATACATGCAAATGCTTATTAACTGTTTTACAATATTTATATGCGTGAGTTTCATTTGCTCTCTTTTACTCTTTATGTTTTTGGACTGAGAATACATGCAAATGCTTTATTAACTGTTTTAAAATATTTATATGCGTGAGTTTCATTTGCCCTTTTTTACTCTTTACATTTGTGGGCTGAGAATACATGCAAATGCTTTATTAACTGTTTTACAATATTTATATGCGTGAGTTTCATTTGCTCCCTTTTTACTCATTACATTTTTGGGCTGAGAATACATGCAAATGCTTTATTAACTATTTTTACAATATTTATATGCGTGAGTTCATTTGATTCCCTTTTACTCTTTACACTTATGGGACTGAGAATACATGCGCTGTTTTTATAACTGATTTATTAAATGCTTTTGAAATATATTTTGAACTGCGAATACATGAAATGCTTTTATAAATGTTTGACGAGATAGACACAAGCAAAACATTCCTCGAATGAATTATTATGCAGACAGAAGTTCTGCGGATTATTATTGAATTATGTGGACATGATAATTGCCACCATTGAATTATGTGGACATGATAATTGCCACCATTGAATTATGTGGACATGATAATTGCCACCAATTGAAGTGAATGTTATGTATCGTGAGAATGATTTTATACACAGGTTAGGTGTATGTTATTTTTGTGCACAAGATATGTGTGCGGTTACTATGATTTATGAAAAATGGTTGCGTACACGAGAAAGGTGTACTGTATTTAAAAGATATCGCATGTACATTACAGGTGGGTATAGGATTCAGGCCCATTTGTACCATGCAGCATTTAAATCTTGTGGTCTATCAAAATGATGAATTTTATTATTTTATGATAAACTTATGAACTCACCAACCTTTTGGTTGACACTTTAAAGCATGTTTATTCTCAGGTATGAAAGAAATCTTCCGCTGTGCATTTGCTCATATTACATGGAGTCGTTTATGGCATATAGAGGTCAGAACCTCGCAATGGGACCAACTGTTGAAGACTTCGTCTAGATGGATTAGGACGGGGCATTTCAGTTGGTATCAGAGCGGTGGTCGTAGCGAACCAGGTCTTGCATTAGTGTGTCTAACTAGTAGTTGTTAGGATGCATTAATGAGTCTGGACTTCGACCTGGTCTACATGTTAGAAACTTTGCAAATCATTCCTTGTCGAAAAATATCTACTTATCATTTTCAGTCTCGACACGTCTTATTGCAATTATTGTATAGATGATGTACAGACGAATTCATATTCCATCACGTTAGACCTTATCTGACACATTTCCTTAATTCCCTCCGTAATCTACGGGATCTTCTGTACTATATTAGGTATTCTATGTAATTAGAATATCATCCGATATCCAAAATTCATTTCATATCGAAAACTCTTTATCTAACCATACAAAATGGAACTTGCCACTAGTTCAAGTCCCTCGGATTCCGATATGGAGTTTCACTTAAGCTCCGCAAGCAGTGTCACCAGAATGAATCAACTAATCAGCCATCCCCAATTCATTTAATTGGTTCGTAGTCTACTAAATCATTGGAGACAAGAAGAAGGCGATCCCTTCCACCCACCACATTCCCCTCTTGACGAAGAACTTGAAGCACTTACCGGCGAACCTGTTCGTAATACCATTTTCTCTCTCATTTCCAGAATATCTCGTCATGATTATATAATATCTCAATTCTAAATCTTATTCATCCGCCCGTTCCGACCGACAATCATCCCAATGTAATAGAAGAAGTCAACAAACTTCACGCTCGAGTAATCAATTTGGAGAATATGGTGCAAAACTTACCAGCTTCAGCAACATCAACAGTACCATCACCACCAACAACAGCAATATCCGTATCCCATACCTCAACATTACAATCTGTACCTCTAACATCAACATCATACTCACCATAGATACCAAGGAGTGCCAACAACAATGAACGATGAAGTATTGGTCCATAACTTCATTGAAGAAATATTCTGTGAAGAATATGTGGTTCCTAATAGTTTTAGAGATTACTTATTCTAGCTCAAACCGAAAATCATAGGAGTTTAATATCATATTAACTCAATAAATCCATGATTACATTTGAAAAAAATATATAAGTATATATGTTTTCATAAAGATTGTAATTAAAATTCTTTTGTACAAACTAATAATGGTGAAAATATTTTAACGGATAGGTGATACCCGAGGAATATTTAGTTTCACATTAATAAGTTACACTGTACATTCTTCGAATCTGATTCAACAGTCATTTACTATCCTACTTACATCCACAGATATACGAATCCGTTCACCACAGAATAACCATTTATATTCGATTTCATATTTGGATTTTGACATATCAGAATCCAACAAGTGGCATAATGAAGAAAATATTGGACAATTAACATGAACTAAAATATTGATTATAACATATGAAACTAAAAAAAAATTCTTCAAGTCTGCCACTTGATTTCATCTTAAACCTCATTTGTATCTTGACGATTCCAATCTGCGTTCAAACATTTCTTAATTCTTGAAAACACTTCAATCGAGAGGATGAACCAAACGCACTTCATCTACGGAAGAAAAGATTGATGCATATAGTTATGCACCTGAAAACACTCGGAACCTGAGTAAATGTTTAAAATATATCCGTGCTAACCCTTTGGGAGTTGTTATTACCAAAAATAACTTTGCAATCCCTTTTCAAATTAGCAAATTTTGTCACAGCTCCAGCAAGTCAACTTCGACTTTTCATTCGAAACAACCTTATTATAACCTTGATATATATGCGTGCTCTTTTATTGTTATCGGAGAACCTTTTATATTCCACCACATCACCAGCAGACGTACCAGCAACTTCGTTGCTCCTTGACTTAAATCTCTCCGACAAATCACTATATTTATCTATTGAAGTCTTATCATGAACTCATCCGCACTTTGTAACGAGAATTGTCATACCAATTACCAGAGATCAGCGTTTAATCATCTAAAAACACAATTTTCCTTAAACCACCTCGGATTGATAACCGATGATTCAGATATCGTAGCATTAAATGCAGAGGAAACAGAAAAATGGTAGATGGTCTAAAACGGCCAAAAGTTTGATGATAAAGAAAGGAGTGTTTGGAACGCTCGATAGAAAATTTGGTACTGAAAAATAGATTGAGCTAACCATGAAGGAGACCAAGGACAAATACAAGGACCAAACCCTATATTCAAAGAATCCAGGTAATTCTGGATCCGATGAAATCTTTAGAGAATATCTTGCTCCAAAGTCTTGTTAAAATCTTGCGGAAAATTTTTCTTCATCAACCTTCAAACTTAGAAATTTCAAAATATCATCATAAATATCTTCGATGTTTCTGAAGATATTTTCATAAATATTCCCATCTGAAATTATATACCTTTTCATGCTATCTGTACTACCTTATATTGGAAACTTCTGTAAAATCTAAGTATAAATTATGAATGAACTCTGAAGAAGTGTTGGAAATTGAAGCATGAGTTAGTATGATATAATGACGCTTGGCCAACGTGATTATATTACAGTAAGTCATGCTGAATTTCTAATGGAATGTGATGATGGTTCACAGATCATACCCTCATCATGTGTCATGTTACATAACTCTTTCATTCTACTTAACTTCTAAACATATCAAGAAAATATATCCTTGATAGTTCTATTCTCAGCGATTCTGGTAATTTGACAAATCAAATCGTGCTATTACGTTCTTTCCTGTTTAGAAAATTAAGTTCATTCGAAACTCCATACTTACGAATTCTGAACCATTACTCGCTTTACTAGAGGTCGAGAAGAGGATAAAAAGGCAAAGAGCTCCGGAACATAAGGAAAGATATAAAACTCGACAACAACACTGAAATCACAAACCTTGTACATTAATACGAATAGCAATATAAAGACACGGGAGTATGATAAACATAATTACCACAAGAGCGAAGTAGAAGTAAACAGATTCCTCTGGTGGGAGTTGGAATAGAAGAATGATTGTTGCGATAGTCAGAATGAGGTTAAGAACCAGAGTTGGATTAAGCATTTTCACAATCATTGAAAGTATGGATCGAAAAAGAAAGTATTGGAGTGGTGAAAATAATGGAACGGAAGAAGTTCATTTATAGTGAAAATACCAGACAAAACAACCGAGACAGATAATCATATTTAAATTATAGAGATCTTAATTTCCATAAATCTCGAAGAATCAGATCTTATAGATTTTCAAGATTTTCTTTTAAATCTCTTGAATTTCGGAATCCACCGTGACTACGTCAAAAGTTAAATCTCTATCTCAATCTATTGTGGCAGCTTCACTCGTACGCTTCACATAATCGAATTGTTTTATCTATATTAATCAATAGTGATAAAACTCTATTAAACAACTCATATTCCTCATGAAAACATTTTTATGGTTAACCATTACGATCTTTCTCAAATTTCGAGACGAAATTTCTTTAACGGGTAGGTACTGTGACGACCCGGAAATTTCCGACCAAATTTAAACTTGATCTTTATATGATTTTGACATGATAAGCAAAGTCTGTTATCTTGAGTCTCAAAATTTTTGAATTTGTTTTTACACATTTATTGGACCTTCGACTATTTCCGACAATTTACGAACAATTTTTTTTATAATATATGAATTCTATACATAAATAATATTGTAATCAATAACAATTAGAGATTCAATATATTAATTACTAAACAAGATAAAATTAATAAATTGTGTTACAAGTTTGAATATAAATGTTATATTAATATTATATTCATTACTTTCATTATTATTATTATTATTATTATTATTATTATTATTATTATTATTATTATTATTATTATTATTATTATTAATATTAATAGTGTATCATTAATATTATTATATAAAATATATATACATATATATAAATTTGATATATATATAAATTGTTATAGTATTGTTATTACTAATATTATTATTATCATTAATAATTTTAGAATTAGTACAATTAGTATTAGTATTATTAATATTAATATCAGTATTAGTAATATTATTATTTCCAATATACAATATATAAATATGAAAGTTTGATATGTATGATTTGTCATATTTATTAATTATTATTAAACTTATCCTTTTATTTATAAATCCTTAATAATATTATCTATTATTATTATTAATAATATTATTAACGCTATTATTAACAATTATCAATATACTTGATATTAAGAATTTGTATTATTAATTTTAGTATTATTTATAATATTAGAAGTAATTATTATTATTAATTTACTTTTATATTTATTTAATTAGATAAAAATATATAAAGAAATTAACAGATGGTACTATATTGTTACACATAACTATCATACTATATCTGATTTATAGAATTCGTACAAACAAGATCAAATCACATATATGATTCTGAATTCAGTTTGATGCAGCTTTCCATACTGTGTTACAATTTTGTTCTGTCTCTAATCTGTTATCCATCTATCTCAATTTCTGATTTTCTTTAACTTCTTCCTCTTATCTGCTTGATATCACCGTCGATTCTTTCTCCAATATCAAACCTTTCACCATCTTGAGTCCCTTTCTGTTTCCATATCACTTTCACTAGCAATAATATAAGATATATATATATAACTATGTATACATAGACATGAGATACTTAAGAAGAAACCCACTTGCATAAACCTACGGTCACCATGACAACCGAGAACAAACCATCCACCACCTCCATGATCATCTGCTACCCGCTAGTTTCTGTTTCCATTGTGAACATATCACCATAACAACCCCCACTAACTTCCAACCATCGACAAATATCACCCCAAACCGTGCACTATCACCACCTCAAACATTCCACCATCTACTTTATTCTCATTCTATATATTTACATGATAGCTCTTGATATCTATATATATATGCATACTTATGAGAAGTATTATATGAACCATCTTCTTCATCTTTGATCAACCCCAACATCGAACCATTTAAATCATCTTCACCATAACATCAAAAACCATAGAAAGGCTGCTGCCATATTTCTTTCCTGTTTCAACTTACACACCCTCCATCGTTTCATCTCTCTCATCCTCTCTATCTCTTCTATCAATTTTTTTTTTCTTTCTGATGATAATCGAACACAACCGTATTATTTTTTTCTTTCTGTTTCCATGTTAAACCACCACTTGTTACACCACCTTGAGACCACCTTTCATACACCACTTCAAACTACTTATTTTCTATTTGTTTGATCTTCATCACCACCATGAATTACCACCAAACAAATCGCATCTGCAAATTTTTTTTAATGTCTCGTATAACACACATACACCTCATGCAAAACACCACTTGTTATATATATATTCCTTTTTGAAATCCGCTACTACTCGAGTATTATTGTTGTTTGTTTTTTTTTTTTTTAGCGACAATCACCAATCCTAAAATACCCACTTGCCAATTTTCTTTTCACTAGTGGATTCTAAAAGTAGAAATATTGTAATGTAATGAAAAATGGGTCTCTGATTTTATAGTTTAGCATTTTAAAATTCATTAACTTGGAGTTAAAAATTTCAATTTGGTCACTTTATGATAGTGGAACAAAAACATCCCATATTGGCCGACACCTCTTAATATTTGTGGGGAACGTTTTTTTTTTTTTTTTATTTAAGGGACCATAGAAGGATTCGACTTCTATTTATGATTAGAAAAAACATTCATTGAAATTTATATTACTCGATCCTAAACAATGATGAAGATATGGGTCGGTGTGTCATGTGATGATGATGAGATAAAGATGCCGAAATAATAAAAGGAAAGATGATGGTTTCGGTGGGGGTATAGTGGGTCAGTCAAATACCAATTCACTTTCTATCCCACATGCAAAAATAAACAAAGATGATGATAGTTTATGCATATGGTGAGTGCAAAAGAGGAACATGATGATTGTAATTAAAATAAGATGATTATGATAGTTAATGGGAAAATGACGTGGTGCTAATACATATTAAAACACGATGATGCAAACATTAGTTAATCCCTGCATTTTTCGGTGGAGATTCATGAAAACAAAACAGTCCACGAAATTTTTTTTTTTTTCTGTTGGGCTTATTAAATCGTTAGTTTGGCTACCTGGGCCGAGATCCGTTTCTTGTTTCTATTTGAGCCTAGAGTTAGTGAGGAGGCTATGGAAGAGTTAAATGAAATTTAATCCCGGTTAGAGCAGATAAACCAAAACGGACGAATGGTTAGGGTGTGGTGTTGTTGAGCGGGAGGTCGAGGGTTCGAGCCATATCTTGGGCATTCTTTTTGGGAAAACTATTAAGGTAGTCTTCTTTATTATTATTATTATTATTATTATTATTATTATTATTATTATTATTATTATTATTATTATTATTATTATTATTATTACAACTATATTATTATTATTATCAATAATACAAATAATAATATAATTATTATTACAATAAAAGTTAGTTATATAAAAATACACTTAATAAAAACTATATTTTTTTAAATTATTTATTTAAAGTATATACAGTAAATATATTTAAATTAATAATGAAACACATGAATTACTAAAATAGCAGTTATATTAATAATAATACATAAATTTTATTCGATTACTATTATATGTGTTAATATATATAAATGAAATAGGTTCGTGAATCCGAGGCCAACCCTGCATTGTTCAGTTTCGTTGTATGAATATTTTTACTACAAAATATTGGATGTGAGTTTCATTTGCTCCCTTTTTACTCTTTACGTTTTTGGGCTGAGAATACATGCAAATGCTTTATTAACTGTTTTTACAATATTTATATGCGTGAGTTTCATATGATCCCTTTTACTCTTTACATTTTTGGGCTGAGAATACATGCAAATGCTTATTAACTGTTTTACAATATTTATATGCGTGAGTTTCATTTGCTCCCTTTTACTCTTTACGTTTTTGGGCTGAGAATACATGCAAATGCTTTATTAACTGTTTTAAAATATTTATATGCGTGAGTATCATTTGCCCTTTTTTACTCTTTACATTTGTGGGCTGAGAATACATGCAAATGCTTTATTAACTGTTTTACAATATTTATATGCGTGAGTTTCATTTGCTCCCTTTTTACTCATTACATTTTTGGGCTGAGAATACATGCAAATGCTTTATTAACTGTTTTTACAATATTTATATGCGTGAGTTCATTTGATTCCCTTTTACTCTTTACACTTTTGGGACTGAGAATACATGCGCTGTTTTTATAACTGATTTATTAAATACTTTTGAAATATATTTTGAACTGCGAATAGATGAAATGCTTTTATAAATGTTTGACGAGATAGACACAAGCAAAACATTCCTCGAATGAATTATTATGCAGACAGAAGTTCTGCAGATTATTATTGAATTATGTGGACATGATAATTGCCACCATTGAATTATGTGGACATGATAATTGCCACCATTGAATTATGTGGACATGATAATTGCCACCAATTGAAGTGAATGTTATGTATCGAGAGAATGATTTTATACACAGGTTATGTGTATGTTATTTTTGTGCACAAGATATGTGTGCGGTTACTAAGATTTATGAAAAATGGTTGCGTACACGAGAAAGGTGTACTGTATTTAAAAGATATCGCATGTACATTACAGGTGGGTATAGGATTCGGGCCCATTTGTACCATGCAGCATTTAAATCTTGTGGTCTATCAAAATGATGAATTTTATTATTTTATGATAAACTTATGAACTCACCAACCTTTTGGTTGACACTTTAAAGCATGTTTATTCTCAGATATGAAAGAAATCTTCCGCTGTGCATTTGCTCATATTACATGGAGTCGTTTATGGCATATAGAGGTCAGAACCTCGCAATGGGACCAACTGTTGAAGACTTCGTCCAGATGGATTAGGACGGGGCATTTCAGTTGGTATCAGAGCGGTGGTCGTAGCGAACCAGGTCTTGCATTAGTGTGTCTAACTAGTAGTTGTTATGATGCATTAATGAGTCTGGACTTCGACCTGGTCTACATGTTAGAAACTTTGCATATCATTCCTTGTCGAAAAATATCTACTTATCATTTTCAGTCTCGACACGTCTTATTGCAATTATTGTATAGATGATGTACAGACGAATTCATATTCCATCACGTTAGACCTTATCTGACACATTTCCTTAATTCCCTCCGTAATCTACGGGATCTTCTGTACTATATTAGGTATTCTATGTAATTAGAATATCATCCGATATCTAAAATTCATTTCATATCGAAAACTCTTTATCTAACCATACAAAATGGAACTTGCCACTAGTTCAAGTCCCTCAGATTCCGATATGGAGTTTCACTTAAGCTCCGCAAGCAGTGTCACCAGAATGAATCAACTAATCAGCCATCCCCAATTCATTTAATTGGTTCGTAGTCTACTAAATCATTGGAGACAAGAAGAAGGCGATCCCTTCCACCCACCACATTCCCCTCTTGACGAAGAACTTGAAGCACTTACCGGCGAACCTGTTCGTAATACCATTTTCTCTCTCATTTCCAGAATATCTCGTCATGATTATATACTATCTCAATTCTAAATCTTATTCATCCGCCCGTTCCGACCGACAATCATCCCAATGTAATAGAAGAAGTCAACAAACTTCACGCTCGAGTAATCAATTTGGAGAATATGGTGCAAAACTTACCAGCTTCAGCAACATCAACAGTACCATCACCACCAACAACAGCAATATCCGCATCCCATACCTCAACATTACAATCTGTACCTCTAACATCAACATCATACTCACCATAGATACCAAGGAGTACCAACAACAATGAACGATGAAGTATTGATCCATAACTTCATTGAAGAAATATTCTACGAAGAATATGTGGTTCCTAATAGTTTTAGAGATTACTTATTCTAGCTCAAACCGAAAATCATAGGAGTTTAATATCATATTAACTCAATAAATCCATGATTACATTTGAAAAAAATATATAAGTATATATGTTTTCATAAAGATTGTAATTAAAATTCTTTTGTACAAACTAATAATGGTGAAAATATTTTAACGGGTAGGTGATACCCGAGGAATATTTAGTTTCACATTAATAAGTTACACTGTACATTCTTCGAATCTGATTCAACAGTCATTTACTATCCTACTTACATCCACAGATATACGAATCCGTTCACCACAGAATAACCATTTATATTCGATTTCATATTTGGATTTTGACATATCAGAATCCAACAAGTGGCATAATGAAGAAAATATTGGACAATTAACATGAACTAAAATATTGATTATAACATATGAACTTGATAATGCTAAAAATGAATATATATTTCATAGCATTATTCCTCAAGAAAGACAAGCTTTTAGTTGCAATTATTCTATTTACAAGTGATATTCGTTTAAATAATAAAAGTTGAAGACAAAAGACAGATTCGACGAATTGAAGACGCAAACGACCAAAAAGCTCAAAAGTACAAAAGACAATCAAAAAGGTTCTAATTATTGATAAGAAACGTCTCGAAATTACAAAAGTAAAAAATTCAAAACGCAAAGTACAAAATATAAAATTGTACGCAAGGACGTTCGAAAATCCGGAACCGGGACCAGAGTCAACTCTCAACGCTCGACGCAACGGACTAAAAATTACAAGTTAACTATGTATATAAATATAATATAATATATAATTAATTATATTAATTATATATATATTATATTTATAAATAAAAACCGTCGGCAGAGAAAGACTCCAAAGTGTGAGCTGAAATTTCAAACTCCGCGACTCGCGGAGTTTGAAGGCCAAAATGGCCGCGAGTCGCGGAGCCCCCAGTTTTGAAACTCCCTATAAAGCAAACCGAAATCTGATCATTTTCATCATCTTTTTTCTCCTCATTCATACGATATATATATATATATATATATATATATATATATATATATATATATATATATATATATATATATATATATATATATATATATATATATATATAATTTATATTTTAATTTTAATTATAATTCTAATAATAAGGGTATGTTAGCGAATATTGTAAGGGTGTAAGTCAAAATTCTGTCCGTGTAACGCTACGCTATTTTTAATCATTGTAAGTTATGTTCAACCTTTTTACATTAATGTCTCGTAGCTAAGTTATTATTATGCTTATTTAAAACGAAGTAATCATGATGTTGGGCTAATTACTAAAATTGGGTAATTGGGTTTTGTACCATAATTGGGGTTTGGACAAAAGAACGACACTTGTGGAAATTAGACTATGGGCTATTAATGGGCTTTATATTTGTTTAACTAAATGATAGTTTGTTAATGTTAATATAAAGATTTACAATTGGGCGTCCTTATAAATTACCATATACACTCGATCGGACATGATGGGCGGGGTATTTATATGTACGAATAATCGTTCATTTAACCGGACACGGGAATGGATTAATAGCCACTAGAATAATTAAAACAGGGGTGAAATTACATTCAAGGGTAATTGGTGTAATTGCTAACAAAGTAGTAAAACCTTGGTTTACACGTAGTTGATAACCTGGTGTATTCATTAAACAAAGTATTAAAACCTTGTTACAATTCGAATCCCCAATTAGTTGGAATATTTAACTTCGGGTATAAGGATAATTTGACGAGGACACTCGCACTTTATATTTATGACTGATGGACTGTTATGGACAAAAACCAGACGGACATATTAAATAATCCAGGACAAAGGACAATTAACCCATGGGCATAAAACTAAAATCAACACGTCAAACATCATGATTACGGAAGTTTAAATAAGCATAATTCTTTTATTTCATATTTAATTTCCTTTATTTTATATTTAATTGCACTTCTAATTATCGCATTTTTATTGTTATTGTATTTAATCGCACTTTTAATTATCGTACTTTTTAATTATCGCAAGTTTATTTTATCGCACTTTTATTATTCGCAATTTCATTTATCGTTATTTACTTCACTCTTTAAATTAAGTCTTTTATTTATTTAATATTTTACATTTGGTTTTAACTGCGACTAAAGTTTTAAAATTGACAAACCGGTCATTAAACGGTAAAAACTCCCCTTTATAATAATAATATTACTTATATATATATATTTGTATTTTTATAAAAGTAAACTAATATAGCGTTGAGCTTTGTTTAAAAAAGATTCCCTGTGGAACGAACCGGACTTACTAAAAACTACACTACTGTACGATTAGGTACACTGCCTATAAGTGTTGTAGCAAGGTTTAAGTATATCCATTCTATAAATAAATAAATATCTTGTGTAAAATTGTAGCATATTTAATAGTTTTTCCTAGTAAAATATAAACTATTTCGTATCCCTTAGCTTTGACATCAAGTATTTTTGGCGCCGCTGCCGGGGAACTTTCTTAAACGCCGGAAGCGCAACGCTAATATAAAAAAAAGATTTTTTAACTTTTATTAAAAGTCGCTTTTGTAAAAATACGTTTTAAATATTCGAAAATATAAAAAGAAAAACAAAAATATAAGTATTTTTAAGATTTTGTTAAATATTTAAGTTTTATAAGTTTCTTTATTTTTATTTTAGTTTATAAAAATATAAGTTTTATTTAAATATCTTTTATTTATATAAAAACAGAAAACAGAGAAAAAAAAAAACCAAAAAAAAAAACGCGTAAAATTTCAAACTGCTCCAGAGTTGAATTTTGGAACCCCGCAACTCGCGGGGTTTGATGCAATAAATACCGCGACTCGCGGAGATTTTCTGACAGGCGACAAAACCCTAATTCAGCATTAATTACGGATAATTATTAATTATTATTATTATTTAACCCTAATTATTATTATTATTATTATTAGTTTTATTTTAACTTTTACTTTTTAATTAATTTGTATTTTTAGTTTAATTAATTTATTTAAATTATAAAATTAATAGTTTTATTAAATAAATAATATAAAATAATATTTTTATAAAAATTGTACTTTTTACAACTTTTTGTATATTTTTATATTTTGTCCCTTTTTAATCGCTTTAGCGTAACTTTTGTATTTTTAGCTCATATTTAGTTTTAAACTTAGTTTTTGCCATAGTTATTTTTACTCCTAGATTTTTAGGCTTTGCCGTAGAATTCCTTAAGTGCTTTTTCTTTAGACTAAGATTTAGGTACTTAAGAATTTTGCGACGCCTTTTTAAGTTTTAGTTTCTTTTTAAGTTATTTCCATTTGGGATTTAGTTTTTCTTGTAAGCTTTAATATTTTTAGACGACCTTTTACTATGTATCAATTATCATTCCAATTAGTAATCTCAATTTGCGATTATAATTTTAAGTTAGTTGTAGTAATAAGGTTAGGTTAGTCAAGTATTTTTAAGTTTTATAAGTTTCTTTTATTTTTCCGTCACCTTTTATTTTTCAACCATTTTTCTTTTTCGATTTTTCTTTTTCGACGAACTCTTTTTCTTTCTTATTTCTCGCTATTCTAGTTTTAGGACATAGATTTTTATTCTACTTCTTATCTAAATTTCTTAAAATTACGAAAATTTATTTTAAGTGGTTAAATTGATAGACATCAAAATTTTCTGGTTCGTAGTAATAGTTGGATTTGTACGTGGACCGGGTTATTGGAGCCAAACAGTCCTCAATTATATTGAGACCAAACGAATCCTGCCCCTCTGCTGCATCTTTTGGCTATTCGAAACGTGGGCAAAATCAGAAAAGTCTATTGATTGGATAACTTATTATAATTTTTCTTTCCTTTTAAAAACTAATAGGATATTCAGTGAATGCACCGAGCAAGACGTTCACCACCTTTTGTACGTTCACCACCTATAACTAGATCAAGACATTTAGCAAATATAACCGCCGTTAATTTTTCTTTAGAATCGTCATCCAGTAGACCAAGTACTTCAGTTCAAATTTCCGATAATCCATTTTTTGAACCCGACCTCACAATTGAGAATCCGGAAAATATTCAGGAACGGTTCGTAGATCCTGAACCATTAAACTTTCCTCCGGAGCCACCAATCATTCAAACAGAGATTGTTGAGGAACGAACCATTAAATCAGAATCATCTAGTGATACCGATTCAACAAATTCAATTATGGAGAATCTGGAACCTTTAAGTATGGAAGACCGAATGAGAGCTAAACGCACTGGCCAAGGTCACGCAATTACTCATCCAGACATTAATGCGCCAGATTATGAAATCAAAGGAAAAATTCTACACATGGTGACTAATCAATGCCAATTTAGTGGTGCGCCGAAGGAAGATCCAAATGAACATCTACGTACCTTTAATAGGATCTGCACACTATTTAAAATCCGAGAAGTGGAGGATGAACAGATATATCTCATGTTATTTCCTTGGACTTTAAAGGGAGAAGCCAAAGATTGGTTGGAATCGTTACCTGAAGGGGCGATCGATACATGGGATGTTTTAGTTGACAAATTTCTTAAACAATTCTTTCCTGCATCTAAAGCTGTAAGACTTCAAGCAGAAATTGTTACGTTTACACAGAAACCAAATGAAACTCTATATAAGGCATGGACAAGATATGGAAAGTTATTAAGAGGATGTCCGCAACATGGTTTAGACACCTGTCAAATAGTACAAATATTCTACCAAGGATGCGACATCACTACAAGAAAAGACATAGATATAGCAGCTGGTGGTTCTATTATGAAGAAAACCGAAACTGATGCTTACAAAATTATTGATAACACTGCTTCCCACTCACATGAGTGGCACCAAGAAAAAGATATCATTAGATCATCTAAAGCAGCTAGAGCCGATTCTAGCCATGACTTAGATTCCATTTCCGCAAAGATAGATGCTGTGGAGAGACGAATGGAAAAGATGACTAAGGATATTCACTCAATACGAATTAGTTGTGAGCAGTGTGGAGGACCACATTTGACAAAAGATTGTCTCAGTATTGAATTAACAATGGAACAAAGAGAGAATATTTCATACATAAACCAAAGGCCTGGAAATAATTATCAGAATAATTATCAACCGCCAAGACCGATTTACAATCAAAACCAGAATTATAACCGAAATATTCCATACAACAACCAACAAGGTCCTAGCAATCAACAAGTATCCAATAATACTTACAATCAGCAAAGACCGAATTTTCAAAACAAACCACCACAACAACCCGATGATAAAAAGCCGAATTTAGAAGATATGATGACAAAGCTAGTTGAAACTCAAACGCAGTTTTTCACATCTCAGAAACAAACCAATGAACAAAATGCTCAAGCATTTAGAAATCAACAAGCTTCTATTCAAAATCTGGAACAAGAAGTGAGTAACCTAGCAAGGTTAATAGGTGAAAGAAAACCGGGAAGTCTACCTAGTGATACAAACGCTAACCCCCGGAGTGAAACAGCTAAAGCCATTACCACAAGAAGTGGTACAACACTTAAACCACCTGAAATACCTGTAACTTCTGATGAAGCCATTCCTACTCCACAAGAACCACAACCTGATCAAGATAAGGAAAAAGAACCGGTAGTTGAAAAGGTTAATGAAGATAACACAGTTAAGGATAAACCTTATGTTAAACCATACCAACCACCACTTCCTTACCCGAGTAAAATGAAGAAAGAAAAACTTGAAGCCGAGCAATCCAAATTCTTGGATATGTTTAAACAGATAAATGTAAATCTTCCTTTCATTGATGTGATTTCAGGAATGCCTAGATATGCTAAATTCTTGAAAGATCTAATCTCAAATAGAAAGAAAATGGAAGAACTCTCGGCTGTTACTATGAATGCTAATTGTTCAGCAGTGCTGTTGAATAAGATACCAGAAAAATTATCTGATCCAGGAAGTTTCACAATTCCATGTTTTCTGGGTAGTCTTAGTTCAATAGAAGCATTGGCAGACTTAGGTGCTAGTATAAATCTAATGCCATATTCACTATACACTAAACTAGACCTTGGAGAATTGAAACCAACCAGAATAAGCATACAACTAGCCGATAGATCAATAAAATATCCTAGAGGGATAATGGAGAACATGCTAGTTAAAGTTGGTACTTTAGTATTTCCAGTAGATTTTGTTGTTTTGGACATGGAAGAAGATTCTCAAGTTCCTCTCATATTAGGAAGACCATTCTTAAACACGGCTAAAGCAATGATAGACGTGTTCGGTAAGAAACTGACCCTAAGTATAGAGGATGAGAGTGTTACCTTTTCAGTTGATAGAGCAATGCAACAACCACAATCTGCAGATGATACATGTTATTATATTCAAACTATAGATGCACATGCAGAATTATTAGAAGAATTTCCAGAATTACAAGGAACAGGAGAATGTTCTTTAGGAGAAGGTAATGAACCAATTGATGAAGCTGAAATGTTAGCTACACTTATAGCTAATGGATATGAACCAACAACAGAAGAAATTCAAATGCTAAAAGAAGAAGACAGATATCGATATAAATCATCGATAGAAGAACCTCCGAAATTAGAGTTAAAGCCACTTCCAAACCATTTGGAATATGCTTATTTACATGGTGAATCTGAATTTCCTGTAATAATATCGTCTTCTCTTACTGAAAATGAGAAATCACAACTCATTTCGGTGTTGAAAGCTCATAAATCAGCCATTGCATGGAAGATTCATGATATTAAAGGAATAAGTCCTTCGTATTGCACACATAAAATCCTTATGGAAGAAGGTCATAAAATGTATGTGCAACCCCAACGAAGACTAAATCCTAATATGCAAGATGTAGTTAAGAAAGAGATTATTAAACTGCTAGATGCAGGTTTAATTTATCCAATCTCTGATAGTCCATGGGTAAGCCCAGTTCAATGCGTGCCTAAGAAGGGTGGCATGACTGTCATTACAAATGAGAAAAATGAGCTTATTCCTACTAGAACTGTAACAGGATGGCGTGTATGTATTGATTATAGAAAATTAAATGACGCCACCAGAAAAGATCACTTTCCCTTACCTTTCATTGATCAAATGTTGGAAAAATTAGCCGAAAATAGTTACTATTGTTTTCTAGATGGATTTTCCGGATATTTTCAAATTCCAATAGCACCCGAGGACCAAGAGAAAACCACATTCACGTGCCCTTATGGTACTTTTGCTTACAAACGCATGCCATTTGGACTTTGCAACGCCCCTGCAACCTTTCAAAGGTGCATGATGGCGATTTTTCACGACATGATAGAAGAATGCATGGAAGTTTTCATGGATGACTTTTCAGTCTTCGGTGATACATTTAAATCATGTCTAGTTAATCTGGAACGAATGCTAATTAGATGCGAACAATCAAATCTAGTACTTAATTGGGAGAAATGCCATTTCATGGTTAAAGAAGGCATCGTTCTTGGACATAAAATTTCAAAAGAAGGAATTGAAGTGGATAGAGCTAAAGTAGATGTAATTGCTAAACTTCCACATCCCACCAATGTTAGAGGAGTTAGGAGTTTTCTAGGGCATGCCGGTTTTTACCGACGTTTCATAAAAGATTTTTCTAAAATTGCCACTCCTATGAATAAACTCCTAGAAAAGGATGCGCCATTCATCTTTTCAGATGAGTGTATCAAATCTTTTAATATTCTTAAAGAGAAACTCACTAATGCGCCGATCATGATAACACCAAATTGGAATCTACCATTTGAACTAATGTGCGATGCAAGTGATTTTAAAATGGGAGCCGTTTTAGGACAAAGGATTGAAAAACGATTTCAACCTATATATTATGCTAGTAAGACATTACAAGGAGCACAAACGAACTATACAACTACTGAAAAAGAACTCCTTGCTATTGTCTTTGCTTTTGACAAATTTCGATCATATCTCGTTCTAGCAAAAACGGTGGTCTATACCGACCATTCTGCTCTTAGATACTTATTTTCAAAACAAGATGCTAAACCAAGATTAATCCGTTGGATCTTACTCTTACAAGAGTTTGATATTGAAATCCGAGATAAAAGAGGAGCAGAAAATCTCGCCGCTGATCATCTTTCTCGTCTTGAAAATCCCGAATTAGAAGTTCTAAATGAATCAGCCATACAAGACAATTTTCCTGATGAATATCTATTGAAGATAGATTATAAAGAAATTCCATGGTTTGCAGACTATGCAAACTACTTGGTTTGTGGATTCCTTGAAAAAGGATTATCGTACCAAAGACGAAAGAAATTCTTCAGTGATATAAAACACTATTTTTGGGAAGATCCACATCTGTTTAAAAGTTGTCCCGATGGAATAATACGCCGATGTGTATTTAGAGATGAAGCTAGTAAAATATTAAACCATTGTCACACAGGACCAACAGGAGGGCATTATGGGCCTCAACTAACAGCAAGAAAAGTTTATGAAGCTGGATTCTATTGGCCTACAATTTACAAAGACGCACACTTTCTTTGCAAATCCTGTGATGCTTGTCAAAGGGCCGGAAAAATAAGTCAACGTGATGAAATGCCACAAAATGTCATCCAAGTATGTGAAGTATTTGACATTTGGGGTATTGACTTTATGGGTCCATTTCCAAAATCTCATAATAATCTATATATACTCGTAGCCATTGATTATGTATCTAAATGGGCGAAAGCACAAGCTCTCCCAACTAACGATGCACGAGTTGTAGTCAACTTTTTAAAACGTCTTTTTGCAAAGTTTGGAACACCGAAAGCTTTAATAAGTGATCGGGGTACTCATTTCTGTAATAATCAACTTGAGAAAGTTCTTAAAAGATATGGAGTAACTCATAAAATCTCCACCGCATATCATCCACAAACAAGTGGACAAGTTGAAAATACCAACCGAGCTTTAAAACGTATTCTAGAGAAAACCGTGGGATCAAATCCGAAGGAATGGTCCATTAAATTGGAGGATGCACTCTGGGCTTTTAGAACAGCCTACAAAACTCCAATTGGAACCACACCTTTTAGACTTGTTTATGGAAAAGCATGTCATCTTCCAGTAGAAATTGAACACAAAGCATTTTGGGCTTTGAAGACATGTAATCTTGATTTACATGAAGCCGGACGTCTACGATTAAGTCAACTAAACGAATTAGAATAATTAAGACATGAAGCATACGAAAATTCGTTAATCTATAAAGAAAGAACGAAGAAATGGCATGATAAAAGAATCAGAAGTTCAAAAGAATTTAAAGAAGGAGACAGAGTTCTTCTTTTCAATTCACGATTCAAGCTATTTCCTGGAAAATTGAAATCAAGATGGTCTGGACCATTCATAATCAAAAGAGTTTTCCCATACGGAATGATAGAATTAATAAATTCAAAAGGGATTGAATTTAAAGTTAATGGTCACAGAGTTAAACATTACATACATGGTCCGATGGAAGTCGACAACGAAGTTAATCACAATTTCGACACCACAGCTAACTAAGTGTGGGGAGAATCAAGTCTTTAAAGGATAATATGTATTTCTGTTAGAGTTAGATTGTCTGTTTTCGTGTAGTTCTCAAAAATGGAACCCGAATGGTCTTTCCCTAGCAGACCCTAAAGAACTAGTCTTCTCCCCCCATTCTGAATTTTTATTTTTTTTAGGTTTTTACGAAATGAAGACTGCCTGTGAACTAAACCATGGTCTAATGCTACACGCTTTAATCACTAAACGTAATAATGACATACTACTGAGTGAATTAGTATCAGTAATCAGAGAAAGAATGGACGGAGTTAGAAAAGAATCCAGATGCGAAGATAATAAGTTACAATTTGGTAAAGGAAAATCAAAATCCGCAGCGAAAAGAAGAGCACGACACCTAGAACGATGTCACAAATGCGGAAAATGGTCACATGGAGGTAAATGTTCAAATAATCAAACCTATTCAAATACCGAATTTGTTACTTTATGCAGAGACGGACCGTTCATATGTTTAGAAGAAAAGACACTGAATGCTCGAGGTTACGCCTATGTAGCCATGGAAAACCAATTAAACCGACTATCTTATGAATGGGATAGATCATATAACTAAGAAATCTATTTCACAGGTATGTCTGTACAGTTTTTATTTTATTTTTATTTTTAACCTTTTGATAATAAACGCTAATTTGTTCGCTAAAAAGTATTAAATTGGTATTGAATAAAATTAGGTTTGGCGACCGAAATTATTGATATCATTCAAAAATTTATTACATCACTGCGAAATTTAACGTTTATTCTTAAGGTATAAATATCTTTAATCAATCAACCCAAAATATTTCAAAAATTCGTCATGAGTTAAATTAGGTCTTGGAACCGAAATTACTTTACCGAAAAGAGGGGCGCATATTTTTGATAATATTTGATTGATTAAAGTGGGATAAAAAGACAAAAAGATTTTTAATTTTATTTTTACCATGTTTTTAAAATTAATATTTAAATCTTAAATTAATATTGTAAACTTTGTAAAAACAATATATTTAAAATTGTAAATATTTGAAAAATTAATATAAGTTTGGTATGAATTTATAAATTTTTAAATTAAGTTTGGTGTGAATTTTTAATTTTTAAAATATAAATTTTTAATTTTATGCATTTCAATTTTAAGTTTGGTGTGAATTTTTTTTTTTTAAGTTATGTGAATTTAAAAACAAAAATTTACTTTATCTCATTAAGTTAAAAATATGATTTTTAAAATTCGTCGTAAGTTGAAGACTAGGTCTTTAAACCAAAATTGCTTTACCCGAGGGAGGGACGAGAACTTTTATTATCATTATTTTTAATCTTATTGAATTAAAGTATGCCAAAAACATTGAAAAAACCCAAAAATCTTAGCTTTTAAAACAATCGCTACAAAAAGACAAATTTTAAAATTTTGTCGAAGGACGGACTAGGACATCGATCCGAAACGACCTCGTCCTAAATAACAAGGGAAACAAAATTTTAAAAATTAAGTACTTAATTGTTTTATAAGTTAATGATTATATAAAAAAAAAAAAAATCAATCTCCGCGACTCGCGGAGTTTGAAGGGTTATTCACCGCGAGTCGCGGAGGGGTCGGATTACAGAAAAAAAATAAAGAGCTGCAACAGCTCAGTTTCACACACCACAAACAAAAAAAAAAAAAAAAAAAAACAGCTGCGAAAACCCACGAAAAAACCCGAGAAAAAACCCCAAAAATCACAATTTTTAACCGTTAATCACCAAATCTTTTACTAAAATCATGTTTAGAAGGATGCTATCTAGAAATTACTCAAGAAAAACGGTAAATTTCTACACCTAAACACCATTTAATCCGAAATTTGGTGTTCTTGAGCAATTTTTTCCCCAATTTGATTTTGATGCTTTTTAGTGTAATTATGATTAAATTGTTTATGTATTATGCTTGTATAACCTAGATTGATGCTGTTTAACATGATTAGAAGCCTTAAACTTCAAATTTTGAGTAATCTAGGGTTTGTGTTCTTGAGCAAATTTGGGGCTTTTTGATATAAACAGGTTATGACCGATTTTTGTCATGAATTGTTGCTAAATTGAGTAGTGTAACATGTCTAGGTAGTTAAATGATCCAAACTTTGAGCCTAAACATGATTTTGAGAATTAAAGTGGACTTTTTCAAGTCTAAAATTCATGAACTTGATTTTTGAAAGATAATGCCATTTGAGACTTGTTTAATTGCTAGTAATGATTATTTTGACATGTTATTTGAGTTGAATGATTATGAACTAGGCGAACATTTTCGTATATGCTTATTTGAAAAAGTGTAGATTTGATGAAAATATGAAAATGAGCTTAAGTTTGATATAAATTGATAATGTCATTGTAATTATTTTGATTGATGATTTTGCGGACACTAATGCATATTTGGATGCACAAAATTTGTGTTTGATGTGTTTTGCAGACTGAAAGGGGTGAATCTTCATCCCAAGCCCGCAATGCTCCTGCTGAGAATATGGAACAACAGGAGGTGGATAACTACTACAAGCAGGATATACCTCATCCAGTCATGACCTTTTCTGATATGCACTTGGAAGAGTTGCACCCGAACCTGAGATTTGACAGACTTTGGATAGATTATCCAAAATATCAAAGGGGTTTGCATACTCTTCATTCTAAGGTTGTTGAGGTACCGAGGGTCATAGAATGGGGACCCTTAGAAGCTGTAGAATTGGCCGGGCCAATTAGGGAATTACTTGTACAGAGGTATGGTAATTCTTCTTTTAATGACTGGGTACGTTTATTCACCATGCGTAGACCTGTATATAAAGTATGGTGTGAAGAATTGTTATGTAGTATAGAGTTGAATGATCGGGTAGCTAGTTTAACCGATCGTTCTTTTATTAGATTTTTGTTAGGCGGTTCGATGCGCCACATGTCTTTACTAGACATGGCTCAGGCTTTACGTATATATACGCCTGAGGAGTTAGCGTCTGCCGATTGTAGAGGATTGATACTAAACGGTAGAAAGATAGATGAAAATTTTGATACACACGGTGTGTGGAGTCAAATGACAAGCCATCACCGTTTCAAAGGGGGAAATTACTCTTATTTGGATATAGATAGAGCTGAATTAAGAGTAATTCATAGGTTTTTAGCTAATTCGATTACACAAAGGGGTAAAAACAAGGAAAAGGTAAATGAACAGGATTTGTTTTACCATATGTGTATTCGAGACCCACAAAGCGCTGTAAGTATACCATATTGTGTGAGTTATTATTTATCAGCTATGGTTCGGGGGATGAGACCGCATAGCATAATAGGAGGTGGTATTTTTATTACTTTGATTGGTGAATATCTCGGTGTGGATATAAGTCGGGGGGGATTATTAGTAGAAGAACCGGAACCCCGCGATACTATAGGTTTAAATGTATACCATGGTGCGAAAATTTTAAAGAGGCGAAATAACGCCGCAGTACGATACCATGGTAGACATCCACAGGTGGAGAGAAACCAACAGCAAGGTAATGTAGGAGGGGGGAATGAGATGCAAGAAATGCAAAGGTTTATAGCTTCTCAGGAATACGAAAATGCTAGACAGAGAGCATTTGAAGATTGGCAAGTTCATCAGAACCAAATCATAGCTCATTGCCAACATATAGGTAGAAACTATATTCCTACACCGAAACCCATCTTCCCTCCTTGGTCTATAGAGATGCAGCCACCATATCCTACGTATAACCCTGCCGAAGCATTCTATAGCACCTATGGTTATGCCTGGAACACCTATTGGTACCAATATCATCCTTAGTTTACTTATTTTTTTTATTTTGTAATTTGTAATGATTGATACGTTTAATACTTTTGTTAATATTGTAATCATTTTTATAATTATCTAACTTTTATTCTTAGATTTTAATAATTTTTGAATGTGGGGTAATATACCAAACTTCAAAAATATGTATATATGTTTGCAGTTTATCTTATGTACACAACAGGGTAAAACAACGCATTTTCAAAGACTGGCATTAAGTTCAGCAAAAGCAACTAATTTTGACGACAAGATGCAAAATATATGTGAAATAACAACAAGACGGAATGAACAAATGATGTGCACCATTTATCATTCAGCAAACAAACGCCAATATATTTGGAAACTTTGGTAAAAATTTAATCATTTTCACACAAATCACCCTCAATAATTTAAATTATTCCTGATTTCTTGCAAATGAGGGCATTGCAAGATCTTAAGTGTGGGAAGGGGTTAAATTCTTTCGGATTTTAAAATTTTTTACTTTATATACTTGGTTACCATTAAAAATACTAGTAAAGCAGTAGTTGTATTAGAATCTAGTGCTCTCTGATAATAAAGAACAGCCCTAGTCTTATATACTGACTACCCAATTCTAGTAAAATTTTTCAAAATTTTCAATTAAATGAACTCAAAATCATGTTTATACATATTTATGAACGATAAAACTAGGTTTTAACACCGAAATTATTGTTACCTCGGAAAGAACATAAATTGAGAAACAAACCAAAATGTTAAAATTCATTTAAAATGGAATAGAGGACGATAAAAAGGAAAATAAAAGCCAAGTGTGGGAAAATTTACCAAGTTATCTTAAACATATGTCACATATATCTGTAACAAATAACTGAAAATACTTTTGCTTTGGACTAAACTAAACTGTTTTACCCAATGAAAGAAAAGAAGAGATGGATCTACACGATGAATCAATTCCATCATTAAAAGGAAGTAAAGTCTTCCGAAAAAGAAACGCGCTTCTTGATTTAGGTCATGAAGTTGTCGTTCAGACCAGCTGTAGGCTGACGAAAAATCTAGAAAAGTCATCTCTAAAATCAGCAGGAAATCCACGGACCTCAGCATCAAACAGGGTCGCCATGTGGTCAGATTTATCCTAACCATGAGAAGGATTTATCTTGTAAAATGGGGGGGCACCATGCAAATTAGCTGGATAAGACTAATGAATCAGATCTCCAGAAAGGATAATCTCCTTAAAGATTAAAAATCAGCTTTTAAGACTGATATTACTCATTGACCTTAAGGATTGAGAATTACAAACTCATGGAATTCAATGATATCTAAACTCGAGCTTGAACGAGAAAATATTTTGATCAAAATTACAAACCGATTTGTTTTCTGAAAACCCTATTTTTAATGCGTTCATTACCATTGAACGTAAAATCCTAGGAATTCACCTGGAATTCATTAGGTCACCTGAACCAAATCGGGTGTCAACCGTAAGAACGGTGGTTGCATAGTGGTCAAAGACAGGACCTTGTGCCATACCGAAAAAATTATAAGGGTGAGCTTTACTATTGCTCCTACCAAGGATAGTAATTGCGTCCGACACGTTATAGACCATAATTAAAAGCATGTCAGGGGACATTGCCTTAACAGTTGCTTGTTCAACGCTTTCCTTTACAACCGGACGGTAGTTTACCGAAAGGTAATATACGGGACAAGTAAACTGGACGTGTTGCTTTCCAAATACAAGGTTAGCAAGTGGGTGACACAAAACCGCAAGTTTTGAGCTAAAATTTTCAAATCTGAAACCCACCAAACTCACAAAAATATTTTGCAAACACCGGTAAAGGGTTATTCCGGAAAACTTATCTAGGGTAAAAACTAGATTTAATTTTCAAAAGATCAAATGTTTTCATAAAGATCCAATTTCCTTAATGGATCTAAATTTTTATAGTCATGTGGGACTGTAAACTATATCGTTACTACCATTGTTTATATCACCGTATAGAAATCACTGATGTACAAAGTGTGAAGAATAAAGAAGTGATTCTTGTATTTCAAGACGATATTGCTTGAGGACAAGCAACGCTCAAGTGTGGGAATATTTGATAATGCTAAAAACGAACATATATTTCATAGCATTATTCCTCAAGAAAGACAAGCTTTTAGTTGCAATTGTTCTATTTACAAGTGATATTCGTTTAAATAATAAAAGGTGAAGACAAAAGACAGATTCGACGAATTGAAGACGCAAACGACCAAAAAGCTCAAAAGTACAAAAGACAATCAAAAAGGTTCCAATTATTGATAAGAAACGTCTCGAAATTACAAAAGTAAAAAATTCAAAACGCAAAGTACAAAATATAAAATTGTACGCAAGGACGTTCGAAAATCCGGAACCGGGACCAGAGTCAACTCTCAACGCTCGACGCAACGGACTAAAAATTACAAGTTAACTATGTATATAAATATAATATAATATATAATTAATTATATTAATTATATATATATTATATTTATAAATAAAAACCGTCGGCAGAGAAAGACTCCAAAGTGTGAGCTGGAATTTCAAACTCCGCGACTCGCGGAGTTTGAAGGCCAAAATGGCCGCGAGTCGCGGAGCCCCCAGTTTTGAAACTCCCTATAAAGCAAACCGAAATCTGATCATTTTCATCATCTTTTTTCTCCTCATTCATACGATATATATATATATATATATATATATATATATATATATATATATATATATATATATATATATATATATATATATATATATATATATATATATATATATATATATATATATATATATTTATAATTTATATTTTAATTTTAATTATAATTCTAATAATAAGGGTATGTTAGCGAATATTGTAAGGGTGTAAGTCGAAATTCTGTCCGTGTAACGCTACGCTATTTTTAATCATTGTAAGTTATGTTCAACCTTTTTACATTAATGTCTCGTAGCTAAGTTATTATTATGCTTATTTAAAACGAAGTAATCATGATGTTGGGCTAATTACTAAAATTGGGTAATTGGGTTTTGTACCATAATTGGGGTTTGGACAAAAGAACGACACTTGTGGAAATTAGACTATGGGCTATTAATGGGCTTTATATTTGTTTAACTAAATGATAGTTTGTTAATGTTAATATAAAGATTTACAATTGGGCGTCCTTATAAATTACCATATACACTCGATCGGACACGATGGGCGGGGTATTTATATGTACGAATAATCGTTCATTTAACCGGACACGGGAATGGATTAATAGCCACTAGAATAATTAAAACAGGGGTGAAATTACATTCAAGGGTAATTGGTGTAATTGCTAACAAAGTAGTAAAACCTTGGTTTACACGCAGTTGATAACCTGGTGTATTCATTAAACAAAGTATTAAAACCTTGTTACAATTCGAATCCCCAATTAGTTGGAATATTTAACTTCGGGTATAAGGATAATTTGACGAGGACACTCGCACTTTATATTTATGACTGATGGACTGTTATGGACAAAAACCAGCCGGACATATTAAATAATCCAGGACAAAGGACAATTAACCCATGGGCATAAAACTAAAATCAACACGTCAAACATCATGATTACGGAAGTTTAAATAAGCATAATTCTTTTATTTCATATTTAATTTCCTTTATTTTATATTTAATTGCACTTCTAATTATCGCATTTTTATTGTTATTGTATTTAATCGCACTTTTAATTATCGTACTTTTTAATTATCGCAAGTTTATTTTATCGCACTTTTATTATTCGCAATTTCATTTATCGTTATTTACTTCACGCTTTAAATTAAGTCTTTTATTTATTTAATATTTTACATTTGGTTTTAACTGCGACTAAAGTTTTAAAATCGACAAACCGGTCATTAAACGGTAAAAACCCCCCTTTATAATAATAATATTACTTATATATATATATTTGTATTTTTATAAAAGTAAACTAATATAGCGTTGAGCTTTGTTTAAAAAAGATTCCCTGTGGAACGAACCGGACTTACTAAAAACTACACTACTGTACGATTAGGTACACTGCCTATAAGTGCTGTAGCAAGGTTTAAGTATATCCATTCTATAAATAAATAAATATCTTGTGTAAAATTGTAGCATATTTAATAGTTTTTCCTAGTAAAATATAAACTATTTCGTATCCCTTAGCTTTGACATCAGAACTGTTTCGAAGCGCTCGACACGAGCTTGTTGAAGGAACATCTCCTTCAATTGTGTGATCATGTCAACTATGATGCTCGAAATCATTTTGGAGTTCTGGTATCATAGTCCCAAGCAAGAGGCAAGAAACTTGCACCGAATCGGTGCAATATTTCTCCCAATAAGCCATGCCTTCCGTATCATCCTCATCCGGTTGATCGGGAATGGGGTCTTCCAACACATACGCCCTGTCCTCTAGTTTGAGGACAATTCTTAGATTGCGAAACTAATCCATGAAGTTCGTATGGTTAAGTTTTTCCTTTTCGAGGATAGACCCTAACGATAGGTTGTTAAAATTGATTGGTGTGTTTGGAATGTTGTTGTTATTGGCGGCCATCTACAAAATTTAACAAAGTCGTTTAAGTATTAATTTTAATTTAACAATCAATACCCTTTAAATCCAATTGATATTTATTAAATTTTAGAATCCAACGGTAAACCAAATTTCGGTTAGGTGACCTTTATCCCGTCATTTGATTTAGCTAGGTAGTCATTATATGACAATTTCAATCCTTTTGCAACTTCTAAGTTATGGAATCATGCAATCTTTTTACATGGCATATTTATCCCATCAACGCCTATTTGTTCCTCATGCTTCGGTGACCCTAAGTTCATGATTCCCAAATCAAGTCGTCCTACTTGTGTAAATGTGTAAATTCAACATACAAGTGGTTAGGTGACGTTTATCCCACAAGTGTGCGAAATTCACCTTAATCATATTAGTTTGCTCATAATGGTTAGGTGATCTTTATCCCATCATGAGTTCCCTAATATGCCTAAGTGTCATACAATAAGGATGGCGTTTAACTTGTTTACCTTGTAAATAAGGGATTTTAAGTTTTCATTATTTCTAGTTTAAGAAAACTTTTATGCCATACACCAACATGCATTTAGCGTATGGTACTTATGAAAAACCATTTTCATGTCTTGTAATTAAGTCAATTACTTGATATAAACCATTTTATTAATGTGATCCTTTTCATGTTCTTAATAACCGTTTATTAATGTCCTTTTGCCACTTTTTTAATTTAACCAATTAAATTGTCATTTTGCATGTCGTTAATAATGTCTAATTTAACCAATTAAATTGTCATATAGCTTGTTGTTAACTTGTGATTTACTTGTAGCAACCAAACATATAAACACAATAAACAACCATGCATGCAAAACAAATATGTTCACAATCAAGCCATTTTGGTAGACATTTGTTTAGCCGAAAACAAATGCCACCGGTTAAGGGGTTATGACACAAAGTAGGAGATTTTAAAATATCCCACTTAATCTTGCATCCAAGTACAATCTTCTTGTGTTCTTCCTTTTCTTCTTGTATCTTCATCTTGTTACAAAATATATCCTAATACATTTTGTCTAGAAAATGAAATACAACCTAATCTATTTTACATACCAAATATAAAATAAATTACATAACCAAAATAATATTATTACAAACCAATTGAATAAATATTATTACAAACTAAATGAATGAATAATAAATCAACCATGCAAGCAACCATTCAAACACAAGGTCTTGGCTATGATTGTGAACATTAACATACAACTAATATGAACCAAATGGCAACCCAAAACCATTTTTGGAACCCCCATAATTCGGCTTAAATTATGTACCCACCTCAAATCAATCAATTTTGCATTCTACTTTCATGCATGTTAATAAAATGCAAAGTTAGTGGGTTTTAAAGACCATATATAAGAAGCATATTTCATAGACTTCCGCTCTGATACCATTGATAGAATTCAACACAACAACAAGTTCTTAGATATAACATTATCACAAAACCAATTTTGTATAATTAAAGCAAGCGGAAGCATAATTATTAAGAAAACAAGTTTATATGTTAAACCATTTTAAGTGAATCCCATGTATATATCAAGTCATGAATATATACTTACATATAACAAGAAGGAAGTAAGAATATACCTCCTCAAGATTACTTGAGGGCTGAATAGATAAGCAAAATGATGATGAAGATGATGGTAATAGCTTCTAACTTGAAGCCTCAAGTATGTTATACCCACAAGCCCTTTTGCACCAACACCACCTTTGATTAGTTAGGATTTTTGGACACTTAATTAGCAAGATACCAAGCAAGAAACCCTCTCTATTTGCTCTCTAAATTTCTGCCAGAATCTGTCCCAAATGAATGCAAGAGTGTTTTGAACTTGTAAGTCTAGAGAATGAGTCAAATGCTTGGTATATGAACCCACATGTAAACTATGGAAGTGTGTTATTAAAAGTAACAAGATTCTAGCATGGAATGGACTTCTTGGAGCCCTCAAAACTGTCCTCCCATGTTTAGTATATAATAAGTTTTGTATTTTATAAAACTTGTTATATAATTCCATGTATTTGTTAAGTTACTTGAATTTTATAAACCATTTTATAAAATATAACACAACATAATTATTTAAACCTATAAATAATTAAATCCATATCATATATAAATTATCCAAATAATTTATCTCAAGTGATTATAATTTAGAAAACCCTTTTTCTAAAATCCAAGTGTCGCGTATTTATTTAACGATCCATTCATTAAGATTAAATACATATAAGGTGTCGGTAAGCTTGTTATTGGGTATGACCCGACTTGGATCATAACATATTAGCCACATTGATTTAATATGTCTCTCAGGCATATGAAATACCTTCAAGTATAACTAGCAAGCTATACCTAACATACCACCAAGCCAAATTACGCAAGATTAGCTACAACACATAATAAGTATATATATACGCGTATACAATAAATAACCAAGACACCAAGGTTAACCACTTAACCTTATACCTATGAAGGTTGGCCGAACAACCCGAGCCTTAGTGAATTTGCACTACCCGAGATTCACTTCCTTCACCGCTTCAACAACCGAGGTTGGCCGAACTACCCGTGCCTTAGTGGATTCGCACTACCCGAAATACACCACCTCATCAATAAGATGATCGAACTACCCGAGTCATCGTGAATCCGAGCTACCCGGGATTCATCTCCTCAACATCATCAACATCGACGGGGTTGGCCAAACGTGCCAACATAAATCCGTAACTCCAAAGATTCACTACCCCAAGGGTGGTAACCCAAAATGCATAAGCGTACGATCATGAACCCGAGTCATCGTGAATCCGAGCTACACGGGATTCATCTCCTCAACATCATCAACATCGACGGGGTTGGCCAAACACGCCAACGTAAATCCGTAACTCCAAAGATTCACTACCCCAAGGGTGGTAACCCAAAATTCATAAGCGTACGATCATGAACCCGATCAACTCCCTGAGATCATTATCCCGAATATATGTAGAGTGAATCCGAGCACGGACCACTCTACCAACCCGTACCCATCCTATGCATACATACGCATATAATATATTTACACTCACCTTAGCACCGTAATGAATGCAATACCGAACTCCGAAATCGCCAATGGAAAGTACCTATTCCATTTCACATTACAAACAACACCATTAGGATGGATTTACAAACCAACCCAAATTGTTACTTAGTGCAATTTCGACCCAAAACACTTCCAAGTACAAAAAACGCCCAAACTAATCAATAATCACTAGCTAGATTGATAATGGTTCCTAGTACGCCAATTAAACCCAATCATAAGTGTTAGACACTTATCTTGCCTAATTTGACACCTAAACCCTAATTTTGACCCATTTCAAAATTAGTCAACTCAAACACACCCAAATGGTTTCCAATACTTCCATAATCACTAACAATAGTGATTATACACCAATTATAAGCCTTAAACATGGTTAAATCAACAACCAACCTAAAACCCGTCAAGTATCAAAATAACAAGTTTCCATAAACCCACTTCATCATCTAAATGGGTTTTACAACTAACAAGCTCAAAACATTAATCTTGAATATCAAATCATAAAGATGAAATTCGGATTTGAGACTTACCAATACCACCAAAATGATGCCGTTGACGAGTAGGACAACTATAACACTTAAGGTTTGACCCGAAACAACCTCCTTCTTCTTCTAAATGGAGTTCTCTCTCTCTAAAACTCAATCTCTCTCTAGGGTTTGAGAATGAGAGTGTTTGTGTGTGAAAATGAAGATAAGATAATGTTTGGAACTGATTTGGGGTATAAAGCCCGTCTACAATGCGAAATTACCAAAACACCCCTAAAAGATCCCATTAAAAATGGTTAAATTTGTCACTTCAGCGTGTCTATCGCGTTTCGCGACACCGAATCGCGTTTCGCGACAACTCAGACGCGACAATACCAAATGAAATGCGATAAAGGGGACAGGAGGCAGGTTTTTCAGGCCATCGCGTCCCAGTATGTTCTGTCGCGTACCGCGACACACCAACTCGCGATGTACCTCCCTTAAACGCGATAGATGACCTGATGGTACCTATTTTCCACTTTTAAAACACCCTAAGTCAAATGTGGTTAAGTAAAAATGTCCAAATGATCAAATACCCATTCTTGGGCTCCGTATGACGCCCCGAGCATCATGTTAAGAAAAATGGGGTGTTACATAGTCGCAATTGATAACCCAGATTACATGACGTTTTACTTGAGCGGGCAACAACGAAGAATGATTATGCTTTAATTCATCAAGGCCCTAGGGATATACATCGAATTTAAGAACAGAGCCAACATCCTTTGGGATTATCTTTTGTCATACAAATTTCCCACTACCAACACTAGAGAGTTTAACTTTCTTGCAACTTGGCACCAAATGAGTGACGGAGCTTTTAGCCCAGCGAAAACCGTTGCCAACACCCTAAGGACAATTGACCTTCGGATCATAGCCCGATTCATTACCAACACGGTTAACTACCATTATCACAGCAATGAGAAAATTTCCTATTTGGACATTTGGCTCACAGTGAATCCTTAACAAAGAACAGATCCATGTCCCGTATGTTATAGCCAATTATCATTTTGATAAGACTGGGACTAAGGGGAAGAAAGGCACAGTAGGTTGTGTGTTTGTGACTAGGATAAAGAATCAATTAGGGATTGACATCTCGGGGGTATACGGCTAATGAAATGGCTAAATTTGGGTATGCTGATTTCAAGGGAGGTAAAATTCTTAAGCGTGATTAAAACAACAATATGAGGAGATGGTTTGATTTAGGAAATATTAATATAGAGGAAGAGAATGAGGCTGAAGAAGAGGAGAGGGTGATGCATGGTTACGAAACGGGTAATATATGATCGGGTAGCGGAGGGCTAGGTAGTAGTGTTCTGGGAGGGTATGACCAAGCTTGGATATGGAAATCAATTTAGTCAAATCAATATTAACCAAAACAACAAGAATACGAGGCGCGCTACAACTATTCGAGCCTTCGTGTGGTATCTCAATGGCAAGTCCATTGTAACCAATTAAGCCACGCGGACCCGAATGCCCCTATGCCTTTTGCTCCCACCTATGACCCGTATGATTTTGAGCACCCAATAAGCCAACCTTTAATTGACTATGACCATAATGAAGCCAATAGGAGAGCCGAAGAATTTGAGCATTTCGAGCGGTTGAGACAACAACAAAATCAAGAGCAAAACGAGTGGAATAGGCCACCCAATTATGAGGATTATCCCAACCCGAACCAATCCGGAATCTCGTACTACAGAGGATATAGTTAGTGGTAACTTTTATTGTTATGCTCTCGCTCTCTTTATTGATGGTTTAGTTAATGCTTGTGATCGTTGAATTGTGGAACTTTTATTTGAATATTTGGCATGTAATAATCATGGGCGGATGGTTTGGGAGTTTTTGAGAAATTTGTTGATTGACATGATGAATCGTTTGGGTGATGAAAACAATTTAATTTGTGTTTGATTATTGGTAATGATGTTAGGAATTCGAATCCGGAGGGCACGTGATTCCCGGATAAAACAATTTGAATTTGAATTTGGCATGTAATAATTCGACACTATTTAGGTTTGTGATGATTATATTTATTATTAATTATGCATATGATGCTAGTTTGTGTGCTGATTGATTTGTTGGATTATGCATGTGTGATAATGATCATTACTATCTTATACTTGTTTGTTGAAGCATAGAGATTATCTTTTGAATGTGATCGTGTTGATTGAGTAGTTGGTTGAGTATATCATTTTGTTTATGGATGTTTGTATGAATTTGTTGATATCTCTAGAGCGTTATGATTTTATTGTGGGCGCGCATACTCCCCCGAGTATGGCCCCACACATTTTGTACCTTGTGAGCATACTTCAATTGTAGGAAATACCATATGCACTTGGCTCCTTCTTTTGGCTCGACAATTGGTACAACGACATACAAGCGACCTTGGTGATTAAGTTTCTTGAATGGTAACAACAAATATCGTTTGATCTTAGCCGGTTTTTACTTTCTCTTCTCTCATCTTTTCTATTTCAAAATGTCCCTCATTTTCACTTATTCTATCATTTTAATGCAATGAGGGCATTGCATACACTAAATGTAGGGGGAGAGTTAAAGTATCGGGACATTTTGAACTTTTTCGGGTAAACGTATCGCATACAATATAAAGTTTCAAGCTTGCATTGTCGAACAATTTTTGGAACAAGTTTTTAACCATTACTCTAATTCATATCATAAACACTAAAATGGTTAAAACTTGTAAAATTTTCAAAGTTTTTGGGAAAAGTAAAGTCTTTTCCTTGTTTTTTAAAACTTAAGGAAGTAAAGTCTTTGTAACATCCCGCATTTTTCCGTTAAATTATTTTTAACGCCGTCTTTTTTTTATTTTTTTATTTAATATCCTCAGTATCTCGATTCGTATCCTCCATTAGCTACATTCTTAAAATATTTTCGTTATTGGATTATAACGTCTCCCGTACTCCCGTGTAATTCAAAATATTCGTTTGGTTATTTCCCGCACCCGCTTTGAAACTAGAGGGACCAAACTTGCCAAGGGACCAAACCTTTGACTAGGTCAAAGAGGTCAAACCTCCCTCATCCATTCATTTATCTTTTTCTTTTCCATTTTTCTTTAATACTTTCACAAATCCTCTCAAAACCCAATTCATAAATTCATCATCCAAATTCAATCAAGGAAGCTTACAACTAAACAAAATACATATTTGGAATCCTCTCTTCATCCTCTTCAATTTGATACCAACTTCATCTCATTTGGGTAACTTTCTAAAATCACTAATTTTATGTGTTCTTGAGATTTTTGAGTTATAAAGTTGTTAATTAGTGTCTATGGCTCATTGTGATGTCGTGTATGTAATTTGTATGCTCGATTCGTTGTTTTTGGTGTAGCTAGTTCAATATGAAAATTACTTGCTAAATCCTTGATTTTGGATGATCAAATGTTGTTAGATTGATAAAGTGCATGTTTTAAAAGTGTTACTAGTATCATTAGCTTCGTTTTGATGTATAGGTTGATTAAGGAAACTCCAAAAACATGATTATTGATTTTGAGATGTTTGACTAGGGTTTGATAGTTCTTGACATGAATTTTTGGATGCTTGAATGCCATGAAATGTTAATTGTTAGTGTTTAGTAGTAATGTATGCTTCATTACCTTCAAAACGGCATATCACATGTGTGAATTGGATTCCCGAAACTTAAAATGCATTTGATGAACTTGAAACTTTGAAAATGGATTCTTAATGATCACTTGACGGAAAATCGGTTATTGAAATTGATGAATTGCTTGATGAAATGTGCTTAGTTGTTTTCCTTGTCAAATTACCTTTCTAATGATATAAGTTATGCGTTTTAAGTGTTTTCGGTGCATGAAATGTGTTAAATTGTGTTTTGGGTCGTGACTTAGACCAATTTTCTGCAAACAACATGTTTCCCAGGTAGTGCGCGCCGCGCACATACCTGCGCGCCGCGCATAATCAAAAATCCCAGATGTCTGCCTTCTTGGTTAAGTTCTGACCTGGTATTGCACATGGGTGCGCGCCGCGCAACCCATTGCGCGCCGCGCAAATGGCCCAGGCCAACTTTCTTGTCTTTAAACGCTCCCAAAATGTTTCCCGCTTAACCGTAACTCCGATTAACATGAAACTTGACTATCATGCTCGTATATGACTTCTCATCATGAGAAAATTGTCGGACACCCGACCCGACCCCGTTGACTTTGAATTTGACCAAGTTTGACTTTTAGTCAAACTTAACCAAACGATTATACAATCGTTCTAACATACTTAACTACTTGTATCGTGCATGAAACTTGACAAATTGATTCACATGCTATATTAATCGAGTCGTAATGAGCCATAGGACTAATTGAACATCTTTGACCGTTTGTGTTTACCGTTATTGATACAACCTATATGTTTAGGTCAAGACTAGCTTTGTCTTTGCACGCGTCTACTTGTTGAAGTACTTTATTAACTCTTGCACTCAAGGTGAGATCATAGTCCCACTTTTACTCTTTTTGAACTTATATTTGGGATGAGGAAACATAAACGATTCTTTTGAACTAAGTGAACACAAGAACGGGAAAACAAACATTCTACATACGAGTTTAGAACAAAAAGCCTCAATCCGATTATCATTAGTTACATCAGATGGTGTAAGCGAGAACTTATGTTATATGGCCATATGGGTTTGACAACCCTCATCTTTGACGGTTCGCTACCGTCTACGGATGAAATATATTTTCGAGAATCAGTGTTTGTTCTAGCACTATGGATGGGGTATACAATGGATGGAATGTTAAGCTTTGATAATTGGGTGCTCGTGAATATTAACTTTTAGAATGTGTTACTATTATTTCAACTTTGCAAACCTTGTGGTTCGACTTACTTACTTTTACTCACTTACTTACTTAAACCTATGATTTCACCAACGTTTTCGTTGACAGATTTCTATGTTTTTCTCAGGTCTTGCACGATATGTGATACATGCTTCCGCTCACTATTTGATACTTGCATTGGATGTCGAGTATACATGCATTACTTGGAGCGTCTTTTGACTTTACTTTAAACCGTGTCGCCTAGATTTCAAATGTACTTATAACCTTGTAACTTAACTTTTGGTTGAACAATTCTTGTAAACTTTGGAAACAATCTTTATTTTGAAATGAAGGCGAGATATTTTGGTCAAACGTTGTCATAAAGACTTATGACCAGGCAATGGGACCCACGTAGACGACGCCGTCACTTGACGATTTGTCGGGGTCGCTACAGTCTTCTTTTGTTTCATACTTGCAATTCACAAAGTGAAAGTAAAGTCTTTCACTTTTCATATGATTTTGTGCGGAAATGATAAATCTTGAGGAAAAATCAAACTTGTGCTTGAAAGTTAAAGTCTTTCATGCATGTGCAACAAAACCAAGTGTTTAAAGCTTCATGCTTTAACACTTTCAGATGAATCGAGTCCATCCATTGTAGGGAGTCAAGTCTCCCGAATTTCGTTTTACTTGGTGTAGGAGACTTCCTAATCTACACTGTTTCATATTGACATTGGTTGTCTCATCATTTCACGATGTTTCAACCGATGTATCATACTTTGGGAAGAGGAGCCACCGAGCTTCACAAAGTGCTATCCTTTTTAGGAGCAATGTCTTCGTGCTAGTGTTGCTAGACAACACAACCAATAGCTAAAAGCTATGGCACCCTTGTTCAATCAACTAACGGAAAGGTAGTAACTACTTCCTACATTTTCTTAAAATAAGCATAAAAGCTTGTTATGTGGGAAGTAGATGAGTGAATACAAGCTTCAAGCTTTGACACTCTCAATGTTTCATTTTGGAAGTAAAGTCTTCCAAACTTGGAAGTAAAGTCTTCCAAGTTATGTTGTTCCAAGCTTGGGAGTAAAAGTCTCCCAAGTTAAGCTCAATCCTCTTAAAGGAAGTTAAAGTCTTCCTAGTGCTTCAAAATTTAGAATTGGCAGACTCTCTTATTTAGCCACG
This sequence comes from Rutidosis leptorrhynchoides, assembly GCF_046630445.1. Taxonomy (NCBI): domain Eukaryota; kingdom Viridiplantae; phylum Streptophyta; class Magnoliopsida; order Asterales; family Asteraceae; genus Rutidosis; species Rutidosis leptorrhynchoides. Next base: position 63,871,867 of record NC_092342.1, read on the forward strand.
TGGAGGCCCTAATTCCACGAACCTCCATCAATGCTTTCACCCTACTATGAGAGAAACCATAGAGTTGTGATAGAAAGCTTGATGAGTGCCGGTTACCCCGTGCCCGGGTAACCAAATAAAGGTGGGGTACCCAGTCCCTTACCTTTGGCACGCCCACCTTAACCCTATACTTGGAATTGACGATTATCATTAGGAATTGATGGCATAAATTTAGAATTGACGACCATTATTGGAATTGACGAAAATAGGTGTTTTGGGGGCATGGAGGTGGAAGAGGGATAGCCATCGCGTGTTGATGAGGTGAGCATATCTTTTTGGAGGTGTATTCTTTACACGATGCATTTCTTGACGATTGGTGATGTGTGCGATATTCATGGCCCTTATTCATTTTGGGGTGCATTTTACATCTTTTGAGTACACCTCGAGTATATTTGAGTAGGTTTGTGTTAGACTTTGATTGATTTGGAGATTTGATGTGATTGATTAGTTTGATGAGTTTATGGCTATCCCGTGAATCCTACATATTTGGTCAAGGTCAAGGAGGTCAAGTTCGAGTTTGTGAAGAATTGATACTTTGTGATTGTTGTTTGATGACCTTCTCGAAGAGGAAGTTGACTTTGGCCGGAGGAATGATTGGTTCGGGTAGACTTAGGCTTGAAATGTTTTTATGATAGTGATTGAGGATTGAAGATTTGAAGTCATGATTAGTTGAAGAGGTAATTTGGAGCTTGAGTTAAGCTTGTGTTAGTAGAAGAAGATGATGTTTGTGCTTGGTCTTAAGCAAGTGCAAGTTTTTGGAGAACACTCTAGCCATCAAGCGCATGTTCATGGAAGGTATCACTTTGAGCCCAAAACTTTTCGCGTTTTGGTATTGTTCACTTATTTGTTCTCTATCTCCAAAGCTTGTTTTGTCGATTGTTTTCTTGAGGACAAGCAAAGATTCAAATGTAGGGGGTTTGATATCGCTCCATTTATATATGTTTTATCTCACGATATCTTCCTCACTTTGTTCAGTTTTTGACGATCTTGGAGCCTATTTTGTGTGCTATTGAGCTAAATGGTAATTTGAGGGCTAAGGACTTGATTTGGTGTAAAATTGACCAAATCTTGGGAAAAATTGGCTAAGGAATTGGAAAGTGCAGAATCAGCTCAAAAAGCGCCGCTCCTGTGGAGCAAAAGCGTCGCACCAACTGCAAAAGCGATGTTCTTATGCACATTTCAGCTCCATTTTTCATCAGTGAGCAAAAGCGCCGTTCCTAATGCCAGAAGCGCCGCTCCTATTCAGCCAAAAGCGTCGCTCCTACAACAAAAAGCGTCGCCCCTGATTTGAGCCAAAAGCGGTGTTCCTGATCAAAAGCGTCGCTCCTAAGCGGTGTTCCTGTTCCTGATCAAAAGCACTATAAAAGGGACGAGATTAGGTCATTTCTCATATGCATCTTTAGAGAGCAGCTGTCTTAGGTTCGAATTTCACATACAAAACCCTAATTTCATCATCCATTGGTGTTTAAGGGTGGATTGAAGGAAGCTAGATCAAGATCCATCATTGTTTAGCTTAGATCTTCATCTTCTTTACATTTTGGGTTGTAATCTCCACTTTACTTTACATATTTTGAATCTATTACTTGTAATAACTTGAAGATGATGATTAATTATGTTTCTATGCTTATTATTAGTTTGATCTTAGCCATGATTGGCTAAATCTCTTGTGTTTGCTTATCTATGAATCTTTAATGCTAGTGTTTGCCCCAAAATCAATTGAATAATGTTGTTTGAATGAATTACATGATCATGTGTTGTTGAGTTAGCTAAAGATCCATTGCTATGAGTTTGTTTTAGGCTTGACTTTGATTACATATGTTGAGTAGCTCTCGTAGTAATTTGAGAAGTGAATCAATGTGTGCTTCAACACCTTAGGTGATCTAGACAACTAGCTTAGGAATTGCAAGTGATTGTGTTCTTGATCTAGGTTGGTTTTCAATTGGCCTTTAGTCAACATAGTAGTGCCGATTATCTTAAGTGATTTCGATAGTTGGGGGTTTTAAGTGATTTTAACCCAAGCTCAATCCCAATGACCAAATCATGCTTAACTCGATCTTAGAATACACTTCTTATTTGAATTCGCGGAGTGTCATTTGATTTGAGGTTTAGTAGTAATACTAAACATTTAATAGTTCAACAACTAATGAGATAGCAAAATAGGCAAAACGGGGCAAGCCAAGTATAAAGAGGATTAGATAAGTGAACACTTCTTAGTTAATTTGATTTAGGTCTTAATACTTCGTTATTTGTTTCTTGCTACTAGTTTACTTGTTAAGTTTAAGTTTGTTTAATTGTGCAAGTTTTAGTTGTTAGTTAATATCAATCAAACCCCCTCCCCAATTAAACAAACTCTAGGAAAATCGATAGTTGCAAATATTCGACTTACACCGCTCTCTTGGGACGAACTTGATAAGAATACTACCACCGAAGCTTGGCTTGAGTGGTATGGGGTGGGATTCAACTTGGGGTACTGCCAACCCAGGTTTAATTCCCACTCCAAGCAGGGAGTTTCCAACCTTTGATGGTACTGCCAACATCAATGCGATTTGAGAAGGTCTCTGTGGGGTTTTCCCAACCTTCGATGGTAATGCCAACATCGTCGCGAATTGGGTTTCCTCCTAACGCGTGTGTGAGTGACAAATGAGAGTATTCGATGTCGATATCGCCGTTCAAAAAAAAAAAAAAAAAAACTTGATAAGAATACTTACATTAAAGTGCTATAATAACCAGGTTCTAAGTACACGTTAGTTATGTGTGCTTATTTGTAGTGTTTATATCATATATAAATTTAGAGGGTAAAAGATGTACGTTGCACATCACCATCAATAGCCTACATTAGGATTTTTTTTTATTTGTAGCGTACATCGAAATAAATATGAAATTATATAAACTAATTCGTAGCTATAACCCTCATTTCAATTCAAAACCATTTGTTCGATAGTTAAGTGCTTCATTTGTCAATATATTTAGGTTGTCTTTTCTTGGCCTATTGTATGTTTCATTTCTTCTTGCTTTTGAACCCATATTGCCATTCCTTTTACTCCTTAAATCATTTGTTATGATGCCTTTTTACCCAAACACACTTTAATTTAATTTTCCTACTTTAGTGGGTTTAATTTCTTGCTTATAAAACCCCCTAAAACTTGCATCTTATTGGTTTTGGAAGATTTTTGTTCACCATTCATCAGTTTATGAAAGGTTAGCTTATCTCTCTATTTCTCTCTTTATATGTGGTACTTGTTTTCTTGATTGTCATATAAATTGCGTTTTCTATGTTCCCTTGAAAATTTTCTAAATCAGAAGCAGTTTTTGTAACTTCTTGAGTTTTTGTGAAATGAATGTTGATATATAGCTATATAAATAAATTTTATACTATTTAACTTTTGAAGTACTATAAGTCAAACACTTAATCATTTAACTTCAAAACTAATAAAAAATAATTTTAATCTTTAAGTGAACATAATTGGTTAAGTTTTGGATTTATTTCAGGGTGTACTTGAAAGGATACAATTATACACTATTTCAAGAATAAAACTCAAATATCAATATTATTCTCTGGATTCAAAAACTCACGGTTTGAACTGGAACTTCTGTTTTAAAGTTCATATTATATTGTTGATTTGTAATTTTGTATATTAATCAATATATAGAGCTAGAGTTGATTATACTAATCACGAATCGATAGTTATTTAGAAATGGCATCAACTTCAACACAATTCGCGACTTCAAGAAGGATGGGAATTTACGATCCACTTCATCATATTAGCATGTGGGACGACAACACGTTTGGATGTGATATCAGCCCGAATACAGGGCCTTCTTCGATCTCTCAAGTTGACACGATGTTAACCAACAAGGTAAATATACACCTTTTTCAGATAACACATATGATAAATAATGTTTAATTAAAGAATACATATCTTCATAGTTAAGTTGCATGTATAAAGAGCTCTTTCTTAATTAATTACTACTGTGTAAGTTATGTTAATAATTAATTACTACATCTTTTGATATTTTAACCACTTTATAGTAATTGTTTTTTTAGGCAAAAAAATAAAACAAAAAATAATGTCTCATCAACAAAGATAATGCATGTTTAATATCTTGCAGACATTTTGGAGATAAACACATATGGAGATCATTTTCTTTAGCATTTGTTTAACATCTACTTCAAATTTGAATATTATCATAATTTTTTATTTTTGTATATGGATGTGTATACGCGAATATTTGAAACCATCCCAATATGGTCTAGCGGTTGCCATTCCGATATCCTTACAAGAGGTCTTTTCAAACTTACTAATAGCACATCTTGAGATGGTCAGCGAAGAGTGGTCAAAAATAGTTACCAGATAACCTGATTACATAAGAGTAACTCGCCCTCCCCGATATGAGGATATTTTAGCTATATTACAAGATAAATAATGCTTGTTTGCATGATAAAGAGGATTTAAGGATATTAGATATACACCAATAATTTGATGTAATTTAGAGAATAAACATTGCTAAAAAGAGAAGAATCTCATCCATGTGCAACACATGAGCCCACTTGATTAACATACTGGGTTTCTTTAATCACTGGTAGTTGTAGTTTAAACTTTAAGTATTAGTATAATCAGGATAACAAATATCCAGTTGACAGTATATACAAATAGGTGTAGCAAAAAACATTGCAAAATAAGTTTTAAGAAAAGTTTACTTTCCATTCCTTAGCTTCTGTAAAGCAACATAAAACACCCCTGTATTAATTTCATGCACTAACATTTTTCCATCATATATTATGACTTTAAGCAATTCTTATCCTCTAATTAGCATACATTCTTTGGATTCATTAGACAGAATACCATTGTCAGGATCCATCAATAGAACTTTCATCGGATCAATCAGCAAAAAACATGTCTGATAAGGTGATCATATAGTCTTTCGTTCGCATCTAATTAACCTTGTGCATACATGGATATAAGCTAAACTATTTGTTGTACATATGTTCAATTACAGTTACAGAGAAGACTAGCACAAAACCGTGAAGCTGCACGCAAAAGTCGTTTGAGAAAAAAGGTATGTCAATATAACTCTCTTGAGTAATTTATTTCACTTGCTCGAACAAATACTATGATCTCGTAAAACTACTTCCATTAATTGCTACATTTTTCGTTGTAGGCATATGTTCAACAACTGGAAACAGGACGTTTAAAGTTGGCGCAATTAGAGCAAGAACTAGAGAGAACTCGACAACAGGTGAACGACATTATTAGCACATTAAAAAGAAAGATGATATTTAGGTCATGTACGTCCGTGATTAATCATTGTTTGATTGATTGATTGCAGCGTGTGTATGGCGGTTTACTAAATACAAACAATGGTCTATTATCTAGTAATGTCAACTCAGGTAAGATAATTTGATGTTAATTAAACAGTTTTCAAAATTGAAGAGTTTAACTATATTCAGGAATATTGATTTGTAGGTATTGTTGCATTTGAAATGGCGTATGATTTGTGGGTTGCTGAGCAGCAAAAGAAGAACAATGAACTGAAGGAGATGTTGCAGAGTCATGTAAGCGAATTAGAGCTTCGTATTTTTGTAGACAGAGGATTGAACCATTATTATGAGCTTTTCCAGATGAAAGCCAACGCTGCAAAATCTGATTCGTTTTATTTGATGAACGGGTTATGGAGAACCCCTCTTGAAAGATTCTTTCAATGGCTTGGAGGACCAAGACCATCAGAGCTTCTATATGTAAGACCAAGTTACTATTAAATAATTTGGGTTAGGCCCAAGTACGATTGTGGGCTTAGGGTATATTAGACAGATTAGGTTAGACCCAAGTCTGATTGTGGGTTTAAGTCCATTAAGGTTTTCAAATAGGACTTGGGGCAGAACCTAATATGTCTAATACCGAGTAGTTACTAGCTCATTTTTACATTATATAAGAGTATTTCTCATTCATCTTTTATAGTATAAAATATAGTTTTAGAATGAAAAAATTACGCCGTTGGTCCCTGTGGATAATCTCGAATTATGTGGGTGGTTCTTGTACTTTTTTTGATGTGGTTGGTCACTGTGGTTTATATAAGTTACGTGGGTGGTCCCTGTCACTAAAGGTCGTTAATTTTTTTTAGTAACTACATTTGTGTGCTAATGACATAGGGAAAAGGTATAATTTATGGTAAATTTTGACTAATCGTTTTCCTTCATTCGTAGATGCTAATGCCACAACTCGAGCCATTAACTGACGAACAACTCATGAGTATATCGACTCTAAAACACTCTTGTAGACAAGCCGAAGATGCTTTAAGTACAGGAATGGAAAAGCTTCAACAAACTTTAGCACAAGGCATCACAATTGACATAACTGGAGTTGGAAGTTACAATGCGCAGATGACTTTGGCGATGGAAAGGCTTGAAGGAATCGAAAATTTCTTGAACCAGGTAATAAAAAAAAAAAAAAAAAAAGTATATTTAACTTTAAGTAGTTATGATATAGCTTGTGTGACCAACTCACGTTAAGTAAAACTCAGGCTGATCACCTACGAAAACAAGTATTGTACCAGATGTCTCGAATCTTAACTGCACATCAAGCTGCAAGAGGGTTACTTGCATTAGGGGAGTACTTTGAACGCCTTCGAGCACTAAATTCACTATGGTCAGCTCGCTCTCGTGAACCCACAAGCTAGAAAAAATTTCAAGTAGGCGAACCTGAGACTTTGCCTACAAATGAGACAAATTTCACATTGATGGCGTTTCGTGAACCTATGAGCCAGCTTTGGATATTGCCCTTACTACAGGCTTCGACGGTCCTTTTGCATCATATAATTCGATTTACTACTTATTATACCGTTGTATAATTAATGTCAAGAGCACATATAGAAGTTTTTGCAATTAACTTATAAATGAAAATAAGTTTTTTCGTTCTACTTTGCTCAATAACTACGTAGAAATATTATCTGAATGTCGAGATTACTACATCATATGCAAAATAAAAAAATTATTCACGTTTACTCACGTAAAACCAATACCTGCTTAATCTAATAAAGTAGTCCCGCGAATTCGCGGGCACTAAGCTAGTATACATTTAAATTTTATCATAAAAGGATGATCTTCGTGTCCAAATTGAGCAACTTAATGATCTTATAAACAAATGACATTACTATTAAGAAATGACCCAAACGGACAGGGTCATTTATTGACCCAAATAGAGCATAGAAATTGACATGTTAGTTAACGCTATGCCATCGTTTATAAGACAAGTTCTTACGCAGCTTCAAAACAGCGTTAAATTAAGGTTGACACAAATTTAACGCCACCAACGGCCATTGCGCAGCGTTAGTTTACTTTCCAACGTTCAAATTAGGTAGCGTTTGTGACACGTGGCTGAGCCTGACTGGCTAGGCTATTAGTCGTTTGAATTCAAATATATATATATATATATATATATATATATATATATATATATATATATATATATATATATATATATATATATATATATATTGGTAGGATCAACAGGGAAGTAACCAATCGGGGGGAAGCAAATTTTTTTTTTTTTTTTGTTCATTTTTTGAAAAAACTTTGTTCACGAACATTATAGATGAGATGAGAATATGAACATTTAGTAGAGACACTTTGTGATAAATGTTTTTATTTTGGCGGGAAAACGCTCGAAGAAGTAATATATAACAATTATCGTGTTTTTCGAGCGTATATTGAGGTTTTAGATATTAGGGTTTAGATATTAGGGTTTAGATATTAGGGTTTATAGGGTTTAGATATTAGTGTTTAGAAATTTAGGGTTTAGGGTTTAGATTTAGGATTTAGATTGAGTTTTTGACACGAATGGTTTAGAGTTTAGGGCCATAAACCCAAAACACCAAACCCTAAACCCTAAACCCTAAATGTGACGACCCCGTCAAAACACTTAACGGATCCGTCAGTTGGTCCCATAGCTTGATCGGACTTAAATGAATTAAATAAACAAAGTTGCATTCTTTTATTTCAAAATGTTGCCCAAAAAGGAAACAAACCCAAAATATGTAGTTTATAACAACCCGACATATTAATAATCCAATAGTTGACACAAAACATTACCAACAAACCCACAATTTAAATTATCCAAAATAGAATGCAAACTTAAGTTTCATAAATTGTTTCAATAAAATCTGCCCAAATGCATGCAGACTCTTCTAACGACAGCGGAAGCATCAAATAACTCAAGTACCTGTGAAAACATGCAAGTAAACTGTCAACACAAAGGTTGAGTGAATTATAGGTTTAAATAAATAAGTAAACTTTAGACCACAAGATTTAAAAATGTTAGAAAACATTAAACATTATTCCATTATCAATAAGCCACCTGGTAACCACTTAACCCTTTATTTACCCTTGTCAAACACAATAAAAATATACACTTGGACAGTGTATCTACAACAAATTACGAAGTACTAAACATTCCGATTATAAATTGCTAGCGCGACTAGCTCGAAATGGGGTTGTCAAACCCGATAGATCTATCCGTAGGATTCGCGTTCACCGGTAGAAACCAATGATTACAGTTACCAGACTAGGGAATATTTTTGTCCAACTCACAATGAATAATTAAATTTAACTGTTACTTGTGTCTAACCGTAAATAAAAATCTGCATGTAATCACATCCCAAAAAGTATACTTTGAAAAGTATGTAAAAACGGGACTATAACTCACCTTAAATAGCAACTGAAGAAATCTCACAAACAAGCGAACAGCAAGTAAAGTAAAGTGATCAAGAAAGATCACAACGCCGACCTATAAATAAAGCAGGTCGAAATAAATAACTAACTTAGGCCAAGTCTTAGTATGATAGCTATTGTACATGTTGCAAGTAGGCATAGAACATTACTCAGCAAGCATCGGTTTGATTGGAACAGCATAAGGACACACACTTTCTATTTTTAGAAAGTTTCTATTTTTAGCAGGTTTCCATTTTTGGAAAGTTTCTATTTTAGGAAAGTTTCTATTTTTGGAAAGTTTCTATTTTAGGAAAGTTTCTATTTTTAGAAAGTTTTGAAGTTAGGAAAGTTTCCTTATTTAGAAAGTCAACAGAAGTCAACTGAAAGTCAAAGTCAACCGAAAGTCAACTCAAAAGTCAACCTTGGTCAAACATAGTCAACATTAATTTTAAAAGTGTAAGTTATAATAATAACATAGGTTATAATGTTATTTAAAGTCAAAAGTGTATAATAATGTCTTAACATAAGTTTAATTAAATAAAATGAATTATTAAAGTTAATATAAGTTGAAATGTTATAATTAGCATAACATAAGTATTTAATTAATTAATTAAATATTAATCATAATATAAATATTATTAATTTATAATAAATTTTAAATCATATCATAAGTATTATTAATTAATAATGAATTATTAATCATATCATAAGTTTCTAATTAAAATTATTAAATCATAAGTATTTAATAATTAAATTATAATTAAATAATAATTAAGTCTTATAATAATTAAATAATTATTTAATGTTTATTATAAGTCTTTTAATAATTTCTCAAAAACAAATTTAATACTTATCATAAGTATTTTCCTTTAATAATAAAAGTATTATTAATCATAAGTTTAATTAAAATGTTAATTAAATTATAATTAATAATTAAATGATACAATAAATATTTATATCATAAGTTTTAATTAATAATAATTACTTCCTTTATCATAAGTAATTAATTAATAATGAAGTCCATAAATTTTAACATAAGTTTAATCATTAACCATAAGTTTTAAGTTTAAAAGTTCGTCGGGTCGTATCTTGAGCCCCGGATGTCGGTTTCGGGCAAGCCACATATGCAACTTCACCTACTCAAACCACCCGACACAATTATGAACTCAAGAACACTCCAAGAACAGTCCCTAGGTCGTGGATATCAGCCATGACAACATTTGGGAAATTAATTTACTCAAAACAGTAATTCGGGCACAACGGGTGAACCGTGGCTCGGATTTAGGTGACCCGAACATAAAAATTCGTCCCACCATCAGTCCTAACCAAATAACACACCCTAAAGACACCAAGGATGGTCACAAAGTCGGACCCAACCTTGTTCATGCCAAGAACACCTTTCAATCTTTAACAAAAACCAAATTAAGCATATCTAGGGCTCCGGGAATCGAAACGACATGAATCCGGAGTCTAAAATTAATGTCTTGATGAGAGGAACTCATTTATGTACTTTATTTTAACATTCATATCAGTTACAAAGTCAGAATATACGAATCAAACTGCTGTCCAAAATTTACAAACCGAAATCATGTGCAAACGAGTAATTCTACGCATCCAAACAACATTACAACAACTAATATACATCATACTAATAATATAAACTCAAAATACAGAAATATAAATAAATATGGAAAGTTCTAGGGTTAGGGTTTATACCCTAATCGAGAAACGATCAACGTAGTCGCGTAGAGAAAGACGAGAGGAATCCGATTATGTGAACGATTTAATGATCCAAGTAATATATTGTTGATGGATGATGATGAATGGTGTTGGTGGTGGCGTCGCCCAAGGAAGAAGGAAAGAGGGAGGAGAGCAAAATTAATTTAGGTTTTTGATAAATTGGAAAGTGATAAGATGAAATCTCAAAAAAAAGAAAAACAAGGAGAAGTAACCCCCTCCCCCCCTTGGCTTCGGCCGAATTTGCATGGGGGTGGGCCCCATGGGTCCAATTTTGTTAAAAGTTAATTTCCTTGTGGCCCGAAATCCCGAACGAAGCCCGAAACTCGAAAACACGCTTACGCGATTAAAAATCCGGAAAGATAACAAACGCGCGACGAAAAATAACTATAAATACACCTAATAATAATATGACCTTAAAATATCATATTTAAAATATTTAGGTTTTAAAAATCCCGAAAGCTCGACCGTTGGTTTAAAAACCGAAAAGATTCGCCGGATGGAAATCCGCGGAACGTAGAAACGTATAAATTAAAATATGAATACATATATTCACATAACACATAATAATTATTATATATATATTATTACAAAAATAATAATATAGATTATAGAAATGACGTGGCACACTAACAGTTAACGGTCGTTAAATAATTAACGGAAAAAGATAACGGAAAAAGTAGGGTCGTGACAGTACCTCCCCGTTACGGAAATTTCGTCCCGAAATTTAAGCAGGCGCAGGGGTTGACTCGGCATCTGAGAACAAATGCGGATACTTCTGCTTCATTTGGTCTTCACGCTCCCAAGTGAACTCGGGACCGCGTCTAGCGTTCCATCGGACCCGAACAATAGGAATTCTGCTCTGTTTAAGAGTCTTAACCTCTCGGTCCATGATCTCAACTGGCTCCTCAATAAAATGCAATTGCTTGTCAACTTGAAGTTCCTCCAAAGGAATAGTCTGATCAAATTCAGCCAAACACTTCTTTAAGTTCGAAATATGGAAAACATCGTGAACAGCACTGAGTTCTTGTGGCAACTTCAAACGATAAGCCACCGGTCCAACTCTTTCAATGATCTCAAACGGTCCCACGAAACGAGGACTTAACTTCCCTCTTTTACCAAAACGAATAACACCCTTCCAAGGCGAAACCTTTAACATAACACGATCACCAACTTGGAATTCAACATCTTTCCTTCCCTTATCGGCATAACTCTTTTGCCGACTTCTAGCAGTTCTCAACCTTTCTTTAATTTGAACAATCTTCTCAGTAGTCTCGTGAATAATCTCTGGACCTGTAAGTTGAGCATCCCCAACCTCATTCCAACAAATAGGAGACCTACACTTCCTACCGTACAAAGCTTCAAACGGTGCGGCTTTAATACTTGCGTGGTAGCTGTTGTTATAAGAAAACTCAGCTAACGGCAAATACTTATCCCACCCATTCCCAAAATCAATCACACAAGCTCGCAACATATCTTCTAATGTCTGAATGGTCCTCTCACTTTGACCATCCGTTTGAGGATGATAAGCGGTGCTCATATCCAATCTAGTGCCCAAGGCTTCTTGCAACGATTGCCAAAATCTAGATACAAATCGACTATCTCTGTCGGAAATTATAGAAACGGGAACACCATGCCTCGAAACAATCTCTTTCAAATACAAACGGGTGAGTTTCTCCATGGAATCGGTTTCCCTAATCGGCAAAAAGTGAGCCGACTTAGTGAGTCGGTCTACAATCACCCAAATCGCATCGTAGCCACCCGAAACTCTTGGTAACTTAGTGATAAAATCCATAGTGATACCTTCCCACTTCCACTCGGGAATTTCTGGTTGTACCAATAATCCGAACGGTTTTTGATGTTCAGCTTTGACCTTAGAACAGGTCAAACACTTAGCCACATACGTAGCCACATCACCTTTCAAATTATGCCACCAATACAACTCCTTAAGATCCTGATACATCTTTCCTGAACCAGGATGAATAGAGTATCTAGACTTATGAGCTTCATCTAGAATTAACTGTCGAAGACCTCCAAACTTCGGAACCCAAAGACGTCCTACAAAGTACCTAGTACCATCTGCTCGAATCTCAAATTTCTTAGCCATACCTCTTACGTTCTCTTTCACAAAATTCTCTTCCTTTAAGGCTTCTTGTTGTGCCTCAAGAATCTGCCTTGCGAGGTTTGATCTAACTGTCATATTCAAGGCCCTAACCCTGCGAGGTTCAGTCCTTTCTTTACGACTCAATGCATCAGCCACAACATTGGCCTTACCCGGGTGATACAAAAGGTCACAATCGTAATCATTCAACGTCTCAATCCATCTTCGTTGTCTCATGTTCAACTGTTTTTGATCGAGAATATGTTGAAGACTCTTATGATCGGTGTACACAGTACTCTTAACACCTAAAAGATAGTGTCTCCAAATCTTCAGTGCAAAAATAACAGCTCCCAACTCTAAATCATGAGTTGTATAGTTCTGTTCGTGAACCTTCAACTGACGTGACGCATACGCAATAACCTTCTTTCGTTGCATCAAAACGCAACCATAGCCTTGTCGTGATGCATCGCAATAAACAACAAAATCATCATTACCCTCCGGTAGAGACAATATCGGAGCGGTAGTCAGTTTCTTCTTCAAAATCTGAAAAGCATTCTCCTGTTCATCCTTCCACTCATACTTTTTCCCTTTATGCGTTAAAGCAGTCAGAGGTTTCGCTATACGAGAGAAATCCTGGATGAACCTTCTATAGTAACCTGCCAATCCTAAGAACTGACGAATTTGAGTAGGAGTTTTCGGAGTTTCCCACTTTTCAATCGCCTCAATTTTAGCAGGATCAACTTGTATTCCTTGTTTGCTAACAATATGACCAAGGAACTGAACTTCTCTTAACCAAAAAGCACACTTAGAGAACTTAGCGTACAACTCTTCTTTCTTTAACAAATCAAGCACTAACCTCAAATGTTCTTCGTGCTCTTCATCACTCTTAGAATAGATAAGAATGTCATCGATGAAAACTATAACGAACTTGTCCAGATAGGGTCTACACACACGGTTCATGAGGTCCATGAACACAGCAGGTGCATTTGTCAATCCGAACGGCATAACAAGAAATTCAAAGTGACCGTAACGGGTGCGGAAAGTAGTTTTTGGAACATCAGATTCTTTAACGCTCAACTGATGATAGCCAGAACGAAGATCAATTTTTGAATAAACAGAAGAACCCTGAAGCTGATCGAACAGATCATCAATTCTCGGAAGAGGATAACGATTTTTAACAGTGAGCTTATTCAGTTCACGATAATTAATGCATAAACGAAAAGAACCATCCTTCTTCTTAACAAACAGAACAGGAGCTCCCCAAGGGGACGAACTAGGACGAATAAAACCTTTGTCTAACAACTCACGGAGTTGACTTGACAATTCTTGAAGTTCAGAAGGCGCAAGACGATAAGGAGCACGTGCTACAGGAGCAGCGCCGGGAACAAGATCAATCTGAAATTCTACCGCGCGTTGCGGCGGAAGGCCAGGTAAGTCATCGGGAAACACCTCGGGAAAATCCCTAACAATATGAACGTCACCAACGTTCTTCACTTCTTTACTAGGATCAACAACATGAGCAAGGATAGCATGACAGCCTTTGCGGAGATGTTTACGAACTTTCATACAGCTAATAAGGTTTAACTGTGCGCATTTCTTATCTCCAAAGACCATCAGTGGCTCTCCAATCACATCAGTAATACGAATAGCCTTATCATAACAGACGATCTCGGCACGGTTCGCGGACAACCAATCCATACCAATAACAATATCAAAACTACCAAGTTCAATCGGTATCAAATCTATCTCGAAATCCCTACCACCCAGATTAATGTTACACTTACGATGTACAGTCTTAGCAGTAAGTTCCTTACCATTAGCTACTTCAACAACATAAGTATTGTCTAAGAGAGTTAACAGCGTTTTGATTCTCTGACTTAATTTACTCGACACGAAACTTAAATCAGCCCCTGAATCAAATAACACATAAACTGATAAATCGTTGACTGAGAACGTACCAGTAACAAGCTTAGGATCTTCCTCCGCATCCTTAGCATTAATGTTGAACGCTCGGCCGCGTGCAGTCTCTGCGGTCTTCTTGTTGGGACAAGCATCTCGGAAATGCCCCGGCTTCCCACACTCATAACAAACCCTTGGATTACCTCCATTATTCGATTTCCCATTACCGTTACCGTTACCACCTCTATTACCAACATTATTATTATTACCACCAGTCGCGGGAGTAGCAGACCCCGACAAAAGCACTGTACAATCTTTAGCAATGTGCCCTTGCTTAGAGCACCTCTTACAAGTAACTGTGCAGTAACCATCATGAACTTTATAGCAACGAGGACACACCCGCTGATTTCTGTTATTAGCACCTGAGGTATCCTGTTTCTTCTGCTGATTTTGGTTTTGATTGCGGTTGTTATCCCACTTTCGTTTCCCATTATCAGCCTTCTTGACAACCTCCTCACTACTTTCAACAACTGTAGTCTTGCTTCTTCTCAACACCTTGTCATTAAGTTTGTGGGCCATAGACATAGCTGCCTCAATAGTCTGGGGTTCACTGGACTCAACCCCGTGTTCAATCTTCTCGGACAAACCATCAATGTAAGCCTCAATTTTGCGGTCCTCATCCGCATAAACCCTAGGACACAGCAAAGTTAACTCGAAAAACCTTCGTTCATAGGCATCTAACTCGGTGCCATGCATTTTCAAATTCTTGAGCTCAACCTCTAGCTTCTTAAGCTCACCCCGAGGTCTATAGCGGGTGATCAATCTTTCCTTAAAATCATTCCAGGCCAAACCATAAGCTACATCGCTTCCCAAACTACTAACCAGATTGTTCCACCATGTCAAGGCACTATCCTTGAGAGTGCAACTAGCGAAACTAACTTTGTCCTCTTCACGGACCCGACTGACCCTGAAAATAGATTCGATTTTCTCGAACCAACGAGTAAGCCCTATTGGTCCTTCCGTACCACTGAATTCTTGAGGTCGACCAGCCATAAAAGTTTTGTGGGAGCATCCCACGTTGTTGTTCACATTGGCGTTAACATTAGCATTTGCTGCCATAGCAGCAGCAATTCCTTCATTGATCAGGCATTGCATACGCGCTTCAGTGGACTCTCTTGGAGGCATGATCTTCAAAATAGAATAACACATCCGTTAGTACCAAGAATAATACTAGTGTCATAAAGGAATAGATCAAAACACGAAAAGACTAACCATTAAGATATTAGTCAACTAACATTATGAGTAATAACATGACAGTTATGATTGTTATAGAAATAACCATCACATGCATGCATATTTTATGATAACATCATACAACATACATAGCACCTAACATACATGAACATATATTACGCATAACATAACATGCCAAGAGCCACAACATCAGAAATAAAACATGATAATGATAATAGATGTCATAAAAATAACCATCCATACATAATGAAAAATATATCCCATAACAAAATCTTAATAAAATCCTCGGCAAAACGCCGTACATAACCCAAAATGTATGTATAAAAAGGACATTAAGTCTGATGAAATAGATAATCAATATGAATAATCACATCACATTCGCTTAGAGCGGGTGTGATAAGCTGGTCCAGCATGAGTCTCAGCAGGATCCTCATACTTACGCAACTTCCCTTTCACAACATCCAACTCTTCCTTCAACACACGAACAGTGCTCTCGAGAGCCTCGAACTTAGCATTAACTTCTCGATCACGCTTGCGGTTCGCATCCTCAACCCTATGCTTGAAAGTGATAAAGTTACCCATGTCGGCACGGATCTCGTCCATAACTTCATTATGTGGCAAGGTGCGCAAACAGTCACTAAGGGCGTTAATACGTGTCACCTCATTATAAGCCCGGTTCATATGAGTAATGGTAGAAAAATAGTAATGAACAGGATCATCGATCTCTGGTTGATTAGCACGACGTCTAGCAGGAGACGGTGGAGCAGGAGCAGCAACAGAGTTATCGCTCGAAGTCGACATCTGCAAACAGCAAAACCGTAAACCACATACCGAAAAGATATAAAAACTAATAATATAACTTATACGAAATGAAATGCATATTAATGCTATAGCAAAAAGGTCGGGCTGTAGACTAGACTCTAATGCACCCTAATAACCACGGGTTGACCACATTAAGACCGCCTAGTTCCCTACAACCAGAGCTCTGATACCACATGTGACGACCCCGTCAAAACACTTAACGGATCCGTCAGTTGGTCCCATAGCTTGATCGGACTTAAATGAATTAAATAAACAAAGTTGCATTCTTTTATTTCAAAATGTTGCCCAAAAAGGAAACAAACCCAAAATATGTAGTTTATAACAACCCAACATATTAATAATCCAATAGTTGACACAAAACATTGCCAACAAACCCACAATTTAAATTATCCAAAATAGAATGCAAACTTAAGTTTCATAAATTATTTCAATAAAATCTGCCCAAATGCATGCAGACTCTTCTAACGACAGCGGAAGCATCAAATAACTCAAGTACCTATGAAAACATGCAAGTAAACTGTCAACACAAAGGTTGAGTGAATTATAGGTTTAAATAAATAAGTAAACTTTAGACCACAAGATTTAAAAATGTTAGAAAACATTAAACATTATTCCATTATCAATGAGCCACCTGGTAACCACTTAACCCTTTATTTACCCTTGCCAAACACAATAAAAATATACACTTGGACAGTGTATCTACAACAAATTACGAAGTACTAAACATTCCGATTATAAATTGCTAGCGCGACTAGCTCGAAATGGGGTTGTCAAACCCGATAGATCTATCCGTAGGATTCGCGTTCACCGGTAGAAACCAATGATTACAGTTACCAGACTAGGGAATATTTTTGTCCAACTCACAATGAATAATTAAATTTAACTGTTACTTGTGTCTAACCGTAAATAAAAATCTGCATGTAATCACATCCCAAAAAGTATACTTTGAAAAGTATGTAAAAACGGGACTATAACTCACCTTAAATAGCAACTGAAGAAATCTCACAAACAAGCGAACAGCAAGTAAAGTAAAGTGATCAAGAAAGATCACAACGCCGACCTATAAATAAAGCAGGTCGAAATAAATAACTAACTTAGGCCAAGTCTTAGTATGATAGCTATTGTACATGTTGCAAGTAGGCATAGAACATTACTCAGCAAGCATCGGTTTGATTGGAACAGCATAAGGACACACACTTTCTATTTTTAGAAAGTTTCTATTTTTAGCAGGTTTCCATTTTTGGAAAGTTTCTATTTTAGGAAAGTTTCTATTTTTGGAAAGTTTCTATTTTAGGAAAGTTTCTATTTTTAGAAAGTTTTGAAGTTAGGAAAGTTTCCTTATTTAGAAAGTCAACAGAAGTCAACCGAAAGTCAACTCAAAAGTCAACCTTGGTCAAACATAGTCAACATTAATTTTAAAAGTGTAAGTTATAATAATAACATAGGTTATAATGTTATTTAAAGTCAAAAGTGTATAATAATGTCTTAACATAAGTTTAATTAAATAAAATGAATTATTAAAGTTAATATAAGTTGAAATGTTATAATTAGCATAACATAAGTATTTAATTAATTAATTAAATATTAATCATAATATAAATATTATTAATTTATAATAAATTTTAAATCATATCATAAGTATTATTAATTAATAATGAATTATTAATCATATCATAAGTTTCTAATTAAAATTATTAAATCATAAGTATTTAATAATTAAATTATAATTAAATAATAATTAAGTCTTATAATAATTAAATAATTATTTAATGTTTATTATAAGTCTTTTAATAATTTCTCAAAAACAAATTTAATACTTATCATAAGTATTTTCCTTTAATAATAAAAGTATTATTAATCATAAGTTTAATTAAAATGTTAATTAAATTATAATTAATAATTAAATGATACAATAAATATTTATATCATAAGTTTTAATTAATAATAATTACTTCCTTTATCATAAGTAATTAATTAATAATGAAGTCCATAAATTTTAACATAAGTTTAATCATTAACCATAAGTTTTAAGTTTAAAAGTTCGTCGGGTCGTATCTTGAGCCCCGGATGTCGGTTTCGGGCAAGCCACATATGCAACTTCACCTACTCAAACCACCCGACACAATTATGAACTCAAGAACACTCCAAGAACAGTTCCTAGGTCGTGGATATCAGCCATGACAACATTTGGGAAATCAATTTACTCAAAACAGTAATTCGGGCACAACGGGTGAACCGTGGCTCGGATTTAGGTGACCCGAACATAAAAATTCGTCCCACCATCGGTCCTAACCAAATAACACACCCTAAAGACACCAAGGATGGTCACAAAGTCGGACCCAACCTTGTTCATGCCAAGAACACCTTTCAATCTTTAACAAAAACCAAATTAAGCATATCTAGGGCTCCGGGAATCGAAACGACATGAATCCGGAGTCTAAAATTAATATCTTGATGAGAGGAACTCATTTATGTACTTTATTTTAACATTCATATCAGTTACAAAGTCAGAATATACGAATCAAACTGCTGTCCAAAATTTACAAACCGAAATCATGTGCAAACGAGTAATTCTACGCATCCAAACAACATTACAACAACTAATATACATCATACTAATAATATAAACTCAAAATACAGAAATATAAATAAATATGGAAAGTTCTAGGGTTAGGGTTTATACCCTAATCGAGAAACGATCAACGTAGTCGCGTAGAGAAAGACGAGAGGAATCCGATTATGTGAACGATTTAATGATCCAAGTAATATATTGTTGATGGATGATGATGAATGGTGTTGGTGGTGGCGTCGCCCAAGGAAGAAGGAAAGAGGGAGGAGAGCAAAATTAATTTAGGTTTTTGATAAATTGGAAAGTGATAAGATGAAATCTCAAAAAAAAGAAAAACAAGGAGAAGTAACCCCCTCCCCCCCTTGGCTTCGGCCGAATTTGCATGGGGGTGGGCCCCATGGGTCCAATTTTGTTAAAAGTTAATTTCCTTGTGGCCCGAAATCCCGAACGAAGCCCGAAACGCGAAAACACGCTTACGCGATTAAAAATCCGGAAAGATAACAAACGCGCGACGAAAAATAACTATAAATACACCTAATAATAATATGACCTTAAAATATCATATTTAAAATATTTAGGGTTTAAAAATCCCGAAAGCTCGACCGTTGGTTTAAAAACCGAAAAGATTCGCCGGATGGAAATTCGCGGAACGTAGAAACGTATAAATTAAAATATGAATACATATATTCACATAACACATAATAATTATTATATATATATTATTACAAAAATAATAATATAGATTATAGAAATGACGTGGCACACTAACAGTTAACGGTCGTTAAATAATTAACGGAAAAAGATAATGGAAAAAGTAGGGTCGTGACACTAAACTCTAAATCGGGCTAAATTTTACTTCACAAAACATGAAGAAGAAAAAACGTTCATATTCTTCACGAACAATATTATCTTGAATGTTATTCTTGTCGATCGTTTTCCCGCCTAAATAATAACATTCATCACGAAGTGTCTCTTCTAAATATTCATATTTTCGTGTGATCTTGATGCCGGGAAAAAAAATTCCAAAAAAACGAAAAAAAAAAATTTTTTTGCTTCCCCCCGATTGGTTACTTCCCCATTGATCCTGCCCCTATATATATATATATATATATATATATATATATATATATATATATATATATATATATATATATATATATATATATATATATATATATGGAGAGGATCCAGTGAGAACTCAAGTTGCCTGAGAACTCTGAGAACTCAAGTGGCGGGCGAACAAAAAAAATTTTGTTCGAACTCTGAGAACTAAACATCAATTGATTTCCAATTCGAACTCGATTCTTCAAATCAGTATCTATAAATTTGCAGAGAGCATAAGGAGATGATTTCGATCCACTCTGTACTTTTACATGTCATCAATTCGTTACTAATCTATCTAGAATGATAAATATGTGCTCGTATTTCTTTTAATGAAGAACATGAATCAAATTGCCTCAAATCTGCTGTTGTAGCTGTGTTATGATGATGCACAAGACTTAGAATATGATATAGGATCATGGATTCATGCTCTGATTTTGTTCAGAATCATCAATTGGTGAAGTTGAAATTTTTAGTCAGTAGTTAGCGTTTGTGCAACAGTGCAAGATGATGCATCTTGTAGAAGATGATGCATTTTTTTTTGTAGAACTTAAATTGTTCTAATTTCAAATTTTTTGTTCTAATATCAAAATATTTGCTCTCCCTTCTTTTTTTTGTTCGACTTAGCCAAAAATTGTTCCATTCTACCTTTTTTTGTTCGAATATCATAAAATGTAGAATAGGGAATTGTTCAAATTCTCCAAATTGTTTGAATTTGGTAATTATTGTTCAAACTTATATCAAATTGTAGAATGAACATATTTCAAATTGTAGAATCAAGATGAAAGTGAAAAAAATAAAAAAAATGAAGATGCACACCTACTAAAGGTAGAAATTAGGCATGGTTGATTACCGCTCAACTTATTTGGTTCGAACCAAGTTCTATTTTTTGCTAGAACTGAGTAAAAAAATGTTAGAACTCAAATTGAATCAAGATGCATCTGTATTTGCTAGTGAGTAAAAATTGTTCGAACTCAACATTTTTTGTTCGAATTCAACATTTTTTGTTCGAACTAAGCATTTTTTGTTCGAACTTGTATAAATTGAAAATCTTGTAGAACCAAAAATAGATGCAATATGATTAGGTTAAAAAAAAGTCCGCATCTATTTCAAAATTTGTTCGAATTCAGTTTAATTTTTGTTCGAAATGAATAAAAATTGTTTGAACACAATTCAAATTGTAGAATCAAGATGAAGGTGCAAAAATTGAAGGTGCAAAACTTAATTAGATGAAATACCCACCTTAATTATAGTAAACCAATTTACTATTATCTTCTTCATTGTTGCTCTGTTCTAATGATGGAGATTGAAACTATGCAAACTAATATGAACTAAAATAGATGCCAAACTATGGTGCAAAATCATAGGTAAAATATGGTTGCAAATCACGTGCAGATTATAATGGTTAAGAAGTCAACTCTTCTAGTGGATGATGACACACATAGTAGTGAAAAATATGAGGATAACCAAACATTAAGTTTACATGATGGAAAATGAAATATGACCTGCAATCAACTTGCTACTTTAGAAATTGGGTATTATATTTTTGTGATGAATTAAAGATATCAAGAGTTTTACAAGAAAAATTCTATTAGTTGAGCTTTGGTTGAAAGAGATGATAGAATTGGGGGAGCTGAAAGAAATTGGGATATGAGATGAAGTTGAAAGTGCCCTAATTGACAAAATTAGGGATTTGAAAGAAACTGCCCTAATTTTACAAACTGCCCGCACAATTGTTCGACCACACCATAAAAATGTTCGCCCGTCTCTTTTTTGTTGTTGCTCGAATAGAAAAGTTCTCAGGGTTCTCATAGCTAAAAAGTTCTCATTTGATCCATCTACTATATATATATATATATATATATATATATATATATATATATATATATATATATATATATATATATATATATATATATATATATATATATATATATATATATATATATATAAACAACTTTTACCCTATAAATATATCCCCAACTTTTATAATTTAATACACAACTTAACATTCATCATTCTTGTTTGTACATTATCCGGCGTGTCCTATCGAAGTAATAGGATAGGATAATTCTAGTCACGGAGCTATAATAATGGTGAATATAAAAGGTTTATTCTCTTCGTTGGCGATCCCTGAAAGTAGTAATCTACAAATTACTTTACGTCACCGAGAGAATATTAAGCATGTGTGTGTTTTCCAGATTGAATGAAATGTATGTTGAGAACATGTCGATTGCAATGTTTGTGCCCTTCTATTTGTAGGAGCAAAACACCAGCTTTTGAGGCATTTGTTGATTCCAAATGCATCATGGAAAGAATCTTTAACTTTCCCATTTTGAAGGCACGCAAAAGAAAAGCAACATGGTCCCGTTCCTTAGTTAGATGTGGCGGCAGCCGAGCTAGGAATAGTCCCCTAGCCGTGACTTTTAATTGACCGAGGCTGAGGGGCACTGATTTTGATGTCACCACTCTGTTGGCAAGTGTTGATATCTTAGTGCACTCTTGCTTGCTTCTTTAATGTTTGACCGACGAAGCTATTAGTATGCGTACCGAATGCAGGGTACACTATCAAGCCCCAGTTTAAATTTACGGAGCAAGTGATTTAGCGAACTTTGTGAAGTTAATCGTCATAAATATGTTTGGTACTGATTTTACAGCATATTCATGTTGTCATTTGTTTAGTTACCTTTTCGCCCTTTTACTCTCTTCCTCGTTAATTTTAGGTGAGGGGTACATCCGTCTTTTCCTGGTGTGATTACCACGGGTCTATTGAGATTTGATTGATGTGACGGTTACTACATTAGGTATTAAGGGGTTTCCTTTGTTTAATCTTCTCTCACTTTTTACCCAATTTTCATCTTCTCTCCTCCAATCAAGGTTTTTATCCCCATTAATCAAGGTATTCTCATCGTCTTTCTTCTTACTTTTATTGCTATGACTAAGTTAGATATTAAACTATATGCCATCAACGTTACTCCTTCCATCTTATAAAACTTGCTCGAAAGTTTATCTTTATTTATCTGATGAGGATATGATTATTCCTTCTAAAGGAGAAACGATCTTGGAATTTTCAGATGATTATGTCGGGATGTATACCAAAGTATTTATGGACTGTAATGTGAGATTTTCGATATCCGCTTTTTACTTGGGTGTTTTAAATTACTTTAAGGTGCACCTTTCTATCTTGCATCCCCTGGCCACCAAAAAGATCATTCTTTCGAAGTCATTTGCAGAGTTTATGGTGGAGAAGCCTCTATTGATCTTTTTCGTTGTTTTTTGCAAACTGGTGACACTATTGAATAGGTCACCCCAGCTAAGCAAAAAAGAATAAAGGGGAGTCTGAGAGTTCGCTTGTTTGTTTTTCTCCAAATGGTCATGATGTTAGAAACTGGAAGGGGTCCTTCGTTTACGTCAAAAAATCTTTTTTCTCTCCAAAAACTTATCCTTTTGTTTGCGATGTCGAAGGGCGTTCGTGCCCCGTGAGTTTAGGGATCCTATCTCTGAAGGTTTTGGTAACGATCCTCTTTTTGAGAGGATTTGTTGTCATCCTATTCTGGCTTATTCGTATCCAGAGACTATTCTTTTTAAGCTTGGGATGTCATTGAAGTGGGAGCAAGGTCAAGAGAATCTCGTTATTTTGTGTGGGAAGAAGGCAATGTTCTGTTTGCTTTAGGTCATCATAATAGTTGTTTAATTTTTCTTTTGACCTTGACCTTATTTTGTTTCTTGCATAAATGTCTTTGAGGAACGCAATCAAATCTTAAGGTGTTAAAGAGATGACTATCGTTGTTCTGCCGGTTTCTACAGTTGTAAAGGATCGTGGTGCGCCTATGTTTGACACGCATAAAAACATCACTTCAAGACGGAGAAGGCGCTTAAAATGCATAAAATATTAAAATTGGTATTAAAAGACATTTTTTATTTACATATGTTTAGCGTTTTTCGTCAAGAAGAACATGAAAAAATTACAAAACAGACCGCCCAACGTTTTGTGTAACTCCTGCAAGCCACTACTTACGCTTAAGCCCTAAAAAGAACACGTGAGCAGCACACATGCTACTTCAACGTAAAGCACAATGTCAATTACGCATTTTTTTGTATAAATAAATCAATGGTAGCGTGACACATGTCTCTGAATATTAAGAACCACACCTAAAAGAGCACAGAGAGTCGAGACACCGAACTCGGTGTCTAATCTCAGTGTCTTTCATGACACTAAAATTTAACACTGAAGCCAGCATAAGGAAAATCGTTCAGTGTCTAATTCATTTTTAATTTAATATTTAATTTTTTTTAATAATAAAATAAATTAATTATTTATTTAAAAATACAATACTTAATTTCATTAATAAAAAAATACAAAAGTTAACAAAAAGTATACAATGCTTAAAAAAATACAATACTTAAAAAAAGACAATAACTAAAAAAACAAACATGAAAATTAAATACTACGTCAACGTACATTTCACGATTAGCCCAAAGATGTTCAACCAAATCCGACCGTAGGCCTTCATGCATATGCCTATCGCGTAATTCTTTCGTCCTTCTTCTGTATGTTTCACACTTCTCGATTCAAGATGTTTTCATATTAGCAACGGGTTCATAAACCCAATCATTTTCGGCAATGTTATAATCATTATCTTCAACAATTAAAATGTTTAAGATAATGCACGTATACATAACCTGTTTCATAACATTGATGTTGTAAGCCCTTGTCGGTTGTTGTAGTATATGCCAACGTAAAATACTAAAAGTCCTCTCAATATCCTTGTGTGCCCCTGCTTATTTCTTCAAAAAGTAAGTACGTTTTTCATCATTTTCACTTGAAAACGCCTTAACAAATGATGCCCACCCAGGGTAAATTCCGTCAGCAAGATAATATCATCTTTTGTAATCAACACCATTTACAGTAAAAGAGATGTCTTCAATTTCTTCATTAAGCATTGAGCTGAAGAGACTACTAGCGTTCAACACATTTAAATAGTTATTCGAACCCGCAACCTCAAAGATAACATGCCAAATCCAATTATCATATGAGGCTACGGCTTCAAGCATAATAGTTGGAACTCTGTGATTGCCTCGAGTAAATTGACCTTTCCATGCAACGGGACATTTTCCCCATGCCCAATGCATACAATCTATGCTGCCGAGCATTCCTATGTAAATCAATAATACAGTCGTAACATATCATCCTTGGAAGGATATCGCTATAATCACCCCTATATAAATCAATAATATGTGATGCCCCGTACAAAACCATCGTGTACGAATCATCAACAACAGGATCATTACAAGGTCAAACACTAGATGCTATTTCAAAATACGTTTGCATTCATGATAAAAGGTGATGTCTTAACCAACATCAATGTTTAATAACCAAAAGTATGCTTCAATGAACAGAAGCCGTTAATAATGTACGTGACCCCAATGGTCGTTACAAGTCATAGTTTCAAAAGTAATTAAGTTCGAATGCAAGATAAAGTAGTTCATGCAGTGACATCTCTAAAGCAGCGGGTGTCTACAGCAAGACTAGTACACAGCGGAAGCAGCTAACCTTAAGCACCTGAGAAAAACACGCTTAAAAACGTCAACACAAAGGTTGGTGAGCTATAGTTTAAGTATAACAGTATGTAAGGTAGGCCACGAAATTTCAGTGCTACAAAGAGCGTTTCAAAACAGTATGATAAAGTATATGTTTAACCGTGGGCACTTGGTAACTAACTTAACGTTTATACCCCTGAAAGTACACTTGGCAAGTGCGTATGTATACGAAGTATTAAACAAACACCCGTTAAATGCTAGCGCTACTAGCCCGAGTGGGGATGTCAAACCCTATGGATCCATATCTAAGATTCGCGTTCACCGGTTCAAAAACCAATGACTAAACGTTACCGAGCTAAAGGGAATGTTTATGCCGTTGTATAACCCACACATATATAAGTTTAAGTACTCGTGCCTAGTATGTAAAACATAAAATGCGCATGCATTCTCAGTTCCCAAAATAGTTAAAGTAAAAAGGGATTGCTATAACTCACAATGATAAAGTAGCGGTAAAGTATGACTCGGGAAATAAGCAAGTGTGTAGGTCCGGAAAGTCCTCAACCTAAGTCAAATAGTACTAAGTCAGTAAATCGTCCCAAAAGGTTTAAATGTATGTAAATTTGGTCTTAAAGGTCATCATCAAACAAAAGGTGTAAAGTAAGTTTCGTTCATGAAAAGAGTTTAAAACAAAGGCTTAGTTCGATCAGTCACCATGGCCTCTATACCTACTGAAATAAGGTGAGAACAGTGGCCATGGCTCCGTATACGAGTCCTTTAGTTGTGGTAAAAATCCCAGAAGCAAACTCGTCTTCGTTTGACCGTGACGACGGTCTAAGTGCGAGTAGGTCAGAATTTTCAGCACAACGTTAAAAGACATAGTGACACTCGGAAGGCCATAAATCCTAAACCGTAACTCGGATTAAGACGAGTATTAAATGAAAAGTTATCTACACGAACTGAGCTATCTTAAAATCAAGGTTACAGTAGCCCAGGTGTACTGGTCAGTTACAGAAACTAGAAAACAGAAAGCAGAAAATAGAAAAATAATGGGTTCCGGTGGGTTTTTGGTACTCGATGCTTATCACGGTTCTCATCCTTGATGCATATAGCTTCAAGTGTACAACTCGTTGATATGTTTGCATCATTTTCACCAAGGTTTGACCATCATAACCCAAGTGTAAGTCTAAGACATGAAGCACAACTCACTTAAGTGTTGTATGTAGTTTGATGAACCAAAGTTGCATCAAAGTCTTAGATTTAACACATACATGGAATATAAAAGTATTATTGAACTATAAACTTGAAAGTAACTAATTAATCAAGATCTTAAGTTGTAGAACATAGTTCTTAGTTTGATCTTGAAGATCCAAGACTCAAAAGTCTAGATCTAAAGTTATTAAGTTAAATCTAACACAAGTGTATGAAGTTATAACTAAAAAGTTATACTTCCATATTCTTGAACTTTTAAAGTTAACTTTAAGTTTCAAGAAGTATGAGATCAAGATTAACTTGTAATACTTGACCATGAAACCAACAAACATGAAATTAAAGTGCATAATATAAAGAAACAAGCTAGGTAAACAAGTAACTAGTTCATGGGTTGTTCATACTTTAAAGATTCAAACCAAAGTTTGATCTTTAAGAATGTAAACTTTAAGTTTACAAACATGACTTACAAGTAATGATTCTACAACCATGAACTTAAAATCTTTTAACATATTAATTGTAGAACATAAACTAGAAAGTTTATGTTCTAGTGTGTTCTTGTAAATACAAGATAAATGAAGAATCTAACTATAAAGTTTGATTCTTAGTAACATGTAAGTAAATAACTAACAACAAGTAACAATAATCAAAGACAAGTATTCAAACAAGCAAAGATGATGATGAAGATGTATATGAATCGGTTTATACAAAGAAAAGAAGAGAGAAAAGTCTTCAAGTTACTTACAATATTTAGAAAGAATGAGAGAAAGAAATGAGAGAAAATTGAGGGTGTAAGTATGTGTGTGTAAGAGTGAAATGATACTAGTGAAAGCAAATGACTAAGTAATACAAAAAAAAAGAATTTTGAACTCCCTCTCACCCATTGGAGGCCGACGGTCAACAAGCAAAAAGGGGAGGGGTGAGTTGCCTACTAGTTCCTTGTGTGCAAAGTCTTAAAAAGTTGGTTAATAAGGGGTGTATGCATGGGAAGGTGTTGTAAGTATCATGTAACAAGATTCCAAATGCTCTAAACTAACTAGTTAGGTTCCAAATGTAATACTTACATGTTAAATGGGCTAAGTAATCCATTTAGTTAAGTAGAGTGGGCTAACAAGTCCATTAATCACTAATTAAAGCCCAAGTCCAAGTATTTAACAACTAAATCCAAATAAAGCCCAAGTAATTAACTAATATCCATAGTTAATCAAAATGATTAATAAAACTTAATCATGAATGTAAATAATATTCAAAAATATTATTCGTATAATGTATGTGTGTCACAAAGACGTTTCGGGCATTTAGAGTCAAGTACGGGCAATCATGGTAACAAGTAAATGTAATAACATACATTCGTTAAATCACAAGTATTAATAATAATAATTATTAATAAATAAACGTTGGAAAATCCAGGGTCGTTACATTACCCACCTGTTAAAGAAAATTTCGTCCCGAAATTTTAAGCTGAGGTAGATGGAGGAGTCGGGAAAAGGTGAGGATACTTCCGTATCATTTGATCCTCTCGTTCCCAAGTAAACTCAGTGAAATGTCCCGTTCTTATTGATTAAAAACGTTCCATATTAATTGATTTCGTTGCGAGGTTTTGACCTCTATATGAGACGTTTTTCAAAGACTGCATTCCTTTTTAAAACAAACCATAACCTTTATTTCATAAATAAAGGTTTAAAAAGCTTTACGTAGATTATCAAATAATGATAATCTAAAATATCCTGTTTACACACGACCATTACATAATGGTTTACAATACAAATATGTTACATCGAAATCAGTTTCTTGAATGCAGTTTTTACACAATATCATACAAACATGGACTCCAAATCTTGTCCTTATTTTAGTATGCAACAGCGGAAGCTCTTAATATTCACCTGAGAATAAACATGCTTTAAACGTCAACAAAAATGTTGGTGAGTTATAGGTTTAACCTATATATATCAAATCGTAACAATAGACCACAAGATTTCATATTTCAATACACATCCCATACATAGAGATAAAAATCATTCATATGGTGAACACCTGGTAACCGACAATAACAAGATGCATATATAAGAATATCCCCATCATTCCGGGACACCCTTCGGATATGATATAAATTTCGAAGTACTAAAGCATCCGGTATTTTGGATGGGGTTTGTTAGGCCCAATAGATCTATCTTTAGGATTCGCGTCAATTAGGGTGTCTGTTCCCTAATTCTTAGATTACCATATTTAATAAAAAGGGGCATATTCGATTTCGATAATTCAACCATAGAATGTAGTTTCATGTACTTGTGTCTATTTTGTAAATCATTTATAAAACCTGCATGTATTCTCATCCCAAAAATATTAGATTTTAAAAGTGGGACTATAACTCACTTTCACAGATTTTTACTTCGTCGGGAAGTAAGACTTGGCCACTGTTGATTCACGAACCTATAACAATATATACATATATATTAAAGTATGTTCAAAATATATTTACAACACTTTTAATATATTTTGATGTTTTAAGTTTATTAAGTCAGCTGTCCTCGTTAGTAACCTATAACTAGTTGTCCACAGTTAGATGTACAGAAATAAATCGATAAATATTATCTTGAATCAATCCACGACCCAGTGTATACGTATCTCAGTATTGATCACAACTCAAACTATATATATTTTGGAATCAACCTCAACCCTGTATAGCTAACTCCAACATTCACATATAGAGTGTCTATGGTTGTTCCGAAATATATATAGATGTGTCGACATGATAGGTCGAAACATTGTATACGTGTCTATGGTATCTCAAGATTACATAATATACAATACAAGTTGATTAAGTTATGGTTGGAATAGATTTGTTACCAATTTTCACGTAGCTAAAATGAGAAAAATTATCCAATCTTGTTTTACCCATAACTTCTTCATTTTAAATCCGTTTTCAGTGAATCAAATTGCTATGGTTTCATATTGAACTCTATTTTATGAATCTAAACAGAAAAAGTATAGGTTTATAGTCGGAAAAATAAGTTACAAGTCGTTTTTGTAAAGGTAGTCATTTCAGTCGAAAGAACGACGTCTAGATGACCATTTTAGAAAACATACTTCCACTTTGAGTTTAACCATAATTTTTGGATATAGTTTCATGTTCATAATAAAAATCATTTTCTCAGAATAACAACTTTTAAATCAAAGTTTATCATAGTTTTTAATTAACTAACCCAAAACAGCCCGCGGTGTTACTACGACGGCGTAAATCCGGTTTTACGGTGTTTTTCGTGTTTCCAGGTTTTAAATCATTAAGTTAGCATATCATATAGATATAGAACATGTGTTTAGTTGATTTTAAAAGTCAAGTTAGAAGGATTAACTTTTGTTTGCGAACAAGTTTAGAATTAACTAAACTATGTTCTAGTGATTACAAGTTTAAACCTTCGAATAAGATAGCTTTATATGTATGAATCGAATGATGTTATGAACATCATTACTACCTTAATTTCCTTGGATAAACCTACTGGAAAAGAGAAAAATGGATCTAGCTTCAATGGATCCTTGGATGGCTCGAAGTTCTTGAAGCAGAATCATGACACGAAAACAAGTTCAAGTAAGATCATCACTTGAAATAAGATTGTTATAGTTATAGAAATTGAACCAAAGTTTGAATATGATTATTACCTTGTATTAGAATGATAACCTACTGTAAGAAACAAAGATTTCTTGAGGTTGGATGATCACCTTACAAGATTGGAAGTGAGCTAGCAAACTTGAAAGTATTCTTGATTTTATAAAACTAGAACTTTTGGAATTTATGAAGAACACTTAGAACTTGAAGATAGAACTTGAGAGAGATCAATTAGATGAAGAAAATTGAAGAATGAAAGTGTTTGTAGGTGTTTTTGGTCGTTGGTGTATGGATTAGATATAAAGGATATGTAATTTTGTTTTCATGTAAATAAGTCATGAATGATTACTCATATTTTTGTAATTTTATGAGATATTTCATGCTAGTTGCCAAATGATGGTTCCCACATGTGTTAGGTGACTCACATGGGCTGCTAAGAGCTGATCATTGGAGTGTATATACCAATAGTACATACATCTAAAAGCTGTGTATTGTACGAGTACGAATACGGGTGCATACGAGTAGAATTGTTGATGAAACTGAACGAGGATGTAATTGTAAGCATTTTTGTTAAGTAGAAGTATTTTGATAAGTGTATTGAAGTCTTTCAAAAGTGTATAAATACATATTAAAACACTACATGTATATACATTTTAACTGAGTCGTTAAGTCATCGTTAGTCGTTACATGTAAGTGTTGTTTTGAAACCTTTAGGTTAACAATCTTGTTAAATGTTGTTAACCCAATGTTTATAATATCAAATGAGATTTTAAATTATTATATTATCATGATATTATCATGTATGAATATCTCTTAATATGATATATATACATTAAATGTCTTTACAACGATAATCGTTACATATATGTCTCGTTTAAAAATCATTAAGTTAGTAGTCTTGTTTTTACATATGTAGTTCATTGTTAATATACTTTATGATATTTTTTCTTATCATAGTATCATGTTAACTATATATATATATATATATATCCATATATATGTTATCATATAGTTTTTACAAGTTTTAACGTTCGTGAATCACCGATCAACTTGGGTGGTCAATTGTCTATATGAAACATATTTCAATTAATCAAGTCTTAACAAGTTTGATTGCTTAACATGTTGGAAACATTTAATCATGTAAATATCAATCTCAATTAATATATATAAACATGGAAAAGTTCGGGTCACTACAGTACCTACCCGTTAAATAAATTTCGTCCCGAAATTTTAAGCTGTTGAAGGTGTTGACGAATCTTCTGGAAATAGATGTGGGTATTTCTTCTTCATCTGATCTTCACGCTCCCAGGTGAACTCGGGTCCTCTACGAGCATTCCATCGAACCTTAACAATTGGTATCTTGTTTTGCTTAAGTCTTTTAACCTCACGATCCATTATTTCGACGGGTTCTTCGATGAATTGAAGTTTTTCGTTGATTTGGATTTCATCTAACGGAATAGTGAGATCTTCTTTAGCAAAACATTTCTTTAAATTCGAGACGTGGAAAGTGTTATGTACAGCCGCGAGTTGTTGAGGTAACTCTAGTCGGTAAGCTACTGGTCCGACACGATCAATAATCTTGAATGGTCCAATATACCTTGGATTTAATTTCCCTCGTTTACCAAATCGAACAACGCCTTTCCAAGGTGCAACTTTAAGCATGACCATCTCTCCAATTTCAAATTCTATATCTTTTCTTTTAATGTCAGCGTAGCTCTTTTGTCGACTTTGGGCGGTTTTCAACCGTTGTTGAATTTGGATGATCTTCTCGGTAGTTTCTTGTATAATCTCCGGACCCGTAATCTGTCTATCCCCCACTTCACTCCAACAAATCAGAGACCTGCACTTTCTACCATAAAGTGCTTCAAACGGCGCCATCTCAATGCTTGAATGGTAGCTGTTGTTGTAGGAAAATTCTGCTAACGGTAGATGTCGATCCCAACTATTTCCGAAATCAATAACACATGCTCGTAGCATGTCTTCAAGCGTTTGTATCGTCCTTTGGCTCTGCCCATCAGTTTGTGGATGATAGGCAGTACTCATGTCTAGACGAGTTCCTAATGCTTGCTGTAATGTCTGCCAGAATCTTGAAATAAATCTGCCATCCCTATCAGAGATAATAGAGATTGGTATTCCATGTCTGGAGACGACTTCCTTCAAATACAGTCGTGCTAACTTCTCCATCTTGTCATCTTCTCTTATTGGTAGGAAGTGTGCCGATTTGGTGAGACGATCAACTATTACCCAAATAGTATCAAAACCACTTGCAGTCCTTGGCAATTTAGTGATGAAATCCATGGTAATGTTTTCCCATTTCCATTCCGGGATTTCGGGTTGTTGAAGTAGACCTGATGGTTTCTGATGCTCAGCTTTGACCTTAGAACACGTCAAACATTCTCCTACGTATTTAGCAACATCGGCTTTCATACCCGGCCACCAAAAATGTTTCTTGAGATCCTTGTATATCTTCCCCGTTCCAGGATGTATTGAGTATCTGGTTTTATGAGCTTCTCTAAGTACCATTTCTCTCATATCTCCAAATTTTGGTACCCAAATCCTTTCAGCCCTATACCGGGTTCCATCTTCCCGAATATTAAGATGCTTCTCCGATCCTTTGGGTATTTCATCCTTTAAATTTCCCTCTTTTAAAACTCCTTGTTGCGCCTCCTTTATTTGAGTAGTAATGTTATTATGAATCATTATATTCATAGATTTTACTCGAATGGGTTCTCTGTCCTTCCTGCTCAAGGCATCGGCTACCACATTTGCCTTCCCCGGGTGGTAACGAATCTCAAAGTCATAATCATTCAATAATTCAATCCACCTACGCTGCCTCATATTCAGTTGTTTCTGATTAAATATGTGTTGAAGACTTTTGTGGTCGGTATATATAATACTTTTGACCCCATATAAGTAGTGCCTCCAAGTCTTTAATGCAAAAACAACCGCGCCTAATTCCAAATCATGCGTCGTATAATTTTGTTCGTGAATCTTCAATTGTCTAGACGCATAAGCAATCACCTTCGTTCGTTGCATTAATACACAACCGAGACCTTGCTTTGATGCATCACAATAAATCACAAAATCATCATTCCCTTCAGGCAATGACAATATAGGTGCCGTAGTTAGCTTTTTCTTCAATAACTGAAACGCTTTCTCTTGTTCATCATTCCATTCAAATTTCTTCCCTTTATGCGTTAATGCAGTCAAGGGTTTTGCTATTCTGGAAAAGTCTTGGATGAACCTTCTGTAGTAACCAGCTAGTCCTAAAAACTGGCGTATGTGTTTCGGAGTTTTCGGGGTTTCCCACTTTTCAACAGTTTCTATCTTTGCCGGAT
The DNA here is from genome assembly GCF_046630445.1 of Rutidosis leptorrhynchoides. NCBI lineage: Eukaryota > Viridiplantae > Streptophyta > Magnoliopsida > Asterales > Asteraceae > Rutidosis > Rutidosis leptorrhynchoides. Next base: position 63,905,782 of record NC_092342.1, read on the forward strand.
CCACCTTAATACCTTCTTTGTTCACTATGTGGCCGAGGAATTGAACTTCTTCCAACCAAAATGCACACTTTGAAAACTTAGCGTACAATTCTCCCTTCCTCAATACTTCTAACACCTTTCTCAAATGTTCACCGTGTTCTTGGTCATTCTTTGAGTAAATAAGTATGTCATCAATGAAAACAATGACAAACTTGTCAAGGTATGGTCCACACACTCGGTTCATAAGGTCCATGAACACAGCTGGTGCATTAGTTAAACCAAACGGCATGACCATAAACTCGTAATGACCGTAACGTGTTCTGAAAGCAGTCTTTGGAATATCATCTTCTTTCACCCGCATTTGATGATACCCGGAACGTAAGTCAATCTTTGAATAAACAGACGAGCCTTGTAGTTGATCAAATAAGTCGTCGATTCTCGGTAGTGGGTAGCGGTTCTTGATGGTAAGTTTGTTCAACTCTCGGTAGTCGATACACAACCTGAATGTACCATCTTTCTTCTTGACAAACAAAACAGGAGCTCCCCACGGTGATGTGCTTGGTCGAATGAAACCACGCTCTAAAAGTTCTTGTAATTGGCTTTGCAGTTCTTTCATCTCGCTGGGTGCGAGTCTGTAAGGAGCACGAGCTATTGGTGCAGCTCCTGGTACAAGATCTATTTGAAATTCAACGGATCGATGTGGGGGTAATCCCGGTAATTCTTTCGGAAATACATCGGGAAATTCTTTTGCAATGGGAACATCATTGATGCTCTTTTCTTCAGTTTGTACTTTCTCGACGTGTGCTAGAACAGCATAGCAACCTTTTCTTATTAGTTTTTGTGCCTTCAAATTACTAATAAGATGTAGCTTCGTGTTGCCCTTTTCTCCGTACACCATTAAGGGTTTTCCTTTTTCTCGTATAATTCGAATTGCATTTTTGTAACAAACGATCTCCGCTTTCACTTCTTTCAACCAGTCCATACCGATTATCACATCAAAACTCCCTAACTCTACTGGTATCAAATCAATCTTAAATGTTTCGCTAACCAGTTTAATTTCTCGATTCCGACATATATTATCTGCTGAAATTAATTTACCATTTGCTAATTCGAGTAAAAATTTACTATCCAAAGGCGTCAATGGACAACTTAATTTAGCACAAAAATCTCTACTCATATAGCTTCTATCCGCACCCGAATCAAATAAAACGTAAGCAGATTTATTGTCAATAAGAAACGTACCCGTAACAAGCTCCGGGTCTTCCTGTGCCTCTACCGCATTAATATTGAAAACTCTTCCACGGCCTTGTCCATTCGTGTTCTCCTGGTTCGGGAAATTTCTAATAATGTGGCCTGGTTTTCCACATTTATAACAAACTACATTGGCATAACTTGCTCCGACACTACTTGCTCCGCCATTACTCGTTCCGACACCATTTGTTCCTTTCGTTCTATTAACCCCTGGTCCGTAGACCTCACACTTCGCCGCGCTATGACCATTTCTTTTACACTTGTTGCAAAAATTTGGTGCAGAACCCCGAGTGATTCTTTTCACACCTTTGGCATAGCTGCTTCTGATTGTTGTTGTTGTTGCGGTTATTATTGTTGTTGGGATGATTGTTGTAGTTGCTGTTGTTGTTGTTGTTGTTGTTGGGCCGTTTGTTGTAGTTGCGATTGATGTTGCGATTGTTGGGATAATTGTTGCGATTATTTTTGTAATTGCTGTTGTTGTTGTATTGGTGATTCTTATCACCGTTTTCCTCCCACTTTCTTTTGACTTGCTTCACATTGGCCTCTTCAGCAGTCTGTTCTTTAATTCTTTCTTCAATCTGGTTCACTAGTTTGTGAGCCATTCTACATGCCTGTTGTATGGAGGCGGGCTCGTGTGAACTTATATCTTCTTGGATTCTTTCCGGTAATCCTTTCACAAACGCGTCGATCTTCTCTTCCTCATCTTCGAATGCTCCCGGACACAATAGGCACAATTCTGTGAATCGTCTTTCGTACGTGGTAATATCAAATCCTTGGGTTCGTAACCCTCTAAGTTCTGTCTTGAGCTTATTGACCTCGGTTCTGGGACGGTACTTCTCATTCATCAAGTGCTTGAATGCTGACCACGGTAGTGCGTACGCATCATCTTGTCCCACTTGCTCTAGATAGGTATTCCACCATGTTAACGCAGAACCTGTGAAGGTATACGTAGCGTACTTCACTTTGTCCTCTTCAGTACACTTACTTATGGCAAACACCGATTCAACCTTCTCGGTCCACCGTTTCAATCCGATCGGTCCTTCGGTTCCATCAAATTCCAAAGGTTTGCAGGCAGTGAATTCTTTGTAGGTGCATCCTACACGATTTTCTGTACTGCTATATCCAAGGTTATTGTTGGTATGTAGCGCAGCCTGTACTGCGGCTATGTTTGAAGCTAGAAAAGTACGGAATTCCTCTTCATTCATATTCACGGCGTGTCGAGTAGTCGGTGCCATTTCCTTCAAAATAGTTAAATGGAACAAGTTAATCATACAGAATATTAAGAGTAGTTAATAGTATTTCGTAGCATAATATGAACTCATTTATAAAAGCTTTTTCTTCATATTAGCGTTTTATAAGTTTAAATTCGGGTAGTACCTACCCGTTAAGTTCATACTTAGTAGCTAATATACAATTCAACTACTACAATTCTATATGAAAAACTGATTATAATAATATTTCGCGTTCAAACTTTTATACAATATTTTACAAACTTACAATACCGCTTATTTTACATAAAGCATGAAATATAGCACACAATAACTTTGATACAAGATAGTTGTGAAGACAATTCTAGCTAGTACACAAGTCGTTCAGCAAAGGCAATAAAGACACGTAATTCATACGTCCAGAAACAAGTCATGCATTCTGGTTTTACTAGGACTACTTCCCATCCTTGGTCTTGTGCAACATAACCGTTATGGCCATTGATAAGACAGCGTGTTGTAACGTCATCAAAGGGACGAGGGTTACGTAATGTCCAACAGTCCCGTAATAATCTAAAAACCTCATTTCTTACCCCAATTACCGACTCCGTCACTTGTGGAAACGTTTTGTTTAATAGTTGTAGCCCGATGTTCTTGTTCTCACTTTGGTGAGAAGCGAACATTACTAATCCGTAAGCATAACATGCTTCTTTATGTTGCATGTTAGCCGCTTTTTCTAAATCACGAAGTCCAATATTCGGATATATTGAGTCAAAATAATTTCTTAACCCGTTGCGTAAAATAGCATTTGGGTTCCCCGCAATATATGCGTCAAAGTAAACACATCGTAACTTATGGGTTTCCCAATGTGATATCCCCCATCTTTCAAACGAAAGTCTCTTATAAACCAAGACATTCTTGGAACGTTCTTCGAATGTCTTACAAACTGATCTCGCCTTAAATAGTTGTGCCGAAGAATTCTGGCCGACTCTAGACAAGATTTCATCAATCATGTCTCCGGGTAGGTCTCTTAAAATATTGGGTTGTCTATCCATTTTGTGTTTTTAAACTGTAAAATAGACAAGAGTTAGATTCATAAAAAAAATACTTATTAATACAAGCAATTTTTACATATATCATAAAGCATAAGAACACTATATTACATATATTACACCACACGAATACAACTATCTTATTCCGACTCGCTCGTTTCTTCTTCTTCGGTTTTGGTTCGTTTTGCCAAGTTTCTAGGGATATATGATGTTCCCCTAATACGAGCCGTCGTTGTCCACATTGGTTTAGAAAAACCTGGTGGTTTAGAGGTTCCCGGGTCATTGTTACAACTTAAGGACTTCGGGGGTTGACGATACATATAAAGTTCATCGGGGTTGGAATTAGATTTCTCTATTTTTATGCCCTTTCCCTTATTATTTTCTTTTGCCTTTTTAAATTCAGTTGGGGTAATTTCTATAACATCATCGGAAATCTCGTCGGAATCCGATTCATCGGAGAATTGGTAATCCTCCCAATATTTTGCTTCCTTGGCGGAAACACCATTGACCATAATTAACTTTGGTCGGTTGGTTGAGGATTTTCTTTTACTTAACCGTTTTATTATTTCCCCCACCGGTTCTATTTCTTCATCCGGTTCCGATTCTTCTTCCGGTTCCGATTCTTCTTCCGGTTCCGACTCTTCTTCCGGTTCTTCTTCGGGAACTTGTGAATCAGTCCACAAATCATTCCAATTTACATTTGACTCTTCATTATTATTAGGTGAGTCAATGGAACTTGTTCTAGAGGTAGACATCTATCACATAATATCAAACACGTTAAGAGATTAATATATCACATAATATTCATATGTTAAAAATATATAGTTTCCAACAAAAATGTTAAGCAATCATTTTTAAAGAAAACACGGTCGAAGTCCAGACTCACTAATGCATCCTAACAAACTCGATAAGACACACTAATGTAAATTTTCTGGTTCTCTAAGACCAACGCTCGGATACCAACTGAAATGTCCCGTTCTTATTGATTAAAAACGTTCCATATTAATTGATTTCGTTGCGAGGTTTTGACCTCTATATGAGACGTTTTTCAAAGACTGCATTCCTTTTTAAAACAAACCATAACCTTTATTTCATAAATAAAGGTTTAAAAAGCTTTACGTAGATTATCAAATAATGATAATCTAAAATATCCTGTTTACACACGACCATTACATAATGGTTTACAATACAAATATGTTACATCGAAATCAGTTTCTTGAATGCAGTTTTTACACAATATCATACAAACATGGACTCCAAATCTTGTCCTTATTTTAGTATGCAACAGCGGAAGCTCTTAATATTCACCTGAGAATAAACATGCTTTAAACGTCAACAAAAATGTTGGTGAGTTATAGGTTTAACCTATATATATCAAATCGTAACAATAGACCACAAGATTTCATATTTCAATACACATCCCATACATAGAGATAAAAATCATTCATATGTTGAACACCTGGTAACCGACAATAACAAGATGCATATATAAGAATATCCCCATCATTCCAGGACACCCTTCGGATATGATATAAATTTCGAAGTACTAAAGCATCCGGTACTTTGGATGGGGTTTGTTAGGCCCAATAGATCTATCTTTAGGATTCGCGTCAATTAGGGTGTCTGTTCCCTAATTCTTAGATTACCAGATTTAATAAAAAGGGGCATATTCGATTTCGATAATTCAACCATAGAATGTAGTTTCATGTACTTGTGTCTATTTTGTAAATCATTTATAAAACCTGCATGTATTCTCATCCCAAAAATATTAGATTTTAAAAGTGGGACTATAACTCACTTTCACAGATTTTTACTTCGTCGGGAAGTAAGACTTGGCCACTGTTGATTCACGAACCTATAACAATATATACATATATATTAAAGTATGTTCAAAATATATTTACAACACTTTTAATATATTTTGATGTTTTAAGTTTATTAAGTCAGCTGTCCTCGTTAGTAACCTATAACTAGTTGTCCACAGTTAGATGTACAGAAATAAATCGATAAATATTATCTTGAATCAATCCACGACCCAGTGTATACGTATCTCAGTATTGATCACAACTCAAACTATATATATTTTGGAATCAACCTCAACCCTGTATAGCTAACTCCAACATTCACATATAGAGTGTCTATGGTTGTTCCGAAATATATATAGATGTGTCGACATGATAGGTCGAAACATTGTATACGTGTCTATGGTATCTCAAGATTACATAATATACAATACAAGTTGATTAAGTTATGGTTGGAATAGATTTGTTACCAATTTTCACGTAGCTAAAATGAGAAAAATTATCCAATCTTGTTTTACCCATAACTTCTTCATTTTAAATCCGTTTTCAGTGAATCAAATTGCTATGGTTTCATATTGAACTCTATTTTATGAATCTAAACAGAAAAAGTATAGGTTTATAGTCGGAAAAATAAGTTACAAGTCGTTTTTGTAAAGGTAGTCATTTCAGTCGAAAGAACGACGTCTAGATGACCATTTTAGAAAACATACTTCCACTTTGAGTTTAACCATAATTTTTGGATATAGTTTCATGTTCATAATAAAAATCATTTTCTCAGAATAACAACTTTTAAATCAAAGTTTATCATAGTTTTTAATTAACTAACCCAAAACAGCCCGCGGTGTTACTACGACGGCGTAAATCCGGTTTTACGGTGTTTTTTGTGTTTCCAGGTTTTAAATCATTAAGTTAGCATATCATATAGATATAGAACATGTGTTTAGTTGATTTTAAAAGTCAAGTTAGAAGGATTAACTTTTGTTTGCGAACAAGTTTAGAATTAACTAAACTATGTTCTAGTGATTACAAGTTTAAACCTTCGAATAAGATAGCTTTATATGTATGAATCGAATGATGTTATGAACATCATTACTACCTTAATTTCCTTGGATAAACCTACTGGAAAAGAGAAAAATGGATCTAGCTTCAATGGATCCTTGGATGGCTCGAAGTTCTTGAAGCAGAATCATGACACGAAAACAAGTTCAAGTAAGATCATCACTTGAAATAAGATTGTTATAGTTATAGAAATTGAACCAAAGTTTGAATATGATTATTACCTTGTATTAGAATGATAACCTACTGTAAGAAACAAAGATTTCTTGAGGTTGGATGATCACCTTACAAGATTGGAAGTGAGCTAGCAAACTTGAAAGTATTCTTGATTTTATGAAACTAGAACTTTTGGAATTTATGAAGAACACTTAGAACTTGAAGATAGAACTTGAGAGAGATCAATTAGATGAAGAAAATTGAAGAATGAAAGTGTTTGTAGGTGTTTTTGGTCGTTGGTGTATGGATTAGATATAAAGGATATGTAATTTTGTTTTCATGTAAATAAGTCATGAATGATTACTCATATTTTTGTAATTTTATGAGATATTTCATGCTAGTTGCCAAATGATGGTTCCCACATGTGTTAGGTGACTCACATGGGCTGCTAAGAGCTGATCATTGGAGTGTATATACCAATAGTACATACATCTAAAAGCTGTGTATTGTACGAGTACGAATACGGGTGCATACGAGTAGAATTGTTGATGAAACTGAACGAGGATGTAATTGTAAGCATTTTTGTTAAGTAGAAGTATTTTGATAAGTGTATTGAAGTCTTTCAAAAGTGTATAAATACATATTAAAACACTACATGTATATACATTTTAACTGAGTCGTTAAGTCATCGTTAGTCGTTACATGTAAGTGTTGTTTTGAAACCTTTAGGTTAACAATCTTGTTAAATGTTGTTAACCCAATGTTTATAATATCAAATGAGATTTTAAATTATTATATTATCATGATATTATCATGTATGAATATCTCTTAATATGATATATATACATTAAATGTCTTTACAACGATAATCGTTACATATATGTCTCGTTTAAAAATCATTAAGTTAGTAGTCTTGTTTTTACATATGTAGTTCATTGTTAATATACTTTATGATATTTTTTCTTATCATAGTATCATGTTAACTATATATATATATATATCCATATATATGTTATCATATAGTTTTTACAAGTTTTAACCTTCGTGAATCACCGATCAACTTGGGTGGTCAATTGTCTATATGAAACATATTTCAATTAATCAAGTCTTAACAAGTTTGATTGCTTAACATGTTGGAAACATTTAATCATGTAAATATCAATCTCAATTAATATATATAAACATGGAAAAGTTCGGGTCACTACACTCAGGTCCTCGTTTGGCATTCCATCATACTAGGACGATCGGAATCTTGTTGCGTTTCAAAGTTTTGATCTCACGATCCATAATTTCAACAGGTTCTTCCACGAAGTGGAGTTTGTCGTCAATCGTAAGTTCCTCAAGTGGTATGATAAATTCGGGTGCAGCAAGACACTTCTTCAAGTTTGACACGTGGAAGGTAGGATGAACTGAGCTCAATTGAGCTGGAAGATCCAAACGGTAAGCAACGGGTCCAACACGTTCCAAGATTTCAAAAGGACCAATGTATCGTGGGTTTAACTTTCCACGTTTTCCAAAACGGATCACACCTTTCCAAGGTGCAACTTTCAACATTACGCGGTCACCAACGTTGAATTCAAAGTCTTTACGTTTAAGATCGGCATAACTCTTTTGACGATCGCGGGCAGTCTTAAGCCTAGCTTGTATCTGAGCAATCTTCTCCGTTGTTTCATGGACTACCTCGGGTCCGGTGATTTGCTTTTCGCCTACTTCGGCCCAACAAATAGGAGATCGGCACTTGCGGCTATACAATGCTTCAAAAGGTGCGGCATTAATGCTCGAGTGATAACTGTTGTTGTAAGAAAATTCGGCGAGTGGCAAATGCCTTTCCCAGGCCTTTCCGAAATCAATAACACATGCACGCAACATGTCCTCCAAGGTCTGAATCGTTCGTTCACTTTGCCCGTCGGTCTGTGGGTGATAAGCAGTACTCATGTCGAGACGAGTTCCCATGGCTTCTTGCAAAGAACGCCAAAATCTTGAAGCAAAACGGGGATCGCGATCTGAGATGATCAATAAAGGTACACCATGACGAGATACAACCTCCTTGATGTATAATTGAGCAAGTCTCTCCATCGTATCCATTTCCTTCATCGCTAGGAAGTGTGCGGTCAACAATAACCCAGATGGTATCGTATCCGCCCACCGTCTTTGGTAGCTTGGTGATGAAATCCATAGTTATCCTTTCCCACTTCCATTGTGGGATTTCCTGCTGTTGAAGTAATCCAGAGGGCCTCTGATGCTCGGCCTTAACCTTCGAGGAAGTCAAACACTTACCAACATAAGTTGCAACGTCTTTCTTAAGATTCGGCCACCAATACTGTTCTTTAAGGTCGTGGTACATTTTGCCCGCTCCAGGATGAATCAAATATCTCGATTTGTGTGCTTCATCAAGTATAAGGTTTCGTAGATCTCCATAACAAGGTACCCAAATCCTTCCAGCATAACATCGGAGTCCAGACTCCCTAACCTCGAATCGAGAGACGAGTATGTTCAAATGTTCGTGAGATATATTCTCCTCCTTGAGAGCCTCATCTTGGGCTACTCTGATCTGACTGTTGAGATTCGAATGGATGGTGATGTTCAGAGCCCTAACACGATGAGGTGCCGTCCTCTCCTTTCAGCTCAAAGCGTCAGCTACAACATTGGCCTTGCCAGGATGATAACGAAGTTCAAAATCGTAGTCGTTGAGCGTCTCGATTCATCGACACTGTCTCATATTCAGTTGTTTCTGATCAAAGATGTGCTGGAGGCTCTTGTGGTTGGTGAAAATAATGCTCTTAGTTCCATACAAATAATGTCTCCACAATTTGAGCGCAAAGACAACGGCTTCAAGTTCAAGATCGTGAGTAGTGTAGTTCCGCTCGTGAATCTTCAATTGTCGGGTGGCATAAGTGATAACCTTTGATCTTTGCATTAGTACACAACCAAAACCACTTTTTGACGCATCACAATAAACAATGAAATCATCACTGCCTTCAGGAAGAGATAAGATAGGTGTGGTGGTTAACTTCTTCTTCAAAGTTTGGAATGCTGATTCGTGTGCGGGTTCCCAAATAAACTTCTTGCCCTTGTGAGTCAGTGCGGTCAGAGGACGCGCAATCAGAGAGAAACCTGCAATAAACCTTCGGTAGTAACCGGCGAGACCTAGGAATTGGAGAATATGAGTTGGAGTAGTGGGGGGTCTCCCACTTGCTGATAGCTTCAATCTTGGCGGGATCAACTTTGATACTCTGGTCGCTCACAACATGACCCAGAAATTGGACTTCCTTCAGCCAAAATTCACACTTGGAGAATTTGGCGTAAAGTTGCTCTTGTCTCAAGAGTTCAAGTACTAGTCGGAGGTGTTGCTCATGTTCTTCTTCACTCTTAGAGTAGATGAGGATATCATCTATGAAGACGATAACGAACTTATCCAGGTATAGCTTGCAGACACGATTCATGAGGTCCATGAACACGGTAGGTGCGTTGGTTAAACCGAATGGCATCATGAGAAACTCATAATGACCATAACGAGTTCTGAATGCAGTTTTCATCACGTCACTTTCCTTCACCCTCAACTGGTGATAACCGGATCGCAAATCGATCTTAGAGTAAACGCTCGATCCTTGTAGTTGTTCAAAAAGATCGTCAATTCTGGGAAGAGGATACCGATTCTTGATTGTCAATTTGTTGAGTTCACGGTAGTCGATACACATACGGAAGGATCCATCCTTCTTCTTCACAAACAACACAGGTGCGCCCCAAGGCGAGAAACTTGGTTGGATAAATCCTCGATCAAGTAGTTCTTGTAGTTGGCTTTGTAATTCTTGCATCTCGAAAGGTGCGAGTCTATAAGGTGCGTGAGCTACAGGTGCTGCTCCTGGCACTAAATCAATCTGAAACTCTACTGCTCTCGGCAGCGGTAATCCAGGCAATTCTTCAGGGAAGACATCGGAAAATTCATTCACAATTCGAACATCGTTCACGCTCTTCACCTCGGTTTCTACCGTTTTCACATGCGCTAGGACAGCAAGACGTCCCTTCTTCATGATCTTTTGCGCTTTCACTTAACTAATGAGGTTCAGCTTCGAGGTACATCTCTCTCCGTAGATGGTCAGTGGCTCACCGTCTCCGTGTGGTATACGAAGAGCTTTATCTCCACAAATAATATCGGCCCTTATCTTGCTCAACCAATCCATACCGATGATCACGTCAAAACTTCCCAATTTAATGGGTATCAAATCAATTTCGAAATCTGCACCAGCTATGTTGATAATAGCTCCTCGACTAATATGGTCAACTTTCTCAAGTTTTCCATTGGCGACCTCGACAAGCATACTCTCTTTTAACGGGACTAATGACCAATTAATCTTATCGCAAAAATGTCTATATACATAACTTCTATCGGCACCAGTATCAAATAAGACGGAAGCTAATAGATTGTTGATAGTGAATATACCTGTCACCAAGTCGGGATTCTCGCGTGCATCCCTTGCATTAACGTTGAAAGCTCTACCTCGCGGTGGTCCGCCGTCTTTTCTTTTGTTGGGGCATGCATTTCTGAAATGGCCCATCTGTCCGCATTCGTAGCACTTCCTCGGTCCTGTGGGGTTCGGCTTCACATTCAAAGTAGTGACCTTGCAGTCCTTCCCGATATGCCCAGTCCGTTGGCACTTTTCACAAACAACGTTACAATACCCAGTATGGTGCTTGTAGCACCGCTTGAATTGTGGTAAGGTTCCTTTGTAGTTTGGGTTTGAGTTGGTGTTCGGATTGGGGTTTCCACCATTGTTGTTTCCTCTGAAACCCTCATGTCGCTTCACCGGGTTCTGATCATAGGTCCTTCCCCTGTTGTTATCCCATTTGCGCTTCTCGTTACTTCCCGCTTCAAACTTAGTTTTCTCCGGTTCATCGATAATGATTTGATTCATTAAAGTATGCGCCATGCGCATCGCATCCGGGACATTTGGTGGCTTGGACGAGGTGACGTTTCTCTTAATGCTCTTAGGAAGTCCCCAAAAGTACCTTTCCATTCGTTTGAACTCCGGTGTAACCATGGTAGGACACATCAGGGCTAGTTCCAAAAATCTCTGGTTGTAGCTATCAAGGTCGTTCCCAACGGCCTTTAACTGCATAAATTCCATTTCCATCCTCTGGATTTCTGTCCTAGGGCAATATTCCTCAATCAGGGCCCCTTTGAACTCCTCCCATGGAGTAGCAAACGCCTCATCAATACCTTTCGCTTGAGCTAACGTGTTCCACCACGTTAGTGCGCCGTCAGATAGCATGCACGAAGCAAACTTGGTTTTATTCTCCTCTGAACAGTTGCTGACTCGGAACACAGATTCAAGTTTTTCAAACCATCTAGTGAGACCAACTGGCCCCTCGATTCCGCTAAAGTTATGTGGTTTACAGCTTTGGAACTCTTTGTACGTACACCCATTACGAATGGGTTGAATAACCGGTGGCGGTGGCGGTGGAGCTTGGGGTTGCATTTTCGCAATGGCTGCGGCTATCCTTTCGGAAATCATCTCCTCGATTTGGGCTGCGGTAGGGGTTGATGTTGATCGTCCGTTGGCCATGATGTTCTAAACAAAAATTTTGACTCAAGTCAAAATCCAGTATGCAAATAGTAATAATACAGTATATATAACCAACACGGAATCAACACATCACGTGTTTATTAAGTAATGCAATCCTGGTACAAATACCACAGAATCATACAGTAACGTAAATAGAACATCGTGCAAGAATTAAATAATGCAAAGTTCCATTCATTAATAATAATAAGTTGCATACATCTGAATAAGTTCGTACAATACATAAGTGAAACATAAAACTACAACTAGATTACATAATGAAATCTAAATACAAAAGCCCTACGGTGAAGGTGGGTGTAGGATATCCAATACATGGGACATCTGGTCCTCGAGCTCAGTAACTCGGGCTCAGAGGATCCCCACCTCCCTTGTCAATTCCTCGACAGTGGGAGATGGTGGGGCAGGCGGTGCAGGTGGTGCCGGTGGTGCCGGTGGTGCAGATGTAGATGGTCCGGCTCTAGAAATAATCAGTACGTAACGGGGTGCCTTACGCATGAGTGGGTCGGCAAGGTACGGCATAAGCCGCTTACGGGCAGTAACCCTACGACGCCGACCAAATGCGTCAATGAATGCTCGGCCTCCGTTGATCCCCGGAATAATGGTACTGTCGAAGAGATACCGCTTCTTCGGCGGGGTGGAGGGTGGCTGTACAGGTGTGTCAGGGTCCTCCTCGTCAGAGTCATCGTCACTCGAGTCGTCTGTGGATGAGTCATCGGATGAAGAATCAGCGGATGATGGGTCATCCGAATCATGTGGTGGTGACTGAATGGGCGGCCCTCCTTGGGCGGCTATCATCTGTCGGTAACGGGCTTGTCCGATCAGAATGAGACGTCCATCAGGGGCGCGTCAGCACCAATGGCGATACCGGTTACGGAATGGACCTTCCCCAAATTCTGCGGGAATCACAATCTCACCGGAGTGGGGCTGTGACACCGAGGGTTCGAGGGCAGATGGAGCTGGAATCTCCGGAGGGTCCTGGGTTCCGTTAGAAGTAACCACTAGGGCAGGTGCATGGCTGCTAGCTCTAGAAGATGAAGCGCCAGGGTCACTAGTAGGCAACGGGATCGGTGTGTCGGCAGCAGCAGTAGGTGGGGTGGCTGACGAGTCTGAACTTCCCAAAATGATAGCAGGTGGAATATTCGACATCTGAACAAGGAAAAATAAATTTTTCATGTCAGTAAGTCATAAAGCAAGCACGTATTAGGCCAACAGTCTAAATCATGTGTAACAGTAAGTAGCATGGCAATAACGACAAGTATCATGCAATTGAAAGCAGATAATAGCATGCAGTAGTGAAATCATGTAATAGCATACGGCACATAGCAGTAAAAGTAAGCAGCAGTATGCAGTAAGTTCAGCGGAAACAGTAAACTAGCAAGTTGTAGATTAGTCCTATTAGTGAATCCTACTCGGGTCGGTCTTAGACTCACTAATGCAACCTAATTCCCTACAACCAATGCTCTGATACCAAATGTGATGCCCCGTACAAAACCATCGTGTATGAATCATCAACAACAGGATCATTACAAGGTCAAACACTAGATGCTATTTCAAAATACGTTTGCATTCATGATAAAAGGTGATGTCTTAACCAACATCAATGTTTAATAACCAAAAGTATGCTTCAATGAACAGAAGCCGTTAATAATGTACGTGACCCCAATGGTCGTTACAAGTCATAGTTTCAAAAGTAGTTAAGTTCGAATGCAAGATAAAGTAGTTCATGCAGTGACATCTCTAAAGCAGCGGGTGTCTACAGCAAGACTAGTACACAGCGGAAGCAGCTAACCTTAAGCACCTGAGAAAAACATGCTTAAAAATGTCAACACAAAGGTTGGTGAGCTATAGTTTAAGTATAACAGTATGTACGAGATTTCAGTGCTACAAAGAGCGTTTCAAAACAGTATGATAAAGTATATGTTTAACTGTGGGCACTTGGTAACTAACTTAACGTTTATACCCCCTGAAGGTACACTTGGCAAGTGCGTATGTATACGAAGTATTAAACACCCGTTAAATGCTAGCGCTACTAGCCCGAGTGGGGATGTCAAACCCTATGGATCCATATCTAAGATTCGCGTTCACCGGTTCAAAAACCAATGACTAAACGTTACCGAGCTAAAGGGAATGTTTATGCCGTTGTATAACCCACACATATATAAGTTTAAGTACTCGTGCCTAGTATGTAAAACATAAAATGCGCATGTATTCTCAGTTCCCAAAATAGTTAAAGTAAAAAGGGATTGCTATAACTCACAATGATAAAGTAGCGGTAAAGTATGACTCGGGAAATAAGCAAGTGTGTAGGTCCGGAAAGTCCTCAACCTAAGTCAAATAGTACTAAGTCAGTAAATCGTACCAAAAGGTTTAAATGTATGTAAATTAGGTCTTAAAGGTCATCATCAAACAAAAGGTGTAAAGTAAGTTTCGTTCATGAAAAGAGTTTAAAACAAAGGCTGAGTTCGATCAGTCACCACGGCCTCTATACCTACTGAAATAAGGTGAGACCAGTGGCCATGGCTCCGTATATGAGTCCTTTAGTTGTGGTAAAAATCCCAGAAGCAAACTCGTCTTCGTTTGACCGTGGCGACGATCTAAGTGCAAGTAGGTCAGAATTTTCAGCACAACGTTAAAAGACATAGTGACACTCGGAAGGCCATAAATCCTAAACCGTAACTTGGATTAAGACGAGTCTTAAATGAAAAGTTATCTACACGAACTGAGATATCTGAAAATCAAGGTTACAGTAGCCCAGGTGTAATGGTCAGTTACAGAAACCAGAAAACAGAAAGCAGAAAACAGAAAACAGAAAAATAATGGGTTCCGGTGGGTTTTTGGTACTCGATGCTTATCACGGTTTTCATCCTTGATGCATATAGCTTCAAGTGTACAACTCGTTGATGTGTTTGCATCATTTTCACCAAGGTTTTACCATCATAATCCAAGTGTAAGTCTAAGACATGAAGCACAACTCACTTAAGTGTTGTATGTAGTTTGATGAACCAAAGTTGCATCAAAGTCTTAGATTTAACACATACATGAAATATAAAAGTATTATTGAACTATAAACTTGAAAGTAACTAATTAATCAAGATCTTAAGTTGTAGAACATAGTTCTTAGTTTGATCTTGAAGATCCAAGACTCAAAAGTCTAGATCTAAAGTTATTAAGTTAAATCTAACACAAGTGTATGAAGTTATAACTAAAAAATTATACTTTCATGTTCTTGAACTTTTAAAGTTAACTTTAAGTTTCAAGAAGTATGAGATCAAGATTAACTTGTAATACTTGACCATGAAACCAACAAACATGAAATTAAAGTGCATAATATAAAGAAACAAGCTAGGTAAACAAGTAACTAGTTCATGGGTTGTTCATACTTTAAAGATTCAAACCAAAGTTTGATCTTTAAGAATGTAAACTTTAAGTTTACAAACAAGACTTACAAGTAATGATTCTACAACCATGAACTTAAAATCTTTTAACATATTAAGTGTAGAACATAAACTAGAAAGTTTATGTTCTAGTGTTTTCTTGTAAATACAAGATAAATGAAGAATCTAACTATAAAGTTTGATTCTTAGTAACATGTAAGTAAATAACTAACAACAAGTAACAATAATCAAAGACAAGTATTCAAACAAGCAAAGATGATGATGAAGATGTATATGAATCGGTTTATACAAAGAAAAGAAGAGAGAAAAGTCTTCAAGTTACTTACAATATTTAGAAAGAATGAGAGAAAGAAATGAGAGAAAATTGAGGGTGTAAGTATGTGTGTGTAAGAGTGAAATGATACTAGTGAAAGCAAATGACTAAGTAATACAAAAAAAAATAAAATTTTGAACTCCCTCTCACCCATTGGAGGCCGACGGTCAACAAGCAAAAAGGGTAGGGGTGAGTTGCCTACTAGTTCCTTGTGTGCAAAGTCTTAAAAAGTTGGTTAATAAGGGGTGTATGCATGGGAAGGTGTTGTAAGTATCATGTAACAAGATTCCAAATGCTCTAAACTAACTAGTTAGGTTCCAAATGTAATACTTACATGTTAAATGGGCTAAGTAATCCATTTAGTTAAGTAGAGTGGGCTAACAAGTCCATTAATCACTAATTAAAGCCCAAGTCCAAGTATTTAACAACTAAATTCAAATAAAGCCCAAGTAATTAACTAATATCCATAGTTAATCAAAATGATTAATAAAACTTAATCATGAATGTAAATAATATTCAAAAATATTATTCGTATAATGTATGTGTGTCACAAAGACGTTTCGGGCATTTAGAGTCAAGTACGGGCAATCATGGTAACAAGTAAATGTAATAACATACATTCGTTAAATCACAAGTATTAATAATAACAATTATTAATAAATAAACATTGGAAAATCCAGGGTCGTTACATACACTATGTGAAGTTCGAAGCGATTCACGACATGTTCGTTTCGACATTTGCAAGTACTCGTCAAAAAGATCTGGTATATCACTGTATGCCAATTGATGTAGATCGCCAGTTATTTTTAAGTGTGGACTAATACTCAACTCACAGCGCGCAACAACTCTTAAATGAAAATACCTATAATATTCAGGTAGCGGCTGTTTCGAGTAGTGGAGAATTTCTTCCATAATTCTAATAAAAACGTGTCGTTTTCATCCGAAACCTCCTTTTGAAATTATCGTTGGTGTATTTACTATTTACAATCTTCAACAAAAAAGTCGGTCACAAGACGTAGATGTGCTTCTTCATGTTCATGTTCATGTTCTATGTAACCAATGTGTGAATGAACTTTCCGTCTCATTTTTGCTTTCCATTTAATCATTGTCTATTTTATCGAGCACCTGTCATATCGAAGAGACGAAGATGACGAACACATTATTTTAATTAAAAGTATGTATGGAATAGAGAAATAAATTTGAAGATGTATTTGGTTGAGAAAATAATGTGCTGTGTTTGTGTATAAAATGTATTTGTTTATATAGATGAAATATGAAATATTGATTATTTAAAAAAAATATATTTTATTGAAATATAGCCGTTGAATAACGGATATATTTCAAAAAATCAAACAATCACCAACATTGAATGATCGACGGTGAGGCTTGACGCTGGCTTTTAACGCTGGTAAAATGTCGGGACGGAGTCGGCGGTGCCACCGTCCTCAGCGTCGGATTTTGGCGACGATGAAAAAAGGCCAAGACTTCATGTGCTCTAAATAGGCCACATGGGCCATCACTTTTCAGACATTTGAACTTGTGGCACTGAGCACACTTTCTTTCTCACACAATACTTTTTAACTCTATAACTTGAAGACTTAGCCGCATAGCGCTAGACGGACCAACTTTTAGTTTGGCTCCGTAAAATTGATTAAGTCACCCCACAGTTTTAGACCGTGATCTGGGTCTGCAGGGATTCCGTCCTGAAGGTAAAAATCTATCGGCAATCCACTCCATCACGCTAAGAAGTTCTAGTCATGTACTAATACTTATAAGCCGCTGACCAGATTTTGGGTTTTGAAGATGAATACAATAAAAAGTAAAAAAGAGAATTTTAAAAGGCGGTTAAAGTACATGAATGATTGAGATAAAGACACGTGTAATGCTTAGATCAAAAGAAGAAGTTTCCAAAATAAGATATTGAAATTCAAAAAAGCTGATTCTAAATTGAAATGTTTTTTAGTACAATTAGTCAAAAATCATGATTAACAATCAAATCAATCGACAATAGGCAGCGATGACACATATACCTTCGCAAGGAAAAATCAACAAACACTTTATTTCTTTTTTAAAGTTTTATGTTTTTTCTTTTTTTTACAAAATAAAAACATCAAACCAGGGACTTAATGGTGCGCCTTATGGTTGACACGCATAAAAACACCACTTCAAGACGGAGAAGACGCTTAAAAGTTATAAAACTGGTATTAAAAGTCATTTTTTATTTACATACGTTTTTCGTTTTCCGTCAAGAAGAAAATGAAAAAATACAAAACAGCCTACCCAACATTTTCCGTAAGTCCTGCAGACGACTACTTATGCTTAAGCCCTAAAAAACACGTTAGCAACATATATGCCACATCAGCGTCAACATCATCTAAGAGCGTCAACATCATCTAAGGCATGTAAATCTGTAATTTTACAAGAGACATACTCCCCCCGTCCCAAATATAATGTTCTAGACAAAAAACATACAGTTTAAGAAAAAGTGACCGATATATATATATATATATATATATATATATATATATATATATATATATATATATATATATATATATATATATATATATATATTAACCTTTTAGTCTTATCCCTTACCTTTTGGTAATTTTTTTTCAAAATAGAATTAATTACAGAAATGGTTTTTCAAACAAAAAATTTACAAAAATAGGTAAACCGGTGATTCGATTGCCAGTTTGTCATTTGTCACACCAAATCGGCATTTCATTTGCCGGTTTGCCTCCACGTAGCCCTAATCGTACCACTTTTTAAGTCTTCTGACATGACCCTGAAAACCGGCAAATGAAATGCCGGTTTGGACCCCTGTATTTTACCTAATTTTTCCAGTTTTCCAGTTTATTATTACTGTTTACTTGTTTTTTCAGCCTATTATTACTGCAAAGCT
This sequence comes from Rutidosis leptorrhynchoides, assembly GCF_046630445.1. Lineage (NCBI taxonomy): Eukaryota > Viridiplantae > Streptophyta > Magnoliopsida > Asterales > Asteraceae > Rutidosis > Rutidosis leptorrhynchoides. The sequence continues at coordinate 63,924,478 of NC_092342.1, forward strand.
ACAACCTATCATGTCATAGTTTGAATATAAATTTGAATTTGCCAGAAAAATATTTTGTTTATAGAGTTAAAACTGGAATCAATTAATCTCAAAACCATTACCATTACATATTTCTTTAATCACTAAAACACCTCATATTACTAAAACACAAAAACACCATTATATTCATCACATACAATGGCTGAATTTACTAGTTTTATGGTTCATTTTATTTGGGGTAGTAGAGTTACATTTCAAAATGGGTGATTAACTGGTGATGAAACATCACTTAGAACCAGTTTTCTACTATATCAAAAGATTAATTGCATGTAGTTAAACAAAATGACTTATAAATGTGTGGGTGCTGATCCAAGAACACGTACATTGAAGATGATTATGTGGAATGAGTACTTCGGCAATGCATGTCCGACTAAAATTCACGAAGATAATTCTTTGGAATCAATGTATTTTTTGGCTAGTCAAAATGCACATTACATTGGTCAAATTGAAATTCAGTTTGAGCAAGTCTTTTCGACACAACGATTCGGTTTTGTTGATCAGTTACAAAGTTTAATTCAGTCTTCTCAAGTTACACAAATCGGGGTCCGTGGTGCATCCACATCTCAATCAGGAGGTGTGTTTGTAGATGAAGATGAAGTGGTGGCTGAAGAACAAAATGAAGAAGTAAATTTTGACGATGGTGCATCAACAACGAGTGAAGGTTCGGTAGATAATTATAGTGTTGAAGGAGATATATCTGAAGATGATCAAAATGTGATCGAGAGGCCGATCCAACCTCCCGTGAACCATCCTTTCGGGTTTTATTAATGTTGAAGAAGATTCTGATCGACCTGCATTCGATGAGGATGACGAACTAGGATGGGATTGTTATAACGACTACGGTGTACTTAGAGGACTAATGGTTTTTAGAAATAAAGACGAACTTGTATCCGCTGTTAGGAACTGGAATATCAATCGATATAAAGAAATTTTCATTGAAGATAGCAGACCAAGTTATTATAAAGCAATTTGTTACACAAACAATCCTCATTACAATGGTCTAAATCAAATTAGACGATGTCCTTGGATGGTAGCCGCTACAATGAAAAATAAGGATCGTGTGTGGAAAATTACAAAATGGTTTGATAGACATATTTGTTATGGAAACGTGCAAGGTAACAACAATCGTTGCTTAACCTCTAGTATAATTGCTACTGATATTATAACTTTTATTAGTCAAGATATTGCCTATGAGGTTAAACACATCCAAACTCACATAATTTTTTTTTTTGGAAAGTGGATATCACTTACGCCAAGGCTTGGAATTCTAGGCGTATTGCAATAGAACGTTTGTTTGGAACTTGGCAAAGTAACTTGGCAGAATTGCCCATATATGTCGATGAATTGCTTCACACCAATCCGGATACAATTGTTCGATGAGTGTTTGGCCCTCAAATAGAATATGGTGTCCATACGTTCAAATATGTATTATGTGCATTTGGCCCAGCTATTATAGGGTACCAACAATGTATTCCTATAGTTTGTATTGATGGGACTCATTTGAAGGGTAACTACATTGGCAAGATGTTTTCAGCGGTACCCAAAAGTGCTAACTGGCAAATTCTGCCTGTTGCATTTGCAGTAGTTGATAATGAGTCGAACGAAAGTTGGGCTTGGTTTTTGGAAATGTTCCAAACACATGTTAATTGTCACAGTAACAGAGAATTGTGTGGTATATCTGATCGTCATGTAGGTATCCTTAATGCGATGGCTAGCCAGCAATATGGCTGGCATCATCGTTCTTGCTTGTGCCACATTCGTAGTAACTTGATGACAAAGTTTAACAGAAACACCGAGCTGAAGTAGTTTTGTTGGAGGGCCGGTTCCACGATGCAAAGTAATAGATACAAAGGTGCAGTGCGTGGAATTAAAACATTGAATGAGGCGGCTTGGGATTATTTTGAAGACGCTGATCTGCATAAGTGAACTTTGTATAGAGACAAAGATCGTCGTCGTTGGGGTAACTTGACCACAAACATAGCCGAGTTGTTGAACAATGTTTTGCGTCATGCCCGTATGATGCCAGTCAAAGCGTGTATTGATTATACATTTCACTACACATGAGAGCACTTCAACACGCAAGAAACAACCGCTCACGAATGATAAGCACCACTATCCAAGACTATGTGGGCACAATTTCAAGATCATGATAAACTTGCTTCTACTTACACAGTAACATGCTATGACTTTCAAACAGGGGTGTACAAGGTCCAATCTACATATCAAAGAAACGGTGATGGTGGGACAGAGTACACTATTAGATATTTGGCAAAAAAGTGCACTTGTGGAAGATGACAACATCAAAGGATGCCTTGCTCTCATGGCATTATAGTGTGTCGCAAACAAAATAAAGATCCAAAAACCTTGATTAGTAAATACTACACTACTACCACGTGGAGAGAACAATATAGTTATCACTTACATCCACATAGAGATATCACATACTGGCCCAACGCAAACTGGACAATTAAGGCCGATCCAACACGATTGATCACACATAGGGGTAGGAGACAACAACGACGGAACCATAATGAGAGGGATGAAAGGCACAATAGAGATATAGGTCCACCAAGGTATGTTTTTTGCTCACAACCAGGTCATAACAGGAATTCGTGTCCTACTAGGTTCGGTTAAGAAATGAAGTAGTTGTAACCGTAGTTAGGTTGTTGTAACCGTAGTTATGTGTGATCAATTGTTATAACCGTAGTTATGTTGTTGTAACCGTAGTTATGTTTTTTAATAAAAGTTTTGTTCGTAATAATGACAATGATAATAATGAGAATGATATGATAATAATACTAACCCAATCACTACTAATCTATTACAACTAAGTTTATGCATTATAGTATTCACCATAACTATCATATATCCTACCGAACTCAAGTGCGTCTTCAAAAACGCCAAATAAAACATACAACTCAATTTTTTCAGAAAGTATACATGCTTTCCCAACTAATGTATACCAATCTTCTTCAAAGCACAATGCTTCAGGTTGAGCTATTCCTTGTTTGTAATAGTATATGTCCATTCAATCTGGATTTTTGGGTAAATTTTCTCGAAGGAATTCATTCAATTTCTGCATATCAAACCCACGAACATCAACATTATCAAATGTAGTCTTCTCGCCTCCTGACAATTTTGTCTCATCTTCAAAATCACAGCCGTGGTATACATCAATTAAAATGTACTTTGATTCCATGTTTAACATGTGTTTATGCAATTGTTAACATGCACTTTTATAACCATAACATAAACCGGCCTTATAAACGCCGGTTTATGATTGTTATGTAGGCATTTACTATTTACAGCTTACCATTCATTGTTTTTCAGCATTTACTGTTGTTTGACAGCTTTTACTGAAACCGGCTATCAGAATGCCGATTTATGAAACTCTATTTGACAGTATTTTCTGAAACCGGCAAATGAAATGCTGATTTCAGTCTTGTCAACTTTTAATGTCGGGTGCAGACTTGTCAACTTTTACTGAAACCGGCTATTATAATGCCAGTTTATCAATCCATACTAGTCTATATAAACACACTTCTACTAGTTATTTTTATTGTATCACTCTTTTAATTCACACACATCACTCTTTTTACTCCACAACAATGGATCCTTGGATTGATGTTTACTACAAAGGTTCGTATACTGCCGACATGAAGTGGTACACACTGGGGGGAGGGGGGAAGGGGGGAATCGTTCCCCCCATGAATGTTAAAAGTATGACTATTTCAAAGTTGTTTGAGTGGATCAAAGAAAAATGTCCCATCGAACACTCGGGGCGTGATGTATTATCACGTTGGCCATGAAAAATTTTTGTTTCTAAACGACGAAGAGGAATGAGATGAAATAAGAACAAGAGCGTTTACCAGATGTGAACCTATATGCTTGCATCTGATTTAATTATGTGTTTAGTTTTAGTATATGTAACGTGTTTATTTTAATTTATGTTTTTATTTTAAGCAGTGTGTTTAGTTTTAGTTTAATTATGTATTTTCTTTCTTCTAAAAAATGTAACCATGTTTATGTTGATTAATAAAAGTGTTGTTCAAAAATTGTTATATTATTAAGAATAATACTGATAATATTAATAAAGACGTACTGATACGATACATTGTTTATAATTAAACACAAACTAATACATCATTTGAAACTTAAAATCATAGCCATAATTTAAAAAACGGGTAACGCACAAAATAACACACAACAAACTAGGTGACTAGACGATTTCTATCAGGAATAAGATAGTCACCCGATGTTGATATGCCAAGATGTCGGAATAACTTGGTAATCATCATCCCAAATGGTAACGGTGGATTTAAGCTTTCCCTTGCTTCTTGCATCCGATTAACCATGATGTATCCGACATCGAAAGATATACAATTCGTGATCCAGTAAATCAAAAGAGCTTCAATTAAAAGCACACTGTTAGAGTAATCGTCCACCGCACAAATGGAACGACCAGTTATGTTGCTACGGATGATAGTATATATTTTTAGTTTATTGGCTCTAAGAAAACCAAAAAACATTTTTTTTATTTCTACACAAATGTTAAAACGGTGATCTTCAACACGTGTGTTGACTACATCAAGTATAGAAGTGTCGGCAACAACATGTGTCTCAAGAAGATCGCCATCAATTTGACTAGAAGGATTGTAAAATTGCAATCCTCCAGTTGGCAGTCCCAAAGCATTGTTGAAGGTATCCATATCCCAGCAATATGGTATACCTTTCAACATAAACCTAACATTCTTGTCTTCTTTAGAAAAGGAAAAATGATGATAGAACTCACGTACACAATCAGGGTATACAGGGAAAATGTCAGTTAGGATACACAACACTGACAATTCTTCAAACTGCTCGTATGTGAGTTCATGATCTTCTCTAGGCTCAGTTCCTCTTAAAAAACAAACCCCATCGAGGATTGTCCTGTGAGATATTGGAATTTGACGACGACGATCCATAGTCAGAAAAACGAAATGTGAAAAGTTATAGTTTGAGATAAAACTTGAATTTGACGACAACACTCGATAATACTGTCCGTTTAAATAGAACTAAAAATAATTAAAAGTAGCATGCAAAACAATTTTTCAAATGTCGGTTTGTCAGTAAAAGGAGCCAAACCGTCATTTCAAATGCCGGTTTGGGTGTCTGTACGGGTCAACAGTCAAATCCCTAAAACTGGTACCAAACATGCAAACAGACAAATGAAATGCCGGTTTGGCGTGAAAACTGACAAACCGGCAATCGATTTACCGGTTTACCTATGTTTATAAATTTTTTATTTGAAAAATCATTTCTGTAAAACCCTAAAATTTATTACCATTTTGAAAGGAAAAAAATCTACCTTTTAGTATCTTTTTGTCTCACATGTAATTAGCAGGAGCATAAAAGAAATCACACTATCTTTTTCTATTTATGAGAGTGAACAATTAATTTGAAACTGAAAAGAAATACTTGATTATAAAATTGGAACTCTAGTATAAATTTGTGTAAAGTAGAGTCGGTATACAAAGTAAAACGTACCGGTTCAAAGGTTAATAAAATCAGTTCTATTTACTTGAACACACCGGTCCCTTACAGTAAACCGGTTTTAATGTTGAGACTTGTGAGCTCCAGGTAATCAGGTACCGACTATCGTATACCCTGGATTGATTTATGCCACTTTCGCATTAATAATCATTTTAATGAACAACAATTGATTAATAACATCACAATTACGATCATTCGTGCTGAACTGAATATAAAATTATAGCATGCGATTTGGTAACGTTACATCACCGAGTATTATTGATCACGTACGTGCATTGCCGGATCAAATGTACAACTACTTCGTCACCGAAGTACAACCCTCAGCAGCCCATTTTTCTGAATCTCCGATTTCAAGGTGCCCCCATGCATACAGACGTGTGATATTTTATTCACTACGAAAAACCACAATTTTTTCATCATGAAATTCGTATGATTTCGGGCCTGAAAAATATGGGGTCCCCTTGCAAGTGTTGTTGGGGGCGGAACCCCCTTTTGTTAATCTATGTGAAAACATTACCCAATCCCGCCCAGGTGTCAAATGTATGATCAATCTTAAATATACAAGATTAGGAATGTGTATACTATATGAATGCTTATGGATTACTATATTAGTAAGATAAGATTGAAGCATATAATTAATCACCAGGTTACTTCATATTCTATTCTATCTATAAATCTACTTTACTGGTTTTGTTTCTTTATTGTTTATTCTTTGGGATTATAGCTTTGATAATTAGCTAAAACAATTTCATTGAGCCGTGTGTATACCGATGTGTACAAAAACGGGTATATATGAAAACAGATAATCTGGATTGGTTCCTGAATCGTGAAACACTTTCTTAATTAAGTATTTCGCCCCACACAAGCCTCGGGTTAACACGAAATCCTAATTGGGATAAGACAAGAACGATTTTATTTCCACGCAAGAAGAAATCAAAATCACGAATTAGAGAATATGTGTGTTTTGTGTGTTGTTATGAATGCAGAATACCAAAAAACGTTTTTGAAAAATAGTTTAATTGGAAGTTGCCCCTTGGACCCCGCAAGGGGCAGCCCCTTGACCCCCGCAATTTGCGTGACAGTTAGTAGCCAACTCTTACGGGCGTGTACTCCACACTCTCCGAACCCGTTGTTAAGTAGAACTAGCTAACTTTTGCATTCAAGTAAATCGCAATTCACTAAAATGTATGTTGGATGACACTAAAATCACCAATAAGAGGTTCTACGAGGTACTTAGAATTATCCGGTTGTTGATTCATCAAACTTGAGGCATTTTTTGACTTGTAGATTGCAATGTGGAGTAAGCCACTTGTATTATTATTGTGGTTGCAGGAGCAACTAGATTGATAGTAAGAGATGGGTGATGTAGACGATAGGTGGTGTCTCGTGACTGGGGGAAGAGGATTTGTAGCTAGGCATTTAGTGGATATGCTTATTCGTTATGATATCTATTCAGTTAGGATTGCTGACGTGGCGCCTGTTATCGAGCTTGAAACTTATGAAGAGAAAGGAAACCTTGGGCAAGCGTTACGCTCAGGTCATGCTGAATATGTTTCTATGGATGTCCGTAATAAATCTCAAGTATTTAGAGGTAAATTTAAAGCCAGTTTACATACTTTTCTGAAAATTTATTATTTCTTTATTAATTAGTTAAAGGTTTTACTTACAATTTAACTGTATTTGTTATTTTAACCATTCCACATTGCAGCTTGTGACGGGGTTGAAGTTGTTTTTCATATGGCTGCTCCAGATTCATCAATCGATAACCACCAGCTGCATTATTCAGTCAATGTGCACGGTAAAAAACTTTTAATCGCGAAACACAATTGTCTCCGAATGTTTGAAGGTTTTTTTTTTTTTTTTTCTTTTATTTTTTTTTTTAATTAAGTTCTCTGTTTCAGCTATATGCATTTAACTTTGTGTGATGTGTTCATTTACAGGCACAAAGAACATAATTGATGCTTGTACAGTACTACATGTGAAAAGACTTATCTTTACTAGTTCTCCTTGTGTCGTGTTTGACGGAAAACGTGGAATAATCGACGGATACGAAGCAATGCCATATCCTGCTAAGGTATAATGTGTAGTCAATGTTGTAAAAATCGCTACCCGGGGAGTACTCGGCAACTTGAGGATTACTCGGATGTTGACCAAGTTTGACTTTGACTGATTCGGACCGAGTGTTGACCGATATTTCGAGTAATCCTGATTTTTAACAGAATTTTGACCGATTTTCAGAGTAATTCTGAGTTTTGGCCGAGTTTTACCGAACAATGTAATTATAATGAGCTAATTTCTGAATGGATTTCATTTTTATATCTATATCTATATCAGCACTATAATTCATACTCTTCAACTAAAGCTGAAGGAGAGGCATTAGTTATAAAAGCAAATGGTATAAATGGACTTTTAACATGCTGCATTCGTCCTAGTAGTGTTTTTGGTCCGGGTGATAAGTCGTTTGTGCCGTCGTTAGTTTCTGCAGCGAGGGCAGGAAAAATGAAGGTAACGAATTACGTTTTCTATCTCGTTATCTAAAAATTGTCTGTTCCAATTGGAATAAAAGTTACAATCTTCACTTCATTTATGCTTTCTGGAATAACAGTTTATAATTGGAAATGGCAAGAATATGTATGATTTCACTTATGTCGAAAATGTGGCACATGCTCACGTTTGTGCTGAAAGAGCTCTTGCATCGGGCGGTACTGTCTCAAAGAGAGCTGCAGGCGAGGTAATATTTATTTTACTCATGTAAAAACTTTATGGAGTCTATATAGTTTTGGAATATTTTATAATTGAAAATCGTTATATTAATGTTGATTTTACAGGCTTATTTTATAACTAACATGGAGCCAATCAGGTTTTGGGAGTTCATGTCACTTATTCTTGATGGCCTTGGCTATGAAAGGTAATATGAATTCCTGATTGTTCCAAAGTTGACATTTTTTTTTTAATATTTTTGCAACTGCGTATTCTAATAAATATATATCTTAATTAATATTTGATGTACTTCTTTATATGCTTGTCCTGTTCTTATTGACACAAAGACAGTATAATTATCTCTTTGATATATGAAATAGAAAGGTCTGGTGCGTCTTTAAATATAGTAATATATGATATAATGTAATCTGCAGGCCGAAAATCAAGATTCCAGTTTTTGTTATGATGCTGATTGTGCATTTGGTTCAGCGTTTATACCAAATATTAGCATCATATGGAATGGAAGAACCACAGTTGACGCCTTCACGAATCACACTCCTTAGTTGTAACAGAACGTTTAGTTCTTTTAAAGCAAACGATCGACTTGGCTACAGGCCTATTGTGCCACTTCAAGTTCAGTAACATCCCAATAGTCAATTTTGTTACACTTTTCACCATTATAATTAATAGCTGTTTCAAAATATAGTTTTTATGCTGCCTGGGTTACTTGAATGCATATTCCTTACTCGTTCGTATTTTATATATTCTTCGATACTCCTTAATTCCATATATTTGTATTTATGGATAAGATATTGATACATGATTCTATTGTTTTGGAAAACAATTGATCGAGTGAAGTTTGTTTGTTGCAGGAGGGTCTCAAAAGAACTATTGAATCGTATTCGGACCTCAGTGCTGAAGTTTTTCTTAAAATGAAAGGGCCTTCGAAAGCTGCAGTATGTCTTGGAAACGGAATAGGTATGGATGATAACTTCATATTCTATTATAATTATTTTATTATTATTATTATTATTGGTGAATATTTAAGTTGTTATTATTGGTTTAATTTGAATTTATCTATAAGTATAAAGCTGACCTATGATGATACTGTTTGCAGTTGCAAACATACTACTGTGGAGGGATACGAAACTGACTTTTAGTACGATGCTTATTTTGTTTGGATTCTATGTGAATTTTGTGGTACCTGGATATACAATGATTACTGCAATTTGTAACGTCTTCATCATCGCATCAGTCTTTTTATTTATCCATCGGAAGTTACCAGAAAAATTGTAAGTTTTTCGTTTTATAAACTGTTCACGATCAGCAACTCGTGTGGTTTGAGTTGAAGGTTCAGTTTCAGTAGATTTGTAATAATTTGTACATGCTAATGTCGAGTTATAAGAGAATGCAATATGACAGGTGAATGATAATAGCAGTTTGAATCTTCTAATGCTGGCTTCTTTTGTTGCAGGATGGGGTTTTCAATTGAGAAAATTTCGGAATCGAAGTTTCAGATCACAGATAGAATGTCACGAGAAACAGCTTTATCGGTTGTATCGTTATGGAATAATGCAGCGTATAGTTTAAAAGTTATTTCAAGTGGGAATGACTCAATGCTATTCTTCAAGGTACTTTCATTATATACATCTCACTAAACTATATTCAACATCATTACTAAATTGATTTTACCCAGTGAAGGTGATAAAATGGGCGGTTTTCATGTTTGTGGGTTGCTTAGCAAACACTTTTTTCTCTCTGTTTTGTACAAAGTTCCTACAAGTAATTTAATAGAATAACATTAACTTTATCATCATAATAAGGAAATATTTAATATATCTAAATAAAGTAATTTAGTAGATTCTCTGCATTAAAAATACACTTCGCACTTTGTGATAAAACTGAGCCTTAATCTACCCATTCATAAGTAGGTTGAAATTGCCACCTGCTAAGCCATCTATTCCGTTTGGAGGAGCATTCATGGCCGGAGGTTCTTTAGGAAGCAATCTCTTGGCTCTTCGAGAAGAGGGAGGGACGATCTTATCTAGCCACCGGTTCTATACCCGCGGGTGGAGTAGGGAATTTCTTCTAATCTAGGGTTCGAGGAATGATTGTCTACACCCCACCTCCCCCATACCCTACATTCGTGAGATTGGGTATTGTTGTTGTTGTTGTTGTTGTTGTTGTTGTAAGCCATCTACTTGCTATACATGGCAAAACAAATCCAAAATCCTAAAAATGGGTCAAATGAGTTTGTGTAAACCCATTGGGTCTTAGACAAATATAAAGAAATGGGTCAATTGGGTCAAAATCCAACAAATAGAGATTGGTCAACCGGGTATTGTATATGGGTCTAACGGGTCAAGCTGTAAAGTTTTCAGTTTTATAGTTTTGCGTTTTGATTTTTAGTTTCACGTTTTAGTTTTTAGTTTCGCGTTTTTGTTTTCCGAAGTTTCACATTTCAGTTTAGTTTTCACATGTTTCACTTTTCATATCCTTGTTCCGATTTTCAGTTTTGCATTTTATTTTTTTTTATTCAGTTTCGTGTTTCGGTTTCTAGTTTTGAGCTTCAAGTATTTGTTTTCGATTTTCCCTTCCATATCTTTTTAACATTCGCGTTCCAGTGTTTATTTTTCCGAAGGGCAAAACTAAAACGCGAATCTGAAAATAGAAATGTGAATGGGGAAATTGAAACGTGAATTGAATAGTGAAACGCAAAATGTGAACCTTGAAATAAAAACGTGTACTGAAACCCGAAACGCAAAACTGAGGCATAAACTTGAAATTGAAAACTGAAACGTAAAAAGAAAATGAAACTCGAATCTGAAAACTAAAACGCAAATCTAAAAAATTGAAACGCAATCTGAAAACTGAATCTCAAAACTGACTGAAATACAAAATTGTATCTCAAACGCGAAACTGAAGTGAGAATCTAAAAACTAAACACAAATCTGATAATTGTAACACTTATCACGAAACTTCGATAAACGGGTCTCAACCCGGCCCAACCCAACCCAACCCATACAGACCCGACTCATTTGACCCGTTCGCCCCATGACCCGTTTCAACCCAAAACCCGTTTAGGTCTCGACCCAACCCGACCCGTTTGCCAGGTATACTACTTACAAAGGTATATAAATCTTTAATCAACATTCATATATCTAATGAACTTGTCTTGCTTGTTTATAAATAGACAGCTCTATCGCTCTCAATCTTTTCTTTGATCGGGTCCATGTCACTGCAAAGTTTCTTCTCAAAAGGTTTGTGCATGTTTTTAGTCTTTGTGCATAGCCAATAACTTCATGTTAACAAATAAATATAGTTAATGGTAGAAAGGGTTATCAGCACCAAACAAATATGTTTTGTAACCTGAAATAAAATGGTGCAAAATTAAACTGTTTGACCCAGATATTTCCAAATTTCAAGTCTAAACTATAAAACTCACTTGAAGCAAATTTCGTTCCTCTTGCAGTTCTTCCCTTTGCCTTTATCGCTTTCTACATTTACGAGCAAAAGGAAGAAGAAATCGATGCCTTTTTTCAAAGTGTTCTCCCACCTGGTCTCTCTCAAAAGTCCATGAACAAGAATGAGTAGTTTAACTTTTCGCCTCACAACAGACGACCCATAAATGGTTGGTGATATATCCACCGTCTTTTTTATACATCCACCTTAAAATATGCATTAACATGCTGTATTGTACAACTTTTTAATGCATGGTTTTGATGGATGTAATAAAAAAATGGTGTATATATCAATGCTCTGTATGTTGTCACAATTTCACATGGACATAAACGCATATAGACTGACCAGGTGTCACTCAAGTTTGATCTCTGTAAAATTCCAAAATAGTTATAAAAAAACAGAGATTTGATCTATGAACATGAGTGTGAATCTTATATCTAAAGTTTAGTGAGTTAAAAGTACAAGTCGTATACTAGCATGACTATGAGTGTAGGCTATTGGTGCAAATACTATAATAAGTTTTTAGTCCTAGTGTTTGATATCAGGGGTGTAACCTTGATTTGGTTTCTGGTTTACTGATTTTTTTTAGTTTGGTTTGTTCAGTTTTGAAATTTTCGAAGCAAAGCCGAAACTCAAACCGAACCCAAATCGAATTCAATTTCGAAAGCAAAACTCGAATTTGAATTTCGTTCGATTTCGGTTAAAAAAAAAGAATCATAATTTAATCAAAATAATTGTAAAAAGTAGATTTTGAATTCAATATTTGGATTTTGAAATGGGTTTTTGGCCCATATAAGTTAATAACTTAATATATTGGTAGTTGAATTCGGTTTTGTTTTCTTCGTTTTTCATTCATTTCGGTTTTTGAATTAAAAGGTTTGAAACTAAATATTTAACACACTACTTAAAATATTCAAACTACAAAAGCAGTGGCAAAGCCAGGATTTTAAATCGATAGTCATCACAAAACGTCTATCTTTGAATCTAACTTTCCCCCGAAATAATGTGGTTGACATTAGGTGTGTTGATCGGTTCGGTTTTGTGGTTTCTCGATTTATTCGGGTAGGTGTGCTTGGTTATGAAAATTTTGGAGAACCGAAAATCGACACTAAAACCAAACTTCAATTTCAAAACTGAACCATTAACCAAATTCAAATTTGGTTCGGTTTAGTTAAAATCGAAAATTCCAAAAAGTCATAATTTAACAAACAAAAACATAAACCGATTTAAATTCGAATTTTAATGTTAAAATAAATTATTTTTTTTTTTGGCGAAAAAGACGAAGACTTAAATAAACTAAAGACTCTTTCATAATGTTAAAATAATTATTCGTCTATATAAATTAATGATTAAATATATTATTGATTGATTGAATTCGACGTTTGATTCACCCAATTTCGAAAAAGAACTGAAAAACGAATTTAAACCAGTTTGATTTTTTCAAGTTTCATTAGGTTTATTTCTAGTTACTCGGTTTGAATCCAAACATTGAACACCCTTACTTCGAATGAGGTATAAAAAGTATTTAAATTCTTTAACTTATGTGTGCTTAATTTTCAGTCTAACAAGAAAGTGTAATTTACATACTCCGTAATTGGGCTCAAATTTCTAAGGGTAAATACATTGATGGGCTGTTACTGAACCACACCATACCATCTATCTATCTATCTATGTTTAAATAAATGAATGAATTAGTAATGTGAATGGGGTCACTAATAATTTTAATGGGGTCACTAACCATTTTACTTTACTTACACAACATACTGGTCTTATATATTGTTGTTGTAATTAACATTTCAATGGGGTCATATGACCCCATATACATATATGTAGCTACGTCTCTGTACAAAAGTGACCCATGTTTGTGGGTCTATTTGGGTACCTCCAAATTTTCTTGATCATTTGGATGCACGATACTTTGTCAATTTTCGCTGCACACATCCTCTCTACGTTTCCCTCATTCTCTCTTTTCACGACAATAAAGACAAAATCACAGTTGAAGTGCCACTCTATAATGCACAAGTTTACGAAACGCACAATGGTTATGAGTCTATGACTTATTAGTGCACTAAATGAAAGCTAATTTGGAAACAGTTGTTGTATACGTCTTGTGAGGCCGACTTTACATTATACAAGTAAGTAACAAGCTAATGATTATTGATACATATAACCCAATTCTTATACGCATGTTGTGTTGCTTTACCATCTAAGCAGTTGAATGAACCGTTTTTAAATTGGTATGTATGATTATGATTATGGCTAATGGGGTACTCTTAGGCCCAACAGTGATGGTTGGACCACTATAAATAGACCACATTGATATTGATAATGATAATTAATTAGGCAACAGTCCTCTTCCTGTTCCGGATCATGGTCCACAATTGGTGAGCACCATTTCCACTATTTAGTATTACATACTCTGTTGCCTAGATGCATTAACTATGTTCTTTATTGGGTGCCACTTTAGAACATTTGAGAAGATCTAATTTTCTTTAAATGTATCGAACCTTCATACCTGTCACATTTGTGGGTAAGTTGGACTAAATAACTTGATATTCCGGTACAAACACCTTGATGATCCAAACAATAGCCGATTCGTGTTATTCGATCTCGTGTTTCATATAACTGTGTGTATATAAATATGTCGATATAACCGCGTGTATATAATAATGTGATGATGATGATGAACGATTATATAAATAATGAATAAAGGTAAAAAGATCAGAAGCAGAACTGATAAATACAACAACAAGAACAACAATACTCAATCCCATATGAGTGGGGTATGGGGGGTGGGATGTAGACAATCTTTCCTCTATCCTAGAATAAAGAGAAATCATTTCTCCACCCCGAGTTAGACACTCACAAGAGCGGAGAAAGTCCTCCCTCTCTCTATTCGACGGATAAAGAGATTGCTTTCAAGGGGACCTTCGGCCATTAAAAAAAAAAAAAAGTAATACTACCTCCGTCTCATTCCAATAGGTCAGTATTCCATTTTGGGTTGTCCCATTCTGATAGTCCCCTTCCATAAATAGAAAGGAAAGAAGATATTTCATTGGTGGATCTGGAGAGAGAAGATATTTCATTGGTGGAGAAATGAAGTTAGTGGGATTTCCTAAAACTGCGTGTTTTTTGTCTGTGGACTATTGGAATGAGAAGGAGGGAGTAATAAATAAGAAAATAAAATAAACAGAGACGTCATGAAAATGGTAGAATCAAATTTTCATAGGTTTTACATCGTGCCTGGAGTTCAATTTAGGCTCTAAGCGGCAGTCAAGTCGCCAATAAATCGACGCTTGCTAAGCCTCGCTTAACAGAACCGTGTACAGATAAATATAACTAATATATCTATACCAAAGTTACGATTACGATTACACAAACGGATAATCATTCTATGACTTCCTTGATCTCGGTTGGTATTCAAGTCTCCAATGTGCTTAGAGAGAGTTTGGGGAGGCTAGGGTTTTGTGAGTGTTGTGGGGCATTAGGTGACTAATGAGGTGGTAATGTTCAATTATGGAACATTTCCTTGGAATTGGACTTAACTCACGACCTACATCTCTAATATTGGGCTAATAGTTTAGCTAACGATCTCTCCCTAGATGTGGATTGTGTTTAAAAATACATGCGAAAACTTACCCTATTACAGACACTCAATACAAAAGAACTTGATTGTGTGCTTGAGCAAACCAACAAATTTATCAATGCAACTATATACCTAAACATGGCTAATATGATGGAAGAAAATTTGTAAGTTTAAATGGTAAAAATTACAATGGGTCACCAACGGATCTTCGGTCCAGCGGTACCGCGGTTACACTTGTGTACTCGCAGGGCTAGAGGTCTCGGGTTCGAACCTCGTCACCCGCTCTAGGAATTGAAATATATTCCTTGAAGGTGGCTCAAAGGGAAGGTTTTACCGACCCGCTCCGAGACTAAGGTCCGGCCCGCCTGCCCCTCGGGATGGTTTAAGGGTCGGATCCTCAGAGTGTGGTTCGGGTTTCCTGCCCGAAAGTGCGTGTGTGTGCAAATGATGAGTGTCGTTGAAATAAATGATACGCTGATGCAAGCTTGCCTTTCAAAAAAAAAAAAAAAAAAAAATTTACAATGGGTCAAGATTTAAGCAAGTCTAAATGGCAAAACATTGCTACCTTGAAAAATTTAAGCTAGTTAAACATGGCCAAGTTTCCGTTTTATCACGTTATGTTCAAAGCTTTCAGCAAAGGGGTCCAGATTTGTACATAGAAAATTTCAATCAAGTCTAACATGCTAACCGTAAAAGATTCAAACTCCAATATATCACAAATAGTACCATATAATGGTTCTGTTCAGTAACATGTGAATAACTTAATATAAACAGTTAATTTACAATGGGTAAAATTTGTAGCGTTAACACAAAAGAAGCCTCATAATCCAGATAGACAAACTCGATAAACTTAGCGATTTGTAGGCAAAGAAATCAACCCTATAAAAACTTTCCAGAATCTTTTAAAGTTTGCAAAGATCCATAGTTAACAAAGATAAATACACTGAAAAAAAGTTGTATACGTTTGTATTACCCTAATAAAAATAGTTTCGCATTGACCCATTAGAAGGTACATAAGTCAAAATTACCACCGCAAACAATTAGTTACACCATAAAAAACATAACAATGGTTTTACATTAATGGCTTAATTTGATGGCTTGAGTGGGGTATATTCTTCTCCTTGGCAATAATTATGAGAAGAGACAAATCAAGTATTAGCAACAATGTAGTTTTACTTACTCTTCAAATGAAAGTATAAGGACACACTCCTAAATGGCCAAATCTGAACCATTTTGTTCCTAAACATAGAAAACAATTATATTATGGAACTCTTGACATCAAAACTCATTTATTATGAAACTTCAAAAGCCACATATTGAAAAGGCATTGGTGGCGATTTGTATACATAATAAACACAATAATGTCTTGAATGCTTTTAGAATAATGTAGAATAAACAACTTACTTCCATTACCACAAATCACAATTCATTGAAGGTAAATTGCTCCATATATTCCCACTTTACAACCCTATCATAAGGAATGGAACAAAACATAAGAAATTGCCTATATCATTGAACAATAACGAAGTTAATATGAAGAAAAATGAAACTATCCCAATATCCTGTCGCAAACTAAATTTTGCTAACCTTTCGTCAACATTAGATCAGTTCATCAAACACCTTGTGTGCATCAATAATAATACCTATATAACCATTTAAAAGTGCATCTTTGTCATAAAACTTAGTACAAAATTGTTCAAACAAAAACCTATAAAAATCAGATCAACTTTCTTCCAACCCTCCAAGTGACAACCAAAGTATCTATAAAAAATATAGAGGTCAAGTAATATCTATTGGTTAAAGTGCGTTTGCAATATAATGGATTAATGGTTGTCTGTAATTATGGTCGAAACTGTTGTAGGTTACCATTAACCCTTTTACAACTCTTCATGATAAACCAAGTAATACAACCAACCTTGAGTTAACCCATCCCCATGCTAAAAGAGATGCAATCAATATGAATCTAACATTATATGTAAGAACTTCTTAGGTCAACCAACTCACTAAATTGAAAGAAGTTGTGATGTGGTCCAACGGTTGGTGATCTTCCTCCTTTAGGGGAGGTCAGGAGTTCGACCCCCGTTGGCTACATACTAAAACACAATTTTATCACTACCATGAAGTATCCACCCATGACACTTTTCCAATCTCGTTTATGAGGTAAAGGGGAGGGAGGTTTTACTTGGCCGTGCCCTTGGATCGGTTTCAAGGTTTCCTCCCGGGCAGCGATGGGGCAGAGTTATTATCGTTGCATCAGCATAGTCGAAACGGGAGATGATCGCAACGGGTGGTTTAGTCCCCCTCGAGTGATCCCAATCGCTGTCCAAAAAAAAAAAAAAAAAACTCACTATATTGGAAACGGAATGCAAGTAAATAGAATGCATGCTTTCTAACTAAAACTAATTTCAACCCAAATTCAAGATCTGAAAAAATATGCAAGTAACCATTTCTCTCATCTTTATTTACCTGAAAACCGCAACCTACAAGTAAACCCTTTTAGAAGCTTGAAGATGTAGTTAGGACCTTAGATCATACGTTGTATCTAGATTAATGGCGGAAACACTAATTAGAATGAGTCGAATACGTATTAGACTAACGGGATCGAATTAACCAATGAATAATTGATAGAATCGATGCCTAAGACTGTGTATTCGGTTGGTAAGGGTTTTGGGACGATTAGCAGCAAGTAATACGACGGCCTAAGGGTTTATGGTGTGTAACCTAACACAAAACCACGAAACCCGTATTTATACTAAATACAGTGACCATCGGCCGGTGGTCGGGGACCTTCGGCCGATGGTGACGGTTTAGACTAACGGGATCGAATTAACCAATGAATAATTGATAGAATCGATGCCTAAGACTGTGTATTCGGTTGGTAAGGGTTTTGGGACGATTAGCAGCAAGTAATACGACGGCCTAAGGGTTTATGGTGTGTAACCTAACACAAAACCACGAAACCCGTATTTATACTAAATACAGTGACCATCGGCCGGTGGTCGGGGACCTTCGGCCGATGGTGACAGTCCCTCGACCGATGGTCCCTACCATCGGTCGATGGTCTTGAGCAGCCAACCGACTGCTTGACCTATTCGCGACATTATACTAAGCATCATAAACACAAAGTATAAGTGTCCACGTACATATATGACTGAAATATCAAGTACATAACAAATAGAACAATAAACGTAATAGAACTCGGGATTTATGCACCAACAAACTCCCCCTAAGACCTAGTTCTATTCCATAAGTCTTCAGTCATCATACGGATCGATCACCATGCTATTCAAGTAGCACAACTTAGCCACTTTAACATACTGTTCAGCCTGTACCCTGTTTTCACGACGATAAAGCATACGGTTATAGTACAAAGTAAAAATATCAGCTTCGGTACAGTTCCTTAACCAGATCGGATCCAACACACGAATACAATCGATATCATCTTCCTTCAGCTTATCTAAAACAATCACAGCTTCCTCAGAACGATCATCATAAAACCACCAACGAAATCTCTGACTCCAATTCTGCGGCAATTTTCTTAACGGAACCTTCTTCATAGTCTTTGCCGGCTTATACTTCAAAATTTGTCGAGATACTCCACTAATAGGATCAACCCTGTACTTAATCCTCGGATACTGTGGTCTAAAATCCTTCCAGTTATTCGAATTGTACGCGATTCGAACTTTCTTAACCAACAATGATGAGCGATCGTTCATTCCACAATACAACATCTTTAACCTGGCAATCTGCATAAGCTCAAAATACGGCAGTGACTTGAACTCATGACCATGTTTGATGTAGTCAACTCCAAACTCTCGTTTAATTGCAAACATGTTGAATTCTTCAATGTATGCCCAGGCCAAGATCCTTCCTTTCGCACCTTTCCTCAAATTTATCATCTTCAAATACTTTGGCTCAAGCTTCGGTTTTTCACAATACTTTCGAATCCTCAAAATATCACGCCAGTCAGCTTCTAACTTCGCAACAACCTCGTCATTATACTTGACTGGCAAGAACTCTTCAGGCAAAACCTCAGTTCTCTCTTTCTCTTTACACCTTCGATTCAAAACTTCGTCATCTGTTCTAAACAACTCCTCAAAACCAGGAAGATCTTCATTCCTATCATTCATATACGTAGGATATTCTTCAAAAGTAACATCTTCCATTAAACCATCAACTTCCCCATCATCGATATCCTTAGAAATCTCAGGGCCAAAAGAATCATCCTCTGATGGAGGATCATCGGACTGTGCGTCAGCAGCTTTAGCTTCTTCTTGCTCTAGACGCACCAGCTCGTCCAGCTCAGCTCTGGTGAAGTTGTGAGGGATCTCCCCCTCCTCTAAATCATCATAAATAACAGAATGCTTGAGCTCATCCTGTTTAGACAAGAATTCACTAAAACTATAATCAATTTGTAAAGGAATTACTGACAGTGCTGTTTCTTTTGAAGTACCAGGAGCCACCACCATTTGAACATCAGTTTCTCCCTCTGGCAATTCAACCAGATCAAACTTCTCTTCCCAAGCAGTAATCTTAGCCAAAGCCGACTCTGCCACCTTTCTAGCTTCAGAAGCTTCTTTCTTTGCAGCAGTTAACAACAATGATTGATCACCAACTTTCTTCTGTAACAAATCAACCTGAGTTCTCAACCTAGTAACATCCTCAGTTTTCACACGATTCTCTTCTCTCAACTCCTCCACTTTCGCATCCATATCCTTCTTCATTCTCAGATTATCAGCCATAGCTTGAACATACAAATCATTCAGATTCTGAAGCGAAGATGAACTAACTCCTCCTTCTGCTCCTGTATGTGGTGCCTCCGGAGTTGGAGTAGACACAGTCTCTTGAGACAATTGTTGAACAATTGGCGGTGATTGATGTTGCGGTTGAGTTTGTTGCCGTGGCTGACTTTGTTGATGTTGTTGACTTTGTGCTTGAGTAGGTGCAGTTCTTTGTGTAGCACCTGTAGCAGAACCACCTGGATTCTTCAAAACCAACTTAAACCTCTTGCTCGGTCTCATCTTTGTAGAAACCTGAGAACCTTCATCTTCTACCAGACGTCTCCTCTCACCTCTAGAAGCTTCTTCACCAGTACCAGTATTAACATCAACGGGCTCATCAGCCAAACCTCCAGTACCAGAACCACCTGTACCCTGAGTATTCATCGGCTGATCAACCTCTTCATCACTGTTTGCTAGCTCAAAATCAGGCTCATGACCAGATAGACTGTTCTCATTCCTCCACTTCTTGCCTGGTGGACATTGATAATCTTCCCTCGCAAGATGACACACCAGCTTTCCATCACTAGCACTCTTCTTCTGATTTTAACGATTAAACGTAAGATCAGTCATATGTTTCAGCTCGATGACGTCCTTCTTTGATCTCAGTAGATCCATAGTTTGAGCATTAATCATTATCTGCAGGAACCTCGGATAAATCAAGTATTGTTGGCTCGTAACATTCTCCATCAACAGATCAAAGATAACACCCGAAAAATTGAAATCAGCTTTCAGAATCAAGGCAGCAAACATTCCCTGATAAATCTCACTCAGCTCATCAAATCCGCCTTGTAACGTACTCAAACACTTAACAATCACTAAAGACAGATATCTGTACGGTGGAGTGAATCCGCTTCTTTTGATCGTAGCACGTGTAATATCACCAGCATACTCACATCTCAGCACACATCCAGTAATCTTAGTCTTCGACAGTCTCTTGGGCATTTTCTCATCATCCTCAAACAAAACCGTGTTCCGAATAGTATACTCAGATATCTTAACCTCTTGATCACATACTCGACTTACTATCACAGGCTTATTATCAACAGTTTCCACTCTAGCGTTAGCCCAGAATTCTCTCTGATGAGAATAGTAAGCAGTACATGGCATTGACACCGCAGCAAATATCCTTGAACGCTTCAAGAATTCAATCACAGTCTTGTACTTGCTAGCATTTGGACCTTTGTCATTTAGACACGCCATCAGATTAGAGTTAGGGCTCGCCTTCAACCCTGGAAGACTAGCAGATGTGGGTCCTCCTGATGATTCAGTCTTAGAACTGTGGACAGCTTGTTCTTGATCCATTTGTGCACCTGACATGATTAACAAAAACTGCAAACACAATTCTTAATCAGCGTTAAATTCATGATTAATTAAGTATCACTGATTTATCATCACAGAACATATCACATTAATACGATCACGGTTACATAATCACATGTTCAAAGTTAGAATATTACAGACATAAGATACCGTATCAATGCTAACAGGCTAGCATTATCAAATTACACAATAATCTGAAAATAATCAAACATAAACATAACATCAGAATCAATCATCCCATTATGGGATCCTCTGGCACTAACTTTTCTTCATGTTGAATCACACCAAGTTTCTCAAACAAGTTATACAGTAAAGCTGCATATGGGAATGGTTCTTCTGATTCAAGAAAATCTTTCATCACATGAATGAGCAAGTGTCCCACATTCACTTGAATACCCTCTAGTAGGCAATATAGAAACAAGACTTCAGTACCAGACAGCAAATGATCTCCTTCTCTCCTAAAAGTCACATTTCTTTTGATGATTCTCAAATGTATCTCATATTGTGGCAAGATATCTTCATCACTAACCTCAACTCTACCAGTATACACTACCTTCTCTGGCTTGCATAACCTAACAATAACATCTGACAATCTGAATCTACTGGGAATCTTTCTGATATCTTTGCTAGGGTACAGTATCTTAACCCCAGTATGAGGAACGTTTAACAGGTTTGAGAATTCCTCTAAAGTCCACCTATACTGTTGATTAAATAGACCCGAGTGTACAAACTTCTTCTTACCATCCTCTATAGCAACATTGGCGTAAAATTCTCTAAGTAGAGCAGGACAGTAATAATCCCCAATATCTATGAAAGCCTGACACCCAATCTGTTCCCAAGGACTATAAGTCTGTCGAGTCGCAATGACCTTTTGTTCTACTAAGATTGGTCGATATCTAGCTAGGATTCTCCTACGGTCGATGTTGAACATCCATTGACCAACAAATGAGCCACCTGACATTCTAATACAAACTACAAGCACAAGCATTAGATGGGCATCACAGAAATTATCAGAGACCAATCATTCAATTAAAATTAATCAAAATAATCTACCATCGGTCCAACAGAATGACCATCGGTCGATGGTGGAGACCATCGGTCTGTTGGTCTAGACCTACGGCAGATGGTCTAACCACATACACACACTGGTCAAATAACGACCTTCGGCCGAGTGACAAGATGTCCGGCCGATCGATGGACACCATCGGTCGATGGTCAGAGACCCTCGGCCGGAGGTAGTTCATCAGATCTGTGACCCGAAATTGATCAAATCGTCCGATTTGACGTTTCTAGTTCAAATTCCTGTTATAACAGATGCTAAAGGGGCCGTTTATCATACATCAAACATCAATTTCAACAGATCTCAAATAAAACTCATCCGATTTAAAGTTTATACTTCGAACACTAAATCATCGATTACAAACAAACGATTAAGAGTTATGTTACCTTGTTTACGGCGCTAAGATCACAAAGAAAAGATGAATAATAAAAACTGGATCAACACCTTTCTCCTTAACTTCAGAAAATTAGGGTAAAATCACACAATTTTGGCCAGAGTGACTGACCCGTTCGTCGCTGGGTCCTTTTATACCCTGTCAGTGACCATCGGCCGATGGTCAAGTCCGTCGGCCCGATGGTCTTGACACTCGGGCGAGGGTCTGAGTCCATCGGCCGGATGTAAAGAATGTCGGCCGGTGGTCTGACATGTGAAAACTTTTAAAACTTAACACTTTTCAATATCAGACTTTTACCCATTTACACTAACTCCCCCTGGGACTGATCTCCACAATAAAAAAAAAACATCACGCTTTGTTCCTTTAAGCTCAAAACAACTTATATTCAAAACAATAAGAAACCTAAGGTTCCTTTCACAGTAAACCTTACCCAGAACTGAGTTGTGGACTTAAAAGATGAAATATAAATGCACATGCAACTAACACATGAATGCAAACTAATTCAGAAATGCATGCTCATGCAAATACACAAAGCAAATAACTGTACAAGATCAAGTGTATCATGATCAGCAATATAATAACAGATATAATCAGTAACATTTAACCTTTTAGATCTGTGGATAATAAACCTTTAACATCAGTTTCATAAAGCATTAACATTAACAAATTCATGATGTTATCAGCATAGGAACAAATAATACAGCTTATCATCAGTCACATTTTCAGAAGAATAACATATCTTTTTGTGAGTTGGCATATAAAATTGATTGAATCTTTTTGATTCGGGGATCAGAACTGAACTATATTGACATGTTATTCCATAGTTCATTCACGAACTTATTCATTAAAGCATATACAGAACAACCTTCAAATATATCAATAAACATTCATCAACTTTCACCCTAGACTTCGATGATCACGTTAGATTAATTACTTTAACATTTTTCAATGTCAGATTTACATCACAAAGTCAGTCCTCGTTTGAGATCGCACGATTTCTCGGGTAGAACAATTGAGCACAAACCTGTTGACGCTGTCCTCTTATCACATCAATGTACTTTCGATTCTATTGAACAGAACCATCTCACGATGTTTCTAGCAACCCTGTCAGCCTTTGGCTTCTACCTTAAACTTATACCTTTCGTTTCAGATAACATTGTTAATCTCAAATTTATTGCATACTCTGTTAAGGACGCATACCGGCCGCTATAAACCCCATACTTAAACGGAAATAGTATGATGTATGGTGTTGGATGGATGGAAGTGATATATATATTTGAGTGATGGAACGCTAAGATACCTTCCAGAAGATATTCCCTCTATCCAGGTCAATAGGCACAATCCCATATCACAGACAAAAGATGTAAAGTTCACTAATTGAGATGTGAACTAAATGATTTAAGTTCTCTATATCTGATGATCTGATAAATTCTCCCCCTCGGATGTAGATAACGAAATCGTTCAAATAAGTCTCCGATTGGAATGTATGTTGTCTCAAACATTGATAACCGAGAAATCTCTGAAACTCTGTTCAATTCTTGATCCATGATTCTCTTGCAGCTATGTAGTGCATCATGTTATTTACAAATTGAAATAAATACATAAATAAACATAAACAATCCATAACTTGCAATTTTTTTTTTTTTTTTTTTTTTTTGGATTTTCTGATGTTGCATTTTCTCCTTACAATACATAAACAAAATAAATAAATAAATGATTACAACTAAACATAATGATGACGCACCACTGTCTTTGACATTTGTTATAACTACACGGAAAACCAATCTTCGTATGTGGAAATCTAGAACCCGATGATGTTGCCTTTTAAAAATCATTCTGTGTCTGTGATACAAAACTGCACTTCTCAACCCTTTTAGAGAAAACACCTCCCTTTGGGTACCCGATATGTATGTTGTTGGATTTCGGTCCAAGTAATAAAGGTAAATAGAAACAAGTATGCATCCTAGACAAAATATGCTCACCTTGGGGACTCACAAAATTATCCTTTTGCTACCGAGTATAAATCGTAGTAGGGGAGACCTCAACCGTCTGTCGAGTTTCTGTTCAATCATTTCTCGGTACATATTCAGTGATAAGTAGGTGACTACCCTCAACCGCTGTAAACCTGATGTTATGCGAGGTGTATACGAAATAGTTTATATTTTACTAGGAAAAACTATTAAATACGATACAATTTTACACAAGATATTTATTTATTTATAGAATGGATATACTTAAACCTTGCTACAACACTTATAGGCAGTGTACCTAATCGTACAGTAGTGTAGTTTTTAGTAAGTCCGGTTCGTTCCACAGGGAAATCTTTAACAAAGCTCAACGCTATATTAGTTTACTTTTATAAAAATACAAATATATATATAAGTAATATTATTATTATAAAGGGGGGTTTTTACCGTTTAATGACCGGTTTGTCGATTTTAAGACTTTAGTCGCAGTTAAAACCTAATGTAAAATATTAAATAAATAAAAGACTTAATTTAAAGCGTAAAGTAAATAACGATAATGAAATTGCGAATAATAAAAGTGCGATAAAATAAACTTGCGATAATTAAAAAGTACGATAATTAAAAGTGCGATTAAATAACAATAAATAAAAGTGCGATAATTAGAAGTGCAATTAAATATAAAATAAAGGAAATTAAATATGAAATAAAAGAATTATGCTTATTTAAACTTCCGTAATCATGATGTTTGACGTGTTGATTTTAGTTTTATGCCCATGGGTTAATTGTCCTTTGTCCTGGATTATTTAATCTGTCCGTCTGGTTTTTGTCCATAACAGTCCATCAGTCATAAATATAAAGTGCGAGTGTCCTCGTCAAATTATTATTATACCCGAAGTTAAATATTCCAACTAATTGGGGATTCGAATTGTAACAAGGTTTTAATACTTTGTTTAATGAATACACCAGGTTATCGACTGCGTGTAAACCAAGGTTTTACTACTTTGTTAACAATTACACCAATTACCCTTGAATGTAATTTCACCCCTGTTTTAATTATTCTAGTGGCTATTAATCCATTCCCGTGTCCGGTTAAATGAATGATTATTCGTACATATAAATACCCCGCCCATCGTGTCCGATCGAGTGTATATGGTAATTTATAGGGACGCCCAATTGTAAATCTTTATATTAACATTAACAAACTTTCATTTAGTTAAACAAATATAAAGCCCATTAATAGCCCATAGTCTAATTTCCACAAGTGTCGTTCTTTTGTCCAAACCCCAATTATGGTACAAAGCCCAATTACCCAATTTTAGTAATTAGCCCAACATCATGATTACTTCGTTTTAAATAAGCATAATAATAACTTAGCTACGAGACATTAATATAAAAAGGTTGAACATAACTTACAATGATTAAAAATAGTGTAGCGTTACACGGACAGAATTTCGACTTACACCCTTACAACATTCGCTAACATACCCTTATTATTAGAATTAAAATTAAAATTAAAATATAAATTATATATATATATATAAATTTTACGTATGATAAGAGAAGAAAAAGATATATAATTTTGATCAGAATTCGGTTTGCTTTATAGGGATTTTTGATTTTTGGGGCTCCGCGACTCGCGGTGAATTTTGCCTTCAAACTCCGCGAGTCGCGGAGTTTGAAATTCCAGCTCACATCTTGGAGTCTTTCTCTGCCGACGGTTTTTATTATATATATAATATATATATAATTAATATAATTAATTATATATTATATTATATTTATATACATAGTTAACTTGTAATTTTTAGTCCGTTGCGTCGAGCGTTAAGAGTTGACTCTGGTCCCGGTTCTGGATTTTCGAACGTCCTTGCGTTCAATTTTATATTTTGTACTTTGCGTTTTGAATCTTGTACTCTTGTAATTTCGAGACGTTTCTTATCAATAATTGGAACCTTTTTGATTGTCTTTTGTTCTTTTGAGCTTTTTGGTCATTTGCGTCTTCAATTCGTCGAATCTGTCTTTTGTCTTCACCTTTTATTATTTAAACGAATATCACTTGTAAATAGAACAATTGCAACTAAAAGCTTGTCTTTCTTGAGGAATAATGCTATGAAATATATGTTCGTTTTTAGCATTATCAAATATTCCCACACTTGAGCGTTGCTTGTCCTCAAGCAATATTGTCTTGAAATACTAGAATCACTTCTTTATTCTTCACACTTTGTACATCAGTGATTTCTATACGGCGGTATAAACAATGGTAGTAACGATATGGTTTACAGTCCCACATGACTATAAAAATTTAGATCCATTAAGGAAATTGGATCTTTATGAAAACATTTGATCTTTTGAAAATTAAATCTAGTTTTTACCCTAGATAAGTTTTCCGGGATAACCCTTTACCGGTGTTTGCAAAATATTTTTGTGGGTTTGGTGGGTTTCAGATTTGAAAATTTTAGCTCAAAACTTGCTGTTTTGTGTCACCCACTTGCTAACCTTGTATTAGGAAAGCAACACGTCCAGTTTACTTGTTCCGTATATTACCTTTCGGTAAACTACCGTCCGGTTGTAAAGGAAAGCGTTGAACAAGCAACTGTTAAGGCAATGTCCCGTGACATGCTTTTGATTATGGTCTATAACGTGTCGGACGCAATTACTATCCTTGGTAGGAGCAATAGTAAAGCTCACCCTTATAACTTTTCGGTCTGGCACAAAGTCCTGTCTTTGACCACTATGCAACCACCGTTCTTACGGTTGACACCCGATTTAGTTCAGGTGACCTAATGAATTCCAGGTGAATTCCTAGGATTTTACGTTCAATGGTAATGAACGCCTTGAAAATAGGGTTTTCAGAAAACAAATCGGTTTATAATTTTGATCAAAATATTTTCTCGTTTAAGCTCGAGTTTAGATATCATCGAATTCCATGAGTTTGTAATTCTCAATCTTTAAGGTCAATCTCTAGGATTGAGTAATATCAGTCTTAAAAGCTGATTTTTAATCTTTAAGGAGATTATCCTTTCTAGGGATCTGATTCATTAGTCTTATCCAGCTAATTTGCATGGTGCCCCCCCTTTGTACGAGATAAATCCTTCTCATGGTTAGGATAAATCTGACCACTTGGCGACCCTGTTTAATGCTGAGGTCCGTGGATTTCCTGCTGATTTTAGTGATGACTTTTCTAGATTTTTTGTCAACCTACAGCTGGTCTGGACGACAACTTCATGACCTAAATCAAGAAGCGCGTGTCATTTTCGGAAGACTTTACTTCCTTTTAATGATGGAATTGATTCATCATGTAGATCCATCTCTTCTTTTCTTTCATCGGGTAAAAACAGTTTAGTTTAGTCCAAAGCAAAAGTATTTTCAGTTATTTGTTACAGATATATGTGACATATATTTAAAATAACTTGGTAAATTTTCCCACACTTGACTTTTTATTTTTCTTTTTATCGTCCTCTATTCCATTTTAAATGAATTTTGACATTTTAGTTTGTTTCTTAATTTATGTCCTTTCCGAGGTAACAATAATTTCGGTGTTAAAACCTAGTTTTATCGTTCATAAATATGTATAAACATAATTTTGAATTCATTTAATTGAAAATTTTGAAAAATTTTACTAGAATTGGGTAGTCAGTATATAAGACTAGGGCTGTTCTTTTTTATCAGAGAGCACTAGATTCTAATACAACTACTGCTTTACTAGTATTTTTAATGGTAACCAAGTGTATAAAGTAAAAAATTTTAAAATCCGAAAGAATTTAATCTATTCCCACACTTAAGATCTTGCAATGCCCTCATTTGCAAGAAATCAGTAACAATTTAAATTATTGAGGGTGATTTGTGTGAAAATGATTAAATTTTACCAAAGTTTCCAAATATATTGGCGTTTGTTTGCTGAATGATAAATGGTGCACATCATTTGTTCATTCCGTCTTGTTGTTATTTCACATATATTTTGCATCTTGTCGTCAAAATTAGTTGCTTTTGCTGAACTTAATGCCAGTCTTTGAAAATGCGTTGTTTTACCCTGTTGTGTACATAAGATAAACTGCAAACATATATACATATTTTTGAAGTTTGGTATATTACCCCACATTCAAAAAATTATTAAAATCTAAGAATAAAAGTTAGATAATTATAAAAATGATTACAATATTAACAAAAATATTAAATGTATCAATAATTACAAATTACAAAATAAAAAAAATAATAAGTAAACTAAGGATGATATTGGTACCAATAGGGGTTCCAGGCATAACCATAAGTGCTATAGAATGCTTCGGCAGGGTCATACGTAGGATATGGTGGCTGCATCTCTATAGACCAAGGAGGGAAGATGGGTTTCGGTGTAGGAATATAGTTTCTACCTATATGTTGGCAATGAGCTATGATTTGGTTCTGATGAACTTGCCAATCTTCAAATGCTCTCTGTCTAGCATTTTCGTATTCCTGAGAAGCTATAAACCTATGCATTTCTTGCATCTCATTCCCCCCTCCTACATTACCTTGCTGCTGGTTTCTCTCCACCTGTGGATGTCTACCATGGTATCGTACTGCGGCGTTATTTCGCCTCTTCAAAACTTTCGCACCATGGTATACATTTAAACCTATAGTATCGCGGGGTTCCGGCTCTTCTAGTAATAATCCCCCCCAACTTATATCCACACCGAGATATTCACCAATCAAAGTAATAAAAATACCACCTCCTATTATGCTATGTGGTCGCATCCCCCGAACCATAGCTGATAAATAATAACCCACACAATATGGTATACTTACAACGCTTTGTGGGTCTCGAATACACATATGGTAAAACAAATCCTGTTCATTTACTTTTTCCTTGTTTTTACCCCTTTGTGTAATCGAATTAGCTAAAAACCTATGTATCACTCTTAATTCGGCTCTATCTATATCCAAATAAGAGTAATTTCCCCCTTTGAAACGGTGATGGCTTGTCATTTGACTCCACACACCGTGTGTATCAAAATTTTCATCTATCTTTCTACGGTTTAGTATCAATCCTCTACAATCGGCAGACGCTAACTCCTCAGGCATATATATACGTAAAGCCTGAGCCATGTCCAGTAAAGACATGTGGCGCATCGAACCGCCTAACAAAAATCTAATAAAAGAACGATCGGTTAAACTAGCTACCCGATCATTCAACTCTATACTACATAACAATTCTTCACACCATACTTTATATACAGGTCTACGTATGGTGAATAAACATATCCAGTCATTAAAAGAAGAATTACCATACCTCTGTACAAGTAATTCCCTAATTGGCCCGGCCAATTCTACAGCTTCTAAGGGTCCCCATTCTATGACCCTCGGTACCTCAATAACCTTAGAATGAAGAGTATGCAAACCCCGTTGATATTTTGGATAATCTATCCAAAGTCTGTCAAATCTCAGGTTCGGGTGCAACTCTTCCAAGTGCATATCGGAAAAGGTCATGACTGGATGAGGTACATCCTGCTTGTAGTAGTTATCCACCTTCTGTTGTTCCAAATTCTCAGCAGGAGCATTGCGGGCTTGGGATGAAGATTCACCCCTTTCATTCTGCAAAACACATCAAACACAATTTTTGTGCATCCAAATATGCATTAGTGTCAGCAAAATCATCAATCAAAATAATTACAATGACATTATCAATTTATATCAAACTTAAGCTCATTTTCACATTTTTATCAAATCTACACCTTTTCAAATAAGCATATACGAAAATGTTCGCCAAGTTCATAAGCATTCAACTCAAATAACATATCAAAATAATCATTACTAGCAATTAAACAAGTCTCAAATGGCATTATCTTTCAAAAATCAAGTTCATGAATTTTAGACTTGAAAAAGTCCACTTTAATTCTCAAAATCATGTTTAGGCTCAAAGTTTGGATCATTTAACTACCTAGACATGTTACACTACTTAATTTAGCAACAATTCATGACAAAAATCGGCCATAACCTGTTTATATCAAAAAGCCCCAAATTGCTCAAGAACACAAACCCTAGATTATTCAAAATTTGAAGTTTAAGGCTTCTAATCATGTTAAACAGCATCAATCTAGGTTATACAAGCATAATACATAAACAATTTAAGCCTAATTACACTAAAAAGCATCAAAATCAAATTGGGGAAAAAATAGCTAGAGAACACCAAATTTCGGATTAAATGGTGTTTAGGTGTAGAAATTTACCATTTTTCTTGAGTAATTCTTAGATAGCATCCTTCTCAACATGATTTTAGCAAAAGATTTGGTGATTAACGGTTAAAAATTGGGATTTTTGGGGTTTTTTCTCGGGTTTTTCGGGTGCAGTTTTCGCAGGTTGTTTGAGTTGAGGAGTATGAAACTGAGCTGTTGCAGCTCTTTATTTTTTTTCTGTAATCCGACCTCTCCGCGACTCGCGGAGGTTTTGCACTTCAAACTCCGCGACTCGCGGAGTTTTTTTTTTTTTTTTTTTATAATCATTAACTTATTAAAACAATTAAGTACTTAATTTTAAAATTTTGTTTCCCTTGTTATTTAGGACGAGGTCGTTTCGGATCGATGTCCTAGTCCGTCTCTCGACAAAATTTTAAAATTTGTCTTTTTGTAGCGATTGTTTTAAAAGCTAAGATTTTTGGGTTTTTTCAATGTTTTTGGCATACTTTAATTCAATAAGATTAAAAATAATGATAATAAAAGTTCTCGTCCCTTCCTCGGGTAAAGCAATTTCGGTTCAAAGACCTAGTCTTCAACTTACGACGAATTTTAAAAATCATATTCTTAACTTAATGAGATAAAGTAAATTTTTGTTTTTAAATTCACACAACTTAAATATAAAATTCAAAATTAAAAATTAAAAATTAAAAATTCACACCAAACTTAATTTTTGAAGTGCATAAAATTAAAAATTCATATTTTAAAAATTCATATTATAAATTCATACCAAACTTATATTAATTTTTCAAATATTTACAATTTTAAATATATTGTTTTTATAAAGTTTACAATATTAATTTAAGATTTAAATATTTATTTTAAAAACATGGTAAAAAATAAATTTAAAAATCTTTTTATCTTTTTATCCCACTTTAATCAATCAAATATTATCAAAAATATGCGCCCCTCTTTTCGGTAAAGTAATTTCGGTTCCAAGACCTAATTTAACTCATGACGAATTTTTGAAATATTTTGGGTTGATTGATTAAAGATATTTATACCTTAAGAATAAACGTTAAATTTCGCAGTGATGTAATAAATTTTTGAATGATATCAATAATTTCGGTCGCCAAACCTAATTTTATTTAATACCAATTTAATACTTTTTAGCGAACAAATTAGCGTTTATTATCAAAAGGTTAAAAATAAAAATAAAAATAAAAATAAAAACTGTACAGACATACCTGTGGAATAGATTTCTTAGTTATATGATCTATCCCATTCATAAGATAGTCGGTTTAATTGATTTTCCATGGCTACATAGGCGTAACCTCGAGCATTCAGTGTCTTTTCTTCTAAACATATGAACGGTCCGTCTCTGCATAAAGTAACAAATTCGGTATTTGAATAGGTTTGATTATTTGAACATTTACCTCCATGTGACCATTTTCCGCATTTGTGACATCTTTCTAGGTGTCGTGCTCTTCTTTTCGCTGCGGATTTTGATTTTCCTTTACCAAATTGTAACTTATTATCTTCGCATCTGGATTCTTTTCTAACTCCGTCCATTCTTTCTCTGATTACTGATACTATTTCACTCGGGAGTATGTCATTATTACGTTTAGTGATCAAAGCGTGTAGCATTAGACCATGGTTTAGTTCACAGGCAGTCTTCATTTTGTAAAAACCTAAAAAAAATAAAAATTCAGAATGGGGGGAGAAGACTAGTTCTTTAGGGTCTGCTAGGGAAAGACCATTCGGGTTCCATTTTTGAGAACTACACGAAAACAGACAATCTAACTCTAACAGAAATACATATTATCCTTTAAAGACTTGATTCTCCCCACACTTAGTTAGCTGTGGTGTTGAAATTGTGATTAACTTCGTTGTCGACTTCCATCGGACCATGTATGTAATGTTTAACTCTGTGACCATTAACTTTAAATTCAATCCCATTTGAATTTATCAATTCTATCGTTCCGTATGGGAAAACTCTTTTGACTATGAATGGTCCAGACCATCTTGATTTCAATTTTCCAGGAAATAGCTTGAATCGTGAATTGAAAAGAAGAACTCTGTCTCCTTCTTTAAATTCTTTTGAACTTCTGATTCTTTTATCATGCCATTTCTTCGTTCTTTCTTTATAGATTAACGAATTTTCGTATGCTTTATGTCTTAATTCTTCTAATTCGTTTAGTTGACTTAATCGTAGACGTCCGGCTTCATGTAAATCAAGATTACATGTCTTCAAAGCCCAAAATGCTTTGTGTTCAATTTCTACTGGAAGATGACATGCTTTTCCATAAACAAGTCTAAAAGGTGTGGTTCCAATTGGAGTTTTGTAGGCTGTTCTAAAAGCCCAGAGTGCATCCTCCAATTTAATGGACCATTCCTTCGGATTTGATCCTATGGTTTTCTCTAGAATACGTTTTAAAGCTCGGTTGGTATTTTCAACTTGTCCACTTGTTTGTGGATGATATGCGGTGGAGATTTTATGAGTTACTCCATATCTTTTAAGAACTTTCTCAAGTTGATTATTACAGAAATGAGTACCCCGATCACTTATTAAAGCTTTCGGTGTTCCAAACCTTGCAAAAAGACGTTTTAAAAAATTGACTACAACTCGTGCATCGTTAGTTGGGAGAGCTTGTGCTTCCGCCCATTTAGATACATAATCAATGGCTACGAGTATATATAGATTATTATGAGATTTTGGAAATGGACCCATAAAGTCAATACCCCAAATGTCAAATACTTCACATACTTGAATGACATTTTGTGGCATTTCATCACGTTGACTTATTTTTCCGGCCCTTTGACAAGCATCACAGGATTTGCAAAGAAGGTGTGCGTCTTTGTAAATTGTAGGCCAATAGAATCCAGCTTCATAAACTTTTCTTGCTGTTAGTTGAGGCCCATAATGCCCTCCTGTTGGTCCTGTGTGACAATGGTTTAAAATTTTACTAGCTTCATCTCCAAATACACATCGGCGTATTATTCCATCGAGACAACTTTTAAACAGATGTGGATCTTCCCAAAAATAGTGTTTTATATCACTGAAGAATTTCTTTCGTCTTTGGTACGATAATCCTTTTTCAAGGAATCCACAAACTAAGTAGTTTGCATAGTCTGCAAACCATGGGATTTCTTTATAATCTATCTTCAATAGATATTCATCAGGAAAGTTGTCTTGTATGGCTGATTCATTTAGAACTTCTAATTCGGGATTTTCAAGACGAGAAAGATGATCAGCGGCGAGATTTTCTGCTCCTCTTTTATCTCGGATTTCAATATCAAACTCTTGTAAGAGTAAGATCCAACGGATTAATCTTGGTTTAGCATCTTGTTTTGAAAATAGGTATCTAAGAGCAGAATGGTCGGTATAGACCACCGTTTTTGCTAGAACGAGATATGATCGAAATTTGTCAAAAGCAAAGACAATAGCAAGGAGTTCTTTTTCAGTAGTTGTATAGTTTGTTTGTGCTCCTTGTAACGTCTTACTAGCATAATATATAGGTTGAAATCGTTTTTCAATCCTTTGTCCTAAAACGGCTCCCATTGCAAAATCACTTGCATCGCACATTAGTTCAAATGGTAGATTCCAATTTGGTGTTATCATGATCGGCGCATTAGTGAGTTTTTCTTTAAGAATATTAAAAGATTTGATACATTCATCTGAAAAGATGAATGGCGCATCCTTTTCTAGGAGTTTATTCATAGGAGTGGCAATTTTAGAAAAATCTTTTATGAAACGTCGGTAAAAACCGGCATGCCCTAGAAAACTCCTAACTCCTCTAACATTGGTGGGATGTGGAAGTTTAGCAATTACATCTACTTTAGCTCTATCCACTTCAATTCCTTCTTTTGAAATTTTATGTCCAAGAACGATGCCTTCTTTAACCATGAAATGGCATTTCTCCCAATTAAGTACTAGATTTGATTGTTCGCATCTAATTAGCATTCGTTCCAGATTAACTAGACATGATTTAAATGTATCACCGAAGACTGAAAAGTCATCCATGAATACTTCCATGCATTCTTCTATCATGTCGTGAAAAATCGCCATCATACACCTTTGAAAGGTTGCAGGGGCGTTACAAAGTCCAAATGGCATGCGTTTGTAAGCAAAAGTACCATAAGGGCACGTGAATGTGGTTTTCTCTTGGTCTTCGGGTGCTATTGGAATTTGAAAATATCCGGAAAATCCATCTAGAAAACAATAGTAACTATTTCCGGCTAATCTTTCTAACATTTGATCTATGAAAGGTAAGGGAAAGTGATCTTTTCTGGTGGCGTCATTTAATTTTCTATAATCAATACATACACGCCATCCTGTTACAGTCCTAGTAGGAATAAGCTCATTTTTCTCATTTGTAATGACAGTCATGCCACCCTTCTTAGGCACGCATTGAACTGGGCTTACCCATGGGCTATCAGAAATTGGATATATCAAACCTGCATCTAGCAGTTTAATTATCTCTTTCTTAACTACATCTTGCATATTAGGATTTAGTCTTCGTTAGCGTTGCACATACGTTTTATGACCTTCTTCCATAAGGATTTTATGTGTGTAATACGAAGGACTTATTCCTTTTATATCATGAATCTTCCATGCAATGGCTGGTTTATGAGCTTTCAACACATAAATGAGTTGTGATTTCTCATTTTCAGTAAGAGAAGACGATATTATTACAGGTAATTCAGATTCACCATGTAAATAAGCGTATTCCAAATGGTTTGGAAGTGGCTTTAACTCTAATTTCGGAGGTTCTTCTATCGATGATTTATATCGATATCTGTCTTCTTCTTTTAGCATTTGAATTTCTTCTGTTGTTGGTTCATATCCATTAGCTATAAGTGTAGCTAACATTTCAGCTTCATCAATTGGTTCATTACCTTCTCCTAAAGAACATTCTCCTGTTCCTTGTAATTCTGGAAATTCTTTTAATAATTCTGCATGTGCATCTATAGTTTGAATATAATAACATGTATCATCTGCAGATTGTGGTTGTTGCATTGCTCTATCAACTGAAAAGGTAACACTCTCATCCTCTATACTTAGGGTCAGTTTCTTACCGAACACGTCTATCATTGCTTTAGCCGTGTTTAAGAATGGTCTTCCTAATATGAGAGGAACTTGAGAATCTTCTTCCATGTCCAGAACAACAAAATCTACTGGAAATACTAAAGTACCAACTTTAACTAGCATGTTCTCCATTATCCCTCTATGATATTTTATTGATCTATCAGCTAGTTGTATGCTTATTCTTGTTGGTTTCAATTCTCCAAGGTCTAGTTTAGCGTATAGTGAATACGGCATTAGATTTATACTAGCACCTAAGTCTGCCAATGCTTCTATTGAACTAAGACTACCCAAAAAACATGGAATTGTGAAACTTCCTGGATCAGATAATTTTTCTGGTATCTTATTCAACAGTACTGCTGAACAATTAGCATTCATAGTAACAGCCGAGAGTTCTTCCATTTTCTTTCTATTTGAGATTAGATCTTTCAAGAATTTAGCATATCTTGGCATTCCTGAAATCACATCAATGAAAGGAAGATTTACATTTATCTGTTTAAACATATCCAAGAATTTGGATTGCTCGGCTTCAAGTTTTTCTTTCTTCATTTTACTCGGGTAAGAAAGTGGTGGTTGGTATGGTTTAACATAAGGTTTATCCTTAACTGTGTTATTTTCATTAACCTTTTTAACTACCGGTTCTTTTTCCTTATCTTGATCAGGTTGTGGTTCTTGTGGAGTAGGAATAGTTTCATCAGAAGTTACAGATATTTCAGGTGGTTTAAGTGTTGTACCACTTCTTGTGGTAATGGCTTTAGCTGTTTCATTTCGGGGGTTAGCATTTGTATCACTAGGTAGACTTCCCGGTTTTCTTTCACCTATTAACCTTGCTAGGTTACTCACTTCTTGTTCCAGATTTTGAATAGAAGCTTGTTGATTTCTAAATGCTTGAGCATTTTGTTCAGTAGTTTGTTTTTGAGATGTGAAAAACTGTGTTTGAGTTTCAACTAGCTTCGTCATCATATCTTCTAAATTCGGCTTTTTATCATCGGTTTGTTGTGGTGGTTTGTTTTGAAAATTAGGTCTTTGCTGATTGTAAGTATTATTGGATACTTGTTGATTGCTAGGACCTTGTTGGTTGTTGTATGGAATATTTTGGTTATAATTCTGGTTTTGATTGTAAATTGGTCTTGGCGGTTGATAATTATTCTGATAATTATTTCCAGGCCTTTGGTTTATGTATGAAATATTCTCTCTTTGTTCCATTGTTAATTCAATACTGAGACAATCTTTTGTCAAATGTGGTCCTCCACATTGCTCACAACTAATTCGTATTGAGTGAATATCCTTAGTCATCTTTTCCATTCGTCTCTCTACAAAATCTATCTTTGCGGAAATGGAATCTAAGTCATGGCTAGAATTGGCTCTAGCTGCTTTAGATGATCTAATGATATCTTTTTCTTGGTGCCACTCATGTGAGTGGGAAGCAGTGTTATCAATAATTTTGTAAGCATCAGTTTCGGTTTTCTTCATAATAGAACCACCAGCTGCTATATCTATGTCTTTTCTTGTAGTGATGTCGCATCCTTGGTAGAATATTTGTACTATTTGACAGGTGTCTAAACCATGTTGCGGACATCCTCTTAACAACTTTCCATATCTTGTCCACGCCTCATATAGAGTTTCATTTGGCTTCTGTGTGAACGTAACAATTTCTGCTTGAAGTCTTACGGCTTTAGATGCAGGAAAGAATTGTTTAAGAAATTTGTCAACTAAAACATCCCATGTATCGATCGCCCCTTCAGGTAACGATTCCAACCAATCTTTGGCTTCTCCCTTTAAAGTCCAGGGAAATAACATGAGATATATCTGTTCATCCTCCACTTCTCGGATTTTAAATAGTGTGCAGATCCTATTAAAGGTACGTAGATGTTCATTTGGATCTTCCTTCGGCGCACCACTAAATTGGCATTGATTAATCACCATGTGTAGAATTTGTCCTTTGATTTCATAATCTGGCGCATTAATGTCTGGATGAGTAATTGCGTGACCTTGGCCAGTGCGTTTAGCTCTCATTCGGTCTTCCATACTTAAAGGTTCCAGATTCTCCATAATTGAATTTGTTGAATCGGTATCACTAGATGATTCTGATTTAATGGTTCGTTCCTCAACAATCTCTGTTTGAATGATTGGTGGCTCCGGAGGAAAGTTTAATGGTTCAGGATCTACGAACCGTTCCTGAATATTTTCCGGATTCTCAATTGTGAGGTCGGGTTCAAAAAATGGATTATCGGAAATTTGAACTGAAGTACTTGGTCGACTGGATGACGATTCTAAAGAAAAATCAACGGCGGTTATATTTGCTAAATGTCTTGATCTAGTTACAGGTGGTGAACGTACAAAAGGTGATGAACGTCTTGCTCGGTGCATTCACTGAATATCCTATTAGTTTTAAAAAGGAAAGAAAAATTATAATAAGTTATCCAATTAATAGACTTTTCTGATTTTGCCCACGTTTCGAATAGCCAAAAGATGCAGCAGAGGGGCAGGATTCGTTTGGTCTCAGTATAATTGAGTACTGTTTGGCTCCAATAACCCGGTCCACGTACAAATCCAACTATTACTACGAACCAGAAAATTTTGATGTCTATCAATTTAACCACTTAAAATAAATTTTCGTAATTTTAAGAAATTTAGATAAGAAGTAGAAAAAAAATTCTAAGTCCTAAAAACTAGAATGGCGAGAAATAAGAGAGAAAAAGAGTTCGTCGAAAAAGGTTGAAAAAGAAAAAATGGTTGAAAAATAAAAGGTGACGGAAAAATAAAAGAAACTTATAAAAACTTAAAAATACTTGACTAACCTAACCTTATTACTACAACTAACTTAAAATTATAATCGCAAATTGAAATTACTAATTGGAATGATAATTGATACATAGTAAAAGGTGTCTAAAAATATTAAAGCTTACAAGAAAAACTAAATCCCAAATGGAAATAACTTAAAAAGAAACTAAAACTTAAAAAGGCGTCGCAAAATTCTAAAGTACCTAAATCTTAGTCTAAAGAAAAAGCACTTAAGGAATTCTACGGCAAAGCCTAAAAATCTAGGAGTAAAAATAACTATGGCAAAAACTAAGTTTAAAATTAAATATGAGCTTAAAAATACAAAAGTTATGCTACAACGATTAAAAAGGGACAAAATATAAAAATATATAAAAAGTTGTAAAAAGTACAATTTTTATAAAAATATTATTTTTATATTATTTATTTAATAAAACTATTAATTTTACAATTTAAATAAATTAATTAAACTAAAAATACAAATTAAATAAAAAGTAAATCTTAAAATAAACTAATAATAATAATAATAATTATTAAGGTTTAATAATAATTAATTAATAATTACCGTAATTAATGCTCGATTAGGGTTTTTTTGTCGCCTGTCAGAAAGCCTCCGCGAGTTGTGGTATTTAGTGCTTCAAACCCCGCGAGTCGCGGGGTTTCAAATTTCAGCTGACAAGTTTCAAATTCGACGCGTTTTTTCTTTATTTTTTTTTTATTTTTTTTTTGTTTTCTGTTTTTTCTATAAATAAAAGATATTTAATAAAACTTATATTTTTATAAATAAAAATAAAAATAAAGAAACTTATAAAACTTAAATATTTAACAAAATCTTAAAAAATACTTATATTTTTGTTTTTCTTTTTATATTTTTGAATAATTAAAACGTATTTTTACAAAAACGAATTTTAATAAAAGTTAACAAAAAATCTTTTTTTTTATATATTAGCGTTGCGCTTCCGGCGTTTAAGAGTGATCCCCGGCAGCGGCGCCAAAAAATACTTGATGTTATGCGAGGTGTATACGAAATAGTTTATATTTTACTAGGAAAAACTATTAAATACGATACAATTTTACACAAGATATTTATTTATTTATAGAATGGATATACTTAAACCTTGCTACAACACTTATAGGCAGTGTACCTAATCGTACAGTAGTGTAGTTTTTAGTAAGTCCGGTTCGTTCCACAGGGAAATCTTTAAACAAAGCTCAACGCTATATTAGTTTACTTTTATAAAAATACAAATATATATATAAGTAATATTATTATTATAAAGGGGGGTTTTTACCGTTTAATGACCGGTTTGTCGATTTTAAGACTTTAGTCGCAGTTAAAACCTAATGTAAAATATTAAATAAATAAAAGACTTAATTTAAAGCGTAAAGTAAATAACGATAATGAAATTGCGAATAATAAAAGTGCGATAAAATAAACTTGCGATAATTAAAAAGTACGATAATTAAAAGTGCGATTAAATAACAATAAATAAAAGTGCGATAATTAGAAGTGCAATTAAATATAAAATAAAGGAAATTAAATATGAAATAAAAGAATTATGCTTATTTAAACTTCCGTAATCATGATGTTTGACGTGTTGATTTTAGTTTTATGCCCATGGGTTAATTGTCCTTTGTCCTGGATTATTTAATCTGTCCGTCTGGTTTTTGTCCATAACAGTCCATCAGTCATAAATATAAAGTGCGAGTGTCCTCGTCAAATTATTATTATACCCGAAGTTAAATATTCCAACTAATTGGGGATTCGAATTGTAACAAGGTTTTAATACTTTGTTTAATGAATACACCAGGTTATCGACTGCGTGTAAACCAAGGTTTTACTACTTTGTTAACAATTACACCAATTACCCTTGAATGTAATTTCACCCCTGTTTTAATTATTCTAGTGGCTATTAATCCATTCCCGTGTCCGGTTAAATGAATGATTATTCGTACATATAAATACCCCGCCCATCGTGTCCGATCGAGTGTATATGGTAATTTATAGGGACGCCCAATTGTAAATCTTTATATTAACATTAACAAACTTTTATTTAGTTAAACAAATATAAAGCCCATTAATAGCCCATAGTCTAATTTCCACAAGTGTCGTTCTTTTGTCCAAACCCCAATTATGGTACAAAGCCCAATTACCCAATTTTAGTAATTAGCCCAACATCATGATTACTTCGTTTTAAATAAGCATAATAATAACTTAGCTACGAGACATTAATATAAAAAGGTTGAACATAACTTACAATGATTAAAAATAGCGTAGCGTTACACGGACAGAATTTCGACTTACACCCTTACAACATTCGCTAACATACCCTTATTATTAGAATTAAAATTAAAATTAAAATATAAATTATATATATATATAAATTTTACGTATGATAAGAGAAGAAAAAGATATATAATTTTGATCAGAATTCGGTTTGCTTTATAGGGATTTTTGATTTTTGGGGCTCCGCGACTCGCGGTGAATTTTGCCTTCAAACTCCGCGAGTCGCGGAGTTTGAAATTCCAGCTCACATCTTGAAGTCTTTCTCTGCCGACGGTTTTTATTATATATATAATATATATATATATAATTAATATAATTAATTATATATTATATTATATTTATATACATAGTTAACTTGTAATTTTTAGTCCGTTGCGTCGAGCGTTAAGAGTTGACTCTGGTCCCGGTTCCGGATTTTCGAACGTCCTTGCGTACAATTTTATATTTTGTACTTTACGTTTTGAATCTTGTACTCTTGTAATTTCGAGACGTTTCTTATCAATAATTGGAACCTTTTTGATTGTCTTTTGTTCTTTTGAGCTTTTTGGTCGTTTGCGTCTTCAATTCGTCGAATCTGTCTTTTGTCTTCACCTTTTATTATTTAAACGAATATCACTTGTAAATAGAACAATTGCAACTAAAAGCTTGTCTTTCTTGAGGAATAATGCTATGAAATATATGTTCGTTTTTAGCATTATCAAAACCTTTCCACGATTTCCTCATCATGATATTTACACGTTATTAGTGTGATCATCTCTATCTAGAATTAGATCAATAAAGTTTACCAACATATTATCAATCATCCTGTATTACTTGTTTTTCACAACTTACATGTCAGTTCAGTATTGCAATCACTTCCCCACAAACATAACAAGCAACTCATTTTCTGATTTTTCACTTTTTATGGATTTTCTATTTTTTTCTAATTTTTATTTGTTTTTCTGGTTTTTCAATTTTTATGGCTTTTTGATTTTCTCTGTACAAAAGCATAAAACTATCTAAAAACATAAGCAAACATGCAAATTTCAGTAAAAACTAATCTATCATGCAAACGAAAAATGCAAATGATCTAGAAGCTATCATGCAAAACTATTCAAACTCTACAAGCAGTTTCTAACCATTCACAACTCAGTCTCAGGCTTAGATTCCTCTGTGTCAGGAACCTCAGTTTCAGGAATTTCAGTTTCAGGAACTACATCTTGAAGCAACTTAACACCTATCTCATTTAATAGAAATTCAAAACGTGGTTTATCAAAAGCTTTTGTGAAGAGATCAGCCCTTTGGGCTGTAGTGTCAATTTGCACTACATCAATTAACTTTTTCTCATAGCAATCTCTAATGAAATGGTATTTAATCCCTATATGTTTCGTTTTAGAGTGATTTACGGGATTCTTAGTGACAGCTATGGCAGCAGTATTATCAACATAAATAGGGGTGTTAGAGATTTTCAAACCATAGTCACGTAGTTGCTGTTGTATCCAGATAACCTGTGATGTACAGCTGGCCGCGGAAATATATTCTGCTTCACAAGTGGACTGAGCCACTGCTGTCTGCTTCTTACACTGCCAGGTTACTAGTTTGCTACCAAGAAATTGACACCCTCCTGATGTTGACTTGAAATCTTTCTTGCAACCTCCATAGTCTGAATCACTGTACGCTGTGAGATCAAAACCATCCTCACACGGATACCATAACCCTAAGCTGGGAGTATCTTTTAGATACCTCGGAATCTTCTTGACCACTAACATATGATGAACATTAGGGTTTGCCTGATAACGAGCACACAGGCACACCGCAAACATTATATCTGGTCTAGAAGCAGTTAGGTACATTAGAGAACCTATGATAGCCCTGTACAAAGTAGGGTCCACTGGAGCACCCTCCTTATCTGGTGAAATCCCATGATTAACCGACAACGAAGTCTTAGCTGGTCTCTCTGTATCTACCTGAAAGCGCTTAAGGATATCAGCAACATACTTCGTCTGATGTAAGAATATGCCTTTATCCGTTTGAGCTACCTGCAAACCTAAGAAAAACTTAATAGTTCCCATGGAACTCATCTTAAACTTTCGTTGCATAACCTTCTCGAACTCATCAACCATACTCTGATCTGTAGACCCGAAAATAATATCATCAACATAGACCTGCACTAACATAAGATGTTGTCCTTTCTTCTTGATGAAAAGTGTCTGATCAATGACACCTCTCCGAAAACCATTTTCAAGCATGTAGTTGGACAACGTTGCATACCAAGCTCTAGGAGCTTGGTGTAGACCATATAGCGCCTTTTCTAGTCGATACACCTTTTCTGGGAAATGCGGATCCTCAAAACCAGGCGGTTGTTCAACAAACACTTTCTCGTTTATCTCACCATACAAAAACGCACTCTTCACATCCATTTGATAAACTTTGAAACCCATATAGGATGCGAAGGACAAGAAAATCCTGATAGCCTCCAGTCTCGCAACTGGAGCAAAAACCTCATCATATTCAATTTCCGGGATTTGCTGATATCCCTTAACCACCAATCTAGCTTTATTACGAATCACTATACCCTGCTCATCTTTCTTATTCTTCAAAACCCAACGAAGACCATAGGGTACACAACCATGCGGTGGATTGACTAACCTCCAAACCTTAAGATGTTTAAATTGCAACAGCTCTTCCTGCATAGCACTTACCCACTCATCATACTTTAAAGCTTCGTATACATCTTTCGGCTCGATTTGACACACATAACACGAGTGGGCATGAACAAACACTCTCCCTGTCTTGTTCAATGATGAATAAAAAGCTGTCACCAAATTCGCACTTTCACTTTGAACATCTTCAACTGCAGTCATATTTTCAGTAACCGCGGGAACCTCGGATGTAGAGATAACTCCTGACGTGGATGCCCCAGATGTAGTAGTTTGAGGAGGATTGACACTAGGCAGTCCTCTTGTATCCACATAATAGTCTGCCAGACGCTTTGGTGGCAGAATAACACGATTCGATCTCCGTACACCTCCTGCATCTGCTATCTATTCTGGATCAGTCACAGTAGATGGTTGGTTATATAGAGGATTCAGATGTCTCTCTGTCAATACTGTACGTTCCACATCATCATCTAACTCACTATCTTCATCTGTATCAACTACCCCGTCCTCATTAGACTCAAGATTACCTTGAACACTTTGTGGACTTGGTTGTACGCTAGAAACCGGATTCTGAACCTGCGTAGGATTAGTGATAACATTTTCTGAAGAATTCCGAGAATCAAACAATATCTTAGTCAGAAGTTCTTCCTCTGTAGCACCTGGTGGAAGATTGAATGAATCAAAAAGCTTATCATACTCAAACTGCCATGCATAACCTTTACTGACACGAGGCGGTGCATTGCGCTGAATATCAACTTCAAACTGTTCTTCCAGACGTTTTGTCTCATTATTGTACACCCGCTTGTTCGGATTCCCGTAACCCAAGAAGATACCAGAAACAACCTTTGAATTAAATTTTCCTCCAGCATCACGTACCAAAATAGTACAAGGTGCGCCAAAGGGTTCGAAATGTTTAATATTAGGTTTTCTCTTATGCAGCCGCTCGTAACAAGTTTTACCATGACGCTTCACCACGAGAACTCTGTTCATAACATAACACGCTGTACTCACAGCTTCACCCCGGAAGGCAATCGGAAGATATGAATCAGCTAA
The DNA here is from genome assembly GCF_046630445.1 of Rutidosis leptorrhynchoides. NCBI lineage: Eukaryota > Viridiplantae > Streptophyta > Magnoliopsida > Asterales > Asteraceae > Rutidosis > Rutidosis leptorrhynchoides. The sequence continues at coordinate 63,969,311 of NC_092342.1, forward strand.
CATTGTTCTTGCGGTCTCAATCAAAGTCCTGTTCTTTCTCTCAGCAACACCATTTGACTGTGGTGTATAAGCAGGACTGAACTGCTGTTGTATCCCCTTTTCGTTACAAAACTGCAGCATCTGATTGTTCTTAAACTCCGTACCATTATCAGTACGAATCTTTCTCACTTTCAATTTATATAAACTTTCGAGCTTTAGAATCAGCACCTTAATATGCTCAAAAGTATCCGACTTATTCTTCAACATCACCACCCAAGAAAAACGTGAATATTCATCAGTAACTACCAAGCAATAGGATTCTCCTGTGAGAGTTTTACAGTTGACTGGACCAAAGAGATCCATATGCAACAGCTCCAAAGGAATGTTAACAGAATGATGCTTTTTGGTAGCATGTGACTTTTTCGTTTGTTTCCCCTATTTACATGGAAGACACACACCAGGAATATGAAAACTTTTAAGATTAACACCATCAACTAATCCATTGTGTACTAGATTGTTCATCTTCCTCAGACTCAAATGACCCATACGCTTGTGCCATATGATAGACTCTTGTTCAGTAGCTTTAGAAACGAAAGCCTGATGGCCAGTAGCTTCCTTTACATGAGCCTTACGCATGTCAAGGATATAGAGATCCTTGCATCTGGGAGCAGTCATCAGAATCATGTCTTCCGGAATAACAAATTCTTTCTTCAAAATATAGCATTGTTTATCATCAAATGCTACTGTATACTTCTTGTCAGCAACCTGAGAGACTGAAAGCAGATTGTTTGACATCTGCTCCACAAAATTAACCTTATCAAAGCTGACATTTTCATTCGCGATTACACCTTGAGCAGTAATAAACCCTCCTTCACTACCAGCAAAAGAAACCGGTCCACCATCCACTGTTTTCACATTAAAAAGTAAGGACAAGTTCCCTGTCATGTGCCTGGACGCCCCACTATCAACAATCCATGTACTGCAGCGTGGATTGTAGGCGACCTGCACATTAAAGTAAGAGGATTAGTTAGAAAGGGCAACCCATGCCCTAATGGCAGTGGGTTTCCCGTCAATGCCAACAACTGGCAATTCCACCCATTGTCCCTTGGATCCCGAAGGACCTGCAGGACGTTGAACACCCTTCACCTCAGATTTTGGTCTCCAAACTGTATTTTTAGGCAATGGTTTTCTATAATAATCGTTAGTTTGAAAAACCTTTGAATCAATTACTTTCACATTTGAATTGTGCACAGGAGAAGATGATCTTCTATAAAAAGAACGATTTGGGCTGAGATCAATCTTCCTGCGGGGTATCTGTCTAATGGGTCCACAATCCACAGCCCTGTGTCCCAGCCTCCCACATTTGAAACAGTTAACATTATCAAAATCATTAACGTTAAACAACCTGCGTCTAATCGGTGAAAACTGTCTCCTAGGCTGTTCAGTACGTTGTCTAATCGTAGGGGGTGTCAAAACCTGTTTTTCAACAGTCTGACGCCGACTAGGCGGAACATACTTGGACACTTTCTCAGAATTAGAACTCCCACCTTTAGGTGGTTGTTCTACCTTAGGAACACTAACCTGCTGTTTTCCTGAATTATTTTCTTTAACAAACTTAATAGGAGTAGACAAAGTGGTCTTTTTCTTACTCTGTTTGGGCCTTTCTACACTCTTTGTCGGCGTCTTAAGACTCTCACTCTTATTCTCACTGTGTTTTGGATTCTTAAGAATCGTAACTGGCTTAGTCACTGGCACAAATGGTTTGCTATCTTTCTCAGTGTCTATGTCAGTATCAGACTCAGTCTCATAAACAACCTCTGTAGGGTTCTTAGAATCAACAACCTTACTAGCACTAACTACTGGGGTCTCCTTAGGTTTACCATATGGTGGTTCCACCACTGGTTCCTTAAACTTCTCTACGGGCTTATTAACATACTCACCCATAAGAGGTGGTGCAACCTCAGAATATCCCAGACCCTCCCGTTTAGGATGATTAAAAGTCTGAGTCACATACGACATCCTCTGCCAGTTATCTATTCTAGCTTTCTCAGACTCATATTTTAACTTAAAAGAATCCTTTTCAGCCTTAAGAGTCTCTATTTGCCCCAAATACATTGTGATCACCTTTTCATCATCTCTAATGGTTGATTTCATGTGACCTATTTGGTTTTCTAGAGACTTAATCACCTCAACATATTCTTTCTGTTTGTTAAGGTAGAAAAGGGCATCTTCATAGTTCTTCTTGTTGGTCTGATTTTCTAAGCTTAGGTTCTTAAGGTCAGTCCTAAGTTTAGGGCAGGTCTCACAAGTAACAGGTATTTCACTTAGCTTAGAAATAACGCATTCAAGTCTTTCAATTTCCTGTTCATAACCAAAACAATAAGCACATTTAGAAATTGAATCAGTACATACCTTATCGTTACTGGAAGTATTAGCCATAAAAGCATAGTTATTCCTTCCATCCTGTGATTCTGCATCTGACTCTGATTCGTACTCCGAACTTGTGCTGTCCGAATAATCAGCTTCATAACCTTCCTTACCCTCACTATTATCTGAACTAACTTGACTTTGAACCGTCACAACTTTCTTATCACCACTCACAAAATCACGGTTGAGCAAATGACCCAACTCTTCTCTGAACCAAGTACCCTCATGACAACTTTTACCTTCTTCTTCATCGGATGGATCAGTAGTAAACTCAATGTCTGACAAATCCTTGGCTTTCCGGAACTTATCATACAGCTGTTCCTTAACCCTCTTTCTGAAACACCATTTCATAAGCTCCTCAGCTCTCTTTAACCTTGCATCACACTTGCACACATAGCATGTGCAGTTTGGATTATCTTTACCCTTACAACCTGCTCTTCTTCGAACTACTCTTTCTTCCTCAATTTCAGCCGAACTCTTTCCCACAAATACAACATTAGCTTTCTGAGCATCAACTGGAATAGACCAGTCACAAACTTCATCAGGATATATTGTGGAACCAGTTAAGGCTTTAGGTTGAGCAGAACCAGATGATTCCTTCTCAACAATGACGTGTTGGGGAGTCACTGAGATGGTTGTACTAAGAAAAGGATCATGATAACCAGCCTTTGGTGGTCTAGTACAAGTCTTCTTGAAGTGACCAAGTTCATCACAGTTGTAACATCTAACCTTCGCCATGTCAAAACCAAACTTAGAATCCCTGTTTAAACTCAAAGATCGTTGACCAGTTCTCTTTAAATACTTCCTTGAACGCCTAACAATGCTACCCATACAGTACAGAATGTCCATCCTCTCTAGCTCATCTTCATCGATCTGATCATAATCTTCATTCTCGAGATGATTGTTAAGAACCTGTCCACTAATCATATCGTTGTAAGAGTTAACAACGATAGCAGCTAAAGCCATGTCCTCCTGAATGGACTCAATAGATCTTTTCCTGATATTTTCAGTTTGAAACATAGGACTCTGAGTCTGAGGTGGAATCTGAGTCTGCTGAGTTGGAACGTCCTCAATCATCTTAATTGTAGAGTTCTGTATTTTGGCATTAAAGTAGCCAGATTGTGACTTTGGTGCAGATATCTGATTTGCATTTGCTGTGATGTACGCTGTCTGCAATGGAGCATGACCAGAAGAAGAAGCACTAGATGTGACATTGGCTGCTACAGTACCAAGCCTTTTCCTTTTGGCCTCAACCTGAATATCCTTCTCCATTAACTTTGAAGTAAATGCAGTCAATGTCAAAGGACGTGCAGAAGCAACATATAGGTTTTGGATCTTCTCTACTTCATAATCCCACTTCTCAGGAAGACCAAGTGCCAAGACTTTTATTGCCTTATCATCTTTTACCTCAATCCCATAATCCGTCATCTCGGCAACCAATAACCTGTACCTTTCTAAGGTCTGGCTCAAAGTTTCTGTTGGAAGGGCTGCAAACACCTTCCACTCATCCTTCAACACTTTACCTTTAGTTGCTTTATAAGTAGCAGTACCCTCAGTTGCGGACACAATAGCCTGCCAAAGAGTATAGCACGTCTTATAACGGTTCTTAAACTGACCGAAGATTTCCTTAGACAAGGCTTGCGTTAACTGAGCATAACACCGACACTCAAGATTATACCCTTCGCGTTCTGCGGGATCAAAATCATGAGTTTCTTTAGGTTCACCGTCAGCCCCTGATGGCCAAACAAAAGGAGTCTCAATACACTCCCAAAGTCGAGAATCTTGTCCATTAAGGTAAATCACAAACCTAACTTTCCATTCTAAAAAGTCTTTTAAGTTTTCAAGCCTCGGAACTTTATTGTTAGATCCTGATTCACTTTCGCTTAATAATAGTCTTTGGATTCCGGGTGCAATAACAAGTGCACTGTATTCGTTTGTTAATTTCTCGTTTGTATCAGACATTATTAACTGATTAAGAGATTAATTATGGATTAATTAAATTATTCTGGATTAAAAGAGGATCGGCCGATGGACTGAGACGATCGGTCGGAGGACTGAGACAATCGGTCGATGGTCTAAGGACGAACGGTCGATGGTCTAGACAAACGGTTCAAGGTTATCACAAACTGTCCTCCGGTTCAACTTAAGACGATCGGTCGAGTGTGAGTGACTATCGGTCGAAGGTCAAGACACTCGGTCGATGGTCAATGACGATCGGCCGAGGGTAGTTCTTACATATCTGGGCAGAAAAAAAAACTAGGGTTTTTGGCCAAAACTCAAATTTTGATTGATTCTAACGTTCTGGACTCAAACAAAACCGATGAAAACTTCACAAAAACACCTTTGAACACAAAAACACTCGAAAACACTGGATTTAAACGTAAAAGTTCCAACCTTTTAATTGAAACCCGTTTTGACACAAACCCTAATCACAAAAATCAAAAATTCGACTCAAAAACGTATGGATCAGCAACACAACGCTCTGATACCACTTTGAAGATGTAGTTAGGACCTTAGATCATACGTTGTATCTAGATTAATGGCGGAAACACTAATTAGAATGAGTCGAATACGTATTAGACTAACGGGATCGAATTAACCAATGAATAATTGATAGAATCGATGCCTAAGACTGTGTATTCGGTTGGTAAGGGTTTTGGGACGATTAGCAGCAAGTAATACGACGGCCTAAGGGTTTATGGTGTGTAACCTAACACAAAACCACGAAACCCATATTTATACTAAATACAGTGACCATCGGCCGGTGGTCGGGGACCTTCGGCCGATGGTGACAGTCCCTCGACCGATGGTCCCTACCATCGGTCGATGGTCTTGAGCAGCCAACCGACTGCTTGACCTATTCACGACATTATACTAAGTATCATAAACACAAAGTATAAGTGTCCACGTACATATATGACTGAAATATCAAGTACATAACAAATAGAACAATAAACGTAATAGAACTCGGGATTTATGCACCAACAAAGCTCTAAACAAGTCTAACACCTATAATCAACTCCAACATTCAAATTAACTAGACAGAAAGCACTAAAAACATAACGGAACTAACCTTGCTAGTAATCACCAACTATTAAGACAACAGAAATCAAACACAGAAATCATCAAGATGCTCTAAATTTTCTTTTTTGAATTTTTTTTCATGAAGGAGAATGACTTTTTAATGACAACAACACAAGTGTGCTTTATAAGAATATCTAGATTTGACTAGAGCAACGAAATGTCACGTTCCACCAAAGTTCCTTAAAGTTTCACTCTAAGAATGTCCGAGACTTGGCGTACCATCACTCCAGTCTAGTGTTCTATCCGCATTTCATGTAGGCGTTCCCTATGAGACTCTCAAATTGGACTTTGGGTTTTCAAAGTTCCAAACTATCTTTTTATTATTTCATTTTTTTTTCTCGTTGATCCGCATATACTACTGAACATTGAACCACTTCTTTCCTTTTTTTTAACGGCGTTGGGAAGTCACTGACGGGGTCCGAAAGCAATGTTGGTACCCTCCCACCCGCCCGATCATTTTCCTGTACGAAATCTACAGTCTTACTGACCCTTAAAAAGAAACCCTTACGACGAATCCATACAAGCATTGCGTGTGGTAAAATCACCCCAGGTTGGTCTCGAACGATAAACATCAGTAACCTTCGACAAATTAAACACCCAGATTGACTCTTCACCTAAAACATACTATGAACGAGTGTTGTCATTGAATCCAAAGCATGAGGTACTAACATTCTTTGCACCTCCACCAACTATAGACACTTTTCATAGCATAATGCGTGGAGTACAACCATTGAACCTTTACCTAATGTGGAGTACACACACACACACACACACACACACACACACACACACACACACACACACATACATATATATATATATATATATATATATATATATATATATATATATATATATATATATATATATATATATATATATATATATATATATATATATATATATATATATATATATATATATGTATGTGTGTGTGTGTGTGTGTGTGTGTGTGTATGTATATATATATTCTTAAACATGTAAAAATCGATCGATTTAATAGTGATGTACAAGTTCAATTAACATGCTAATGTACAACTATTACTATCATTACTCAAACATAAAAATGGTACAAGAAATAATACATGTAATACCAATGACTAGTATTAAATAGCTAAGGCCCATTATTTAAAATATATATAAGAAAATTTGAATACAAAAATGGTCTTTTTTGTTATAATTTTCAACTTATAACTATCAAATACAATTATATTTGTTTATGAAATATTAGTAAAGAGAGAATAAGTGTGTATTTCATATAATTCTATGAAATAGTGCAAGTTTATAAGCATATCATCATGGTGTATTTATACTACTAAGAAATACTATGCAAGTGGAACAAAATTGACTAAAAGTTTGTACAAATTTGACTATCTGTAAATACACTCAAACTGATTATGTTATTCTTAATACATGTAATTGAATATATCTCATTTCAATCTGGTTGTTCTTAATGAGATATTGAGTGTATGAGAAGAATCTAGGAGGTATGTGTTTTGTTCGGTCACTTTTGATATATCCTTCTTTCATCTGTGATATGCAAGCTGCATTATCTTCATAGATAGTTATTGGACTTTTATCGCGTTCTAGTCCACAAGAATCAGTAATGAGTTGTGTCATTGATCTCAACCAAAAACATTCCCGAGTAGCTTCATGTAATGCAATCACTTCGGCATGATTTGATGATGTTGCAACAAGTGTTTGTTTTTGAGAACGCCATGATATTGCGGTACCTCCATTTAGGAATACATATCCATTTTGAGATTTAGCTTTATGTGGATCAGATAAATAACCTGCATCTGCATAACCAACCAAATCTTGTTTTGATTCGTTAGAATAAAATAATCCTAAATCAGTAGTTCCTCGAAGGTATCGAAATATGTGTTTGATCCCATTCCAGTGTCTTTTGGTAGGAGCTGAGCTGAACCTTGCCAACAAATTAACTGCAAAAGAAATGTCAGGTCTTGTACAATTTGTAAGATACATAAGAGCTCCAATTGCACTAAGATATGGTACTTCTGGTCCCAGGATATCTTCATGATCTTCACAGGGACGAAATGGATTAGTGTCAACATTAAGTGATCTAACAACCATAGGAGTACTTAATGGTTTTGCCTTGTCCATATTGAAACGTTTTAAAATTTTTTCCGTATAAGTTGTTTGATGTACAAGTAAACCATTAGGCATATGCTCAATCTGCAAACCAAGGCAATACTTGGTTTTTCCGAGATCTTTCATTTCAGATTCTTTCTTTAGAAGTTGAATGGCTTCATGGATCTCTTTATTTGTACCTATGATGTTAAGATCATCGACATAAACGGCTCTGATCACATATCCGGATGTTGTTTTCTTAATGAATACACATGGGCAAATAAGATTATTAGTATACCCTTTGCTTATCAAGTAATCACTTAATCGTTTATAGCACATACGACCTGATTATTTCAACCCATATAAAGACCTTTGTAACTTGATTGAGTACATTTCTTTGGGTTTTGCATTGGTTGCTTCTGATACCTTAAATCCTTCAGGTATCTTCATATATATATCACTATCAAGTGATCCATATAGATAAGCAGTCACAACATCCATGAGATGCATTTCTAAATTTTTAGAAACTGCCAGACTGATTAAGTATCTAAAAGTAATTGCATCCATAACAGGAGAATAAGTTTCCTCATAATCAATTCCTGGTCTTTGAGAAAAACCTTGAGTTACAAGTCTAGCTTTATACCTTGTAACTTCATTTTTCTCATTTCTTTTTCGCACAAAAACCCATCTATATCCCACAGGTTTCACATCTTTAGGTGTGAGAATGATAGATCTGAAAACTTTTCATTTATTGAGCGATTCAAATTCGGCTCGTATTGCTCCTTTCCAATAATCCCAATCATGTCTATTTTGATATTCCATGACAGATTTTGGTTCTGGATCATCATCATCATTCATGATGTCATATACAACATTATATGAAAATATCTCATCAAGATTTTTCATTTCATTTCGGTTCCATAATATTTTTGAATGTGCATAATTAATTGAAAATTCCGTGTTGACATCATCAATCTCCTCTGCAGAAGGAGTATTGATTTGTGGTTCTTCTTGAACACTTTCTTTTACCTCATTATCAGCTGATTTTCTTTTTCGAGGATTTTTATCTTTGGAACCAATTGGTCTCCCACGTTTCTGGCATGGCAAAGACTCAAGAGTGACATTATTGCCAGCTTTTGGCATTTCAATTCGAGCTGGAGCATTTGCTGCTGGTATATATGATTTAGTCACTCTTTTTGTATCTGTAAATGCATCAGGCAATATATTCTCAAGTTCTTGCATATGCATTATTTTTTGAACTTCGGTCTCGCATTCTTTTGTGCGAAGATCAAGATACATTAATTGAGGTTCACACCATGAAACATCATTTTCTTTATTTTTTATTTCTCCCCCTAATCTAGGGAACAATGTTTCATTAAAGTGACAATCAGCAAAATGTGATGTAAAAACATCACCCGTCATGGGTTCAATATATCTTATGATTGAAGATGTTTCATATCCAACATATATTCCCATCCTTCTTTAAGGACCCATTTTAGTGCGTTGTGGTGGTGCGGTAGGAACATAAACCGCACAATCAAATTGTAGTGACCCGAACTTTTCCATGTTTATATATATATTAAATGAAATTGTTATTTACATGATTAAGTGTTTCCAACATGTTAAGCAATCAAACTTGTTAAGACTTGATTAATTGAAATAGGTTTCATATAGACAATTGACCACCCAAGTTGACCGGTGATTCACGAACGTTAAAACTTGTAAAAACTATACGATGACGTATATATGGTTATATATATATATAGTTAACATGATTTTATTATAAGTATGTATCTCATTAGGTATTTTAACAATGAGTTATATACATAAAGATGAGACTATTAATTTAAGAAACTCGAAAACGATATATATAACGATTATCGTTATAACAACGTCTTACTAGGTACATATGAATCTTATTAAGATATTGATACACTTGGTTAATTATATTAAATGATAAGTAAATATATTATTAAGTGTATTAACAATGAAATACATATGTAAAAATAAGACTACTAAATTAATGATTTCGAAACGAGACATATATGTAACGATTATCGTTGTAACGACATTTAACAGTATATATATCATACTAAGATATATTATATATCATAATATCATGATAATATAACAATTTAACATCTCATTTGTTATAATAAACAATGGGTTAACAACATTCAACAAGATCGTTAACCTAAAGGTTTCAAAACAACATTTACATGTAACGACTAACGATGACTTAACGACTCAGTTAAAATGTATATACATGTAGTGTTTTAATATGTATTCATACACTTTTGAAAGACTTCAAGACACTTATCAAAATACTTCTACTTAACAAAAATGCTTACAATTACATCCTCGTTCAGTTTCATCAACAATTCTACTCGTATGCACCCGTATTCGTACTCGTACAATACACAGCTTTTAGATGTATGTACTATTAGTATATACACTCCAATGATTAGCTCTTAGCAGCCCATGTGAGTCACCTAACACATGTGGGAACCATCATTTGGCAACTAGCATGAAATATGTCATAAAATTACAAAAATATGAGTAATCATTCATGACTTATTTACATGAAAACAAAATTACATATCCTTTATATCTAATCCATGCACCAACGACCAAAAACACCTACAAACACTTTCATTCTTCAATTTTCTTCATCTAATTGATCTCTCTCAAGTTCTATCTTCAAGTTCTAAGTGTTCTTCATAAATTTCAAAAGTTCTAGTTTCATAAAATCAAGAATACTTCCAAGATTGCAAGTTTACTTCCAAGTTTTCTAAATCCATTCCAAGTAATCATCCAAGATCAAGAAACCTTTGTTACTTACAGTAGGTTATCTTTCTAATACAAGGTAATAATCATATTCAAACTTTAATTCAATTTCTATAACTATAACAATCTTATTTCGAGTGGAAATCTTACTTGAAATTGTTTTCGTGTCATGATTCTGCTTCAAGAACTTTCAAGCCATCCAAGGATCCTTTGAAGCTAGATATATTTTTTTCATTTCCAGTAGGTTTATCCAAGAAACTTGAGGTAGTAATGATGTTCATAACATCATTCGATTCATACATATAAAGCTATCTTATTCGAAGGTTTAAACTTGTAATCACTAGAACATAGTTTAGTTAATTCTAAACTTGTTCGCAAATAAAAGTTAATCCTTCTAAATTGACTTTTAAAATCAACTAAACATATGTTCTATATCTATATGATATGCTAACTTAATGATTTAAAACCTGGAAACACGAAAAATACCGTAAAATCGGATTTACGCCGTCGTAGTAACACCGCGGGCTGTTTTGGGCTAGTTAATTAAAAACTATGATAAAATTTGATTTAAAAGTTGTTATTCTGGGAAAATAAATTTTATTATGAAAATGAAACTATATCCAAAAATTATGGTTAAACTCAAAGTGGAAGTATGTTTTCTAAAATAGTCATCTAGACGTCGTTCTTTCGACTGAAATGACTACCTTTACAAAAATGACTTGTAACTTATTTTTCCGACTATAAACCTATACTTTTTCTGTTTAGATTCATAAAATAGAGTTCAATATGAAACCTTAGCAATTTGATTCACTCAAAACGGATTTAAAATGAAGAAGTTATGGGTAAAACAAGTTTGGATAATTTTTCTCATTTTAGCTACGTGAAAATTGGTAACAAATCTATTTCAACCATAACTTAATCAACTTGTATTGTATATTATGTAATCTTGAGATACCATAGACACGTATACAATGTTTCGACCTATCATGTCGACACATCTATATATATTTCGGAACAACCATAGACACTCTATATGTGAATGTTGGAGTTAGCTATACAGGGTTGAGGTTGATTCCAAAATATATATAGTTTGAGTTGTGATCAATACTGAGATACGTATACACTGGGTCGTGGATTGATTCAAGATAATATTTATCGATTTATTTCTGTACATCTAACTGTGGACAACTAGTTGTAGGTTACTAACGAGGACAGCTGACTTAATAAACTTAAAACATCAAAATATATTAAAAGTGTTGTAAATATATTTTGAACATACTTTGATATATATGTATATATTGTTATAGGTTCGTGAATCAACCAGTGGCCAAGTCTTACTTCCCGATGAAGTAAAAATCTGTGAAAGTGAGTTATAGTCCCACTTTTAAAATCTAATATTTTTGGGATGAGAATACATGCAGGTTTTATAAATAATTTACAAAATAGACACAAGTACGTGAAACTACATGCTATGGTTGAATTATCGAAATCGAATATGCCTCTTTTTATTAAGTCTGGTAATCTAAGAATTAGGGAACAGCCACCCTAATTGACGCGAATCCTAAAGATAGATCTATTGGGCCCAACAAGCCCCATCCAAAGTACCGGATGCTTTAGTACTTCGAAATTTATATCATATCCGAAGGGTGTCCCGAAATGATGGGGATATTCTTATATATGCATCTTGTTAATGTCGGTTACCAGGTGTTCACCATATGAATGATTTTTATCTCTGATGTTATGCGAGGTGTATACGAAATAGTTTATATTTTACTAGGAAAAACTATTAAATACGATACAATTTTACACAAGATATTTATTTATTTATAGAATGGATATACTTAAACCTTGCTACAACACTTATAGGCAGTGTACCTAATCGTACAGTAGTGTAGTTTTTAGTAAGTCCGGTTCGTTCCACAGGGAAATCTTTAAACAAAGCTCAACGCTATATTAGTTTACTTTTATAAAAATACAAATATATATATAAGTAATATTATTATTATAAAGGGGGGTTTTTACCGTTTAATGACCGGTTTGTCGATTTTAAGACTTTAGTCGCAGTTAAAACCTAATGTAAAATATTAAATAAATAAAAGACTTAATTTAAAGCGTAAAGTAAATAACGATAATGAAATTGCGAATAATAAAAGTGCGATAAAATAAACTTGCGATAATTAAAAAGTACGATAATTAAAAGTGCGATTAAATAACAATAAATAAAAGTGCGATAATTAGAAGTGCAATTAAATATAAAATAAAGGAAATTAAATATGAAATAAAAGAATTATGCTTATTTAAACTTCCGTAATCATGATGTTTGACGTGTTGATTTTAGTTTTATGCCCATGGGTTAATTGTCCTTTGTCCTGGATTATTTAATCTATCCGTCTGGTTTTTGTCCATAACAGTCCATCAGTCATAAATATAAAGTGCGAGTGTCCTCGTCAAATTATTATTATACCCGAAGTTAAATATTCCAACTAATTGGGGATTCGAATTGTAACAAGGTTTTAATACTTTGTTTAATGAATACACCAGGTTATCGACTGCGTGTAAACCAAGGTTTTACTACTTTGTTAACAATTACACCAATTACCCTTGAATGTAATTTCACCCCTGTTTTAATTATTCTAGTGGCTATTAATCCATTCCCGTGTCCGGTTAAATGAACGATTATTCGTACATATAAATACCCCGCCCATCGTGTCCGATCGAGTGTATATGGTAATTTATAGGGACGCCCAATTGTAAATCTTTATATTAACATTAACAAACTTTCATTTAGTTAAACAAATATAAAGCCCATTAATAGCCCATAGTCTAATTTCCACAAGTGTCGTTCTTTTGTCCAAACCCCAATTATGGTACAAAGCCCAATTACCCAATTTTAGTAATTAGCCCAACATCATGATTACTTCGTTTTAAATAAGCATAATAATAACTTAGCTACGAGACATTAATATAAAAAGGTTGAACATAACTTACAATGATTAAAAATAGCGTAGCGTTATACGGACAGAATTTCGACTTACACCCTTACAACATTCGCTAACATACCCTTATTATTAGAATTAAAATTAAAATTAAAATATAAATTATATATATATATAAATTTTACGTATGATAAGAGAAGAAAAAGATATGGTTTTTGATCAGAATTCGGTTGGCTTTCTTGCCGACGGATTTTATATATAAATTACAGCTCACATCTTTTGGAGTCTTTCTTGCCGACGGATTTTATATATAAATATAAAATATAAATAATTAATATAATTATTTATATATTATATTATATTCTTGTGCATAGTAGACTTGTAATTTTTAGTCCGTTGCGTCGAGCGTTAAGAGTTGACTCTGGTCCCGGTTCCGGATTTTCGAACGTCCTTGCGTACAATTTTATATTTTGTACTTTGCGTTTTGAATCTTGTACTCTTGTAATTTCGAGACGTTTCTTATCAATAATTGGAACCTTTTTGATTGTCTTTTGTTCTTTTGAGCTTTTTGGTCGTTTGCGTCTTCAATTCGTCGAATCTGTCTTTTGTCTTCACCTTTTATTATTTAAACGAATATCACTTGTAAATAGAACAATTGCAACTAAAAGCTTGTCTTTCTTGAGGAATAATGCTATGAAATATATGTTCGTTTTTAGCATTATCAAATATTCCCACACTTGAGCGTTGCTTGTCCTCAAGCAATATTGTCTTGAAATACTAGAATCACTTCTTTATTCTTCACACTTTGTACATCAGTGATTTCTATACGGCGGTATAAACAATGGTAGTAACGATATGGTTTACAGTCCCACATGACTATAAAAATTTAGATCCATTAAGGAAATTGGATCTTTATGAAAACATTTGATCTTTTGAAAATTAAATCTAGTTTTTACCCTAGATAAGTTTTCCGGGATAACCCTTTACCGGTGTTTGCAAAATATTTTTGTGGGTTTGGTGGGTTTCAGATTTGAAAATTTTAGCTCAAAACTTGCTGTTTTGTGTCACCCACTTGCTAACCTTGTATTAGGAAAGCAACACGTCCAGTTTACTTGTTCCGTATATTACCTTTCGGTAAACTACTGTCCGGTTGTAAAGGAAAGCGTTGAACAAGCAACTGTTAAGGCAATGTCCCGTGACATGCTTTTGATTATGGTCTATAACGTGTCGGACGCAATTACTATCCTTGGTAGGAGCAATAGTAAAGCTCACCCTTATAATTTTTCGGTCTGGCACAAGGTCCTGTCTTTGACCACTATGCAACCACCGTTCTTATGGTTGACACCCGATTTAGTTCAGGTGACCTAATGAATTCCAGGTGAATTCCTAGGATTTTACGTTCAATGGTAATGAACGCCTTGAAAATAAGGTTTTCAGAAAACAAATCGATTTATAATTTTGATCAAAATATTTTCTCGTTTAAGCTCGAGTTTAGATATCATCGAATTCCATGAGTTTGTAATTCTCAATCTTTAAGGTCAATCTCTAGGATTGAGTAATATCGGTCTTAAAAGCTGATTTTTAATCTTTAAGGAGAATATCCTTTCTGGGGATTTGATTCATTAGTCTTATCAAGCTAATTTGCACGGTGCCCCCCATTGTACGAGATAAATCCTTCTCATGGTTAGGATAAATCTGACCACTTGGCGACCCTGTTTAATGCTGAGGTCCGTGGATTTCCTGCTGATTTTAGTGATGACTTTTCTAGATTTTTTGTCAACCTACAGCTGGTCTGGACGACAACTTCATGACCTAAATCAAGAAGCGCGTGTCTTTTTCGGAAGACTTTACTTCCTTTTAATGATGGAATTGATTCATCATGTAGATCCATCTCTTCTTTTCTTTCATCGGGTAAAAACAGTTTAGTTTAGTCCAAAGCAAAAGTATTTTCAGTTATTTGTTACAGATATATGTGACATATATTTAAAATAACTTGGTAAATTTTCCCACACTTGGCTTTTTATTTTTCTTTTTATCGTCCTCTATTCCATTTTAAATGAATTTTGACATTTTAGTTTGTTTCTTAATTTATGTCCTTTCCGAGGTAACAATAATTTCGGTGTTAAAACCTAGTTTTATCGTTCATAAATATGTATAAACATAATTTTGAATTCATTTAATTGAAAATTTTAAAAAATTTTACTAGAATTGGGTAGTCAGTATATAAGACTAGGGCTGTTCTTTTTTATCAGAGAGCACTAGATTCTAATACAACTACTGCTTTACTAGTATTTTTAATGGTAACCAAGTGTATAAAGTAAAAAATTTTAAAATCCGAAAGAATTTAATCTATTCCCACACTTAAGATCTTGCAATGCCCTCATTTGCAAGAAATCAGTAACAATTTAAATTATTGAGGGTGATTTGTGTGAAAATGATTAAATTTTACCAAAGTTTCCAAATATATTGGCGTTTGTTTGCTGAATGATAAATGGTGCACATCATTTGTTCATTCCGTCTTGTTGTTATTTCACATATATTTTGCATCTTGTCGTCAAAATTAGTTGCTTTTGCTGAACTTAATGCCAGTCTTTGAAAATGCGTTGTTTTACCCTGTTGTGTACATAAGATAAACTGCAAACATATATACATATTTTTGAAGTTTGGTATATTACCCCACATTCAAAAAATTATTAAAATCTAAGAATAAAAGTTAGATAATTATAAAAATGATTACAATATTAACAAAAATATTAAATGTATCAATAATTACAAATTACAAAATAAAAAAAAATAATAAGTAAACTAAGGATGATATTGGTACCAATAGGGGTTCCAGGCATAACCATAAGTGCTATAGAATGCTTCGGCAGGGTCATACGTAGGATATGGTGGCTGCATCTCTATAGACCAAGGAGGGAAGATGGGTTTCGGTGTAGGAATATAGTTTCTACCTATATGTTGGCAATGAGCTATGATTTGGTTCTGATGAACTTGCCAATCTTCAAATGCTCTCTGTCTAGCATTTTCGTATTCCTGAGAAGCTATAAACCTATGCATTTCTTGCATCTCATTCCCCCCTCCTACATTACCTTGCTGCTGGTTTCTCTCCACCTGTGGATGTCTACCATGGTATCGTACTGCGGCGTTATTTCGCCTCTTCAAAACTTTCGCACCATGGTATACATTTAAACCTATAGTATTGCGGGGTTCCGGCTCTTCTAGTAATAATCCCCCCCAACTTATATCCACACCGAGATATTCACCAATCAAAGTAATAAAAATACCACCTCCTATTATGCTATGTGGTCGCATCCCCCGAACCATAGCTGATAAATAATAACCCACACAATATGGTATACTTACAGCTCTTTGTGGGTCTCGAATACACATATGGTAAAACAAATCCTGTTCATTTACTTTTTCCTTGTTTTTACCCCTTTGTGTAATCGAATTAGCTAAAAACCTATGTATCACTCTTAATTCGGCTCTATCTATATCCAAATAAGAGTAATTTCCCCCTTTGAAACGGTGATGGCTTGTCATTTGACTCCACACACCGTGTGTATCAAAATTTTCATCTATCTTTCTACCGTTTAGTATCAATCCTCTACAATCGGCAGACGCTAACTCCTCAGGCGTATATATACGTAAAGCCTGAGCCATGTCCAGTAAAGACATGTGGCGCATCGAACCGCCTAACAAAAATCTAATAAAAGAACGATCGGTTAAACTAGCTACCCGATCATTCAACTCTATACTACATAACAATTCTTCACACCATACTTTATATACAGGTCTACGTATGGTGAATAAACATATCCAGTCATTAAAAGAAGAATTACCATACCTCTGTACAAGTAATTCCCTAATTGGCCCGGCCAATTCTACAGCTTCTAAGGGTCCCCATTATATGACCCTCGGTACCTCAACAACCTTAGAATGAAGAGTATGCAAACCCCGTTGATATTTTGAATAATCTATCCAAAGTCTGTCAAATCTCAGGTTCGGGTGCAACTCTTCCAAGTGCATATCGGAAAAGGTCATGACTGGATGAGGTACATCCTGCTTGTAGTAGTTATCCACCTCCTGTTGTTCCAAATTCTCAGCAGGAGCATTGCGGGCTTGGGATGAAGATTCACCCCTTTCATTCTGCAAAACACATCAAACACAATTTTTGTGCATCCAAATATGCATTAGTGTCAGCAAAATCATCAATCAAAATAATTACAATGACATTATCAATTTATATCAAACTTAAGCTCATTTTCACATTTTTATCAAATCTACACCTTTTCAAATAAGCATATACGAAAATGTTCGCCAAGTTCATAAGCATTCAACTCAAATAACATGTCAAAATAATCATTACTAGCAATTAAACAAGTCTCAAATGGCATTATCTTTCAAAAATCAAGTTCATGAATTTTAGACTTGAAAAAGTCCACTTTAATTCTCAAAATCATGTTTAGGCTCAAAGTTTGGATCATTTAACTACCTAGACATGTTACACTACTTAATTTAGCAACAATTCATGACAAAAATCGGCCATAACCTGTTTATATCAAAAAGCCCCAAATTGCTCAAGAACACAAACCCTAGATTATTCAAAATTTGAAGTTTAAGGCTTCTAATCATGTTAAACAGCATCAATCTAGGTTATACAAGCATAATACATAAACAATTTAAGCCTAATTACACTAAAAAGCATCAAAATCAAATTGGGGAAAAAATAGCTCAAGAACACCAAATTTCGGATTAAATGGTGTTTAGGTGTAGAAGTTTACCGTTTTTCTTGAGTAATTCTTAGATAGCATCCTTCTCAACATGATTTTAGCAAAAGATTTGGTGATTAACGGTTAAAAATTGGGATTTTTGGGGTTTTTTCTCGGGTTTTTCGGGTGCAGTTTTCGCAAGTTGTTTGAGTTGAGGAGTATGAAACTGAGCTGTTGCAGCTCTTTATTTTTTTTTTTTTTTTTATAATCATTAACTTATTAAAACAATTAAGTACTTAATTTTAAAATTTTGTTTCCCTTGTTATTTAGGACGAGGTCGTTTCGGATCGATGTCCTAGTCCGTCTCTCGACAAAATTTTAAAATTTGTCTTTTTGTAGCGATTGTTTTAAAAGCTAAGATTTTTGGGTTTTTTCAATGTTTTTGGCATACTTTAATTCAATAAGATTAAAAATAATGATAATAAAAGTTCTCGTCCCTTCCTCGGGTAAAGCAATTTCGGTTCAAAGACCTAGTCTTCAACTTACGACGAATTTTAAAAATCATATTCTTAACTTAATGAGATAAAGTAAATTTTTGTTTTTAAATTCACACAACTTAAATATAAAATTCAAAATTAAAAATTAAAAATTAAAAATTCACACCAAACTTAATTTTTGAAGTGCATAAAATTAAAAATTCATATTTTAAAAATTCATATTATAAATTCATACCAAACTTATATTAATTTTTCAAATATTTACAATTTTAAATATATTGTTTTTATAAAGTTTACAATATTAATTTAAGATTTAAATATTTATTTTAAAAACATGGTAAAAAATAAATTTAAAAATCTTTTTATCCCACTTTAATCAATCAAATATTATCAAAAATATGCGCCCCTCTTTTCGGTAAAGTAATTTCGGTTCCAAGACCTAATTTAACTCATGACGAATTTTTGAAATATTTTGGGTTGATTGATTAAAGATATTTATACCTTAAGAATAAACGTTAAATTTCGCAGTGATGTAATAAATTTTTGAATGATATCAATAATTTCGGTCGCCAAACCTAATTTTATTTAATACCAATTTAATACTTTTTAGCGAACAAATTAGCGTTTATTATCAAAAGGTTAAAAATAAAAATAAAAATAAAAATAAAAACTGTACAGACATACCTGTGGAATAGATTTCTTAGTTATATGATCTATCCCATTCATAAGATAGTCGGTTTAATTGATTTTCCATGGCTACATAGGCGTAACCTCGAGCATTCAGTGTCTTTTCTTCTAAACATATGAACGGTCCGTCTCTGCATAAAGTAACAAATTCGGTATTTGAATAGGTTTGATTATTTGAACATTTACCTCCATGTGACCATTTTCCGCATTTGTGACATCTTTCTAGGTGTCGTGCTCTTCTTTTCGCTGCGGATTTTGATTTTTATTTACCAAATTGTAACTTATTATCTTCGCATCTGGATTCTTTTCTAACTCCGTCCATTCTTTCTCTGATTACTGATACTATTTCACTCGGGAGTATGTCATTATTACGTTTAGTGATCAAAGCGTGTAGCATTAGACCATGGTTTAGTTCACAGGCAGTCTTCATTTTGTAAAAACCTAAAAAAAATAAAAATTCAGAATGGGGGGAGAAGACTAGTTCTTTAGGGTCTGCTAGGGAAAGACCATTCGGGTTCCATTTTCGAGAACTACACGAAAACAGACAATCTAACTCTAACAGAAATACATATTATCCTTTAAAGACTTGATTCTCCCCACACTTAGTTAGCTGTGGTGTCGAAATTGTGATTAACTTCGTTGTCGACTTCCATCGGACCATGTATGTAATGTTTAACTCTGTGACCATTAACTTTAAATTCAATCCCATTTGAATTTATTAATTCTATCGTTCCGTATGGGAAAACTCTTTTGACTATGAATGGTCCAGACCATCTTGATTTCAATTTTCCAGGAAATAGCTTGAATCGTGAATTGAAAAGAAGAACTCTGTCTCCTTCTTTAAATTCTTTTGAACTTCTGATTCTTTTATCATGCCATTTCTTCGTTCTTTCCTTATAGATTAACGAATTTTCGTATGCTTTATGTCTTAATTCTTCTAATTCGTTTAGTTGACTTAATCGTATGTAGCGACCCCGACAAATCGTCAAGTGACGGCGTCGGCTACGTGGGTCCCATTACCTGATTATAAGTCTTTAAGATAACGTTTGACCAAAATATGTCGCCTTCATTTCAAAATAAAGATTGTTTCAAAGTTTACAAGAATTGTTCAACCAAAAGTTAAGTTACAACGTTATAAGTACGATTGAAATCTAGGCGACACGGTTTAAAGTAAAGTCAAAAGACGCTCCATGAAATGCATGTATACTCGACATCGGATGCAAGTATCAAATAGTAAGCGGAAGCATGTTTCACATATCGTGCATGACCTGAGAAAAACATAGAAATCTGTCAACGAAAACGTTGGTGAAATCATAGGTTTAAGTAAGTAAGTACAAGTGAACCACAAGATTTGCATCAATGAAATAATAGTAATACATTCCAAAAGTTTGTTTCACGAGCACCCAATTATCAAAGCTTAACATTCCTTCCATTGTATACCCCATCACTTAGTGCTAGAACAAACACTGATTCTCGAAAATATATTTCATCCGTAGACGGTAGCGAACCGTCAAGGATGAGGGTTGTCAACCCATATGGCCATATAACATAAGTTCTCGCTTACACCCGGCAAGTGTAACTAATGATAATCGAATTGAGGATTTTGTTCTAAACTCGTATGTAGAATGTTTGTTTTCCCGTTCTTGTGTTCACTTAGTTCAAAAGAATCGTTTATGTTTTCTCATCCCAATATAAGTTCAAAAAGAGTAAAAGTGGGACTATGATCTCACCTTGAGTGCACGAGTAGTAAAGTACTTCAACAAGTAAACGTGTGCAAAGAACAATGCTAGTCTTGACCTAAACAATAGGTTGTATCAATAACGGTAAACACGATAGGTCAAAGATGTTCAATTAGTCCTATGGCTCGACACGACTCGATTATGTAGCATGTGAAGCAAATTGTCAAGTTTCATGCAAGATACAAGTATAAAAGCATGTTAGGAAGATTGCATAAAAGTTTGGTTAAGTTTGACTAAAAGTCAAACTTGGTCAAAGTCAACGAAAAAGTCAACACGTTCGGGTCGGGTCTCGGACAAATTTTCTATGCTAGTTATTCATATATAAGCATGTTAAAACAAGTTGCATGTGAATTGGAGGTCTAGAACATGGCAAACATTTTTGATAAAATGGAAAAGTTGGACAGAATCTGGACAAGGCAAATGTCGCGCCGCGGCAAGGGGTGTCGCGCCGCGACATAACACATGGTCTGGTGTCAGGTCGTTTTCAAGGTTCAAGTCTTGGTCAAAACTTCAAACAAACGCAGAACGCAAACCGCAAACAATTAGAAGACGTATCTTATACCGTTGGAAAGCTCTTTTGACAAGGAACACAACTAAACACAAATCCTCAAACAAAAACATCATTTACAACAATCGAATTCTCGTCATGTGATCAATAAACGCTCATTTCAAAGCCTCAAGTTCATCAATATGCATTTTAAGTTCCGGGAATCCAATTCACACATATGATATGCCGTTTTGAAGGTAATGGAGCATACATTACTACTAAACACTAACAATTAACATTCCATGACATTCAAGCATCCAAAAATTCATGTCAAAACTATCAAACCCTAGTCAAACATCTCAAAATCAATAATCATGTTTTTTGAAGTTTTCTTAATCAACCTACATATCAATATGAAGCTAGTGGCACTAGTAACACAATTAAAACATGAACTTTAACAATATAACAACATTAACTCATCCAAAATCGAAGATTAAGCACACCCATTTTCAAGTTCATGCTAGTTACTCCAAAACAACAAATCGAGCAAACAAAACATATATTCATGTTAGACTTGAGCCATAGACACTAATTAACAACTTTATAAATCAAAAACATCAAGAACACAAAATCTAGTGATTTTATAAAGTTACCCAAATGAGATGAAATTGGTACCAAAATGAAGAGGATGAAGAGAGGATCACGAAAATGTAATTTGTTTTGATGTTTGCCTCTTGATCCGGATTTAGATGATGATTTCTTGTTTGAGTTCTTGAGAGAAAATGGAAGTATGAAAGAGAAGAGAAAGAGAGAAATGAGAGGAGGAGGTTGAAGGTTTGACTAGTTGACCTAGTCAAATCTTTGGCCTCTTTGCAAGTTTAGTCCCTCTAGTTCGGGTGCGGGTGCGTGAATTTACCAAACGAATATTTTAAAAACGCTCGAGTGACCGAGAGATGTTATAATTAAATAACGGAAATATTAGGACGTTAGTCAACGAAAAGTACGAATTTAAATAACGAAAGGTATTATTTAAAAAGAAAAAGACGGGCGTTAAAATAATTTAAAGGAAAAATGCGGGATGTTACATTATCCACACCTCAAAAGAAATTTCGTCCCGAAATTTAGTTGGAAGTAGTAGTCGATATCTCTTACTCGAGACTTTACGTTGTCAATGCTATGAATAAGTGAAAGTACGTTCTTGAGGGTTCTCATGAATTTGGATAGTCAGGGTTTTACGTTGCATTAAGGTTCGGTTTTTACGATCCCCGGTTTCAACTGGTTTTCCTATGAAGAGAAGTTTGTCATCGATAGTTGATGTATCCAGCAGGATTGCACGTTCCTGTTCCGCAGGACACGTTTCTAAGTTTGTTACACGAAATGTAGGGTAAACGGAAACTTAATTGAGTCGGAAGTTCTAAACGATAGGAAGCGGTTCCAATACGCCCCAAGGGTTCAAAAGGTTCGATATTGCGGATATAGCCTTTCTCGATTTCTCAAAATGGATTACACCTTTCCAAGGTGCGGTTTCTCAATATTACGCGGTTACACACTGGGATTTGTGAGGTTTTCATCTAAGTTTAGTATGACTCTTTTGGGCGACTACGGGTCATCTCGAGCCCTTCTCGGACTTGGATTATCTCAATTGTTGTTTCTTGGATGAGTTAAGATTCGGTGTTTTGTTTTCCACATGCTTTGGTCCAACGAATAGGGGTATGACATTAGCGGTCATATAGGGTTTCGGAAAGTGCGTGTGAACACACGAGTGGTAACTACTGTTGTAAGAGGGATCTACTAAAAGTGACCATGCAAGTTTGAAACATGTCTTTCGGAGACGTAAATCGTTCGTTTGTTCGGTTCATCTGTTTATGGGTGGTACGCGGTACTCATGTCTAAGCGGGTCTCCAAGGTTTCTTGTAAAACTAGAAGTGAAACGAGTATTTCGATACGGAATAATTGACAAAGATACACCGTGTTGGAATAGAATCTCTTAAGATACGTTTGAACAAGTTAGTGAGGGTTCGAAAAAATGTTCGTTAGGACTATTCACCCTCGTGGCGAATACTTATGTAATATGAGGAGTTTCTCTATCCATGGAGAAATGTTACAAGGAGTTTCTTTAAACGGAAATGCGAACGGTAAAGATAGTAGTGAAATGAGGACTTAGAATAGGATGAGTTTACATCTCGAGGTTGCTATAACGTGCCTCTAGTTGTCAAAAGTTGAAGTCTGAAAGAGAAACGAGGTAGTACACGTAGTTGTATAGTTCGGGGTTGAATAATAGTTGACCGATTATCAGAAACACAAGGGCGTTAAGTCAAAGAAGAGTGAAGTATCGTTGGATTGTGTGTTATCTTAATTTCCAGTAATATCAGACGGTAACGGTGAAATAACAGAGGTATGTAGTGTGGTACGTGATGACAAGAATATTGATCGGATCCACAATTTAGTATTCGAATTCTTCGTGCAAAATAACGAATTTCCGTCCCGTTGATTTCGAGTCGAGGGAGTATGCCTTTCGGCGTCCAAGTAGAAATATTTCCATATTTGAGTCCCATCTGGTGTTGTACGAATTTAGCTAGAATGTTGGTGTGAAGAATCACGCTCAAGGTTCGATCGCGGAGAGATTAAAGTCGTGTAATACGAGAAAAGTCAGAAATGAATCTTCGGTAACAACCGGTGAGATCTAATATTTTTACGAATACAAGTCTGAGTTGGGAGAGTTTCCTGATTACATGTGGCTTGATTTCGAGATTGATTGTAATGCCTTGACCATTAACTTCATGGTCTAGAAAATTGGACTTCGTTCAACAGAAATTCTCACTCGGAGAATTTGGTATAAAGTTGCTCTTTTCTCAAAAGTTCGAGCGTAAGATGGTGATGTTGTTCGTTTTCCTTCTTTACTTAAATAAGTTAAGATGTCATCTATAAATACGATAACAGATTAGTCTATATGAATTTGCATACGCGGTTCAAGAGGTTTATGGATACGGGCGAGCCCTAAATAAATCAAGCGGTACTAAGAGAGATTTACAACTAACGTTGCGAGTTCGGAAAGTGGCTTAGGAGACATCGTCTCACTTAACCCCCAATTGATGATAACCGGAACGGAGGTCGATTTGGAATATACGGGATTCGTGCAAATAATCATGAGGTCATGGATGCGAGGGAGAGGGTATCGGTTTCCAACCGAAAATTACTCAGTTCACAATAACCTATACAAGATGATGGGGAAACATTTTTTTTTTTTTTTTTTTTTTTTTTTTTTTTTTTTTACGAATAGGTTCCGAGCTCCCTAGTTCTATAGGTGTCAAGTCAAAAGTCTTAACGTATTTCCTCCAATAAAATTTATAGGCACACAATATTTTTCCGTTGGTCACTTAAATTGCCTAAGTAGTGTCTAGGGGAAAAGGTGGAGTGCAAAGAGCACGAGTCAAAGCCTTGGTTATAAAATGTCTAGCGGTAATGAAATCGAATAAGTATGAAGTATACGGTTTGTTGTGAAGAAACGTACCCGTTACTAGTCCATCGTCGTTCCGGGCATCCTAGGTGTCGATGTTGAAAGTTCAATGGCGTGCGTTGGGGTTGATTTCTTCTTTGGGCACACATTCCTAAAATGACCCAGTTGGCCACACTCAAAGCATGCACCCGTCCTGTGTGCGTTGGGCACCCTTCGAGCGACGGTAACGGTACCCTTACAGACATGGGCCACATGGCCACTTCTTTGACACTTGACGCAAAATGGTTTGCCACATTCACCAAAATGATGTTTGCGACACTTGTTACAGTGAGGTAAGGTTCCGGCATACCCCTTCTTGCCGCCGGGGGTGAAAGGCTTCTTGGAGATGTTGCTATTGTTGTGGTTGCTTGGTTGCGAGGCTTCCCATTTTCTTTTGTTGTTACCCGGGTGGTTCTCGACCATTCGTACCGGTGCTTCCATTTCATTCACCGTTTCTAAAGTTTGGTGGGCCTTTGTTAAAGCCTCTTGTAGGTTAGTGGGTTGGGATGCCATTACCCCGTGTTGAATGCTCTTAGGGAGGCCATCCATGTAAAGTTCGACTCTTAGGAATTCAGGAGTCATGAGATTTGGACACATTGAGACTAGTTCGGTAAACCGTTGATTATAAGCTCCGAGGTCATTCCCGACCGTTCTTAAATTCCTTAGCCCTTGCTCGAGCCTTCGAGTCTCATCGCGCGGGAAGTATTCGGTGATCATTCTTTCTCTTAATTCGGTCCAAGAGAGTGTAAGGGCTTCATCGATACCCACTGATTGTACATACGTGTTCCACCATGAGAGAGCGATACCGGTAAGAGTGAGGGTGGAAAACTTGACCTTATCTTGGTCTCGACAACCGCTTGTGTTAAAAACGGTCTCCATTTGTTCAAACCATCGGGTGAGAGTAACCGGTCCTCCGGTTCCATCGAAAGTGGGAGGATTGTACTTCATGAAGTTCTTGTAGGAGCAACCCTCGATTGAATTACCGGCTCCATGATTGTTGTTGTTAGAAAAGTGATCGGCCACGGCCGTACCCACGGCGGTGGTTATCATTCGTTGAAGAGCTTGTTCCAGAGTTTCGAGAGGAGTATTGTGTTGACCTTGGTGAGCCATTGTTCCTTCATGAGACAAGAATAGCGTTGGTTAGTATTTTCAACAATACTAACCGAAGTATGGAAATAGGATAGAGAGGAAATTTTTTTTTTTTTTTTTTTTTTTTTGACTCGCCTTAAATTCTTTACGTCATAATGTCGGAACGTCCATGTGAATCACCGTAATATAATCCCGGAAATTATATTACCCTGATTCTCATGTGCATTTAACATTACTTCATAAAGTCAAGGTGGCGCATCAACAAAATTTATCAACGTAAGATCAAGATCGAATACGAGTTAGATATGATAGAAGAGTTCGAGTATAAATGCACAATTAGTCAAATAATTCCTACTTCAGTCTATATGCCGGTTGTAGTCTAGATTCACCTATGTACCCTATGACTCGGGGTGGACACAAATGAACTCTAAATCCCTACAACCAAGGCTCTGATACCAACTGTAGCGACCCCGACAAATCGTCAAGTGACGGCGTCGGCTACGTGGGTCCCATTACCTGATTATAAGTCTTTAAGATAACGTTTGACCAAAATATGTCGCCTTCATTTCAAAATAAAGATTGTTTCAAAGTTTACAAGAATTGTTCAACCAAAAGTTAAGTTACAACGTTATAAGTACGATTGAAATCTAGGCGACACGGTTTAAAGTAAAGTCAAAAGACGCTCCATGAAATGCATGTATACTCGACATCGGATGCAAGTATCAAATAGTAAGCGGAAGCATGTTTCACATATCGTGCATGACCTGAGAAAAACATAGAAATCTGTCAACGAAAACGTTGGTGAAATCATAGGTTTAAGTAAGTAAGTACAAGTGAACCACAAGATTTGCATCAATGAAATAATAGTAATACATTCCAAAAGTTTGTTTCACGAGCACCCAATTATCAAAGCTTAACATTCCTTCCATTGTATACCCCATCACTTAGTGCTAGAACAAACACTGATTCTCGAAAATATATTTCATCCGTAGACGGTAGCGAACCGTCAAGGATGAGGGTTGTCAACCCATATGGCCATATAACATAAGTTCTCGCTTACACCCGGCAAGTGTAACTAATGATAATCGAATTGAGGATTTTGTTCTAAACTCGTATGTAGAATGTTTGTTTTCCCGTTCTTGTGTTCACTTAGTTCAAAAGAATCGTTTATGTTTTCTCATCCCAATATAAGTTCAAAAAGAGTAAAAGTGGGACTATGATCTCACCTTGAGTGCACGAGTAGTAAAGTACTTCAACAAGTAAACGTGTGCAAAGAACAATGCTAGTCTTGACCTAAACAATAGGTTGTATCAATAACGGTAAACACGATAGGTCAAAGATGTTCAATTAGTCCTATGGCTCGACACGACTCGATTATGTAGCATGTGAAGCAAATTGTCAAGTTTCATGCAAGATACAAGTATAAAAGCATGTTAGGAAGATTGCATAAAAGTTTGGTTAAGTTTGACTAAAAGTCAAACTTGGTCAAAGTCAACGAAAAAGTCAACACGTTCGGGTCGGGTCTCGGACAAATTTTCTATGCTAGTTATTCATATATAAGCATGTTAAAACAAGTTGCATGTGAATTGGAGGTCTAGAACATGGCAAACATTTTTGATAAAATGGAAAAGTTGGACAGAATCTGGACAAGGCAAATGTCGCGCCGCGGCAAGGGGTGTCGCGCCGCGACATAACACATGGTCTGGTGTCAGGTCGTTTTCAAGGTTCAAGTCTTGGTCAAAACTTCAAACAAACGCAGAACGCAAACCGCAAACAATTAGAAGACGTATCTTATACCGTTGGAAAGCTCTTTTGACAAGGAACACAACTAAACACAAATCCTCAAACAAAAACATCATTTACAACAATCGAATTCTCGTCATGTGATCAATAAACGCTCATTTCAAAGCCTCAAGTTCATCAATATGCATTTTAAGTTCCGGGAATCCAATTCACACATATGATATGCCGTTTTGAAGGTAATGGAGCATACATTACTACTAAACACTAACAATTAACATTCCATGACATTCAAGCATCCAAAAATTCATGTCAAGAACTATCAAACCCTAGTCAAACATCTCAAAATCAATAATCATGTTTTTTGAAGTTTTCTTAATCAACCTACATATCAATATGAAGCTAGTGGCACTAGTAACACAATTAAAACATGAACTTTAACAATATAACAACATTAACTCATCCAAAATCGAAGATTAAGCACACCCATTTTCAAGTTCATGCTAGTTACTCCAAAACAACAAATCGAGCAAACAAAACATATATTCATGTTAGACTTGAGCCATAGACACTAATTAACAACTTTATAAATCAAAAACATCAAGAACACAAAATCTAGTGATTTTAGAAAGTTACCCAAATGAGATGAAATTGGTACCAAAATGAAGAGGATGAAGAGAGGATCACGAAAATGTAATTTGTTTTGATGTTTGCCTCTTGATCCGGATTTAGATGATGATTTCTTGTTTGAGTTCTTGAGAGAAAATGGAAGTATGAAAGAGAAGAGAAAGAGAGAAATGAGAGGAGGAGGTTGAAGGTTTGACTAGTTGACCTAGTCAAATCTTTGGCCTCTTTGCAAGTTTAGTCCCTCTAGTTCGGGTGCGGGTGCGTGAATTTACCAAACGAATATTTTAAAAACGCTCGAGTGACCGAGAGATGTTATAATTAAATAACGGAAATATTAGGACGTTAGTCAACGAAAAGTACGAATTTAAATAACGAAAGGTATTATTTAAAAAGAAAAAGACGGGCGTTAAAATAATTTAACGGAAAAATGCGGGATGTTACATCGTAGACGTCCGGCTTCATGTAAATCAAGATTACATGTCTTCAAAGCCCAAAATGCTTTGTGTTCAATTTCTACTGGAAGATGACATGCTTTTCCATAAACAAGTCTAAAAGGTGTGGTTCCAATTGGAGTTTTGTAGGCTGTTCTAAAAGCCCAGAGTGCATCCTCCAATTTAATGGACCATTCCTTCGGATTTGATCCTACGGTTTTCTCTAGAATACGTTTTAAAGCTCGATTGGTATTTTCAACTTGTCCACTTGTTTGTGTATGATATGCGGTGGAGATTTTATGAGTTACTCCATATCTTTTAAGAACTTTCTCAAGTTGATTATTACAGAAATGAGTACCCCGATCACTTATTAAAGCTTTCGGTGTTCCAAACCTTGCAAAAAGACGTTTTAAAAAATTGACTACAACTCGTGCATCGTTAGTTGGGAGAGCTTGTGCTTCCGCCCATTTAGATACATAATCAATGGCTACGAGTATATATAGATTATTATGAGATTTTGGAAATGGACCCATAAAGTCAATACCCCAAATGTCAAATACTTCACATACTTGGATGACATTTTGTGGCATTTCATCACGTTGACTTATTTTTTCGGCCCTTTGACAAGCATCACAGGATTTGCAAAGAAGGTGTGCGTCTTTGTAAATTGTAGGCCAATAGAATCCAGCTTCATAAACTTTTCTTGCTGTTAGTTGAGGCCCATAATGCCCTCCTGTTGGTCCTGTGTGACAATGGTTTAAAATTTTACTAGCTTCATCTCCAAATACACATCGGCGTATTATTCCATCGGGACAACTTTTAAACAGATGTGGATCTTCCCAAAAATAGTGTTTTATATCACTGAAGAATTTCTTTCGTCTTTGATACGATAATCCTTTTTCAAGGAATCCACAAACTAAGTAGTTTGCATAGTCTGCAAACCATGGGATTTCTTTATAATCTATCTTCAATAGATATTCATCAGGAAAGTTGTCTTGTATGGCTGATTCATTTAGAACTTCTAATTCGGGATTTTCAAGACGAGAAAGATGATCAGCGGCGAGATTTTCTGCTCCTCTTTTATCTCGGATTTCAATATCAAACTCTTGTAAGAGTAAGATCCAACGGATTAATCTTGGTTTAGCATCTTGTTTTGAAAATAGGTATCTAAGAGCAGAATGGTCGGTATAGACCACCGTTTTTGCTAGAACGATATATGATCGAAATTTGTCAAAAGCAAAGACAATAGCAAGGAGTTCTTTTTCAGTAGTTGTATAGTTTGTTTGTGCTCCTTGTAACGTCTTACTAGCATAATATATAGGTTGAAATCGTTTTTCAATCCTTTGTCCTAAAACGGCTCCCATTGCAAAATCACTTGCATCGCACATTAGTTCAAATGGTAGATTCCAATTTGGTGTTATCATGATCGGCGCATTAGTGAGTTTTTCTTTAAGAATATTAAAAGATTTGATACATTCATCTGAAAAGATGAATGGCGCATCCTTTTCTAGGAGTTTATTCATAGGAGTGGCAATTTTAGAAAAATCTTTTATGAAACGTCGGTAAAAACCGGCATGCCCTAGAAAACTCCTAACTCCTCTAACATTGGTGGGATGTGGAAGTTTAGCAATTACATCTACTTTAGCTCTATCCACTTCAATTCCTTCTTTTGAAATTTTATGTCCAAGAACGATGCCTTCTTTAACCATGAAATGGCATTTCTCCCAATTAAGTACTAGATTTGATTTTTCGCATCTAATTAGCATTCGTTCCAGATTAACTAGACATGATTTAAATGTATCACCGAAGACTGAAAAGTCATCCATGAATACTTCCATGCATTCTTCTATCATGTCGTGAAAAATTACCATCATACACCTTTGAAAGGTTGCAGGGGCGTTACAAAGTCCAAATGGCATGCGTTTGTAAGCAAAAGTACCATAAGGGCACGTGAATGTGGTTTTCTCTTGGTCCTCGGGTGCTATTGGAATTTGAAAATATCCAGAAAATCCATCTAGAAAACAATAGTAACTATTTCCGGCTAATCTTTCCAACATTTGATCTATGAAAGGTAAGGGAAAATGATCTTTTCTGGTGGCGTCATTTAATTTTCTATAATCAATACATACACGCCATCCTGTTACAGTCCTAGTAGGAATAAGCTCATTTTTCTCATTTGTAATGGCAGTCATGCCACCCTTCTTAGGTACGCATTGAACTGGGCTTACCCATGGACTATCAGAAATTGGATATATCAAACCTGCATCTAGCAGTTTAATAATCTCTTTCTTAACTACATCTTGCATATTAGGATTTAGTCTTCGTTGGCGTTGCACATACGTTTTATGACCTTCTTCCATAAGGATTTTATGTGTGCAATACGAAGGACTTATTCCTTTAATATCATGAATCTTCCATGCAATGGCTGGTTTATGAGCTTTCAACACAGAAATGAGTTGTGATTTCTCATTTTCAGTAAGAGAAGACGATATTATTACAGGTAATTCAGATTCACCATGTAAATAAGCATATTCCAAATGGTTTGGAAGTGGCTTTAACTCTAATTTCGGAGGTTCTTCTATCGATGATTTGTATCGATATCTGTCTTCTTCTTTTAGCATTTGAATTTCTTCTGTTGTTGGTTCATATCCATTAGCTATAAGTGTAGCTAACATTTCAGCTTCATCAATTGGTTCATTACCTTCTCCTAAAGAACATTCTCCTGTTCCTTGTAATTCTGGAAATTCTTCTAATAATTCTGCATGTGCATCTATAGTTTGAATATAATAACATGTATCATCTGCAGATTGTGGTTGTTGCATTGCTCTATCAACTGAAAAGGTAACACTCTCATCCTCTATACTTAGGGTCAGTTTCTTACCGAACACGTCTATCATTGCTTTAGCCGTGTTTAAGAATGGTCTTCCTAATATGAGAGGAACTTGAGAATCTTCTTCCATGTCCAGAACAACAAAATCTACTGGAAATACTAAAGTACCAACTTTAACTAGCATGTTCTGCATTATCCCTCTAGGATATTTTATTGATCTATCGGCTAGTTGTATGCTTATTCTTGTTGGTTTCAATTCTCCAAGGTCTAGTTTAGCGTATAGTGAATACGGCATTAGATTTATACTAGCACCTAAGTCTGCCAATGCTTCTATTGAACTAAGACTACCCAGAAAACATGGAATTGTGAAACTTCCTGGATCAGATAATTTTTCTGGTATCTTATTCAACAGCACTGCTGAACAATTAGCATTCATAGTAACAGCCGAGAGTTCTTCCATTTTCTTTCTATTTGAGATTAGATCTTTCAAGAATTTAACATATCTTGGCATTCCTGAAATCACATCAATGAAAGGAAGATTTACATTTATCTGTTTAAACATATCCAAGAATTTGGATTGCTCGGCTTCAAGTTTTTCTTTCTTCATTTTACTCGGGTAAGGAAGTGGTGGTTGGTATGGTTTAACATAAGGTTTATCCTTAACTGTGTTATTTTCATTAACCTTTTCAACTACCGGTTCTTTTTCCTTATCTTGATCAGGTTGTGGTTCTTGTGGAGTAGGAATAGCTTCATCAGAAGTTACAGGTATTTCAGGTGGTTTAAGTGTTGTACCACTTCTTGTGGTAATGGCTTTAGCTGTTTCATTCCGG
This sequence comes from Rutidosis leptorrhynchoides, assembly GCF_046630445.1. NCBI lineage: Eukaryota > Viridiplantae > Streptophyta > Magnoliopsida > Asterales > Asteraceae > Rutidosis > Rutidosis leptorrhynchoides. Next base: position 64,001,783 of record NC_092342.1, read on the forward strand.
GGGTTAGCATTTGTATCACTAGGTAGACTTCCCGGTTTTCTTTCACCTATTAACCTTGCTAGGTTACTTACTTCTTGTTCCAGATTTTGAATAGAAGCTTGTTGATTTCTAAATGCTTGAGCATTTTGTTCATTAGTTTGTTTTTGAGATGTGAAAAACTGTGTTTGAGTTTCAACTAGCTTCGTCATCATATCTTCTAAATTCGGCTTTTTATCATCGGTTTGTTGTGGTGGTTTGTTTTGAAAATTAGGTCTTTGCTGATTGTAAGTATTATTGGATACTTGTTGATTGTTAGGACCTTGTTGGTTGTTGTATGGAATATTTCGGTTATAATTCTGGTTTTGATTGTAAATTGGTCTTGGCGGTTGATAATTATTCTGATAATTATTTCCAGGCCTTTGGTTTATGTATGAAATATTCTCTCTTTGTTCCATTGTTAATTCAATACTGAGACAATCTTTTGTCAAATGTGGTCCTCCACACTGCTCACAACTAATTCGTATTGAGTGAATATCCTTAGTCATCTTTTCCATTCGTCTCTCTACAGCATCTATCTTTGCGGAAATGGAATCTAAGTCATGGCTAGAATCGGCTCTAGCTGCTTTAGATGATCTAATGATATCTTTTTCTTGGTGCCACTCATGTGAGTGGGAAGCAGTGTTATCAATAATTTTGTAAGCATCAGTTTCGGTTTTCTTCATAATAGAACCACCATCTGCTATATCTATGTCTTTTCTTGTAGTGATGTCGCATCCTTGGTAGAATATTTGTACTATTTGACAGGTGTCTAAACCATGTTGCGGACATCCTCTTAACAACTTTCCATATCTTGTCCACGCCTCATATAGAGTTTCATTTGGCTTCTGTGTGAACGTAACAATTTCTGCTTGAAGTCTTACGGCTTTAGATGCAGGAAAGAATTGTTTAAGAAATTTGTCAACTAAAACATCCCATGTATCGATCGCCCCTTCAGGTAACGATTCCAACCAATCTTTGGCTTCTCCCTTTAAAGTCCAGGGAAATAACATGAGATATATCTGTTCATCCTCCACTTCTCGGATTTTAAATAGTGTGCAGATCCTATTAAAGGTACGTAGATGTTCATTTGGATCTTCCTTCGGCGCACCACTAAATTGGCATTGATTAGTCACCATGTGTAGAATTTGTCCTTTGATTTCATAATCTGGCGCATTAATGTCTGGATGAGTAATTGCGTGACCTTGGCCAGTGCGTTTAGCTCTCATTCGGTCTTCCATACTTAAAGGTTCCAGATTCTCCATAATTGAATTTGTTGAATCGGTATCACTAGATGATTCTGATTTAATGGTTCGTTCCTCAACAATCTCTGTTTGAATGATTGGTGGCTCCGGAGGAAAGTTTAATGGTTCAGGATCTACGAACCGTTCCTGAATATTTTCCGGATTCTCAATTGTGAGGTCGGGTTCAAAAAATGGATTATCGGAAATTTGAACTGAAGTACTTGGTCAACTGGATGACGATTCTAAAGAAAAATCAACGGCGGTTATATTTGCTAAATGTCTTGATCTAGTTACAGGTGGTGAACATACAAAAGGTGATGAACGTCTTGCTCGGTGCATTCACTGAATATCCTATTAGTTTTAAAAAGGAAAGAAAAATTATAATAAGTTATCCAATTAATAGACTTTTCTGATTTTGCCCACGTTTCGAATAGCCAAAAGATGCAGCAGAGGGGCAGGATTCATTTGGTCTCAATATAATTGAGTACTGTTTGGCTCCAATAACCCAGTCCACGTACAAATCCAACTATTACTACGAACCAGAAAATTTTGATGTCTATCAATTTAACCACTTAAAATAAATTTTCGTAATTTTAAGAAATTTAGATAAGAAGTAGAAAAAAAATTCTAAGTCCTAAAAACTAGAATGGCGAGAAATAAGAGAGAAAAAGAGTTCGTCGAAAAAGGTTGAAAAAGAAAAAATGGTTGAAAAATAAAAGGTGACGGAAAAATAAAAGAAACTTATAAAAACTTAAAAATACTTGACTAACCTAACCTTATTACTACAACTAACTTAAAATTATAATCGCAAATTGAAATTACTAATTGGAATGATAATTGATACATAGTAAAAGGTCGTCTAAAAATATTAAAGCTTACAGGAAAAACTAAATCCCAAATGGAAATAACTTAAAAAGAAACTAAAACTTAAAAAGGCGTCGCAAAATTCTAAAGCACCTAAATCTTAGTCTAAAGAAAAAGCACTTAAGGAATTCTACGGCAAAAACTAAAAATCTAGGAGTAAAAATGACTATGGCAAAAACTAAGTTTAAAATTAAATATGAGCGAAAAAAAATACAAATATTACGCTACAACGATTAAAAAGGGACAAAATATAAAAATATACAAAAAGTTGTAAAAAGTACAATTTTTATAAAAATATTATTTTTATATTATTTATTTAATAAAACTATTAATTTTACAAATTAATTAAAACTAATTAATACTAAATACATAAATTAAATAAAAAGTAAAAGTAAAAATAAAACTAATAATAATAATAATAATAATTAGGGTTAAATAATAATTATAATTAATAATAAACCGTAATTAATGCTGAATTAGGGCTTCCTGTTCGCGTGTCAGAGAAGCTCCGCGAGTTGTGGTATTTAATGCTTCAAACCCCGCGAGTCGTGGGGATCCAAATTTCAACTCTGGCACAGTTTTAAATCGACGCGTTTTTTTTTTCTTTATTTTTTTTATTTTTTGTTTTTAAATTTTTCTATAAATAAAAGATAGTTAATAAAACTTATATTTTTATAAACTAAAATAAAAATAAAGAAACTTATAAAACTTAAATATTTTAAAAAAAATACTTATATTTTTGTTTTTCTTTTTATATTTTTGAATAATTAACACGTATTTTTACAAAAACGAATTTTAATAAAAGTTAACTAAAATTTTTTTATTTTTTTTATATTAGCGTTGCGCTTCCGGCGTTTAAGAGTGTTCCCCGGCAGCGGCGCCAAAAAATACTTGATGTTATGCGAGGTGTATACGAAATAGTTTATATTTTACTAGGAAAAAGTATTAAATACGATACAATTTTACACAAGATATTTATTTATTTATAGAATGGATATACTTAAACCTTGCTACAACACTTATAGGCAGTGTACCTAATCGTACAGTAGTGTAGTTTTTAGTAAGTCCGGTTCGTTACACAGGGAAATCTTTAAACAAAGCTCAACGCTATATTAGTTTACTTTTATAAAAATACAAATATATATATAAGTAATATTATTATTATAAAGGGGGGTTTTTACCGTTTAATGACCGGTTTGTCGATTTTAAGACTTTAGTCGCAGTTAAAACCTAATGTAAAATATTAAATAAATAAAAGACTTAATTTAAAGCGTAAAGTAAATAACGATAATGAAATTGCGAATAATAAAAGTGCGATAAAATAAACTTGCGATAATTAAAAAGTACGATAATTAAAAGTGCGATTAAATAACAATAAATAAAAGTGCGATAATTAGAAGTGCAATTAAATATAAAATAAAGGAAATTAAATATGAAATAAAAGAATTATGCTTATTTAAACTTCCGTAATCATGATGTTTGACGTGTTGATTTTAGTTTTATGCCCATGGGTTAATTGTCCTTTGTCCTGGATTATTTAATCTGTCCGTCTGGTTTTTGTCCATAACAGTCCATCAGTCATAAATATAAAGTGCGAGTGTCCTCGTCAAATTATTATTATACCCGAAGTTAAATATTCCAACTAATTGGGGATTCGAATTGTAACAAGGTTTTAATACTTTGTTTAATGAATACACCAGGTTATCGACTGCGTGTAAACCAAGGTTTTACTACTTTGTTAACAATTACACCAATTACCCTTGAATGTAATTTCACCCCTGTTTTAATTATTCTAGTGGCTATTAATCCATTCCCGTGTCTGGTTAAATGAACGATTATTCGTACATATAAATACCCCGCCCATCGTGTCCGATTGAGTGTATATGGTAATTTATAGGGACGCCCAATTGTAAATCTTTATATTAACATTAACAAACTATCATTTAGTTAAACAAATATAAAGCCCATTAATAGCCCATAGTCTAATTTCCACAAGTGTCGTTCTTTTATCCAAACCCCAATTATGGTACAAAGCCCAATTACCCAATTTAAGTAATTAGTCCAACATCATGATTACTTCGTTTTAAATAAGCATAATAATAACTTAGCTACGAGACATTAATATAAAAAGGTTGAACATAACTTACAATGATTAAAAATAGCGTAGCGTTACACGGACAGAATTTCGACTTACACACTTACAACATTCGCTAACATACCCTTATTATTAGAATTAAAATTAAAATTAAAATATAAATTATATATATATATATAAATTTTACGTATGATAAGAGAAGAAAAAGATATGGTTTTTGATCAGAATTCGGTTGGCTTTATAGGCAGTTTTCAAATTTAGGGCTCCGCGAATCGCGGCAAAAGCCTCTTCAAACTCCGCGAGTCGCGGAGATTAAAATTACAGCTCACATCTTTTGGAGTCTTTCTTGCCGACGGATTTTATATATAAATATAAAATATAAATAATTAATATAATTATTTATATATTATATTATATTCTTGTGCATAGTAGACTTGTAATTTTTAGTCCGTTGCGTCGAGCGTTAAGAGTTGACTCTGGTCCCAGTTCCGGATTTTCGAACGTCCTTGCGTACAATTTTATATTTTGTACTTTGCGTTTTGAATCTTGTACTCTTGTAATTTCGAGACGTTTCTTATCAATAATTGGAACCTTTTTTATTGTCTTTTGTTCTTTTGAGCTTTTTGGTCGTTTGCGTCTTCAATTCGTCGAATCTGTCTTTTGTCTTCACCTTTTATTATTTAAACGAATATCACTTGTAAATAGAACAATTGCAACTAAAAGCTTGTCTTTCTTGAGGAATAATGCTATGAAATATATGTTCGTTTTTAGCATTATCAATCTCTATGTATGGGATGTGTATTGAAATATAAAATCTTGTGGTCTATTGTTACGATTTGATATATATAGGTTAAACCTATAACTCACCAACATTTTTGTTGACGTTTAAAGCATGTTTATTCTCAGGTGAATACTAAGAGCTTCCGCTGTTGCATACTAAAATAAGGACAAGATTTGGAGTCCATGTTTGTATGATATTGTGTAAAAACTGCATTCAAGAAACTGATTTCGATGTAACATATTTGTATTGTAAACCATTATGTAATGGTCGTGTGTAAACAGGATATTTTAGATTATCATTATTTGATAATCTACGTAAAGCTTTTTAAACCTTTATTTATGAAATAAAGGTTATAGTTTGTTTTAAAAATGAATGCAGTCTTTGAAAAACGTCTCATATAGAGGTCAAAACCTCGCAACGAAATCAATTAATATGGAACGTTTTTAATCAATAAGAACGGGACATTTCAGTTGGTATCCGAGCGTTGGTCTTAGAGAACCAGAAAATTTGCATTAGTGTGTCTTATCGAGTTTGTTAGGATGCATTAGTGAGTCTGGACTTCGATCGTGTTTTCTTTAAAAATGATTGCTTAACATTTTTGTTGGAAACTATATATTATTAACATGTATATATTATGTGATATATTAATCTCTTAACATGTTTGATATTGTGTGATAGATGTCTACCTCTAGCACAAATCCCATTGACTCACCTAATAATAACGAAGAGTCGAATATATATTGGACTGATTCACAAGTTCCCGAAGAAGAACCGGAAGAAGAATCAGAACCGGAAGAAGAATCAGAACCGGAAGAGGAGGAACCGGAGGAGGAAATAGAACCGGTGGGGGAAATAATAAAACGGTTAAGTAAAAGAAAATCCTCAACCAACCGACCAAGGTTAATTATGGTCAATGGTGTTTCCGCCAAGGAAGCAAAATATTGGGAGGATTACCAATTCTCCGATGAATCGGATTACGACAAGAATTCCGATGATGTTATAGAAATTACGCCAACTGAATTTAAAAAGGTAAAAGAAAATAATAAGGGAAAGGGCATAAAAATAGAGAATTCTAATTCCAACCCCGATGAACTTTATATGTATCGTCAACCCCCAAAGCCCTTAAGTTGTAACAATGACCCGGGAACCTCTAAACCACCAGGTTTTTCTAAACCGTTGTGGAAAACGACAGCTCATATTAGGGGAACATCATATATCCCTAGAAACTTGGCAAAACGAACCAAAACTGAAGAAGAAGAAACGAGCGAGTCGGAATAAGATAGTTGTATTCGTGTGGTGTAATATATGTAATATAGTGTGCTTATGCTTTATAATATATGTAAAAATTGCTTGTATTAATAAGTATTTTTTTTATGAATCTAACTCTTGTCTATTTTACAGTATAAAAACACAAAATGAATAGATAACCCAATATTTTAAGAGACCTACCCGGAGACATGATTGATGAAATCTTGTCTAGAGTCGGTCAGAATTCTTCGGCACAACTATTTACGGCGAAATCAGTTTGTAAGACATTCGAAGAACGTTCTAAGAATGTCTTGGTTTATAAGAGACTTTCGTTTGAAAGATGGGGGATATCACATTGGAAAACCCATAAGTTACGATGTGTTTACTTTGACGCATATATTGCGGGGAACCCAAATGCTATTTTACGCAACGGGTTAATAAATTATTTTGACTCAATGCATCCGAATATAGGACTTCATGATTTAGAAAAAGAGGCTAACATGCAACATAAAGAAGCATACTATGCTTACGGGTTAGTAATGTTCGCTTCTCACCAAAGTGAGAAAAAGAACATCGGGCTACAACTATTAAACAAAACGTTCCCACAATTGACGGAGTCGGTAATTGGGGTAAGAAATGAGGTTTTTAGGTTATTACGAGACTGTTGGTCATTACGTAACCCTCGTCCCTTTGACGACGTTACAACACGCTATCTTATCAACGGCCATAACGGTTATGTTCCACAAAACCAAGGATGGGAAGTAGTCCTAGTAAAACCAGAATGCATGACTTGTTTTCGAACGTATGAATTACGTGTCTTTATTGCCTTTGCTGAACGACTTGTGTACTAGCTAGAATTATCTTCACAACTATCTTGTATCAAAGTTATTGTGTGCTATATTTCATGCTTTATGTAAAATAAGCGGTATTGTAAGTTTGTAAAATATTGTATAAAAGTTTGAACGCGAAATATTATTATAATCAGTTTTTCATATAGAATTGTAGTAGTTGAATTGTATATTAGCTACTAAGTATGAACTTAACGGGTAGGTACTACCCGAATTTAAACTTATAAAATGCTAATATGAAGAAAAAGCTTTTATAAATGAGTTCATATTATGCTACGAAATACTATTAACTACTCTTAATATTCTGTATGATTAACTTGTTCCATTTGACTATTTTGAAGGAAATGGCACCGACTACTCGACACACCGTGAATATGAATGAAGAGGAATTCCGTACTTTTCTAGCTTCAAACATAGCCGCAGTACAGGCTGCGCTACATACCAACAATAACCTTGGATCTAGCAGTACAGGAAATTGTGTAGGATGCACCTACAAAGAATTCACTGCCTGCAAACCTTTGGAATTTAATGGAATCGAAGGACCGATCGGATTGAAACGGTGGACCGAGAAGGTCGAATCGGTGTTTGCCATAAGTAAGTGTACTGAAGAGGACAAAGTGAAGTACGCTATGCATACCTTCACAGGTTCTGCGTTAACATGGTGGAATACCTATCTAGAGCAAGTGGGACAAGATGATGCGTACGCACTACCGGGTCAGCATTCAAGCACTTGATGAACGAGAAGTACCGTCCCAGAACCGAGGTCAATAAGCTCAAGACAGAACTTAGAGGGTTACGAACCCAAGGATTTGATATTACCACGTACGAAAGACAATTCACAGAATTGTGCCTATTGTGTTCGGGAGCGTTCGAAGATGAGGAAGAGAAGATCGACGCGTTTGTGAAAGGATTACCGGAAAGAATCCAAGAAGATATAAGTTCACACGAGCCCGCCTCCATATAACAGGCATGTAGAATGGCTCACAAACTAGTGAACCAGATTGAGGAAAGAATTAAAGAACAGACGGCTGAAGAGGCCAATGTGAAGCAAGTCAAAAGAAAGTGGGAGGAAAACGGTGATAAGAATCACCAATACAACAACAACAGCAATTACAATAATAATCGCAACAATTATCCCAACAATCGCAACATCAATCGCAACTACAACAAACGGCCCAACAACAACAACAACAACAACAACAACAACAACAACAACAACAACAACAACAACAACAACTACAACAATCATCCCAACAACAATAACAACCGCAACAACAACAACAATCAGAAGCAGCTATGCCAAAGGTGTGAAAAGTATCACTCGGGGTTCTGCACCAAATTTTGAAACAAGTGTAAAAGAAATGGTCATAGCGCGGTGAAGTGTGAGGTCTACGGACCAGGGGTTAACAGAACGAAAGGAACAAATGGTGTCGGAACGAGTAATGGCGGAGCAAGTAGTGTCGGAGCAAGTTATGCCAATGTAGTTTGTTATAAATGTGGAAAACCGGGTCACATTATTAGAAATTGCCCGACCCAGGAGAACACGAATGGACAAGGCCGCGGAAGAGTTTTCAATGTTAATGCGGCCGATGCACCTGAGCTTGTTACGGGTACGTTTCTTATTGACAATAAATCTGCTTACGTTTTATTTGATTCGGGTGCAGATAGAAGCTATATGAGTAGAGATTTTTGTGCTAAATTAAGTTGTCCATTGAAGTCGTTGGATAGTAAATTTTTACTCGAATTAGCAAACGGTAAATTAATTTCAGCAGATAATATATGCCGGAATCGAGAAATTAAACTGGGTAGCGAAATATTTAAAATTGATTTGATACCAGTAGAGTTAGGGAGTTTTGATGTAATAGTTGGCATGGACTGGCTGAAGAAGGTGAAAGCAGAGATCGTATGTTATAAAAATGCAATTCGCATTGTACGAGAAGAAGGAGAACCCTTAATGGTGTACGGAGAAAAGAGCAACATGAAGCTACATCTTATTAGTAATTTGAAGGCACAAAAACTAATAAGAAAAGGTTGCTATGCTGTTCTAGCACATGTCGAGAAAGTACAAACTGAAGAAAAGATCATCAATGATGTTCCCGTCGCAAAAGAATTTCCCGATGTATTTCTGAAAGAATTACCGGGACTACCTCCACATCGATCTGTTGAATTTCAAATAGATCTTGTTCCAGGAGCTGCACCAATAGCTCGTGCTCCTTATAGACTCGCACTCAGCGAGATGAAAGAACTGCAAAGCCAACTGCAAGAACTATTAGAACGTGGTTTCATTCGACCAAGCACATCACCATGGGGAGCTCCTTTTTTTTTTGTCAAGAAGAAGGATGGTACATTTAGGTTGTGTATTGACTACAGAGAGTTGAACAAACTTACCATCAAAAACCGTTATCCACTGCCGAGAATTGACGACTTATTTGATCAACTACAAGGCTCGTCGGTTTATTCGAAGATCGATTTACGTTCTGGATATCATCAAATGCGAGTAAAGGAGGATGATATTCCAAAAACTGCTTTTAGGACGCGTTATGGTCATTACGAATTTATGGTTATGCCGTTTGGATTGACTAACGCACCAGCTGTGTTCATGGACCTTATGAACCGAGTGTGTGGGCCATATCTTGACAAGTTTGTCATTGTTTTCATCGATGACATACTTATTTACTCAAAGAATGATCAAGAGCACGAAGAACATTTAAGAAAAGTGCTAGAAGTATTGAGGAAAGAAAAACTGTACGCTAAGTTTTCAAAGTGTGCATTTTGGTTGGAAGAAGTTCAATTCCTCGGTCACATAGTGAACAAAGAAGGTATCCAGGTGGACCCGGCAAAGATCGAAACCGTTGAAAAGTGGGAAACCCCAAAAACTCCGAAGCATATACGTCAATTTTTAGGATTGGCTGGTTACTACAGAAGATTCATCCAAGATTTCTCCAAAATAGCAAAACCCTTGACTGCATTAACACATAAAGGGAAGAAATTTGAATGGAAGGATAAACAAGAGAAGGCATTTCAATTATTGAAGAAAAAGCTAACTACGGCACCTATATTGTCATTTCCTGAAGGGAATGATGATTTTGTGATTTATTGTGATGCATCAAAGCAAGGTCTCGGTTGTGTATTAATGCAACGGACGAAGGTGATTGCTTATGCGTCTAGACAATTGAAGATTCACGAGCAAAATTATACGACACATGATTTGGAATTAGGCGCGGTTGTTTTTGCATTAAAGACTTGGAGGCACTACTTATATGGGGTCAAAAGTATTATATATACCGACCACAAAAGTCTTCAACACATATTTAATCAGAAACAACTGAATATGAGGCAGCGTAGGTGGATTGAATTGTTGAATGATTACGACTTTGAGATTCGTTACCACCCGGGGAAGGCAAATGTGGTAGCCGACGCCTTGAGCAGAAAGGACAGAGAACCCATTCGAGTAAAATCTATGAATATAATGATTCACACTAACCTTACTACTCAAATAAAGGAGGCGCAACAAGGAGTTTTAAAAGAGGGAAATTTAAAGGATGAAATACCCAAAGGATCGGAGAAGCATCTTAATATTCGGGAAGACGGAACCCGGTATAGGGCTGAAAGAATTTGGGTACCAAAATTTGGAGATATGAGAGAAATGGTACTTAAAGAAGCTCATAAAACCAGATACTCAATACATCCTGGAACGGGGAAGATGTACAAGGATCTTAAGAAACATTTTTGGTGGCCAGGTATGAAAGCCGATATTTCTAAATATGTAGGAGAATGTTTGACGTGTTCTAAGGTCAAAGCTGAACATCAGAAACCATCAGGTCTACTACAACAACCTGAAATCCCGGAATGGAAATGGGAAAATATTACCATGGATTTCATTACTAAATTGCCAAGGACTGCAAGTGGTTATGATACTATTTGGGTAATAGTTGATCGTCTCACCAAGTCAGCACACTTCCTGCCAATAAGAAAAGATGACAAGATGGAGAAGTTAGCATGACTGTATTTGAAGGAAGTCGTCTCCAGACATGGAATACCAATCTCTATTATCTCTGATAGGGATGGCAGATTTATTTCAAGATTCTGGCAGACATTACAGCAAGCATTGGGAACTCGTCTAGACATGAGTACTGCCTATCATCCACAAACTGATGGGCAGAGCGAAAGGACGATACAAACGCTTGAAGACATGCTACGAGCTTGTGTTATTGATTTCGAAAACAGTTGGGATCGACATCTACCGTTAGCAGAATTTTCATACAACAACAGCTACCATTCAAGCATTGAGATGGCGCCGTTTGAAGCACTTTATGGTAGAAAGTGCAGGTCTCCGATTTGTTGGAGTGAAGTGGGGGATAGACAGATTACGGGTCCGGAGATAATACAAGAAACTACCGAGAAAATCATCCAAATTCAACAAAGATTGAAAACCGCCCAGAGTCGACAAAAGAGTTACGCGGACAGTAAAAGAAAAGATATAGAGTTTGAAATTGGAGAAATAGTCATGCTTAAGGTTTCACCTTGGAAAGGCGTTGTTCGATTTGGTAAACAGGGGAAACTAAATCCAAGGTACATTGGACCATTCAAGATTATAGATCGTGTCGGACCAGTAGCTTACCAACTGGAGCTACCTCAACAACTCGCGGCTGTACATAACACTTTCCACGTCTCAAATTTGAAGAAATGTTTTGCTAAAGAAGATCTCACTATTCCGTTGGACGAAATCCAAATCAATGAAAAACTTCAATTCATTGAAGAACCTGTCGAAATAATGGATCGTGAGGTTAAGAGACTTAAACAAAACAAGATACCGATTGTTAAGGTTCGATGGAATGCTCGTAGAGGACCCGAGTTCACCTGGGAGCGTGAAGATCAGATGAAGAAGAAATACCCGCATTTATTTCCAGAAGATACGTCAACACCACCAACTGCTTAAAATTTCGGGACGAAATTTATTTAACGGGTAGGTACTGTAGTGACCCAAACTTTTTCATGTTTATATATATATTAAATGAAATTATAATTTACATGATTAAGTGTTTCCAACATGTTAAGCAATCAAACTTGTTAAGACTTGATTAATTGAAATAGGTTTCATATAGACAATTGACCACCCAAGTTGACCGGTGATTCACGAACGTTAAAACTTGTAAAAACTATACGATGACATATATATGGTTATATATATAGTTAACATGATTTTATTATAAGTATGTATCTCATTAGGTATTTTAACAATGAGTTATATACATAAAGATGAGACTATTAATTTAAGAAACTCGAAAACGATATATATATAACGATTATCGTTATAACAACGTCTTACTAGGTACATATGAATCTTATTAAGATATTGATACACTTGGTTAATTATGTTAAATGATAAGTAAATATATTATTAAGTGTATTAACAATGAAATACATATGTAAAAATAAGACTACTAACTTAATGATTTCGAAACGAGACATATATGTAACGATTATCGTTGTAATGACATTTAACTGTATATATATCATACTAAGATATATTATATATCATAATATCATGATAATATAACAATTTATTATCTCATTTGTTATAATAAACAATGGGTTAATAACATTCAACAAGATCGTTAACCTAAAGGTTTCAAAACAACATTTACATGTAACGACTAACGATGACTTAACGACTCAGTTAAAATGTATATACATGTAGTGTTTTAATATGTATTCATACACTTTTGAAAGACTTCAAGACACTTATCAAAATACTTCTACTTAACAAAAATGCTTACAATTACATCCTCGTTCAGTTTCATTAACAATTCTACTCGTATGCACCCGTATTCGTACTCGTACAATACACAGCTTTTAGATGTATGTACTATTGGTATATACACTCCAATGATCAGCTCTTAGAAGCCCATGTGAGTCACCTAACACATGTGGGAACCATCATTTGGCAACTAGCATGAAATATCTCATAAAATTACAAAAATATGAGTAATCATTCATGACTTATTTACATGAAAACAAAATTACATATCCTTTATATCTAATCCATACACCAATGACCAAAAACACCTACAAACACTTTCATTCTTCAATTTTCTTCATCTAATTGATCTCTCTCAAGTTCTATCTTCAAGTTCAAAGTGTTCTTCATAAATTCCAAAAGTTCTAGTTTCATAAAATCAATAATACTTCCAAGATTGCAAGTTTACTTCCAAGTTTTCTAAATCCATTCCAAGTAATCATCCAAGATCAAGAAACCTTTGTTACTTACAGTAGGTTATCTTTCTAATACAAGGTAATAATCATATTCAAACTTTAATTCAATTTCTATAACTATAACAATCTTATTTCGAGTGGAAATCTTACTTGAAATTGTTTTCGTGTCATGATTCTGCTTCAAGAACTTTCAAGCCATCCAAGGATCCTTTGAAGCTAGATCTATTTTTCTCATTTCCAGTAGGTTTATCCAAGGAACTTGAGGTAGTAATGATGTTCATAACATCATTCGATTCATACATATAAAGCTATCTTATTCGAAGGTTTAAACTTGTAATCACTAGAACACAGTTTAGTTAATTCTAAACTTGTTCGCAAATAAAAGTTAATCCTTCTAACTTGACTTTTAAAATCAACTAAACACATGTTCTATATCTATATGATATGCTAACTTAATGATTTAAAATCTGGAAACACGAAAAACACCGTAAAATCAGATTTACGCCGTCGTAGTAACACCGCGGGCTGTTTTGGGTTAGTTAATTAAAAACTATGATAAACTTTGATTTAAAAGTTGTTATTCTGGGAAAATAATTTTTATTATGAACATGAAACTATATCCAAAAATTATGGTTAAACTCAAAGTGGAAGTATGTTTTCTAAAATGGTCATCTAGACGTCGTTCTTTCGACTGAAATGACTACCTTTACAAAAATGACTTGTAACTTATTTTTCTGACTATAAACCTATACTTTTTCTGTTTAGATTCATAAAATAGAGTTCAATATGAAACCATAGCAATTTGATTCACTCAAAATGGATTTAAAATGAAGAAGTTATGGGTAAAACAAGATTGGATAATTTTTCTCATTTTAGCTACGTGAAAATTGGTAACAAATCTATTCCAACCATAACTTAATCAACTTGTATTGTATATTATGTAATCTTGAGATACCATAGACACGTATACAATGTTTCGACCTATCATGTCGACACATCTATATATATTTCAGAACAACCATAGACACTCTATATGTGAATGTTGGAGTTAGCTATACAGGGTTGAGGTTGATTCCAAAATATATATAGTTTGAGTTGTGATCAATACTGAGATACGTATACACTGGGTCGTGGATTGATTCAAGATAATATTTATCGATTTATTTCTGTACATCTAACTGTGGACAACTAGTTGTAGGTTACTAACGAGGACAGCTGACTTAATAAACTTAAAACATCAAAATATATTAAAAGTGTTGTAAATATATTTTGAACATACTTTGATATATATGTATATATTGTTATAGGTTCGTGAATCAACCAGTGGTCAAGTCTTACTTCCCGACGAAGTAAAAATCTGTGAAAGTGAGTTATAGTCCCACTTTTAAAATCTAATATTTTTGGGATGAGAATACATGCAGGTTTTATTAATGATTTACAAAATAGACACAAGTACGTGAAACTACATTCTATGGTTGAATTATCGAAATCGAATATGCCCCTTTTTATTAAGTCTGGTAATCTAAGAATTAGGGAACATACACCCTAATTGACGCGAATCCTAAAGATAGATCTATTGGGCCCAACAAGCCCCATCCAAAGTACCGGATGCTTTAGTACTTCGAAATTTATATCATATCCGAAGGGTGTCCCGGAATGATGGGGATATTCTTATATATGCATCTTGTTAATGTCGGTTACCAGGTGTTCACCATATGAATGATTTTTATCTCTATGTATGGGATGTGTATTGAAATATGAAATCTTGTGGTCTATTGTTACGATTTGATATATATAGGTTAAACCTATAACTCACCAACATTTTTGTTGACGTTTAAAACATGTTTGTTCTCAGGTGAATACTAAGAGCTTCCGCTGTTGCATACTAAAATAAGGACAAGATTTGGAGTCCATGTTTGTATGATATTGTGTAAAAACTGCATTCAAGAAACTGATTTCGATGTAACATATTTGTATTGTAAACCATTATGCAATGGTCGTGTGTAAACAGGATATTTTAGATTATCATTATTTGATAATCTACGTAAAGCTTTTTAAACCTTTATTTATGAAATAAAGGTTATGGTTTGTTTTAAAAATGAATGCAGTCTTTGAAAAACGTCTCATATAGAGGTCAAAACCTCGCAACGAAATCAATTAATATGGAACGTTTTTAATCAATAAGAACGGGACATTTCACAAATGTTCTAAGGTGGGAAATATTTGGCTGATGGCCAAAAGCAAGTTGCAAGGGAGAATATGTATGACTTGCACTTGGTCTAATGCGAATTAATGATGCAGCATGTAAAATTGCATGACCCCATACAGATAATGGGAGTTTTGTTCTCATTATCAATGGTCTAGCTACTGCAATCGTTTAATTAGTTATTCAGCTAAACCATTTTATGTATGCACATGAGCAACATGATATTCAACAACAATCCCAATAGACATGCAAAAATCATTAAATGCTTGAGATGTAAACTCACCAGCATTATCCAATCTCACCCTTTCAATAGTATAATCAGGGAAATGTGCTCTCAATTTAATAATTTGAGCAAGAAATTTTGCAAATGTCATGTTTCGACTTGATAATAGACAAACATGAGACCATCTATTAGATGCGTCTATTAGGACCATGAAATATCTAAATGGTCCACATGGTGGATGAATTGGTCCACATATATCACCTTGAATTCTTTCAAGAAATATTGGTGATTCTTTTTCAACCTTAAGAGGTGATGGTCTTATTATTAATTTTCTAAGTGAGCATGATGTACATGGGATAATTGCATCATGAGGGATCTTTTGATCCGTTAATGGATGTCCATATGTATTTTGAATTATTCTTTTCATCATTGTTGATCCTGGGTGGCCTAATGAAAGGACCCGTTCATATACATTATAAACGATTCACAATAGTTGATTACATTGCGAGGTATTTGACCTTTATATGATACATTTTACAAACATTGCATTCGTTTTTAAAAGACAGTCTTTCTTTACATCAAAAATTGACAGGCATGCATACCATTTCATAATATCCACTATCCAACTATAAATTGATTTAATAATAATCTTTGATGAACTCAATGACTCGAATGCAACGTTCTTCGAAATATGCTATGAAAGACTCCAAGTAATATCTTTAAAATGAGCAAATGTACAGCGGAAGATTTCTTTAACACCTGAGAATAAACATGCTTTAAAGTGTCAACCAAAAGGTTGGTGAGTTCATTAGTTTATCATAATCATTTATTTCCATCGTTTTAATAGACCACAAGAATTTCATTTCCAGTTCTCATAAATATACGTCCCATGCATAGAGACAAAAATAATCATTCATATGGTGAACACCTGGTAACCGACATTAACTAGAAACATATAAGAATATCCCCTATCATTCCGGGATCCTCCTTCGGACATGATATAAATTTCGAAGTACTAAAGCATCCGGTACTTTGGATGGGGTTTGTTAGGCCCAATAGATCTATCTTTAGGATTCGCGTCAATTAGGGTGTCTGTTCCCTAATTCTTAGATTACCAGACTTTAATAAAAAGGGGCATATTCGATTTCGATAATTCAACCATAGAATGTAGTTTCAATTACTTGTGTCTATTTCGTCAAACATTTATAAAAGCGCATGTATTCTCAGTCCCAAAAATATAAAGGGTGAAAAGGCAAATGAAACTCACCATACTGTATTTCGTAGTAAAAATACATATAACGTCATTGAATAAGTGCAAGGTTGGCCTCGGATTCACGAACCTAAATTAATTATATATATTTATGTGTTGGTCAATATTTGTCTAACAAATTAGGTCAAGTCATAGTGTACCACAATCCTAATGCTCGAGACTAATATGCAAAAGTCAACAAAAGTAAATTTGACTCAAAATAATTTCCAAAAAACTATACATGATTAATATATAGTTTAAATATCGTCGTTTTATATTTTTAAATATTTTTAAAAGATTTATTAGAGTAAATAATATAATTTATTTATTAATAAATAAAATTTTATATTAAATTTATATAATAAAATATACTTTTATATATATTAAGTAATAAAATTTATAGGGTTCATTTAATATCATAAAGATAATATGATAGGTATTATTAAAGTAAGTTATTACACGTAGTAAAATATGTTTGTATCACATATTTATTTGATAAAATAATATCTATAATGATAGTAAGTAAAAGTTGTATTATTTTGTAATAATAATTATTATTATAAAAATATCAATATTTATAATTACTAAGATGACATTATGATAAAACGATAATTCTAATTATGATAACTTTAATATTTACGATAATTTTTAATATTATCTTTAAAATAATAATAATAATAATGATATTTTATAGTAACAATGACATTTCTATTAAAATGATAATTTTTGTTAAAATGATAGTTTTAATACTAACGATACTTTTAATAATAATAGTAATGATAAAAATAATAAGAACGATAATTTTATCTAAATCAATATCTTATAATATTTTAATTTCATCATGATACTCTTACTCATTATTTCCTAATCGTTTCGTTTAATAGCTTTTAATCGTCTTTTATATCGTGTTCATAATAATGATAATAATAGTAATCAAAATAATTAGGTGTTACAAATATTTGTTTTAATTACACTAATATTAATAATGATAGTTACTATAACATTATTAACGATAATACTAATAATTATCTTAATGATAATATAGTAATAATAATAACAATAACAATAACCATTTTTAAATAATGATATATATATATATATATATATATATATATATATATATATATATATATATATATATATATATATATTAATAATGATAATAATAATAATAATAATACCAATAATAATAATAATAATAATAATAATAATAATAATAATAATAATTGGATAATAATAATAATACTAATTATAACTTTAACGATAATAACGATAGTAATAATAAAAAAATATATAACAATTTTTAATGATAAATCCCTTTTATTGATAAAGATAATAATAATGATAATAATAAGATAAAACTAGAACGACAATAAAAATGACGATAATAATAATCATTTTTAATAAAAATATCGAAAATTCAATTGATTATAACTTCTAATCCGTTCATCGAAACCATCCGATATCTAAAGGAAAAGTTCTTAATTTTTCGCTAGCTTTTCAAGGACATGCATATCTCATACCTTATCTCAACTGCAAGTGTAACTAATTCAAGATTCAACCTAACCTGTCTAAGGGCAATATCAAAAGTACAAGCATGCATAATCCTAAATACTCGAGCACTAGTCAGGGATACACTATTAGTATGTAAAAGTTAAATTATGAGTACTCACGTATCAATATTGAGATTCAATATTGCAGGAAAAGTACGAAGACGCAACGGAAATGATAAACACTATATTGAGCTCACAAGCATACCCATGAACCATACTCAATCACCTCCATAGCTATAACCCATAATTTCCTTAATCCTATCCCATTCGAAAAACAATTTCGAAATCACTCGGACAGCACTCCGTCGTAATATTTTATGTATACTAATAATATCTTGAAATAATACGGAGTAAATATATATATGTAAATCGATTGAGAGAGTTTAGAGAAAAATATTTTCAAGTTTCTATGAAATAATGAAACCTATTGAATTCTATTTATAATAGATTTTTGAATTATTAAATTGAATTATTAAAGTATGAATTATTAAAGCGAATTATTAAAGTATGAATTATTAAAGTGAATTATTAAAGTATGAATTATTAAAGTGAATTATTAAAGTATGAATTATTAAAGTGAATTATTAAAGTTAAAGTAAGGTAAAAATAAAGTAAAGGTAAAGTTGAAGTATAGTAAAAGCATAAAACTATGTACGTATAATACGCGTATAAATATATATAATATTAATTTAAATCATTATATATATTTAATAAAATAAAATATAAATATCGTTATCTTTATCATACTAGTTAAGTAATGAGTTGTCAAAAGTGGTTCTAGATATTTATAAAAGTTATATACGTTTTAATAATAAAGTTCTTTTTAAACTGAAAACGTTTTTGTACGTTTGAAACTAAATAGATCAATCGAGTCTTTATGAGATTCAATCTTCCACTATCCTTTGTCTAGTTCTCAATGATTGACAATTTGTTCTTATTTATAAATCACTTTACCATTTTTCGAATATTGTTAAAATGGAAAGATTTCTCAAATCAACGTGGGCCTTTCAATAGAGACTTGTAATCATAATTCAATATATCTGATAATTCAATCATTTGATCTTATCTTCTAATTCCATTGATAAACATTTTGAAACATATACAATCATATAAAGTATTTAATCTAATATTTTGTTTACGTTTCAAGTTATAATATATATACACATATATATATATATATATAATCATATTCGTTTAATGGTTCATGAATCGTTGGAACTTGGTCGAGGTTAAATGAATGTATGAACATAGTTTAAAATTCTTGAAATTTAACTTAACAAATATTGCTTATCGTGTCGGAAACATATAAAGATTAAAGTTTAAATTTGGTTGGAAATTTCCGGGTTGTCACAGTACCTACCCGTTAAAGAAATTTCGTCCCGAAATTTGAGTGGAAATGTCGTGAATGATAATAAGTATGTTTTCATGATGCATACGGGCTGAAAATTAGAGTTTTATCATCAGCGAATAATTTGGATAAACAATCCATTTATATGAAGAGTACGAATGAAGCTAACATAGAAGAGTGAAATGAGTAAGTGTAGATTCATCTTATCATTTGACGTAGATATGATTGATTCCCAGATTTCAAGGGATTTGAAGAAAATCTTCTTAATAAGATTTGACTCTCCGGTAATCAAGGGAATTAGGATCCGCTTTAAATGCGATCGTCCATTTTAATTGTTCTGTCGGAGATTTTCTTATAAATTCACCTCCTTCATTTCCTTACAACTCACACCTTCTGTTGATGCATTTTATGCAAGTCCCTAGACATCTACCCACGTCCATTGCAGGTACAACAGTTTACAGGCCACCATGATTGCTTGTTATTATCCTATCCGTGTTTGTATGCGGTTACAGGAACTGCAGGAACGAGATTTAGATGTTTGACTATGTTAGACTTAGTCAGACGTACGAGTGAAGCCTCACTAGTACGGCTGACAGGCTCATACGCACAGTTGATGCTGAGCTAAGTCACAATTACAACCTAAATGAGAAGACATGAGTGAGTGATCACCCGTACGGCTGATGAGGCCAACTCGTACGTGTGATGAATGAATCGTATGGGTGAGTCAACAGCAGGGGTATATAAAGTCTTAGTTCTTCATTTTAGGTTAAGCCTCTCATTTGTTACACACACTCAGATCTAGTGAGCTCCTCCGATTCTCTCTCAGTCCAAATCACCCAGGTCGTGAATAATAGCTCTAGGTGTTGATCTAATCACACTTGATTTAGTTGTGGTTTAACTAAATTAATCAAAAAAAAAAAAACTTAACCTATTCACTAGAGGGTTTGATTCACTTATTCCGCCATTGTGTGAGTTAAATATGTTGATTTCTAAGTTCCTAGTCATGTTTCATCACCTTCTATTCTTTCCCCCTCAACTCATATTTTAAAGTATTCATCAATATGCTCCATCCAGTTCTGATTCTCGATATACTTCTAACTTTCATATCGGTCATTCTTCTTTTTCATCTACCGCCGGAAGAATCTATTTACTTCTACTATACTCTTGGGTTTATAGTGTTTCTAGTTCTCCCGTGTCTTTATATTGCTATATGCATCGATATATATGGTTTATAATTTCTGGTTTATCGTTGGGCTTTATATGTTCCCTTATATTTCAAAGTCTCTGCTTCTGTCTTCTATAATCATTATCTTTCACAGTTAATGCTCTCTTTTATTTGCTGCAATTTATACCCCAATTTCTATTTCGGAGTTTTGTCCTTTCGTTTCTTCTTCTTGCGATTAAGCACCGCTTGTAATGGTCCAGAATTCACAGATATGAATTTCGGAATGAACATTGTTAATGTTCTAGGAAGGAAATTGTGATGACACGATCTTGACTTGTCAAATTACTAGAATACCTTGGAAAAGGCCGAATCATTAAGAAATATTTTCTTGATATTTTAGAGGTTAAATAGAATACAAGAGTTGTATAACATGGCACATGATGATGTTATGATCTGTGAATCATCACGTTCCATTTAGAAACTCAGCATGACTTACTGTAATATAATCACGTTGATCAAGTGTCATTATATTATACTAATTCATGATTCAGTTCCCAACACTACTTCAAAATATTCCTATTTTAAACTTGAATGTTTCAGAATTTAGAAACTAAAATAGTTTCTTTTATGATGTAATACAGATAGCGCGAAGAGGTAAATGATTTCAAATAAGAAAAATTAAGAAAATATCTTCAGAAATATGGAGGATATTTATAATGAAAGATATGATGATATTTTAGAATTTCTAATATCAGAGGATGATGAAGAATATTGTCCGCATGGGTTTAGAGTCAGGAGCAAGGTATTCATTAATGACTTCAGCAGGTACTGAATCATTTGGATCCTTTGAAGTCAGGTTCAGTCTTTGTAATTTGTCCACAGCCTCCTTCCTACTTTGCTCAATCCATTTTCCAGTTCCAAAACTTCTCTTTTTCTGCGCTTTGCCAGCACACTTCATCATTATCATCCAGCTTTTACCGTTTAAAGTCGTTTATAGTTTTTGCTGCTTCATCAGCATTTTTTTTTTCCATTTTCGGAGAACCAATTCGCAGTTCGGAGTGTTTTTCAGAAACTTCACATTCAAATTAAGTCCAGAAGATAGACGTTATATATACACATATAACTGTTGGCGTAGACATGCTGCGAGATTTCAAAATACTGATTGCTAATTCCCAATGATTCGTATGACAATTCTCATTACAAGATGCGAATGAGTAAATGATGGGGTTTCAATAAATAATTATAATGACTTTTTGGAGAGGCTAAAGTCAAAGGGTAATGAAGTTGTTGGTGCATCTGCTAATAATATGGTGGAATGTAAAAGGTTCCCTGGTAACGATGGTGTATATCTCAAGGTTATAATAAGGTTAGTCTGACTGAAAAGTCGAAGTTGACTTGCTGGAGCTGTGACAAAACTGGCTACTTTGAATAGGAGTCGCAAAGTTATTTTTCCTAATAAATGCCAAAGAATCTGACGCGGATATGTTGTTTAAACTTTTACTTTAGTTTCAAGAGTTTTTCGGGTACATAACTGTGGGTAACATGTGGTTGGATCATCATCTCGATTGCTCATCATTCGAAGTGTCTTCAGAAATTTTTGAAGGGTCTGAACACAGATTGTAATCGTTAACAAACATTTGATGTTCTAACACAGTTTTGAAGTCAAAATATAGCTTGTGAAAGATGTAAGGATCTAAGAGTGATGATTTTGGTCATATCTCGAGTTGAATTTTGAGATTTCAAAATCAGAATATGTAATTAAATTTTGAATGAGCATGGTTGTTTTGATTTCTATAAAAGAATGTATATTGTTGTGAAAGTAGGGAGTATAATGGATGATTTGCTGAATCAGATTCGAAGAATGTAACATATTATTTGTGAATTTATATATCTCTCGGGTATTACCTACCCGTTAAAAAAAAATTCACAATTAATATTTTGTACAAAAGAATTTTATTACAGTCTTTATGAAAATATATGTATGTATATTTTCTTCAGATGTAACATAGATTTAATGAGTTAATGTTAAATTAAACTCATTTGATTTACGGTTGAAACTAGAATTGAATAATTCCTAAAGGCTTTAAAAAGTACATAACTTTTACGCAGTATTTCTTTAATGACATTGAAATTATGAATCAATACATCGTTATTTGTTGATGTATGATGTTCGGTTCATGGAATTCTTGTGATTTTCGCAAAGTACGAATGATGTTACCTGAAAAGTTTCGGGTACATCGATGATGAAAGTGTAAAATCAAATATATACTTGATTTATTATGAATTGGAATTTGTTGAATTGCGACAGAGATTGTAGTTAACGCTGGTCAAGTTGCGGCTGAAGGACGTACATTATTGCATATTTGTAATATGAATTAACCGAGTAGTTAAGATTCACACACAATAGCTTAGCACGGAAAAATTTATTTCAATATATATATATATATATATATATATATATATATATATATATATATATATATATATATATATATATATATATATATATATATATATATATATAATATACATATAATTTCTTCAGATGGAATGAGTTAATTCTTCATAACTCGTTGATACAATATACACGTTATTGATTCGTAATGATATCAACAGTGATTCTTGAACTGACGGAGTTTGTGATATTATCGGTGTTGTTGATTCGGATGTTGACTGTACTGACGATGCTGGTAACGCTGACGGTACTGTTGATGCTGTTGGTAAAGCAAGTTTAGCTTGTTAATCACACACCATTTTTGTCAGGGTTTCTACTATTTCTTCTATCATTTTGGTTCGCTTAACTGATTTATGGTTAGGGCTAGATTAGATAATCTCTAAGACTTTAGAGATTACATAATCGCCACGGAATGTTTCTCCAATGAAGTTATGAATTAATAGTTCGTCAGTTATTGTTGTTGGTACTCCTTGGTATCTATGGTGCGTATGACGTTGATGCTCGTGGGACAGATTGTGAAGTTGAGGTTTACGACGCGGTTGTGGTTGGAGGTGGTAATGGTACTGTTGGCGTTGATGATGGTGGTACTGGTTATGCTGCTGATGCTGCTGCTGATGTTTGTAATCTCTGCACCATATTCTCCAAAGCCACTACCCGAGCGCGAAGCTCGTTGACTTCTTCTATTACACCGGGGTGATTGTCGGTTCGGACGAGCGGATAAATAAAATCTAAAATTTGATTTAATATATAATCGTGACGAGATACTCTGGAAATGAGCGAGAACATGGTATTTCGGACAGGTTCGCCGGTAAGTGCTTCAGGTTCTTCGTCAAGAGGGCAATGTGGTGGATGGAAGGGATCACCTTCTTCTTGTCTCCAATGATTGAGGAGGCTACGAACCCATCCCCAATTCATCCAGAATAGGTGATGACTGATTGGTTGATCTATTCCGGTGACACTGCTTTTGGAGCTTGAATGGGATTCCATTTCGAAATCAGAGTGACTTGAACTGATGACGAATTCCATTTCGTACGATTGGATAAAGTATTTTTTTTTCCGATATGAAATGATTTTGGCTAACAGATGGTATTCTAATTACATAGAATATATATATATATATATATATATATATATATATATATATATATATATATATATATATATATATATATATTGATCAAAAGATTTCGTAGATTACGGATGACTTTGCGGGATATGTCAGGTAAAGTTTAAAGTAACAGATACGATAAGATATGATTTAGCAGATATGCTAAGATATGAATTTTTGTCTATACACTATTCATGCAATCAATGCAGCAAGACGTGTCTTAGACTAAAAATGATAAGCAGGTAATTTCCTGAGGATGGTAAGTAGTTAATTTTTGACACAAAATGATAAGCAAAACTTTTGACATGCAGACACGGTCGAAGTCCAGACTCACTAATGCATCCTATCGACTTATCAGTTAGACACACTAATGCAGACCTGGTTCGCTAAGACCACCGCTCTGATACCAACTGAAAGGACCCGTTCATATACATTATAAATGATTCACAATAGTTGATTACATTGCGAGGTATTTGACCTTTATATGATACATTTTACAAACATTACATTCGTTTTTAAAAGACAGTCTTTCTTTACATCGAAAATTGACAGGCATGCATACCATTTCATAATATCCACTATCCAACTATAAATTGATTTAATAATAATCTTTGATGAACTCAATGACTCGAATGCAACGTTCTTCAAAATATGCTATGAAAGACTCCAAGTAATATCTTTAAAATGAGCAAATGCACAGCGGAAGATTTCTTTAACACCTGAGAATAAACATGCTTTAAAGTGTCAACCAAAAGGTTGGTGAGTTCATTAGTTTATCATAATCATTTATTTCCATCATTTTAATAGACCACAAGAATTTCATTTCCAGTTCTCATAAATATACGTCCCATGCATAGAGACAAAAATAATCATTCATATGGTGAACACCTGGTAACCGACATTAACTAGAAACATATAAGAATATCCCCTATCATTCCGGGATCCTCCTTCGGACATGATATAAATTTCGAAGTACTAAAGCATCCGGTACTTTGGATGGGGTTTGTTAGGCCCAATAGATCTATCTTTAGGATTCGCGTCAATTAGGGTGTCTGTTCCCTAATTCTTAGATTACCAGACTTTAATAAAAAGGGGCATATTCGATTTCGATAATTCAACCATAGAATGTAGTTTCAATTACTTGTGTCTATTTCGTCAAACATTTATAAAAGCGCATGTATTCTCAGTCCCAAAAATATAAAGGGTGAAAAGGCAAATGAAACTCACCATACTGTATTTTGTAGTAAAAATACATATAACGTCATTGAACAAGTGCAAGGTTGGCCTCGGATTCACGAACCTAAATTAATTATATATATTTATGTGTTGGTCAATATTTGTCTAACAAATTAGGTCAAGTCATAGTGTACCACAATCCTAATGCTCGAGACTAATATGCAAAAGTCAACAAAAGTAAATTTGACTCAAAATAATTTCCAAAAAACTATACATGATTAATATATAGTTTAAATATCGTCGTTTTATATTTTTAAATATTTTTAAAAGATTTATTAGAATAAATAATATAATTTATTTATTAATAAATAAAATTTTATATTAAATTTATATAATAAAATATACTTTTATATATATTAAGTAATAAAATTTATAGGGTTCATTTAATATCATAAAGATAATATGATAGGTATTATTAAAGTAAGTTATTACACGTAGTAAAATATGTTTGTATCACATATTTATTTGATAAAATAATATCTATAATGATAGTAAGTAAAAGTTGTATTATTTTGTAATAATAATTATTATTATAAAAATATCAATATTTATAATTACTAAGATGACATTATGATAAAACGATAATTCTAATTATGATAACTTTAATATTTACGATAATTTTTAATATTACCTTTAAAATAATAATTCTATTTAAAATAATAATAATAATGATATTTTATAGTAACAATGACATTTCTATTAAAATGATAATTTTTGTTAAAATGATAGTTTTAATACTAACGATACTTTTAATAATAATAGTAATGATAAAAATAATAAGAACGATAATTTTATCTAAATCAATATCTTATAATATTTTAATTTCATCATGATACTCTTACTCATTATTTCCTAATCGTTTCGTTTAATAGCTTTTAATCGTCTTTTATATCGTGTTCATAATAATGATAATAATAGTAATCAAAATAATTAGGTGTTACAAATATTTGTTTTAATTACACTAATATTAATAATGATAGTTACTATAACATTATTAACGATAATACTAATAATTATCTTAATGATAATATAGTAATAATAATAACAATAACAATAACTATTTTTAAATAATGATATATATATATATATATATATATATATATATATATATTAATAATGATAATAATAATAATAATAATACCAATAATAATAATAATAATAATAATAATAATAATAATAATAATAATAATAATAATAATAATAATAATAATTGGATAATAAAAATAATACTAATTATAACTTTAACGATAATAACGATAGTAATAATAAAAAAAAATATATAACAATTTTTAATGATAAATCCCTTTTATTGATAAAGATAATAATAATGATAATAATAAGATAAAACTAGAACGACAATAAAAATGACGATAATAATAATCATTTTTAATAAAAATATCGAAAATTCAATTGATTATAACTTCTAATCCGTTCATCGAAACCATCCGATATCTAAAGGAAAAGTTCTTAATTTTTCGCTAGCTTTTCAAGGACATGCATATCTTATACCTTATCTCAACTGCAAGTGTAACTAATTCAAGATTCAACCTAACCTGTCTAAGGGCAATATCAAAAGTACAAGCATGCATAATCCTAAATACTCGAGCACTAGTCAGGGATACACTATTAGTATGTAAAAGTTAAATTATGAGTACTCACGTATCAATATTGAGATTCAATATTGCAGGAAAAGTACGAAGACGCAACGGAAATGATAAACACTATATTGAGCGCACAAGCATACCCATGAACCATACTCAATCACCTCCATAGCTATAACCCATAATTTCCTTAATCCTATCCCATTCGAAAAACAATTTCGAAATCACTCGGACAGCACTCCGTCGTAATATTTTATGTATACTAATAATATCTTGAAATAATACGGAGTAAATATATATATGTAAATCGATTGAGAGAGTTTAGAGAAAAATATTTTCAAGTTTCTATGAAATAATGAAACCTATTGAATTCTATTTATAATAGATTTTTGAATTATTAAAGTGAATTATTAAAGTATGAATTATTAAAGCGAATTATTAAAGTATGAATTATTAAAGTGAATTATTAAAGTATGAATTATTAAAGTGAATTATTAAAGTATGAATTATTAAAGTGAATTATTAAAGTATGAATTATTAAAGTGAATTATTAAAGTTAAAGTAAGGTAAAAATAAAGTAAAGGTAAAGTTGAAGTATAGTAAAAGCATAAAACTATGTACGTATAATACGCGTATAAATATATATAATATTAATTTAAATCGTTAAATATTTAATAAAATAAAATATAAATATCGTTATCTTTATCATACTAGTTAAGTAATGAGTTGTCAAAAGTGGTTTTAGATATTTATAAAAGTTATATACGTTTTAATAATAAAGTTCTTTTTAAACTGAAAACGTTTTTGTATGTTTGAAACTAAATAGATCAATCGAGTCTTTATGAGATTCAATCTTCCACTATCCTTTGTCTAGTTCTCAATGATTGACAATTTGTTCTTATTTATAAATCACTTTACCATTTTCCGAATATTGTTAAAATGGAAAGATTTCTCAAATCAACGTGGGCCTTTCAATAGAGACTTGTAATCATAATTCAATATATCTGATAATTCAATCATTTGATCTTATCTTCTAATTCCATTGATAAACATTTTGAAACAGATACAATCATATAAAGTATTTAATCTAATATTTTGTTTACGTTTCAAGTTATAATATATATACACATATATATATATAATCATATTCGTTTAATGGTTCATGAATCGTTGGAACTTGGTCGAGGTTGAATGAATGTATGAACATAGTTTAAAATTCTTGAAATTTAACTTAACAAATATTGCTTATCGTGTCGGAAACATATAAAGATTAAAGTTTAAATTTGGTTGGAAATTTCCGGGTTGTCACACCTAATCTTTCATGCCACAGATTGATCATTACAGGATCATATACCTTTTCATTAACTACCATGTGTGTTTCTGGTACATTTATATATGTATAATGTAAACCAGAACTAAGTCTTGGTAGTTTTTCAATCACATGCTTCTTGTCAGTGATACTTAAATATTTATCATTTTCTCTAGTCACTGACTGATAATCATATCCATTTTAGTATATGTCAGAGAAGCTTAACAAATTTCTCTTTGACATGGGAGAAAATAAGGCATTTTTATCAGAAAATTTGTACCATTTGGTAACATGAATTTTGCCTTTCCCATTACTTTTATTAAATCCGCAGGACCTGATATAGTATGTACCATTCCTTCTGTTGCTTTAAAATCAGTGAAATATTTTTTAGATTTGAGTATAGTGTGTGTGGTACCACTGTCTGCAATACAAAGATCTCCACCATTTGACTGATTTTGCACTCCAGTAGTGTACATCATGAACTTCAAAATATGAGAAACAAATAATGAGTACATAATTCATCAATATATTACATTCAAAAATATGTTATAAACGAAAGTACATAATAAGGAAACATATAGTAAAGTAGATATGGTATAGATCGTAAATCTACATCCATTTATTTGATATGGACATATAATAGAAAATTTATTCATTAAAGTAGTCACTTGTTGGCTCAGTGATTTTTGTATCAAGGTCATCCACAAGGTTTGCCTCTTTTCCTTTTCCTTTTAGGGATTCCTGATATTGATTAACAGAATATTGATTTGTTCGACAGTTTTTAGACCAATGTCCAATTTTACCACATCGATAACAAGAATCTTCAATATTCTTTGAAGAGCTTCCTTCAACATTATGATTTATGGGATTGTATGGTGTTTGAAATTTGTAATTTTGTGGATTATTATTTCTTTGTCCACGACCACGACCACCGTAACCATTATGACCACGACCACCACCACGACCACCGTAACCATAAGGGTGATTTCGAACATAGTTATGATTTTTATTATTGTTATGGTAATTTCCATGATGATGGTTTTGGCGAATATGACCACGTCCTCGTCCAGGTGCATTTCTTTTTTTATTATTATTGTTAATAGCATTAGCTTCAGGGAATGCTAGCGCACCCGTAGGATGAGACTCTTGATTCTTCATCAGTAATTCTTTATTCACTTCTGCAACTAAGAGATAAGTTTGAAGTTTGGAAAAAGTTTTGTAATTCTGCAATCTTAAATTTTCTTGTATAGTAATGTTTGCAGAATGCATTGTGGAGAAAGTTTTCTCCATTATATCAGCATCACTTATTTCTTGACCACGGAATTGAAGCTTTGAACGGGTCTTGAACATGGCCGAGCTGTATTCACTTACCTTTTTAAAGTCTTGGAACCTTAGATTTCTCTATTCTTCCCTCGCAGCTGGGAGTAATATTTTCTTTTGATTATCGAATCTACTCTTGATACTTTCCCATAAAACATGTGGATCTTTGATAGTGAGATACATATGTTTTAAGGTGATATCAATATGTTTGCGAATAAAAGCAATTGATTTTAATTTATCTTGATCAGAACAAGTATTGTTTTATTTTAAAGTTTCTAGAATACCAAATGATCCAAGATTTATTTCTACATCCATGACCCATGATGTGTAGTTTGTTCCCGATACGTCTAGGGCATCAAACTTAAGCTTTGATAAGTTTGACATTTTCTATTTTCAGAAAGATGAACAACATAAATTATAATCATAATCAATTTCTAATCATAGACAAATAATAAAATGAAATTAGAATCATTTTAAATTCATAAGTAGCAAACAACAGAATAATGACATGATTACAAATGATAAAACCACAAGAGCAGGATAGAATATATAGGTTCACCCGGTGGTATATTAGCAACAATAATGATAGTTAGTATGACCAATACAATATGAAAAATCATCCTTGTGTGAATCATCTTTACAAAAAACTTTTTGAGGGTGGTAATCTGAGAAAATGAAGATTGATTTGTGAAAATGTGAAAACGGAGATGTTTATTTTATATTTGAAAAATATAGTCGTTGTAACGTCGTCAGTTGACGTTAACAACCGTTATGTATATATGACCGTTGTAACGTCATTAGTTGACGTTAACGACTGTTATGTACTCGTTGTATTAATAATAATTTTAATAAAAGAATTTTATTAGTACAAATACGATTACTATAAATACATTTAGTATAAATACGTTTAGTATAAATACGAAGATTAAGAGAATAAACATATTATGCATAAATGATAAATTTTAAGAATAAACATTTGTATGCATGAAATAAATAATGATTAATTGTATAAGTAATCATAAATGCTAGATAACATAAATATAAATGTTAGTGAAGTTAATAAGAGTTAGATTACAGAAATATAATTCAGGCGGTATAACCGACCATATATAACTTAAATAACATAAATATAAATGTTAGTGAAGTTAATAAAAGTTAGATTACAGAAATATAATTCAGGCGGTATAACCGACCATATATAACTTAAATAACATAAATATAAATGTTAGTGAAGTTAATAAAAGTTAGATTACAGAAATATAATTCAGGCGGTATAACCGACCATATATAACTTAAATAACATAAATATAAATGTTAGTGAAGTTAATAAAAGTTAGAATATTTCTTACCTTGATTAGTGATGTGTGCTTGCTTAGATAAACCTTGATTATACGGAGCACTTCGTACTGATAACGTGTTATAATTTTCAACTTATAACTACCAAA
Organism: Rutidosis leptorrhynchoides; assembly: GCF_046630445.1. Lineage (NCBI taxonomy): Eukaryota > Viridiplantae > Streptophyta > Magnoliopsida > Asterales > Asteraceae > Rutidosis > Rutidosis leptorrhynchoides. The sequence goes on from NC_092342.1 coordinate 64,033,312, forward strand.
TACAATTATATTTGTTTATGAAATATTAGTAAAGAGAGAATAAGTATGTATTTCATATAATTCTATGAAATGGTGCAAGTTTACAAGCGTACCATCATGGTGTATTTATACTATTAAAAAATACTATGCAAGTGGTACAAAATTGATTAAAAGTTTGTACAAATTTGACTATCCATATATGCATTATTATTTTAATTATCATAACATTTTTAACCCTTTATCTAACACGGAAAAAGTCATGAATAGTATTTATGTATAAGAAACAAAGCATTAAGTACCAACATTCTTTGCACCTTCACCTACTATACACTTTTCATAGTGAGTACAATGAATAATGTATAGAGTACAACACTTTGAACCTTTACCTAGTTCTCTTCTTCTAAACAATACTAATAAACAATGCGCGCGCGCACATACATACATACACACACACACACACATATATATATATATATATATATATATATATATATATATATATATATATATATATATATATATATATATATATATATATTCTTAAACATGTAAAAATGGACCGATTTAATAGAGATGTACAAGTTCAATTAGCATGCTAGTGTACAACTATTACTATCATTACTAGAACACAAAAATTGTACATGAAATAATGCATGTAATACCAATGACCAACATTAAATAGCTAAGGCCCATTATTTAAAATATATAAATAAGAAAATTTGAATACAAAAATAGTCTTTTACTAATGGCTAGTACGGAGTATTAAATAGCTAAGGCTCATTATTAAAATATAAATAAGAAAATTTAAATACAAAATAGTCTTTTCCTATCTATTAGCCTAATAAGTTACAATACGATGCTTATTTTCTTATTTTTTAAGGACAGTTAGAAGTCACTGACAGATGATTCAAACTCGAGGTTGAAATCCATCTACTTCGGACATCGGGTGAGTTGAAAACACCTCGGATGAGGGTCAAATGCAAGATGTCACAACAGTTTTTAACAATATGATTTATATAATACTTTTAACAAATTTATTATCACATTTGACCTTTAAAAAAAATCACTTATTAAAACTTCAACAACACGTCTATCTAAACGCAAACTATCGATATTTCACAAACCTGACGCAAGGCGAGGTGTCCCCACTAGTTAATTATCTATAATCTATAATATAAATATAAATTAATACTTTGCGAATAATAACATTTTAAAACCAAGTAAGGCGGCTTTGAGACTAGTACATCAGATAGTTCAAATAATCATACGCAGAGGCGAAGCCAGGAATACAGAATAGGGGATGCTTACGGACAGTGGCGGAAGCAGTATTTTTTTTCACCGGGGGCAAAAAAAATTAAAACCGTATCAATTTTTTAGTCAAAATATGGAGGTTTTTGGACAAAAATTAGAGGCTTTTAGGCAAATTATGAAGGTTTTGGGGTAAATTTTGGAGAATTTTGAACAAAATTTGACGATTTTAGAGGAAAATATGTAGGTTTTTGAGAAAAAAAAATGGTTATAATAATAAAGTTAAATATATATAAACAATAAAGGTTTAATGAACTAAAGAAACTTTGAAAAGAAAAACAATTACTCCGTAGACTAGAACTAGACTCACAAAATTAGTGAATCGTCTTTAACTCTTTATCGTAATTACACGCTTAAATCACTATATTCTTCATTAGATATGTGTATAATATAACGTTAAGAGGAAAAATAAATTTTAATTAGAGGCTTATATTATACTCCGTAAAACTTAGGGAGTAAATACATTTTGATGATATTAAATAAATAAATATTAGAAAGTGGAGACAGGAACTAACTGATACAAGTCCAAAAAATTTACGGAGTATAAAGTCTATAACAATTTTTAAGGAGAAAATTAACTTTAACTAGGGATTGATAATTAAATAGCAAACTTTAAGAGGACCGAAATGATCTATAGGTAAAAATAGGAGAGTGAAAACTGAAATATAATAAAGATATTGGTACTTGTGTCATCTTCCTCATCCACCATCTACAATTGAACTAAAAAACTCCATTAAAGTAGAATTCTGAAATCTCGATTTTTTGAAAAGCAAACTATAGGGGATGCTTGAATCTTGAAAATATTTTTTCTCCATTGAAATACAAATTATATAGTGTATACAGAAACATGATTAGGGGATGCTTGACACCCCAAGCATCCCTACTAGCTCCGCCATTGATCATACGACCCTTGTCACTTCATATTAAAATTAGGTTTTTAACTTTTTGACAAAAAACAATAACGACTAATCTGTCACAATAATGACCATTATTACTAAATTTCTTTTGGGAGAAAACACTATAAATGATTATTGATACCGTACGGTTTGTGGAATATAATTTGAGTAATTATCAGTCTATCAAAATCTGTGATAGATTCACCATAATTTTGCGTCTTTAGTTTGTGTGATATACAAAAAAAAAAAAAAAAAAAAAAAAAAAAAAAAAAAACTTTGAAAGCATAAACAGGATGAATTAATCAAAATATTTAATTAAAATATCATTGTCCATTATATATACAAACGGTAGTTGAATTATAAGTCATAATTTCTTCTTTTCTTGTAATCCAACGTGCATTACAAGAGATTGCATGTAGCAATTGCCAGTTGTGTTGATAATTAATCATGGTACGTAAAACAAGTCGACAAATAATTCATGAAATTTCATTTCATTGAAAAGATAGCAAACAAATTAATTTATCAAATAGTAATACATATTTTCGTTTTAATTTTGTGGGGTACCTACTAATCGATTATGGGTCAAGCTTTATTGCATGGTTTGATCTCGTGAGGGTGTCCATGAAAGAAAAGGATCGTTATGGTACGTATTTAGGTGCTACCTTATGTTATATTTGGAGATTTCGTAACGATGTTCTCTTTGTCACAAGATCGGTGAAGAACAAACACTTTTTTGATTTTATATGTATTGTTTCTTATAATTGGACATGTAGTCTTAGTAATCATTTTGTACGGTGTGACAATTAGCTAATGAAGCCGTTGTAAGTTTGGTTGTTCCCCCGGCCCCAAACTTCTCGTTAGGGCATCGATAATAAAATTTTTACGTACAAAAAAAAAAAAATCCCTCGTTCTCTTTCTTTTATAGGATAACAGTTCCTTTTAAATAATCAAAAATAATAAGCTAAATTTCTCTTTGGATAACAGTTTTTTTTTTTTAAATATGCTCTCAGATTGGCCCGAATTTTTTTTTGAACAGTAGTTGAAGGCGGGTTATGTAATTACCGGAGATGAACGCACGAGTGATTTAGTCCCCATTGGGTGATCCGAGCCGCTGTTAAAAAAAAAAAAAAGAAAGAAAGATAAATGATAGGTATGAGGTTGGGGGTAAAAGCAGTGTAATGACGACATTTATAAAACTGTGACTTAAATTGGGACGGATGAAATAGTATATACTTATCCTTGAAAAAAGTAACGACAACTTTTCATGTGGTAATGGTATTCGACTATAAACCTTGCTTAGTTAAAATTAGAATGATAACATTACTTATTTTTAATACACATGTTATAAACTATCTAATAGAAGCATTATTATATCTTATGAAACACACCGAATAATTTTAGAGCGCGAATACGTATGAAAGATAAATCGAATTCAACTAAAAAACTTAAGGATACTGTCATGGATCATTTGGAAATGTTGAAACACCATTATTGTTTACTCGGAGTCAGTTGTGGAACTTGAACCCGGCCATAAATAGAGCGAAATAAGTGAAAGAGGGTAAATACTAAAAAAAAATATTATTTTTAATAATTTTTTAGTGCAATTTCTTCTCTCTTTTTTATCAAGCTGGGGTGCTACCCTTTGGTTGCACTATGTTCCAACTTCCAACCCTACTCGGTGTTCAGAGGCGATTCTACTTGTATAGGTGTGAGGTCAAAGGACCTCACTACTTTGGAAATTTTTTATATGATGTATTCTTCAAATTGTATATGACACCACTAAATTTAAGTTTAGGACCTCATATATTTTAAAATTTAAGGTTTTTTTTAGAGGTAAACAACCACTAGAGTTCTCTTTAAATATTATTAAATTTTGAAAAAAATATTTAGGACCCCGTTGGATTTTCATCCTGGAGTCGCCACTGTCGGTGTTCCATGAGTATGAGTTATTTATTTGCAGCTTTTGTCTTTTTTTTCTTGATTTAAAATTTGCGGTAGTGATATAATCAACAAAGTTTTTGATAAATCTACGTACATTATGCATTACTCGTTTGCACTGTAGAATCCATTAATGCACAGAGTAAGTAAATTTAGCCAATACCTTGTTAATTTTATCATATCCTAAAATTCGAGATTGTAGAATCTAATGTTGAAACTCGTGACTTAAAGTTTTCTTCTTCTTTCTGTGGCCGCTCTTAGCGTTTTGCTAGAGAGTAGCTAGTAATATGATCTTAATCTTTCATTGTTATTATAAAAGTCTTAACAATATTAAAGTGATCCTTACAACTTGAAGTTGAGATTTTAAATGGGATAGTTATATGTTCATGGTTACTCACAATCTAAATCTTGCAGAATTTGTTGAGAAATTACGGTCTTACTAATTCCCACCACCCAGCCCAACAATAATAGTAAAGAAATAAAAACAATACACAACACAAGATTTAACGTGGAAACTCCAAAACAGGAGAAAAACCACCGGCCCCCAAAGAGAGTAATACACTATATCACAAATTGTTACAATGATATAGACGACTCTCTTAAGCCAACTACACTCTCCAAAATATTTAACTAATACAACTCTCAAACAAAGGTAAGAAAGAAAGAAATAATCAAATACTTAAAGTGTATTGATTGGTGCAAATTGGAATGAAGACTTAGCCCTCCTTTTATAACCAAGTCACCTACCTCCAACTTTCTCCTCCCACCTATGTGGGATAACATCCTTCACAAAGTAACCATATCAATTTTTCTATCAAAAAATAAAACCAACAAATCTCCACCTTTTTGATAGAAAAAGATAACCATACTTTAACATTATAAGGATAACCGATATAGATGCTTCCTCTATGAAAACTTCAAGATCCTCATCTTCATGCCGATGACATTATCTCCCAAGAGACAAAACTTGCATCTTTATCGAACATTGTCTAAACCGACAATCATTGTCATCACAGACAATCATAACTCTTAACAAGAATTATCATACTCCACCATTAGGAGTATAGCACTTAGAATATCACATTCCAAGCATTTCCCATCGGCACATGTTGTTAAACAACCAGCTGAAACTTTATGGTGCAACTTCCCTGTTTGGCTTTCCCGAAAGTCCCATCAGCTACAACATCAGTTTCCACCACACAACCTGCATCAACGCCAAACCAATGCCCATGTGTAATTGTGGAACCGCTAACGAACATCTCTTTCCACGGTGGCGCGGACACACAATGAGGATGGTGTGACTTCAGAGGAATTCGTCACTCTCCGTAACAACGGAGACATCATTAGCGCATTTAGAGCCATTTACCGAATTAGCTCCACCTGGACAATTAACCCTTACATGCCCAGTCTTCTCGCACCTCCAGCATACCAGATTCTTCCCAGAGTTTCTCTTTCGCCTATCCGAACACAACACTATCGTATCTCCTGATGACGAGACTCCGTTACCTTCCAGTCTTTTCTCCTCGGATAGGAGCTTGCTAGTAACGTCTTCAAACTTCAGAGTTTTCTTCCCATACATCAAAATAGGTTTCATGTGTTCATAAGACGATCATAAAGATAACATCAACCACAAAGCTTTATCTTCATCATCCGTTTTAACTCCAATAGCCTCCAGTTATGAAACAATACCGTTAAGAATACTTAGATGATCTGAAATCTTTGAACCCCCATCCATATGCAGAGTATGAAATTGTTCTTTAAGACACAACCGATTTGAGATGCCCTTGCCCTGGTACAACTGCTCTAGTTTAACCCAAAGCTCCTTTGCCGTTGATAACCCGTGCACATTTGCAAGCACGTTCTTTGCAAGACACAAACGAATCGCACTTGCTGCCCTCAAATCCATATCATCCCATTCTTCTTCATCGAACTTACTGCTAGAATCACTGCCGGGAACAAAGGTGGGTTTACCTTTCAATGCCTTGTGTAACACGGACTGAATCAACACATCCTTGACTTGAACCTGCCATAAGCCAAAATTGATCATTCCATCAAATTTCTCTACATCAAACCTCATTGGACTGAACTTCGACATCGTATCCGTATCCTATAAACAACACTTTCTCTGATTTTGCTCAGGTTTCGAATAGCCAAAAGATGTAGCAGGTAGCCAGGACCCTTTAAATCGGAAATCCACAACTCGCCACTAACAAATCCAACTATTACTATGAATCAGAAAAATATTGTCTAACCAGATACCCTATACGATCAATAGAACACGTTTCTGATGTGGACGATCCACTCCCGTGGCAACCACAGAGCATACTCCGACTCCTATAACCGAAACCCCCGTCAAACCTGACGCTCTGATACCAGTTGTTGGGAAATTACGGTCTCACTAATTCCCACCACCCAGCCCAACAATAATAGTAAAGAAATAAAAACAATACACAACACAAGATTTAACGTGGAAACTCCAAAACAGGAGAAAAACCACCGGCCCCCAAAGAGAGTAATACACTATATCACAAATTATTACAATGATATAGACGACTCTCTTAAGCCAACTACACTCTCCAAAATATTTAACTAATACAACTCTCAAACAAAGGTAAGAAAGAAAGAAATAATCAAATACTTAAAGTGTATTGATTGGTGCAAATTGGAATGAAGACTTAGCCCTCCTTTTATAACCAAGTCACATACCTCCAACTTTCTCCTCCCACCTATGTGGAATAACATCCTTCACAAAGTAACCATAGCAATTTTTCTATCAAAAAAATAAAACCAACAGAATTTGGGTCCAAGAACTTGATGAAAAGGTAACAATTGAAGCTACATCTGATGACACATAGAAGAATACAATTCTCTTCTTCATCCCAATAGATGCCCCGTCCCTAATTCACCTGTAAAGTCTCCAATAGATGATCAGATTCAAGTTTTCAGCAGCCATGCACCGGCGGTTCATTCCTCCCCTGTTGTTGTTACTCCATTGATCGATTCAAATGTTGACGTTGACCTCGATTCAAAGTGTCTTCTTCAAAAACCCAATTAGTTTCCAACACAATTCCAATTACTCATGTCGTTGAACAAGATAATGTTCAATGTATTGATAAAGAATGTCGAACTTATTATGGGTCTATTCATAAAAGAGGTGACAAAGTTAAACCAACTAAGGATAAGGGTATTCCACCCACATCCGCTTCAAAAAAGGCGATAGAAAGGGTGCAAAGTGTGGCCGAGGTTACAACGAATAACTCACCTATATTTGACACGGTTAGTGAACTCAGAAATAACAAGGAACAAGGGTCATTTTTTGGTATCCGTTTAGTTATTAAAGAGACTGTAGTGGAAAGGAAAAACAAAATGACTTATACGGAGGAACTTCAAAATTTTGATAATTTGATGAAAAATTTGGCCGCGGAAGAGTTGCCAACCAAGTTGTCAAAAGCATGAGGCGAGTACACGTTGAGTGGTGCATTAGACAGAGGTCGCGTTTTCATGAATTTCAAGTCGGTCATGTAAGAAAGTTTTTAGATTGAGGTGTCCATTATAGAGAGAAACTCTTCTGGCACAATGTATAAGTTTTTGATTAACTTATCATCATTTTTAGATGTTTCCTTGTGCATTGCAGTGCACTTTGTGTTTCAAGTTGGGTAATCATGCTCAAAGTTCATGTTTAGGCGAATTTAGCTTCTTTCATTGTGGTCTATATGGTTTTCAAGTTTCAAGTTGATCTCGATGGGTTTATCATTGTGGAGAGTTTATGAAGATCCCGTTCCGTAGCCTCATATCAAAAAGTTGTCAATGGTCCATTGTTGCAATCGTTTCGTTTGTGATTTTAGAATAGGGGCACTTTTCAATTGTTTCAAAAGGACCCATTTGTTAGTTTTGATTGTTCAAATAGACTTTATGCGCCTTTTTGGAATACTCAAACGGTTGTATTCTTGATTTTCATCTTTGTGATGAATTATCCTTATTTATTATATATATTATCATTTTTCGCCGAAAAAATAGTGTGTGTAAGTTTTCATATAAAGAACATACAATTTACTGATAAAAGTTCTTAATTTGTTGTTAATGTGTATAAAATGGTGGTACATAGCAACAGTGGTAACTTTATGATCAAAAATCAAAGGGATTATGAGTATTGATGGATTATGTCTTATCAAGTATCTCTTTACTCTTTAAGTAAAGGTTATTTGTAGAGCCTTGCATATTTGACACTCACATATTTTTCGTATATGTTATATTACATTATATTGTTATATGCTTTATTTACCTATATATATCGTATTGGAGTATACATTATTCATGGTAAAGTTTCTATTTTATCAACTTTACTTGTATATTTTTATTTCACATATCGGATTTCATGGTTCTTTCTGGTCGGAGGTCCCTAGGAAGCAGCCTCTCTGCTCTACAGAATAGGGAGGGACGACTTCCTCTACCTGGGGACCGATAGGTATCCTGAGTAGAAGAATGACTTCCCTTTTACTTTAGGGTAGAGGAAAGGACTGTCTACATCTAACCTCCCCCATACTCCACTTTAGTGGAATTGGGTAATGTTGTTGTTGTTGTTGTTATTTGTAGAGCGTATTGATTTTTAATTTTTTATGCTTAATTTATTTACTAACTAATGTACTTCTTTATATGATTTTAATGTAGTGATTAAGATTTTGAGTATTGATGATGAAAATGTTGTTGTATGTTCGTGTTTTAATTTCTTATAAAGGGTAATTAAGAAAAGGGTAATTAAGAAACTTGAGGTATATATGTTTGAGTTCAAATGTGTATTTTTATTTGTTTATTAAATCATATATAAACTTATGATGAAATGCACAAAATATATATGAATGAGTTTTTTGGTGTTGTGTAGAATATTACAACCAGGCATGCAATAAGTATTTGTTTTGACCCATTTATATATTTACCTAACTAGCTTAAGGCCCGCAAAATTGCGGGTTTCGACAATAAAAAATACAAATAAATATATTATTTATGAGCACATAAATGAAATCGTCAAAAATTTTGTATAATAAAAAATCAAGGCAAAACATGACGTTGAACAAAATTGTAGATACCAATTAAGTCTTATCAAAAGACTGAATATAACCGAAGTTTCAACTGCTTAAAAAAAGATAATTGATAACTTCACGTCGAATATATAGTTGTAGTCTTAATTTTTATATAATAGACCACAATAACAACAACAACAAAACCCAATACTACATGAGTGGTGTATGGGGAGGTGAGATGTAGACAATCCTTCCCCTATCCGAGAATAAAGACAAGTCATTTCTCCACCAGAGTGAAACACTCTCAAGAGTAGAGAAAATCACCCCTCTCTTTATTCGACGGATAAAGAGATTGCTTCCGAGAGGACCTCCGGCCTTTAAGTAGGAATTTTTTTTTTAAAATAAATTAAAAATACAAAATAAAAATAATAATAGACGTCGTGAAAATGGTAGAATCAAAATTTCCATAGGTTTTAAATCCTGCCTTGAATTTAATTTAGGCTCTAAAAGTCACTCAAGTCGCCAATAATAGACCATTATCCTTTAACTAAGTATTTCTCAAAGGAAGTTCACATAGATTACTTAATGCAACGAATCGTTTAAAGTAGTCATTTAGTGTCAACATTGAAGTAACTGAATGATCCATTGATCCGATCTTATATTCATATCTTTCATCCATTCAAACTTCACATTTCAACCTCTTGAAAAAGTGCAACTCCCTTAATGAAAATTCAATTTCTTGTAATATACACACCTAAACCGATTCTCCATTGGATTTATCCTAATTCTTCTCATAGGTACTATTGGTAACTGAACCAGTTAATGATCCAACTGCACCAATTCTTGTCCCATAATATTGTAGTCTTTTCCAAAAAATTTCATATTCTTTAGTCACTCATGTTGGACACCCACTTTTATTAGATACTCAACCAATTAAATTCACTGTAGATCTTTTATTTACATTTAATCCATTTAACCCAGCATTTTGACCAAATTATATGATATCTTGCTATTAAGGTCCTTAGGAAGAAGTGCATTGGTGGTTTAAAATTCCTTATATAGAGATAAAACATTATATTTCAAGCTCATGTAGACACATCTCAAGTTATCCCATCTTAAAAACAAACCCATAAAAATTTAAAATGTTTTACTGGTTACTTAACCACCAATTTAACTACAAATATAAGAGCCAACTTAATACACAAGCTCTTATATGCTCTTCTTACATGTATCTTCTTTGTAAACTATGGTACTACGTATATAACATTTCCAACACTTTGCCTTTCAAAAAAAAAAAATAAATAAATAAAATAAAATATATAACATTTCCAACATTGCACAACTAAAATTAGAAAGCTTAAGGATCACATATCTCAAATAACCCGATTTAATCAGTATAAAGCTATTAAAGTTTAAGCCAAAATAATCTCACACTAAGGGGGAAAAGTAATACTTAAGGTGTGTTTGTTTACCTCTTAATTGAATGGTTCAGTGCTGAATGTTGAACCATTCAGCATTCATTGTGTTTGTTTTTTACCTCTGAATTATAGATGGTGCTGAATGGTTCATCATTCAGTGTTGAACAATTCAGAGCTAGAAGTGTCTCTTAACCATTAACCACCTAAATGTTAAGTAATGTAATATGTTCATTAAATTATGTCAAGAACACTTATTAAACAACTATATTCTAGTCTTTATTAATGTCAACGGTTAATAAGGAAATTTTACATCATTCAAATTATTTGTTCAAATTTATTATCAAACATGTTATTTTCATTCAGAATCAACTTCATTCAGAATCTTTGAATCATTCAGATTATGAACTATTTATCGCTAAATCATTCAGTTTTATCAATCGCACCCTTAATAAGAAGTTTAGAGAAAACTATTACGTTTTGTAACCTCCTTTCCAAGAACCTATATAATGGGGACTGGATAAGTTTGACGGCTTGCTCAGTCTAGTTGACCGTTAAAATGTAATATATCCATTAAATAAAATAACATACATAGAAGTAAAAGGATAGAAGTAAAAGGAGAATGATAACCTAGAGAAGTGAGCATGGTGCAAATGGTTCGAGCAACCATGGTAATATCTTTACTAACAAAGACCATATAACATAGATAGGTACAAACAACTGAAGGCATCAACTCAACAATATTAATCCATAATTTCACAAGTTGTAAAAGAATGATTTAAGTTACACCATTTGATAAACAACTCAACAAACAATAAAGTGTTCAAGTTTTCAGAAAAACAACTCAACAACCAATTATTTAATGCCATTCCTCTCAATAACCTACGGGATTTTCAAGTCCTACTTGGTGTAAATAACAGTGAACAAGAGAGACTCAAGACCTAATGTCGATTACTAACTACTTAGATAAATGAGTAAGATTCTGCCAGTGAACCTAAATGTTTTTTTGTAAGTTTTGTTCCCTTATTGCACATACTGCCCGTGAAACATCCTGCATAGCACATAGAAGTATTGTTCATAAAGTCAATAAAACAACTTACTGTATTTAACCCTGGAGCCCATCCTGCTAGCATCTGCAATAAATTCAAGAATTGTGCATGGGTGAACACATACCGAATTGATCAGTTGAACAAAAATACTTACTGTATTTTTGACTTTATTTAGTCAAATATATATAATGTAGCAACACGTCGCTGCAAATGTCGCCGTAAATGAAATTAGCATTTACTTCCCTTTTCTTTTAAACAAAAAAGAGGGTCAAAGTGTGAATATTTGATTGTGGTGGCATTTCGACATTAAGTGTCACCATAATTGATATGTCTACCGTGAGTCCAGTGTGTTTGTCGACACACTGGATATGTCTGCAGCTGCAAATTTAGCATCTATAGTCCAGTGTGTATGTACCGTGAGTCGACATGTCTACAAATGGGTCTATTATGGCTACATTCTGTCGCCGTATTAGACCCGATATGTTGTAGTAATATGCATGAGACAAACATTTGGATATTGTAACTAAAATATAACTTGACAAATAAGACTCCCAGTAGTACTAAACGATGTTCAAGTGAGGGAAAAGGATTCTGTGACGACCCAAAAATTTTCGACCAAATTTAAACTTTAATCTTTATATTATTCCGACACGATAAGCAAAGTTTGTTAAGTTAAATCACAAGAATTTTAAACTGTGTTCATACATTCATTATAACCTCGACCAAATTTCGACGATTCACGAACCGTTATATATAAATAGATATGTATATGTATATATATATTATAACTTAAGAATATTAATAAAGTATTAAACGTATAATACTTTACACGAACTTACTTGTTTCAATATGATTTTCGACGAAATTAAAAAAATATATATTAAATGATTGAATTATCAGAAACATTGAATTATGATTACAAGTCTCTGTTGAGAGTTCCACTATGATTTGAGAAAATCTATTCCTCTTAACGATATTCAGAATAATTTGTAAAGCTATTTATAAATAAAAACAAAAAGTGTCATTTACGAAAGTTAGACAAAAGTTAGTGGAGAATTGGTTTCCATAATATTCTATTAATCTATTTTCAAATGTACAAAGACGTTTTCAGTTTAAAAAGAACTTTATTATTAAAACGTATATAACTTTTATAAATATCTAGAATCACTTTTGACAACTCATTACTTAACCAGTATAATAAATATAACGATATTTATATTTTATTTCATTAAATATATATAACAATTTAAATTAATATTATATATATTTATACGCGTATTATACATACATAGTTTTTATACTTTTACTATACTTTAACTTTACCTTTACTTTACTTTTACTTTACTTTAACTTTAATAATTCACTTTAATAATTCATACTTTAATAATTCACTTTAATAATTCATACTTTAATAATTCACTTTAATAATTCATACTTTAATAATTCACTTTAATAATTTATACTTTAATAATTCACTTTAATAATTCATACTTTAATAATTCACTTTAATAATTCAAAAATCTATTATAAATAGAATTCAATAGGTTTCATTATTTCATAGAAACTTGAAAATATATTTCTCTAAACTCTCTCAATCGATTTATATATATATATATATATATATATATATATATATATATATATTTGCTATGTATTATTTCAAGATATTATTAGTATACATAAAATATTACGACGGAGTGCTGTCCGAGTGATTTCAAAATAGTTTTTTTGAATGAGTCGAAGCTAAGGAAATTATGGGTTATAGCTATGGAGGTGATGGGTATGGTTCATGGGTATGCTCGTGAGGTCAGTCTAGTGTTTTGTCATCTCCGTTGCGTCTACGTACTTTCCTGCAATATTGAATCTCAATATTGATACGTCGTGAATCCGAGGCCAACCTTACACTTGTTAAATGACGTTATATGTATTTTTACTACGAAATACAGTATTGTGAGTTTCATTACTCCCTTTTTATATATATTTTTGGGCTGAGAATACATGCGCTGTTTTATAAATGTTTTACGAAATAGGCACAAGTACTAAAACTAATTCTATGTGGGTTTAAACCAGAAATATACCCTTAGCTTGGTAACATTAAACTACTTGTCTATGTACGGTAGGCGTGAATCCTAAAGATAGATCTATTGGGCCTGACAAACCCCATCCTGACTATGGAATGCTTTAGTACTTTGAGGTTATTTTAAACACACCTGATCCGGTGTACTTCAGAGGGTAAAACATGAACGTTAAGGCTTGTTACCGGGTGCCTACAACTTATAGAATACTTTTATACACTTGCGAGTGTACATATATTTATAAACGGAAATGTTGTGGTCTATTAATATATTGAAATGATTGTTATGATAAACCTATGAACTCACCAACCTTTTGGTTGACACTTTAAAGCATGTTTATTCTCAGGTATTAAAGAAATCTTCCGCTGTGCATTATCTCATTTTAAGGATATTACTTGGAGTCATTCATGGCATATTTTGAAAGACGTTGCATTCGAGTCATTGAGTTCATCAAGATTATTATTAAGCCAATTATAGTTGGATGTATTATGAAATGGTGTGCATGCCGTCAACTTTCGTTGTAAAGAAAGTTTGTCTTTTAAAAACGAATGCAATGTTTGTAAAATGTATCATATAGATGTCAAATACCTCGCGATGTAATCAACTATTGTGAATCGTTTATAATGTATATGAACGGGTCCTTTCAGTTGGTATCAGAGCGGTGGTCTTAGCGAACCAGGTCTGCATTAGTGTGTCTAACTGATAGTCATTAGGATGCATTAGTGAGTCTGGACTTCGACCGTGTCTGCATGTCAAAAGTTTTGCTCATCATTTTTGTCGGAAATTACCTGCTTATCATTCATAGTCTAGACACATCTTATTGCATTGATTGCATGAATAGTGTATAGACAAAATTCATATCTTAGCGTATCTGCTAATTCATATCTTAGCGTATCTGTTACTGTAAACTTTGCCTGACATATTCTGTAAATTCCTCCGTAATCTACGAAACCTTTTGCTCTATATAATTAGAATACCACCCGATAGCCGGAAAATTATTTCATATCGAAAAATTCTTTATTCAATCGTACGAAATGGAATTTGTCATTAGTTCAAGTCCCTCGGATTCCGAAATGGAATCCCACTCAAGTTCCGAAAGCAGTGTGACCGGAATGGATCAACCAATTAGTCATCATCTATTCTGGATGAATTGGGGATGGGTTCATAGCCTCCTTAATCATTGGAGACAAGAAGAAGGTGATCCCTTCCATCCACCACATTGCCCTCTTGGCGAAGAACCTGAAGCACTTACCGGCGAACCTATCCGAAACACCATTTTCTCTCTTATTTCTAGAGTATCTCATCACGATTACATACTACACCAAATTCTAGATTTTATTTATCCGTTCGTCCGAACCTACAATCACCCCGGTGTAATAGAAGAAGTCAACGAGCTTCGCGCTCGGGTAGTGGCTTTGGAGAATATGGTGCAAAGGTTACAAACACCAGCAGCAGCATCAACAGCATAAACAGTACCACCATCAGCAACACCAACAGTACCATCACCACCACCAACAACAACATCCACATCCCACACCGCAACATCACAATCTGTATCTCAAACATCAACGTCATACGCCCTGTAAATATCCAGGTATATCAACAACAACAAACGATGAAGTATTAATTCATAAACTTCATTGAAGAGATATCTCTACGGCAGTTATGTAATCTCCAAAATCTTAGAGATTATTTAATTCTGACCATAAATCGGATGAGTGAACGGAGATGGTAGAGTAGAAATTTTGATCGAAAATGGTGTACGATTTACAAGCTAGAATTGTTTTACCAACAGCATCAACAGGACCGTAGCAACATCAACACAGTCAGTGCCGTCAGTATCGTCAGAATCAACAGCACCTGTAACATCACAAACTTTGTCAGTTCAAGAATCATTGTGGACATCATTACGAATCAACAACAAATATATTGTATCAACGAGTTATAAAGTATTAACTCATTTCCAATCGAAAGATTTATATGTATATTTTATATGTATAAATTTTTAAACCATAATAAATCTTCCCGTACTAAGCTATTATGTGTGAATCTTAACTACTCAGTTAATTCATAATACAAATATGCAATGATGTACGTCCTTCGTCCGCAACTTAACCATCGTTAATTACTATCTCTGTCTCAATTCAATAAAAATCCAATTCATAATAAATCAAGTGTATTATTCAAATATATGTTTGATTTTACACTTTCATCATCAATGTACTCGAAACTTTTCAAATAACATCATTCGTACCTTGCGAAGTTCACAAGAATTTCACGAAAACCAACAAATAACAAAGTAATGATTCATAATTTCAATATTATTGAAGAAATACTTATGCAATTTATAAAGTTTTAGGGATTACTCAATTCTAGTTCCAACCATAAAACAAATGAGTTTAATTTAATATTAACTCATTAAATCTATATTACATCTAAAGAAAATATACACATATATTTTCATAAAGACTGTAATAAACTTCTTTTGCACAAAATATTAACTGTGAATTTTTTTAACGGGTAGGTAATACCCGAGAGAATATATTCACAATTAATATATTACATTTTTCGAAACTGATTCAGCAATCATCAACTATACTCCCTACTTTCACAACAAAATCCATTCTTTCATATAAATCAAAACAATCATACTCATTCAAATTCAATTACATATTCTGATTTTGAAATCGCATAATTCAATTCGAAATATAACCATTATCATCACTCTTAGATTCCTATATCTTTCAAAGCTATACTTTGACTTCAAAACTGTGTTAGAACATCATATGTATTAACAATTACAATATGTGCTCAAACCTTTTGAAATTCCTGAAGACACTTCAACTAAGGAACAATCGAGATGATGATCCAACCACATGTTACCCATAGTTATACACCTGAAAAATTCTCAAAACCCAAGTCATAATTCGACACGTATCCGTGTTAGACCCTTTGGCATTTACTAGCTAAAATAACTTTTCAATTCCGTTTCAAAATAGACAGTTTTGTCACAGCTCCAGCAAGTCAACTTCGACTTCTCAATTAAAACAGTCTTATTATAACCTCGATAGATACGTTGCCCTTTCGCCAACGTTACAGGGGAATCGTTTATATTCACCACATTAGCAATAAACTTACCAACAACTTCACTGATCTTTGACTTTCCAAAAAAACAAAAAAATCATTATAATTATCGAAACCCTATCATATACTCATTCGTACCTTATAACAATAATTGCCATACCAATTATTGAGAATCAGCAATCAGTATTTTAAAACCTCACAGCATGTCTACATCAACAATTACATATACACACAACGTCTACCTCTAAGACTTACATTCTTTGAATGAGAAATTTCTGAAAAACACCCTAAACTGCGAACCAGTTCTCGAAATTTTGAAAAATGCTGATGAAGCAACAAAAACTGTAAACGACCTTAACAGTAAAAAGTTGGATGATAAAGGATAGTATATTAGCAAAGCTTAGAAAAAGAGAAGCTTTGGAACTAGAAAACGGATTGAGCAAAGTATGAAGGAGGCTGTGGACAAATCACAAAGGCTGAACCTGCCTTCAAAGAATCCAAATGATTCAGTACTTGCTGAAGTCATTAACGAATACCTTGCTCCTGACTCTAAACCCCTGCGAATAATATCCTTCATCATCCTCTGATATTAGACATTCTAAAATATCATCGTATCTTTCATTATAAATATCATCCATAATTCTGAAGATATTTTTACAATTATTCTTATCTGAAATCATTTACCTCTTCGCGCTATCTGTATTATATCATAAAAGAAACTATTTTAGTTTCTAAATTCTGAAACATTCGAGTTTAAAATAGGAATATTCTTGAAGAAGTGTTGGGAGCTGAAGCATGAGTTAGTATAATATAATGACACTTGATCAACGTGATTATATTACAGTAATTCATGCTGAGTTTCTAAATGGAACATGATGATTCACAGATCATAACGTCATCATGTGCTATGTTACACGACTCTGGTATTCTCTTTGATCTCTAAATATCAAGAAAATATTTCTTGATGATTCGGCCTTTTTCGAGGTATTCTGGTAATTTGACAAGTCAAGATCGTGCCATTACAATTTCCTTCCTAGAACATTAACAATGTTCATTCCGAAATTTATATCTGCGAATTCTGGACCATTACAAGCGGTGCTTAATCGCAAGAAGAAGAAATGAAAGGACAAAGCTCCGAACTAGAAATGGGAGTATAAATTATAGCAAATAGAAGAGAGCATTAACTGTGGATGACAATGATTATAGAAGAAGCAAGGACTTTGAAATATAAGGGAAGATATAAAACCCAACAACAACCCAGAAATCACAAACCGTATATATCAATGCATATAGCAATATAAAGACACGGGAGAACTAAAAACACTATAAAACCAAGAGTATAGTAGAAGTAAATAGATTCTTCCGGAGGCAGATGAAAAAGAAGAGCGATAGATATGAAAGTGAGGAGAATATCAAGAATCAGCACTGGATGAAGCATATTGACAAATACTTTAAAATATGGGTTGAGAAGGTGTGAGTTGTAAGAAAACAAATGAGGTGGATTTATAGTGAAATATCCGACAGAGAAATCAAAATGGATTATCGCATTAATTCGAAGAGGATCATAATTTCCTTAATCGCCGAATAATCAAATCCAATATAGATTACAAAGATTTTCTTTTCGGAGATCAATCGTGATGACATCAAAAGATACGACGAATCACTATTATCTTATTTCATTCATTTACGATAACTTCACTCACACGCTTCGAGTAATCGAATTATTTTATCCATTCTTTTTGAACATGATAAAACTCTATAATCGTTATAATAACATTCTCATTGTTAGTCATGATGACCTCTATCAAATTTCGGGGACGAAATTTCTTTAACGGGTAGGTACTGTGACGACCCGAAAATTTCCGACCAAATTTAAACTTTAATCTTTATATTATTCCGACACGATAAGCAAAGTTTGTTAAGTTAAATCACAAGAATTTTAAACTGTGTTCATACATTCATTATAACCTCGACCAAATTTCGACGATTCACGAACCGTTATATATAAATAGATATGTATATGTATATATATATTATAACTTAAGAATATTAATAAAGTATTAAACGTATAATACTTTACACGAACGTACTTGTTTCAATATGATTTTCGACGAAATTAAAAAAATATATATTAAATGATTGAATTATCAGAAACATTGAATTATGATTACAAGTCTCTGTTGAGAGGTCCACTATGATTTGAGAAAATCTATTCCTCTTAACGATATTCAGAATAATTTGTAAAGCTATTTATAAATAAAAACAAAAAGTGTCATTTACGAAAGTTAGACAAAAGTTAGTGGAGAATTGGTTTCCATAATATTCTATTAATCTATTTTCAAACGTACAAAGGCGTTTTCAGTTTAAAAAGAACTTTATTATTAAAACGTATATAACTTTTATAAATATCTAGAATCACTTTTGACAACTCATTACTTAACCAGTATAATAAATATAACGATATTTATATTTTATTTCATTAAATATATATAACAATTTAAATTAATATTATATATATTTATACGTGTATTATACATACATAGTTTTTATACTTTTACTATACTTTAACTTTACCTTTACTTTACTTTTACTTTACTTTAACTTTAATAATTCACTTTAATAATTCATACTTTAATAATTCACTTTAATAATTCATACTTTAATAATTCACTTTAATAATTCATACTTTAATAATTCACTTTAATAATTCAAAAATCTGTTATAAATAGAATTCAATAGGTTTTATTATTTCATAGAAACTTGAAAATATATTTTTCTAAACTCTCTCAATCGATTTATATATATATATATATATATATATATATATATATATATATATATATATATATAAATATTTGCTCTGTATTATTTCAAGATATTATTAGTATACATAAAATATTACGACGGAGTGCTGTCCGAGTGATTTCAAAATAGTTTTTTTGAATGAGTCGAAGCTAAGGAAATTATGGGTTATAGCTATGGAGGTGATGGGTATGGTTCATGGGTATGCTCGTGAGGTCAGTCTAGTGTTTTGTCATCTCCGTTGCGTCTACGTACTTTCCTGCAATATTGAATCTCAATATTGATACGTCGTGAATCCGAGGCCAACCTTGCACTTGTTAATTGACGTTATATGTATTTTTACTACGAAATACAGTATTGTGAGTTTCATTACTCCCTTTATATATATGTTTTTGGGCTGAGAATACATGCGCTGTTTTATAAATGTTTTACGAAATAGGCACAAGTACTAAAACTAATTCTATGTGGGTTTAAACCAGAAATATACCCTTAGCTTGGTAACATTAAACTACTTGTCTATGTACGGTTGGCGCGAATCCTAAAGATAGATCTATTGGGCCTGACAAACCCCATCCTGACTATGGGATGCTTTAGTACTTCGAAGTTATTTTAAACACACCTGATCCGGTGTACTTCAGAGGGTAAAACATGAACGTTAAGGCTTGTTACCGGGTGCCTACAACTTATAGAATACTTTTATACACTTGCGAGTGTACATATATTTATAAACGGAAATCTTGTGGTCTATTAATATATTGAAATGATTGTTATGATAAACCTATGAACTCACCAACCTTTTGGTTGACACTTTAAAGCATGTTTATTCTCAGGTATTAAAGAAATCTTCCGCTGTGCATTAGCTCATTTTAAGGATATTACTTGGAGTCATTCATGGCATATTTTGAAAGACGTTGCATTCGAGTCATTGAGTTGATCAAGATTATTATTAAGCCAATTATAGTTGGATGTATTATGAAATGGTGTGCATGCCGTCAACTTTCGTTGTAAAGAAAGTTTGTCTTTTAAAAACGAATGCAATGTTTGTAAAATGTATCATATAGATGTCAAATACCTCGCGATGTAATCAACTATTGTGAATCGTTTATAATGTATATGAACTGGTCCTTTCAGATTCAATTACAATTTCACACACTATCACTTACTTTCAAGAGCTGTAGGGTTCCACTCAATCTATTATAACTTCATTTGTTTCAATTCTCTTTGAAACCCTAAACAAAAAAGATCTGAATAAAATCTCAATCTTTTGTCAACACCTTTTTTCTACAAAAAATACTGATGCACTCTGTAAGTTCTAATTCCCAATAAAGCAGTAAATCTTTTGCAAGCAAATTGACCCACCTATTTTGCCACCACAAAAATAAATCATAACTTTTAAAGAAAATTTACAGACCTCGGATGACACGAAGAGGAGTCTGAACAACATAGTCAACATGTGGATCTTGAAGCAACTGTTTGTCGAACTGATTTGACCATCTAATTTGGCTACACATTTGTAGCCCAAGTAACTGCTGAACTTTAGAGTCAAGTGATTTACATAATTACCCGCAATTTTGAAGGTCGATTCAGACATGGCTCAGGGAATCCATAGCACGAGAATGTACTGAAAAACTTAATTTCTGCTTTTCAAGTTGAACATTAGCTTTATTAAAGACCGTAAAAAGATAAAAATACAAAATTTAAGGTAAAGTAAAAACGGTTCACACGTACAACTTGATTAACCTAAACATGACCAATATAAGAAAGCCCGTAAACCAATAAATAAAAAGGCTAATTTATTAATAAAAGAAAATATCTTAAGGCCATTTAAGTCTTCCAGTATAATATTAAAAAAATTACTCCATCTCTTCTGAGAATTTACTATACATCCTTTGTGACGATCGCTCCAAATCCACTTGGACGAACACGTCACTCATCGATTTCATTGCGAGGTATTTGACCTCTATATGATACGTTTTGTAAAGATTGCATTCTTTTGAGAAGGCACACCATAAATGAATATTTAAATCAAAGGTTTTCGACATCTGATGATTTCTACATATAGACAATCACCGTAATATAATAGTTTACAATAATACTTCTGTTGACAATGCAGTCAAAATAAGATAGACGGTGATGATTTGTGAATGCAACATTTTCTTGAATAAAGCATGTATGACTCCATGCACATATCTTGTATAACATATAAGCAAACAGTAGAAGACTTCTAGGAAACCTGAGAATAAACATGCTAACAAGTGTCAACATAAAGGTTTGTGAGTTCATAGTTTTAATGTTTTGCATAATCCGTACATAAAGGTGGATCACAAGATTTTAGTTGTTTCATCCAGAAATGTTTATCAAAATATTCTACAAGATTGAGCATCCTGGTAAATAAGCTTTAACGTTATAATAAGTACCCCTGTTTTAACATACATTCAACTAACATGTACAATACACGCAAACCAACGTGTACTAAACTCAAATAGCATACGTCTGTTTTATAGTTCAGGCTAGGGTTTCTATACCTGGAACATACGGGGATGTCAAGCCCTATGGATCCATATACAACTACTCGCGCCCACCAGTTCTTATAACTGGCAGCTACTAGTTACCAAAGCTAAGGGATTTTCGGTTTAAACTCAGTGTAGAATTTAGTATGTACTTGTGTCCATTACGTTTAAAATAAAGTGCATGTATTCTCAGCCCAAAAATATAGATTGCAAAAGTGATTAAAAAGGGAGCAAATGAAACTCACCTTAGCAGCACATATAGTTGTTCACCGAAATGTGACCGAAACTTGGAATACCAAATAACCGTAGATCTCAACCTAGAGAACATATGTTGGTCAATAATTGTCTATCAAGCTAGGTCAGGTCATAGTGTATCACAATCCTAATGCTCGAGATCGACATACAAAAGTTATCCAAAGTCGTTTTAAAAAGTCAATTTTGACAATAGTTCAACAAAATGAGACGTGCCTTATATAAGGATTCATTTACTCGGCTGGTAATATTCAAAAATCTAATTTATCAATCTTACAAACAAGTTGTTTAAATATTAATTGCAGATTCAAAATCAATTCCAATTAACATCAATCATAATTCAATTGACCATATCTTTTAATTCGTTCATCGAAATTACGCGATTTCTAAATGAAAAGTTATTGATTTTTCGCCAGCTTTCCAAAAACATGTATCTCATATACCTTTTACCAGTAATATATGTATTTAATTCGTGATTCATCATAAACTGTTTAACGAAAAAATTTAGCATACAAGCATGTATAAATATATATAGTCGAGCACTAGACATGGATACACAATTAATATACAAAAGATAAGATATGAATGCTCACATATCAATATTGTGATTCAATATTGTAGGAAAGTATGTAGACGCAACAAAGATGATAAACACTAGGTTTGACTTGCGAACAATACATATGAACGTTACCCATAACCTCCATAGCTATAACCCATAGTTTCCTTAGCTCTATCCCGCTCGAAAATCCATTTCAAAAGTGACCCGCTCATGACATCGTCGTAGTAGTTTATGTATAATATTTCTAATAATAATAATAAGATTAATAATAATAAGATTAATCTTATTAATAATAATAATAATAATAATAATAATAATAATAATAATAATAATAATAATAATATATAATATAAATAATAATTATACGAGTAAGAGATATTGAGAGATGTGTGTGTGCAAAAACAGAAATCGACTGAATTTATAAATGTTGCCTGCCCAGCCTTCCCATGCGATCGTATGGGTCTGAGGCACAATGGCCATGCGATCGCATGGCCTCTTTTTCCAGCTCAGATTCATTTTATCGTGTTGCTTATCGACATATTTAAATATTAATATAATATATATAATTTAAATTAATTAATTATATATTATATTATATTTCCGTGCATAGTTGATTTGTAATTTTTGTTCCGATAAGTCGTACGTCATCACGCGACTTATGTCCCGGTTCTGGTTTTTCGAATGTCCCTTCGTACGCTGAGAAAACTTGTACTTTACGTTTCGTGACTCGTACCTTTGCTAAGATATAGACTTAAATTATCAATAAACTATATCACTAGAATAGTAACTTATACACTTGAGTGTTTTGGTCATTTACTTCTATAAATCATCTTCTCGTTATCAAAGTATATACATATACATATATACATTTTCATTTTGAAATAGTGTTACTGTAGCAAAGTTACTGTAGCAAAGTTTTTTTACTGTAGCAAATAGTAATTTCGAAAACACTGTAGCTTTTCGGGTACTGTAGCAATTCAAAAAATACTGTAGCAAATTAGTATTTTACTGGTTCATCTTAAACGTTTTAGTTAACTTATCTAAATATCAATCGAATCAATAATCGAATGTTACTATCGTTTACTAAATAACTTGAAATCATATATATATATATACACATTAAGTTATATATATATATATATATATATATATATATATATATATATATATATATATATATATATATATATATATATATATATATATATATATATATATATATATATATATATATATATATATATATATATATATATATTGTTCGTGAAACTTCGAGAACAGTCAAAGAATAATTAATTACATGAATATAGTTCCAAAACTTTCGTGACTCAACATTACAAACTTTGCTTATCATGTCGGAAACGTTATAGATTAAGTTTAAATTTGGTCAGAAATTTCCGGGTCATCACATCCTTCCTTTTTACGATCACGGGATAACCCATTCAGATTGCATAAATCTAAGTAAAAATACTCTCTCTTCCCGGGTAGCACCTTATCAGTTTACCCTCTTTTACTGTCCCTTTTTTATTTGTCCCTAAATTATTAACTACTTCCAAGAAGAGACACATATAGTTGATCAAACATCCCATTTTTGCCCCATAATAAACTTATTGACAACAAAGCATTAATTAAGCACTCTTTAGCAAAATTAAACGGGACAAAAAGCCATTTTGTTAGAAACAAAATGTTGCAATGATAGTCATCTAATTTAGAGTTTAGAACTCACCACATCTGTCTATCACTGCCATTTTGTATAGAATCGCCATTTTCCTGCAAAAATAGTGGAACTTCAAAACCTTAATAACAATAATGGTATACTTTCCTTCAGCCACCTTATATAAGACAAATGTAAGTCACATATATTATTGTGTACCCTGCACCAAGGTGACAAAAATCGAATTTACTAATGTTCCAAATAATAGTTAAGGGCTTTACCTAGATGTGATAAATGAATAAGAACATGGCAGTTAGCTAAAACTGTGTTCACATTTCTTGATAACAATGTTGAAACATAATAGTAATAAATACTTCACCAAACAACATGAATATATGTGTAACATACCTAATACCTTCCAACTTCACATATTAAACTGTATGCCAACACAAACTCTAATGAACATCATTCCTTTTTTGCTTCCACACACTAAACATTATTCTGTTATACAATCAATATGTCATAAACATAGCAATTTTGACCCAATTAGCTACTAAAGGCTTGATACGTGATGTTTTGTCGATAATTATTCAAACATATGAAACAGAATACTATGTTATGAGCGATGTTCCAATATCTTGCCCCACATAATATTAGTTACAAAATCGTTAAACAATAATTACGTTTACTTGAGAGTAATGATAAAACAGAACCATTAACTTTTGAGTAAAACACTAACTCATAGTTTCCTTTGTCAAAAGCAGTAAAGCACAATATATTGGATTCTCGCAATTTAAGATCATGAATGATCTTTCTCCAGCCTAAACATAGAAATAATGTTTGATCATGTAGTCTGAAACCCACTTCTGAATTATATCCATCTAGAGTGTGTATCCAAACGTTATGTGTAGGCATCAACACATCATAATATACTTTGAACCACTTAACTGGCAGAGGCTGTAACGAAAAATCACTAATATTAATTTTGCCATAATGAATGATTTTTATACAAAAAGATATTTAAAACTATTATTATCGAAGAATTGCAATACCACTTCTTGATGATCTTTATTGTCAATTACATGGATGAACGAAGGCGGAGTAATGTCCGAATACATTGCAGACATTCAATAACGTACGTATGTAAATGTAGCACGATATATGTAATGGGATCAAATGAAAGATAATAATAATTTTGTATACAACTAATAATTTTGTATACAACTACTAACATGGTAAAAGGATGTATAAATTGATATAAACAACTTATTTGTAAAACAGCCACTAACAGTAAATGAAAATTTGAACAAAAAATGAAACCTATTTTTAAACCTATTTTTCACCCATATAGTGATCGTGTATGTGTAATTGGCAAAATATGATTGAATATGGTAGTCTGATTTTGATCAACGATTAACAAAATATTATCATTGTATATCTATAATTCGCCATGTATGAGTCAATATGATTGTATCAATAAGTCTGATTTTGTAATTTGGTTAACAAAATAATTTTCCAACAATAATAATTTCGTTTAAAAATTTAGATCCAAATCATGAGTGAATACGATTCTAACAATAAGTCAGACTGTTTAATTATCCGAAATAACCCTCTATTTAAAAAAACCCTAAATTTGCAGCAAGAACCCTAAATTTAAAAGAACCCTAAATTTGTAATAGCAAAATTTGTTGTTAATAACATGTGATTAGCTTTGAAACGACAAGTACTAATAACTAACCCGTGAATCGAGATTGAAGATGATTGAACAGAAGAAAGTCCTGCAAAAAAGCTGATATAATTCGACGTTTCTGGTACCAAGCGAGCAAATCTGTATGTTGCTGCGATTGATTGCAGGAGTCAATGACCTCTTCCGATTACATGTTCCGATTGATTGTAGCTGACGATTGTAGGTGGCGACTTAATAGGCGATTGAAGGTGTCGGCTATTTTTGTGTTCTGTATGTTTTTAATCCCCGTGTTTTAGTTGATGTAGGGGCAATATTGGAAGGAAAATTGTATTAGTGTACTTATTGAGTTATAATTATATCCAAGCGTGAAGAGAGTGAGTAGGTGATGGTAATTTGCTTGATCTAATGGTTGAGATTAGAAGAAAAACTTAAATGTATCTCTTTTTTGATTTTATTATAATGTATAATAGGGAATAGGGATATGGATAGGGATTGTTGAGGGGGCTATGATGCTTACTACTGATCAAGCTTTTAGTTTGAACTGGGCAACTTTGCCGCTTAAATTTATCCATAATTATAGAAGACTTGTCCGTAGATGTATGTAACTCAAACATTATCATGTGAACCGTTCTCTCATCGATAAAATTAATAATAAATTTGTTACATATTCGTATCCATTAATCTCCATATTTACTCTATTGACAACGATCATTTCATATAGGTAACTAATTATCCTCTATCAAGCTTCTTTTTACTGGATAGTTTCTTTGTGGTTCTTCAAACAGAGGACACGGTTACTGAATACAAATCCACAAAACATGACCAAAAAATGGTTATCACTGCAAGTGCTTCTCTATTTGGCAATAGTAATTTTGAAATAAACTTCTACAACTTTTGATTAAATAGTGTCAAAAAGATATAGTCTGCGTGAGGTATATTCAGTGATTAATCTAATTAGTCTTGGAATATCTAATTTATGTGTTATAATCATAAAAAAGGTCTTTATCAATGATTCGTTGATATTTGATGTTTTGCTTATGATTGTCACAATATTAACTTTTAGCGTAGTTTTAGTTTTTGAGCTATAAAGGAACATAAAACAACCACGATCGAGGCTCGAAGAGAGTAAATGAAGCCTATCCAAGACATCCATGAAACGCTAACAAAAATCGAGCTTCACCGTGAACCTAACAAACAAAAAATTATATATGAACACGAAACTAAAAAAACACCAACACAATGGAATAACAAGACCAAACAAAATCAAGCCTCAATATTTTTGTTGTTGACACCATCATTCACATAGTGTTAAACGGAAAAGGGATTCATTCCGATCCCATTCGTTTCAAGCCACCATTCCTAATTTCATCAAAAAAGCCTTCTCCATATAACACCCGTCCCGACCCCGATCCAACACGCTTCCACTTACAATTCTCGGTAATTTGATTATCGTTTGAGTTGCAACAAAGAGCAACCCCAGCCTCATCTTCATCACTAGAATCGTGCAAACAAAACGCCTCATCTATTACGCCCTTTTCTTAACCTTACCTCTCTTCTTTATATCGCCCTTATTTTCACCATTCTTTCCACCATTGAAACGAAACTTGTTAGTATGCACATGACAACCCCTACAAAAACCTTTACAATTTTTATCCGCACAAATATAAAATTTTCAACCCGCACTATTGCCGGTAGCAATGTTAGCCAAATTTTCAAGAAGTGCACTAGTTGTTTCATCACATGCTGCGGGTGTCAAGACATCCGCAATTCGCTTTTTTAAGATTTAGGGCCCAAACCTACACCGTCAAGCTCGTAATCTGTTAAGACCTTATTACATGTTTAGAAACAGATATCGAAGGATTGTAAGTTGTAGAACAAACACGGACAATGAAAACAGACAGATGAATGAAAACGGATAGAGAGAAAACAATAAATCTCCACAGCTTCTTAAACTTGTTTGTGTACAATGGCTATGTGACTAGGAGACTAAGGTGGTATATATAGCCCTCATCTTTTACAATTCAAGTTTCTCACAATTTACACTATAAAATAGAACCTATAGTTCTTACAATCTCCCCCTTAGTGTTAATTTTGAAAGAAAAATACTCCTAATCAATTTTAGTGGTCGTTGGATTGACTTTCAAACATTGTCCATGGAAGCCACTCTTTTCTAGAATCACCAGGAAAAGTTGGATATTCATTCATCTCTTTTAACTTCCTTCTCTTCCTTAGATCGCGAATGATCTCGAAGTATCGTGTATAAACTCGAAGTTTAAGTTGATCTCGAATTTGTTTGATGATTCCTTCAATCATAATATTTTCGTCCAGATCTTCAAGTTTGCTTTATCTATACTTGAGATATCTTAACACCAACTTAAGGGTTTCATCAGAGTATTTTGGTAGTTCATCAGTTCGGATGAAAACCTTTTCCTTTTGAGAATTTGTAAACACAAAACCCTCAGGATCAATCTTTGTACAGAATAGAACCATTTTCTCAAGTTCTGCTATTGACTGATTTAGACAAGTAATGCGCATGTAACACCATAGGCAAATCCACATCGCCTACGAACATGAGTGATCATGAGATTATTAGGCAATACTCACGCTTAAATGGCACAACGCGTTTTGGGATCACAGACAGAGCTAGTGTGCGAGTACGTTGTGGTTAAGCGTGCTCGGGAGAGAGCACTACTAGGATGGGTGACCTCCTGGGAAAGTGCTTCTCGTGTGTGGTCACCAAGAAAAAGTCGTGCGCCTGCGGACAAAGCGGACAATATTGTGGTCATGTTAAGCTGGGGTGTTACAGAATGGTATCAGAGCTACTCATGTGCCGTTGGGGGTAGTGGGGCAAACCTCATCGAGGACGATGAATCCCTGGGGGGGGGGGGGTTGAAATGTCCCGTTCATATTGATTATAAACGTTCCATATTAATTAATTTCGTCGCGAGGTTTTGACCTCTATATGAGACGTTTTTCAAAGACTGCATTCATTTTTAAAACAACCGTAACCTTTATTTTATCGATAAAGGTTTAAAAAGCATTACGTAGATTATCAAATAATGATAATCTAAAATATACCGTTTACACACGACCATTACATAATGGTTTACAATAAGAATATATTACATCAAAAATAAGTTTCTTGAATGCAGTTTTTACATAATATCATACAAGCATGGACTCCAAATCTTGTCCTTATGTTAGTATGCAACAGCGGAAGCTCTTAATAATCACTTGAGAATAAACATGCTTAAAACGTCAACAAAAATGTTGGTGAGTTATAGGTTTAACCTATATATTATCAAATCATAATAATAGACCACAAGATTTCATATTTCAATATACATCCCATACATAGAGATAAAATTCATTCATATGGTGAACACCTGGTAACCGACATTAACAAGATGCATATAAGAATATCCCCTATCATTCCGGGAAATCCTTCGGACATGATAAAAACAACATCGAAGTACTAAAGCATCCGGTACTTTGAATGGGGTTCGTTAGGCCCAATAGATCTATCTTTAGGATTCGCGTCAATTAGTAGATCGGTTTACCAATTCTTAGGCTACCAAGCAAAAGGGGCATATTCGGTTTCGATCATTCACCCATATGATGTAGTTTCATTTACTTGTGTCTATTTCATAAAACATTTATAAAACTGCATGTATTCTCATCCCAAAATATTAGATTTTAAAAGTAGGACTATAACTCACTTTCACAGATTTTTACTTCGTCGGGAAGTAAGACTTGTCCACTGGTAGATTCACGAACCTATAACAAATATGTACATATATATCAAAGTATGTTCAAAATATATTTACACCATTTTTAATACGTTTTAATGTTTTAAGTTTATTAAGTCAGCTGTCCTAGTTAGTAACCTACAACTAGTTGTCCACAATTAGATGTACAGAAATAAATCGATATATATTATCTTGAATCAATCCACGACCCAGTGTATACACATCTCAGGCTAGATCACAACTCAAAGTATATATATTTTTGGAATCAACATCAACCCTGTATAGCTAACTCCAACATTACTGCATATAGAGTGTCTATGGTTGTTCCAAATAATATATATACATGGGTCGATATGATATGTCAAAACATTTGCATACGTGTCTATGGTATCCCAAGATTACATTAGAATACATGTATAATACAATATAATTTAACTAGGATATGATTTGTATAGAATTGTTACAATATTTCCTGTAGCTACAACAATAAAAAAAATCCAATCTTGTTTTACCCATAACTTCTTTGTTTTAAATCCGATTTGAGTTAATCAAATTGCTATGGTTTCATATTGAACTCTATTTTATGAATCTAAACAAAAAAAGTATAGGTTTATTGTCGGAAATATAAGTTACAAGTCATTTTTGTAAGAGGTAGTCATTTCAGTCGAAAGAACGACGTCTTGATGACCATTTTGAAAAACATACTTCCACTTTGAGTTTAACCATGATTTTGGATATAGTTTCATGTTCATAAGAAAAATCATTTTCCCAGAAGAACAACTTTTAAATCAAAGTTTATCATAGTTTTTAATTAACTAACCCAAAACAGTCCGCGGTGTTACTACGACGGCGTATATCCGGTTTTACGGTGTTTTTCGTGTTTTCCGGTTTTAAATCATTAAGTTAGCATATCATACAGATATAGAACATGTGTTTAGTTGATTTTAAAAGTCAAGTTAGAAGGATTAACTTTTGTTTGCGAACAAGTTTAGAATTAACTAAACTATGTTCTAGTGATTACATGTTCAAATCTTCGAATAAGATAGTTTTATATGTATGAATCGAATGATGTTATGAACATCATTACTACCTCAAGTTTAGTAGGTAAACCTACTGAAAGTGACAAGAAATGATCTAGCTTCAAAGGATCTTGGATGGCTTGAAAGTTCTTGAAGTAGAATCATGACACGAAAATAAGTTCAAGTAAGATTATCACTCGAATTAAGATAGTTATAGTTATAGGAATTGAATCAAAGTTTGTATATGAGTATTACCTTGATTTGGAATGATATCTTACTATAAACAACAAGGATTTCTTGAGGTTGGATGATCACTTTACAAGATTGGAAGTGAGCTAGTAAACTTGAAAGTATTCTTGATTTTATGAAACTAGAACTTGTAGAATTTATGAAGATGTCACACCCCCCAAAATGGACCAGGGGTAATTGTGACCAATCATATCATAACACATTTGTATAAACGAGAACGACTCTATATGAGACTTTTTAAATAAAATCTTTGTTAATAAAACAGCGGAAGCAGTAATACATGTTTACATTATTATTAAAACGTAAAATAAATGTTTATGAACTAAAATATAATATGCGATGTGGACTCCATGCAAGCATCAAATCTATCATCACAAAGTTGCAAACAGCTTGCTCAATCATCACCTGAGACAAAATATGGTTAAAGTGTCAACCAAAAAGGTTGAGTGAAATTCACAGGTTTATAAATAATATCCAAAGTTTTAGACCACAAGATTTAGTTTAAAGTTGATTGACATAGAAATATCAATCTAAAAGTGTTGCTACATTTTGTAATATCGCTACTAAACAAGTTTATCCTATGACACCTTGTACTGTCAGTGTCGTGGAATCATTATTATGTAACCAAAGACCAACGGTTGAATGGTTAGAGACGTTACTCTCAATAGGCCTACTCACAATAATTAAGTTTGCATTTGTACGTAGCAATTAACGATATTACAGTAGGGATTTAGCATGAATCAAAGCAAGACAACATAGTTAACAGTTGAGTCCTTGTGTCTAAGCGTAAAACAGTTTAAAAGCAAGCATGTGTCTCACCCCAAAGTTGTAAAACAGTTATGAAATAGTAAAAAGTGGGGCTATGAAGTTCACCTTAGTAGCACAAAAGAGTATTCCACGAAAGAATTGAACGGAAGGACGTGATCGAGATCTCAACTTAGAGATAGAACGTATGATCAGACATTGCCTAACAGACAATAGTATATAGTACTATATTGATAGTAATGGTTCACTAAAGAATTTCCATTTTCGGAAGGTTACTATTTATGCAAAGTTTCCACTTATAGTAATTTTCCAATTTTAGAAAGTTTTGGTTAATCTTTAGCAAGACGTTGTATAACTTTACTCAAACTTCGTTGCTATCAAATAAGTCAGGAATGACCAGATGTAACCGGGGGCCCAGGACTCTTGACCAGAATCTAAGTCATGGCATTCGAGATCCACAAGCTTACCCATAAATGGCAACCTAGACATCATTCACTTACGACCGTGAGTAGCGATGAAGTTCACATGAATTGTACATTATCTTTGATTAACCTTCACTTTAGGTTTATATGTTATTATATATGTTATATTATATTTATTAATGTATTAACAATTTGATTATCTTATATTATATACTATAAGTTATTATTATTAAATTAGTATAGTTATAAAATAAGTGTTTATTAATAATGTATTTTTATTAACTTACATTATAAGCATTATACTTTATTATATAGTATACTTAGTTATTAACCGTAAGTTATAATAATAATATTAATTTAGTATATGTAATATACTTATGTTAATCGAAAATCATACTAATATATGTTAATTCGAATATTAATTCATTAAATATTATATTTATAATTTTTATAAACTTAGTTAATTATACAATTCAGTAGAATATTTTATAAAAATAATTTTATCAAGTTTTTGTATTTATTTCCCACTTTTCTTTATATATACTCGGTTTATATTAATCAAATTTAATTAGGTAATAAATATTAAATAGACCTAAATAAATAATTTTATATTTTTTACAGGTTCTATATTATGTAAAAATGTTATAAAAATTATTAAATCCAATTTTACATCAAAATATTATTTATTTAATGTTTTCTAATTATTTAACCATTGTAATCGGCCTATAATTAAATAAATAGGAAAAATAATTTAAAATTAATTTTTATATTTTTTTAAAGTATCTAGTGATGCTACTAATCATATAAAAATTTTATAAGAATATTTAATACACGTTTGTATTTATTTTGTATTTTCTTTATTATTTCTCTCGGTTTAGAATAATGCAAAAGTAAATTTATTTTAAATACTAATCTTCCCATTTATTTAATTTTTATAATTTTTGCTTGTTTATAAAAGTATAATAATCTCAAAAAAAATTATAATTATTTTTATTACTGTTTAATATTTTATTACAAATTTTATATTGTTTTTATGTTTAAATACTACATAATTCGTATTTAATTATAAATAATATTCCATAGATTATCAAAATTATTTTTATACATCATAATACTTATAATACTAATTATAACATGTAAAAATAATTTATATATATTAAATTTGAATTTTTAAAGAATATACAAAAAATAAAAGCAATTAGATAAAAAATATAGAAAGTACCTCAAGTACTTTCCCAAGTTTGTGAGAGAGTTTTTTCAAAGATTTGATACAAGTTTTTATGAAATGGAAGTGGGTATTTATAGGGAAAAAATGGTTGGTGAAAAGAAAAAATATAAATAAAATAAAGGTGCCAATTTTGACAAAAAATAAAAACATGTTAAAAATGTTTTTAATAAGTTTTTGTTTTTGAAAATATTTAGTCAAAATTCATGGGCTCATTATTTAATTTATAAAAAAAATCTCTTTTTTTTATAAGCTAAAAATATATATATAATGATTAAAATAACTTATCATTTAATTAATAATTATGTTTCATATAGTTTTAAATATAATACGCATTAATATTAATATTAACTAAAGTTATTTTATATAATTAGTGTAAACTTTAGTTAACAAAAAGTGTCGACTAAAAATAAATATTTGATCAATGTCAAATTTAATTATATATTACGTATGGATAACAACCCTATAGTCAAATTAGTCAATTCAGGTATGGAAATATGAGAGTTGTTATAGTACCTACCCGTTAAAAGAAATTTCGTCCCGAAATTTAGTTGTTGCCATTAATCAGTGTTGTTCATACATAGACGAGAATATTTACATTTTATTTGGTTTTCACGTTCCCAGGTATGCTCGGGGCCTTGCGTGAATTCCAACGGATAGAATATTGTTCTGTTTCAAGAATTAAAATCATACAAACCATAATTTCTACAAGTTCTTATACGAAGTGCATTTTATTATTAATGCGGAGATCATTCAAAATGATGATGTTATACAAGTCATTTCAGTAAATTGGATATATAAAATGTGTTATGAATAATATCGAGCTCATTTAAACCTTGAGCGTTTATGCAACCACGCTAGGGTAGACAAAATAGAGAGGAGTTCATGAAAATCATAGTCGTGAAATTTGATAGAGATTGTCATTCTTTACAACAAGAATGATGAATATGAGTTGAAAATATTGTTTTATCAACATTGGGTAATATGGATAAAACGATTCGATTATAGGAAGAGTATAAATGAAGTTATCTTAAAAGTTTGAAATAAGGAAATATCAGTTTGCCTTAACTTTTGACATAATTAAAGGTGATTTCCGGAATTCAAGGGATTTAAAGGAAATCTTTATAATCTGTATAAGATTTGATTCTCCGGTAATTAAGGAAATTAAAATTGCCTTGATTGTTGTGTCAAGAATTTTGCTATAAATTAGCTTCTTCTGTTTCATTATCTTCACCACTTCTATACTTTCTTTCTAGATTCATACTTCTAAAGATTATGAAAATGCTCCATCCAGTTCTTATCCTGGATATTTTTCTGACTATCGTTTCTGTCATTCTTCTTTTTCATTTACCTCCAGAGGAATCTGTTTACTTCTACAATTACCTTGGGGTTATAGTGTTTTTAATTCTCCCGTGTCTTTATATTGCTATACGCATTGATATACACGGTTTGTAATTTCCGTGTTGTTATCGGGTGTAATGACCTGGAAAATTTTGACTTATTTAAACCAATTCTCTATTTGATTTAATATTATGTAAATGTAAATAAATAAATATATATATATATATATATATATATATATATATATATATATATATATATATATATATATATATATATATATATATATATATATATATATATATATATATATATATATATTAAGATGTACAAGTAAAACACTAATTGCTACTGTAAAAACGACTTTGCTACAGTAAACACTATTGCTACAGTAAACACTATTTGCTACAGTAACACTATTTGCTACAGTAAATACTATTTAATG
Source organism: Rutidosis leptorrhynchoides (assembly GCF_046630445.1). Classification (NCBI taxonomy): domain Eukaryota; kingdom Viridiplantae; phylum Streptophyta; class Magnoliopsida; order Asterales; family Asteraceae; genus Rutidosis; species Rutidosis leptorrhynchoides. The sequence continues at coordinate 64,068,753 of NC_092342.1, forward strand.
TCGACGAACTAGAAAACAATTAGAAATGAGCTGTTCAGCCTAGCCATGCGATCGCATGGCAAAAGCACTGAAAACCCATGGGATAGCATGGGGACCAAAAACACTATTTGCTACAGTAAATATTATGTCGATGAACTAGCAAACAAAACGCCATGCGATCGCATGGCAAAAGCACTGAAAACCCATGCGATCGCATGGGGACCAAAATCAGGAAACATGCCTATAAAAGGCAGTTTACTTGACGAAGTATTTACTTACTTTTTTTTCTTCTCTCAAAATTTATATTTATATTATAATTATAATTTTAAATTTAAGTTTAATAATAATAAGCTATATACGAGGGTGTTTTTAATTCGGGTTTCAAACCATTTTAAAATAAGGAAATATTGGGTATTGTTCTTGAATCCAAGGCCAACCATACAGTCGTCTACCATCATTACGTCTACGCAATTTGCCTACAATATTGAGTCTCAATATTGAACCGTGAGTTTATAGTCTCCTTTTTTAAATACTTTAAATATTTTTGGGCTGAGAATACATGCAATTTATTTTAAACGCAATAAGACACAAGTACATACTAAATTCTACACTGAGTTAAACTGAAAATCCCTTAGCTTTGGTAACTAGTAGCTGCCAGTACATAGGATATGGACTGGTGGGCGCGAATAATTGTATATGTATCCATAGGGCTTGATATCCCCGTCCGATCTAGAGCGCTAGCCTTTTAACGGACGTATGTTATTTGAGTTTAAGACACGTTGGTTTGCGTGTATTAAAACGAATGGGGTAATTATCACTATAGCGTTAAGTTTAGTTACCAGGGTGCTCTGTTACGTAGAATCTATTGATAAACTTTTGATGAAATCTTGTGGTCTATCTTTATATATGTTTATGATTCGAGCAATTAAACCTATAACTCACCAACATTCGTGTTGACTTTTTAGCATGTTTTATTCTCAGGTCCTTAGACTGCTTCCGCTGTGATGTGCTTGTTGCCTGCATGGAGTGTCTCATGCTTTGTACAAAGTTTATTGCATTCAAAATAAAACTGTGTTGTGTAATAAATAATTGGACTGTGATGTCAACCTGTAAATTAAAGACTTATGTATTTTGGGGTTTTGCTTATACCTAATCACTCGCCCACATGTTTATAACTTTCTATGTTTAGAAAGTCACTTATTTTAATGAATGCAATATTTTATCAAAACATATCATATAGAGGTCAAAACCTCAATGTGGAATCAATGATTAACGTGCCGCGTCAATAACGATTTTGATGGGTCGTTACATCGGGCTTTATATTTTCCCTTATATGTCGGAGCTTTATGCTTTTGTTTCTTCTTCCCGACTTAAAGTCAAGCGAATAATGGTCCAGAACTCGTAGGTATGAAGTTTCGAATGATCATAATTTATAAAGTAGAAATGAAAGGTAATAGCACGATTTGATTTGTCAAATTACCAGAATATTCGGAAAAGACCGAATCATCAAGAAAAATATTTTCTTGATATGTTTAGAGGTTAAATAGAATGTAAGAGTCGTGTAACATGGTGAATGGTGATTTATACAGTGTATGAATCATCATCTTCCATTAAAAATTTAGCATGACTTACTGTAATATAATCACGTTGGCCTGACATCATTATATTATACTAACTCATGCTTCAATTCCCAACACTTCTTCAAATCATTCATAATTTAAACTTGAATTTTACAGAATATAGAAACTAATACAGTTTCCTTTATGATGTGATAAAGATATCGCAAAGAGATAATTAATTGCGGACAAGAATCGTTATGATGATATCATCAGAAATATAGAGGATATTTATGATGATATTTTGGAATTTCTAAGTTTGAAAGTTGATGAAGAAAAATTTTCCGCAAGCTTTTAACATGACTTCGGAACAAGATATTCTCTAAAGAATTCATCGGATCCAGAATTACCTGGATTCTTTGAATATAGGGTTTGGTCCCTGTATTTGTCCTTGGTCTCCTCCATGGTTAGCTCAATCCGTTTTTCAGTTCCAAATTTTCTTTTGAGCTTTTCCAACGTACCATTCTTTATTATAAAACTTTTGGCCATTGAGACCATCTACAATTTTGCTGTTTTCTCTGCATTTAATGCAGCCATATTTGAATCATTGGTTATCAATCCGAGATGGTTTCAAGAAATTTCGTTTTTAGATGATTAAACGCTGATTGTAATCGTCAACGGATATAATGGTTGATGAATAGGCGTTGTTGATTTCAAAAGAAATGAACGATAATTTCGGTGGTTTGATATGATAATTCATCATAGAATACGAATGAATATAATTCATGAATGTAGTGATTTTTTTTAGAAGGATAACACCTGCTAAAGCTTTACTTGGATTCTGATATGTCAAAATTAGAATAGATAATTGAATTTGTATGAAGATGGTTGTTCTTTTTAGTGAACGGATACATATATCTTGTAGATGTATAGTTACTGATTATTGAATCAGAATTTGTAGAATGTACGGTGTAACATATTAATGTGAAATCTAAATATTTCTCAGGTATTACCTACCCGTTAAAATATTTTCACAATTAATAGTTTGTACAAAAGAATTACAATCTTTATGAAGATATACGTTCATATATGTATTCTTCAGATAGGTTTAATGTGTAATATAATATTAAACTCATTTAATTTGCTGTTGAAACGAGAGTATATAATCTCCAAAATCTTAGAGATTTCATAATTGTCGCGAAATATTTCGCTAATGAAGTTATGATTCAATAGTTCATCGTTCATTGTTATAGATATACCTTGGTGTATGATGTTGGTGCTCGTGTAATCCTTGTGAAATTCACAAGACACGAATAATGTTTTTCTAAAAAGTTTCGAGTATATCAAAAATGGAAGTATACAATCAATCTTGTATTTGAGTAATACACTTGGTTTATTATAAAACGAAGTTTATTGTGTTGAAGCAGTGATTAACGATTGTTAAGTCGTTAACAAAGGATATACATCATAGCATATTGTGATATGAATTAACCAAGTAGTACATACTAGTTAAGATTCACACGTAATAGCTTAGTACGAAAAGATTTATTATTGTTCCAATCCATATATATAAAGTATACATATATAGTTCTTCAGGAAGAATGAGTCAATACATCTTAACTCATTATTTCTAATATTCCTTGGTATCTATGGGGCGTATGATGTTGATGTTCGAGGTACTAAGTGTGATGTTGAGGCGTGGGATGCGGATGTTGTTGTTGGTGACACTGATGCTGTTGGTGGTGATGCTGATGGTACTGGTTATGCTGCTGGTGCTGCTGCTGGTGTTCGTAGGTTTCGCACCATATTCTCCAGAGCCACCACTCGAGCGCGAAGCTCGTTGACTTCTTCTATTATTCCGGGATGATTGGCGGTTCGGACAAGTGGATGAATAAGATCTAGAATTTTAGATATTATATATTCGTGACTGGATATCCTGGAAATGAGGGTGAAAATAGTGTTCCGAACGAGTTCGCCGGTAAGTGCTTCAGGTTCTTCACCAAGAGGTGAATTCGGTTGGTGGAAGGGATTACCTTCTTCTTGTCTCCATTGATTAAGTTTACTACGAACCCATCACCAATTCATCCAAAATAGATGATGGCTGATTTGTTCGTTTGTTCCGGTTACGCTGCCATTGGAGCTCGAGGAATCGGTTGAGAAATCCATATTATGTGATTTGAATTAGGGTTTGATATGAGATTAGTGTTGAATACTGGATGATATATTCATCTCCTTGAATATGTATATGTAGCAAAACTATTTCCATAATTTACGGAGAAAATTTAGGAAGAGTGTTAGACAAAGATTATTGGGATAGATACGATAAGATATAATAAGATATGATGTGTCTATACTCTAATAATGGTAGTATGACGTGTCTAGATGATAAGTATGTAATCTGATAATCTTTTGATTAAAGATTTTCAATTCGTAATATCCTATTCAGGTCCAGGGGCTTGAGCTATAGGATCCTTTAAATCAGTAATCCAAACGCTTTCTATTCTATAGTTTCGTAGACGTCATCCGTCAGGAAAATTCAATGATCAAAACAACAAGAAAGCAAAGAAAGTAATGAATATGAATAGTGATGACATTATAATGTCTTTGAGATTCTCGGTAACTCAATAACATTTTCTGGTTCACAAACCGATGCATAAAGGCATAAGACATATAGGTACGTGATATAACAGGGAGTTATATACGTTTGAGTATGAATAGTAACAAATATAGGATTTCAAAATTCATGAATAATATTTCATGTAATACATATGTAATACACAAACCATGATAGATGACTTAGGAATGTCAAGAATTTCAGAAATCGTAGTGCCGCATTTAAACGCGGTGGCGTAATTGGATAGTAGTTAGAAAAGTGAACAGAGTTCTTAGATTGACTTGGCATTCTAAGATAAGTAAAGTTTCTAAAGTATAGTGTAGCATTTAACAATTAAAGGCAACAATTAAAGGCACTATAGTCAAGGAAGGTTGTAGTCCTACATTGCTAAGGTACCTAATTGTATAAGGCACACTTAAAATGCAATCCTGGTTCTCTACAACAGTACTGCTCTGATACCAATCTGTCACACCCCCCAAAATGGATCAGGGGTAATTGTGACCAATCATATCATAACACAGTTGTATAAACGAGAACGACTCTATATGAGACTTTTTAAATAAAACCTTTGTTAATAAAACAGCGGAAGCAGTAATACATGTTTACATTATTATTAAAACGTAAAATAAATGTTTATGAACTAAAATATAATATGCGACGTGGACTCCATGCAAGCATCAAATCTATCATCACAAAGTTGCAAACAGCTAGCTCAATCATCACCTGAGACAAAACATGCTTAAAATGTCAACCAAAAAGGTTGAGTGAAATTCACAGGTTTATAAATAATATCCAAAGTTTTAGACCACAAGATTTAGTTAAAGTTGATTGATATAGAAATTTCAATCTAAAAGTGTTGCTGCATTTTGTAATATCGCTACTAAGCAAGTTTACCCTATGACACCTTGTACTGTCAGTGTCGTGGAATCATTATTATGTAACCAAAGACCAATGGCCGAATGGTTAGAGATGTTACTCTCAATAGGCCTACTCACAATAATTAAGTTTGCATTTATACGTAGCAATTAACGATATTACAGTAGGGATTTAGCATGAATCAAAGCAAGACATCATAGTTAACAGTTGAGTACTTGTGTCTAAGCGTAAAACAGTTTAAAAGCAAGCATGTGTCTCACCCCAAAGTTGTAAAACAGTTATGAAATAGTAAAAAGTGGGGCTATGAAGTTCACCTTAGTAGCACAAAAGAGTATTCCACGAAAGAAATGACCGGAAGGACGTGACCGAGATCTCAACCTAGAGATAGAACGTATGATCAGACATTGCCTAACAGACAATAGTATATAGTACTATATTGATAGTAATGGTTGATAATGCTAAAAACGAACATATATTTCATAGCATTATTCCCCAAGAAGGACAAGCTTTTAGTTGCAATTGTTCTATTTACAAGTGATATTCTTTTAAATATTAAAAGGTGAAGACAAAAGACGGATTCGACGAATTGAAGACTCAAACGACCAAAAAGCTCAAAAGTATAAAATACAATCAAAGAGGTTCCAATTATTGATAAGAAACGTCTCGAAATTACAAGAGTACAAGATTCAAAACGCAAAGTACAAGATATTAAATTGTACGCAAGGACGTTCGAAAATCCGGAACCGGGACCAGAGTCAACTCTCAATGCTCGACGCAACGGACTAAAAATTACAAGTTAACTATGTATATAAATATAATATAATATATAATTAATTATATAAATTATATATATATATATTATATTTATATAATAAACCGTCGGTAAACAAAGAGCCAAAATGGAGTGAGCTGTAATTACAAACTCCGCGACTCGCGAAGTTTGAAGAGCAAAAAGGGCGCGAGTCGCGGAGACCCCTGAACTCAATTCCCTATAAAAGCAAATGCAGTTTGATCGCAAAAAATCCATAATTCAATCTCTCTCTATATATGTATACGTAAATATATTTATATTTATATTTTATTTTTAATTTTAATTATAATTCTAATAATAAGGGTATGTTAGCGAATGTTGTAAGGGTGTAAGTCGAAATTCTGTCCGTGTAACGCTACGCTATTTTTAATCATTGTAAGTTATGTTCAACCTTTTTAATTTAATGTCTCGTAGCTAAGTTATTATTATGCTTATTTAATCCGAAGTAATCATGATGTTGGGATAATTACTAAAATTGGGTAATTGGGCCTTGTACCATAATTGGGGTTTGGATAAAAGAACGACACTTGTGGAAATTAGACTATGGGCTATTAATGGGTTTTATATTAACTAAACAATACCTTGTTAATTTAATATATAAACTTATAATTCGACGTATTTATATATAACCACATACGCTTGACTGGGTACGGTGGGCGGGATATCTATAAATACCAATAATTATTCATTTTACCGGACACGGAACTGGATTAATAGTTAAATAGACTTATTGAAACAGGGGTGAATTACATTCAAGGGTAATTGGTGTAATTGTCAACAAAGTAGTAAAACCTTGGTTTACACGCAGTCAATAACCTGGTGTATTCATTAAACAAAGTATTAAAACCTTGTTACAATTCGAATCCCCAATTAGTTGGAATATTTGACTTCGGGAATAAGAATAATTTGACGAAGGCTTTCGCTCTTTATATTTATGACTGATGGACTATTATGGACAAATCCGTATGGACATATTAAATAATCCAGGATAAAGAACAATTAACCCATGGGCATAAAACTAAAATCAACACGTCAAACATCATGATTACGGAAGTTTAAATAAGCATAATTCTTTTATTTCATATTTAATTTCCTTTATTTTATATTTAATTGCACTTCTAATTATCGCATTTTTATTGATATCGTATTTAATTGCACTTTTAATTATCGTACTTTTTAATTATCGCAAGTTTATTTTATCGCACTTTTATTATTCGTAATTTCATTATCGTTATTTACTTTACGCTTTAAATTAAGTCTTTTATTTATATTTTACATTTGGTTTTAACTGCGACTAAAGTTTTAAAATCGACAAACCGGTCATTAAACGGTAAAAACCCCCCTTTATAATAATAATATTACTTATATATATATATTTGTATTTTTATAAAAGTAACTAATATAGCGTTAAGCTTTGTTTAAAGATTTTCCCTGTGGAACGAACCGGACTTACCAAAAAAACTACACTACTGTACGATTAGGTACACTGCCTATAAGTGTTGTAGCAAGGTTTTAGTATATCCATTCAATAAATAAATAAATATCTTGTGTAAAATTGTATCGTATTTAATAGTATTTCCTGCTAAAATTTTATAGTATTTTATACCCCTTAGCTCTAACTATCAAGTATTTTTGGCGCCGCTGCCGGGGAACAATCTAGCTTAAAAGCCGGAAGCGCAATGCTAATAATTATAAAAAAAAAGATTTTTATTTTTAGTTTACTTTTATAAAAATACGTTTTAAATATTCGAAAACATAGAAAAGAAAACAAAAATATAAATATTTTTAAGAATTTGTTAAATATTTAAGTTTTGTAAAGTTTCTTTATTTTTATTTAATAAAAAATTATAAGTTTTATTTAAATATTTTGTGTTTATTAAAAAATAAAAAAATAAAAATGCGTCGAATTAAAAAAAAAAAAAAGTACCTGAGTTGAATTGACGTGTACAAACTTAATGGGTTTAAACGGTAAAAACTCCCCTTTATAATAATAATATTACTTATATATATATATATATATATATATATATATATATATATATATATATATATATATATATATATATATATATATATATATATATATATATATATATATTGTATTTTTAAATTAAATTGTATTTTAAATTTTAATTAGTTTTAAATAAATTAATAGTTTTATAAAATAAATAATATAAAAATAATATTTTTTGTAATTTTTACAACTTTTTGTATATTTTTATATTTTGTCCCTTTTTAATAGTTTTAGCGTAACTTTTGTATTTTTCGCTCGTATTTAGTTTTAATTCATAGTTTTTGCCATAGTTATTTTTTTATTTATAGATTTTTAGGCTTTGCCGTAAAATCCCTTAAGTGCTTTTCTTTAGACTAAGATTTAGGTACTTTAGAATTTTGCGACGCCCTTTTAAGTTTTAGTTTCTTTTTAAGTTATTGCCATTTGGGATATAGTTTTTCTTGTAAGCTTTAATATTTTTAGACACCTTTTACTATGTATCAATTATCATTCCAATTAGTAATCTCAATTTGCGATTATAATTTTAAGTTAGTGATAGTAATAAGGTTGGGTTAGTCTAGTGTTTTTAAGTTCTATAAGTCACTCTTTTTCTTTCTTTTTTTTATTTTTCGATCTTTTTCCGACACGCTCTTTTTCTTTCTTATTTCTCGTCATTCTAGTTTTTAGGACATAGATTTTTATTCTACTTCTTATCTAAATTTCTTAAAATTACGAAAATTTATTTTAAGTGGTTAAATTGATAGACATCAAAATATTTTGGTTCGTAGTAATAGTTGGATTTGTACGTGGACCGGGTTATTGGAGCCAAACAGTCCTCAATTATATTGAGACCAAACGAATCCTGCCCCTCTGCTGCATCTTTTGGCTATTCGAAACGTGGGCAAAATCAGAAAAGTTTATTGATTGGATAACTTATATAATTTTTCTTTCCTTTTAAAAACTAATAGGATATTCAGTGAATGCACCGAGTAAGACGTTCACCACCTTTTGTACGTTCACCACCTGTAACTAGATCAAGACATTTAGCAAATATTACCGCCGTTGATTTTTCTTTAGAATCGTCATCCAGTCGACCAAGTACTCCAGTTCAATTTCCGATAATCCATTTTTTGAACCCGACCTCACAATTAAGAATCCGGAGAATATTCAGGGACGATTCATAGATCCTGAACCTCTAAATTTTCCTCCGGAACCACCAATCATTCAAACAGAGATTGTTGAGGAACGAACCATTAAATCAGAATCCTCTAGTGATTCCGATTCAACAAATACATATATGGAGAATCTGGAACCTTTAAGTATGGAAGACCGAATGAGAGCTAAACGCACTGGCCAAGGTCACGCAATTACTCATCCAGACATTAATGCGCCAGATTATGAAATCAAAGGACAAATTCTACACATGGTGACTAATCAATGCCAATTTAGTGGTGCGCCGAAGGAAGATCCAAATGAACATCTTCGTACCTTTAATAGGATCTGCACACTATTTAAAATCCGAGAAGTGGAGGATGAACAGATATATCTCATGTTATTTCCCTGGACTTTAAAGGGAGAAGCCAAAGATTGGTTGGAATCGTTACCTGAAGGGGCGATTGATACATGGGACATTTTAGTTGAAAAATTTCTTAAACAATTCTTTCATGCATCTAAAGCCGTAAGACTTCAAGCAGAAATTGTTACGTTTACACAGAAACCGAATGAAACTCTATATGAGGCGTGGACTAGATTTGGAAAGTTGTTGAGAGGATGTCCGCAACATGGTTTAGACACCTGTCAAATAGTACAAATATTCTACCAAGGATGCGACATCACTACAAGGAAAGACATAGATATAGCAGCTGGTGATTCTATTATGAAGAAAACAGAAACTGATGCTTACAAAATTATTGATAACACTGCTTCCCACTCACATGAGTGGCACCAAGAAAAAGATATCGTTAGATCATCTAAAGCAGCTAGAGCCGATTCTAGCCATGACTTAGATTCCATTTCCGCAAAGATAGATGCTGTCGAGAGACGAATGGAAAAGATGACTAAAGATATTCACTCAATACGAATTAGTTGTGAGCAGTGTGGAGGACCACATTTGACAAAAGATTGTCTCAGTATTGAATTAACAATGGAACAAAGAGAGAATATTTCATACATAAACCAAAGGCCTGGAAATAATTATCAGAATAATTATCAACCGCCAAGACCTATTTACAATCAAAACCAGAATTATAACCGAAATATTCCATACAACAACCAACAAGGTCCTAGCAATCAACAAGTATCCAATAATATTTACAATCAGCAAAGACCTAATTTTCAAAACAAACCACCACAACCCGATGATAAAAAGCCGAATTTAGAAGATATGATGACGAAGCTAGTTGAAACTCAAACGCAGTTTTTCACATCTCAGAAACAAACTAATGAACAAAATGCTCAAGCATTTAGAAATCAACAAGCTTCTATTCAAAACTTGGAACAAGAAGTAAGTAACCTAGCAAGGTTAATAGGTGAAAGAAAACCGGGAAGTCTACCTAGTGATACAAATACTAACCCCCGGAATGAAACAGCTAAAGCTATTACCACAAGAAGTGGTACAACACTTAAACCACCTGAAATACCTGTAACTTCTGATGAAGCTATTCCTACTCCACAAGAACCACAACTTAATCAAGATAAGGAAAAAGAACCGGTAGTTGAAAAGGTTAATGAAGATAACACAATTAAGGATAAACCTTATGTTAAACCATACCAACCACCACTTCCTTACCCGAGTAAAATGAAGAAAGAGAAACTTGAAGCCGAGCAATCCAAATTCTTGGATATGTTTAAATAGATAAACGTAAATCTTCCTTTCATTGATGTGATTTCAGGAATGCCTAGATATGCTAAATTCTTGAAAGATCTAATCTCAAATAGAAAGAAAATGGAAGAACTCTCGGCTGTTACCATGAATGCTAATTGTTCAGCAGTGCTGTTGAATAAGATACCAGAAAAATTATCTGAACCAGGAAGTTTCACAATTCCATGTTTTCTGGGTAGTCTTAGTTCAATAGAAGCATTGACAGACTTAGGTGCTAGTATAAATTTAATGCCGTATTCACTATACGCTAAACTAGACCTTGGAGAATTGAAACCAACTAGAATAAGTATACAACTAGCCGATCGATCAATAAAATATCCTAGAGGGATAATGGAGAACATGCTAGTTAAAGTTGGTACTTTAGTATTTCCAGTAGATTTTGTTGTTCTGGATATGGAAGAAGATTCTCAAGTTCCTCTCATATTAGGAAGACCATTCTTAAACACGGCTAAAGCAATGATAGACGTGTTCGGTAAGAAATTGACCCTAAGTATAGAGGACGAGAGTGTTACCTTTTCAGTTGATAGAGCAATGCAACAACCACAATCTGCAGATGATACATGTTATTATATTCAAACTATAGATGCACATGCAGAATTGTTAGAAGAATTTCTAGAATTACAAGGAACAGGAGAATGTTCTTTAGGAGAAGGTAATGAACCAATTGATGAAGCTGAAATGTTAGCTACACTTATAGCTAATGGATATGAACCAACAACAGAAGAAATTCAAATGCTAAAAGAAGAAGACAGATATCGATATAAATCATCGATAGAAGAACCACCGAAATTAGAGTTAAAGCCACTTCCAAACCATTTGGAATACGCTTATTTACATGGTGAATCTGAATTACCTGTAATAATATCGTCTTCTCTTACTGAAAATGAGAAATCACAACTCATTTCTGTGTTGAAAGCTCATAAACCAGCCATTGCATGGAAGATTCATGATATTAAAGGAATAAGTCCTTCGTATTGCATACATAAAATCCTTATGGAAGAAGGTCATAAAACGTATGTGCAACGCCAACGAAGACTAAATCCTAATATGCAAGATGTAGTTAAAAAAGAAATTATTAAACTGCTAGACGCAGGTCTAATTTATCCAATTTCTGATAGTCCATGGGTAAGCCCAGTTCAATGCGTGCCTAAGAAGGGTGGCATGACTGTCATTACAAATGAGAAAAATGAGCTTATTCCTACTAGGACTGTAACAGGATGGCGTGTATGTATTGATTATAGAAAATTAAATGACGCCACCAGAAAAGATCACTTTCCCTTACCTTTCATTGATCAAATGTTGGAAAGATTAGCCGGAAATAGTTACTATTGTTTTCTAGATGGATTTTCCGGATATTTTCAAATTCCAATAGCACCCGAAGATCAAGAGAAAACCACATTCACATGCCCTTATGGTACTTTTGCTTACAAACGCATGCCATTTGGACTTTGCAACGCCCCTGCAACCTTTCAAAGGTGTATGATGGCGATTTTTCACGACATGATAGAAGAATGCATGGAAGTTTTCATGGATGACTTTTCAGTCTTCGGTGATTCATTTGAATCATGTCTAGCTAATCTTGAACGAATGCTTATTAGATGCGAACAATCAAATCTAGTACTTAATTGGGAGAAATGCCATTTCATGGTTAAAGAAGGCATCGTTCTTGGTCATAAAATTTTGAAGGAAGGAATTGAAGTGGATAGAGCTAAAGTAGATGTAATTGCTAAACTTCCACATCCCACCAATGTTAGGGGAGTTAGGAGTTTTCTAGGGCATGCCGCTTTTTACCGACGTTTCATAAAAGATTTTTCTAAAATTGCCATTCCTATGAATAAACTCCTAGAAAAGGATGCTCCATTCATCTTTTCAGATGAATGTATCAAATCTTTTAATATTCTTAAAGAGAAACTCACTAATGCCCCGATCATGATAACACCAAATTGGAATCTACCGTTTGAATTAATGTGTGATGCAAGTGATTTTGCAATGGGAACCGTTTTAGGACAAAGGATTGAAAAACGATTTCAACCTATATATTATGCCAGTAAGACGTTACAAGGAGCACAAACGAATTACACAACTACTGAAAAAGAACTCCTTGCTATTGTCTTTGCTTTTGACAAATTTCGATCATATCTCGTTCTAGCTAAAACGGTGGTCTATACCGACCATTCTGCTCTTAGATACCTATTTTTGCAACAAGATGCTAAACCAAGATTAATCCGTTAGATCTTACTCTTACAAGAGTTTGATATTGAAATCCGAGATAAAAGAGGAGCAGAAAATCTCGCCGCTGATCATCTTTCTCGTCTTGAAAATCCTGAATTAGAAGTTCTAAATGAATCGGCCATACAAGACAACTTTCCTGATGAATATCTATTGAAGATAGATTATAATGAAATTCCATGGTTTGCAGACTATGCAAACTACTTAGTTTGTGGATTCCTTGAAAAAGGATTATCGTACCAAAAACGAAAGAAATTCTTCAGTGATATAAAACACTATTTCTGGGAAGATCCACATCTGTTTAAAAGTTATCCCGATGGAATAATACGCCGATGTGTATTTGGAGATGAAGCTAGTAAAATTTTAAACCATTGTCACACAGGACCAACAGGAGGGCACTATGGGCCTCAACTAACAGCAAGAAAAGTTTACGATGCTGCCTTCTATTGGCCTACAATTTACAAAGACGCACCCCTTCTTTGCAAATCCTGTGATGCTTGTCAAAGGGCCGGAAAAATAAGTCAACGTGATGAAATGCCACAAAATGTCATACAAGTATGTGAAGTATTTGACATTTGGGGTATTGACTTTATGTGTCCATTTCCAAAATCTCATAATAATCTCTATATTCTCGTAGCCATTGATTATGTATCTAAATGGGCGGAAGCACAAGCTCTCCCAACTAACGATGCACGAGTTGTAGTCAACTTTTTAAAACGTCTTTTTGCAAGGTTTGGAACACCGAAAGCTTTAATAAGTGATCGGGGTACTCATTTCTGTAATAATCAACTTGAGAAAGTTCTTAAAAGATATGGAGTAACTCATAAAATCTCTACCGCATATCATCCACAAACAAGTGGACAAGTTGAAAATACCAACCGAGCTTTAAAACGTATTCTAGAGAAAACCGTAGGATCAAATCCGAAGAAATGGTCCATTAAATTGGAGGATGCACTCTGGGCTTTTAGAACAGCCTACAAAACTCCAATTGGAACCACACCTTTTAGACTTGTTTACGGAAAAGCATGTCATATTCCAGTAGAAATTGAACACAAAGCATTTTGGGCTTTGAAGACATGTAATCTTGATTTACATGAAGCTGGACGTCTACGATTAAGTCAACTAAATGAATTAGAAGAATTAAGACATGAAGCATACGAAAATTCATTAATCTATAAAGAAAGAATGAAGAAATGGCATGATAAAAGAATCAGAAGTTCAAAAGAATTTAAAGAAGGAGACAGAGTTCTTCTTTTCAATTCACGATTCAAGCTATTTCCTGGAAAATTGAAATCAAGATGGTCTGGACCATTCATAGTCAAAAGAGTTTTCCCATACGGAACGATAGAATTAATAAATTCAAATGGGATTGAATTTAAAGTTAATGGTCACAGAGTTAAACATTACATACATGGTCCGATGGAAGTTGACAATGAAGTTAATCATAATTTCACCACCAAAGAAAACCTTCAAAATGAAAACATAAATATGTTATCAACAACATATGAAAAATCAAAATTAGAATATAAGGAGGATTCAAATTTGAGTGATGAAGAAGAATTCTTATACAAACCTCCCATTCCAAAAAATGAAGAAAAATGTGAACAAGAAATTCAAATAGAAGTGAAAGAACCAAGGAAAGAACACCCAAAAAAGGTTTACAAACCAACTCGACTTACTAAAGCAGGAGACCCGGGTGAATTTATCATTTCTTGCTTACTTAATGATGGTGCTGTATATAATGGACTCGCAGATTTAGGAGCAAGTGCAAATATTATGCCTCTTTCCTTATACAAAAGATTAGGCATGGGTAAATTAAAACCAACCAAAATAGGTGTTCAATCATTTGACCAAACCATTAAACACCCGGTTGGAATAGCAAATAATTTACTTGTTAACGTGGGAAGTTCGACCTTTGTTGCAAACTTCATAGTGATTAATATGGAGGAAAACCTTGATATTCCTCTAATTCTAGGTCGCCCATTTTTAGCAACCACCGAGGCATTCATTGATGTAAGAGAAGGTAGAATGACACTTAGGGATGGTGATACATCGATCACCTTTGTGAACCGAAAGTTTAGATCTCCACAAACCAAAACTGTTAGACCAATAAAAACGCATAAGTGTTTGGAAGATGACGAAACACTTAATGATGATCCAATCACAAAGAATGCCGTTGATGATACGAAATTAGATGAACCCATTTTTAACAGTTCAACGAAGAAACTTTATAAACAGATTCACGATGCTAAGATTAAAGGAAACTTTAAGTTATATAACCGATTAATATCCAATTTATCGTCAAAAGAAAAGGCATTGTTAGTTGAATTTGTGAAAGTTACGGAGGAAATCAACAAATGGATTGAAGTAAAAGTCAAAGATATACAAGTTGTTGATGATTCAATTGAAAATAATGTTAATCACAATTTCAACTAAGTATAGGGGATTTATGTATTTCTATTAGAGTTAGATTGTCTGTTTTCGTGTAGTTCTCGAAAATGGAACCCGAATGGTCTTTCCCTAGCAGACCCTAAAGAACTAGTCTTCTCCCCCCATTCTGAATTTTTATTTTTTTTAGGTTTTTACGATATGAAGACTGCCTGTGAACTAAACCATGGTCTAATGCTACACGCTTTGATCACTAAACGTAATAATGACACACTTCCGAGTGAAATAGTATCAATAATCAGAGAAAGATTGGACGGAGTAAGAAAAGAATCCAGATGCGAAGATAATAAGTTACAATTTGGTAAAGGAAAATCAAAATCCGCAGCGAAAAGAAGAGCACGACACCTAGAAAGATGTCACAAATGCGGAAAATGGTCGCATGGAGGTAAATGTTCAAATAATCAAACCTATTCAAACACCGAATTTGTTACTTTATGCAGAGACGGACAGTTCATATGTTTAGAAGAAAAAACACTGAATGCTCGAGGTTACGCCTATGTATCCATGGAAAACCAATTAAACCGACTATCTTATGAATGGGATAGATCATATAACTAAGAATACTATCTCACAGGTAAGTCTGTACAGTTTTTATTTTTATTTTTATTTTTAACCTTTTGATAATAAACGCTAATTTGTTCGCTATAAAGTATTAAATTGGTATTAAATAAAATTAGGTTTGGCGACCGAAATTATTGATATCATACAAAAATTTATTACATCACTGTGAAATTTAACGTTTATTCTTAAGGTATAAATATCTTTAATCAATCAACCCAAAATATATCAAAAATTCTTTATGAGTTAAATTAGGTCTTGGAACCGAAATTACTTTACCGAAAAGAGGGGCGCATATTTTTGATAATATTTGATTGATTAAAGTGGGATAAAAGCCAAAAAGATTTTTAATTTTATTTTTACCATGTTTTTAAAATTAATATATAAATCTTAAATTAATATTGTAAACTTTGTAAAATCAATATATTTAAAATTGTAAATATTTGAAAAATTAATATAAGTTTGGTGTGAATTTATAATATGAATTTTTAAATTAAGTTTGGTGTGAATTTTTAATTTTTAAAATATGAATTTTTAATTTTATGCATTTTAAATTTTAAGTTTAGTGTGAATTTTTAATATTAATTTTGAATTTTATGTATTTTGAATTTAAGTTGGTGTGAATTTAAAAACAAAAATTTACTTTATCTCATTAAGTTAAAAATATGATTTTTAAAATTCGTCGTAAGTTGAAGACTAGGTCATTTGAACCGAAATTGCTTTACCCGAGAGAGGGACGAGAACTTTTATTATCATTATTTTTAATCTTATTGAATTAAAGTATGCCAAAAACATTAAAAAAAAAAAAAACCAAAAATCTTAGCTTTTAAAACAATCGCTACAAAAAGACAAATTTTAAAATTTTATCGAAGGACGGACTAGGACATCGATCCGAAACGACCTCATCCTAAATAACAAGGGAAACAAAATTTTAAAATTAATTACGTAATTGTTTTAATTAGTTAAGATATATATATAAAAAAAAAAAATACAAACTCCGCGACTCGCGGAGTTTGAAGGGTAAAATACCGCGACTCTCGGAGTTCCTAAAATCCAGAAAAAAAATATAAGGGACGAACTGATTAGTCCCCAACCCAACACCCACGAAAACACTGCGATAAAACCCGCAAAAACCCGAAAAAACACCCCCAAATTCACAATTTTTGACCGTTAATCATCAAATCTTTTACTAAAATCATGTTGAGAAGGATGCTATCAAGGAATTACTCAAGAAAAACGGTAAATTTCTACACCTAAACACCATTTAATCCGAAAATTAGTGTTCTTGAGCAATTTTTTCCCCAATTTGATTTTGATGCTTTTTAGTGTAATTATGCTTAAATTGTTTATGTATTATGCTTGTATAATCTAGATTGATGCTATTTAACATGATTAGAAGCCTTAAGCTTCAAATTTTGAGTAATCTAGGGTTTGTGTTCTTGAGCAATTTGGGGCTTTTTGATATAAACAGGTTATGGCCGATTTTTGTCATGAATTGTTGCTAAATTAAGTAGTGTAACATGTTTAGGTAGTTAAATGATCCAAACTTTGAGCCTAAACATGATTTTGAGAATTAAAGTGGACTTTTTCAAGTCTAAAATTCATGAACTTGATTTTTGAAAGATAATGCCATTTGAAACTTGTTTAATTGCTAGTAATGATTATTTTGACATGTTATTTGAGTTGAATGCTTATGAACTTGGCGAACATTTTCGTATATGCTTATTTGAAAAAGTGTAGATTTGATGAAAATATGAAAATGAGCTTAAGTTTGATATAAATTGATCATGTCATTGTAATTATTTTGATTGATGATTTTGCTGACACTAATGCATATTTGGATGCACAAAAATTGTGTTTGATGTGTTTTGCAGACTGAAAGGGGTGAATCTTCATCCCAAGCTCGCAATGCTCCTGCTAAAAATGCGGAACAACAGGAGGTGGATAACTACTACAAACAAGATATACCTCATCCAGTCATGATATTTTCTGATATGCACTTGGAAGATTTGCACCCGAACCTGAGATTTGACAGACTTTGGATAGATTATCCAAAATACCAAAGGGGTTTGCATACTCTTCATTCTAAAGTTGTTGAGGTACCTAGGGTCATAGAATGGGGACCATTAGAAGCTGTAGAATTGGCCGGGCCAATTAGGGAATTACTTGCACAGAGGTATGGTAATTCTACTTTTAACGATTGGGTACGGTTATTCAACATGCGTAGACCTGTATATAAAGTATGGTGTGAAGAATTGTTGTGTAGTATAGAATTAAATGATCGGGTAGCTAGTTTAACCGATCGATCTTTTATTAGATTTTTGTTAGGAGGTTCGATGCGCCACATGTCTTTACTAGACATGGCTCAGGCTTTACGTATATATACGCCTGAGGAGTTAGCATCTGCCGATTGTAGAGGGTTGATACTAAATGGTAGAAAGATAGACGAAAATTTTGATACGCATGGTGTATGGAGTCAAATGACTAGCCATCACCAATTTAAAGGGGGAAATTACTCTTATTTGGATATAGATAGAGCTGAATTAAGAGTAATTCATAGGTTTTTAGCTAATTCGATTACACAAAGAGGTAAGAACAAGGAAAAGGTAAATGAACAAGATTTGTTTTACCATATGTGTATTCGAGACCCACAAAGCGCTGTAAGTATACCTTATTGTGTGGGTTATTATTTATCAGCTATGGTTAGGGGGATGAGGCCGCATAGCATAATAGGAGGTGGTATATTTATTACTTTGATTGCTGAATATCTCGGTGTGGATATAAGTCGGGGGGGATTATTAGTCGAAGAACCAGAACCCCGCAATACAATAGGTTTAAATGTATACCATGGTGCGAAAGTTTTGAAGAGGCGAAATAACGCCGCAGTACAATACCATGGTAGACATCCACAGGTTGAGAGAAACCAACAGCAAGGTAATGTAGGAGGGGGAAATGAAATGGCAGAAATGCAAAGGTTTATAGCTTCACAAGAGTATGAAAATGCTAGACATAGAGCATTTGAAGATTGGCAAGTTCATCAAAACCAAATCATAGCTTATTGCCAACATATAGGTAGAAACTATATTCCTACTCCATCGCCCATATTTCCTCCCTGGTCTATAGAGATTCAACCACCGTATCCTACGTATAACCCAGCCGAAGCAATATAGCACCTATGGTTATGCATGGAACCCCTACTGGTATCAGTATCATCTCTAGTCTACTTAGTTTTATTTATTTTGTAATTTGTAATGTTGATACGTTTAATACTTATTTAATATTGTAATAGTTTTTATAATTTTCTAACTTTTATTCTTAGATTTTAATAATTTTTGAATGTGGGGTAATATACCAAACTTCAAAAATATGTATATATGTATGCAGTTTATCTTATGTACACAACAGGGTAAAACAACGCATTTTTAAAGACTGGCATTAAGTTCAGCAAAAGCAACTAATTTTGACGACAAGATGCAAAATATATGTGAAATAACAACAAGACGAAATGAACAAATGATATGCACCATTTATCATTCAGCAAGCAAACACAAATATGTTTGGAAACTTTGGTAAAATTTAATCATTTTCACACAAATCACCCTCAATAATTTAAATTGTTACTGATTTCTTGCAAATGAGGGCATTGCAAGATCTTAAGTGTGGGAAGGGGTTAAATTCTTTCGGATTTTAAAATTCTTATCTTAAACACTGGGTTACCATTAAAAATACTAGTAAAGCAGTAGTTGTACTAGAATCTAGTGCTCTCTGATAATAAAGAACAGCCCTAGTCTTATATACTGACTACCCAATTCTAGTAAAATTTTTCAAAATTTTCAATTAAATGAACTCAAAATCATGTTTATACATATTTATGAACGATAAAACTAGGTTTTAACACCGAAATTATTGTTACCTCGGAAAGGACATAAATTGAGAAACAAACCAAAATGTTAAAATTCATTTAAAATGGAATAGAGGACAATAAAAAGGAAAATAAAAGCCAAGTGTGGGAAAATTTACCAAGTTATCTTAAACATATGTCACATATATCTGTAACAAATAACTGAAAATACTTTTGCTTTGGACTAAACTAAACTGTTTTACCCGATGAAAGAAAAGAAGAGATGGATCTACACGATGAATCAATTCCATCATTAAAAGGAAGTAAAGTCTTCCGAAAAAGAAACGCGCTTCTTGATTTAGGTCAGGAAGTTGTCGTCCAGACCAGCTGTAGGTTGACGAAAAACCTAGAAAAGTCATCACTAAAATCAGCAGGAAATCCACGGACCTCAGCATTAAACAGGGTCGCCAAGTGGTCAGATTTATCCTAACCATGAGAAGGATTTATCTCGTACAATGGGGGGGGGGCACCATGCAAATTAGCTGGATAAGACTAATGAATCAGATCCCCAGAAAGGATAATCTCCTTAAAAGATCAAAAATCAGCTTTTAAGGCTGATATTACTCAATCCTTGAGATTGACCTTAAAGATTGAGAATTACAAACTCATGGAATTCAATGATATCTAAACTCGAGCCTGAACGAGAAAATATTTTGATCAAAATTACAAACCGATTTGTTTTCTAAAAACCCATTTTCAATGCGTTCATTACCATTGAACGTAAAATCCTAGGAATTCACCTGGAATTCATTAGGTCACCTGAACCAAATCGGGTGTCAACCGTAAGAATGGTGGTTGCATAGCATGGTCAAAGACAGGACCTTGTGCCAGACCAGAAAATTATAAGGGTGAGCTTTACTATTGCTCCTACCAAGGATAGTAATTGCGTCCGACACGTTATAGACCATAATTAAAAGCATGTCAGGGGACATTGGCTTAACAGTTGCTTGTTCAACGCTTTCCTTTACAACCGGACGATAGTTTACCGAAAGGTAATATACGGGACAAGTAAACTGGATGTGTTACTTTTCTAATACAAGGTTAGCAAGTGGGTGACACAAAATCGCAAGTTTTGAGCTAAAATTTTCAAATCTGAAACCCACCAAACCTACAAAAATAATTTGCAAACACCGGTAAAGGGTTATTCCAGAAAACTTATCTAGGGTAAAAACTAGATTTAATTTTCAAAAGATCAAATGTTTTCATAAAGATTCAATTTCCTTAATGGATCTAAATTTTTATAGTCATGTGGGACTGTAAACCATATCGTTACTACCATTGTTTATACCGCCGTATAGAAGTCACTGATGTACAAAGTGTGAAGAATAAAGAAGTGATTCTAGTATTTCAAAACGATATTGCTTGAGGACAAGCAACGCTCAAGTGTGGGAATATTTGATAATGCTAAAAACGAACATATATTTCATAGCATTATTCCCCAAGAAAGACAAGCTTTTAGTTGCAATTGTTCTATTTACAAGTGATATTCGTTTAAATATTAAAAGGTGAAGACAAAAGACAGATTCGACGAATTGAAGACGCAAACGACCAAAAAGCTCAAAAGTACAAAATACAATCAAAGAGGTTCCAATTATTGATAAGAAACGTCTCGAAATTACAAGAGTACAAGATTCAAAACGCAAAGTACAAGATATTAAATTGTATGCAAGGACGTTCGAAAATCCGGAACCAGGACCAGAGTCAACTCTCAACGCTCGACGCAACGGACTAAAAATTACAAGTTAACTATGTATATAAATATAATATAATATATAATTAATTATATAAATTATATATATATTATATTTATATAATAAACCGTCGGTAAACAAAGAGCCAAAATGGAGTGCGCTGTAATTACAAACTCCGCGACTCGCGGAGTTTGAAGAGCAAAAAGGGCGCGAGTCGCGGAGACCCCCTGAACTCAATTCCCTATAAAAGCAAACGCAGTTTGATCGCAAAAAATCCATAATTCAATCTCTCTCTATATATGTATACGTAAATATATTTATATTTATATTTTAATTTTAATTTTAATTATAATTCTAATAATAAGGGTATGTTAGCGAATGTTGTAAGGGTGTAAGTCGAAATTCTGTCCGTGTAATGCTACGCTATTTTTAATCATTGTAAGTTATGTTCAACCTTTTTAATTTAATGTCTCGTAGCTAAGTTATTATTATGCTTATTTAATCCAAAGTAATCATGATGTTGGGCTAATTACTAAAATTGGGTAATTGGGCCTTGTACCATAATTGGGGTTTGGATAAAAGAACGACACTTGTGGAAATTAGACTATGGGCTATTAATGGGTTTTATATTAACTAAACAATACCTTGTTAATTTAATATACAAACTTATAATTCGACGTATTTATATATAACCACATACGCTTGACTGGGTACGGTGGGCGGGATATCTATAAATACCAATAATTATTCATTTTACCGGACACGGAACTGGATTAATAGTTAAATAGACTTGTTGAAACAGGGGTGAATTACATTCAAGGGTAATTGGTGTAATTGTCAACAAAGTAGTAAAACCTTGGTTTACACGCAGTCGATAACCTGGTGTATTCATTAAACAAAGTATTAAAACCTTGTTACAATTCGAATCCCCAATTAGTTGGAATATTTGACTTCGGGAATAAGAATAATTTGACGAAGGCTTTCGCTCTTTATATTTATGACTGATGGACTATTATGGACAAATCCGTATGGACATATTAAATAATCCAGGACAAAGAACAATTAACCCATGGACATAAAACTAAAATCAACACGTCAAACATCATGATTACAGAAGTTTAAATAAGCATAATTCTTTTATTTCATATTTAATTTCCTTTATTTTATATTTAATTGCACTTCTAATTATCGCATTTTTATTGATATTGTATTTAATTGCACTTTTAATTATCGTACTTTTTAATTATCGCAAGTTTATTTTATCGCACTTTTATTATTCGCAATTTCATTATCGTTATTTACTTTACGCTTTAAATTAAGTCTTTTATTTATATTTTACATTTGGTTTTAACTGCGACTAAAGTTTTAAAATCGACAAACCGGTCATTAAACGGTAAAAACCCCCCTTTATAATAATAATATTACTTATATATATATTTGTATTTTTATAAAAGTAACTAATATAGCGTTAAGCTTTGTTTAAAGATTTTCCCTGTGGAACTAACCGGACTTACCAAAAAACTACACTACTGTACGATTAGGTACACTGCCTATAAGTGTTGTAGCAAGGTTTAAGTATATCCATTCAATAAATAAATAAATATCTTGTGTAAAATTGTATCGTATTTAATAGTATTTCCTGCTAAAATTTTATAGTATTTTATACCCCTTAGCTCTAACTATCACACGTAATGTTAAAAGTCGCGCCTTGGAAAGATGTAATCCATTTCGGGAAGCGCGTAAAGCTAAATTCGCGGTTGTAACGACCCGGATTTTTCCGCTAATATATATAAGATTAATATTTACATAATTAAATGTTTCCAACATGTTAAGCAATCAAACTCATTAAGACTTGGTTATTTGGAATGAATTTTATACAAATGTTTGGACACCCAGTCTGTCTGACGATTCACGAACGTCATATATCGTAATAATTAATTAAAGGAATATATATTTGGATATATATATTTATGATTTGATTAAATGATATTTAAGTATCTCATTAAGTATAATAACAATGAGTTATATATATAAGATGAGACTACTAACTTAAAGACTTCGAAACAATATACATATATGTAACGATTATCGTTGTAATAGTATTTCACACACACACACACATATATATATATATATATATATATATATATATATATATATATATATATATATATATATATATATATATATGATATTAGATATGATAATACACCATGTTAACATGTTAACATAACAATTTAACATCTCATTTAAGTGTAATAACAATGGGTCAATTATATTTAACAAGATCGTTAACCTAAAGGTTTCGAAACAACACTTACATGTAATGACTAACGATGACTTAACGACTCAGTTAAATATATATACATGTAATGTATTATGATGTATTTATACACTTTTGAAAGACTTCAAGACACATATCAAAGTACTTCTAGTTAACAAAAATGCTTACAATTACATTCTCATTCATTTTCATCTAAAATTCTACTCGTACATGTATGGTATTGTACTTGTATAATACGCAGCTTCTAGATGTATTTACTATTTATCTATACTAATAAAAATCTGCTCCTTAGCAGCCTTAAATGATTAAGGATCATGTGGGAACCATCATTTGTCAACTTGCATGAATTATTTAGCAAGAAAACAAACTTAAGTATCTTTTTTTCTTTATAAAATGTAAAAAACGTATTCATGAATGCACACCATTTCTTCACTCCATTTTCTCATACTTACACTCCAATTTCTCTTTCAAAATACTCCTAACATCATACTTGATCATCTTCAAGCATTTTTACCATCTTTTAGCTTCAATTATAAGCTTTAATCATCATAAAAACAACCATCTTTTAAGAACACTTCAAGAATCATATCAAGTCTTCATGACTACTTCCAAGCTTTCTAATCCACTCTAACTCATCATCTAAGATCAAGAAACCTTTGTTATTTACAGTAGGTTATCTTTCTTATTCAAGGTAATATTCATATTCAAACTTTGATTCAATTTCTATAACTATAACAATCTTATTTCAAGTGGAAGTCTTACTTGAACTTGTTTTCGTGTCATGATTCTACTTCAAGAACTTTCAAGCCATCCAAGGATCCTTTAAAGCTAGATCTATTTTTCTCATTTCCAGTAGGTTTATCCAGAAAACTTGAGGTAGTAATGATGTACATAACATCATTCGATTCATCCATATAAAACTATCTTATTCGAAGAGCTAAACTTGTAATCACTAGAACATAGTTTAGTTAATTCTAAACTTGTTCGCAAAAACAAACTTAATCCTTCTAACTTAAATTTTAAAATCAATTAAACACATGTTCTATATCTATATGATATGCTAACTTAATGATTTAAAACCTGTAAACACGAAGAACACCGTAAAACAGGATATACGCCGTCGTAGTACAACCGGGGGCTGTTTTGGTTTGGATAATTAAAAACTATGAAAAACTTTGATTTAAAAGCTATACTTCTGGGAAAATGATTTTTCTTATGAATATGAAACTATATCCAAAAATCATGGTTAAACTCAAAGTGAAAGTATGTTTTTCAAAATAGTCATCAAGATGTCGTTCTTTCGACGGAAATGACTACCTCTTTCAAAAACGACTTGTAACTTATATTTTCGACTATAAACCTATACTTTTCTGTTTAGTTTCATAAAGTTAAGTTCAATATGAAATCGTAGCCACTTAAATCACTCAAAACGGATTTGAAACGAAGAAATGACGGGTAAAACAAAATTGGTAAAAACTACTCATTTTAGCTACGTGAAAATTTGTAAGAAATCTATTCCAACCATAACTTAATCAACTTATATGGTATATTATGTAATCTTGAAATACCATAGACACGTATACAATGTTTCGACCTATCATGTCGACCCATCTATATATATATTGCGGAACAACCATAGACACTCTATATGCAAATGTTGGAGTTAGCTATACAGGGTTGAGGTTGATTCCAAAATATATATATAGCTTGAGTTGTGATCAATACTGAGATACGTATACACAAGGTCTTGGATTGATTCAAGATATATATTAAGTTATTCATGTACTACAAATTATGGACTACTAACATTGGACTGCTAACTGGACAACTAAAATCATCAACACGTAATAAAGAAAATATTGTGAATATATTTCGATCATATTTTAATATATGTATATATTGTTATAGGTTCATAAATCAACCCGTGTCTAAGTCTAATTCTCGACGAATTAGTAATCTGTGAAAGTGAGTTATAGTCCCATTTTTACTATCTAAATTATTTTGGGATGAGAATACATGCAAATTTATAAATGTTTTACAAAATAAGCACAAGTTCATGAAACTACATTCTACGACTGTTTTGTTATACCGAATATCTGTACTTATTATTATTATGCTTGGTAACCTAAGAATTAGTGAAAAACACTAATTGACGCGAATCCTAAAGGTAGATCTACGGGCACCAACCACCCCCATTTTCGAATAGTGGAAATGCTTTAGTACTTCGAAGGGTTCTTGTCATACATTTGAATAGTGGAATGTATGATGCCAGATATCTTAAGTGCTCTATGTTAAGGTCGGTTACCAGGCGACTCATCGTATGAATGATTTTTGCAGTTGTAATGATCCTGCGCATTTGATTAAATGAAACCTTGTGGCTTATTAAATGTTATGATTATTATATAGAAATTAAACCTATGACTCACCAACATTTTTTTGTTGACGTTTTAAGCATGTTTATTCTCAGGTGAATATTAAAAACGCTTCCGCTGTCGTATGCCAACCCAAGGTCAAGATCTGGAGGCGGCATAATTGTTTATATTGTTTAAACTTGCATTCGGAGTATTTGTTGTAATATATTTGATCATATTGTAATGGGTTGTGTAAAAATTTATTTATTTGAGGAGATTGTCTTTGATAGACAATCTAAATTATGTCATTAAGACCATTATTCAATAATAAAGGTTATGGTTGTTTTTAAAAACGAATGCAAGATTTGAAAAACGTCTCATATAGAGGTCAAAACCTCGCAAAGAAACCAATTATTATGAAACGTTTATAATTAATATGAACGGGGCATTTCAGTTGGTATCTGAGCGTTGGTCTTAGAGAATCAGAAAATTTTTCATTAGTGTGTCTAACTGATTTTTGATGCATTAGTGAGTCTGGACTTCGACCGTAATTATTTTAAAAAAGATTGCTTAATATAATTGTTGGAAACATAAGATTATTAACATATAAATATTATAAGATATATCATTTACTTAACGTGCCTGCTATTATGTGATAGATGACTTCATCCGATCATATAAGCATCTCTAGTGATTCAAATTTCATTTACTTATCAAGTGATTCGGAGGCTGAGTCAAAGCGTATGACTTATGAACCAACGGAAAAGTTAACTTTTGGTGCTACCATTAAAGTGGAAAATTGTTGGGAAAATTGGGAAGATTCACAATTGCCAGTAGAGGTTCCAGAAGAGGATCCAGAAGAAGATCCCGAAGAGGAACCCAAAGAAGAGGATCCTGAAGAAGTTGTGGAAATTACCGAACCACAACATGATTTGGGAAAATCTTTGGCTGTTATACCCGATCCCAAACCCGATGAACCTATTATGACCCAAAATGTTTGTAATCATCCACCTGAACCACCTAAGAGACCAGTTTATAAAATGACCGCTCGTATAACGACTGTTGGTTTTGCCCCCAAACAATTAGCCGAAAGAACCAATTGGGAGGAATTGGAAAAAGAACTATCCAAACGAAAATCCAAACGTTTGGCCGAGAAAGAAACAACGTCAACATCTAAGAAATCTCGCCGTTCTTGAACCATCGGCAGCTATCCTGTATTCCATGCATTCTATAATATGTATTATATTGTGTGTTTAAGTTTGTAAGAAAATCCGCAATGTAATTTTCCTTATGATTGTATAATAATAAGAATAAGCATGGAAGGTTTATTATTATTATTACAACTTATTATTACGTAGTAACGTAATAATTTATCATAGTTTTTCATATTAGAATTTTAGTAGTTAATTTGTGTGTTAGCTGCTAAGTATGAACATTATTATAGTTATAAAACGCTAATATGAAGAAAAAGCTTTTATAATAATAAGTTCATATTAAGCTACAAAATACTTTTTGGCTACTT
Source organism: Rutidosis leptorrhynchoides (assembly GCF_046630445.1). NCBI lineage: Eukaryota > Viridiplantae > Streptophyta > Magnoliopsida > Asterales > Asteraceae > Rutidosis > Rutidosis leptorrhynchoides. The sequence continues at coordinate 64,096,447 of NC_092342.1, forward strand.
CTAAAATTCTATATGATTAACTCAGTCGGCTATTTTTGAAGGAAATGGCTCCTTCAGCTACTAGACAACAACAATTGAACACAGAAGAACTTCAAGCTTTCGTTGCAAATATGGCTGCAGTGGTGAATGCAATGAACAACAATAACCAATCGGGTTCCAGCAGTGGAGGAAACAATGGCAACCGGGTAGGATGTTCCTACAAAGCTTTTATGGCCTGCAAACCTAATGAGTTTGAAGGAACTGAAGGACCCGTTGGACTAAAGCGGTGGACAGAGAAGGTTGAAGCCTTGTTCGCAATCAGCAACTGCGTAGAAGAGGATAAAGTTAAATATGCCACACATACTTTCAGGGGTACTGCTTTGACATGGTGGAATACCTACATGGATTACGTAGGATAGAATACCACTTACGCACTTCCATGGTCCGCTTTCAAGCACATGATGACGGAAGAGTACCGTCCCAGAACCGAAATCAACAAGCTCAAGACAGAGCTTAAAGCACTGACAACTCAAGGGTTAGATGTCACTACCTACGAGCGACGTTTCAATGAACTGGCTTTAATGTGTCCTGGAGCATTTGAGGACGAAGAAGCAAAAATTGAAGCATTCATAAAAGGGTTGCTGGAACGAATCCAAGAGCATGTAGGTGCTAACGATCCTGCAACAATGCAGAAAGCGAGCCGTATAGCCCATAAATTGATAGGCCAAATTACAGGAAGGATAAAGAAAGAAGCGGCTGAGGAGGCCATAATGAAACAGGGAAAAAGAAAGTGGGAGGAAAGCAGTGATCAGGGTCACCAGTACAACAACAACAATCAAAACAACAACTACAACAACAATCGCAACCACCCCAACAACAACAATAATCGCAACAACAACCACAACAATAACCGCAACAACCATCCCAATAATAATAACAACAACAACAACAATCCTAATCACAATAATAACAACAACAAACGACTCAACAACAATAACCCTAACAATAACAACAACAACAACAACAACAACGACAACAAAAGGCAAAGAACTATATGCCCCAGGTGTGATACGTTTCATCCAGAATGGTTTTGTAGAGAATTATGTACCAAGTGTAATAGGAATGGCCATATTGCAGCAAAGTGTGAAGTCTACGGACCAAATAGAAACAAAGGAGTAAATAGTGCCGGAACAAATAATAACGGCGTTTTTTTGCTATGGATGTGGAAAACCGGGCCATACCATAAACTAGTGCAGTAATGGAAATAGGCAACGCCGTGGGAGAGCCTTCAACATTAATGGGGAGAAAGCACAGGAAGACCCGGAGCTTGTTACGGGTACATTTCTTATCAACAATACACCTGCTTATGTTTTATTTGATTCGGGTGCCGATAGAAGTTATATGAGTAGAGAATTTTGTGCCAAATTAAATTGTCCGTTAACGCCTTTTGATAAAAAGTGTATAGTTGAAGTAGCAAACGGTAAACTAATTAAGGTTGATAAAATTTGCAGAAAATCGAAAAATTAGTTTAGTTAGCGAAACGTTTGCAATTGATTTGATACCGGTGGAATTGGGAAGCTTTGACATAATTATTGGAATGGACTGGATATCCAAGGTGAAAGCCGAAGTTGTTTGTCATGAGAAGGCGATTCGCATTCCGAGAGAAAACAGGTTACCCTTAATGGTGTACGGAGAAAAGGGTAATGCCAAAATAAATCTTATTAGTAGTTTGAAGGCGCGTAAACTAATAAGAAAAGGTTGCTATGCCATACTAGCACACGTCGAGAAGGTTGAAAAAGAAGAAAAGAAAATCGATGATGTTCCTGTTGCAAGAGAATTTCCTGAGGTGTTTTCGGACGAATTACCAGAACTACCTCCACAACGATCCGTTGAATTTCAAATAGATCTTGTACCAGGAGCCGCACCAATAGCTCGTGCTCCATATAGACTTGCGCCCACCGAAATGAAAGAATTACAAAGTCAGCTACAAGAATTATTAGAACATGGTTTTATCCGATCGAGTACGTCACCATGGGGAGCTCCAATTTTGTTCGTTAAAAAGAAAGATGGGTCTTTTCGCATGTGTATCGATTACCGTGAGCTGAATAAAGTAACCATCAAAAACCGATACCCTTTACCCCGAATCGATGACCTATTTGATCAACTCTAAGGTTCGAGCGTATACTCCAAAATCGACTTAAGGTCGGGTTATCATCAACTGAGGGTTAAAGAAGCCGATATACCAAAAACAACCTTCAGAACTCGTTATGGCCATTACGAATTCATGGTTATGCCATTCGGTCTAACCAATGCACCCGCAGTTTTCATGGACCTCATGCACCGAGTATGTAGTCCATATTTAGATAAGTATGTTATTGTCTTTATTGATGACATCCTTATTTATTCGAAGAATAACCAAGAACACGAACAACACTTGAGACTTGTGTTAGATGAAAGGACCCGTCCTAATCCATCCGGACGAAGTCCATATCGATTACAAACGATTCACAACAGTTGATTACATTGCGAGGTAATTGACCTCTATATGATACATTTTACAAACATTGCATTCGTTTTGAAAAGACAAACTTTCGTTACATCGACAGTTGACAGACATGTATAGCATTTCATAATGTATTCAAATATAATTGACTTAATAATAATCTTGATGAACTCAAAGACTTGAATGCAACGTCTTTTAAAATATGTCATGAATGACTCCAAGTAATATCTTTAAAATGAGTAATTGCACAGCGGAAGATTTCTTTCATACCTGAGAATAAACATGCTTTCAAGTGTCAACCAAAAGGTTGGTGAGTTCATTAGTTTAACATAAATAATCATTTCCATTATTTTAATAGACCACAAGATTTGCATTTCTCATAAATATACTTCCCATGCATAGAGACAAAAATATCATTCATATGGATTGAACACCTGGTAACCGACATTCACAAATTGCATATAAGAATATCCCCATCATTCCGGGATCCTCCTTCGGACATGATATAAATTTCGAAGTACTAAAGCATTCGGTACTTTGGATGGGGCTTGTTGGGCCCGATAGATCTATCTTTAGAGTTCGCGTCAATTAGGGTGTCTGTTCCCTAATTCTTAGATTACCAGAGTTAATAAAAAGGGGCATATTCGATTTCGATAATTCAACCATAGAATGTAGTTTCAAGTACTTGTGTCTATTTCGTAAAACATTTATAAAAACAGCGCATGTATTCTCAGTCCCAAAAATTTATATTGCAAAGGCATTTAAAAAGGGAATAATGAAACTCACGCATATAAATATTGTAAAACAGTTATTAAAGCATTGCATGTATTCTCAGCCCAAAAATGTAATGAGTAAAAGGGAGCAAATGAAACTCACGCATATAAATATTGTAAAACATTTAATAAAGCATTTGCATGTATTCTCAGCCCAAAAATGTAAAGAGTAAAAAGGGGTAAATGAAACTCACCTAATGTATTTTGTAGTAAAAATACATATGACTATATCGCACAACTGAACAATGCAGGGTTGGCCTCGGATTCACGAACCTAAATCATTCGTATATTCATTAATACACATAATCGTATTTGAATGAATATATATATATATATATATATATATATATATATATATATATATATATATATATATATATAAATTTATTAATTACATTATTTTTATATTAATAACATATATTTTAATTTGTATGTACATTCAACTGGTTAATATTTTTATAGTTATATTAATATATTCATATACATACTTGTTTAATAATATATTTAAAAATCGAATATGTTGTTTGTAAATGTTTATATAAATAATTTTAGTAGGTTTTATATATATATATATATATATATATATATATATATATATATATATATATATATATATATATATATATATATATATATATATAGTTATGTGAAGTTTTAATAAAAGTGTAGTATATGTAATAAATATATTTTATGTACAAAATATTTATTTGCTTAAAAATGATAGTTTTGAGATTAATAAAGATAATATTAATAATCATATTATTTAATATTAATACCTATTTTGATGATAATAATATTATTAGTAATAACAATAATAATAATTATTATAATTGTAACTAGGGGTTATGTTAACGATAATAATAGTTGGCAGCTATTACTTATAATAACAGTAATAACAATGATAATTAACATTCATAATACCTCTTAATAATAATTCAAATATTTAATAATAATAATATCCTAATCATAATAATGATAACTAATACTTATTTCAACATTAATATTAACAATAATTATAATACATGTGATAATAATAATAACTATAACTAATGATAATAATACAAATAACAATAATAAGAATAATAATTAATAATAATAATAATACATATACTAGTAATAATAATAATAATAATATTAATAATGATAACAAAATTAGAAAACTACCTCAAATTAAGTGAGTTCAAAAAAAAAAACAGCCCATCCCCGGGCTCGAACCCATGACCTCCCGCTCATACAAACAATTCCAAACCATCCTTCCATCCATGTATTTCTGATTATATCTCAGACCCGAGACTATATAACTTATCTATTAAACCGTTCCCTTCATCCTCTACATTAATCAATCGACCCAAGGATCAGTAATCCATAACTGTTTAAACACTATGATTTACAACTTACAAATTGATCTATAATTAACGTTTGTGGGTTACAAAGAAAAAAAAAATTAAAGCACAGCAGTAGCTGAAAGACTTCGCGAGTAAAATAAAAAATAAAAAAAATAAATAAACTCATAATTTGATTTTTAAAATCGGGTTGTTTTGAGAACCTGATTCCTTCATGTAATATGTCTTAAATCGTTCCTAGAAACTATTCCATTCATCAATTGAATCAGAAATAATAACTAGGATTCGAATTTCACGAAGAACGAATCCTTTGACTTTTTAAAATAAAACTTTGACTTCGAAAATTCGAACTCATTTTAAGGAATTGACAAATGAAATTTTGCAGATAGTTTCCCTAGAGGATTCCTAACACTTCTGCGTTATTAGATTTTGTAGATGAATTTTAAAATTGAGCTTTTAAAAAAAAAATACGAACAGAGTTTCTTGGGCTTTTCTTCAGTTCTTTCTGTATAAATCAATTAGTTGAATGCTGTGATATTGTAAATTGATAGTGACGATGGAAAAATTGAAAGACTTTCCCAACATTCTTTTACAATTCAATTCATTTATAATAAGTAGTCGACAGCTTTTGGAAATAAAAAAAAATATAACAGAAATAAAAGTGGGTATGACTCAACATTTTTGTTTGATAATGCTAAAGGAATCAACTTGTATTTCCAATCAGTAAGAGAAGTTAAAAAGATTTGTCGACAAGTATCAATCAGAAGAAAATTTTTAAAGGTAGACAATGAAATGAAACTGAATTTGTAATTTTCCTATCTTTATAAATATTAATAATTTGTATAAATATATTAATAATAATGATACTAATTAATTATAATTATATTAATAATAATACTTTTACTATTAATATTAATAATTAATAATAATAATATTAATCATGATATTATTAATAATACTAATAATATTAACAATATTTATGATAATGATAATAAGTTGTATTTTAATAATAATAACAATAATTAAATGTTTTAGTAATTTTTAATAGAAACAATAATCTTATAAAAATGATATAAATAAAAATTAATTAAACAATAATAATAATGTTAATGTTTAATAATAATAATATTATTAATGATAATAATAATTTGTCTTACTTTATAATATTAATAATAATAAGGATAACTATAATAATAAGAATAATTATTAATGATAATGTAACAATAATATCTAATAATAATACAATATATAATTAAGATATAACATGTTACAATTTTTATATAATAATATTAATACTACAGATATTGATATTAATAATAAGAACAATAATAATAATATTATAACAAATATATTTTTAATTTACAAATATATATTATATGATAACATATGTTTAATATTTATTCATTTTAACAATACTTAATTATTCAGTTTAATATCTTATATTTTATTATTTCAAGTTATTATATATACATACATTTATATATATATACATATTTATTTACAAATAATTGTTCGTGAATCGTCGGGAATAGTCAAAGGTTAAATGTACCTATGTAAATAGTTCAAACATTTTGAGTCTCAGTTTAATAGACTCTGCTTATCTTGTCGAAATCATATGAAGATTAAGTTTAAATTTAGTCGGAAATTCCCGGGTCGTCACAGTACCTACCCGTTAAAGAAATTTCGTCCTGAAATTTGAGCGAGGTGATCATGGCTAACAATAAAAATGTTTTCATGATGAATATGAGTTGATAAATTGAGTTTTATCATCATTGAGTAATATGGATAAAAAAATAATTCGATTATTCGAAGAGTACGAATGAAGCTATCACCAAAGAGTGAATAGGAAAGTAAAGATTCACCTTAACTTTTGACAGAGTCAGGGTTGAATTCTGGAATTCAAGGAATTTAAATAAAATCTTCGAAATATAAAAGATTTGATTCATCGGCGAGTAAGGAAATTAAGATCTCTATAATTAAATACGGTGATCTGCCTCGATTACTCTGTCTGATATTTCCTTTATAAATTAAACTTTTCCGTTCCATTATTTTCACCACTTCTATACTCAATTCCCAACTTCAAAAGATTGTGAAAATGCTTAATCCAGTTCCGATCCTTGTCCTTATTCTTACTATCGTAACAATTATTCTCCTTTTTCCAACCTTCACCGGAAGAATCTGTTTACTTCTACTATTACCTTGGGGTGATACTATTCTTAATTATACCATGTCTTTATATTGCTATTCGTATTAATATCCACAGTTTGTAACCTTTGTGTTGTTATTGGGCTTTATATTTTCACCTATATTTTGGAGCTCTTTGCCTTTTTATTATTTTCTCTACCTCTAGTAAAATGAGTAATGATCCAGAATTCGTAAGTATGGAATTTCGAATGAACTTAATGTTCTAAACAAGAAAGGACATAATTGCACGATTTGATTTGTCAAATTACCAGAATCACTGAGAATAGAACTATCAAGAATATACTTTCTTGATATGTTCAGAAGTTAAGCATAATGAAAGAGTTATGTAACATGACACATGATGACGTTATAATCTGTGAATCATCATGTTCCATTTAGAAACTCAGCATGACTTACTGTAATATGATCACGTTTATCAAGTGTCATTATATTATACTAACTCATGCATCAGTTCCCAATATTACTTCAATCACATTCATATTTTAAGCTCGAGAGTTTACAGAATATAGAAACTAACAGTTTCTATATGATGTAACACCGATAGTACGAAGAGATTAATGAATTCAGATAAGAATAGTTATAAAAATATCTTCAAAAATATGGAGGATATTTATAATGAAAGATACGATGATATCTTGGAATTTCTAATATCGATGGATGATGAAGAAGATTTATCCGTAAGGATTTAGATTCGGAAGCAAGGTATTTGCTAAAGATTTCAGCAGGCATTGAATCATTTGGATTCTTTGAAGTCAAACTTATTCTTTGTGATTTGTCCACGGCTTTCTTCATAGTTTCGCATAATCTTAATTTTCTATTGAATGTTTCCAACATAATGATACACAGGAAGCACGAAGAGGTATAAAATTTCAGACGAGAATATTAATGAAAATATCCTCAGAAATATCGAAGATATTGATCATGATATTTTGGAATTTCTAAGTTCGATGGTTGATGAGGGAGATATTTATGTAATTATTTTTTTTACAAGATTTTAACATGAGTACAGAGCAAGATATTCGTTGAAGGTTTCATCGGATCCAGAATTACCTGGATTCTTTGAATATATGGTATGGTCCTAGTATTTGTCCTTGGTCTCCTTCGGGGTTAGCTCAATCCGTTTTCCAGTCCCAACTTTTCTGAGCTTTTCCAACATACTATTCTTTATCATCAAACTTTCGATGATTATGGTCGTTTACGGTTGTCTACAATTTTTGCTGCTTCATTCAGCCTTTTCAACATTCAGAGTATCGATTCGTAAACTGGGTGCCTTTTCAAAATTTCAGAATTGAAGATCGTAATTCTAGGAGATAATTGTTATATGTATACATATAACTATTGATGTAGGAATTCTACGAGATTCGAAATACTGATTGCTAATTCCCGGTAATTGGTATGGCAATTATTGTTACAGGGTATAAATGAATACAAGATGGGGTTTCAATGAATATAATGATTTTTCAGAAAGTCCAAATTCATTGAAGTTGCTGGTAATTTTACTGCTAATGTGGTGAAATATAAAACGGTTCTCCGGTAACGATGACGACAGGCAAACTTATATATCGAGGTTATAATAAGGCTAATTCAAATGGAAGTTAAGGTTGATGTTGAAGCTATGATAAAATTGGCTAATTTGAAAAAAAAAGTTGCAATGTTATTTTCGGTAATAACAATGCCAAAGGAGCTAACATAGACACGTGTTAAACTTTTACTTAGAGTCCAGGAGTTTTCAGGTGCATAACTATATGCGTCAATCTTTTCTTCCATAGATGAAGTGCGGTTGGTTCATCTTCTCAGTTGTTTCTTAATTGAGAGGTTTCAAGAATCATGAAAGAATTGAACGCAGATGGTAATCGTCGAGATACAAATGAAGTTTAAGATGATTTCAAGTGGCAAACTTGAGGAATTGTTTAGTTTCATATATTATAATCAATATTTTAATTCATTTTAATTGTCCAATGTTATTAGTCTACAGTCGATAGTCCACAGTTAACAGTCTAATAATTTATATATAGTTTAATATATAATATTCGAATTAATTAATAAATATCGTGACCCGTGTACATGTCTCAGACTCGATCACAACTCAAATTATATATATTATTGTAGAATCAACCTCAACCCTGTATAGAGAACTCGTTCATTACTGCATATAGAGTGTCTATGGTTATTCCAAATAATATGTATAAATGCGTCGATATGATATGTCAAAACCTTGTATACATGTCCCGATATTTAAAGTGCGTAAAAATAAATAACAGAAATTTAAATGACGAATAATAAAGTGCGTAAAGTAAATAACAGAAATAAAATGACGATAAATAAAATTGTGAGAATATAAATTGCGATAAATAAACTGCGATAAATAAATTGGGATAATTAAATGGTAATACGGAATTAACAGTTAGCTAGGAACAGTTAGCTAGGATTTTGTTAGCGTGGATTCTTAATAGAATTTCATATTGTTAATTAATCTGTTTCTAATTAATTTTTATTGTGTCCATTATTTCTTCGTTATGCCACTTGATGGATTCTGATAGATCAAAATCCAAATATGTAATTGGATGAATATGGTTATTCTGTGGTGAACGGATTTGTATATCGGTGGATGTAAGTAGGATAGTATATGACTTGTTGAAACAGATTCGAAGAACGTACAATGTAACTTATTAATGTGAAATTTAAATAGTCCTCGGGTATTACCTACCCGTTAAAATATTTTCACCATTAACAGTTTGTACAAGAGAATTTTTAATTACAATCTTTATGAAAACATATATACATATATATTTTCTTCAGATGTATTCATGGATTTAATGAGTTAATATGATATTAAACTCATTTGCTTTTCGGTTGGAACTAGAATAAATAATCTCTAAAACTTTAGAGATTACATATTCGCCATGTCGAATGAAGATAAATGAGGTAGAACGATACGTAGAACGAAGATCATACTCAAAGTACATATGATGATATTGAAGCATGGATTGTTGATGGTACTGGTGCTGTTATTGATTGTACTGTTGGTGCCGGTGATGTTGCTGAAGCTGGTACATTTTGTACCATATTCTCCGAATTGATTATTCGAGCGCGAAGTTCGTTGACTTATTACTCCAGGATGATTGTCGGTCAGAACGAGCAGATGAATAAGGTTCAGAATTGTGGATAGAATATGATCTTGTCGAGTTACCCTGGAAATGGGACTGAAAATGTGTCTCGAACAGGTTCGCCGGTAAACGCTTCAGGTTCATTGTCAAGAGGTGAATTCAGTTGGTGGAAGGGATTGCCTTCTGCGTGTTTCCGTTAATTAAGTCAACTACGAACCCATCAGATGAATTGATAATGGCTGATTGGTTAATTCATGCCGATGACGCTGTTTTCGGAGCTTAGGTGAACATCTATGTCGGAATAGCTGTCGGAATAACTATCGGAATAGCTATCGGAATCTGAGGGACTCGAACTGGTTGCAGGATTCATCTCGTACGATCAGATGAAGGATTTTCGATAAGAAATAGATTATATGATGTAGATTAGTACCCTGCAATACATAATTTACATATGCATATATAATACTAAAATCCCATAAGTTACGGAGTAATCTACGGAAGTTGTCAGGCAAAGTTACAGTAACATATACGCTAAGATATGAAGTAGCAGATACGCTAAGATATGAATTTTGTCTATACACAATTCATGCAGTCAATGCAGTAAAACGTGTCTAGACTAAGAATGATAAGTAAGTGATTCTCTAAGAATGATAAGCAGGTAATTTTTGACACAAAATGATAAGCAAAACTTTTGATATGCAGACACGGTCGAAGTCCAGACTCAATAATGCATCCTAACGACTTATCAGTTAGACACACTAATGCAGACATGGTTCGCTAAGATCACCGCTCTGATACCAACTGAAAGGACCCGTCCTAATCCACACGGACGAAGTCCATATCGATTACAAACGATTCACAACAGTTGATTACATCGCGAGGTAATTGACCTCTATATGATACATTTTACAAACATTGCATTCGTTTTGAAAAGACAAACTTTCGTTACATCGACAGTTGACAGACATGTATAGCATTTCATAATGTATTCAAATATAATTGATTTAATAATAATCTTGATGAACTCAACGACTCGAATGCAACGTCTTTTGAAATATGTCATGAATGACTCCAAGTAATATCTTTAAAATGAGTAATTGCACAGCGGAAGATTTCTTTCATACCTGAGAATAAACATGCTTTCAAGTGTCAACCAAAAGGTTGGTGAGTTCATTAGTTTAACATAAATAATCATTTCCATCATTTTAATAGACCACAAGATTTGCATTTCTCATAAATATACGTCCCATGCATAGAGACAAAAATATCATTCATATGGATTGAACACCTGGTAACCGACATTCACAAATTGCATATAAGAATATCCCCATCATTCTGGGATCCTCCTTCGGACATGATATAAATTTCGAAGTACTAAAGCATCCAGTACTTTGGATGGGGCTTGTTGGGCCCGATAGATCTATCTTTAGAGTTCGCGTCAATTAGGGTGTCTGTTTCCTAATTCTTAGATTACCAGACTTAATAAAAAGGGGCATATTCAATTTTGATAATTCAACTATAGAATGTAGTTTCACGTACTTGTGTCTATTTCGTAAAACATTTATAAAAACAGCGCATGTATTCTCAGTCCCAAAAATTTATATTGCAAAGGCATTTAAAAGGGAATAATGAAACTCACGCATATAAATATTGTAAAACAGTTATTAAAGCATTGCATGTATTCTCAGCCCAAAAATGTAATGAGTAAAAGGGAGCAAATGAAACTCACGCATATAAATATTGTAAAACATTTAATAAAGCATTTGCATGTATTCTCAGCCCAAAAATGTAAAGAGTAAAAAGGGGTAAATGAAACTCACCTAATGTATTTTGTAGTAAAAATACATATGACTATATTGCACAACTGAACAATGCAGGGTTGGACTCAGATTCACGAACCTAAATCATTCGTATATTCATTAATACACATAATCGTATTTGAATGAATATATATATATATATATATATATATATATATATATATATATATATATATATATATATATATAAATTTATTAATTACATTATTTTTATATTAATAACATATATTTTAATTTGTATGTACATTCAACTGGTTAATATTTTTATAGTTATATTAATATATTCATATACATACTTGTTTAATAATATATTTAAAAATCGAATATGTTGTTTGTAAATGTTTATATAAATAATTTTAGTAGGTTATATATATATATATATATATATATATATATATATATATATATATATATATATATATATATATATATATATATATATATATATATATAGTTATGTGAAGTTTTAATATAAGTGTAGTATATGTAATAAATATATTTTATGTACAAAATATTTATTTGCTTAAAAATGATAGTTTTGAGATTAATAAAGATAATATTAATAATCATATTATTTAATATTAATACCTATTTTGATGATAATAATATTATTAGTAATAACAATAATAATAATTATTATAATTGTAACTAGGGGTTATGTTAACGATAATAATAGTTGGCAGCTATTACTTATTATAACAGTAATAACAATGATAATTAACATTCATAATACCTCTTAATAATAATTCAAATATTTAATAATAATAATATCCTAATCATAATAATGATAACTAATACTTATTTCAACATTAATATTAACAATAATTATAATACATGTGATAAAATAATAACTATAACTAATGATAATAATACAAATAACAATAATAAGAATAATAATTAATAATAATAATAATACATATACAAGTAATAATAATAATAATATTAATAATGATAACAAAATTAGAAAACTACCTCAAATGAAGTGAGTTCCAAAAAAAAAAACAGCCCACCCCCGGGCTCGAACCCATGACCTCCCGCTCATACAAACAATTCCTAACCATCCTTCCATCCATGTATTTCTGATTATATCTCAGACCCGAGACTATATAACTTATCTATTAAACTGTTCCCTTCATCCTCTACATTAATCAATCGACCCAAGGATCAGTAATCCATAACTGTTTAAACACTATGATTTACAACTTACAAATTGATCTATAATTAACGTTTGTGGGTTACAAAGATAAAAAAAAAAATTAAAGCACAGCAGCAGCTGAAAGACTTCGCGAGTAAAAAAAATAAAAAAAATAAATAAACTCATAATTTGATTTTTAAAATCGGGTTGTTTTGAGAACCTGATTCCTTCATGTAATATGTCTTAAATCGTTCCTAGAAACTATTCCATTCATCAATTGAATCAGAAATAATAACTAGGATTCGAATTTCATGAAGAACGAATCCTTTGACTTTTTAAAATAAAACTTTGACTTCGAAAATTCGAACTCATTTTAAGGAATTGACAAATGAAATTTTGCAGATAGTTTCCCTAGAGGATTCCTAACACTTCTGCGTTATTAGATTTTGTAGATGAATTTTAAAATCGAGCATGTAAAAAAAAATACGAACAGAGTTTCTTGGGCTTTTCTTCAGTTCTTTCTGTATAAATCAATTAGTTGAATGCTGTGATATTGTAAATTGATAGTGACGATGGAAAAATTGAAAGACTTTCCCAACATTCTTTACAATTCAATTCATTTATAATAACAAGTAGTCGACAGCTTTTGGAAATAAAAAAAAATATAACAGAAATAAAAGTGGGTATGACTCAACATTTTTGTTTGATAATGCTAAAGGAATCAACTTGTATTTCCAATCAGTAAGAGAAGTTAAAAAGATTTGTCGACAAGTATCAATCAGAAGAAAATTTTTAAAGGTAGACAATGAAATGAAACTGAATTTGTAATTTTCCTATCTTTATAAATATTAATAATTTGTATAAATATATTAATAATAATGATACTAATTAATAATAATTATATTAATAATAATACTTTTACTATTAATATTAATAATTAATAATAATAATATTAATCATGATATTATTAATAATACTAAAAATATTAACAATATTTATGATAATGATAATAAGTTGTATTTTAATAATAATAACAATAATTTAATGTTTTAGTAATTTTTAATAGAAACAATAATCTTATAAAAATGATATAAATAAAAATTAATTAAACAATAATAATAATGTTAATGTTTAATAATAATAATATTATTAATGATAATAATAATTTGTCTTACTTTATAATATTAATAATAATAAGGATAACTATAATAATAAGAATAATTATTAATGATAATGTAACAATAATATCTAATAATAATACAATATATAATTAAGATATAACATGTTACAATTTTTATATAATAATATTAATATTACAGATATTGATATTAATAATAAGAACAATAATAATAATATTATAACAAATATATTTTTAATTTACAAATATATATTATATGATAACATATGTTTAATATTTATTCATTTTAACAATACTTAATTATTCTGTTTAATATCTTATATTTTATTATTTCAAGTTATTATATATACATACATTTATATATATATATACATATTTATTTACAAATAATTGTTCGTGAATCGTCGGGAATAGTCAAAGGATAAATGTACCTATGTAAATAGTTCAAACATTTTGAGTCTCAGTTTAATAGACTCTGCTTATCTTGTTGAAATCATATGAAGATTAAGTTTAAATTTAGTCGGAAATTCCCGGGTCGTCACATTAGAGTTGTTAAGAAAAGAGCAACTTTATGCTAAGTTCTCTAAATGTGCTTTTTGGTTAAATGAAGTACAATTTCTTGGTCACGTAGTCAGTAGTAATGGAATCAAAGTTGATCCCGCCAAGATCGAATCCATCAAATATTGGGAAACCCCGAAAACTCCAACGCAAATACGTCAATTTTTGGGTTTAGCTGGTTATTATAGGAGATTTATTCAAGATTTCTTCCGAACAAGAGGGTGCCTTCCAATTGTTGAAAAAGAAGTTGACTACGGCACCTATTTTATCGTTATCTGACGGAATGGAAGATTTCGTTATCTACTACGACGCATCAAGAATGGGTTTTAGGTGTGTTCTTATGCAATGGAAGAAGGTGATTACATATGCTTCTCGACAACTCAAAATTCATGAACAAAACTACACCACACACGATCTGGAATTGGGCGCCGTTGTTTTTGCATTAAAGATGTGGAGGCATTATCTATATGGGGTCAAGTTTATCGTATACACCGACCACAAGAGTCTCCAACATATTTTAAATCAAAAGCAACTAAACATGAGGCAGCGTAGATGGGTTGAGCTGCTAAATGATTATGATTGTGAAATTCGTTACCACTCGGGGAAAGCAAATGTGGTAGCCGATGCCTTGAGTCGAAAGGAAAGAGAACCTATTCGAGTAAAAGCTATGAACATGATTATTCATACTAATCTTACTACTCGAATAAAAGAGGCACAACATGAGGTTTTGAAGGAAGGAATTTTTGGAAGGGAAATACCCAAAAGATTAGAAAAACAGCTTAATATTCAGAAAGACGGAACCAGGTATTTAGCTGAAAGAATTTGGGTACCAAAGAATGGGGATTTAAGGAAAGTGGTACTAGATGAAGCACATAAAATCAGATATTCAATACATCCCGGAGCGGGGAAAATGTACCAAGACCTCAAGAGAAACTTTTGGTGGCCAGGAATGAAGGCCGATATAGCCACATATGTAGGAGCATGTTTGACTTGTTCTAAAGTCAAAGCTGAGCATCAGAAACCATCGGGTCTACTCCAACAACCTGAAATCCCAGAATGGAAATGGGAAAACATTACCATGGATTTCATTGCTAAGTTACCAAGAACCGCAGGTGGTTATGATATGATTTGTGTGACGACTCGAGAATTTCCGACCAACTTTAAACTTAATCTTTATATGATTTCTACACGATAAGCAAAGTCTGTTAGGCTGAGTCTCAAAAACTTTGAACTATGTTCATGTGTTCATTTAAACTTTAACCTTCGACTGTTCCCGACGATTCACGAACAATTGAGTGTAATTGAATATGTAAATATAAATGAAAGTATACATATAATAATAAACAGAAATAATACAATATAACTTAAACATTAAAATTATATAGAATAATTAAATTAGTATTAAAATGGATATTATTATATAAATGGAAACCTGTAACTTATTATTTTTTTAGAAATTATTATTATTAAAATGTATAAAACTCATTATTATAATATATATTATATTGTTAGATTACATAACCTATAATATGTAATACATATATATATATATATATATATATATATATATATATATATATATATATATATATATATATATATATATATATTAAATAGAGATGACATAATAATATTGTTATTTCCTTTAACATTAATACTAGTGATATTAATATTATTATATATATATATGATATTTGATATATCTAAAGATTGCTGCTAATACAATTAGTACTAGCATAATTAATAATATTATCATTTTCAATTACACTAAAATTATTATTATTGTAATTTACGATTATTATTATTATTATTATTATTATTATTATTATTATTATTATTATTAATATTATTATTATTATTATTATTATTATTAATAATTATATTAGTATTAATATTTGAATTATTATTATAATTATACTTATTAATCATTAATAATAATTAAATAGATCATGCGTAAAGATTTTCATAATCAAATTCAGCTATAATTATCAATTAAAACTGTTGTAGATTGGTACTAATCGAATTTCAATCACAGATGCATCCAAAATCTATTACATATGCAATCAAGCTTTATCTTTCTTTTTGTTATTTTCTTGTTATATTTTTCTTCTCTTGTACGAACCTGTCTAAATTTTGTTTGGCATCCAAATCAAATTATAATGCAAACAAAGAAGATTACCGCTTCAAATATTCGATTACTAACTATACCTAATGCTACTTAATCAATGCTGTGCGAAATTAAAAAGAGAAAAACAAGAACACCAAGCCTCCTCCTCTTTCTTCTTCTTCTTCTTCTTCTTGACTTCTACCTTTGTAAACCACCTTGTTTCTTTTTGTTTTCCTCTGATCAAACACTAGGATTAACCAAACCATCATAACCACAAAACCCACTTAAACAATTGCTCACGTACACCCTTCAACGATCGACCATCTTCACGAACTCTTTCTCTAAATAGATATATACACACGTACACCCACATCAACACTACCACATCTATTTTTGGTTTGCATTCAAACAACAATACATTCATCACCTCGAACCATAACTACCTTTCCTTCTTCACCTCTCTCTCATGTTTTCTAATTCATAAAATAGCCAAAGAAAAAAAAAACCACAAAAACCTTGATCCATTTCTACTTCTTCAACCCATTTAGTCACCACCAATACTACTAGTTCTTCTGTTTCTTTTATGAATAAACACTCCTAAACCACCAAGAGTCTCGCACCAATAAACCTATTACCACCTTTATCTTCGCTCTCTTTCTCTCTTAATCCCATCCAAGAAAAACCACCACCTTAATATACCACTACCAATGTTTCTGTTTTTATTTCTATTTTCATTCAAAAACTGTTCAACATCGTAGCTACATCTGCAAATGAGTGTATATTTCTATTGGGTAAATGAGTAAAAGACGTTATGTTGCATCAAGGAAATTATCAAGGAATGGGGGAGATGATGTTCACCACCTCGTGTTTCAATATTATATGTGGAAAACGTGGAGAGTTGGCCGACAATCTTTAATCATTAACCACCCCACTTACTATAAATATTTCGGTAGTGGGTTACAAAAGGGAAGGTTACAACTAGGTATTACTTTTGTTTATTGTATTTTTCCTTTCGGACGAACAAACCTCTTTTGATTTATTAAAGTGGGCCGTAAAAACCATGCTGAATCTGGGCCACTATACTGCATACTTTCATTTCGGGTTACACCATCAAAATGATTATTTTGTTCAATTGCGAACTGCTGCTCTTTTACTCCTTTGAAACACGACTGAAATAATATTTATAGTTTAGTATGTGATATATGGTGATTACAATATTGATGTTAATGATCAAGAGGATAATGACGAGTAAGATTAGATTAAGAATATGATTATAATTAAGATTATGATTGTGATGACAATCGATGATATTAACAGATGTTAGTGTTGAAAATGATGAGTTGATGATGATAATAGGATGATGTAGATGGTAATGATGATGAATACGTACGATGATAATTGGTGAGGATTATGTTATTATGATGATGTTGAAGAAGATGAAACATAAAGACGGGTTAAATAAATCAAGTCTGTGATACAAAACAAAAATGTACGAGTAGAGCAGATGGTTATGGTGTTGTGATGATTAAGCTAGAGGTCTCGGGTTCGAGCCCCGGCTTTGCCAATTTTTTTTATAAAGAAGAAGATGAGGTAACTGAGTTATATTATGAAAGAAATTGAAATGGGTATCATCACAGTAAAACGTATTAGAGCAGATGGTTAAGTATGTGTTGCGGTTTGCGAGAGGTCGGGGGTTCGAGCCTGGTTTTTTGGCAAATCTTTTTAGAATGGCTTTTTCAAAGGGTATACACTTTCAATTTATTATTATTATCATTATTACTATTATGACTATTATTATTTTTATTATTATTATCATTATAATTATTATGAGTATTATTATTATGGATATTGTTAGTGTTATAATTATTATTATTATTAAATCAAACTTATATTCATAAGTATTAGAAACATTATAATCATTAATATTTTTATAAGTATTATTAATATTATTATAAATTTTATCATTTAAGTATTATTATCAAAAATTAATACTTTCATGACCATTATTATTAAATTATCCATTTTATTAAAAAATGATGATATTATCATTATTTTGAGATTGATTAATGAAAAACTATTATTAATATATTTATTAGTAGAATTACAAATCATATTATCGGTTTTATTAATATTAGTATTAACACTATTATTATTTCAAATATTATATTAGTATTACTAAAGTACTGTTTTAAATAACAAATAATATATATAAAAAATATATAAATATATTTATCACATATAACATAATGAAACTTAATATTTTATATATAAAAATGAATATAAGATATTAAAATAAAAATTATATCACTAATAATAATATATATCCTTGTTCAATTACAAGTATAGGTATTAATATATATATATGAATGATATAGGTTCGTGAATTCGAGGCCAACCCTGCATTGTTCAGTTGTTAAGTATCGTTATATGTATTTTTACTACAAAATACATTAGGTGAGTTCATTTGATTCCCTTTTACTCTTTATATTTTTGGGACTGAGAATACATGCATTTTTTTTACAACTGATTTATTAAATGGTTTTGAAATATATTTTGAACTGCGAATACATGAAATGCTTTTATAAATGTTTGATGAGATAGACACAAGCAAAACATTCCTCGAATGAATTATTATGTAGACAGAAGTTCTGCGGATTATTGTTGAATTATGTGGACATGATAATTGCCACTGTTGAATTATGTGGATATGATAATTGCCACCATTGAATTATGTGGACATGATAATTGTCACCAATTGATATGAATGTTATGTATCGAGAGAATGATTTTATACACAGGTTATGTGTATGTTATTTTTGTGCACAAGATATGTGTACGGTTACTATGATTTATGAAAATGGTTTCGTACACGAGAAAGATGTACTGTATTTAAAAGATATAGCATGTACATTACAGGTGGGTATAGGATTCGGGCCCATTTGTACCATGCTGGATTTAAATTTTGTGGTCTATCAAAATGATGAATTTTATTGTTTTATGATAAACCTATGAACTCACCAGCCTTTTGGTTGACACTTGAAAGCATGTTTATTCTCAGGTATGAAAGAAATCTTCCGCTGTGCATTTGCTCATTTTAAAGATATTATTTGAAGTCGATCATCGCAATGGAACCAGATGTTGGTGACTTCATCCAGACAGATTAGGACGGGGTCTGACAGTTGGTATCAGAGCGGTGGTCTTAGCGAACCAGGTCTGCATTAGTGAGTCTAACTGATAAGTCGTTAGGATGCATTAGTGAGTCTGGACTTTGACCATGTCTGCATGTCAAAAGTTTTGCATATCATTTTGTGTCGAAAATCATCTACTTATCATCCTTATGAAATTACCTACTTATCATTCCTAGTCTAGACACATATTACTGCATTGATTGCATGAATAGTGTATAGATAAATTCATATCTTAGCGTATCTGTTATTGTTACCTTTGCATGACAGCTTCCGTAGATTCCTCCGTAACTTATGGGATTTTAGTATTATATATACATATATAAATTATGTATTGCAGGGTACTAATCTACATCCTATAATCTAATTCTTATCGAAAATCCTTCACTTGATCGTACGTGATGAATCCCTCAACCAGTTCGAATTCCTCGAATTCCGACAGCTATTCCGATATGGAGTTTCACCGAAGCTCCGAATGCAGTGTCACCAGAATGAATCAACCAATTCATCTGATGGGTTCGTAGCCTACTTAATCGATGGAGATGAGAAGAAGGCGATCCTTTTCACCCACCAACTTGCACTCTTGATAAAGAACCTGAAGCACTTATCGGCGGACCCATTCGAAACACCATTTTTACACTCATTTCCAGATTATCTCTCCACCATTACATTCTATCAAAAATTCTAAACCTTATTCATCCGTTCGTTCCGACCGACAATCATCCTGGAATAATAGAAGGAGTCAACTAACTTCGCGCTCAAGTAATCAATTTAGAAAACATGGTGCAAAACGTACCAGCTTCAGCAACATCACCGGCACCAACAGTACCATCAGTAACAGCACCCGTACCATCAACAATCCATACCTCAACATCTCATTCTGTACCTCGAGTATAATCATCGTTCTACGTATCGTTCTACATCAATTATCTTCGTTCTTCATGGCGATTATGTAATCTCTAATGTTTTAGAGATTATATATTCTTGTTCTAACGGTAAATCAAATGAGTTTAATATCATATTAACTCATTAATTCCAAGATTACATCTGAAGAAAATATATATATATATATATATATATATATATATATATATATATATATATATATATATATATATATATATATATATATATATATATATATATATATATATGTAAGTATATTTTCATAAAGATTGTAATTAAAAATTTTTTTGTACAAACTATTAATGGTGAAAATATTTTAACGGGTAGGTAATACCCGAGGAATATTTAGATTCCACATTAATAAGTTACACTGTACATTCTCTGAATCTGATTCGACGATCATTTACTATCATATTTACCTCCACAGATATACGTATCCGTTCACCGCAGAATAACCATTTTCATTCAATTTCATATTTGGATTTTGACCTATCAGAATCCGACAAGTGGCATAATGAAGAAAACATTGGACAAAATAAAATTTGTTAGAAACAAACAAATTAACTATGAGAAATTTTGTTAAGAATCCACGCTAACAAAATCCTAGCTAACTGTTCCTAGCTAACTGATTACATTTTATTTATCGCAGTTTATTTATCGCAATTTAATTATCGCAATTTAATTATCGCACTTTTATTTATCATCATTTAATTTCTGTTATTTATTTTTACGCACTTTAAATATCGGAACACGTATACAAGGTTTTGATATATCATATCGACACATCTATATATATTATTTGGAATCACCATAGACACTCTATATGCAGTAATGATCGAGTTCTCTATACATGGTTGAGGTTGATTCTCAAATAATATATATACTTTGAGTTGTGATCGAGTCTGAGACAAATACGGGTCACGATACGTATTAATTAATTCGAATATTATATATTAAACTATATATGAATTATTGAATTGCTAACTGTGGACTATCAACTGAGGACTATCAACATTGGACAATTAAAATGAATTTAAATATTGATTATAACATATGAAACTAAACAATTCTTCAAGTTTGCCACTTGATTTCATCTTAAACCTTATTTGTATCTTGACGATTACAATCTGCATTCAAACCTTTCATGATCCTTGAAAACACCTCAATCGAGAGGATGAACCAACCGCACTTCATCTACGGAAGAAAAGATTAATGCATATAGTCATACACCTGAAAAACTCTCGGAAACTGAGTAAACGTTTAACACATAGCTGTGCTAATTCCTTTAGTGATATTATTACCCAAAATAACTTGGTAATCCCTTTCAAAATACAAATTTTGTCACAGCTCCAGCAAATCAACTCCGACTTTTCATTCGAAACAACCTTATTTTCACCTTGATTTATATGCATGCTCTTTTATTGTTACCAGAGAACCTTTTATATTCCATCATATTACCAGCAGATGTAACAGCAACCTCGTCGCTCCTTGGTTTAAATCCCTCCGACAAATCACTATATTTATCTATTGAAGTCTCATCATGAACTCATCCGCACCTTGTAATGAGAATTGCCATACCAATTATCAGAAATTAGCGTTTAATCATCTAAAAACACAATTCTCCTAAAATCACCTCGGATTGATAGCCGATGATTCAGATATGGCTGCATTAAATGAAGAGGAAACAGTAAAATTGAAGACGGCCTAAATTGCCAAGAGTTTGATGATAAAGAATGGAGTGTTGGGAATTCTCGATAAGATAATTTGGTACTGAAAAATGGATTGAGCTAACCATGAAGGAGACTAAGGACAAATACAAGGACCAAACCCTATATTCAAAGAATCCAGGTAGTTCTGGATCTGATGAAATCTTTAGAGAATATCTCGCTCCGTACTCATGTTAAAATCTTGCGGAAAATTTTCTTCATCAACCTCAGAACTTAGAAACTCAAAAATATCATCATAAATATCTTCGATATTTCTGAGGATATTTTCATAAATATTCTTGTTCGAAATTATCTACCTCTTCGTGTTTTCTGTATTCCAGTATATTGAAAACTTCTGTAAAATCTAAGTTTAAACTATGAATGAATTGTGGAGAAGTGTTGGGAATTGAAGCATGAGTTAGTATAATATAATGGCGCTTGGCCAACGTGATTATATTACAGTAAGTCATGCTGAATTTCTAATGAAACATAATGATGGTTCACAGTAAATCATACCATTATCATGTGCCATGTTACATAACTCTTTCATTCTACTTAACTTCTGAATATATCAAGAAAATGTATTCTTGGTGGTTCTATATTCCGTGATGTTGATAAATTTGAAAAATCAAATCGTGCTATTACTTTCCTTCTTGATTAGAAGATTAAGTTCATTCGAAACTCCATACTTACAAATTCTGGATCATTACTCGCTTTACTAGAGGTCGAGAGGAGAATAAAAAGGCAAAAAGCTCCAAAATATCAGAGAAAATATAAAGCTCAATCACAACACGGAGGTTACAAACCGTGAATATTAATACGAATAACAATATAAAGACACGGTATAATTAAGAATAGTATCACCCCAAGTTTATATTAAAAGTAAACAGATTTTCTGGTGAAAGATTGAAAAGAAGGATGACAGAAATGATAATTAGGAAAATATCAGGGTTTAGAATTGGATTAAGCATTTTCACAATCTCTTGAATTTGGGGATTGTATACAAATGGTGAAAATAAGGGAATGGAAGAGCTTAATTTATAATGGAAATATCAGACAGAGTAATCGAGGCAGATCACCGTATTTAATTTTAGAGATCTTAATTTTCCTTACTCGCCGAAGAATCAAATCTTTTAGTTTTCGAAGATTTTCTTTAAATCTCTTGAATTCCGGAATTCAACCTTGACAACGTCAATAGTTAAGAATCACCTTATTTTCTAAATCCAACCATGACTAGTGAAAAGTTATGATGAAACTTGCCTATCTCAATTCACTATTTAGTGATAACTTCATTCGTACACTTCGAGTGATTGAATCGTTTTATCTATATTATTCAATAGTGATTAAACACTATTTAACAACTTAGATTCATCATGAAAAACATTTTTATTATTAACCATGACCACCTCACTCAAATTTCGGGACGAAATTTCTTTAACGGGTAGGTACTGTGACGACCCAAGAATTTTTGACCAAATTTAAACTTAATCTTTATATGATTTCTACACGATAAGCAAAGTCTGTTAGGCTGAGTCTCAAAAACTTTGAACTACGTTCATGTGTTCATTTAAACTTTAACCTTCGACTGTTTCCGACGATTCACGAACAATTGAGTGTAATTGATTATGTAAATATAAATGAAAGTATACATATAATAATAAACAGAAATAATACAATATAACTTAAACAATAAAATTATATAGAATAATTAAATTACTATTAAAATGGATATTATTATATAAATGGAAACATGTAACTTATTATTTTTTAGAAATTATTATTATTAAAACGTATAAAACTCATTATTATAATATATATTATATAGTTAGATTACATAACCTATAATATGTAATACATATATATATTAAATAGAGATGACATAATAATATTGTTATTTCCTTTAACATTAATACTAGTGATATTAATATTATTATATATATATATATATATATATATATATATATATATATATATATATATATATATATATATATATATATATATATATATATATATATATATATATATATATATGATATTTGATATATGTAAAGATTGTTGCTAATACAATTAGTACTAGTATAGTTAATAATATTATCATTTTCAATTACACTAAAATTATTATTATTGTAATTTATGATTTTTATTATTAATATTATTATTATTATTATTAATTATATTAGTATTAATATTTGAATTATTATTATAATTATACTTATTAATCATTAATAATAATTAAATAGATCGTGCGTAAAGATTTTCATAATCAAATTCAGCTATAATTATCAATTAAAACTGTTGTAGATTGGTACTAATCGAATTTCAATCACAGATGCATCCAAAATCTATTACATATGCAATCAAGCTTTATCTTTCTTTTTGTTATTTTCTTGTTATATTTTTCTTCTCTTGTACGAACCTGTCTAAATTCTGTTTGGCATCCAAATCAAATTATAATGCAAACAAAGAAGATTACTGCTTCAAATATTCGATTACTAACTATACCTAATGCTACTTAATCAATGCTGTACGAAATTAAAAAGAGAAAAACAAGAACACCAAGCCTCCTCCTCTTTCTTCTTCTTCTTCTTGACTTCTCTCTTTGTAAACCACCTTGTTTTTTTTTTTGTTTTCCTCTGATCAAACACTAGGATTAACCAAACCATCATAACCACAAAACCCACTTAAACAATTGCTCACTTACACCCTTCAACGATCGACCATCTTCACGAACTCTTTCTCTATATAGATATATACACACGTACACCCACATCAACACTACCACATCTATTTTCGGTTTGCATTCAAACAACAATACATTCATCACCTCGAACCATCACTACCTTTCCTTCTTCACCTCTCTCTCCTATTTTCTAATTCATAAAATCACCAAAGAAAAAAAAACCACAAAAACCTTGATCCATTTCTACTTCTTCAACCCATTTAGTCACCACCAATACTACTAGTTCTTCTGTTTCTTTTATGAATAAACACTCCTAAACCACCAAGAGTCTCGCACCAATAAACCCATTACCACCTTTATCTTCGCTCTCTTTCTCTCTTAATCCCATCCAAGAAAAACCACCACCTTAATATACCACTACCAATGTTTCTGTTTTGATTTCTATTTTCATTCAAAAACTGTTCGACATCGTAGCTACATCTGCAAATGGGTGTATATTTCTATTGGGTAAATGAGTAAAAGACGTTATGTTGCATCAAGGAAATTATCAAGGAATGGGGGAGATGATGTTTACCACCTCGTGTTTCAATATTATATGTGGAAAACGTGGAGAGTTGGCCGACAATCTTTAATCATTAACCACCCCACTTACTATAAATATTTCGGTAGTGGGTTACAAAAGGGAAGGTTACAACTAGGTATTACTTTTGTTTATTGTATTTTTCCTTTCTGACGAACAAACCTCTTTTGATTTATTAAAGTGGGCCGTAAAAACCATGCTGAATCTGGGCCACTATACTGCATACTTTCAATTCGGGTTACACCATCAAAATGATTATTTTGTTCAATTGCGAACTGCTGCTCTTTTACTCCTTTGAAACACGACTGAACTAATATTTATAGTTTAGTAAGTGATAGATGGTGATTACAATATTGATGTTAATGATCAAGAGGATAATGACGAGTAAGATTAGATTAAGAATATGATTATAATTAAGATTATGATTGTGATGACAATCGATGATATTAACAGATGTTAGTGTTGAAAATGATGAGTTGATGATGATAATAGGATGATGTAGATGGTAATGATGATGAATACGTACGATGATAATTGGTGAGGATTATGTTATTATGATGATGTTGAAGAAGATGAAACATAAAGACGGGTTAAATAAATGAAGTCTGTGATACAAAATAGAAATGAACGAGTAGAGCAGATGGTTATGGTGTTGTGATGATTAAGCTAGAGGTCTCAGGTTCGAGCCCCGGCTTTGCCATTTTATTTTTTTTATAAAGAAGAAGATGAGGTAACTGAGTTATATTATGAAAGAAATTGAAATGGGTATCATCACAGTAAAACGTATTAGAGCAGATGGTTAAGTATGTGTTGCGATTTGCGAGAGGTCGGGGGTTCGAACCTGGTTTTGGGCAAATCTTTTTAGAATGGCTTTTTCAAAGGGTATACATTTTCAATTTATTATTATTATCATTATTACTATTATGACTATTATTATTTTTATTATTATTATCATTATAATTATTATGAGTATTATTATTATGGATATTGTTAGTGTTATAATAATTATTATTATTAAATCAAACTTATATTTATATGTATTAGAAACATTATAATCATTAATATTTTTATAAGTATTATTAATATTATTATAAATTTTATCATTTAAGTATTATTATCAAAAATTAAAACTTTCATGACCATTATTATTAAATTATTCATTTTATTAAAAACTGATGATATTATCATTATTTTGAGATTGATTAATGAAAAACTATTATTAATATATTTATTAATAGAATTACAAATCATATTATCGGTTTTATTAATATTAGTATTAACACTATTATTATTTCAAATATTATATTAGTATTACTAAAGTACTGTTTTAAATAACAAATAATATATATAAAAAAATATATAAATATATTTATCACATATAACATAATGAAACTTAATATTTTATATATAAAAATGAATATAAGATATTAAAATAAAAATTATATCACTAATAATAATATATATCCTTGTTCAATTACAAGTACAGGTATTAATATATATATATATATATATATATATATATATATATATATATATATATATATATATATATATATATATATATATATATATATATATATATATATATATATGAATGATATAGGTTCGTGAATTCGAGGCCAACCCTGCATTGTTCAGTTGTTAAGTATCGTTATATGTATTTTTACTACAAAATACATTAGGTGAGTTCATTTGATTCCCTTTTACTCTTTATATTTTTGGGATTGAGAATACATGCGCTGTTTTTACAACTGCTTTATTAAATGCTTTTGAAATATATTTTGAACTGCGAATACATGAAATGCTTTTATAAATGTTTGACGAGATAGACATAAGCAAAACATTCCTCGAATGAATTATTATGCAGATAGAAGTTCTGCGGATTATTGTTGAATTATGTGGACATGATAATTGCCACTGTTGAATTATGTGGATATGATAATTGCCACCATTGAATTATGTGGACATGATAATTGCCACCAATTGATATGAATGTTATGTATCGAAAGAATGATTTTATACACAGGTTATGTGTATGTTATTTTTGTGCACAAGATATGTGTACGGTTACTATGATTTATGAAAATGGTTTCGTACACGAGAAAGATGTACTGTATTTAAAAGATATAGCATGTACATTACAGGTGGGTATAGGATTCGGGCCCATTTGTACCATGCCGGATTTAAATTTTGTGGTCTATCAAAATGATGAATTTTATTGTTTTATGATAAACCTATGAACTCACCAGCCTTTTGGTTGACACTTGAAAGCATGTTTATTCTCAGGTATGAAAGAAATCTTCCGCTGTGCATTTGCTCATTTTAAAGATATTATTTGGAGTCGATCATCGCAATGGAACCAGATGTTGGTGACTTCGTCCAGACGGATTAGGACGGGGTCTGACAATTTGGATAATAGTCGATCGTGTTACTAAGTCAGCACACTTTTTGCCAATAAAATAAGAGGATGGTATAGAGAAATTAGCACGATTATACCTGAAAGGAGTTGTTTCTAGACATGGTATACCAATCTCTATTATCTCTGATCGTGATAGCAGATTTACTTCCAGATTCTGACAGGCATTACACGAAGCATTGGTAACTCGTCTAGATTTAAGTACTGCCTATCATCCACAAACTGATGGACAGAGTGAAAGGACAATTCAGACACTCGAAGACATGCTACGAGCATGTGTTGTTGATTTTGGAAGCAGCTGGGATCGACATCTACCGTTAGCTGAGTTTTCCTACAATAACAGCTACCATTCTAGTATTGAGGCGGCACCATTCGAGGCACTTTATGGGTGGAAGTGCAGGTCTCCGATTTGTTGGAGTGATATGGGAGAAAAATAGATTACAGGTCCGGAAATTATCCAGGAAACTACCGACAAGGTCATTCAGATTCGGCAACGATTGAAAACAGCCCGGAGTCGGCAAAAGAGCTACACGGATGTTAGAAGGAAACCTTTATAGTTTGAGGAGGGTGATATGGTTATGCTTAAGGTATCACCTTGGAAAGGGGTTATTCGTTTTGGAAAGCGAGGGAAATTGAGCCCAAGATACATTGGGCCATTCAAGATTGAAAAACATATTGGGCCAGTGGCCTAGCGACTTGAGCTACCTCCACAATTAGAAAAGATTCATAACACCTTTCATGTTTCAAACCTGAAGAAATGCCTAGCTACTGAAGATCTCATTATTCCTTTAGACGAGATTAAAATTGACGAGAAACTAAATTTCGCCGCAGAACCCTTCGAAATTATGGATCGTGAGGTCAAACGACTCAAACAAAGTAAGATACCAATCGTTAAGGTTCGGTGGAATGCTCGTAGAGGACCTGAATTCACTTGGGAACGAGAAGACCAAATGAAATAGAAGTATCCACATCTGTTTACCGATATCGCACGTTAACTAGGTACTATTCCAAATTTCGAGACAAAATTTAATTTAACGGGTGTATAATGTAACGACCCGGATTTTTCCGCTAATATATATAAGATTAATATTTACATAATTAAATGTTTCCAATATGTTAAGCAATCAAACTCATTAAGACTTGGTTATTTGGAATGAATTTTATACAAACGTTTGGACACCCAGTCTGTCTAACGATTCACGAACGTCATATATCGTAATAATTAATTAAAGGAATATATATTTGGATATATATATTTATGATTTTATTAAATAATATTTAAGTATCTCATTAAGTATAATAACAATGAGTTATATATATAAGATGAGACTACTAACTTAAAGACTTCGAAACAATATACATATATATAACGATTATCGTTGTAATAGTATTTCACACATATATATATGATATTAGATATGATAATACACCATGTTAACATGTTAACATAACAATTTAACATCTCATTTAAGTGTAATAACAATGGGTCAATTATATTTAACAAGATCGTTAACCTAAAGGTTTCGAAACAACACTTACATGTAACGACTAACGATGACTTAACGACTCAGTTAAATATATATACATATAATGTATTATGATGTATTTATACACTTTTGAAAGACTTCAAGACACATATCAAAGTACTTCTGGTTAACAAAAATGCTTACAATTACATTCTCATTCATTTTCATCAAAAATTCTACTCGTACATGTATGGTATTGTACTCGTATAATACGCAGCTTCTAGATGTATTTACTATTCATCTATACTAATAAAAATCTTCTCCTTAGCAGACTTAAATGATTAAGGATCATGTGGGAACCATCATTTGTCAACTTGTATGAATTATTTAGCAAGAAAACAAACTTAAGTATCTTTTTTTCTTTATAAAATGTAAAAAACTTATTCATGAATGCACACCATTTCTACACTCCATTTTCTCATACTTACACTCTAATTTCTCTCTCAAAATACTCCTAACATCATACTTGATCATCTCCAAGCATTTTCACCATCTTTTAGCTTCAATTACAAGCTTTAATCATCATAAAAACAACCATCTTTCAAGAACACTTCAAGAATCATATCAAGTCTTCATGACTACTTCCAAGCTTTCTAATCCATTCCAACTCATCATCTAAGATCAAGAAACCTTTGTTATTTACAGTAGGTTATCTTTCTTATTCAAGGTAATATTCATATTCAAACTTTGATTCAATTTCTATAACTATAACAATCTTATTTCAAGTGGAAATCTTACTTGAACTTGTTTTCGTGTCATGATTCTACTTCAAGAAATTTTAAGCCATCCAAGGATCCTTTGAAGCTAGATCTATTTTTCTCATTTCCAGTAGGTTTATCCAGAAAACTTGAGGTAGTAATGATGTTCATAACATCATTCGATTCATCCATATAAAACTATCTTATTCGAAGAGCTAAACTTGTAATCACTAGAACATAGTTTAGTTAATTCTAAACTTGTTTGCAAACAAAGTTAATCCTTCTAACTTAACTTTTAAAATCAATTAAACACATGTTCTATATCTATGTGATATGCTAACTTAATGATTTAAAACCTGTAAACACGAAGAACACCGTAAAACCGGATATACGCCGTCGTAGTACAACCGGGGGCTGTTTTGGTTTGGATAATTAAAAACTATGAAAAACTTTGATTTAAAAGCTATACTTTTGGGAAAATGATTTTTATTATGAATATGAAACTATATCCAAAAATCATGGTTAAACTCAAAGTGAAAGTATGTTTTTCAAAATAGTCATCAAGATGTCGTTCTTTCGACGGAAATGACTACCTCTTTCAAAAATGACTTGTAACTTATATTTCCGACTATAAACCTATACTTTTTCTGTTTAGCTTCATAAAGTTAAGTTCAATATGAAACCGTAGCCGCTTAAATCACTCAAAACGGATTTGAAACGAAGAAATGACGGGTAAAACAAAATTGGTAAAAACTACTCATTTTTGCTACGTGAAAATATTTAATAAATCTATTCCAACCATAACTTAATAAACTTATATGGTATATTATGTAATCTTGAGATACCATAGGCACGTATACAATGTTTCGACTTATCATGTCGACCCATCTATATATATATATATATATATATATATATATATATATATATATATATATATATATATATATATATATATATATATATATATATATATATATATATATATATTGCGGAACAACCATAGACTCTCTATATGCAAATGTTGGAGTTAGCTATACAGGGTTGAGGTTGATTCCAAAATATATATATAGTTTGAGTTGTGATCAATACTAAGATATGTATACACTGGGTCGTGGATTGATTCAAGATATATATTAAGTTATTCATATACGACAAATTATGGACTACTAACATTGGACTGCTAACTGAACAACTAAAATCATCAACACGTAATAAAGAAAATATTGTGAATATATTTCGATCTTATTTTAATATATGTATATATTGTTATAGGTTCATAAATCAACCCGTGGCCAAGTCTAATTCTCGTCGAATTAGTAATCTGTGAAAGTGAGTTATAGTCACATTTTTACTATCTAAATTATTTTAGGATGAGAATACATGCAAATTTATAAATGTTTTACGAAATAAGCACAAGTTCATGAAACTACATTCCACGACTGTTTTGTTATACCGGATATCTGTACTTATTATTATTATGCTTGGTAACCTAAGAATTAGTGAAAAACACTAATTGACGCGAATCCTAAAGGTAGATCTACGGGCACCAACCAGCCCCATTTTCGAATAGTGGAAATGCTTTAGTACTTCGAAGGGTTCTTGTCATACATTTGAATAGTGGAATGTATGATGCCAGATATCTTAAGCGCTCTATGTTAAGGTCGGTTACCAGGCGACTCATCGTATGAATGATTTTTGCAGTTGTAATGATCCTGCGCATTTGATTAAATGAAACCTTGTGGCTTATTAAATGTTATGATTATTATATAGAAATTAAACCTATGACTCACCAACATTTTTTTGTTGACGTTTTAAGCATGTTTATTCTCAGGTGAATATTAAAAATGCTTCCGCTGTCGTATGCCAACCCAAGGTCAAGATTTGAAGTCGGCATAATTGTTTATATTGTTTAAACTTGCATTCGGAGTATTTGTTGTAATATATTTGATCATATTGTAATGGGTTGTGTAAAAACTTATTTATTTGAGGAGATTGTCTTTGATAGACAATCTAAATTATGTCATTAAAACCTTTATTCAATAATAAAGGTTATGGTTGTTTTTAAAAACGAATGCAAGATTTGAAAAACGTCTCATATAGAGGACAAAACCTCACAAAGAAACCAATTAATATGAAACGTTTATAATTAATATGAACGGGGCATTTCAGCGGTATATTGGTCCTTTCTAAATCTTGGAGCGTGTTGGAACCGTTGCTTATTGTTAAGATCTTCCGCCTCAACTGGGCTCCGTTCATCCTACTTTCCATGTGTCAAACTTGAAAAAGTGTTTTGCCGAGCCCGAACTCGTCACCCCTCTCGAGGAACTTACTATTGATGACAAACTTCATTTTGTGGAGGAACCGGCCGAGATTGTGGACCACTCCGTCAAAACGCTAAAACAAAGCCGAATTTCAATTGTTACGGTCCGTTGGAACGCCGAAAGGGGGCCCGAGTATACTTGGGAAAGGCAAGATCAAATGCGAAAGAAATACCCTCATTTATTCGTAGATTCGGAAACGCAAGATCTCGAGGAAGAAACCACGACCACTACGCCTACTTAAATTTCGGGACGAAATTTCTTTTAAGGAGTAGGTAATGTAACATCCCGCCTTTTTCCGTTTACCTTCCGTTATGTTATTTTAAAGTCCGTTATATAATTATAACATCTTCCGCTAATACGCGTTTTAAATTATCTCATTTAGGTAATTCACGCACCCGATTCAAACTTGAGGGACTAAACTCGCAAAGATGCCAAACATTTGACTAGGTCAAGGGTCAAACCCTTCCTCCTCCACTCATTCATCCTCCTCTTTCTCTAATACTTCCATTCTTTTTCTCTCAAACAACCAAACAAAGAATCATCATCTATTTTGAATCTAGCAAGCTTCAACTAAAACAAATTACATATTCGGAATCCTTGCAACTTCCTCTTCGAATCCATACCAACTTCATTACATTTGGGTAAATTTTTAAAAACACTAGATTTTGTGTTCTTGATATTTTTAACTTATAAAAGTGTTAATTAGTGTCTATGGCACAAGTCTAACACGAATATGTGAATTATGTGCTCGATCTTGTTATTTTAAGTAACTAGCATGAACT
The DNA here is from genome assembly GCF_046630445.1 of Rutidosis leptorrhynchoides. Lineage (NCBI taxonomy): Eukaryota > Viridiplantae > Streptophyta > Magnoliopsida > Asterales > Asteraceae > Rutidosis > Rutidosis leptorrhynchoides. Next base: position 64,129,921 of record NC_092342.1, read on the forward strand.
TGAAACTTGGTGTGTTTGATCTTGAGATTTGGTTGCTTAAATGTTGTTAGATGTTAAAAGTTCATGTATTAAATGTGTTACTAGCATCACTAGCTTCATTTTGATGTGTAGGTTGATTAAGAAAGCTTTACTAACATGATTATTGATTTTGAGATTTTGGTTAGGGTTTGATAGACTTGAATATGAACTTTTGGTGCATTAAATTCTTGACAATGTTGTTTGTAGGTGTTTAGATGCGATGTATATTTAATTACCTTCAAAACGGCGTATCATACATGTAAATTGGTTGTCCGAATTATGAAACGCATTTAATGAACTTGAATGTAATAAATGGTGAGCTTTTAATGCAATTTTGGTTGTTGTAAATGTTAAATTGATTGATGAAATGTGCTTAGTTGCGCTCCTTGTCAAAATACCTTTCCAACGGTATAAGATACATGTTTTGATAGTTTGCGGATCATAAATTGTGTTTGTTTGAGTTTTGGTTCGCGCACTTGTGAAAATTCAGCAATCAGATATGTGCACTAATCTGGACGCCGTCCAGATTCTTGGACACCGACCAGGCCTTCACATCTGGATGCCGTCCAGCAAATCTGGACGCCGTCCAGATGAACTGCCAGGTTCTGATTTGGTTGGTCATTTTTCGTTTAATTCTAACTATGCTACGCACCTCCGATTAACATGTAACTTGTTCTAACATGATTATATATGATTAAAAACCTCAGAAAAATAGTTCGGGACCCGACCCTAACGTGTTGACTTTTTCGTTGACTTTGACTCGACCAAAGTTGACTTTCGTTTAAACTTAACCAAATACTTATGCAATCATCCTAACATGCTTTTATATTTGAATCATGCATGAAACTTGGTAACGTGATTCGCATGCTATATGTAATCGAGTCGTAACGAGCCATATGACTAATTGAACAACTTTGACCCATCGTGTTTACCGTTATTGATACGACCTACTTGTTTAGGTCAAGACTAGCATTCGTTCTTGTACACGTTTACTTGCGAAGTACTTTTATACGCTTGCACTCAAGGTGAGATCATAGTCCCACTTTTACTCTTTTATACTTATACGTTGGATGAGAAAATATAAACGATTTATACTTTTATACTTTGAACACAAATACGAAAGCAAAGATACATACGAGTTAGAACAAAAATCCTCAAGTCCAATTATCATCAGTTACACTTGTAAGGTGTAAGCGTGAACTTATGTTGTATGGCCATACGGGTTTAACGAACCCTCATTCGGACGGTTCGCTACCGTTAGCGAATAAAATATAATTTTATCGGAATAGTGTAGGTTCTAACACTGTATGCAGAGGTAAGATTCAGTTAAGCTTTGATAATTGGATGCTCGTGATACAAACACATCTTTTGAGATGTATACGCTTGATAATCGGCTTATACTAAATCTTATGGTTCAAAACATACTTTATACATACACCTATGATTTCACCATCGTTTTCGTTGACAGATTTTCTATGTTTCTCTCAGATCCTTGAACACTAGGTGATACATGCTTCCGCACTATACTTTTTGATACTTGCTTGGATGTCGAGTATACATGCATACGTGGAGCGTCTTTTGACTTATTCTTAAATTATGTCGCATATGTTTCAATTGTACTTTAAACTTTGTAATGTAACTAGTTGTCGAACTACTTTGTAAACCTTGAAACATCCTTACTTTTGAAATGAATGCGACATACTTTTGGTCAAACGTTGTTTTAAAGACTTATGACCACGTAACGAGACCTAAGTAGACCGCGCCGTCAATGACGATTTTTTCGGGTCGCTACACTAGACCCGAACTTTGATGTTTGATTCTTGATTTGAGTTAGGGTTTGAGTTAGTGATTGGTTATAAACCCCATTTCTTATGAAATTGGGGGTTTTGTTGTATGTGTTGGGTTAGTAAACCTAATTATTGTGGGTTTAAGGTTTTATGATGAATTTAGTTACGGATTTGAGTGTTAATCACTAGATTGTAAGTGTGATGGTGATTTTGATGTTCATAAGAACATGTTGTGTGTCAAAATTGGGTGTTGACTTTAATTTGGTGTCCACCTAAGGTTTGAGTCAAGCTATGGTGAATCATGTATGTAAATACTTGATTTATGTGTTTATTGGTGTTTTTGAGACATAATCACTATCCATTAGTGATTATGGGTGAGTTTGACATAAGTCAAATGTGGTCAAGCGCAATATCGGTCAATATCGTGTATATTGTAAGAATGGGTGTATGGGATGTTTTAGTATGATCACTAACTAGCTAGTGACCGATTTATCGATTGCTTTATGACAAGTGCGAACGACCACTTTGGGGGTTAGTGTTACATCGTGCGTATATGTGCACTATCAGTCATTGTTCGAGCACCAACGGTCATTGTGCGAGTACCGTTCCCTTATGTGTGTGTGTTTATGGTTAACCATAGTTGTGTGATTCTTGTATTAGCATATTATATTGTGATAATTATAAGCTTTCACTGATGCTTGTTTTTGTAAATTATGATTATTTAGAATTATACATTGTGATTGTATGCTAATTGGATTGCTAGCTCGTATGCGGTATTTATGTAAGTGAAGGCAAGTAAGTAGCTTATATATGTATATGTATAATTATTGCACTCACTAACAGTAAGCTTACCACTCGTTGTTACCTTTTTATAGGTACCGATTGTTAAGGAGAAGACTTCTAGTTGCTAGACTAGTTGCGTTTGGGTTGATTGACCTTATGATGGGGTAGATTTTGGATATTCGGACGTCGATTGGGGAGTTGGTAAATCCCCGGGATTATGCTCTTGGTATCGGGTTGGGCTATAGTGTCTTAACTCGTCTAAATGTATATTTAGGTTGAAATTACACCGTTGGCTAAATGTATATTTAGGTCAAAATTACACCGTTGGCTATGTAATAAGTCATTATGCCCCAATGGTTGTTGGTAAACTTGTTGTAAAACATTTTGTTAAATAATGAAACTCGTGTCGTTGGAATTGGGTGGTTCAGTGTTAAAAGTGGCTGGTCCCAGTTTATGTTGTGGGGCGCGCCGCGCAAATGTGCAGGAATTGGTGCATCAGGTCTGGAAAATTCACTGTTTTGAAAATCCTTTATAAGGCGCGACATGCAAGGTTTGGCGCGCCACGCAAAAGCATTGTTTCTGGTCTGTTTAAAAAAAGGAGTTTTTCCTTCGTATTATGTTTTGGGTCGTTACACCACAGAAGAGCTCGCAACTTAATAAGAAATTTTAGCAACCCTAGCGGCGACGGTTCATATCAAACCCATAAGGTAAATAATACCATCCATGTCAACATGAATGGAAAAACAAACAACAACACCAATGGACGATCAAACAACAACACCAACATTTTACGTCAAACCCAACCAGCAGATTCAACAACACCGACACCAACATCGCCGCTGGTCAGAGATCTTTTGACTCAAATGAAAAACCAATCTATCTATAGATTCTATTATAATGCTAAAATGATGACATCATAAAAAACAATTTCCTTTGTTAAAAAAATATAAAAGAAAAAAAGAAAAAAATCTAGACACTCTAGATGATGTCATAATTGTATTTATACTAATTAATTTTATATATATATATAAATTAAATCCACAATTACAAATTATACGGAGTACTATGTATCTGTATCTGTCCCAAATTAGGGTTTCTATTTAGCCCTACGCGTTAAACACATAGCGTATTTTCTTGAGAAGCTACACCAGTTCCTCCTTCCTAGAGCTTTACAAACCCAATCGATTACACACTCTTCCTTTCAATTAAATTCAAATTCAAATCTATTTGTTTCTAATTTATCACCTTCTACGTCTTTCATCGGGATCTTATTTTCTTCTTCCTTAAGGTTCATTGCAATTGCAATTTGTAGAACCCTAGCTAAACCTTAATTAACAAAAATCTGTTTACTCCAGACTCATTGAATCAGTAATTCACCCAGGTTTGATAAATCAATTATATTTTGCTTGAAGATACACAATTTTATTTTTTTACTATTGTTATAATGTTTAGTTAAATCGGGTACTACCATCATGCATTTCATTTTTGTGTACATCCATTGATTATTGATTACAATTTGCCAAGTTTTTTGGATGCACACAAGTTGCTCGATGTAATGACAATAATAATTCTTGGTTGTTTTGAACGGGTATGTTTGAATAATTCTGTTCCGAAGTCAGTCAACAACTTTGATTTTTGTTTGATTTAGTTTATTAATTTTATATGTATAGGCTGGTTTTTGTGGTCTTTCGGGAAACACAATGATGTGATAGATTGCTATTGACGAACTTGAAAGATCAACAAAGAAGAAAGTATATGGTTTGTCTTAGCCTTGCTATTTACTAATTACTATAAAATTGGTTTATAGTATTTGGTACTTACTTATTTTGAAGTAATTGTTTATAGTATTTCATACATGTACTTATTTTGAAGTAGGCTGTAGGCTTACAACTATGTTGCTATGCTAAATTTAGCATTGTGTGTATTCAAATTTAGTATGATGGCCCTATCAAAGTAAACATTGTTTTGGCATATACAGTGTACACATTTAGAATGACTACGTAAAAATGGGGCTATTTTCTTTACCGTGATCTATCTAAATTACTTTGAGATTATGAGGCAAGGCGATATATTGATCAGAGAGTTAAAGGTCCATGGGTCTAAATTGCAACCTCTATTTTATGAATTTTTTTGCAGGTGTTTCATTAGTCTATGAGTCATGTATTTTATTTTTTTGGTAGCGCGTAGAAGTTCACGATATTTCACAAGAAAAATGGAATAACAAAGTCTAAGCTTATACTATGATCTAATGGTACACATGAAGCTGTACTATTAACTAGATTTTGGTAGGTAGTGAAAATGATTTTGAATAAGTTTTGCAAAATTACACATGTACTACTATATTGTGGGTTATAAATTATGTTGAGCATCTTTTTTGTTTTTGGGTTTCGGTTAGATATTGCATGTTCTTATCTTTATATTGTTTCTATGCAGGTTAAAGATTTGGTTGGTTATAGGGTTTTCATTTTCTTGACGCTGGAGGCTGCTAATAACAAGAATGTATGGGCAAAATGACCATTAGCTAAGAAGCTTTGCTTCCAAGGCTTCCCAATGAAACACTTGCATTTTGCGAAGATGGTTTATGTGCATGTATCTACTTTAAATCATTCAACTTTTCTCACAAGTCAATAATATTAATTCGGTTACAGTGATTCCAATTAATGTTGCTTTTATTAAATGGTATTGCTAGATACAAGCATTATCAAAAATGTGATTTATCAAAGACGATGTATGATTCGAGATGCCTGTTGAATGAGGTCTTTGGTTGTTTCCATCGTCATAATAAAACTACAGTACTGATCTCATTTCCCAATCCACTGTTATATGTGGTATCTTGAGATAGGTGAGCCATATGCAAAAATATCATAATCTGTGGTAATCATTATGTTTTTTACATTACATAATCCTATATGTATCAAAATAGTGAAGTTATCCATTTGATTTCTATATAGATGCAAGTATTCGTATATAAAGTTAAATGGGATATATTATAGTGATATAAGAATCCTATGGCATTATTATTGTAGGTTTAGTGAAAGCCAAGACGGATGATGTTGCTGATTTTCATCCACAGCTATGTGGGAATTCATTGACAATGACTTGCTTGTGTAGGTTTTGATAATGCTTATATAGAAAAGTACAGATATGTTATTTAATGAGGTACCATTATTTACCTTATCTCTATATCTGTATTGTCTCATAAATTTTCAGAATTTTGAATGAAGTTTGCGAATGATATGTTCAAAGTTATAACGAGCTAAAGCTCTTAAAATATCCATGTTATGTGTTGTGCTATAAGATTTTTTGGAGTCTAAACTATTGTCTCTTGATCACAACGTTTAAATAAACCTGTGGTTCCACGGGTCATTTCACTAGTAACCTATTATTTCCTTTACAATTGCACGGATTCGTGGAATATAACAAGCTTACGGAATTTATTTAAAGGTTATGGAACAGTCTATGAGCTATGCTTTCCACCAAATAAGCGTTTGAAAAGTAGCAAAAGGTTTGATTTTGTTAGATTCGTTGGAATACATCAAATTATTTGGGGAAGCTTTGCAAAAACCTTGAGTACAACATCGATCGATGGATTAACGCTACGTGAATACAAAACCCATGACAAGAATACCGATTTCAAGAAGGATAAAGCTAGTGAGAAGGCTCCGCAACCTAATTGCCCTCTTGTAAAACCTATTAGCTTTCAAAAGGTGTACAAATCAAAGGTCGATGGCAAAAAATACAATGAAGTTTTATCTACAAACCAGCCCTCCAAATCCAAACAAACAAAATGGAAAGTAAGGGAAATCAAAAAATTGTTAAAGATGATCTAAACTCAGTGTATTTGAAAATTGCTCTGATTAGTGAAGTCAAAAGCATAGATTATCTAGAATGTGATAATGCTAAAAATGAACATATATTTCATAGCATTATCCTTCAAGAAAGACAAACTTTCGGTTGCAATTGTTCTATTTACAAGTGATATTTGTTTAAATAATAAAAGGTGAAGACAAAAGACAGATTTGACGATTTCAAAAACGCAAATGACCAAAAAGCTAAAAAGTACAAAGTACAATCAAAGTGGTTCAAATTATTGATGAGAAACGTCTAAAAATTACAAGAGTACGAGCCGCAAAACGCAAAGTACAAGATATTAAATTGTACGCAAGGATGTTCGAAAATCCGGAACCGGGACCAGAGTCAACTCTCAACGCGCGACGCAATGGACTAAAAATTACAAGTCAACTATGCACATGAATATAATATAATATATAATTAATTCTTAAAATTATATATATATATATATATATATATATATATATATATATATATATATATATATATATATATTATATTATATAATTAAAACCGTCGGCAAACAAGAAAACAAAGTTATGTGAGCTGTCCCTAGACTCCATGCGATCACATGGCATATGCAAAGGAAGCTCATGCGATCGCATGGCCCTAAAATGCTGGCCACATCTATAAAAGGCGACGAGTTCAGCGAACAAAAACACATCTTTTTCTATCCACACTCTCTCACGATATATATATATATATATATATATATATATATATATATATATATATATATATATATATATATAATTTATAATTTTAATTTTAATTTAAGATTAATAATAATAAGGGTATGTTAGCAAATGTTATAAGTGTGTTAGTCGAAATTCTGTCCGTGTAACGCTACGCTATTATTAATCATTGTAAGTTATGTTCAACCTTTTTAAATTAATGTCTCGTAGCTAAGTTATTATTATGCTTATTTAAATTGAAGTAATCGTGATGTTGGGCTAAAATATTAAAGACGGGGTTATTGGGCTTTGTACCATAATTGGGGTTTGGATAATTGTGGAAATTAGACTATGGGCTATTAATGGGCTTTATATTTGTTTAATTGAATGATAGTTCATTAATTTAATATAAATATTTACAATTGGACGTACCTATAAATAACCATATACACTCGATCGGACACGATGGGCGGGATATTTATAAGTACTAATAATCGTTCATTTGACCGGACACGGGAATGGATTAATAGTCAATGGACTCATTAAAACAGGGGTGAATTATGTACAAGGACACTTGGCGTAATTGTTAACAAAGTATTAAAACCTTGGGTTACACGCAGTCGATATCCTGGTGTAATTATTAAACAAAGTATTAAGACCTTGTTACAGTTTAAGTCCCCAATTAGTTGGAATATTTGACTTCAGATATAAGGATAATTTGACGAGGACACTCGCACTTTGTATTTATGACTGATGGACTGTTATGGACAAAAACTAGATGGATATATCGAATAATCCAGGACAAAGGACAATTAACCCATGGTAATAAACTAAAATTAACACGTAAAACATCATAATTACGGAAGTTTAAATAAGCATAATTCCTTTAATTCATATTTCATCACACTTTTATTTACTGTCATTTTATTCATTGCATTTTTATTTATCGCACTTTTTAATTATCGTACTTTTTAATTATCGCAATTTTATTTATCGTCCTTTTATTTATCGCACTTTAAATTATTGCATTTTAATTATCGTCATTTACTTTACGCTTTAAATTAAGTTATATTTATTTTTAATATTTTACATTAGGTTTTAACTGCGACTTAAGACATAAAATTGACAAACCGGTCATTAAACGGTAAAACCCCCTTTTATAATAATAATACTACTTATATATATATATATATATATATATATATATATATATATATATATATATATATATATATATATATATATATATACACAAATATAGTTTTAAAAATATTGCGTTAAACTTGGCTAGCTCCCTGTGGAACGAACCGGACTTACTAAAAACTACACTACTGTATGATTAGGTACACTACCTATAAGTGTTGTAGCAAGGTTTAGGTATATCCACTCTATAAATAAATAAATAACTTGTGTAAAATTGTATCGTATTTAATAGTATTTCGTATAAAAATATAACTATTTCGTATATACCTCTGCGCACATCAAGTATTTTTGGCGCCGCTGCCGGGGATCACTTAACGCCGAAGCGAAACGCTATTTAAAAAAAATATTATTAAGTTTTAATTTCTTTTTGTAAAAATATGTTTTAAATATTAAAAATAAAAAAATATAAAATTAAAAATGAAATATATATATTTTTAAGAGTTTGTTTAAAATATAAAGTTTTTCTATTTCTATTTTAGTTTTTAAAAATTAAGTTTTTATTCATTTTATATAAATAAATTAAAAATAGAAAAATAAAAAATATAAAATATAAAAAGTATTCGGGCTACACTGTAGCAGCCCAATTTGTGATCTGAATATCTGGGCCATGCGACTGCATGAGATTGTCTGACACGCAAGGATTGAACCTGGTACTGCATTAATTATGGAGTATAATTTAATTATTATTATTAGTAAACCCTAATTTGGGTTAATTATTATATTAATTAGTTTTAGTTTTATTTATTTTGTATTTTTAAGTTATAATTAGTTTTATTAATTATATAAATTAATACTTTTATAAAATAATAATATAAAAATAATATTTTTATAAAAATTGTATTTTTATAACTTTAGTTTTATTTTTTAAATTTTTGTATCTTTTAGTCGTTTAATCGTAATTTATATATTTATCGTTCGTAATTAGTTTAAGATTAGTATTTGCCGTAGTTTATTTTTATTTCTAGATTTTTAGGCTTTTTCGTAAAATCTCTTAAGTGCTTTTTCTTTAGATTAAGACTTGGGCGCTTTAGAATTTTACGACGTCGCTTATTGCTTTAGTATTTAAAATTTTAGTGACTTTTAAGTTATTGCCGTTTTGGATATAGAATTCTTTTAAGCTTTAATACCTTTAGACGCAACTTTTAATATTTAGTTTTTAGACTTTTGAGTTTCGACGCTTTTCTTTCTTATTTTTATTTTTCGACCTTTTATTTTTTTCGACGCGCTCTTTTTCTTTCTTATTTCTAGACGCTCTAGTTTTTAGGACATAGAATTTTCTATTTCTTCTCTAAAATGTCAAAACGAAAAATTATTTTAAGTGGTTAAATTGATAGACAACCAAAATTTTCTAGTTCGTAATAATAGTTGGATTTGTTAGTGGCGAGTTGTGGGCTTCCAATTTAAAGGGTCATGGCTACCTGCTGCATCTATTGGCTATTCGAAACGTGGGCAAAATCAGAAAAGTCTATTAATTTGATAACTTATATAATTTTTATCTTTTATAACTAATAGGATATTCTGTGAATGCACCGAGCAAAACGTTCACCACCTGTAACTCGATCAAGACATCTAGCCAACATTGTCGCCGTTGATTTTTCTTTAGAATCGTCATCTAGTCGACCAAGTACTCCAGTTCAAATTTCCGATAATCCATTTTTTGAACCCGACCTCACAATTGAGAATCCGGAGGATATTCAGGGACAATTCAGAGATCCTGAACCACTAATCATTCCTCCTGAACCACAAATCACTCATCCAGAGATTGTCGAGGAAGAAACCATTAAATCAGAATCCCTTAGTGAATCAGATTCAACAAATTCAATAATGGAAAATCTGGAATCTCTAAGTATAGAAGACCGAATGAGAGTTAAACGCACTGGCCAAGGTCACGCAACTACTCAACCAGACATTAATGCGCCAGATTATGAAATCAAAGGACAAATCCTACACATGGTAACTAATCAATGCCAATTTAGTGGTGCGCCGAAGGAAGATCCAAACGAACATCTTTGTACCTTTAATATGATCTGTACACTATTTAAAATCCGAGAAGTGGAGGATGAACAGATCTATCTCATGTTATTTCCCTGGACTTTGAAGGGAGAAGCTAAAGATTGGTTAGAATCGTTACCTGAAGGGGCGATTGATACATGGGATGTTTTAGTTGAAAAATTTCTTAAACAATTCTTTTCGGCATCTAAAGTCGTGAGACTTCAAGGAGAAATAGTTACGTTCACGCAAAAGCCAAATGAAACTCTGTATGAGGCATGGACAAGATTTGGAAAGTTGTTGAAAGGATGTCCGCAACATGGTTTAGACACTTATCAAATAGTATAAATATTCTACCAAGGATGTGACATCACTCCAAGAAAAGACATCGATATAGCCGCTGGTGGTTCCATTATGAAGAAAACCGCAACTGAAGCTTACCAAATTATTGATAACACTGCTTCCCACTCACATGAGTGGCATCAAGAAAAAGATATCGTTAGATCATCTAAAGCGGCTAGAGCCGATTCTAGCCATGACTTTGATTCCATTTCTGCAAAGATAGATGCTGTCGAGAGACGAATGGAAAAAATGACTAAAGATATTCACTCAATATGAATTAGTTGTGAGCAGTGTGGAGGACCACATTTGACAAAAGATTGTCTCAGTATTGAACAAACAATGGAACAAAGAGAGAATGTTTCATACATGAACCAAAGGCCTGGAAATAATTATCAGAATAATTATCAACCGCCAAGACCAATCTACAATCAATATCAGAATTATAACTGAAATGTTCCATACAACAATCAACAAGGTCCTAACAATCAACAAGTATCCAACAATACTTACAATCAGCAAAGACCTATTTTTCCAATTAAACCACCACAAACCGATGATAAAAAGCCAAATTTAGAAGACATGATGTCGAAGCTAGTTGAATCTCAAACTCAATTTTTCACATCTCAGAAACAAACCAATGAACAAAATGCTCAAGCATTTAGAAATCAACAAGCTTCTATTCAAAATCTGGAACAAGAAGTAAGCAACCTAGCAAGGTTGATAGGTGAAAGAAAATCGGGAAGTCTACCTAGCGATACAAATGCTAACTCCCAGAATGAAACAGCTAAAGCCATTACCACAAGAAGTGGTATTACATTTAAACCACCTGAAATACCTGTAATTTCTGATGACTCTATTCCTACTCCACAAGAACAACAACTTGAGCAAGATAAGGAAACAGAACCGGTAGTTGAAAAGGTTAATGAAGATAACACAGTTAAGGCTAAGCCTTATGTTAAACCATATCAATCACCACTTCCTTACACGAGTAAAATGAGAAAAGAAAGACTTGAAGCCGAGCAATCCAAATTCTTGGATATGTTTAAACAAATAAATGTCAATCTTCCTTTCATTGATGTGATTTCAGGAATGCCTAGGTATGCCAATTTCTTGAAAGATCTAATCACAAATAGAAAGAAAATGGAAGAACTTTCGGCTGTTACTATGAATGCTAATTGTTCTGCAGTACTGTTAAATAAGATACTAGAAAAATTATCAGATCCAGGAAGTTTCACAATTCCATGTTTTCTGGGTAGTCTTAGTTCAATAGAAGCATTGGCAGACTTAGGTGCTAGTATAAATTTAATGCCGTATTCACTATACACTAAACTAGACCTCGGAGAATTGAAACCAACACGAATAAGCATACAACTAGCCGATCGATCAGTAAAATATCCTAGAGGGATAATGGAGAACATGCTAGTTAAAGTTGGTACTTTAGTATTTCTAGTAGATTTTGTTATTCTGGACATGGAAGAAGATTCTCGAGTTCCTCTCATATTAGGAAGACCATTCTTAAAGACGGCTAAAGCAATAATAGACGTGTTCGGTAAGAAACTGACCCTAAATATAGAGGACGAGGGTGTTACCTTTTCTGTTGATAGAGCCATGCAACAACCGCAATCTGCAGATGATACATGTTATTATATTTAAACTATAGATTCACATGCAGAATTGTTAGAAGAATTTCCAGAATTACAAGGAACAGGAGAATGTTCTTTAGGAGAAAGAACTGAACCAATTGATGAAGCTGAAATGTTAGCTGTACTCATGGCTAATGAATACGAACCAACAACAGAAGAAATTCAAATGCTAAAAGAGGAAGACAGATATCGATACAAATCATCGATAGAAGAACCACCGACATTAGAGTTAAAGACACTTCCAAACCATTTGGAATATGCTTATTTACACGGTGAATCTGAATTATCTGTAATAATATCGTCTTCTCTTACTGAAAATGAAAAATCTCAACTCAGTTCTGTGCTAAAAGCTCATAAACCAGCTATTGCATGGAAGATTCATGATATTAAAGGCATAACTCCTTCATATTGCACACATAAAATCCTTATGAAAGAAGGTCATAAAACGTATGTGCAACGCCAATGAAGACTAAATCCTAATATGCAAGATGTTGTTAAGAAAGAAATTATTAAACTGCTAGACGCAGGTTTAATTTATCCAATCTCTGATAGTCCATGGGTAAGCCCAGTTCAATGCGTACCTAAGAAGGGTGGCATGACTGTCATCACAAATGAAAAAATGAGCTTATTCCTACTAGGACTGTAACAGGATGGCGTGTTTGTATTGATTATAAAAAATTAAATGACGCCACCAGAAAAGATCACTTTCCCTTACCTTTCATTGATCAAATGTTAGAAAGATTAGCCGGAAACAGTTACTATTGTTTTCTTGACGGTTTCTCCGGATATTTTTAAATTCCAATAGCACCGAGGACCAAGAGAAAACGATGTTCACGTGCCCTTATGGTACTTTTTCTTACAAACGCATGCCATTTGGACTTTGCAACGCCCCTGCAACCTTTCAAAGGTGCATGATGGCAATTTTTCACGACATGATAGAAGAATGCATGGAAGTTTTCATGGATGACTTTTCAGTCTTCGGTGATACTTTTGAAACATGTTTAGTTAATCTTGAACGAATGCTTATTAGATGCGAACAATCAAATCTAGTACTTAATTGGGAGAAATGACATTTCATGGTTAAAGAATGCATCGTTCTTGGACATAAAATTTCAAAGCAAGGAATTGAAGTGGATAGAGATAAAGTAGATGTAATTGCTAAACTTCCACATCCCACCAATGTTAGAGGAGTTAGGAGTTTTCTAGGGCATGCCGGTTTTTACCGACGTTTCATAAAAGATTTTTCTAAAATTGACACTCCTATGAATAAACTCCTAGAAAAAGATGCTCCATTCATCTTTTCGGATGAATGCATCAAATCTTTTAATATTCTTAAAGAAAAACTCACTAATGCGCCGATCATGATAACTCTAAATTAGAATCTACCATTTGAACTCATGTGCGATGCAAGTGATTTTGCAATGGGAGCCGTTTTAGGACAAAGGATTGAAAAACGATTTCAACCTATTTATTACGCTAGTAAGACATTACAAGGAGCACAAACGAATTACACAACTACTAAAAAAGAACTCCTTGCCATTGTCTTTGCTTTTGACAAATTTCGTTCATATCTCGTTCTAGCTAAAACGGTGGTCTATACCTACCATTCTGCTCTTAGATACCTATTTTCAAAACAAGATGCCAAACCAAGATTAATTCGTTGGATCTTACTCTTACAAGAGTTCGATATTGAAATCCGAGACAAAAAGGGAGCAGAAAATCTCGCCGCTGATCATCTTTCTCGTCTTGAAAATCCCGAATTAGAAGTTCTAAATGAATCGGCCATACAAGACAACTTTCCTGATGAATATCTGTTAAAAATAGATTATAATGAAATTCCATGGTTTGCAAACTATGCAAACTACTTAGTATGTGGATTCCTTGAAAAAGGGTTGTCGTACCAAAAACGAAAGAAATTCTTTAGTGATATAAAACACTATTTCTGGGAAGATCCGTATTTGTTTAAAAGTTGTCCCGATGGAATAATACGCCGATGCGTATTCGGAGATGAAGCTAGTCAAATCTTAAACCATTGTCACACAGGACCAACAGGAGGGCATTATGGGCCTCAACTCACAGCAAGAAAAGTCTATAACGTTGGATTCTATTGGCCTACAATTTTCAAAGACGCACACCTTCTTTGTAAATCCCGTGATGCTTGTCAAAGGGCCGAAAAAATAAGTCAACATGATGAAATGTCACAAAATGTCATTCAAGTATGTGAAGTATTTGACGTTTGGGGTATTGACTTTATGGGTCCATTTCCAAAATCTCATAATAATCTCTACATTCTCGTTGCCATTGATTATGTATTTAAATGGGCGGAAGCACAAACTCTCCCAACTAACGATGCAAGAGTTGTAGTCAACTTTTTAAAACTTCTTTTTGCAAGGTTCGGAACACCGAAAGCTTTAATAAGTGATCGGGGTACTCATTTCTGTAATAATCAACTTGAGAAAGTTCTCAAAAGATATGGAGTAACTCATAAAATCTCAACCGCTTATCATCCACAAATAAGTGGACAAGTTGAAAATACCAACCGAGCTTTAAAATGTATTCTAGAGAAAACCGTAGGATCAAATCCAAAGGAATGGTCCATGAAATTGGAGGATGCACTCTGGGCTTTTAGAACATCCTACAAAACTCCAGTTGGAACCACACCTTTTAAACTCGTTTACGAAAAAGCATGTCACCTTTCAGTAGAAATTGATCACAAAGTATTTTGGGCTTTGAAGACATGTAATCTTGATTTGCATGAAGCCGGACATCTACGGTTAAGTCAATTAAACGAATTAGAAGAATTAAGACATGAAGCATACGAAAATTCGTTAATCTATAAAGAAAGAACGAAGAAATGGCATGATAAAAGAATCAGAAGTTCAAAAGAATTTAAAGAAGGAGACGGAGTTCTTCTTTTCAATTCACGATTCAAGCTATTTCCTGAAAAATTGAAATCAAGATGGTCTGGACCATTTATAGTCAAAAGAGTTTTCCCGTACGGAACAGTAGAATTAATAAATTCAAATGAGATTGAATTTAAGGTTAATGGTCACAGAGTTAAACATTTCATAGATAATCCAATGGAAGTTGAAGATGAATTTAATCACAATTTCAATACCACAGCTAACTAAGTGTGGGAAGATTCGAATCTTTTTAGGGTAATATGTATTTATGTTAGAGTTAGATATTCTGTTTTCGTGTAGTTCACGAAGAATGGAATCCGAATGGTCTTTCCCTAGCAGACCCTAAAGAACTAGTGTTCACCCTCCATTCTGAATTTTTATTTTTTTTTAGGTTTTACGAGATGAAGAATTCCTTTGTTCTGAACCATGGTCTACTATGCTTTGATTACTAAACGTAATAATGACACACTCCCGAGTGAAGTGGTATCATTCATAAGAGGCAAAATGGACGAAGTAAGGAGAGAACTCAGGAAAGATCATCATAAGATACATTTTGGTAAAGGAAAATCAAAATCCGCAACAAAAAGAAGAGCACGACACCTTGAAAGATGTTATAAATGCGGAAAATGGTCACACGAAGGTAAATGTTCAAACAATCAAACATATTCAAATACCGAATTTTTTACTCTATGCAGAGAACGATCGTTCATATGTTTAGAAGAAAAGATATTGAAGAATCGAGGTTTCACTTATGTAGCTATGGAAAACCAAATCACACGACTCTCCTATGAGTCAGCTAAAGCAGGTCTCTGAGAATTCTTTCTCACAAGTAAGTATGTACAGTTTTTATTTGTTTTTATTTATTGCTTTTAACCTTTTGATAATAAATGCTAAATCATTCGCTATAAAGTATTAAATTGATATTCAATAAAATTAGGTATGCGAAACTGAAATTATTGATATCGTACAAAAATTTATTACATCACTGCGAAATTTACCGTTTATTCTTAAGGTATAAATTTCTTTAATCAATCAGCCCAAAATATTTCAAAAATTCGTCAGGAGTAAAACTAGGTTATGGAACCGAAATTACTTTACCCAAAAGAGGGACGTATATTTTTGATAATATTTGATTGATTAAAGTGGGATAAAAGACCAAAAAGATTTTTTATTTTAATTTTTACCTTATTTTTAAAATTAATATATAAATATTAAATTATTAATGTAAAATTTTAAAACCAATATTATTAAGTTTTTAAATATTTAAAAAAAAATTAATATTTTTAATATAAGTTTGTAAAATTAATGTATAAAAATATTAATGATATTTATATGAATTTTTAATTTTACGCATTTTAAACTTAAGTTTGGTGTGAATTTAAAAACAAAAATTTACTTTATTTCATTAAGTTAAAAATTTGATATTTAAAATTTTTCGTAAGTTGAAAACTAGGTCGTTGAAACGAAATTGCTTTACCCGATTGCGGGACGAGAAATTTTGTTATCATTATTTTTAATCTTATTGAATTAAAGTACGCCAAAAACATTAAAAAATCCTAAAATCTTTGCTTTTAAAACCACGCTTAAAAATGACAAATTTTAAAATTTTGTTGAGGGACGGATTAGGACAACGATCTGAAACGACCTCGTCCTAAATAACAAGGAAAACAAAATTTTAAATTTATTTAATTATTTGTTTTATAAGTTAAAGATTTTGATATATATATAAAAAAAAAAGGCAGGGACCTCATGCGATCGCATGAGATTTACCCTGTAACCTCATGCGATCGCATGAAGGCAGAAAACTGGTCAGGAGCATAAGTCAGTCGACCTGCTCTTTCTTCACACAACACACATACACAAACACGAACACACACACTAAATCACCCCTAAAATCATCAATTTTTCACTAAATTTCGTCCTAAAATCAACTACAATCATGTCTTTCTTTAGATGGGGAGGGAAAAAGGTAAAGATTTCGCCCCTAAACTCTTTAAATTTTCAGTTTTAGTGTTCTTGAGCTAATTTTTACCTAATTTAATTTTGTTAATTTCTAGTGTAATTAGAGTTAAATTATTAGTATATTATGCATGTATAACTTAGATTGATGCTATTTAACATGATTTGAAGCCTTAAACTTCAAAAATTTTAGAAATCTAGGGTTTGTGTTCTTGAGCAATTTGGGGCTTTTTGATATAAACAGGTTATGGCCGATTTTTGTCATGAATTATTGCTAAATTAAGTAGTGTAACATGTTTAGGTAGCTAAATGATCCAAACTTTGATCCTAAACATGATTTTTGAGAATTAAAGTGGACTTTTTAAGTCTAAAATTCATGAACTTGATTAAATTGATGTAAATGCCATTTGAAACTTGTTTAATTGCTAGTAATGATTATTTTGACATGTTATTTGAGTAGAATGCTTATGAACTTTGTAAACATTTTCATATATGTTTATTTGAAAAAGTGTAGAATTGATAAAAATATGAAAATGAGCATGAGTTTAATATGGATTAAACATGTCATTGTAATTATTTCAAGTTGTTATTTTGCTAACACTAATGCATATTTGGATGCACAAATTTTGTGTTTAATGTGTTTTGCAGAAATATACCGAATCTGGCGGTGGATCATCATCCAGATAACCTGAAAACGAACCTGAACCAGAAATGCAATATGAACCAGAACCTGAACAGAAACAACAACAGGAACAACAATATCATAATGATCAACACATACCGTATTATGATCCGCAACAAGAATATGTTAATGCCTACGTACAATTTCCGATTCATCCAATAATAGAACACCCAACGATTCATGAAGAACAGTTGCATCCCACTTTAAGATTTGATCGAAGCTGAAGAGATTCCCGACGTACCAAAGTAAAAAATTTAAATTGGTACCAAAAAATGTAGAAGTACCGAGGGTAATCGATTGGGAGCCTTTGGAAAGGGTCCAACTAGCTAACTCAGTTAGACAGCATCTGATCCAAAGGTATGGTAACTCTTCTTTTTCCGATTAGGAACGTTTATTCACCATTCGTAGGCCTGTATATAAGGAGTGGTGTGTTGAGTTTATGAGTACTATATCACTTGATGCGGATGTAGTTAGGTTAGACGATAGGAATTTTCTTAGATTTTTACTTGGCTGTAGGATGTATAGGATGTCCAAGCTGGACATGGCCAGGGCTTTACAGATTTACACTTCTGGTGAATTACTACTACCTAATTGTACAAATTTGATTTATCATGGTGAAAGGGTAGATAGGAATTTTGACGCTGACGCTGTCTGGAGGCGTATGTCAAATTATAATATTTTTACGCGGGGAGGAAGACACTCCTATTTAGATATTAACAAAGCCGAGCTTCATATTATACATAGATTTTTAGCTAATTCGATTACACAAAGAGGTAACAACAAGGAGAAAGTGACTCAACACGATTTATTTTACCTTAAGTGTATTCGAAACACTAGAAGCTTTGTAAATATCCCCTACTGTGTTGGTTTTTATCTGTCCAAAATGGTGGAAGGAATACAGGACGGGGGAATAATCGGAGGAGGTATTTTTGTTACTCTCATTGAAGAGTATTTAGGTGTAGATAGGGATAAAGGGGGTCCAGTGATGGTATGTAGGGAACAGGTTGAGACTTTAGGATTACGGATCTATCAGGGTGCAAAGGTATTAAAGAGTAGACGCAATCAGGCAGTACCATATGAGGGTCGTCATCCACAGGTAGAGAGAGGTTCAGATGAGGAACTGGAGGAACCGGATGCCATTAGGGATGTCATTAGGGAGGCTGTTACTGATTTTTAAAGGGTATAGATAAGGTAGAAATGATAAACGACGCTAGACATAGTCAGTTCGAGCAGTGGTACGCTGAGAATGTGTATGAGCATTCCAGGCAACGACAGCATGATAGATGGCACTATCATTAGCATCAGATCATGAGCCAGCTATCACATCAGGTACCAAATAACTACGTACCAACCCGACCTGCTTACTATCCGCCACACCAGCCCGATATTCGGCCACCATTTACTCTCTACGACCCCAACCAAGCCTATCAGTACACCTATAACCAACCGTGGAACCCGACCGAAGACATGAACTGGAACCCCTATCCAGATTGATACAGTCCCCGTTGGTGAATTTCTATGATTTTTATCTTTTTATTATTTTTATTTATTTATGTTTAAACATATAATATTGTAATACTTTTATGTAAGTTTTAACATTTTTATTATGTTGTACTAATATTTCATATTTGATTTGAAAGTGGGATGTTAAGTCCCATTTCAAATTACCATGCATGTTATTATTTGTATGTATGTATATTGTCAATTGTACAAAACAGGGTAAAACAACGAATTTTCAAAGACTGACATTAAGTTCAGCAAAAGCTACTAATTTTAACGACAAAACGAAAAACAAATGTGATGTAACAACAAGACGGAATGAACAAATGATGTGCACCATTTATCATTCAACAAACAAACACCAATATGTTTGAAAACTTTGGTAAAATTTAATCATTTTTCTACGCTAATCACCCTCAATAATTTAAATTGTTACTGATTTCTTGCAAATGAGGGCATTGCAAGATCTTAAGTGTGGAAAGGGGTTAAATTCTTTCGGATTTTTAAAATTTTTGACTTATACACTTGGTTACCATTAGAAATACTAGTAACGCAGTAGTTGTATTAGAATCTAGTGCTCTCTGATAATAAAGAACAGCACTAGTCTTATATACTACCCAATTCTAGTAAAAAATTTCAAAATTTTTAATTAAATGAACTCAAAATCATGTTTATACAAATTTATGAACGATAAAACTAGGTGTTAACACCAAAATTATTGTTACCTCGGAAAGGACATAAATTGAGAAACAACCCAAAATGTTAGAATTCATTTAAAATGGAATAGAGGAAAATAAAAAGGCAAAGAAAGGAAAATAAAAGCCAAGTGTGGAAAAAATTTACCAAGTTATTTAGAACATATGTCACATATTTTTGTACAAATAATTGAAGATACTTTTGTTTTGGACGATTTTAATCAAGTTTTACCCAGTTTATTGTAATAGAAATTAAAAAAAGGAAGTAAAGTCTTTCGAGAAAAAGACACGTGCTTCTTGATTTAGGTCAGGAAGTTGTCGTCTAGACCAGTTGTAGAGTCTACGAAAAACCTTGAAAAGTTTTCTCGAAAATCAGCTGGAAATCCACGGACCTCAGCATCAAACAGGGTCGCCAAGTGGTCAGACTTATCCTAACCATGAGAGGATCTGTCTCGTACAATGGGGGGGCACCATGAAAATTAGCTTATAAGACTAATGAATCAGATCCCCAGAAAGGATAATATTCTTAAAAATCAAAAATCAGCTTTTAAGCCTGATATTACTCAATCCTTGAGATTGACCTTAAAGATTGAGAATTACAAACTCATGGAATTCGATGATATCTAAACTCGATCTTGAACGAGAAAATATTTTGATTAAATTACAAACCGATTTGTTTTCTGAAAATCCTATTTTCAATGCGTTCATTACCATTGAACGTAAAATCCTAGGAATTCACCTGGAATTCATTAGGTCACCTGAACCAAATCGGGTGTCAACCGTAAGAATGATGGTTGTATAGCATGGTCAAAGACATGACCTTGTGCCAGACCAAAAAACTATAGAATGATCTTTACTATTGCTCCTACAAAGGATAGTAATTGCATCCGACACTTTATAGACCATAATCAAAAGCACGTCATGGGACATTGCCTTAACAGTTACTTGTTCAACGCTTTCCTTTACAACTGGACGGTAGTTTACCGAAAGGTAATGTACTGAGCAAGTAAACTGGACGTGTTGCTTTTCCAATACAAGGTTAGCAAGTGGGTGACACAAAATCGCAAGTTTTGAACTAAAATTTTCAAATCTGAAACCCACAAAACCCACAAAAATATTTTGCAAACACTGGTGAAGGGTTATTCCGGAAAACTTATCTAGGGTAAAAGCTAGATTGAATTTTCAAAATGATCAAATGTTTTCATAAAGATCCAATTTCCTAAAGGATCTAAATTTTCATAGTCATGTGGGACTGTAAACCACATCGTTACTACCATTGTTCATACCGCCGTATAGAAATCACTGATGTACAAAGTGTGAAGAATAAAGAAGTGATTCTAGTATTTTTATTTCAAGACTATATTGCATGAGGACAAGCAACGCTCAAGTGTGGGAATATTTGATAATGCTAAAAACGAACATATATTTCATAGCATTATCCTTCAAGAAAGACAAGGTTTTGGTTGCAATTGTATTATTTACAAGTGATATTTGTTTAAATAATAAAAGGTGAAGACAAAAGACAGATTCGACGATTTGAAAACGCAAATGACCAAAAAGCTAAGAAGTACAAACTACAATCAAAGTGGTTCAAATTATTGATGAGAAACGTCTAAAAATTACAAGAGTACGAGCCGCAAAACGCAAAGTACAAGATATTAAATTGTACGCAAGGACGTTCGAAAATCCGAAATCGGGACCAGAGTCAACTCTCAACGCGCGACGCAACGGACTAAAAATTACAAGTCAACTATGCACATGAATATAATATAATATATAATTAATTCTTAAAATTATATATATATATATATATATATATATATATATATATATATATATATATATATATATATATATATATATATATATATATATATATATATATATATATATATATTATATAATTAAAACCGTCGACAAACAAGAAAACAAAGTTATGTGAGCTGTCCCTAGACTCCATACAATCGCATGAAATATGCAAAGGAAGCTCATGCGATCGCATGGCCCTAAAATGCTGGCCACATCTATAAAAGGCGACGAGTTCAGCGAACAAAAACACATCTTTTTCTATCCACACTCTCTCACGATATATATATATATATATATATATATATATATATATATATATATATATATATATATATATAATTTATAATTTTAATTTTAATTTGAGATTAATAATAATAAGGGTATGTTAGCAAATGTTGTAAGTGTGTAAGTCGAAATTTTGTCCGTGTAACGCTACGCTATTATTAATTATTGTAAGTTATGTTCAACCTTTTTAAATTAATGTTTCGTAGCTAAATTATTATTATGCTTATTTAAATTGAAGTAATCGTGATGTTGGGCTAAAATATTAAAGACGGGGTTATTGGGCTTTGTACCATAATTGGGGTTTGGACAAAAGACCGACACTTGTGGAAATTAGACTATGGGCTATTAATGGGCTTTATATTTGTTTAATTAAATGATAGTTCGTTAATTTGATATAAAGATTTACAATTGGACGTACCTATAAATAACCATATACACTCGATCGGACACGATGGGTGGGATATTTATAAGTACTAATAATCGTTCATTTGACCGGACATGGGAATGGATTAATAGTCAATGGACTCATTAAAACAGGGGTAAATTATGTACAAGGACACTCGGCGTAATTGTTAACAAAGTATTAAAACCTTGGGTTACACGCAGTCGATATCCTGGTGTAATTATTAAACAAAGTATTAAGACCTTGTTACAGTTATATCCCCAATTAGTTGGAATATTTGACTTCGGATATAAGGATAATTTGACGAGGACACTCGCACTTTATATTTATGACTGATGGACTGTTATGGACAAAAACCAGATGGACATATCGAATAATCCATGACAAAGGACAATTAACCCATGGTAATAAACTAAAATCAACACGTCAAACATCATGATTACGGAAGTTTAAATAAGCATAATTCCTTTAATTCATATTTCATCGCACTTTTATTTACTGTCATTTTATTCATTGCATTTTTATTTATCGCACTTTTTAATTATCGTACTTTTTAATTATCGTAATTTTATTTATCGTCATTTTATTTATCGCACTTTAAATTATTGCATTTTAATTATCGTCATTTACTTTACGCTTTAAATTATGTTATATTTATTTTTAATATTTTACATTAGGTTTTAACTGCGACTTAAGACATAAAATCGACAAACCGGTCATTAAACGGTAAAAACCCCCTTTTATAATAATAATACTACTTATATATATATATATATATATATATATATATATATATATATATATATATATATATATATATATATATATATATATATATATATATATATATATATATATATATATATATATATATATATAGATATATATACACATATAAATATAGTTTTAAAAATATTGCGTTAAACTTGGCTAGCTCCCTGTGGAATGAACCAGACTTACTAAAAACTACACTACTGTACAATTAGGTACACTGCCTATAAGTGTTGTAGCAAGGTTTAGGTATATCCACTCTATAAATAAATAAATAACTTGTGTAAAATTGTATCGTATTTAATAGTATTTCGTATAAAAATATAACTATTTTGTATATACCTCTGCGCACATCAGAATGCTTTGGTGATTTATGCGCGAGTGAAGGTTGTGACGGTTTCACAATTAAATACTTGGGTGGTTATGAACTAATTCTTATATTTGAAAACATAGATTATGCCAAGATCATTATCGATACGGAAGATCATTGTTTCAGAAAATAGCTATCTAATATCCGTCTATGGAGTCCATCACACTCACCTCCTGGTCGTCTAACCTGGTTATCAGTGGATTTCTGGTATCTTGCTGGTCAGAAAATATATTTAGATGCATTACAGGTTCGTGGGGCGAAGTTATTGCTACAAAAAATTGCCATCTCGAAGGTAATCAAAGCTTTGTCATTGGTAAGGTCTTAATTAAGCGATACGATCCTACGATCATTAGAGATTATGTGGCACTCACTGTTGAAAATCTATGTATGTTCTATGTTTATTTCACGGAAGATATTAAGGTTTTAATTGAAATTGACATGAATATAACCGATCCCAGTGATTCGGATAATAGTTCTTATTCATCAGATAATGAATCTATCGAGTTATCAGCATCCCTAAAATCTACTGAACTGAACGACGATGATGATTTCTTCAGACAATTGTCAAAAACATCAATCGATCTAGACAAACAGGCTGACTTTGGCACCAGGGATGGTAATTATAACAGTCAACCAGGCTAACTTAGATCGAAGCACATTGAAACATGTGCCTCCTTCGCTGTATGTAATAATTAATAACCTACTTCCAAGAAAGATAACGGTCAAATTAGGAATAACATTAATCACCATACCAACGACATTGATGACGATTCACATACTCCCATATCCAGAAGTCCTCCTAATGATGCTGGGCCCTCTAATGGGCCAAAATCACATCATAACCCAAAAAAAGCTCTTACTTTCAATAGCCAATTACATATTCCCAACTTTACCTCCTTCCAACCTAGTGAACCCAAATCATCACATAAGGCCGATACTCCTAGACCCAATCCTGACCTGACCTCAAACTTTAACAATGGGCTACCAAATGGACTTGACACTAAAATCATAAATGATGAACCCTCCAAACTCTCTGTCTCCTACTACAAAAATAGATCACGAATCAAAAGCCCATTTTAATTTACCAGAATCTCCTCTCAATATTGTATCAGATACCCAAGGACATGATCTTGAAACACGATCCAACCTTTAGATTGAAGAGACCCCGAAAGACTTGGACAATTCACCCTTATCTGATCCAGAATTATTCAAAGAACCTAAATCCTTCTTTTCTAAAATCCTAACCAAAAATATCAATGAAACAGATATTGAGGAAGCCTTTTATTCGTTGATAAAAAAACATCTGCTATTACTAAAACCCGTCATTCTCCTACATTGATATATATGTGATAAGAGGATCACCATCAACAATTTAAGCGTACAACTCGAAGCTATTCAAAAATACCCGCTACACCTATTCGTTCTATCACCAAACACACTGATAGAAAGCGTGATACCAATGAAACCTAGCAGGGATCTTCCATATTTCTAAGGGTCAAACACATCTCTAGAAATGCTCATAAAAATAGAAAAACTCACCCTTTGAACAATAACATATATCATCATAGAAAAAGTTGGCTAAAGGTAAACCCACTTATACATTTGTAGTTTTGGACATGAGGGTAAAAAGAAATGGTTTCAAAAACTCCGAAGAGAAAACAACCCGGTAACAATGGCAATACAAGCACCATAGTGTGGAGAGGTTTCTGGCCTATGGATCAAACATGTGTGGGGCTGCCCAGACTTCAAATTTATCCAAAATAAAGAAGTTGGCTTCTCGGGAGGGATGTTATCTATATGAGAATCTAACATTTTCAACGTTAATCAAGCAATCGAGGGCGAGTTCTTTCTAGTTATCGAAGGATATTGGAGAGGCATCTAGGAATAGATGGCATTCGTAATATATATATGGACCACATACAACAGAAGAAAAAACCAACTCTTGGATAACTTAGGCAATCTTCTAAGCTATAAATACATGCTATGAGTATTATGTGGGGATTTCAACGAGGTAAGAAATAAGGAAGAATGACTCAATTGCATTTTCAAGAAACCCTGGGCTGATATGTTTATTAAGTTTATAAATGACAATTGCCTCATTGAGATTCTACTGGGAGGGAAAAAGTTTACAAGAATTAGCGATGATTGCCTAAAATTTAGCAAACTTAACAGATCTTAGTCTCGGAAAAGTTCAACTCAATGTGGCCAAACTTGTCCGTTATTGTGCAACTAAAGCTTCATTCCGATCACTGCCCAATTATCTTAAATGACCGCCTCACCAACTTTGGACCTAAACCTACTAAGGTTTTTGATGCTTGGCTAGACTCTAATGGTGCTGAAGAAATCAATGTCAATGGTTGGAACAAGCAGATTACTAGAAGAAAACAGAATTGTAACTTCCAAAACAAGCTAAAATCCGTTAAAGCTAATTTGAAAGTATGGGCCAATGCAATATTAATGAAGAGATTATTGCACACTCTAAAGCCGCTGATGAATGGGAACATATTACTGAGTCCAGGCAACTAATCGATGACGAAAGAAACAAATGGGTAAATGAAAGGAAATCTTGGTTGAAAAACAAAAAGGTATAATCAAATATATTAATGAAAAAACCTCGGATCAAATGGACTCTCGAGGGAAATGAAATACCAGGTATTTTCACAATTCCATCAAACTAAGATTTAACAAAAATAACATTCGGGGATTGTCTATAAATAGAACCTGAACGGAAGATCCTATTGCCATCAATGATGAAGTTTTTAGATATTATTCCAACATCTTCAAGGAACACAATGTTGCACATGGTGGATCCATTAATATTCAACCACCCATACTTTCCCAGCAAGATATCGAGCTCTTTGATGCACTGTTTAGCTAAAAAGGAATATGGGAAGCTGACTACAGTTTTAGCGTGTCGAACCTTTAATTTCTATAAGTTACGAATCTACTTTTTACTAAAATGCACCGAATGAGCATGATAACCCAATTGGTGTAGTAAAGTAATCAAAAAGTTTGGTTTGTCACAAGAGAGACATATATTTAAGGTTAAGGATTGGTGCTTCGTTAGTATTTCTCGAGAAGAAACAATATATTTGTTTTGGGGGTTTTGAGGTTGTATTAAGCATATAAATAAATAAGATAAATAAAATATAAGAATAAGCGGGTGTTTACTCGATTGTCATTCGCTTTCACATTCGGACATTTGGATTAAGAATATATATTCAAACGACTTTAAGTGTTGGACGCGGATAGCGGGTTACCACACCTACCACCCTCTAATTTTACTTAACTGTCACTTAAGAGCTATAAAGGTTCAACATATGATTATACTACGGGACTTAATGCGGAGGTACCACCGGACCATATTAAATACACCATGAGGGCCTAGTTCTTTAATGTGTCAATATCACGATTCTTAGTTAACTTAAAGAAACAAGTTGATGTGTAAGGTCTTACGAACAAGGCAGCCTCAAGAGCTAATCATATCTTTTACAATATAAATGACTACACATGCAACAAAACCAAACGTAGAAAATTAGGTCTACTTAACTAAGCCCGTAAGTATTCTCAACCAAAAGCATTCAAAAACTAAGTTTTCATCTTCGGTTCATATCAGGACGACGATTGCTGCAATCCAGATGTTGGCTTACATATTGAACATGCCAAACCGCCTGCTGGCCATAGATAGTCGTCGGCTAAACCATGCTCTTTCCAGATTTTATCAGAACCTAAGTGTTATATGCCCCACCGCCAGCTAGCCATTGATAGACGATCTACTTGAACCAAATTAGTCCAAATGTTTACATGTTCATCACTCCAAGTAAACACTAATTATTTAACTAATAATCATGCTAAAAATAAACAAATAAATAATAGACATATTAAATTGTTTGAATATAAAATAAATGAGAAATACCTTAAAGTAAAGATGATGATGAATAAAAGATAAACCTTAAACTTGATTTGAACACCAAAGTAATGTAGATGATGGAACAAGAACTCCAACTCTTCAAAGGAATTAAACTAGAATTGAAATGATTTGAACTTGTAAGAAAAACTAATATAATCCTACTCTACAAATTGCAAAAACAAAAGTGAAATAGTAAAACTTGAACAGGAATAACACACAAAATTTTGAACATGAGCCTTCAATTTATAGTGTCAAAATTGGGTAGGCCGCGAGCCTGAGGTGTCATAGCTGGATACGCGTGTTGAAATTTGTTAAAATCCACCTACTTTTGGCTATTTTGACGATCAGTCGCCGGCCAAAAGTGCCAGGCTGCCGGCTTTGAGTGACTTATGGAAAATGCTTCGTTAACTGCATTAAATTCTCTTTAAAAATTACGTTAAAAACTTTCCATTTTGGGTTAATCTGCTAGCCAGAAGTGACGGGCCGCTGACCTGAGGTTCCTTAATGACTAAGACTTTAACCCGCATTAAAATCTTGATTTTTTCCATCTATCACTGGCCTAAATGTCTATACCGCCGGAATTATAGTTCTTAGTGATAGGTCAGATCATGTTGAGATTAGAAGAAAAGACAAGTTAGAATGAGATTCGGTAAGAATGAAGGAGACACGGTATGAGAGAGAATCAATAAGATTTACATTCCACAGCTTCTAGAACTTATTTACAATGCAATGGCTATCTAATTAGGACTACTTAGGTTCCTTATATATCCCTCTTCTAAGGAACCTTCATTTAAGCATGTTTCACATTAACACTATACAACTTCGGGGTCCTAACAATCTCCCCCTTAGTGTTAAATGTGAACTTTATACAATATAATCCTATTGTGTAATCTTGAGAGGTCCAAATGTTAGTTTCCATCGTGTGCCATCTGGTTTTGAATCTTCTACTTGATTTTCTAAAATTTACTTAGAAGGTTTTCAGACGCCCCACGCTTTTCTTGGATCTCCCTCATGTAATGGATATTCATCCATTTCTTTAAAATACCTTCTCTTTCTTTGGCCATGAAGAATCTCAAACTGTCTTGTACGAATCTGGAGCTTCAGACGATCTCTGATATGCTTTATAAACTCTCCAAGACCCATTTTCATATCAATGTTATCAAACTTGCTTTGACGAATCTTAAAATACTTCAGTGCAGCCTTTAGTGACCCATCTGAATATTTCTTTAGTTCTTCAGTGCGAATGAACACTTTTTCTTTATGAGAATTCACAAATACAAACCCTTCGGGTTCGAATTGCATTTGAAACATTCCCATATCCTTCAGTCCCTCTATGAATTGATTCAGACAGGTTATTCGAATCATTTTCCTATTCACTTCGAGACCAATTTGAAAATCTTCACGTCTCATCAGTTCAATTGTCTCCATCATGTATCTTTTCACAGCTTCCAAAGATTGAGCCTTAGCAAAAAGTCGAATAGTGATGATACTGAGGTAGTTGTAGATGTGAATGATGTCAATCATATCTAGATTTTGAAAATCAGCTTCTGTGAACTTGTATTCCTTCTCATCTTCTCTAATAACATGGAACTGACTGATGACGTCTCTTTTCTCACTTATCTCTACTCCGACTTGAGTAATATTCAACACTTCTGAAATACGATACTTTCTTTGAAGCCACAAATCATCTTCATTCTTGTTGATATGTTTCCTCCACATAAACTCATACCATTTTCTTTCACTTGCTGGAAGCAATCGTGAACCTATATAGGTAAACCTTTTACTTCTTGGCGTTTCATTAATGCGGAAGATCTTATACGCATTTTCCTCAATGAATGTGTTTTGTAATGTTATGAAATCATGTTCAACTCCCAATAACAATCTTTGTTCCCAATTTTTAAAGAATATACCGTTGTTGTATTTGAATCTGGAATTCACTGTTGCACTTAAAGTAGAAGTACTAGAAGTTGAGCTTTCATTAGCATTAGTTGGATTTGAACACGATGAAGCTGTTGAATTTGATGAATGATCTGTAGGATTTGTCGTACCATCTGTTGGAACATTATCATCTTCAATATGATCGAAGATGTCATCATCATTTGGATTAACATAAAGATTATCTTCATCTTCATCCGAAGAATCCATTTCATCATCACTTTTCGGATCTGAATTCCTTTCATCCACAATCTCTACATCCTCAGGAATACAAGATACTGAAGATAATTTGCTAAGAATGACAAATCCATCATCATCTGTTTCTTCAAGATAAAAATCACTTAAGTTCAAATCCTCATCTACAGGTCCACTATCAGCCTCTGAATGAATAATTGGAATTATGACTTGCTCAGGTTCCTTGTTAGCAATATCATCATGAATAGAAACCGTTTCTGATTCTGTTTGAACCCGTTGAGCTTGAGAAGCTGATGAAGACCTCACACCACCACCCTTAGTTGAAATGTTCACAGTTAGATATTCACCATCTACTCCTATCTCCCCCTCATGACTATTCTGAGGATCAGAATCGTCATGTTCATCAAAGTGGTGAGGACTTAGAGGAGAAGAGCAGGAAGTAAACGGATGTCGTACTCTAGCTCGAAACATTGCTTGAAGTGAAGTTCGTCGAAGAACATCAAGATTAACTTTAGAAAACATACGACTAAAATATTCTCGCTCCAAAGCATCATAATAATTTGGTGAACACGTGGGTGATGGTGGTAAAGTAACAATAGGAATAGCAGCAGCAGCATCGGTTGAAGGCGATGTCGGTGGAAGTGTTTGAATTGCCATGAGGGTAGGTAAGGATAAATGTGCAGTATTATTCTTATATGTAGGGCGATACGTACTAGTAGTCAGATTCGTGATATCCCCTTCTGATGGAGGTTGGGAAACAACCGGAGTTGTCACCGGCGAAGTTTCTTTCGAAGCATCCGCCTCCATGACTTTAGTCTCATGGGACTCTGACAAAGTAGCAGAACTACCCGTCAGTTTAGTTCTCGCAGAGATATTTCTATCTCCGACTCCTGAAATCATTGACATACCATGAGGTGGCACATCTCTTTTAGTTAAAGACTCTTCCTCCAGACCCTGAGATTCAGAATCCGAAAGAGAAGTGGTTTGAACCAATGGATCAATTTCTTGAACCAAGATATCAGTCTGCTGGAAGTCTGATAAATATCCCGAAGGATTATCATGTTGACTCGTTTCCAAGGGACGCGGCAGATCTTCCTCATCAAGATAAGCCAGACCTCAAGACCCTGTTGTACGTTGAGGCACAGGAGGATTTCCAGCCGATACGCAGGGTGCCTTTTCAAGACTTTTCGGCTCCCCTTCGACCGTTCTGGACTTCAATGATTGAGTTTCCTCAATCGATTAAGTCAACGCAGACTTTACTGCAGAGGAAGACTTTACTTCCTTAGATGCCGAAGCATCTTGCTGGGTAGGATTTATTGTTAAGTCCTGTTTAGATTGGATGGGCTGATTGGTCTTTTTACCACCCGTGCATTTACCTCTCTTGCCTACCGAAGATTGCGCTTCATTTAGTGTAGGGCTTACTGTTATTATTGGGTGTGATACGGAAATGGGTGAGGGTGACCTAATAGGCTCTAGGTCTTGGTCCGTATCATCAATGGTTGGAGTAACTGTTTGGCGTACGATAGGTTTCGTAGTCCTAGATCTAGTTACTCGTTGGGTTGGCGGAGTCTGAATCATCTCATCGGGCATATATTGTGTTCCCTTTGGAGAATGTTCAGGAGATGATTCATTTGCTGAAGAATCGGTGTCACTGCTCACCTCAAGTGTTGTGGAAAGGGTTGGTTCAACGGGTTGAGCTTGGTGTGCTACCCTAGAACGCTTGAGGTTTACCCTAAGTTGAGGATTAGCTGGCTCGGGTGGTTGTACTACAGGTTCCTCTACAACCTCTGGGGCTGGAACCACGGTAGGTTCAACTTGTACTTGTTGTACCGGTTCAGAAGAGGTATTCCTACAGCCTCAAAATATGAGCGCACTCGAGCGTCTTGAGGTTCAGCTAACCTTACAAGCCAATTTGGAATCGGCGCAGTGAATTGATTGTCAGAAATCACCGGGGTATTCATCTTCAACTCCCCAAATCTTTTCATCTGTAATCCATGTGTACCTGGTACAAATATATTTGCATTTCTGCAAGCATTTATAGCATCATGGATAAAGATACAGAAAAACCTTTCATAAGGGATATAGGAACCCCTTGGTTTATCGACTTGAGCGTGAACCAAATCCCAAAGAAGTTCTGCATAGTCTGGATTTTCCACTCTTGTGAAAGAGTAGAACAATCTCAGTATTGGCACAGTTAAGCTATTAGATCCACTCTTTGTTATCAGCAAGCATCTGTTGATGATTGAGAAGATCACATACCACCTTGAGTGTAGATATTTCTTCTGAAACTTAGCTGGCGCAACATTAGTAGCTCCAACATATCCAACCTGGAAGATTGAGGACATCATCTGCTGATTAGCACAGAAAGCAGGAGCATTCTAAACAATAGGAAGATGAAAGATCCTTCTAAAGTCATCTTTAGTTATACTCCTCATTCCTTGTACCCCTCGAAGCTCAAATTCAAATCTAGCTTGTGTTCCCTCTGGATTTGCAGCAGTAGGTTGTGTAGCTTCCACAAACCTAATTGTTCTATTCAGAAGCTCTAGATCTGTAATAGCCACACTGGCAGTAGAGCTTAGAGCAGGCCATAATGTATGTCTCTCTAGAATTGCAGTCCAATAATTGCAGGGAATATTGGTTTCAGAGTTGATGAAGTGATTGTTCACCATTTAGCTGTATAAATAAGAAATAGTAGACCACAAGATGTTATCATAAAGCACATATCTCTATTCTTATTTCCTTTAAAATCCTTTGTATTTTTCAGATTTTATAATTTTTATGATTTTTCTAAGTTGTAAAAATCATTTATTCCCAATATGAACAAGCAATTGACAAACATGACATTCATATGATATTCATCTCATTACACAATCATCATGTAAAGTCAATTATATAACACAAAGAATCATAACAACACTTAGTCAATTTTAAGCACAATTCAAGCAGATTCGGTATTCTTGAAAACTTCAGATTCGTAACCAAATAAGCTTGAGTTTTCAATTCAAAGACATAGATAAAGCATGTTAAATGTTTCAAGTTGAAAATCACATTATTTTAAAGTACCAAATTACAGACTCGGTATCATGCCAAAAACAGATGCGGTATCTTCAAAAATCACACATAAATACCCAAACATGCATAATCAGTCTTATATCATGCAAAAACATAATCATAATCAATTAACAACTCAATCAAATCAGGATAACATGTTAATCATTTGAACAGACTTGGTACTGTAGCAAGAACACATTCGGTATGTACAGAATCCATCAAATACTCAATTGAACATGTAATCAGACTCAGTCAATTGATAGATCAACTAATTCAATATAGATTTGACAAGATTTCATGTTTATTATCCTAATCATATGAGTTTAATCTAAGAATCAAGTTATTCGACTCAGATTCGGTATAATCAACATTTTTCAAAATTAAATGTCACAATCCTGTTATTTGCAATCTTTTCTGGTTTATAAGTACTCAATTATCTCAGATCTACAATATGTGCATCTTAGATTCAATTGAAACAGAGAATTACCAAGAATTTGAAGATACAGAAGACGGGACTCAGTAGATTAGGCAGACTCGGTAAATTAAGTCAGATTCGGTATGCAATTAACTTAAAGTGAGAGAAAGTTTGACTTTGACCCTCCTATTTATAGATACCGAATGATTTTGAAAACATGGGCATTACCGAATGGGCCTATTTTACCGAATGCAGTCCATTTTCAAATTTAAACAAATTAACTCCAAATTTTGACAAATCTTTATCAAAAATTATTCAAGATTATCACATTTTCAATGAAAAACATATCTGAGACACTTTTTGAAAATTTTGAACTAACCGAATCTGTACTGTTGGTTGTCAGATTCGGTATAATGCTAAAATTAGCATTTATTCAGTAAAATTCAAATCTTTTTGGATTTTATCTTTTCCAATTTTTATGAATTTTTTTAGAACAAGATTTGTACTTAGAAAAACTTTGAATTATGTACAAAGTACAAATCTTCAATGATACCAATTGTTAAAATGGGTTTCATACTTAGATGTATACAAGCCTTAGTGAATTATTTCAGATATAAAACAAGGATTTTTATAAATTCACTTTGGAAAATCAATTTTCTTTTCAATTTCGTCCTTTTTCTCCCCATCAAAATATGATATACAAGAAAGTAAATCAACATTTTGATGTGTTCCCAAGAAAATGAATTAACTCCCCCTTGAAATATGATATCAATGAGTTACCTCCTCCTTTCATAACCATTGAAAAATAAACTCAGGAAGTAAACAGAAATCTAAAAAGGCTCCCCCTTGAAAGATAATATCTAAAGTAGAAGAAATCAGTTGCTCCCCTAGAAAGTATCTACTCCCCCTAAACACAAGATCCCAATTTAGAAGTTCTAAAAGATCTAAGGAATGTCAAGCACTATATTCTACCATGCCAATCTCTTTGATCAAGAACTTTAGCCTAAGTTCATCTAAGGGCTTAGTGAACGTGTCAGCTAATTGCACTTTGGTAGGCATAAAGTATAACTCTACATCCCCTTTTTCTACATGGTCCTTAATGAAATGATAACGAATATCTATGTGTTTAGTCTTAGAATGCTGGACTGTGTTGCTTGTAATTGCAATAGCACTTTGTGAATCACAGTAAATTGGGGTCTTAGAAATCTTAAAGCCATAGTCTAAAAGTTGAGTATGCATCCACAAAACTTGAGAACAACAGTGAGCTGCAGCAATATACTCAGACTCAGCTGTTGATAAAGACACATAGTTCTGCTTTTTGGATGACCAACCAACTAATCTATTCCCCAACATCTGAATTGATCCAGATGTGCTCTTTCTATCAACATGGCAACCGCCATGATCCGCATCAGTATAAGTAGTGAGATTGAAATCGGATCCATGAGGATACCAGATTCCAAGGTTAGGTGTACCTTTAAGGTACTGGAAAATCCCAACAACCGCTTTGGAGTGTGATTTCTTAGGGTTCGACTGAAAACAGGCACAGGCAGTTACAGCAAGTGTAATATCTGGTCTACTTGTAGTCAGAGACATTAACGAACCAACCATGCTCCAATAAAGCGTAATGTCAAAGGGTTCCCCATTAGCATCAGCATCCAGTAAAGTCCTCATTAGGGTTATCATTGGTTTTAAAGCCGTCATTTTAAAACGTTTTAGCATATCATTGATATATACTTTGTTTGACTGATAAAAATCCCGTTTGGTAATTGTTTTACTTGTAACCCCAAAAAGAAATTAAGCTGGTCAAGCATGCTCATTTCGAATTTGTTGGCCATAAGGTCACCAAATTTTTTGCATAAGGCCGGGGACGTGGAACCAAAAAAAATGTCATCAACGTAAATTTGAACCAAGAGAATATGACTGTGGTTTTTACGGATGAATAGCATTATATCAATTGTTCCATGAGAGAAGCCATTATCCAGAAAATACTTTGTCAAGGTCTCGTACCATGCATGCGGTGCTTGCTTCAGATCATACAAAGCTTTCTCCAAGTAGTAGACATGGTTTGGATGAATGTGTGACGACCCGAAAATTTCTGACCAAATTTGAACTTAATCTTTATATGGATCCGACACGATAAGAAAAGTCTGTAAAGTTGTCTCTCAAAATTTTGGAACTGTTTACATACGCTCATTTAACCTTTGACTATTTCCGACGATTCACGAACAATTGTGTGTAAATGTATATGGAGATAAATATAAATATAAGTGTATATATAATATTTTGAATAAATAAAATACACTTTAATCAAATAAAATTAAAGATGTAAAATAATAAATAGAATAATTAAGTAACTATTAATATATATATATATATATATATATATATATATATATATATATATATATATATATATATATATATATATATATATATATATATATATATATATATATATATATATGATTTCTATAAAGAAGTATTATGTTATGTATATTGGTGTATATATAAAGACATAAATATATATATATATAATATAACTATTAGATATTATTATTATTATTATTATTATTATTATTATTATTAGTATTTTTATTAATTCTAATAATAATAACTGGATTATTATTAGTAGTGTATCTATATTTATTTATTATTAATATTATATATAAAATACATAATAGCAATTATAGCATATATATGATTGAATTTTGATAAACATCACGATCGTACTTATTTATTGATACTTTTTTTGTTCTTGTCCAATATTGTTACACATCTACTTCAAAGAATCAATTTGGATCAATTATATTCAAACGTATCTGTTTAATGATGTAATCATCTACAAAATATCGACACACTGCTGTAATTCTATAGCAAACATTTTTTCTTTTCTTTACACAGCTCGACACCCCTGTTGCTTAACTTTTTATCAAACGCTCGATTGAACATCAATCTTCAAAATGTATAAATGCAGTTTAGCTAGGAATTCTTTACTTAAACTCTCTGCAAGATTTCAAGTCCCAATTCGTTGTATCAAGGTCTAATTTTTCGAGTCAAATTAATTTTTCAAAAAGTCAATTATCGTGTTCATAGAGAAATTTGGGTTCGTTTGATTGTTTCTGAATCAATTGATGATCTAGGCAGTTTCTATTAACTATTTAGGATCTCTTTCATTTAATAATCAAGGTCTAAAACACCCTTAAAATTGATTTTTGATGTTGGAGTTGTTGTATTCTTCGCGAGTTTAATTTGCTGCTACTGCTATTTTAATTTTTTTTTTTTGCTAAACTAATTCAAACCCTCACCTGGGATCGTGTCTATGTCAAGTACAAATCATAAATCAAACAAACAAATTGAAGTAGAGAGATTGCAGATTGATTGAAGTATTAAGGAAGAAGAAGAATAAGTATTACGGACTAAATATAATCAGCTTGAATATAATACAGAAAGACACGAGTAGCTGGATGGTTAAGAGGGATGTCAGGTTTCGAGAGGTCGAGGGTTCGAGACCCGGCAGGAGTGTTTATTTTTTTTGGAGGCTTATTTCATTAAGGTAGTTCTTCAATTACTTTAATTATTATGTTATTATTATTATTACTAATATGATTATTATTGTATTGATTATTATTGTTATTGTTATTAGTATTATAGTTAGTAGTGTTATAAATATTACTAATATAAGTAGTAATTATGAATTATTATTATTATTAGGTATTAGTAACATTATGATTATTATTATTATTATTATTATTATCATTTTGCTATTATGAAGAATCATTAAATATTATTCATGATTATTAGTGTTATTAATATCAATATAAGTATTATTATGATTTGGCCTATTAATATATTTGTTATTATGAAAATAATACAAACTATTATTATTAGGATTAATATTAGTATTAGTATCATTATAGATTTAATATTATGATTATTATTAACAAAATCATTATTATTAAGATTACCATTAATAATAAAATTGTTATGATTATTATTTTTAAGTATTATTTACTAATGTCAAAAATTATTATTTTCACTACCATTATTACTAAATTATTCATTTTACCAAAAACTACTCATATTATCAATATGAGATTTATAATCAAAGACTATCATCAATATTATTATTAACAAAAATTATTAACTTTAATATTTTTATTAGTAACATTAAATATTATTATTATTATCCTTTTTACCATTACAAAAATAATATCTTGGTATTAATTATAATTACTATATTTAAACAACAAACGATATATATATATATATATATATATATATATATATATATATATATATATATATATATATATATATATATATATATATATATATATATATATATATATATATATATATATATATATATATATATATATATATATATATTTAATACATATAACGTAATAAAATTAATATTTTCATATACAAAATGAATATATGAAACATATATGTTATTAATATAAAAAGTATATAATTAAAAGAATTATATATATATTTATTCGATTACGATTATATATATATTAATGAATACACAAATGATATAGGTTCGTGAATCCGAGGCCAACCCTGCATTTGTTCAATATCATAATATGTATTTTTACTACAAAATACAGTATGGTGAGTTTCATTTGCCTTTTTACCTTTTATATTTTTGGGCTGAGAATACATGCGCAATTTTTATAAATGTTTTACGAAATAGACACAAGTAATCGAAACTACATTATATGGTTGAATGATCGAAGCCGAATATGCCCCTTTAGCTTGGTAACCTAAGAATTAGGGAACATCACTAATTTTGAGAATTAGTGCACGCCTAATTGACGCGAATCCTAAAGATAGATCTATTGGGCCTAACGAACCCCATCCAAAGTACCGGATGCTTTAGTACTTCGATGTTTTTTTATATCATGTCCGAAGGATTTCCCGGAATGATAGGGGATATTCTTATATGCATCTTGTTAATGTCGGTTACCAGGTGTTCAATCCATATGAATGATTATTTTTGTCTCTATGCATTGGACGTATATTTATGAGAATTGGAAATGAAATCTTGTGGTCTATTAAAATATTGAAATGATCGTTATGATAAACTAATGAACTCACCAACCTTTTGGTTGACACTTTAAAGCATGTTTATTCTCAGGTACGAAATAAATCTTCCGCTGTGCATTTGCTCATTTTAGAGATATTACTTGGAGTCATTCATGAAATATTTCAAAAGACGTTACATTCGAGTCGTCGAGTTCATCAAGATTATTACTAAGTCAATTATAGTTGGATATATTATGAAATGGTATGCATGCCGTCAACTTTCGATGTAATGAAAGTTTGTCTTTTAAAAACGAATGCAATGTTTGTAAAATTGTATCATATAGAGGTCAAGTACCTCGCGATGTAACCAACAATTGTGAATCGTTTGTAATCGATATGGACTTCGTCCGGATGGATTAGGACGGGTCGCTTCAGTTGGTATCAGAGCAGTGGTCTTATTGAACCAGGTCTTGCATTAGTGTGTCTAACTGATAGTTGTTAGGATGTATTAGTGAGTCTGGACTTCGACCGTGTCTGCATGTCAAAAGTTTTGCTTATCATTTTTGTCTGAAATAATCTGTTTATCATCTTTAGGAAAATACTTGCTCATTATTCTTAGTCTAGACACATTTTACTGCATTGACTGCATGAATAGTGTATAGAAAAAATTCATATCTAAGCGTATCTGTTATTGTAGACCTTGCCTGATATCTCTCGTAAATTTCTCCGTAATTTAAGGGATCCTGGTACTATATATCTATGCATATTATGAATTGAGAATACATCCAACTATCAATTGTTGTCACTAAACTCTTCATACCAAAAAAAAAAAAATTTTGTGATCGCGTAAGAAGGCCTCTACGAATCGACCACGTTCCTCTGACTCCAAAGACAGCGTGACAGGAGCACACCAACCAATCAACTACCATGATTACTGGATAAAATGGGGGTGGGCTCGCGACATACTCACCCTATGGAGAAGGGAAGAAGGTACTCCATAACATGAACCGAATCTACCACCTAACCTTGGAGTACTCGACCCGCTCACCGGTGAACCTGTTCGCAACACCGTTTATACCCTTTTTGCAAGAATTTTTCATCTTGAGGCTACCATTAACAGAACTAGAGAAGATATCCAACCTCTACCTCACACTAATAACCAACCACGGTTAGTAGAAGAAGTTAAAGAACTCCGAGCTCGAGTGTTAACTTTATAGAGCATGGTACACAATTTGCAAGCACCAGCAGTATCACCAACACCAGTAACATCACCAGCCTCAGCACCAACAACACTAGTACCACCAACAACAACATCCGCGTCACCAGCTTCGACATCTCATTCTGTACCTCGAGTATAATCATCGTTCTACATGACGTTCTACATCATTTATCTTCGTTCGACATAGCGATTATATATATTCTTGTTCTAACGGTAAATCAAATGAGTTTAATATCGTATTGACTCATTAAACCCATGATTACATCTGAAGAAAATATATAGGTATATATATATATATATATATATATATATATATATATATATATATATATATATATATATATATATATATATATATATTATTTTTTTTTTTTCATAAAGATTGTAATTAAAAATTCTTTTGTACAGGTGAAAATATTTTAACGGGTAGGTAATACCCAATGAATATTTAGATTTCACATTAATAAGTACACTGTACATTCTTTCAAATCTAATTCAATAGTCATTTACTATCCTATTTACAACCACCGATATACGTATCCGTTCACCACAGAATAACCCTTTTCATTTAATTTCATATTTGGATTTTGATCTATCAGAATCCAACAAGTGGCATAATGAAGAAAACATTGGACAAAAATAAAAATTTGTTAGAAACAAACAAATTAACCATGAGAAAATTTTGTTAAGAATCCACGCTAACAAAATCCTAGCTAACTGTTCCTAGCTAACTTATTACATTTTATTTATCGCAGTTTATTTATCGCAATTTAATTATCGCAGTTTTATTTATCGCCATTTAATTTATGTTATTTACTTTACGCATTTTATTTATCGTCATTTAATTTCTGTATTTATTTTACGCACTTTAAATATCGGGACACGTATACAAGGTTTTGACATATCATATCGATGCATATATATATATATATATATATATATATATATATATATATATATATATATATATATATATATATATATATATATATATATATATATATATATATATATGTTATTTGGAATAACCATAGACACTCTATATGCAGTAATGATCGAGTTCTCTATACAGGGTTGAGGTTGATTCTATAATAATATATATATTTTGAGTTGTGATCGAGTCTGAGACATGTACACGGGTCACGATACGTATTAATTAATTCAAATATTATATATTAAACTATATATGAATTATTGGACTGTCAACTGTGGACTATCGACTGTAGACTAATAACATTGGACAAATAAAATGAATTAAAATATTGATTATAACATATGAAACTAAACAATTCTTCAAGTTTGCCACTTGATTTCATCTTAAACCTCGTTTGTATCTCGACGATTACAATCTACATTCAAACCTTTCATAATTCTTGAAAACACCTCAATCGAGAGGATGAACCAACCGCACTTCATCTACAGAAGGAAAGATTTATGCATATATTT
The DNA here is from genome assembly GCF_046630445.1 of Rutidosis leptorrhynchoides. Taxonomy (NCBI): domain Eukaryota; kingdom Viridiplantae; phylum Streptophyta; class Magnoliopsida; order Asterales; family Asteraceae; genus Rutidosis; species Rutidosis leptorrhynchoides. The sequence continues at coordinate 64,170,794 of NC_092342.1, forward strand.
ATGCATCTGAAAACACTTGGAACCTGTGTAAACGTTTAACACATATCTGTACTAGCTCCTTTGGTGTTGTTTTTTTCAAAAATAACATTGCAATTCCTTTTCAAATTATCCAATTTTGTCACAGCTCCAGCAAGACAACTTTGATTTTTTCTTTCGAATAAACTCTATTACAACTTTGATACATAGGTTCGCCCTTCATCATCGTTACCGGAGAAACATTTATATTCCACCACATTAGCAGTAAACTTACCAAAAACATCATTGATCCTTGACTTTCCGAAAAATCATTATATTCATTGAAACCCTGTCATATACTCATCCACACCTTATAACGAGAATTGCCATACCAATTACCGAGCGTCAGCAATCAGTATTTTTGATATCTCGCACCATGTCTACATTAACAGTTATATGTATACATATAACAGTTGTCTCTTAGGATTATGATCTTGAATTCCGAAACTCTGAAAATCAACCAGTCTACGAATCAATACTCTGAAATTTTGAAAAAGTTGAATGAAGTAGCAGAAACTGTAGACAGCCGTATATGACCTTAACCGTCAAAAGTTTGATAATAAAGAATAGTATGTTGGAAAAGTTCCGAAACGTTTGAACTGAAAAAAAAACGGATTGAGCAAATCATGAAGGAGAATATGGACAAATCACAAGGACTAAACTTGTACATTAAGAATCCTGATAATTCTGTTTCTGATGAAATCTTTAGCGAATACCTTGCTTCTGACTCCAAACTCTTGCGGACAAATTTTCTTCACCATACTTCGATATTAGAAATTCCAAGATATCATCGTATCTTTCATTATAAATATCCTATATATTTCTGAAAATATTTTCATAACTATTCTTATCTGAAATCATTAATCTCTTCGTGATATCAGTGTTACATCATATAGAAACTCTTATTTTCTATATTCTGTAAACTTTCGAACTTAAAATATGAATGTTATTGAAGTAATGTTGAGAACTGATGCATGAGTTAGTATAATATAATGACACTTGATCAACGTGATTATATTACAGTAAGTCATGCTGAGTTTCTAAATAGAACATGATGATTCACATATTATAACGTCATCATGTGTCATGTTACATAACTCTTTCATTCTGATTAACTTCTGAATATATCAAGAAAATATATTCTTGATAGTTCTATTCTCAATGATTCTGGTAATTTGACAAATCAAATCGTGCTATTACGTTCTTTCTCGTTTAGAACATTAAGGTCATTTGAAACTCCATACTTACGAATTCTGGACCATTACTCGCTTTAATAGAGTTCGAGAAGAGAATAAAAAGGCAAAGAGATCCAAAATATAAGAGAAAGTATAATGCTCAATAACAACACCGAGGTTACAAACCGTGGATATTAATACGAATAGCAATATAAAGACACGGTATAATTAAGAATAGCATCACCCCAAGGTAATAGTAGAAGTAAACAGATTTTTCTGGTGGAAGATTGAAAAGAAGGATGACAGAAATGATAATTAGAAAAATATCAAGGATTAGAACAGGATTAAGTATTTTCACAATCTTTTGGATATATGAACTAAGAAAGAAAATATAGGAATGGTGAAAATAATGGAATGGAAGAGTTTGATTTATAATGAAAATATCATATAGAGTAATCGAGGCAGATCACTGTATTTAACTATAGAGATCTTAATTTCCTTACTCGCCGAAGAATCAAATCTTTTAGATTTCGAAGATTTTCTTTAAATTCCTTGATTTTCGAAAATCACCGTGACTACGTCACCAGACAAGACGAATCTGCATTTATTCAATTCACTCTTTTGTGGTAGCTTCATTTGTACTCTTCGAATAATCGAGTTATTTAATCCATATTACTCGATAAAGATAAAACCTTAATTTTTAGCTCGTATGCGTCATGAAAACATATTTATTGTCAGCCATGACCATCCTAATCAAATTTCGGGACAAAATTTCTTTAATGGGTAGGTACTGTGACAACCCGGAAATTTTTGAGCAAATTTGAACTTAATCTTTATATGGATCCGACACGATAAGCAAAGTCTGTAAAGTTGAGTCTCAAAATTTTGGAACTGTTTACATACGCTCATTTAACCTTTGACTATTTCCGACGATTCATGAATAATTGTGTGTAAATGTATATGAAGATAAATATAAATATAAGTGTATATATAATATTTTGAATAAATAAGATACACTTTAATCAAATAAAATTAAAGATGTAAAATAATAAATAGAATATTTAAGTAACTATTAATATATATATATATATATATATATATATATATATATATATATATATATATATATATATATGATTTCTATAAAGAAGTATTATGTTATGTATATTGGTGTATATATAAAGGCATATATATATATATATATATATATATATATATATATATATATATATATATATATATATATATATATATATATATATATAATATAATATATATATTAGATATTAAATAATTAGTAATATGAAATATTAAAATATGAAATTATAAATTAAAGATATAATTGTTATATTAATATTAATGTTATTACTTTCATTATTAATATTAATATCAATATTATTAGTATATATATATATATATATAATATATAAGAAATTAGATACATTTAATTATTAATATATCATTATTATTATAATTAGTGGTAAAGTTATTATTTTAGTTATTATTATTATTATTTTTATAATACTCATTATCACAAAAATCATTATTAATACTATAATATCATCATTAATAATAATATCATTTTATTGTTATAAATAATTATTATTATCATTGTTGTTAATATTATCATTTATTATTATTAATATAATTATTATTATTATTAGTATTTTTATTAATTCTAATAATAATAACTGAATTTTTATTAATAATGTATCTATATTTATTTATTATTAATATTATATATAAAATACATAATAGCAATTATAGCATATATATGATTGAATTTTGATAAACATCACGATCGTACTTATTTATTGATACTTTTTTTGTTCTTGTCCAATATTGTTACACATCTACTTCAAAGAATCAATTCGGATCAATTATATTCAAACGTATCTGTTTAATGATGTAATCATCTACAAAATATCGACACACTGCTATAATTCTATAGCAAACATTTTTTTCTTTTCTTTACACAGCTCGACACCCCTGTTGCTTAACTTTTTATCAAACGCTCGATTGAACATCAATATTCAAAATGTATAAATACAGTTTAGCTAGGAATTCTTTACTTAAACTCTCTGCAAGATTTCAAGTCCCAATTCGTTGTATCAAGGTCTAATTTTTCGAGTCAAATTAATTTTTCAAAAAGTCAATTATCGTGTTCATAGAGAAATTTGGGTTCGTTTGATTGTTTCTGAATCAATTGATGATCTAGGCAGTTTCTATTAACTATTTAGGATCTCTTTCATTTAATAATCAAGGTCTAAAACACCCTTAAAATTGATTTTTGATGTTGGAGTTGTTGTGTTCTTCGCGAGTTTAATTTGCTGCTACTGCTATTTTAAATTTTTTTTGCTAAACTAATTCAAACCCTCACCTGGGATCGTGTCTATGTCAAGTACAAATCATAAATCAAACAAACAAATTGAAGTAGAGAGATTGCAGATTGATTGAAGTATTAAGGAAGAAGAAGAATAAGTATTACGGACTAAATATAATCAGCTTGAATATAATACAGAAAGACACGAGTAGCTGGATGGTTAAGAGGGATGTCGGGTTTCGAGAGGTCGAGGGTTCGAGACCCGGCAGGAGTGTTTATTTTTTTTGGAGGCTTATTTCATTAAGGTAGTTCTTCAATTACTTTAATTATTATGTTATTATTATTATTACTAATATGATTATTATTGTATTGATTATTATTGTTATTGTTATTAGTATTATAATTAGTAGTGTTATAAATATTACTAATATATGTAGTAATTATGAATTATTATTATTATTAGGTATTAGTAACATTATGATTATTATTATTATCATTTTGCTATTATGAAGAATCATTAAATATTATTCATGATTATTAGTGTTATTAATATCAATATAAGTATTATTATGATTAGGCCTATTAATATATTTGTTATTATGAAAATAATACAAACTATTATTATTAGGATTAATATTAGTATTAGTATCATTATAGATTTAATATTATGATTATTATTAACAAAATTATTATTATTAAGATTACCATTAATAATAAAATTGTTATGTTATTATTTTTAAGTATTATTTACTAATGTCAAAAATTATTATTTTCACTACCATTATTACTAAATTATTCATTTTACCAAAAACTACTAATATTATCAATATGAGATTTATAATCAAAGACTATCATCAATATTATTATTAACAAAAATTATTAACTTTAATATTTTTATTAGTAACATTAAATATTATTATTATTATTATCCTTTTTACCATTACAAAAATAATATCTTGGTATTAATTATAATTACTATATTTAAACAACAAACTATATATATATATATATATATATATATATATATATATATATATATATATATATATATATATATATATATATATATATATATATATATATATATATATATATATATATATATATATATATTTAATACATATAACGTAATAAAATTAATATTTTCATATACAAAATGAGTATATGAAACATATATATTATTAATATAAAAAGTATATAATTAAAAGAATTATATATATATTTATTCGATTACGATTATATATATTAATGAATACACAAATGATATAGGTTCGTGAATCCGAGGCCAACCTTGCATTTGTTCAATATCGTAATATGTATTTTTACTACAAAATACAGTATGGTGAGTTTCATTTGCCTTTTTACCTTTTATATTTTTGGGCTGAGAATACATGCGCAATTTTATAAATGTTTTACGAAATAGACACAAGTAATCAAAACTACATTATATGGTCGAATGATCGAAGCCGAATATGCCCCTTTAGCTTGGTAACCTAAGAATTAGGGAACATCACTAATTTTGAGAATTAGTGCACGCCTAATTGACGCAATTCCTAAAGATAGATCTATTAGGCCTAACGAACCTCATCCAAAGTATCGGATGCTTTAGTACTTCGATGTGGTTTTATATCATGTCCGAAGGATTTTTCGGAATGATAGGGGATATTCTTGTATGCATCTTGTTAATGTCGGTTACCAGGTGTTCAATCCATATGAATGATTAGTTTTGTCTCTATGCATGGGACGTATATTTATGAGAATTGGAAATGAAATCTTGTGGTCTATTAAAATATTGAAATGATTGTTATGATAAACTAATGAACTCACCAACCTTTTGGTTGACACTTTAAAGCATGTTTATTCTCAGGTACGAAAGAAATCTTCCGCTGTGCATTTGCTCATTTTAGAGATATTACTTGGAGTCATTCATTAAATATTTCAAAAGACGTTGCATTCGAGTCGTCGAGTTCATCAAGATTATTACTAAGTCAATTATAGTTGGATATATTATGAAATGGTATGCATACCGTCAACTTTCGATGTAATGAAAGTTTGTCTTTTAAAAACGAATGTAATGTTTGTAAAATTGTATCATATAGAGGTCAAGTACCTCGCGATGTAACCAACTATTATGAATCGTTTGTAATCGATATGGACTTCGTCCGAATGGATTAGGACGGGTCGTTTTAGAATGGGATCGACAAAGCCTTCTGGTTGATCAACATAAACTTCCTCTTAAAGATGACCGTTCAGAAAAGCAGTTTTGACATCCATTTGAAACACCGTGAACTTCATATGAGAAGAAAAAATGCAAGGAAAAGATGAATTGCCTCAATCCTAGCAATCGGAGCAAACGTTTCGTCATAATTAATACCCTCTTGTTGTCGATATCCCTTGGCCACAAGACGTGCCTTATTTCGAACCACAATTCCATTAGAATCCTTCTTGTTCTTAAAAATCCACTTAACCCCTATTGGTCGTTGACCTGTTGGTCTTGGAACTAATCGCCATACTTTTAAACATTCAAATTGATTGATCTCTTCTTGCATTGCTATCGCCTAGTTCGGATCTAGTAAAGCTTGAGCAACCGTTGTTGGTTCAATCTTACTAAGAAAGGCAGTGTATAGTCACATATTCCGAGTAGCCCTTCGAGTTGAGACTGGAGCAGATGCATCACCAATGATAAGATCAATTGGATGACTTTTAGTCCATCGGTTGTTATGTGGAAGAGGTTGTACATCAGTGGTATCCATTGAAACATCAACCGTTGTTGACGTTGAGCCTTGATCCACTTGATCTGATGTAACACTTTCTAATGGACTCGTTTAAGTATCTGGAGAAACAACTGGAGTTGTATCAATGCATGTATCTTGAATTGGTTCAAGATTATCATCATGAGGTGGGAAGGAGGATGAAGAAGAAACAGGTGAATCAGTTGGTGTTATATCTTCATCAAAAAGACTTGGTTGAGTCTCCACAGTAGTTGACTGTGATGGTGTAACCAGTACGGCTTGAACATTTGAATTCTATTGAGGAGCATAAAGACTATCAAACAAGATTTCCAGTTCCCCTGTTGTTACCATAGGAACACCCTTCTTCAAGAAAATTAAATTTTGCACCGAAAAAGTAGTAGCCAGGTTAGGATTGGGTTTTAAACTGAGTTGTTCAAAATCCATTCCTGATAACTCATTGAACCGTACATTAATGCTTTCCTTGATCGTCTTTGTCCGTTTGTGATAGACACGATAGGCAACTTTGTTCGAAGAATAACCGAGAAATATGGCCTAATCGCCATGAGGATCAAATTTTCCGAGGCTTTCAAAATCGTTAAGCACATAGCATATACAACCAAAGACACGGAAATATTTGACATTCGGGCGTCTACCATATAATAACTCATAAGAAGTTTTATCAAAACGTTTATTAATGATGCAGCGATTTTGGGTATAACATGCAGTGGAAATAGCCTCCCCCCCCATATTTTTGGAGGTAGTTTGGAGTAAGCAAGCATCGTTCGAGCTGCCTCGCACAACGTACAATTATATCGTTCGACTACTCCATTCTGTTGAGGGGTTCTGCAGCAGAGAACTGATGTTCAATGCCTTGGTCTTTCAAATAACTATCAAGCAGGTCATTCTTAAATTCCGTCCCATTATCAGTTCAGATACTCTTAACATGTTTGTTAAAAGAGCGTTGAGTCTTTTTAATGAACTCAATGATAATGGCAGGGGTTTCTGACTTAGTTCACAGAAGAAAAATCCATGTAAATCGGGTATAGTCATCAACAATGACAAGCACATGTTTCCGGCTACCGAGGCTAGAAATTCTCATGGGTCCACATTGAAATGTCCCGTTCTTATTGATTAAAAACGTTCCATATTAATTGATTTCGTTGCGAAGTTTTGACCTCTATATGAGACGTTTTTCAAAGACTGCATTCATTTTTAAAACAAACCATAACCTTTATTTCATAAATAAAGGTTTAAAAAGCTTTACGTAGATTATCAAATAATGATAATCTAAAATATCCTGTTTACACACGACCATTACATAATGGTTTACAATACAAATATGTTACATCGAAATCAGTTTCTTGAATGCAGTTTTTACACAATATCATACAAACATGGACTCCAAATCTTGTCCTTATTTTAGTATGCAACAGCGGAAGCTCTTAATATTCACCTGAGAATAAACATGCTTTAAACGTCAACAAAAATGTTGGTGAGTTATAGGTTTAACCTATATATATCAAATCGTAACAATAGACCACAAGATTTCATATTTCAATACACATCCCATACATAGAGATAAAAATCATTCATATGGTGAACACCTGGTAACCGATATTAACAAGATGCATATATAAGAATATCCCCATCATTCCGGAACACCCTTCGGATATGATATAAATTTCGAAGTACTAAAGCATCCGGTACTTTGGATGGGGTTTGTTAGGCCCAATAGATCTATCTTTAGGATTCGCGTCAATTAGAGTGTCTGTTCCCTAATTCTTAGATTACCAGACTTAATAAAAAGGGGCATATTCGATTTCGATAATTCAACCATAGAATGTAGTTTCACGTACTTGTGTCTATTTTGTAAATCATTTATAAAACCTGCATGTATTCTCATCCCAAAAATATTAGATTTTAAAAGTGGGACTATAACTCACTTTCACAGATTTTTACTTCGTCGGGAAGTAAGACTTGGCCACTGGTTGATTCACAAACCTATAACAATATATACATATATATCAAAGTATGTTCAAAATATATTTACAACACTTTTAATATATTTTGATGTTTTAAGTTTATTAAGTCAGCTGTCCTCGTTAGTAACCTACAACTAGTTGTCCACAGTTAGATGTACAGAAATAAATCGATAAATATTATCTTGAATCAATCCACGACCCAGTGTATACGTATCTCAGTATTGATCACAACTCAAACTATATATATTTTGGAATCAACCTCAACCCTATATAGCTAACTCCAACATTCACATATAGAGTGTCTATGGTTGTTCCGAAATATATATAGATGTGTCGACATGATAGGTCGAAACATTGTATACGTGTCTATGGTATCTCAAGATTACATAATATACAATACAAGTTGATTAAGTTATGGTTGGAATAGATTTGTTACCAATTTTCACGTAGCTAAAATGAGAAAAATTATCCAATCTTGTTTTACCCATAACTTCTTCATTTTAAATCCGTTTTGAGTGAATCAAATTGCTATGGTTTCATATTGAACTCTATTTTATGAATCTAAACAGAAAAAGTATAGGTTTATAGTGGGAAAAATAAGTTACAAGTCGTTTTTTTAAAGGTAGTCATTTCAGTCGAAAGAACGACGTCTAGATGACCATTTTAGAAAACATACTTCCACTTTGAGTTTAACCATAATTTTTGGATATAGTTTCATGTTCATAATAAAAATCATTTTCTCAGAATAACAACTTTTAAATCAAAGTTTATCATAGTTTTTAATTAACTAACCCAAAACAGCCCGCGGTGTTACTACGACGGCGTAAATCCGGTTTTACGGTGTTTTTCGTGTTTCCAGGTTTTAAATCATTAAGTTAGCATATCATATAGATATAGAACATGTGTTTAGTTGATTTTAAAAGTCAAGTTAGAAGGATTAACTTTTGTTTGCGAACAAGTTTAGAATTAACTAAACTATGTTATAGTGATTACGAGTTTAAACCTTCGAATAAGATAGTTTTATATATATGAATCGAATGATGTTATGAACATCATTACTACCTCAAGTTTAGTAGGTAAACCTACTGGAAGTGACAAGAAATAATCTAGCTTCAAAGGATCTTGGATGGCTTGAAAGTTCTTGAAGTATGATCATGACACAAAAACAAGTTCAAGTAAGATTTTTACTCGAATTAAGATAGTTTATAGTTATAGAAATTGAATCAAAGTTTGAATATGAATATTACCTTGAATAAGAAAGATAACCTACTGTATATAACAAAGGTTTCTTGATCTTAGATGATTACTTGGAATGGATTAGAAAGCTTGGAAGTAAATTAGTAAACTTGAAGGGATTTTTGAAGTGTTCTTGAAGTGTTCTTCCTATGATGATTATAGCTTGATTCTTGAAGTGATTTTTGATGAAGATGATAATTAACTACTGGAAAAATACATTCATAATAGTGTGGGTGTGTTGAGAGAGAATTAGAAAGAGAATTGGAAGTGAAATGGAGTGAATGATGAGTGGTAATTGGTGAGTGGTGAGTGGGGTTAAAAGGAGTTCTAGTTAGTTGACTAGCTCATGGTAGAAGTTAAAATTGATTAGTCATACATGATATAATCAAGAGTGGAATCCCATTCTAGTTCCTATTGGTATATACTCATAGTAAGTACGTTTTGAAGCTGTGTATAATACGGGTAAGAATACGACTAGAATTCTTGATGAAAGAAAAGAATGGAAAAGTAACTGTAACCATTTTCGTTAAGTATGAGTGTTTTGATATATGTCTTGAAGTCTTCCAAAAGTATTTTAATACATCTAAATACACTACATGTATATACATTTTAACTGAGTCGTTAAGTCATCGTTAGTCGTTACATGTAAGTGTTGTTTTGAAACCTTTAAGTTAACGATCTCATTAATGTTGTTAACCCATTGTTTATTATATCTAATGAGATGTTAAATTATTATATTATCATGATATTATGATATATTAATATATCTTAATATGATATATATACATTTAAATGTCGTTACAACGATAATCGTTACATATATGTCTCGTTTCGAAATCCTTAAGTTAGTAGTCTTGTTTATATGTATATAACTCATTGTTAATATACTTATGGAGATACTTACTTATCAAAATCTCATGTTAACCATATGTATATCCATATATATATCGTCATGTCATTTTTACAAGTTTTAACGTTCGTGAATCGCCGGTCAACTTGGGTGGTCAATTGTCTATATGAAACATATTTCAATTAATCAAGTCTTAACAAGTTTGATTGCTTAACATGTTGGAAACATTTAATCATGTAAACATCAATCTTAATTAATATATATAAACATGGAAAAGTTCGGGTCCCTACAGTACCTACCCGTTAAATAAATTTCGTCCCGAAATTTTAAGCTGTTGAAGGTGTTGACGAATCTTCTGGAAATAGATGCGGGTATTTCTTCTTCATCTGTTCTTCACGCTCCCAGGTGAACTCGGGTCCTCTACGAGCATTCCATCGAACCTTAACAATTGGTATCTTGTTTTGCTTAAGTCTTTTAACCTCACGATCCATTATTTCGACGGGTTCTTCGATGAATTGGAGTTTTTCGTTGATTTGGATTTCATCTAACGGAATAGTGAGATCTTCTTTAGCAAAACATTTCTTCAAATTCGAGACGTGGAAAGTGTTATGTACAGCCGCGAGTTGTTGAGGTAACTCAAGTCGGTAAGCTACTGGTCCGACACGATCAATAATCTTGAATGGTCCAATATACCTTGGATTTAATTTCCCTCGTTTACCAAATCGAACAACGCCTTTCCAAGGTGCAACTTTAAGCATGACCATCTCTCCAATTTCAAATTCTATATCTTTTCTTTTAATGTCAGCGTAGCTCTTTTGTCGACTTTGGGCGGTTTTCAACCGTTGTTGAATTTGGATGATCTTCTCGGTAGTTTCTTGTATAATCTCCGGACCCGTAATCTGTCTATCCCCCACTTCACTCCAACAAATCGGAGACCTGCACTTTCTACCATAAAGTGCTTCAAACAGCGCCATCTCAATGCTTGAATGGTAGCTGTTGTTGTAGGAAAATTCTGCTAACGGTAGATGTCGATCCCAACTTTTCCGAAATCAATAACACATGCTCGTAGCATGTCTTCAAGCGTTTGTATCGTCCTTTCGCTCTGCCCATCAGTTTGTGGATGATAGGCAGTACTCATGTCTAGACGAGTTCCTAATGCTTGCTGTAATGTCTGCCAGAATCTTGAAATAAATCTGCCATCCCTATCAGAGATAATAGAGATTGGTATTCCATGTCTGGAGACGACTTCCTTCAAATACAGTCGTGCTAACTTCTCCATCTTGTCATCTTCTCTTATTGGCAGGAAGTGTGCTGATTTGGTGAGACGATCAACTATTACCCAAATAGTATCAAAACCACTTGCAGTCCTTGGCAATTTAGTGATGAAATCCATGGTAATGTTTTCCCATTTCCATTCTGGGATTTCGGGTTGTTGAAGTAGACCTTATGGTTTCTGATGCTCAGCTTTGACCTTAGAACACGTCAAACATTCTTCTACGTATTTAGTAACATCGGCTTTCATACCCAGCCACCAAAAATATTTCTTGAGATCCTTGTACATCTTCCCCGTTCCAGGATGTATTGAGTATCTGGTTTTATGAGCTTCTCTAAGTACCATTTCTCTCATATCTCCAAATTTTGGTACCCAAATCCTTTCAGCCCTATACCGGGTTCCGTCTTCCCGAATATTAAGATGCTGCTCCGATCCTTTGGGTATTTCATCCTTTAAATTTCCTTCTTTTAAAACTCCTTGTTGCGCCTCCTTTATTTGAGTAGTAAGGTTATTATGAATCATTATATTCATAGATTTTACTCGAATGGGTTCTCTGTCCTTCCTGCTCAAGGCATCGGCTACCACATTTGCCTTCCCCGGGTGGTAACGAATCTCAAAGTCGTAATCATTCAATAATTCAATCCACCTACGCTGCCTCATATTCAGTTGTTTCTGATTAAATATGTGTTGAAGACTTTTGTGGTCGGTATATATAATACTTTTGACCCCATATAAGTAGTGCCTCCAAGTCTTTAATGCAAAAACAACCGCCCCTAATTCCAAATCATGCGTCGTATAATTTTGTTCGTGAATCTTCAATTGTCTAGACGCATAAGCAATCACCTTCGTTCGTTACATTAATACACAACCGAGACCTTGCTTTGATGCATCACAATAAATCACAAAATCATCATTCCCTTCAGGCAATGACAATATAGGTGCCGTAGTTAGCTTTTTCTTCAATAACTGAAACACTTTCTCTTGTTCATCATTCCATTCAAATTTCTTCCCTTTATGCGTTAATGCAGTCAAGGGTTTTGCTATTCTGGAAAAGTCTTGGATGAACCTTCTGTAGTAACCAGCTAGTCCTAAAAATTGGCGTATGTGTTTCGGAGTTTTCGGGGTTTCCCACTTTTCAACAGTTTCTATCTTTGCCGGATCCACCTTAATACCTTCTTTGTTCACTATGTGACCGAGGAATTGAACTTCTTCCAACCAAAATGCACACTTTGAAAACTTAGCGTACAATTCTTCCTTCCTCAATACTTCTAACACCTTTCTCAAATGTTCACCGTGTTCTTGGTCATTCTTTGAGTAAATAAGTATGTCATCAATGAAAACAATGACAAACTTGTCAAGGTATGGTCCACACACTCGGTTCATAAGGTCCATGAACACAGCTGGTGCATTAGTTAAACCAAATGACATGACCATAAACTCGTAATGACCGTAACGTGTTCTGAAAGCAGTCTTTGGAATATCATCTTCTTTCACCCGCATTTGATGATACCCGGAACGTAAGTCAATCTTTGAATAAACAGACGAGCCTTGTAGTTGATCAAATAAGTCGTCGATTCTAGGTAGTGGGTAGCGGTTCTTGATGGTAAGTTTGTTCAACTCTCGGTAGTCGATACACAACCTGAATGTACCATCTTTCTTCTTGACAAACAAAACAGGAGCTCCCCACGGTGATGTGCTTGGTCGAATGAAACCATGCTCTAAAAGTTCTTGTAATTGGCTTTGCAGTTCTTTCATCTCACTGGGTGCGAGTCTGTAAGGAGTACGAGCTATTGGTGCAGCTCCTGGTACAAGATCTATTTGAAATTCAACGGATCGATGTGGGGGTAATCCCGGTAATTCTTTCGGAAATACATCGGGAAATTCTTTTGCGACGGGAACATCATTGATGCTCTTTTCTTTAGTTTGTACTTTCTCGACGTGTGCTAGAATAGCATAGCAACCTTTTCTTATTAGTTTTTGTGCCTTCAAATTACTAATAAGATGTAGCTTCGTGTTGCCCTTTTCTCCGTACACCATTAAGGGTTTTCCTTTTTCTCGTATAATGCGAATTGCATTTTTGTAACAAACGATCTCTGCTTTCACTTCTTTCAACCAGTCCATACCGATTATCACATCAAAACTCCCTAACTCTACTGGTATCAAATCAATCTTAAATGTTTCGCTAACCAGTTTAATTTCTCGATTCTGACATATATTATCTGCTGAAATTAATTTACCATTTGCTAATTCGAGTAAAAATTTACTATCCAAAGGCGTCAATGGACAACTTAATTTAGCACAAAAATCTCTACTCATATAGCTTCTATCCGCACCCGAATCAAATAAAACGTAAGCAGATTTATTGTCAATAAGAAACGTACCCGTAACAAGCTCCGGGTCTTCCTGTGCCTCTGCCGCATTAATATTGAAAACTCTTCCGCGGCCTTGTCCATTCGTGTTCTCCTGGTTCGGGCAATTTCTAATTATGTGGCCCGGTTTTCCACATTTATAACAAACTACATTGGCATAACTTGCTCCGACACTACTTGCTCCGCCATTACTCGTTCTGACACCATTTGTTCCTTTCGTTCTATTAACCCCTGGTCCGTAGACCTCACACTTCGCCGCGCTATGACCATTTCTTTTACACTTGTTGCAAATTTTGGTGCAAAACCCCGAGTGATACTTTTCACACCTTTGGCATAGCTGCTTCTGATTGTTGTTGTTGTTTCGGTTATTATTGTTGTTGGCATGATTGTTGTAGTTGCTGCTGTTGTTGTTGTTGTTGTTGGGCCGTTTGTTGTAGTTGCGATTGATGTTGCGATTGTTGGGATAATTGTTGCGATTATTGTTGTAATTGCTGTTGTTGTTGTATTGGTGATTCTTATCACCGTTTTCCTCCCACTTTCTTTTGACTTGCTTCACATTGGCCTCTTCAGCAGTCTGTTCTTTAATTCTTTCTTCAATCTGGTTCACTAGTTTGTGAGCCATTCTACATGCCTGTTGTATGGAGGCGGGCTCGTGTGAACTTATATCTTCTTGGATTCTTTCCGGTAATCCTTTCACAAACGCGTCGATCTTCTCTTCCTCATCTTCGAATGCTCCCGGACACAATAGGCACAATTATGTGAATCGTCTTTCGTACGTGGTAATATCAAATCCTTGGGTTCGTAACCCTCTAAGTTCTATCTTGAGCTTATTGACCTCGGTTCTGGGATGGTACTTCTCGTTCATCAAGTGCTTGAATGCTGACCACGGTAGTGCGTACGCATCGTCTTGTCCCACTTGCTCTAGATAGGTATTCCACCATGTTAACGCAGAACCTGTGAAGGTATGCGTAGCGTACTTTACTTTGTCCTCTTCAGTACACTTACTTATGGCAAACACCGATTCGACCTTCTCGGTCCACCGTTTCAATCCGATCGGTCCTTCGGTTCCATCAAATTCCAAAGGTTTGCAGGCAGTGAATTCTTTGTAGGTGCATCCTACACGATTTCCTGTACTGCTAGATCCAAGGTTATTGTTGGTATGTAGCGCAGCCTGTACTGCGGCTATGTTTGAAGCTAGAAAAGTACGGAATTCCTCTTCATTCATATTCACGGTGTGTCGAGTAGTCGGTGCCATTTCCTTCAAAATAGTCAAATGCAACAAGTTAATCATACAGAATATTAAGAGTAGTTAATAGTATTTCGTAGCATAATATGAACTCATTTATAAAAGATTTTTCTTCATATTAGCGTTTTATAAGTTTAAATTCGGGTAGTACCTAACCGTTAAGTTCATACTTAGTAGCTAATATACCATTCAACTACTACAATTCTATATGAAAAACTGATTATAATAATATTTCGTGTTCAAACTTTTATACAATATTTTACAAATTTACAATACCGCTTATTTTACATAAAGCATGAAATATAGCACACAATAACTTTGATACAAGATAGTTGTGAAGATAATTCTAGCTAGTACACAAGTCGTTCAGCAAAGGCAATAAAGACACGTAATTCATACGTCCAGAAACAAGTCATGCATTCTGGTTTTACTAGGATTACTTCCCATCCTTGGTCTTGTGGAACATAACCGTTATGGCCGTTGATAAGACAGCGTGTTGTAACGTCGTCAAAGGGACGAGGGTTACGTAATGTCCAACAGTCCCGTAACAATCTAAAAACCTCATTTCTTACCCCCAATTACCGACTCCGTCACTTGTGGGAACGTTTTGTTTAATAGTTGTAGGCCGATGTTCTTGTTCTCACTTTGGTGAGAAGCGAACATTACTAATCCGTAAGCATAACATGCTTATTTATGTTGCATGTTAGCCGCTTTTTCTAAATCACGAAGTCCAATATTCGGATATATTGAGTCAAAATAATTTCTTAACCCATTGCATAAAATAGCATTTGGGTTCCCCTCAATATATGCGTCAAAGTAAACACATCGTAACTTATGGATTTCCCAATGTGATATCCCCCATCTTTCGAACGAAAGCCTTTTATAAACCAAGGCATTCTTGGAACGTTCTTCGAATGTCTTACAAACTGATCTCGCCTTAAATAGTTGTGCCGAAGAATTCTGACCGACTCTAGACAGGATTTCATCAATCATGTCTCCGGGTAGGTCTCTTAAAATATTGGGTTGTCTATCCATTTTGTGTTTTTATACTGTAAAATAGACAAGAGTTAGATTCATTAAAAAAATACTTATTAATACAAGCAATTTTTACATATATCATAAAGCATAAGCACACTATATTACATATATTACACCACACGAATACAACTATCTTATTCCGACTCGCTTGTTTCTTCTTCTTCGGTTTTGGTTCGTTTTGCCAAGTTTCTAGGGATATATGATGTTCCCCTAATACGAGCCGTCGTTTTCCACATTGGTTTAGAAAAACCTGGTGGTTTAGAGGTTCCCGGGTCATTGTTACAACTTAAGGACTTCGGGGGTTGACGATACATATAAAGTTCATCGGGGTTGGAATTAGATTTCTCTATTTTTATGCCCTTTCCCTTATTATTTTCTTTTGCCTTTTTAAATTCAGTTGGGGTAATTTCTATAACATCATCGGAATTCTCGTCAGAATCCGATTCATCGGAGAATTGGTAATCCTCCCAATATTTTGCTTCCTTAGCGGAAACACCATTGACCATAATTAACCTTGGTTGGTTGGTTGAGGATTTTCTTTTACTTAACCGTTTTATTATTTCCCCCACCGGTTCTATTTCTTCATCCGGTTCCGATTCTTCTTCCGGTTCCGATTCTTCTTCTGGTTCCGACTCTTCTTCCGGTTCCTCTTCGGGAACTTGTGAATCAGTCTACGAATCATTCCAATTTACATTTGACTCTTCATTATTATTAGATGAGTCAATGGGACTTGTTCTAGAGGTAGAAATCTATCACATAATATCAAATGCGTTAAGAGATTAATATATCACATAATATTCACATGTTAAAAATATATAGTTTCCAATAAAATTTGTTAAGAAATCATTTTTCAAGTAAACACGGTCGAAGTCCAGACTCACTAATGCATCCTAACAAACTCGATAAGACACACTAATGCAAAATTCTGGTTCTCTAAGACCAACGCTAGGATACCAACTGAAATGTCCCGTTCTTATTGATTAAAAATGTTCCATATTAATTGATTTCGTTGCGAGGTTTTGACCTCTATATGAGACGTTTTTCAAAGACTGCATTCATTTTTAAAACAAACCATAACCTTTATTTCATAAATAAAGGTTTAAAAAGCTTTACGTAGATTATCAAATAATGATAATCTAAAATATCCTGTTTACACACGACCATTATATAATGGTTTACAATACAAATATGTTACATCGAAATCAGTTTCTTGAATGCAGTTTTTACACAATATCATACAAACATGGACTCCAAATCTTGTCCTTATTTTAGTATGCAACAGCGGAAGCTCTTAATATTCACCTGAGAATAAACATGCTTTAAACGTCAGCAAAAATGTTGGTGAGTTATAGGTTTAACCTATATATATCAAATCGTAACAATAGACCACAAGATTTCATATTTCAATACACATCCCATACATAGAGATAAAAATCATTCATATGGTGAACACCTGGTAACCGACATTAACAAGATGCATATATAAGAATATCCCCATCATTCCGGGACACCCTTCGGATATGATATAAATTTCGAAGTACTAAAGCATCCGGTACTTTGGATGGGGTTTGTTAGGCCCAATAGATCTATCTTTAGGATTCGCGTCAATTAGAGTGTCTGTTCCCTAATTCTTAGATTAGCAGACTTAATAAAAAGGGGCATATTAGATTTCGATAATTCAACCATAGAATGTAGTTTCACGTACTTGTGTTTATTTTGTAAATCATTTATAAAACCTGCATGTATTCTCATCCCAAAAATATTAGATTTTAAAAGTGGGACTATAACTCACTTTCACAGATTTTTACTTCGTCGGAAAGTAAGACTTGGCCACTGGTTGATTCACGAACCTATAACAATATATACATATATATCAAAGTATGTTCAAAATATATTTACAACACTTTTAATATATTTTGATGTTTTAAGTTTATTAAGTCAGCTGTCCTCGTTAGTAACCTACAACTAGTTGTCCACATTTAGATGTACAAAAATAAATCGATAAATATTATCTTGAATCAATCCACGACCCAGTGTATACGTATCTCAGTATTGATCACAACTCAAACTATATATATTTTGGAATCAACTTCAACCCTGTATAGCTAACTCCAACATTCACATATAGAGTGTCTATGGTTGTTCCGAAATATATATAGATGTGTCGACATGATAGGTCGAAACATTGTATACGTGTCTATGGTATCTCAAGATTACATAATATACAATACAAGTTGATTAAGTTATGGTTGGAATAGATTTGTTACCAATTTTCACGTAGCTAAAATGAGAAAAATTATCCAATCTTGTTTTACCCATAACTTCTTCATTTTAAATCCGTTTTGAGTGAATCAAATTGCTATGGTTTCATATTGAACTCTATTTTATGAATCTAAACAGAAAAAGTATATGTTTGTAGTCGTAAAAAAAAGTTACAAGTCGTTTTTGTAAAGGTAGTCATTTCAGTCGAAAGAACGACGTCTAGATGACCATTTTAGAAAACATACTTCCACTTTGAGTTTAACCATAATTTTTTGATATAGTTTCATGTTCATAATAAAAATCATTTTCTCAGAATAACAACTTTTAAATCAAAGTTTATCATAGTTTTTAATTAACTAACCCAAAACAGCCCGCGGTGTTACTACGACGGCGTAAATTCGGTTTTACGGTGTTTTTCGTGTTTCCAGGTTTTAAATCATTAAGTTAGCATATCATATAGATATAGAAAATGTGTTTAGTTGATTTTAAAAGTCAAGTTAGAAGGATTAACTTTTGTTTGCGAACAAGTTTAGAATTAACTAAACTATGTTCTAGTGATTACGAGTTTAAACCTTCGAATAAAATAGGTTTATATATATGAATCGAATGATGTTATGAACATCATTACTACCTCAAGTTTAGTAGGTAAACCTACTGGAAGTGACAAGAAATAATCTAGCTTCAAAGGATCTTGGATGGCTTGAAAGTTCTTGAAGTAGGATCATGACACAAAAACAAGTTCAAGTAAGATTTTTACTCGAATTAAGATAGTTTATAGTTATAGAAATTGAATCAAAGTTTGAATATGAATATTACCTTGAATAAGAAAGATAACCTACTGTATATAACAAAGGTTTCTTGATCTTAGATGATTACTTGGAATGGATTAGAAAGCTTGGAAGTAAATTAGTAAACTTGAAGGGATTTTTGAAGTGTTCTTCCTATGATGATTATAGCTTGATTCTTGAAGTGATTTTTGATGAAGATGATGATTAACTACTGGAAAAATACGTTAATAATAGTGTGGGTGTGTTGAGAGAGAATTAGAAAGAGAATTGGAAGTGAAATGGAGTGAATGATGAGTGGTAATTGGTGAGTGGTGAGTGGGGTTAAAAGGAGTTCTAGTTAGTTGACTAGCTCATGGTAGAAGTTAAAATTGATTAGTCATACATGACATAATCAAGAGTGGAATCCCATGCTAGTTCCTATTGGTATATACTCATAGTAAGTACGTTTTGAAGCTGTGTATAATACGGGTAAGAATACGACTAGAATTCTTGATGAAAGAAAAGAATGGAAAAGTAACTGTAACCATTTTCGTTAAGTATGAGTGTTTTGATATATGTCTTGAAGTCTTCCAAAAGTATTTTAATACATCTAAATACACTACATGTATATACATTTTAACTGAGTCGTTAAGTCATCGTTAGTCGTTACATGTAAGTGTTGTTTTGAAACCTTTAAGTTAACGATCTCAATTAATGTTGTTAACCCATTGTTTATTATATCTAATGAGATGTTAAATTATTATATTATCATGATATTATGATATATTAATATATCTTAATATGATATATATACATTTAAATGTCGTTACAACGATAATCGTTACATATATGTCTTGTTTCGAAATCCTTAAGTTAGTAGTCTTGTTTATATGTATATAACTCATTGTTAATATACTTATGGAGATACTTACTTATCATAATCTCATGTTAACCATATGTATATCCATATATATATCGTCATGTCGTTTTTACAAGTTTTAACGTTCGTGAATCGCCGGTCAACTTGGGTGGTCAATTGTCTATATGAAACATATTTCAATTAATCAAGTCTTAACAAGTTTGATTGCTTAACATGTTGGAAACATTTAATCATGTAAATATCAATCTTAATTAATATATATAAACATGGAAAAGTTCGGGTCACTACACACATAAGTCCATATGCAATAAATGTAAAGACGATGAAGTACTAGGGTTTTGCTTAAGTGGATGATTGGTCCGTTTCAGCTTACCCATCGCACATGATGGACACACATGATGCTTATCATATTGAAAGCTTGGAATACCATCAACTAAGTCTTTAGAGACTAATCGATTAATACCCTTGTAATTCAGGTGTGACATCCGGTGATGCCATAACCATGAATTCTCCATTGTTGAACGAGTAGCCAAACACATGGTTGGATGTGATGGTGCGTCATTGAGGTCAATAGTATAAAGTGAAGCACAAAGTTTACCAACAAGGAGATCGTTTCCATCACTGGATTGCACCTAGAATTGACGACGTTCAAACTGAACCTTGAGATCCGTCACAAAATTGACTGACACTAAATAAACTGCACCTCAAACCCTCAACATATGAAACCCGTTTGATCATTATGCCATTCTTCACAAAATCTCTATAACCCGTTATTGCTGCAATCTCATCATTTCCAAAAGTAACCGTTCCTAGGAATTTGACAACAAAATTAACAAGAAAGGATTTATCGCCCGTCATGTGTCGAGAGCAACCGAAATCGATATACCAAACACAGACGTCGAAACCCTGTAAACGTTAATTTCCTAGAGTTTAGGTACCCAAAGTTTCTTGGGTCCTCTAAGGTTAGTACCAACAACAAACTTTGGATCAACAATTAGATAATCACGTACAACATCATGCAATTTAGACAATAAAGCATCATTTAAAACCATATTACATGAAGCATCATACGCAATATCAAGTTTTACATCGTTATCAGAAGTCTTAACACACAACTTATTCTATGCAGATGTTTTGTTCACAGACGAAAATTGAAAAACATGTGATGATTTCCTAGGTCGACTAGCAGATTGCTTTGGTTTGTTTGTTACTTTCTTAGTCGTAGACTTAGAAACCCATACAGACTTGTAAGTCAAATTTGGATTATGACCTGTGACACGAAAAACACCTCTGTTAGTTAGACGTCCAAACTTGTCAGTTGACACATGAGAAGATTGATTTTGCAAAATTTCTAATTTGATTTTACGTTCCTTCGAATCATACTCACTCAAATCAGGTTTAGGACTCGTGTGTTGTGTAGACTTGACTGACCTTTTTAAAAGACTCTCCTTTGATTTATTTGACATTGGAATCATAGGAATCTTTTCAGTTAACACAGAACCATTTTGAGAATGAACCTTCTTGACAACAAATTGTGTTGAAGATCCAACTTTTGAAACATGTTTACCAAATTGAGAACGTAGATGGTTTTTAAGAATAGTAATGTGTTTTGCATCCTTAGATGTTGTTGTCCCCTTTCCCTTCTTAGTAATCCCACCAACACATTCAGACACATTGGTTTCAACAGAAGATGATTGCTTAAGTGTGTTAGCCTGTTTCAGTTGAATTATCTTTTGTTTTAAGCTTTTAATTTCAAGACATAATTCCTCAGCAGAAACTATTACTTCTCCTTCCTTAAAGTCATAAGTACATTCTTTCTTAGGAAGTGGAGGTAATTTATCACACAAAGCAAGCATTTGTTCTAATGATTGACACTTAAGTTGCAAATCAACATTTTTCTTTTCCAGTCTATCTACCTTACGACTCAAAATTTGTAAAGCATGTATGCTAGCGTAAAATTCATTCAAAGGATCAATTGTTGCATCAAAGTCTATCAAGTTTTCAACAGTTGGTACATCTCGAGGTTCTACCTTTACATCTAAAGCAGTTTGACCTAGGGAATCTGTCTCAAAGAAGACAGTTAGTTCATGTGCTAGGTCTTCACAGAAAACATCATTAGAACATGCAGATAAGGCCTGTAGAATTGGTTTCACATCAAAAGTTGGCTCATCAAACACCTCATCTATAGAAATAATGCTAGAACTAGATTTGTTAAACTATGCATTCTCAAGCATTAAAATGTATTTCTCTAGCATGAGTGTAGGGATATAAACCAGTCTATGCTTAGGCACATAATTTTCATGTTGCATATTCTTTTCAGTTTCAACAAGTTCCTTCAAGAAATCAGGAGTGATTTACCCATTTTTGCATTGATTTTCTCATACATTAAGCTAATTTGATGGTATTTTCTAGATTTGCGAGTAACAATAATATCATCAAAATCAGCATCAGAAGCATGCAAAAAATGAGATGGTAAACCAGCTTGAAAGTAATCAGAATGATATAATCCTGGAATCTTTTTGGAAGCATTATCTAAAATTTCAGGATCTTCATAACCTAACCCCCACTTTTCACCATGAATCATTTTTGGTCTATTCATAAAATTGTTTGTTTTGAAAGTTCCATATCAATGATAGCTTTAGATTGCTCTGTACGATAGAGTTTTTCCTCATATCGAGCAAGTTGAGCTTTCATTTGAAGAGACTTTTGACAATGAAGAAATTTCAATGTTCTTCTCAATTATGGTGTTTTCCAATTGAATAATTTTCTTGTTTAGCTTTGAAAGTGTGGGTTAATGTTGAGTTTTCAAATCAGAAAGATCTTTTTCTAAAAATTGAACTTTTTCTGCAAGTCGTTCCGATTTTAGACGATAATCAGTTCTTTCGACTTTAATCGGATGAATTGTCTTTTGAGATCTTCCAACTCAGTTTCCGTAGAGCTGAGTTGGACTTTCAATTTTTCCAACTCCGATTGTAATTTAGATGATGAAGGTTTGGTCTCATTTATTTTGATTTTATCTTTCAAAACCTTGTTTTCAGATTTTAAACCTTTAACTTCTTTTGACATTGAGACCAAGTTCTTCATCATGTCATTTTGCACTTTTATAAAATCAGGTGAGATTTCATTTGATTATACCTCATCATCATCAGATGTTGAGTTAGAATTCTCCATTGCTTCCTTTGCTTTGATGAGCTTGGTCACCTTGCAAACATTTGCATGTTCTACCTTTGAATCTGAATCATCAGTCCAGTTAAACCAAGTATCATCAACTGGTTTTAGCTCTCCTCCTGTTTCCACAATCTTTGCCATCAACATTTTCTTCTTGTAGTAAGCTGCATCCTTTTTCTTAGGCATCTTGCACTCACGAGAGTTGTGACGACCTGAAAATTTCCGACCAAATTTAAACTTAATCTTTATATGATTTCGACAAGTTAAACAAAGTCTGTAATGTGGAGTCTCAAAATTTTTGGAAACTATATTCATGAAATCAATTACCTTTGACTATGCCCGACAATTCACGAACAATTGTGTGTAAATAAATATGTAAATATATATATCAAAATAAATATAAGGGTTTATATATAATATTTTGAGATTAATAAAATACACTTTAATCAACCGGAATTAAAAATGTAAAATGATAAATAAAATAATTAAGTTACTATTAAAATGAATATATATAAATATATATGATTTATATTAATAATTATTATATTGAAATAAATATAAAATATATATAAATGTTAAATATTCAAATATGTTATTATATAGAATAAGTATTACATAAGTAATGAAATGTAAAGCTAATATATTATATGTGATTACAAGTTAAAGTATAAATGTTGTATTATGGTCATTACTTTCACTAATGTTGATATTAATATTAATATTTTTATTATTAATTTTAATGAGATTGGATATGTATAAGTTGATATTATTATTATTATCATTATTAATATTAATATTAAAATCAGTATTATTAATAGTGTTATTTTTAATATATAACATCTAAATATGAAGTTTGTTATATATGATTTGTTATAGTATTATTAATGCTAATATTATTATTATCATTAATAATATTAGTATTATTATAATTAATATTATTATTATTAATAATATTATGGTTATAAATTTTATAGTTATCACTAATAATAATAGTATTATTATCACTATTATATTATTATTATTATTCATAATATTAAGAGTAATATTATTATTGTAGTTATATTTATTATTATTGTAGATATATTTAAAAGATTAATACCTAAATTCAGATATATACGCGTTATATGAATACAGATATATACATAAGTATATAAAAACAAATAAAAATATATATAGATATTGAATTATACAGATACATATTCGATATATATATATATATATATAAATACAGTATATATAATACTTAATAATTTGATTACGCGTATTATTGCATATAGAAACCAAAATCAGTTCCTATCTCAATCCATACTGTAAGTTATTTTTGTTTCTGTCTCTAAAAATTCGTTTACATCCAAAAAGATCGTACAATCTGTTAGCAGTCATCTTCTGCTTTTATTTTATTTTTTGTATTTTTGTTCTTGGATAAATATTCTGTCGACACCAGTGTTATAAATCCAACCAATTATTCTATGCTATTGAGAACTTATTCAATTTCTCATTTTCATTATTAAATATCGATTACAACTGTTTTTTTTTTAGAATTTAAAACAGAAAAGGAGTAAAACCCAGTTAGATACTCTGTACGTATAACTTTCCAGCATTGGCTCAATTTCATATCATTTTTCAAAAACTAGTATTGCAATGTTGTTAGGAATCCTTCATTGAAACTATCTGCAAAGTTTTAGTTTTTAATTCTCAATATCGAATTCAAATTGTAGAGTCAAAGTTACGAATTTAAAAGTCAATGTTTATGTTCATCAGAAAATTCGAAGGTGTTGTAACGTTTTTGTTGAAGTTGATAACTCCAAAATTTTCTAGGAAAGATTTTCTATCAACTTCGTTTTGTAATTTTAATCTAAAACACTCTTAATTTCAAAATCAAGTTGTGGAGTTCATGTTCTTCAAAAACGCTGTAAATATTTAAAATTGTTTATTTTTTTCTTCCTATTTTGTTAATCCACTTACATATTAAACGTTTCAGTATCAGTTGTACAGTCTAAATCCAATTAGTATTTAGTGTATATGATCAGTATTGGGTAAATGGTCGAATTAATTTGTGAAGGAGATGAAGAAATAAGATAAACAGAAAAACGGGTTTTGATATTTTGGGTTGCTTAAATTTCAGAAAAACTGATACGGACGATTGGTTTGAGTGTTTATCGGGTGAGCGAGAGGTCTCAGGTTTGAGCCCGGGCAATGGCATTTTTTTTTAGCTTGATTTGGAAGGTAGTCTTATTTTTCTGTTATTATTATTATTATTATTATTATTATTATTATTATTATTATTATTATTATTGTTGTTATTATTATTATTATTATTATTATCATTATTATTATTATTATTATTATTATTATTATTATTATTATTATTATTATTGTATTTATGATTATTATTATGGTAATAAATAAGTGAGAATAATTAGTTAAAGTTATGATTATACATATATACATATAGATTATAAATATAAATATGTTTATAAAGATGATTAAACTTATAATTAAGTGATGATGCAAAATGAAATATTATTATCATTAATATCGTTAAATTATTATTAATTATTATTATCATTATTGCCATTATTATTATTATCATTAATATTGTTATTATTATTATTATCATAAATTATTGAATATAAGAGATAATGAATCAAACTAAAGTGAATATATGTAAAAGTTAGTAAGTGTAAAAATAAAGATTTTGGATGACATTAGGATTACGAGTACGACAAGTATGATATAAATATAAATAAAATCATTAGTATTGACAATAGATAATATTAGGAATAAGTATGAAATCTATTTAAGCTCATGGGTTATATATGTACATATAACACAGCTTTGAAATATTATTATAAGTATTATTAATTATTTATCATGAGTATTATTATGTAGTTACTAAAATCATTATCATAATTTAAATTAACAATAAAATTAATATTTCTACATTTACTATCATTAATATCATTATTATTATTAATATAGAATTATTAACATTATTAACTCATTAATAATATTAAGTATTATAAACATTTTTACCACTAGTAATATTATTTTAGTATTATTATAACTACTATTACTAATATACAAATGATATATTTAAATACATATAACATAACAAAAATTAATATTTTTATATATACAAAATGAATATATGAAATATATATATACTATTAATATAAAAGGGATATAACTAATAAATTTATATATATATATTTGTTCGATTTCCACTATGTATATTGATAAATATACAAATGATATAGGATCGTGAATTCGAGGCCAACCCTGCATTGTGCAGTTCAGTCGTATGCATATTTTTACTACAAAATATCGTATTGTGAGTTTCATTACTCCCTTTTTAAATGCTTTTGCAATATATATTTTTGGGACTGAGAATACATGCGCTTTTTATAACTGTTTTATGAAATAGACACAAGTAATCGAAACAACATTATATGGTTGAATGGATCGAAGCCGAATATGCCCCTTTTAGCATGGTAATCTAAGAATTAGGGAACATCACTAATTTTGAGAATTAGTGCACCCCTAATTGACGCGAATCCTAAAGATAGATCTATCGGGCCCAACAAGCCCCATTCTGGAATTTGGAATGCTTTAGTACTTCGAAATTATCATGTCCGATGGGTGTCCCGGAATGATGGGGATATTTTATATGCATCTTGTTAATGTCGGTTACCAGGTGTTCAATCCATATGAATGATATTTTTGTCTCTATGCATGAGACGTATATTTATGAGAAATGGAAAATGAAAATCTTGTGGTCTATTAAAATGATGAAAATGATCGATTATGATAAACTAATGAACTCACCAACTTTTTGGTTGATACTTGAAAGCATGTTTATTCTCAGGTATGAAAGAAATCTTCCGCTGTGCATTTGCTCATTCTAGAGATATTACTTGGAGTCATTCATGACATATTTCAAAAGACGTTGCATTCGAGTCATTGAGTTCATCAAGATTATTACTAAGTCAATTATAGTTGGATATATTAGGAAATGGTATGCATGCCGTCAACTTTCGATGAAATGAAAGTTAGTCTTTTAAAAACGAATGCAATGTTTGTAAAATGTATCATATAGAGGTCAAGTACCTCGTTATGTAACCAAATGTAATGTATTCGTCCGGATGGATTTGGACGTGTCCTTTCAAGAGTAATGACCAGCTTTGCCACAATTAAAACAGATTGAATCATCCTTCTTGGAATCATCAGCGCGTTGTTGTTATGATTGATCAGGTTTCTTGTAGTAGGAGGATGAAGATGAGTTCTTGCGTTGATTGCTTGATTTGCCTTTGAACTTGTGTTTGTTCAAGGCTTTGGTAAAAATGGCTGCTATCTTGACTAATTCAAGGTGAGAATCATCAACAACAGAAAGATTCAACTCTTCAAAATCAGTTGATTCTTCAACAAGCACTTTCTTGGACAAGCTTTTGGAAGTTGTAAATGATTTGCACTTCTTTTTTTTCAATGAGAGCAAGAGGATCACTTGGAGATGACTTTTCCTTCCTTATTGAAGTTTAGACACTTCAGGTTGGTAATGCATAAGAACTCCAACAAGCTCATGAATAGTCAACTTATCAATCTCTTTGGTAGATCGAACAATGGTTCCATAAGGAAGCCAATCATAATTGAGCTTTTTGTGGAACTTCATGTTGACTTCAGCATTCACTTTTATAATCTTGCACCTTTTCAACTCATTGAGAACACCAATGAAATGACGGTAGGTATCCTTGAGTTGTTCTTCGGGTTCCTGCTTGAAATCTTCATAAAATCCCAGATCCTTATTTAGTTTAGTAACATCTGACATGTCATAACCTTCTTTCTGTCGTTTGATCTCATCCCATATATCTTTTACTGTGGTATTGCTATCAACATTTTTAAACAACTCATACGGGATAGCTTGCATAACAATGTTCTTAGCCTCTATGTCACCCTGAGCTCTCTCACATTTATCACCAGAAAGTTCATAAACTGGAATTGGCATACCAGTATCCGGATGATAATCTATAACTGGACCATCTCTCAGAGAAGCCCATATATACTTTGCTTTCTCACCCTTGTAGTCTATGTACTGAGTAATACGGTGGAGCCACTGAGTGTACTTGCCATCAAACAAAACTGGAGGACAGGAATCTGATCCAATGATCAAAGTATCTTAAGTAGACATCTTAAAATTGAGGTAGATTCGGTAAAGATTCGGTATTACACAAATCTAGGATGAAAGATCACAATAATCTAACAAAAATGTCAGATTCTATATCTGGTTCGATACTGTAGCAGATTCGGTACTGTAGCAGATTCGGTAAACCAGATTCTATATCAGAAACCGATCAGTAATACAAGTAACACACCCAGATTCAGTATAGATTCGGTAACCACAAGATTTGTATCCTTAGAACACTTAAAACCAATGAATTAAGTGATACCGAGATCCTGATTCGGTATATGACTCGGTAGTCAAATTTTGTATGATTTTGAATGCAAACACAATCCAATTACTTTGAATTAGATTCATTAACCTTGCTACATAAGGAAACAAGTTAGTATCACATAAAATATCAAAGATACCGAGTGTATTGGATACCGAATGTCAACTGTAGCAGTTGACAATACCGAGTCTAAGTATGAAAACTTAGAAATTCAAACGAATCCTTTCTCAAACCACACCAATTAGCTGCGTATGATCAAACCGAATGTGATAGAATCACAAACACAGCACAATCTGCAACACTTAATGAGAATTAACAACTTTGAAGCAGATTTGGTATGGCAGTTACGATACCGAGAGTTGATCAAATCTTCAAAACTTGAAGAATTGAAGAAATTAAACTGTCAAAAATGTGATTAAACACCTCACGATCACAACTGAAACCTCAAACCTTTACTAAAATACATAATCAAGTTGGAATTGATCAATACCGAGAGTTTTTGCCACGAACTCTAAAAATCAACTTGATTCTTTATGATTGATGTTAAAAAACTGTAATGATGATGGAAACTCTTTCTAATCAACCTAATACACCTTCACTGAACTTATCACAAGAATCCGAATGTCAGATTATCATATTCGAATATACCGAATCTGATTCAATATACCGAATCCGAATGTTTCACATTAACACTATACAACTTCGAATATGATAATCGAATATACCGAATCCGAATGTTTCACATTAACACTATACAACTTCGGGGTCCTAACACTTAGGGAAGCTGGCCTATACTTGAAAGTTATTTATCTTTGTCTTACGAAACTCTGGGATTTTGATTCAACTTAATTGGAGTATGGATGAGTAAGTTATGACCAAAACTGTTCGTGCAAATTTCCAAGATTTTTTGGAATTTCTTCAATGTTTAGCTCAATTATTTAAGGATTTATTTGCTCTTTTAATTCCTTCTATCTTTTGACTTGTTTTATTTTCAAATTTATATGTTTAGATCACATATAAACTTTTCCACACCGTTAGTAGCATTGCTCATTTTTCCCCAATAATCAAAGGAATAGGTCCTTTATGTGTGAAAATGAGGAAGATAGCACCGTAAAAAGGGTATAAAAATGTGTATAATTTTGATTCTATCAAAAGCTATCCAAAGTTGTGGATCCTCAAAGGCTCCTGGTCTAGACGACTTCATTTTGAAATTCTACAAGAAATTCTAGTGGCTAATTAAGGACGATCTGATAAAAGCTTCCGAATGGTTCTGGGAAAATACGGAATTTTCTCGTGGATCTTGTTTACATTTGTTTCCCAAATATTCCAACCTAATTGGTCTCAAAGAATATCACCTTATTAGCCTTATTGGTAGTTATTAAAAGATCGTGGCAAAAGTTCTAACACGAAGATTTGAGGGTATCATACATAAAATTATTGGGATCGAGCAAAGTGGCTTTGTCAAAGGTCGTTCATACTCGATAGTGTCTTGATAGCTGACGAAACTATTGATGACTTAAGGAGACGCAATAAGAAAGGTTTTATCTTTAAAGTCGAATTTGAAAAGGACTTTGACTGTCTCAAATGGAACTTTTTGATCGACATTATGAGGAACCTAGGTTTCGGGTAACGTTGGCTTTGTTGGATTTCCAGTTGTTTTAACTCATCATCGATATCTCTTTTGGTAAATGGGTCTCCTAAATAAGAATTCCATCCTGAAAGGTGTGTTAGGCATGACGATCCTATTTCTCCATTCCTTTTTATCATTGCTTTTGAAGGGCTCAACATTCTCATAAAGAGAGCTCTCAACAACGGACATCTTAAAGGGGTAGAAATCGATAATGATAAGGTGGTAATCTCAAATCTACAATACGCTAATGATACCATATTTTCGGTTAATGGACCTAAAAAACTATCTCAAATACTATGAAACTATTGAAATGTTCTGAAGATAATCATGTCTAAAAGTCAACGTCAATAAGAGCAATATTTTTGAGGTGGGAATCCTACCAATGAAATCTTTAACATGGCCTCACGAATTGGATGTAAAGCCCGGTGAATTCCCATTTACGTACTCAGGCTTGCCAATTGGAGTTAAAATGAACAAAATCATTCATTGGCAGCCGGTAATAGACAAGTTCAAGAAAAACTGTTAGACTGGAAAGCAAAATCCCTATCTTTTGGCGGCATACTTAGATTGTTTAAACCGGTACTAAGTAGTCTACCTTTATATTACTTTTGTTTATTTCGTGGACCCGCCATTTTACTTTGAAATTTGGAATCTCATCGATCAAACTTCTTTTGAGGTGGTAATGGGTCAGTAAATAACTAATTTGAGTTCAATGGGATCATATCATCTCTTCTCTCGAGAAGGAGGTGTTTATATATTGGATCCTTATTTTCTAAAAACCTTGCCTTGTTAGGAAAGTGGTTGATGTTCGAAAAATGTGCTTGTGCATAGTTATCTTTTCAACTTTTAAATTTATATAACCTTTTTATTATTTCACTATTAACAACTTAACGAGCAACAGAACCTGGTCAAGTATAGTATTTTAGGTTATCGTCCCAAGAGAGCGTAGAAGCAGATCAAAGTTGTTAACTAATTATCTTTAGTCTAATTCTTAGGGAAGAATTATAAGTGATCAAATAAGTATTTTAATTAAGTAATCTAATGAACTTAAATGATAGGAAAGATAGAATATGAAATATTAATAAAGATGGTGATTACAAGGACTTAGTGTGACAACCCGGAAATTTTTGACCAAATTTAAACTTTATCTTTAAATGATTTAACGTTTTCGACACGATAAGCAAAGTCTATGAAGTTGAATCTCAAAATTTTAGAACTGTTTCATTACATTTGACTGCTCTCGACGATTCATGAACAATTATATGTATGTATATATATATGTATATATATATATATATATATATATATATATATATATGTACAAGTAAAAATGACTTTCCTACAGTAAAACACTATTTGCTACAGTGATTTGCTACAGTAAACACTATTTGCTACAGTAAAACACTATTTGATGTCGACGAACTAACAAACAAAAACGGATAAGGCGGCCATGCGATCGCATGGCAAAAACACTGAAAACTCATGCGATCGCATGAGGTACTGTAGCAGGCCACATACTATAAAAGCTCGGTTCATTCCTCCGAATTATTATTTTTATATTATTATTATTATTATTATTATTATTATTATTATTATTATTATTATTATTAAGATTAATATTATTATTATTAATCTTATTATAATATTATTATTAGTAGTATATATACCTAAAATACTACAACGAGGTTATGAGCGTGTCACCTTCAAAATGGGTTTTTGAGCGGGATAGAGCTAAGGAAATTATGGGTTATTGCCAAGGAAGTTATGGGTAATGTTCGGGGGTATATTTGTGAATCAAATCTAGTGTTTATCATCTCCGTTACGTCTACGTACTTTCCTACAATATTGAATCTCAATATTTATACGTAAGCACTCATATTTTATCTTTTATATATTAATTGTGTATCCATGTCTAGTGCTTGAGTATATATATATATATATATATATATATATATATATATATATATATATATATATATATATATATATATATATATATATATATATATATATATATATATATATATATATGCTTGTATGCTAAATTTCATCGTTAAACAGTTATAATGAATCACGAATTAAATACATATATTACTGGTAAAAAGTATATGATATATATGTTTTTGGAAAGCTGGCGAAAAATTAATAACTTTTCATTTAGATATCGAATAATTTCGATGAACGGATTAAAAGATATGATCAACTGAATTATGATTGACGTTAATTGAAATTGCTTTTGAATCTACAATTAAGATTTAAACAACTCGTTTATGAGATTGATAATTTAGATTTTTGAATATTACCAACCGAGTAAATGAATCCTTATATAAGGTACGTCTCGTTTTGTTAAACAACTGTCAAAATTGACTTTTTGAAAACGACATTGGATAACTTTTGTATGTCGATCTCGAGCATTAGGATTGTGATACACTATGACCTGACCTAGCTTGATAGACGTTTATTGACCAACATATGTTCTCTAGGTTGAGATCTACGATTATTTGGTAATCCGAGTTTCGATCACATTTTGGTGAACGACTTTATATGCTGCTAAGGTGAGTTTCATTTGCTCCCTTTTTAATTGCTTTTGCAATCTATATTTTTGGGCTGAGAATACATGCACTTTATTTTAAACGCAATGGATACAAGTACATACTAAATTCTACACTGAGTTTTAACCGAAAATCCTTTAGCTTTGGTAACTAGTAACAGCGAGTTATAAGAACTGGTGGGTGCGAGTAGTAGTATATGGATCCATAGGGCTTGATATCCCCGTCCGAGCTAGAGCACTAGCCTTTTAACGGATGTATGCTATTTGAGAAGCGTACACGTTAGTTTGCGTGTATTATTAAGATGATTATACAAAGGGTACAAATTATATATACGTTAAAGTTTAGTTACCAGGGTGCTCAATTTCGTAGAATATTTTGATAAACGTTTCTGGATGAAACAACTGAAATCTTGTGATCCACCTTTATATACAGATTATACGAAACATTAAAACTATGAATTCACCAACCTTTGTGTTGACACTTGTTAGCATGTTTATTCTCAGGTTCCCTAGAAGTCTTCCGCTGTTTGATTATATGTTACACAAGCTATGTGAATGGAGTCTTACATGGCATATTTTTTCAAGAAAACGTTGCATTCACCAAATCATCACCATGTATCTTATTTTGACTGCATTGTTAACGGAAGTACTATTGTAAACTATTATTTATGATGATTGTCTATATGTAGAAATCATCAGATGTCGAAAACCTTTGATTTAAATATTCATTTATGTTGTGCCTTTTCAAAAGAATGCAATGTTTACAAAACGTATCATATAGAGGTCAAATACCTCGCAATGAAATAGATGAATGACGTGTTCGTCCATATGGATTTGGAGCGATCGTCACAGTTGGTATCAGAGCGTTGGTCCTAGCGAACCAGGTCTTGCATGAGTGTATCTAACTGATAGTTGTTAGGATGCATTAGTAAGTCTGGACTTCGACCGTGTCTGCATGTTAAAAGTGTTGCTTATCATTTCTTGTCGCAAATTACATGTTTATCATTCTTAAGTCTAGACACGTTTTCCTGCATTTATTGCATAAATAGTGTATAGACAAAAATTCATATCTTAGCGTATCTATTACTGTAAACTTTTCCTGACATCTTCCGAAAATTCCTCCGTGATTTATGGAATTTTGGTATTATATATACATATGTAAATTATGTATTGAAGAGTACCAATCTAAATTCTATAATCTATTTCATATCAAAAATCATCTCTCTAATTATACAAGATGGATCCCGTATCTAGTTCAAATTCCTTAAACTCCGACAGCTATTCCGATATGGATATTCACCTGAATTCCGAAGACAGTGTAACCGGAATGGATCAACCAATCAACCATCATCTATTCTGGATGAATTGGGGATGGGTTCGTAGCCTACTTAATTATTGGAGATAAGAAGAAGGCGATCCCTTCCATCCACCACATTGCCCTCTTGGCGAAGAACCTGAAGCACTTACCAGCGAACCTGTTCGTAATACCATTTTCTCTCTCATCTCCAGAATATCTCGTCATGATCATATACTCTCTCAAATTCTGGATCTTATTCATCCGCTCGTCCGAACCGCCAATCATCCCGGTGTAGTAGAAGAAGTCAACGAGCTTCGCTCTCGGGTAGTGGCTTTGGAGAATATGGTGCAAAGGTTACAGGCACCAGCAGAATCACCGGCATCAACAGTACCACTGACAACAACACCAACAGTACCATTACCACCACCAACAACATCCGCACCGCAAGCCTCAACATCACAATATGTACCTTGAACATCAACGTCATACGCATCGTAGTTACCAAGAAATACCAGCAACAATAACCGATGAAGTATTAACTCATTTCCCCTAAAGAAATTTTATGTATATTTAATATATATGAATTTTGAAATCAAAATAAATCTTTTCGTACTAAGATATTACGTGTGAATCTTAACTGGCAGGTACTACTCGGTGAGTTCATATTACTAATATGCAATGATGTACATCCTTCCTTAACAACTTAACCATTGTTAACTACAATCTCTGTTTCAACTTAATGAATTCCATTTCATAATAAACCAAGTGTATTATTCAATTACATAATTGATTTTACATTTTCATTTTCGATGTACTCGAAACTTTTCAGAAAACATCATCTGTGCCTTGTAAGGTTCACAAAAATCCCACGAGCACCAGCATCCTTCACCGAGGAATATCAATAAGAATAAATAATGAAGTGTTGATTTCATTAGTGAAATACTCCGCAAAGACTATGTAATCTTTAATGTTTTAGAGATTAATCATTTTTAAGTCAAGTTGAAAATCAAATGAGCTTAATATGATATTAACTCATTAAATCCGTATTACATCTGAAGAAATATACATACATATATTTTCATAAAGACTGTAATAAAAATTCTTTTGTACAAAATATTACTTGTGAAATCTTTAACGGGTAGGTAATTCCAGGGAAATATATAAGTTCACAATTAATATGTTATATTGTACATTCTTCAATTTTGATTCAAAAATCATTAACTATACTCACTATCTTCACAATGATACACAATCATTTCATACAAATTCAATCACATATTCTGATATCGACGTATCAGAATCCAAGCCATAACTCTGAACCGGTGACATCATTCTTAGATCTCTAAATCTTTCAAAACTATACTTTAACTTTAAAACTGTGAAAGATCCTTTAGCATTGTTATTACCGAAAATAATCTTGCAATCCCTTTTCAAAGTATCCAGTTTTACCACACTTCCAACCAGTCAACTTCGACTTTTTAGATTAGCCTTATTATAACCTTGATATATACGTTTTTGTTACTGGGGAACCTTTCATGTTCCACCACATTAGCAGTAAATTTACCAACAACTTCATTGATTTTTGACCTTCCGAAAAATCCTTATACTCATTGAAACCGTATCATGTACTCATCCACATCTTGTAACGGCAATTGACATACCAACTATCGGGAATTAGCAATCAGTATTTTGAAATCTTGTAGCACGTCTACGCCAACAGTTATATGTGTACATATAACGTCTACCTCCTGGACTTACATACTTCGAATGTGAAGTTTCCGAAAAACACCCCAAACTACGAAACTAGTTCTCCGAATTTTGGAAAAATGTTGATGAAGCAGCAAAAACTGTAAACGACCTTAACAGTCAAAAGTTTGATGATAAAAGAATAGTATGGTGGTAAAGCTGAGAAAAAGAGAAGGTTTGGAACTGGAAAACGGATTGAGCAGACCATGAAGGAGGCTGTGGACAAATCACAAAGACGAAATCTACCTTCAAAGAATCTAAATGATTCAGTGTCTGCTGAAACCATTAGTAAGAACCTTACTTCTTATTCTAAACCTTCACAGACAGATTTTCCGCATCATCCTCTGATATTAGAAATTCTAAGATATCATCGTATCTTCCATTATAAATATCCTTCCATATTTCTGAAGATATTTTCATAACTATTCTTATCTGAAATCATTTATCTTTTCACGCTATCTTTGTTACATCATAAAAGAAACTATTTTAGTTTCTAAAATCTGAAAAATTCGAAAAATGGATGTTTTGAAGTAATGTTGGGAACTAAAGTATGAATTAGTATAATATAATGACACTTGATCAACGTAATTATATTACAGTAAGTCATGCTGAGTTTCTAATGGAACGTGATAAAGGTTCACAGATCCCACCCTCATCATGAACCATGTTACATAACTCTTTCATTCTATATAATCTCTAAATATATCAAGAAAATATATTTCTTGATGATTCGGTCTTTTTCGAGGTATTCTGGTAATTTGACAAGTCAGATTGTACTATTACCATTTCTTTCTTAGAACATTAGTTATGTTCATCTGAAACTTCATACCTACGAATTCTGGACCATTATCCGCTTGACTTAAGGTCGGGAAGAGAAAACGAAAGCATGAAGCTTCGAAATATAATGGAGAATATAAAGCCCGATAACAACCCCGAAATTACAAACCGTGTATATCAATGCGTATAGAAATATAAAGACACGGGAGAATGAAAAACACTATAACCCCAAGGTAATAGTAGAAGAAAATAACTTCCTCTGGTGGCAGAT
Organism: Rutidosis leptorrhynchoides; assembly: GCF_046630445.1. NCBI lineage: Eukaryota > Viridiplantae > Streptophyta > Magnoliopsida > Asterales > Asteraceae > Rutidosis > Rutidosis leptorrhynchoides. Next base: position 64,207,829 of record NC_092342.1, read on the forward strand.
GAAAAAGAAGAATGAAGGATACGATAGCCAGGAAAATATCAAGAATCAGAACTGGATTAAGCATTTTCACAATCTATTGAGATGTATGAAATAAGAAAGAAGATTATAGGAGTGGTGAAAATAAATGAAACTGAAGAGGTCAATTTATAGCGAAATATCAGACATAGCAATCGACGCAGATTACGCATTTAATCAAAGAAAATCCTAATTTCCGCAAATTCCGAAGAATCAAATTTTATTTAGATTATGAAGATTTTCTATTCCTTAAATTCCAGAAATCAATCGTAACTACGTCAAAAGTTAAGACGAATCTCTATTCTTTCATTTCACTCTTTTACGATAACTTCTCTCATACGCTTCGAGAAATTGGATTGTTTTATCCATATAATTCAACGGTGATAAAATTCTGTTTATCAACTCATATCTATCATGAAAACATTTTTATTGTCAGCCATGACGACCTCACTCAAATTTCGGGACGAAATTTCTTTAACGGGTAGGTACTGTGACAACCCGGAAATTTTTGATCAAATTTAAACTTTATCTTTAAATGATTTAACGTTTCCGACATGATAAGCAAAGTCTATGAAGTTGAATCTCAAAATTTTAGAACTGTTTCATTACATTTGACTGCTCTCGACGATTCATGAACAATTATATGTATGTATATATATATATGTACAAGTAAAAATGACTTTCCTACAGTAAAACACTATTTGCTACAGTGATTTGCTACAGTAAAACACTATTTGCTACAGTAAAATACTATTTGATGTCGACGAACTAACAAACAAAAACGGATAAGGCGGCCATGCGATCGCATGGCAAAAACACTGAAAACTCATGCGATCGCATGAGGTACTGTAGCAGGCCACATACTATAAAAGCTCGGTTCATTCCTCCGAATTATTTTTTTATATTATTATTATTATTATTATTATTATTATTATTATTATTATTATTATTATTATTATTATTATTATTATTATTATTATTATTATTATTATTATTATTAAGATTATTAATCTATTATAATATTATTAATCTATTATAATATTGTTATTAGTAGTATATATACCTAAAATACTACGACGAGGTTATGAGCGTATCACCTTCAAAATGGGTTTTTGAGCGGGATAGAGCTAAGGAAATTATGGGTTATTGCCAAGGAGGTTATGGGTAATGTTCGGGGGTATATTTGTGAATCAAATCTAGTGTTTATCATCTCCGTTACGTCTACGTACTTTCCTACAATATTGAATCTCAATATTTATACGTAAGCACTCATATTTTATCTTTTATATATTAATTGTGTATCCATGTCTAGTGCTCGACTATATATATATTTATATATGCTTGTATGCTAAATTTCGTCGTTAAACAGTTATAATGAATCACGAATTAAATACATATATTACTGGTAAAAAGTATATGATATACATGTTTTTGGAAAGCTGGCGAAAAATCAATAACTTTTCATTTAGATATCGAATAATTTCGATGAACGGATTAAAAGATATGATCAACTGAATTATGATTGACGTTAATTGAAATTGCTTTTGAATCTACAATTAAGATTTAAACAACTCGTTTACGAGATTGATAATTTGGATTTTTGAATATTACCAACCGAGTAAATGAATCCTTATATAAGGTACGTCTCGTTTTGTTAAACAACTGTCAAAATTGACTTTTTGAAACGACATTGGATAACTTTTGTATGTCGATCTCGAGCATTAGGATTGTGATACACTATAACTTGACCTAACTTGATAGACTTTTATTGACCAACATATGTTCTCTAGGTTGAGATCTACGATTATTTGGTAATCCGAGTTTCGATCACATTTTGGTGAACGACTTTATATGCTGCTAAGGTGAGTTTCATTTGCTCCCTTTTTAATTGCTTTTGCAATCTATATTTTTGGGCTGAGAATACATGCACTTTATTTTAAACGCAATGGATAAAAGTACATACTAAATTCTACACTGAGTTTGAACCGAAAATCCCTTAGCTTTGGTAACTAGTAACTGCCAGTTATAAGAACTGGTGGGCGCGAATAGTAGTATATGGATCCATAGGGCTTGATATCCCCGTTCGTGCTAGAGCACTAGCCTTTTAACGGATGTATGCTATTTGAGAAGCGTACACGTTGGTTTGCGTGTATTATTAAGATGATTATACAAAGGGTACAAATTATATATACGTTAAAGTTTAGTTACCAGGGTGCTCAATTTCGTAGAATATTTTGATAAACGTTTCTGGATGAAACAACTGAAATCTTGTGATCCACCTTTATATACAGATTATACGAAACATTAAAACTATGAACTCACCAACCTTTGTGTTGACACTTGTTAGCATGTTTATTCTCAGGTTCCCTAGAAGTCTTCCGCTGTTTGATTATATGTTACACAAGCTATGTGCATGGAGTCTTACATGGCATATTTTTTCAAGGAAACGTTGCATTCACCAAATTATCACCATGTATCTTATTTTGACTGCATTGTCAACGGAAGTACTATTGTAAACTATTATTTATGGTGATTGTCTATATGTAGAAATCATCAGATGTCGAAAACCTTTGATTTAAATATTCATTTATGGTGTGCCTTTTCAAAAGAATGCAATGTTTACAAAACGTATCATATAGAGGTCAAATACTCGCAATGAAATCGATGAATGACGTATTCGTCCATATGTATTTGGAGCGATCGTCACACTTAGCAACAATTAAGAGAATCTAATGTGTAGTTTCATACTTACACTGATAAGTAGCACATAGTAATCATAGACCAATTACTATTCCTAAGAGGCTAAGCTACAAACCACATAAATACATAATACATGCAAAATAGGACCTAAAGCACATGTCAACTAGGTGGGTGTTCAAAGTTAACATCTTAATTCATAGCATTTGAATAATCACATAATACATATCACCTTAATCTTATGATGAGGACTAAGTTAACATGCAATTAGGCTGACAAATAGGTAAGCTAATAAACTTAATCAAATCATCTCCAGTTACTAGCTTAAAGAAATCTTAATTAAATTCTCATGCAATCGACAATCAAACGCATATAAACGAAGGTTCTTTGACTAGGCATAACAATAGCAAGATTACTATGCAAGTGTAATTTATAATCTTTCTCATTCAATTCTACCAATAATCTTAACTTAAGTTTCATGCAATTCAAATACCTTGTTCGGCGTGATTAACCTAGAAGATTAGATGAATCGAGTAAAAGCTTACTTAGAATTAATTACTAGTTAATCCTAACTTTTATTACATAATCAATAAGCATGCAAACACAAATCTTGATCATGGCAGAAACAAACAGAATAATACAATCACAGAAACATAATCATACAGTTCTAGAAAAAACCAGAAACTGTACTTATTCGAGCACGAAGCCGTCGGCTTTGAGTGTACCAGCCGGCGGCTTGGAATGATCCATCAGGCAGCTTGGAAGACTCAGTCGGCAGCTTCATCTATAATTCACAATGTTTAAGTTTTCGTCCAAGTAACCACTATGAGCATTTAGTTCATAGTTGAATACGAACAGAAACAATTAACAGAAAATAAAGACATAATGAAAGTAGAAACAATAATTAAAAGGGATAATACCTTGAATAAAGGAAAGAAACTTGAATAATCTTGATAACAACGAGTATAAAAGATATAAACTAACCCTAAAACCTAAATTATTCGTAACTTTGAAGTAGAGAATGAAAAAGTACATCTAAAACTGAAAAACTCGGCCTGTATTTATAATACTCGAAAATCGACAGTTAAGCTGGCGGCTCAGGATGTCTAGCCGGTGGTTAGCCTTGGGTCGGTGACTTTATATCTAAGTTTAACTTTATCTTCACGCCAAATTAATTTTAACCGCGTTGCTTAGATGGCGGCTTGTGTGTCTTCCGGATTAAATCAAATCTTTTCCATATTAATCTTGAACTTGAGCCTTACATACAAGTAATCCTAGCCGGCGCCTTGGAACTTCCAGCTGGCGGCTCCAATGATTTTCCTTGGTCAACAAGTTCTTTGATTTTTGACTTAAATTTCTGGAACATTCCGGACTTTATCTCTCTAGCCGGCGGCTTAAGGTACTTAGCCGGCGGCTCATACTTTGACTTTTTGACTCTTTTGCTCTTTCCTTCACTTTTTAACCCGTTTTATCACAGTTTCTCAATAAACAAGTTAAAAGCACCTTTTTACAAGAATTGTTAGCTTTTATTCAAAAAGGTGTTAAAGACCATATTAAAATAACAAGATAATGCGCAGAAAGTATGTATAAAATATGTACAATTCGAGCGTTATCAGTGGTGGTGGTATTTTAAAATAGATTACAACTCCCTTTGGGTTAAACTAATTGCTAGCATTTACGGTGCAGACGGGGGACTTCATATACTAATATTGACAGATACAAAAAGGTCAGTTCTACATGGTATAGCATAATTAGATGTGCAAGTCATATGGATGAAGTTGGAGTTACCTTCTCAACTTCATTTCAAAGATCAGGAGGAAACAGTTTGAACATAAAATTTTGGCTTGATGTTTAGATCGGTGATACACGCTTTAAAGACAAATTCAGCCGATTATTCAGGCTAGAAGAAGACAAACATGCCTTAATTCATGATCGACATTAGGATGTTGATGGAACTCGCACAAATAATTGGAAATGGCTTTGGTCATCTCGAAGGAGGGCATTGAGTGAACTTGAGGATATATCGCGTTTACTCACAAAATTTATTCTTAATGACATATTAGATTCTTAGAAGTGGATGCTCGACTCAACTCGTATACTCACCACAAAAAGGATATCTTCCATTATCGATGAACAGAAACTCGGCACAAGAAACACACCAGTGGGTACCTTACGCAACAAAGTAACACCGAAGAAATTTTTATGGAGGCACAACTTTCTCGACTACCAGTACGCACTGAACTAGACAAACGTGGCATTGATTTGGATTTGGTTAGATGTGAAATTTGTAATGATGATTTAGAGAACACGAAGCATATATTGGTCACTTGCAAAAAGTCTAAAATAATTTGGAACACATTCATGTCCAAGTGGAATGTCAACAACGTAACACTTCAGTCCATCAAAGACGCAACCTCATCTAATCACAGTATGATTCATCCATAGGTAAAACCATTTGGTAAGCTTCAAAGTGGTGTTGTTGTTAATTTTCTAGGAAACATAGAAATCTGAAGATCTTTTCTAATTACATTGGAGTCCCTCAGAAATAATTAAAGAAATACAACTCAAATCTTTCTAATGGATTTCGAAACGACTCAAGAAAATGCATACCGAGTGGAATCACTGGTTAATCAACCCCGAGTCTTATACCTCAAATAGAACGAGCATTGGTTAAAGATCTTCGACACATACCTGGATTTCTTCATCACGACTAATCGACTGTTCAAAATGCCATATCTTCATACTAGTATCCCATGTTGCTATTCATCACGGCGTTTTTACTGCTGCTGCTACATTACTTACTGATATTATGATCGATGATGCAAAACTTACTGCTACACTACTAATACTCGGATTCCACGCTGCAGCTTACATACCAGACATACATTTGCGTAACTTTTGTTGGTTATAGATTTGAGTTGTAAATATACAGATATTCGATGCAGCTGTGTTATTTTAACTATTTGTAACCTTATAAATATTTAGATGGTTGTTTAATAAAAGATCTTCTTACTTCAAAAAAAAAAAAAAATAATAAAAATAATAAATTAAAATATAAAACAAATCAATTCTATATTCAAAAGTCAAATTCAAACTTTATTTTGATAATTATTTTGGTTATATTGTAATTATTTTAGTTTATCAAGCCTCAGTGTGGAAAGGCCCGCGATTAGTTGCCAAGCAACCCGAGTTCAATTCCTGGGGGCGGAAGGTTTTCTCTCCAATTTCTTGCGATTAGTTGCCAAGCAACCTAGGTCCCGCAATTAGTTGCCAAGCAACCCGGGTATGAGTTTCCTTCTAGCGTGTGTGGGTGCAAATGATGAGGGTCGTTGAAATAAATGATCCGCTAATGCAAATTCACCGTTCAAAAAAAAAAAATTTATTTTAGTTTATTGATTTTAACGAATCAAAACGAATTTTAATTCAATTTTTTTCGGTTTTGAAATTTTATTCAATTTTTGATTTTCCTCTCAAAAAATTTAATATTGAATAAATCAAACTATATAAATTAAAATTGAACCGATAAATATTCTTAGTTGTATCTGCGACTATTTTTAACCCTGACTGTGTGACGTCTAGATGCAAATTGTGTACTTTTTGATGAAAAAATGAGTTTTTGACTCAAACTATATTTGACATTCGTTTGCCTAAAAGGTTAAATTTTTGTATCAAATGTTTGTAGGGTGATGTGATAAAATCTGATTTAAAATTGAAGGAGAAAAAATAAATTAAAGAATAATATAAAATGTGTAAAGCTATAATTGGTGGGGTAAATCTCACATTCAATTTAAATTTAGTCAATATTCCGTCTAACACTCACAACTAAGACGACTTGTATCGGTTCAAACCCAAGCCCGTGAGATCCGAAGTGGTACTCAAGCCACGCCCCAGCAGGCCGTAGCAGGACGGCGGTTGGGGGTTAAATTGGGGCGGCAGTGGGAATCTCACGGAACAAGCCACATATGTTTTGTTTTTTTTTGTTTTTTTTTTATTTAAGATAAGTGTGTAAATACCCAATTTAATTTAAACGCGTACATACTTTCATACAATATAGCCGTTTATTTAAACTTAAAACGATTACATAAAAGCACAAAAACACACAAAAAAAAAAAACGTACCAAAAAAAACATAAAACACACACAAAAAAAAAAAAAAAAAAAAAACATAAACTACAACTGCTAGATTCAACACAATGCTTAATCTTCTTGAGATTCGGGAACGTCGGACCAGAATTGACCGTCAGAATAGTAACCGGAACAACACGGCGGAGAGTACACTTCTTCACAAATTAAATACAAAGATATTAAATTTGAACGCCAAAAGAGAGTGTCTTTGATAGAGTCCCACGCTTTGTTTGTGCGAAGGCTTATGGCTGACAATTCTGAAAGATGATCGTCTTCATAGTATAAGACATCGGTGTGTTCGAAGGGTACATTCTGCTTCAAGAAAGCCAACAAAGTTTCCAACCCAACGTCACGAATGTCGATCTCTGCAAACCTAACTTTCTTACTAGTTTTGTAATCGTACACCTTGAATTCGCTATCGAATTGAGCTCCGTAGTAAATTACGAATGAGGCAATCATGGGAGAGGCAGTCAACATTTTTGATTTGAGTATATGTTTTGTTTTGAGAGAGAAAATAAATGAAGTGTGTGTTAATGAGGTGAAAGTGGTTGTTTATATAGAGGGTAAAAAAAAAACTAGCCGTTTTTTAAAAACAAATAAACAAAAAAAAAAACGGTTCATTTTGTAGCCGTTGTGGTTTTAAATATTTTTAAAAATTAAATATAAAAATATTAAAATAAACACAAAAAAATAAAAATGTCACATCAGCATTCCAATAAAACCCACAACACCACTACCTCATACAAAAAACTCACTCATCCTACTCACCAAAAAAGTGCAAAAAGCAATCCACTCCACCAACCCACGCCCCTCACCACTACAAGTGGTTCAATGCCTAGTTAATTTAGTTTGCGTCAGTGTCCGTAAAAAAAAACTAAGTAGACTGATGAATGAAATGTCGCTCATTTAGAAGCAATCTAAGCTTTTCAATTTCACTAATTTCTATTTGATACCGATAAATGCAAAGATTAAGAGTACCTAGATATTAAACCGATTTTGTGATCACTTTTTGACCGTAATCACTTTGTGTATTTTCAATCCCGCCTCCATTTCAATTCATCGGCACCACCTGTCACCTACTCTTTCTCCTACCATATTACTTTCCATTAATTCTCACCTAAACATTACTTTTTCAACTTATTATTAATTTTATCACTAAATAATACTGCGTACATACATATATATAGTCTAGAATCTGTAGATTAATGATCATCATTGATTCTACTACCTCTTTTTATTATAGATATTCAAGTAACCATTTATATATATATATATATATATATATATATATATATATATATATATATATATATATATATATATATATATATATATATATATACACACACACTAGGTTTTGAGCCAGTGTGATGCACGGCTGCTCAAAAATCATTATATAATGATTAGTGATATGATATATAAACCTGTAGATTTCGATTGCTACATATTAATAACAAAACATAAATGGATCACGACTGGAGGCACATTTAGACTAATGGATCATTTAGAAACAAATAGTAAGAAAGCCAAGGGGTGTCTGAATGGTTGAATGCTTTGAAATCTCTAAATGAGAGACAAGTTCAATCTTCACTTGCTTCACTTTGAGGGGTTTGTCAAAAAAATAAAAAATAAAAAACAAACAGTAAGAAAATGTGAGATAAACGTTATTTATTGATTGATCTCCTAGTAAACTTTTTTATTAATCATTTATTTATTTAAGATAAAATTGTCGAAATCATCTATGTGTTAGGGATTTTTATCTCTTTTCATCTCTTCCGATTTACAACTGCAAAAAAAGTCCTCCTATTTAATTATCAATCCCAAAATCATCCTTCTTAACATATGTTAATTTTCCTGTTAAGTTATAAGCCTGTCATCCTTACGCTAACATTTATTAACCATCCAGTCAAAATTGGATACCTTTAAAATATTAGTACTCCGTATTGAATTGAATGTGTGGGTCGGAATATATACAAAATCTCCATCTTGATTCCATGATATTCATTATTCCATTGTTCACTAACCCTAATTCCTTTACTTTCAAATCTAAAACTAATTTCTTTACCTTCAAACTTAAACCCAAATTTTAAAACTATAATAAATTTAATACATCAGTAAGCTTATCGATTCATTCAAGTATCCGTGATATCAAAACATACATAATAAAATGGTCCAAATTTTTATAAAACATAATAATTTTTATAAACCTCATTACTTATAAAATCCTTAAACTGCATCTCGACATAAGGCAACAGACAATTATAAATGAAAAAACAACCTAATATCTTGAAACAATTGAAACCCTTTCTTAAATAGTTAAATTTCCACTTTCAAATCTTTATATCAAGATTATATCATATCTGGAAAATAGTCAAGCAAGATTAAACATAAATTCTTGTTCAAGCTACAATCATCATCGTTGAGTTCCACCACCGTCAACGGAAATCGATTTGAAGTACCAGATCTAGTGGGTATCCTTAGACTTCGTACCAGATGTGGCGGTTATTCATCAACGATCGTCGGATTTTAACACCACCATCGTCGGAGTTTATTAAGAGCCCCATTTTCTGTTGGTGGTTCCATTTATTAATCAAAAATAACACATGTACCAATTTTTTCTTTTTATTTAATTAATAATGGGTTTTATTCATAACCATTGAAAAATTGACATATGTAAATGACACTTGTCGTTTATCCCTTTAAATATGGTTTTATTGACAAGTAGGCTAAATAAATCTATATATATATATATATATATATATATATATATATATATATATATATATATATATATATATATATATATATATATATATATAATAATAATTTTTGATTAATTTTGCTAAAATAACGATAACATTAAAACAAGTCTTTTCATGAATAGATGAAAAAGATGAATAAAAATACAATCGAACCAAAAGCAATCAAGACTTGAAACCAGTAAAGGAACCCTAACACTAAACAAAGAGTAAAGCTAACAAGTCCGAGCCCGTTACTAAAACGATCACCAAAAACAATCAAATACAAGAACCAAAACGAAAATACATATCTAACCAAACTTTGACAATAAACACAAAAACAAACAGTAATATCGCTCAATACATCAAATAATGTTTCATAACTTTATAATTACAATTCACACGTGAATAATTGAAATTTTTTAAAAATAGTGTTATTTTGTGGTGATTTTACAAAAATAGAAATATAGGAAAAAAATGTTACAGCAGTAGGAAAACCAGAGTTTGAAACTCCGGTTTTAGTGAATCTGAAGTTTCAAACTTCGGTTTGTACGCTTTTTCACTAACTGAGCATTAAAATTTGTCACGTGGCAAATCTGGAGTCTCAAACTCCAGATTTCCCACGTGGCAAATTCTGATGCACACACACACACACACACACACAAACACACACACACACACACACACATATATATATATATATATATATATATATATATATATATATATATATATATATATATATATATATATATATATATATATATATATATAAGGTTAAATTATATTATGAAAGATTGAAAGCCACCCGTGAGTTTTAAACCTCCAATAGTTCAACTTCTATTATAAATGGAATAAGTTAATATGCATTTGAACTAGTGGTACGAAAGAACTAGATGTCTGAGTTATTAGACCATCCAGAAAGAAACTATCTATAAATCTTCATCAGTTATTCGTGAATATCTTATATCTTATCTTATATCTTATATATCTAATCTATTAATATTAATAGGGGATATTGATGATGTCATAAATCAAGCCCCCCCCCCCCTAGTAAAAAAAAATCAAAAAAAATAAAATAAAATAAAAAATAGGAGAGGGCCTTTCCTGATGTAATAAAGGAATTATTTTTTGAATTATTTTTACTACCTTTTAAATAATAACAATACAATTTGTTAAATTAATCAAATACTGAAAAGTGAAAAACTACTGAATCACGCGTGCCTTCTTTCTCCAGATACACACGCTACTATTTCCGAATAAAAAAAAAAAAAAAAAACTACATAAAACAATCGGCGACTACAAGCACGCTTGCACGTTTCTAGAGTTTCTCCATCTTCTCTTCATCTGCTATTTCATCTTCATCTCTTTCTTTCTTAAAAAGGTCCATTCTCTTTGCCATCATCAGATTGATGTACAAAAACAAAATAAGAAAACATATATAGTAAACCTGCACCTTCACCTTCTCTTGAACTCTAAAATGCGACCTATAGCCGCCACCATCTCCGCCATCGCACCACCACCGCAGCTGCCATCTACAGTTTCCGTCACATTTAAAACACTCAAAAGAAACACTCACGGAATTTTCAAGATATAATTTCGCTGGAGATTCTAGCAACAAGGTATGCCCAAATTAGGATTTTCTTTATATTTAAAAAAATACTTTCAGTTTTGATTTATTAATTTCTTCTTTTACTAACAATTACTGGGTTTGTATTGTAGAGGGGGGGGGGGGGGGGTGGGGGGGGGGGTGGTTTAATACAATTCTCTTTAAATAACTTAAGTGTTATAACAGTTTAGTATTCAAGCATGCAATTTAAATAAGAGTCAAAGGTAAGTTTCAACGGTTATTCTTTATTGATATGAATCACAAAGAATCACAACTGTTTTTGACGGAATAACAGTTGGTTGAATACAGATTACACCTAATTTATAGCTATAGATGATATCTTAAGCTATTACACGTTTTGAACTCTATTTAAATAAACCCACACCACTTGTTGTTACAATAGTGAACACTTCTATTTATAGTAGTCCTTTTATCCGTGTAATTGATCCATTGTCCATTGGTACATAGAATGTCTGTACTTGTGGGGACAACTGCATCAGAGAGCGTGCTCTCTTCTTTCTTATTTGGTAGCTATTTGCAGGAACACCTCAATTCAGTTTGGCACCACTATTTGAATAAACAAATAGAATGTTGGATTCCCTGGCCGTTGACAATGTATTACACATGTCTGCACATGCGTTAAACTTCTGCATTCTCACGTGGTCTTGTAAGGTCACTTGTCAACCGCCGACACGTGTCCTTTTCTGTTCAACTTTGTCTTTAACTTCTGTTGAATAGTACATTTGATATAGACCACTCAGAAAACTACTATGCTTGTAATAAAGCATAGCTGTCTAAGTGTTGTATGCTGCTACCAGCTATGCTGGTTCTTCTTTACTTGTTCACTTGATCTTCATGATTTGCTGGGCACTCATCCTGCGCTAAATGAAGAATATTGTCTACCTTGCGCTGGTAGACCAGGCATCAAATGAGAACACTTGACACAACAACAAATGTTGTCTATATATAAATAAACCTATGCCGGCTGCACATAACACTCTAGTGTACATAATAATTGTTTTGTCATAAATAAATCCCTAATTATTTTGGGGACTCAACAAAATCCCCATATTTGATGATGACAAACTAATGACATGTAAAGAAAACACCAAGCCAGCACTAAATGACCTAATGAAAATAAGCAGTGACTTTGTCCCTTTTACGTTTATTTTGGGATCTTTTGCTGAGTTATCTATATCTTATAATTTGATATGATTTTGAAGATAAAATCATTTCACAATCATTATACCAATATATACAATAATTACAGGTCAGTACAATGAGTATGAAATAGCAAAAGATATAAATTTGATAAAAGAAGGCTATCTATCTTTATCTTTCTCTTTTTCTCTTTCTTCTTCAGATAGCTCTTCTTCTTTTACTTTTAAGGCTTGCCAGGCTTCAGGAAACAGTTCAGGCAGATCTTCAGGCTTGAAGGGTTCAAATTTCTCTGGAATGATGATTAGATCTATTCTAAATGGCCCACCAGTAGATTTCTTCTTCTTCTTCTTCTCCTCTTGAGCTAGTACTTCATGTACTATTACTACTGGTGCATTACCATATTTAGCTGCTTTGTCAAATAGATCTTGTAACTCAAGAGTCAGTACATCCTTGAGATTACTTTTCCTTTTTTCAATAAAGTACTGCAGCATTTCCATCCATTCATCAAATCCATAAGTTCTTAAATCTCTATAATCTACCTTCTCATGAACATTGTTGTCCCTACTGATACTGAAGGTCCTTTTAGTCCCTTTGTGACACTTGATGATCTTACCAGGTGTAACATCCCGTTTTTCCCGTACATATTGAAAGGTACATACTTAATCATTTGTACGTTTGTAACTCGCTAGATTATGCGTAATTGTATAGATATATGTGTATATATATATATATATATATATATATATATACATATATATACTTGATAATGTGTGCGTATACAAGTTTATACATGGGCTTTGATAGCGTTAAGTCTTGTGAGGCTATTGTTGAAGGTTAGGCGAATGTAGGAAGCGGGATTTAGGTGTACGAATCAAATGAAATCAAAATGTGTTTTAGATTGTCAAACTGTTCAGGCTTAGGCTAATGCCGCGCCGCGGCGATCTGGGCCGCGACGCGACAAACAAAGGAAATCTGGATCAGAAGTTGAGGTAAGAAGGGTCTTTTTTCCTTTTATACGCCGCGCCGCGAGAATTGGGTCGCGCAGCGACATTTCTGCTGGACAGATTCCGGACTTAGCTCATTTTAAGAGATTTTAAGGGGCAAAATGGTAAATTTACATGTGGATCTGATGGGAGCATTAAATCTCCACCACATATCCATTTAATTCATTTTCCTTTTATCTTTTCTTTCTATTTTCTCTCCCAAAACACAAAACCAACTTAGTTTAATCTTGAGATTTGAAGGTGAAGATTTGTGAATCAAACCTAGGAGCAAGAATTAAAGTTGTTCTCCATGTTGTTAGCTACAAGAGGATAGTCTTGGTAAGTTCTAACTTTATTTTTTAAGTTTTAATTGGTTAATGGCTAGGGTTTTGGTTACTAGAGATTTGTATGACCCATTTGAGGGTAAAATGGGTGAATTTGGGTTGTGTTCTTGTAATGAAACCCTAATAGCCACAATCTAAGGTTTTGGCATTATGATTTGAGGTTGTAAGTGTCAAATGGTGTTGTTAGTCGCTAATGCACTTTAAGATTTATGAAAGAAGTGTTATTGTGTAAGTTTGACTTGATTGTGAGTCTAAGTAATATAAAATGGGTCAAAATGTACTAGTTGACCTAATTAGATGAAATGGGTATGGATTACCCTAAGTTTTGTGTTAATTGAAGTTAGTAGACTTTAATTCACTAGCCTTAGTGATTAAAGTCGAGTCTTGGCCATTTATGGGCGGTTGTGTGTAGTTGAGTCATTTAATGCAAATTGGGTCATTAAATGCTCAAGTGGGAGTATTGTGGTTAATCCCACTAGTTGTGAAATTGAATGTGCACTTAATGATTTAGGTACATTGCGTTGAAGCTCGGAAGTGCTAAATCATCATCCTTGTGACCAGGTGAGTGGAGTAATTATACGTATGTGTATATAGCGTATTTATTTGTGAATGTTATGGTATGAACCACCGAGTCGGTAGTGCCATAACATGTGTGGGTTAGGATGTGAACCACGAGCCGGTAGTATCGAGTGTGAACCACGAGCCGGTAGCACTATAAACTAAGATGTGAACCACAAGCCGGTAGCAACGAGTGTGAACCACGAGCCGGTAGCACTATAAACGAGTATGACTCAAACGCGTATGGTGTGAACCACGAGCCGGTAGCATCATAGCGTTATTGGTTAACCATATTGAGATTGTTGTTTTGTTTAGCATATAATATATATTGAGTTGAGTATATGCTAATGAAGTGGTGTGATAATGTACGACTTGTTAGTGTTACGGGTATGTTGACATGCTATTTGAGTTACAAGTTCGTATGAGGTATTTGGTATTGTGATTGCAAATGGATAGGTTATATATATGTATGTATAATTGTTACACTCACTAAGCATTACTTACCCTCTCGTTGTTTATCATTTTATAGGCTCCGGCTTGGACAAGGGTAAGGGCATACGGTTGGATTAGTTGTCTCCCGTTTATGTTGACAGGGGTGCTTTTGGCATAACTTTTGAAGTTTGGCCTAACGTTTTGGGTAGTTTAGCCCCAAACCATGCTCGAGTGTCGTTTGGATTATAAACTATCATTGTAGTGGGTCGAACTTGTATTAAACTTAGTTAATGGCCTTCGTGCCTTTGTAAACATTTAAATTGTTGTACGTTTAAATGGAATTTGAGGAATGGGTTGCATATTTATTTGGCGCGTAAATGTGTATTAAAAAAAAAATTATCGTATGGAATACGGGTTGGGTTGTTTCAAGTGGTATCAGAGCATGGTCTAAGGGATTTAGGCGACTTGAGATGGGTGCCTAGACTTGGGCTTTATTGTGTGAGCGCTTTATGCGGGACTTGTAGGACTTTGGGTCTAATCGGGAATTGTTAGTGCTTTGGTTTATGTGAATTAACCTTGTGCTAATTGTTTTGTGTTGTGTTTAGCAATCATCAAGCAAGACGGACGTTGTACTAACGAGGTGATGCGACGTGCTCGCGTAACAATGATTAGCTACCGTTGTTACGGGTGCAAATCGTGTCAAACGAGTAATGTACGACGATTGTTGAGCAAGATGGGGTAGTGTGGTACGCATATATATACTTACGAGTTATGCCTTTCGTTCATGGTTTAACCCTTTCCATTTTATAGAATGAAGACGAGAAACGGACAAGATAATGATATCGGTGGTACAAGCGAGGACCTCGATTTCACGGCCAAAGTTGAGGCCATCTTGAAGAACTACAAGGAGGATTTTCTTGTTAGCGTGAGAAAGGTTTTCAAGGAATCAGTTGACGAGCAAATAACCGATTTGATTAATGAACGAATGAAGGCCACTGTCGATAAGGCTCTTGAAGCTAGAAACATTTATCCTCGTGGTGAAGGAGGTGAAGGAAGACGGGACTTCCACTACAAAAATTTCAAGGATACTCAACCTCCGATGTTTAATGGGGTGAGGGATCCATTGAAAAGCACTTGTTGGTTTCCGATATCGAGGGGGCGTTCCGTACCACGGAGTGTCCTCCCGAGAAGAAGACGAGGTATGGGTCTAGCAAGTTACGTGAAGAAGGCAAGTTGTGGTGGGACGATAAAATCAATTTATATGGTGAAGAGCAATGCATGAGCTTGACATGGGAGGAGTTTAAGAAGGAATTCTTCCAAGAATATCGAACTTCTTCCGACCTTGATAGGATCCGGGACGAGTTGCATCATTTGCAACAAGGTTCAATGGACTTGGTTACTCTCAAGTTTACCTTTTTGGCAAAGACTCGTTTTTGCCCGGAATATGTTGGTGACGATCACAAGCTAATGAAAGATTTCTACCGTACCTTGAATGATGAGTTAAAGGATAAGATTAGTCGGAGAATGGCTAAGACCTTTGAAGAGCTATTCGAGTTGGCTCGGGATTTTGAGCCGGAGGTTCCAAGGAAGAGTGATTTCACTTTTTCAAAGAGAAAGTTTGAAGGTTCGAGTCATTCGAATTTTTCAAATAAAAAGAACAAGAAAGGCTCCGAGAGCGTTAATAGTGTGAAGAAGGGTACTTCCAGGGGTTTCGGACCCACGTGTTATAATTGTAACCAAAGAGGGCACATGGCCCGTGATTGCACCAAGACGTCGACCAAAGTCACTTGCTTTAATTGTGGTAAAGAGGGGCACAAGAGGCCGGAATGCCCTGATTTGAATAATGATCATACTAAGAAGTTAGAGAAGGCGGCGGGCACGGCTAGGGGTCGCAACTACTTGATGACCAATGACGAAGCCAAACAATCTAACGAAGTTGTCTCAGGTACTTTTATGGTTAACTCTAATCCGGCAAGGATTTTATTTGATAGCGGTGCAAATTTGTCGTTTGTATCTCCAAAATTTGTGCCTAAACTTGATAGACCGTTGGCTAAGTTAAGTCGTCTGGTAGAAGTCGAAATAGCGGACGGCAAGATGGTGCTAGTGGTTGATGTGTGTAAAAATTGTGATGTTGTTTTTGGTGCCGAAAACTTTAAAATTGATCTTATCCCTATGACCTTGGGCGACTTTGATATTGTTGTGGGCATGGATTGGCTCGATCATAATAGAGCCGTTATTGCATGCCATGAGAAGTTTATTCTTGTGAAGACCCCTAGTGGGGGAGAGTTAATTATTCACGGCGATAAGCGAAGAAGACTTATGCGATATGTTCTTTTGCACGGGCACGTCGTTTTCTTGTTAGTGGTGGCATGACTTTTCTTGCCCATGTTGTTGATACTCGTGATGAGCCACCACCCATTCGTGAAATTCTGGTGGTTAGTGAATTCGAAGACGTTTTTCCGGACGAGTTACCGGGTGTTCCGGCGGAAAGACAAGTTGAATTTCGCATTGAGTTGGTTCCGGGAGCTACTCCCATTGCTAAAACTCCTTATCGTTTGGCGCCGACGGAAATGCAAGAGTTGTTAAATCAAACCCAAGAGTTGCTTGAGAAGGATTTTATTCGACCGAGTGCTTTGCCATGGGGCGCTCCGGTTTTATTCGTTAAAAAGAAGGATGGTAGTATGCGGATGTGCATCGATTATCGGGAGTTGAATAAGGTGACGATCAAGAATCGTTATCCATTGCATCGGATTGATGATTTGTTTGATCAACTCGAAGGTGCGACGTATTTCTCAAAGATTGACCTACGGTCCGGCTATCACCAAATGCGGGTCCGTGAGGAAGATATTGAGAAAACGGCTTTTCGAAAGCGTTATGGGCATTTTGAGTTTGTAGTAATGCCTTTTGGTCTTACGAATGCACCGGCGGCATTCATGGATCTTATGAACCGAGTGTGCCAACCTATGTTGGACAAGTCGGTGATTGTGTTCATTGACGACATACTAGTCTACTCAAAGAGTATGAACGAACATGAACGTCATTTGCGGGAAGTACTGAAGACGTTACAAAGGGAGAAGTTGTATGCTAAATTCTCCAAATGTGAATTTTGACTAAAGGAGGTTCAATTCCTTGGCCATATTGTGAACAAAGATGGTATTCAAGTAGATCCGGGGAAGATAGAGACGGTTGATAATGCTAAAAACGAACATATATTTCATAGCATTATTCCTCAAGAAAGACAAACTTTTAGTTGCAATTGTTCTATTTACAAGTGAGATTCGTTTAAATAATAAAAGGTGAAGACAAAAGACAGATTCGACGAATTGAAGACGCAAACGACCAAAAAGCTCAAAAGTACAAAAGACAATCAAAGAGGTTCCAATTATTGATAAGAAACGTCTCGAAATTACAAGAGTACAAGATTCAAAACGCAAAGTACAAAATATAAAATTGTACGCAAGGACGTTCGAAAATCCGGAACCGGGACCAGAGTCAACTCTCAACGCTCGACACAACGGACTAAAAATTACAAGTTAACTATGTATATAAATATAATATAATATATAATTAATTATATTAATTATATATATATATTATATATATAAAATAAATCGTCGGCAAGAAAGACTCCAAACATGGGTGAGCTGTAAAAGTAAACTCCGCGACTCGCGGAGTTTGAAGGCAAAAATGCCGCGAGTCGCGGAGCCCCAAAAGTCGAAAATCCCTATAAAAGCAAACGAATTCTGATCGCAAAAATAACCAAAAATCATATATCATTCTCTCTATCTATATACGTAAAATATATATATATATATAATTTATATTTTAATTTTAATTTTAATTTTAATCCTAATAATAAGGGTATGTTAGCGAATATTGTAAGGGTGTAAGTCGAAATTCTGTCCGTGTAACGTTACGCTATTTTTAATCATTGTAAGTTATGTTCAACCTTTTTATATTAATGTCTCGTAGCTAAGTTATTATTATGCTTATTTAATCCGAAGTAATCATGATGTTGGGCTAATTACTAAAATTGGGTAATTGGGCTTTGTACCATAATTGGGGTTTGAACAAAAGAACGACACTTGTGGAAATTAGACTATGGGCTATTAATAGGTTTTATATTAACTAAACAATACCTTGTTAATTTAATATACAAACTTATAATTTGACGTATTTATATATAACCACATACGCTTGACTGGGTACGGTGGGCGGGATATCTATAAATACCAATAATTATTCATTTTACCGGATACGGAACTGGATTAATAGTTAATAAACTTGTTGAAACAGGGGTGAATTACATTCAAGGGTAATTGGTGTAATTGTTAACAAAGTAGTAAAACCTTGGTTTACACGCAGTCGATAACCTGGTGTATTAATTAAACAAAGTATTAAAACCTTGTTACAATTCGAATCCCCAATTAGTTGGAATATTTGACTTCGGGAATAAGAATAATTTGACGAAGGCTTTCGCTCTTTATATTTATGACTGATGGACTATTATGGACAAATCCGTATGGACATATTAAATAATCCAGGACAAAGGACAATTAACCCATGGGCATAAAACTAAAATCAACACGTCAAACATCATGATTACAGAATTTTAAATAAGCATAATTCTTTTATTTTATATTTAATTTTCTTTATTTTATATTTAATTGCACTTCTAATTATCGCATTTTTATTGTTATTGTATTTAATTGCACTTTTAATTATCGTACTTTTTAATTATCGCAAGTTTATTTTATCGCACTTTTATTATTCGAAATTTCATTATCGTTATTTACTTTATGCTTTAATTTAAGTCTTGTATTTATTTTCAATATTTTACATTAGGTTTTAACTGCAACTAAAGTTTTAAAATCGACAAACCGGTCATTAAACGGTAAAAACCCCCCTTTATAATAATAATATTACTTATATATATATATGTATTTCTATAAAAGTAAACTAATATAGCGTTAAGCTTTGTTTAAAAAGATTCCCTGTGGAACGAACCAGACTTACTAAAAACTACACTACTGTACGATTAGGTACACTGCCTATAAGTGTTGTAGCAAGGTTTAAGTATATCCGTTCTCTAAATAAATAAATATCTTGTGTAAAAATGTATCGTATTTAATAGTATTTCCTGTAAAAATTTAATAGTATTTTATACCCCTTAGCTTTGACATCAAGTATTTTTGGCGCCGCTGCCGGGGAGTCTCTTAAAAGCCGGAAGCGCAACGCTAATATAAAAAAAAAAAAAATTATGTATTTTTAAGATTTTGTTAAATATTTAAGTTTTATAAAGTTTCTTTATTTTTATATAAGTTTTATTTAAGTATTTTGTTTTTATTTAAAAACATATAAAAAAATATATATAAATCTAGTTTTAAGATTTTTATTTATAAAATTATAAAGTAATTCTATTTTTATTTAAGTTTTAAATATAAGTTTTTATTATACACATATTTTTTTTTAAACAGAAAAAAATTAAAAACAGAAAATAAAAAAAAAATAAATAAATAAATATAGAAAAACGCGTAAAATTTCAAACTGCTCTAGAGTTGAATTTTGGAACCCCGCGACTCGCGGGGTTTGCTGCATTGAATACCGCGACTCGCGGAGTAATCCTGACACGCTGACAGAAACCCTAAACTGAATTAATTACGGGGTAATTAATTATTATTATTATTATTTAACCCTAATTATTATTATTATTATAATTAGTTTTATTTTAACTTTTACTTTTTATTTAATTTGTTTTATTTAGTAAATTAGTTTAATTAAATTATAAAATTAATAGTTTTATAAAATAAATAATATAAAAATAATATTTTTATAAAAATTGTAATTTTTACAACTTTTTGTATATTTTTATATTTTGTCCCTTTTTAATTGTTTTAGCGTAATATTTGTATTTTTCGCTCATATTTAGTTTTAAACTTAGTTTTTGCCATAGTTATTTTTACTTCTAGATTTTTAGGCTTTGCCGTAGAATTCCTTAAGTGCTTTTTATTTAGACTAAGATTTAGGTGCTTTAGAATTTTGCGACGCCTTTTTAAGTTTTAGTTTCTTTTTAAGTTATTTACATTTGGGATATAGTTTTTCCTGTAAGCTTTAATATTTTTAGACACCTTTTACTATGTACCAATTATCATTCCAATTAGTAATCTCAATTTGCGATTATAATTTTAAGTTAGTTGTAGTAATAAGGTTAGGTTAGTCAAGTGTTTTTAAGTGTTATAAGTTCCTTTTATTTTTCCGTCACCTTTTATTTTTCAACCATTTTTCTTTTTCGACCTTTTTCGACGAACTCTTTTTCTTTCTTATTTCTCGCTATTCTAGTTTTAGGACATAGATTTTTATTCTACTTCTTATCTAAATTTTCTTAAAATTACGAAAATTTATTTTAAGTGGTTAAATTGATAGACATAAAAATTTTCTGGTTCGTAGTAATAGTTGGATTTGTACGTGGACCGGGTTATTGGAGCCAAACAGTCCTCAATTATATTGAGACCAAACGAATCCTGCCCCTCTGCTGCATCTTTTGGCTATTCGAAACGTGGGCAAAATCAGAAAAGTCTATTGATTGGATAACTTATTATAATTTTTCTTTCCTTTAAAATAAAAAAAAAACTAATAGGATATTCAGTGAATGCACCGAGCAAGACGTTCACCACCTTTTGTACGTTCACCACCTGTAACTAGATCAAGACATTTAGCAAATATTACTGCCGTTGATTTTTCTTTAGAATCGTCATCCAGTCGACCAAGTACTTCAGTTCAAATTTCCGATAATCCATTTTTTGAACCCGACCTCACAATTGAGAATCCGGAGAATATTCAGGAACGGTTTGTAGATCCTGAACCACTAAACTTTCCTCCGGAACCACCAATCATTCAAACAGAGATTGTTGAGGAACGAACTATTAAATCAGAATCCTCTAGTGATTCCGATTCAACAAATTCAATTATGGAGAATCTGGAACCTTTAAGTATGGAAGACCGAATGAGAGCTAAACGCACTGGCCAAGGTCACGCAATTACTCATCCAGACATTAATGCGCCAGATTATGAAATCAAAGGACAAATTCTACACATGGTGACTAATCAATGCCAATTTAGTGGTGCGCCGAAGGAAGATCCAAATGAACATCTACGTACCTTTAATAGGATCTGCACACTATTTAAAATCCGAGAAGTGGAGGATGAACAGATATATCTCATGTTATTTCCCTGGACTTTAAAGGGAGAAGCCAAAGATTGGTTGGAATCGTTACCTGAAGGGGCGATTGATACATGGGATGTTTTAGTTGACAAATTTCTTAAACAATTCTTTCCTGCATCTAAAGCCGTAAGACTTCAAGCAGAAATTGTTACGTTTACACAGAAACCGAATGAAACTCTATATGAGGCATGGACTAGATATGGAAAGTTATTAAGAGGATGTCCGCAACATGGTTTAGACACCTATCAAATAGTACAAATATTCTACCAAGGATGCGACATCACTACAAGAAAAGACATAGATATAGCAGCTGGTGGTTCTATTATGAAGAAAACCGAAACTGATGCTTACAAAATTATTGATAACACTGCTTCCCACTCACATGAGTGGCACCAAGAAAAAGATATCGTTAGATCATATAAAGCAGCTAGAGCCGATTCTAGCCATGACTTAGATTCCATTTCCGCAAAGATAGATGCTGTGGATAGACGAATGGAAAAGATGACTAAAGATATTCACTCAATACGAATTAGTTGTGAGCAGTGTGGAGGACCACATTTGACAAAAGATTGTCTCAGTATTGAATTAACAATGGAACAAAGAGAGAATATTTCATACATAAACCAAAGGCCTGGAAATAATTATCAGAATAATTATCAACCGCCAAGACCGATTTACAATCAAAACCAGAATTATAACCGAAATATTCCATACAACAACCAACAAGGTCCTAGCAATCAACAAGTATCCAATAATACTTACAATCAGCAAAGACCTAATTTTCAAAACAAACCACCACAACAAACCGATGATAAAAAGCCGAATTTAGAAGATATGATGACGAAGCTAGTTGAAACTCAAACGCAGTTTTTCACATCTCAAAAACAAACTAATGAACAAAATGCTCAAGCATTTAGAAATCAACAAGCTTCTATTCAAAATCTGGAACAAGAAGTAAGTAACCTAGCAAGGTTAATAGGTGAAAGAAAACCGGGAAGTCTACCTAGTGATACAAATGCTAACCCCCGGAATGAAACAGCTAAAGCTATTACCACAAGAAGTGGTACAACACTTAAACCACCGGAAATACCTGTAACTTTTGATGAAGCTATTCCTACTCCACAAGAACCACAACCTGATCAAGATAAGGAAAAAGAACCGGTAGTTAAAAAGGTTAATGGAGATAACACAGCTAAAGATAAACCTTATGTTAAACCATACCAACCACCACTTCCTTACCCGAGTAAAATGAAGAAAGAGAAACTTAAAGCCGAGCAATCCAAATTCTTGGATATGTTTAAACAGATAAATGTAAATCTTCCTTTCATTGATGTGATTTCAGGAATGCCTAGATATGCTAAATTCTTGAAAGATCTAATCTCAAATAGAAAGAAAATGGAAGAACTCTCGGCTGTTACTATGAATGCTAATTGTTCAGCAGTGCTGTTGAATAAGATACCAGAAAAACTATCTGATCCAGGAAGTTTCACAATTCCATGTTTTCTGGGTAGTCTTAGTTCAATAGAAGCATTGGCAGACTTAGGTGCTAGTATAAATCTAATGCCATATTCACTATACGCTAAACTAGACCTTGGAGAATTGAAACCAACAAGAATAAGCATACAACTAGCCGATAGATCAATAAAATATCCTAGAGGGATAATGGAGAACATGCTAGTTAAAGTTGGTACTTTAGTATTTCCAGTAGATTTTGTTGTTCTGGACATGGAAGAAGATTCTCAAGTTCCTCTCATATTAGGAAGACCATTCTTAAACACGGCTAAAGCAATGATAGACGTGTTCGGTAAGAAATTGACCCTAAGTATAGAGGATGAGAGTGTCACCTTTTCAGTTGATAGAGCAATGCAACAACCACAATCTGCAGATGATACATGTTATTATATTCAAACTATAGATGCACATGCAGAATTATTAGAAGAATTTCCAGAATTACAAGGAACAGGAGAATGTTCTTTAGGAGAAGGTAATGAACCAATTGATGAAGCTGAAATGTTAGCTACACTTATAGCTAATGGATATGAACCAACAACAGAAGAAATTCAAATGCTAAAAGAAGAAGACAGATATCGATATAAATCATCGATAGAAGAACCTCCGAAATTAGAGTTAAAGCTACTTCCAAACCATTTGGAATACGCTTATTTACATGGTGAATCTGAATTACCTGTAATAATATCGTCTTCTCTTACTGAAAATGAGAAATCACAACTCATTTCTGTGTTGAAAGCTCATAAACCAGCCATTGCATGGAAGATTCATGATATTAAAGGAATAATTCCTTCGTATTGCACACATAAAATCCTTATGGAAGAAGGTCATAAAACGTATGTGCAACGCCAACGAAGACTAAATCCTAATATGCAAGATGTAGTAAAGAAAGAGATTATTAAACTGCTAGATGCAGGTTTAATTTATCCAATTTTTGATAGTCCATGGGTAAGCCCAGTTCAATGCGTGCCTAAGAAGGGTGGCTTGACTGTCATTACAAATGAGAAAAATGAGCTTATTCCTACTAGGACTGTAACAGGAAGGCGTGTGTGTATTGATTATAGAAAATTAAATGACGCCACCAGAAAAGATCACTTTCCCTTACCTTTCATAGATCAAATGTTGGAAAGATTAGCCGAAAATAGTTACTATTGTTTTCTAGATGGATTTTCCGGATATTTTCAAATTCCAATAGCACCCGAAGATCAAGAGAAAACCACATTCATGTGCCCTTATGGTACTTTTGCTTACAAACGCATGCCATTTGGACTTTGTAACGCCCCTGCAACCTTTCAAAGGTGTATGATGGCGATTTTTCATGACATGATAGAAGAATGCATGGAAGTTTTCATGGATGACTTTTCAGTCTTCGGTGATACATTTGAATCATGTCTAGTTAATCTTGAACGAATGCTTATTAGATGCGAAAAATCAAATCTAGTACTTAATTAGGAGAAATGCCATTTCATGGTTAAAGAAGGCATCGTTCTTGGACATAAAATTTCAAAAGAAGGAATTGAAGTGGATAGAGCTAAAGTAGATGTAATTGCTAAACTTCCACATCCCACCAATGTTAGAGGAGTTAGGAGTTTTCTAGGGCATGCCGGTTTTTACCGACGTTTCATAAAAGATTTTTTCTAAAATTGCCACTCCTATGAATAAACTCCTAGAAAAAGATGCTCCATTCATCTTTTCAGATGAGTGTATCAAATCTTTTAATATTCTTAAAGAAAAACTAACTAATGCGCCGATCATGATAACACCAAATTGGAATCTACCATTTGAACTAATGTGCGATGCAAGTGATTTTGCAATGGGAGCCGTTTTAGGACAAAGGATTGAAAAACGATTTCAACCTATATATTATGCTAGTAAGACGTTACAAGGAGCACAAACAAACTATACAACTACTGAAAAAGAACTCCTTGCTATTGTCTTTGCTTTTGACAAATTTCGATCATATCTCGTTCTAGCAAAAACGGTGGTCTATACCGACCATTCTGCTCTTAGATACTTATTTTCAAAACAAGATGCTAAACCAAGATTAATCCGTTGGATCTTACTCTTACAAGAGTTTGATATTGAAATCCGAGATAAAAGAGGAGCAGAAAATCTCGCCGCTGATCATATTTCTCGTCTTGAAAATCCTGAGTTAGAAGTTCTAAATGAATCGGCCATACAAGACAACTTTCCTGATGAATATCTATTGAAGATAGATTATAATGAAATCCCATAGTTTGCAGACTATGCAAACTACTTAGTTTGTGGATTACTTGAGAAAGGATAATCGTACCAAAAACGAAAGAAATTCTTCAGTGATATAAAACACTATTTTTGGGAAGATCCACATCTATTTAAAAGTTGTCCCGATGGAATAATACGCCGATGTGTATTTAGAGATGAAGCTAGTAAAATATTAAACCATTGTCACACAGGACCAACAGGAGGGCATTATGGGCCTCAACTAACAGCAATAAAAGTTTATGATGCTGGATTCTATTGGCCTACAATTTACAAAGACGCACACCTTCTTTGCAAATCCTGTGATGCTTGTCAAAGGGCCGGAAAAATAAGTCAACGTGATGAAATGCCACAAAATGTCATTCAAGTATGTGAAGTATTTGACGTTTGGGGTATTGACTTTATGGGTCCATTTCCAAAATCTCATAATAATCTATATATACTCGTAGCCATTGATTATGTATCTAAATGGGCGGAAGCACAAGCTCTCCTAACTAACGATGCACGAGTTGTAGTCAACTTTTTAAAACGTCTTTTTGCAAGGTTTGGAACACCGAAAGCTTTAATAAGTGATCGGGGTACTCATTTCTTTAATAATCAACTTGAGAAAGTTCTTAAAAGACATGGAGTAACTCATAAAATCTCCACCGCATATCATCCACAAACAAGTGGACAAGTTGAAAATACCAACCGAGCTTTAAAACGTATTCTAGAGAAAACCGTAGGATCAAATCCAAAGGAATGGTCCATTAAATTGGAGGATGCACTCTGGGCTTTTAGAACAGCCTACAAAACTCCAATTGGAACCACACCTTTTAGACTTGTTTATGGAAAAGCATGTCATCTTCCAGTAGAAATTGAACACAAAGCATTTTGGGCTTTGAAGACATGTAATCTTGATTTACATGAAGCTGGACGTCTACGATTAAGTCAACTAAATGAATTAGAAGAATTAAGACATGATGCATACGAAAATTCGTTAATCTATAAAGAAAGAACGAAGAAATGGCATGATAAAAGAATCAGAAGTTCAAAAGAATTTAAAGAAGGAGACAGAGTTCTTCTTTTCAATTCACGATTCAAGCTATTTCCTGGAAAATTGAAATCAAGATGGTCTGGACCATTCATAGTCAAAAGAGTTTTCCCATACGGAACGATAGAATTAATAAATTCAAATGGGATTGAATTTAAAGTTAATGGTCACAGAGTTAAACATTACATACATGGTCCGATGGAAGTCGACAACGAAGTTAATCACAATTTCGACACCACAGCTAACTAAGTGTGGGGAGAATCAAGTCTTTAAAGGATAATATGTATTTCTGTTAGAGTTAGATTGTCTGTTTTCGTGTAGTTCTCGAAAATGGAACCCGAATGGTCTTTCCCTAGGAGACCCTAAAGAACTAGTCTTCTCCCCCCATTCTGAATTTTTATTTTTTTTAGGTTTTTACAAAATGAAGACTGCCTGTGAACTAAACCATGGTCTAATGCTACACGCTTTGGTCACTAAATGTAATAATGACATACTACCGAGTGAACTAGTATCAGTAATCAGAGAAAGAATGGACGGAGTTAGAAAAGAATCCAGATGCGAAGAAAATAAGTTACAATTTGGTAAAGGAAAATCAAAATCCGCAGCGAAAAGAAGAGCACGACACCTAGAAAGATGTCACAAATGCCGAAAATGGTCACATGGAGGTAAATGTTCAAATAATCAAACCTATTCAAATACCGAATTTGTTACTTTATGCAGAGACGGACCGTTCATATGTTTAGAAGAAAAGACACTGAATGCTCGAGGTTATTCCTATGTAGCTATGGAAAACCAATTAAACCGACTATCTTATGAATGGGATAGATCATATAACTAAGAAATCTATTTCACAAGTAAGTCTGTACAGTTTTTATTTTTATTTTATTTTATTTTTAACCTTTTGATAATAAACGCTAATTTGTTCGCTATAAAGTATTAAATTGGTATTGAATAAAATTAGGTTTGGCGACCGAAATTATTGATATCATACAAAAATTTATTACATCACTGCGAAATTTAATGTTTATTCTTAAGGTATAAATATCTTTAATCAATCAACCCAAAATATTTCAAAAATTCGTCATGAGTTAAATTAGGTTTTGGAACCGAAATTACTTTACCGAAAAGAGGGGCGCATATCTTTGATAATATTTGATTGATTAAAGTGGGATAAAAAGCCAAAAAGATTTTTAATTTTATTTTTACCATGTTTTTAAAATTAATATATAAATCTTAAATTAATATTATAAACTTTGTAAAAACAATATTTTTAAAATTGTTAATATTTGAACCATAATATAAGTTTGGTGTGAATTTATAATATGAATTTTTAAATTAAGTTTGGTGTGAATTTTTAAAATATGAATTTTTAATTTTATGCATTTTAAATTTTAAGTTTGGTGTGAATTTTTAATATTAATTTTGAATTTCATATTAAAGTTGTGTGAATTTAAAAACAAAAATTTACTTTATCTCATTAAGTTAAAAATATGATTTTTAAAATTCGTCGTAAGTTGAAAACTAGGTCTTTGAACCGAAATTGCTTTACCCGAGGGAGGGACGAGAACTTTTATTATCATTATTTTTAATCTTATTGAATTAAAGTATGCCAAAAACATTAAAAAAACCCCAAAAATCTTAGCTTTTAAAACAATCGCTACAAAAAGACAAATTTTAAAATTTTGTCGAAGGACGGACTAGGACATCGATCCGAAACGACCTCGTCCTAAATAATAAGGGAAACAAAAATTTAAAATTAAGTACTTAATTGTTTTATAAGTTAATGATTATAAAAAAAAAAAAAAAATATAGCAAACTCCGCGACTCGCGGAGTTTGAAGGGTCCAAACACCGCGAGTCGCGGGAGCACCGAAAATCAGAAAAAAAAATAAAGAGCTGAAACTAATCAGTTCACTCCCCACAACAGAAAACACAGCGAAAAAAATACTGCGAAATACTCCGAAAAAACACCCAAAAACACCCCCAAAATCACAATTTTTAACCGTTAATCACCAAATCTTTTACTAAAATCATGTTGAGAAGGATGCTATCTAGGAATTACTCAAGAAAAACGGTAAATTTCTACACCTAAACACCATTTAATCCGAAATTAGTGTTCTTGAGCCATTTTTTCCCCAATTTGATTTTGATGCTTTTTAGTGTAATTATGCTTAAATTGTTTATGTATTATGCTTGTATAACCTAGATTGATGCTATTTAACATGATTAGAAGCCTTAAACTTCAAATTTTGAATAATATAGGGTTTGTGTTCTTGAGCAAATTTGGGGCTTTTTGATATAAACAGGTTATGGCCGATTTTTGTCATGAATTGTTGCTAAATTAAGTAGTGTAACATGTCTAGGTAGTTAAATGATCCAAACTTTGAACCTAAACATGATTTTGAGAATTAAAGTGGACTTTTTCAAGTCTAAAATTCATGAACTTGATTTTTGAAAGATAATGCCATTTGAAACTTGTTTAATTGCTAGTAATGATTATTTTGACATGTTATTTGAGTTGAATGCTTATGAACTTGGCAAACATTTTCGTATATGCTATTTTGAAAAAGTGTAGATTTGATGAAAATATGAAAATGAGCTTAAGTTTGATATAAATTGATCATGTCATTGTAATTATTTTGATTGATGATTTTGCTGACACTAATGCATATTTGGATGCACAAAAAATTGTGTTTGATTTGTTTTGCAGACTGAAAGGGGTGAATCTTCATTCCAAGCTCGCAATGCTCCTGCTGAAAATGTGGAACAACAGGAGGTGGATAACTACTACAAGCAGGATATACCTCATCCAATCATGACCTTTTCTGATATGCACTTGGAAGAGTTACACCCGAACCTGAGATTTGACAGACTTTGGATAGATTATCCAAAATATCAAAGGGGTTTGCATACTCTTCATTCTAAGGTTGTTGAGGTACCGAGGGTCATAGAATGGGGACCCTTAGAAGCTGTAGAATTGGCCGGGCCAATTAGAGAATTACTTGTACAGAGGTATGGTAATTCTACTTTTAATGACTGGGTACGTTTATTCACCATGCGTAGACCTGTATATAAAGTATGGTGTGAAGAATTGTTGTGTAGTATAGAGTTGAATGATCGGGTAGCTAGTTTAACCGATCGTTCTTTTATTAGATTTTTGTTAGGCGGTTCGATGCGCCACATGTCTTTACTGGACATGGCTCAGGCTTTACGTATATATACGCCTGAGGAGTTAGCATCTGCCGATTGTAGAGGGTTGATACTAAACGGTAGAAAGATAGATGAAAATTTTGATACACACGGTGTGTGGAGTCAAATGACAAGCTATCACCGTTTCAAAGGGGGAAATTACTCTTATTTGGATATAGATAGAGCCGAATTAAGAGTAATTCATAGGTTTTTAGCTAATTCGATTACACAAAGGGGCAAGAACAAGGAAAAAGTAAATGAACAGGATTTGTTTTACCATATGTGTATTCGAGACCCACAAAGCGCTGTAAGTATACCGTATGTGTGGGTTATTATTTATCAGCTATGGTTCGGGGGATGCGACCGCATAGCATAATAGGAGGTGGTATTTTTATTACTTTGATTGGTGAATATCTCGGTGTGGATATAAGTCGGGGGGGATTATTAGTAGAAGAACCAGAACCCCGCGATACTATAGGTTTAAATGTATACCATGGTGCGAAAGTTTTGAAGAGGCGAAATAACGCCGCAGTACCATACCATGGTAGACATCCACAGGTTGAGAGAAACCAACAGCAAGGTAATGTAGGAGGGGGGAATGAGATGCAAGAAATGCAAAGGTTTATAGCTTCTCAGGAGTATGAAAATGCTAGACAGAGAGCATTTGAAGTTTGGCAAGTTCATCAGAACCAAATCATAGCTCATTGCCAACATATAGGTAGAAACTATATTCCTACACCGAAACACATCTTCCCTCCCTTGTCTATAGAGATGCAGCCACCATATCCTACGTATAACCCTGCCGAAGCATTTTATAGCACCTATGGTTATGCCTGGAACCCCTATTGGTATCAATATCATCCCTAGTCTACTTATTTTTTTTTTGTAATTTGTAATGATTGATACGTTTAATACTTTTGTTAATATTGTAATAGTTTTTATAATTGTCTAACTTTTATTCTTAGATTTTAATAATTTTTGAATGTGGGGTAATATACCAAACTTCAAAAATATGTATATATGTTTGCAGTTTATCTTATGTACACAACAGGGTAAAACAACGCATTTTCAAAGACTGGCATTAAGTTCAGCAAAAGCAACTAATTTTGACGACAAGATGCAAAATATATGTGAAATAACAACAAGACGGAATGAACAAATGATGTGCACCATTTATCATTCAGTAAACAAACGCCAATATATTTGGAAACTTTGGTAAAAATTTAATCATTTTCACACAAATCACCCTCAATAATTTAAATTGTTACTGATTTCTTGCAAATGAGGGCATTGCAAGATCTTAAGTGTGGGAAGGGGTTAAATTCTTTCGGATTTTAAAATTTTTACTTTATACACTTGGTTACCATTAAAAATACTAGTAAAGCAGTAGTTGTATTAGAATCTAGTGCTCTCTGATAATAAAGAACAGACCTAGTCTTATATACTGACTACCCAATTCTAGTAAAATTTTTCAAAATTTTCAATTAAATGAACTCAAAATCATGTTTATACATATTTATGAACGATAAAACTAGGTTTTAACACCGAAATTATTGTAACCTCGGAAAGGACATAAATTGAGAAACAAACCAAAATGTTAAAATTCATTTAAAAATGGAATAGAGGACGATAAAAAGGCAAAGAAAGAAACTAAGTGTGGGAAAATTCTCCAAGTTATTCAAAACATATATCACATATTTTTGTACAAATAACTGAAAATACTTTTGCTTTGGACTAAACTAAACTGTTTTACCCGATGAAAGAAAAGAAGAGATGGATCTACACGATGAATCAATTCCATCATTAAAAGGAAGTAAAGTCTTCCGAAAAAGACACGCGCTTCTTGATTTAGGTCATGAAGTTGTCGTCCAGACCAGCTGTAGGTTGACAAAAAATCCGGAAAAGTCATCACTAAAATTAGCAGGAAATCCACGGACCTCAGCATTAAACAGGGTCGCCAAGTGGTCAGATTTATCCTAACCATAAGAAGGATTTATCTCGTACAATGGGGGGCACCATGCAAATTAGCTGGATAAGACTAATGAATCAGATCCCCAGAAAGGATAATCTCCTTAAAGATTAAAAATCAGCTTTTAAAACTGATATTACTCAATCCTAGAGATTGACCTTAAAGATTGAGAATTACAAACTCATGGAATTCAATGATATCTAAACTCGAGCTTGAACGAGAAAATATTTTGATCAAAATTACAAACCGATTTGTTTTCTGAAAACCCTATTTTCAATGCGTTCATTACCATTGAACGTAAAATCCTAGGAATTCACCTGGAATTCATTAGGTCACCTGAACTAAATCGGGTGTCAACCGTAAGAACGGTGGTTGCATATTGGTCAAAGACAGGACCTTGTGCCATACCGAAAAATTATAAGGGTGAGCTTTACTATTGCTCCTACCAAGGATAGTAATTGCGTCCGACACGTTATAGACCATAATTAAAAGCATGTCAGGGGACATTGCCTTAACAGTTGCTTGTTCAACGCTTTCCTTTACAACCGGACGGTAGTTTACCGAAAGGTAATATACGGGACAAGTAAACTGGACGTGTTGCTTTCCAAATACAAGGTTAGCAAGTAGGTGACACAAAACCGCAAGTTTTGAGCTAAAATTTTCAAATCTGAAACCCACCAAACCCACAAAAATATTTTGCAAATACCGGTAAAGGGTTATTCCGGAAAACTTATCTAGGGTAAAAACTAGATTTAATTTTCAAAAGATCAAATGTTTTCATAAAGATCCAATTTCCTTAATGGATCTAAATTTTTATAGTCATGTGGGACTGTAAACCATATCGTTACTACCATTGTTTATACCGCCGTATAGAAAATCACTGATGTACAAAGTGTGAAGAATAAAGAAGTGATTCTAGTATTTCAAGACAATATTGCTTGAGGACAAGCAACGCTTAAGTGTGGGAATATTTGATAATGCTAAAAACGAACATATATTTCATAGCATTATTCCTCAAGAAAGACAAACTTTTAGTTGCAATTGTTCTATTTACAAGTGAGATTCGTTTAAATAATAAAAGGTGAAGACAAAAGATAGATTCGACGAATTGAAGACGCAAACGACCAAAAAGCTCAAAAGTACAAAAGACAATCAAAGAGGTTCCAATTATTGATAAGAAACGTCTCGAAATTACAAGAGTATAAGATTCAAAACGCAAAGTACAAAATATAAAATTGTACGCAAGGACGTTCGAAAATCCGGAACCGGGACCAGAGTCAACTCTCAACGCTCGACGCAACGGACTAAAAATTACAAGTTAACTACGTATATAAATATAATATAATATATAATTAATTAT
The DNA here is from genome assembly GCF_046630445.1 of Rutidosis leptorrhynchoides. Lineage (NCBI taxonomy): Eukaryota > Viridiplantae > Streptophyta > Magnoliopsida > Asterales > Asteraceae > Rutidosis > Rutidosis leptorrhynchoides. Next base: position 64,241,012 of record NC_092342.1, read on the forward strand.
ATTAATTATATATATATTATATATATAAAATAAATCGTCGGCAAGAAAGACTCCAAACATGGGTGAGCTGTAAAAGTAAACTCCGCGACTCGCGGAGTTTGAAGGCAAAAATGCCGCGAGTCGCGGAGCCCCAAAAGTCGAAAATCCCTATAAAAGCAAACGAATTCTGATCGCAAAAATAACCAAAAATCATATATCATTCTCTCTATCTATATACGTAAAATATATATATATATATAATTTATATTTTAATTTTAATTTTAATTTTAATCCTAATAATAAGGGTATGTTAGCGAATATTGTAAGGGTGCAAGTCGAAATTCTGTCCGTGTAACGTTACGCTATTTTTAATCATTGTAAGTTATGTTCAACCTTTTTATATTAATGTCTCGTAGCTAAGTTATTATTATGCTTATTTAATCCGAAGTAATCATGATGTTGGGCTAATTACTAAAATTGGGTAATTGGGCTTTGTACCATAATTGGGGTTTGAACAAAAGAACGACACTTGTGGAAATTAGACTATGGGCTATTAATGGGTTTTATATTAACTAAACAATACCTTGTTAATTTAATATACAAACTTATAATTTGACGTATTTATATATAACCACATACGCTTGACTGGGTACGGTGGGCGGGATATCTATAAATACCAATAATTATTCATTTTACCGGATACGGAACTAGATTAATAGTTAATAAACTTGTTGAAACAGGGGTGAATTACATTCAAGGGTAATTGGTGTAATTGTTAACAAAGTAGTAAAACCTTGGTTTACACGCAGTCGATAACCTGGTGTATTCATTAAACAAAGTATTAAAACCTTGTTACAATTCGAATCCCTAATTAGTTGGAATATTTGACTTCGGGAATAAGAATAATTTGACGAAGGCTTTCGCTCTTTATATTTATGACTAATGGACTATTATGGACAAATCCGTATGGACATATTAAATAATCCAGGATAAAGGACAATTAACCCATGGGCATAAAACTAAAATCAACACGTCAAACATCATGATTACGGAAGTTTAAATAAGCATAATTCTTTTATTTTATATTTAATTTTCTTTATTTTATATTTAATTGCACTTCTAATTATCGCATTTTTATTGTTATTGTATTTAATTGCACTTTTAATTATCGTACTTTTTAATTATCGCAAGTTTATTTTATCGCACTTTTATTATTCGAAATTTCATTATCGTTATTTACTTTATGCTTTAATTTAAGTCTTGTATTTATTTTCAATATTTTACATTAGGTTTTAACTGCAACTAAAGTTTTAAAATCGACAAACCGGTCATTAAACGGTAAAAACCCCCCTTTATAATAATAATATTACTTATATATATATGTATTTCTATAAAAGTAAACTAATATAGCGTTAAGCTTTGTTTAAAAAGATTCCCTGTGGAACGAACCGGACTTACTAAAAACTACACTACTGTACGATTAGGTACACTGCCTATAAGTGTTGTAGCAAGGTTTAAGTATATCCGTTCTCTAAATAAATAAATATCTTGTGTAAAAATGTATCGTATTTAATAGTATTTCCTGCAAAAATTTAATAGTATTTTATACCCTTTAGCTTTGACATCAACGGTGAAGAGTTGGAGACAACTGACTACGCCTACAGAAATCCGAAGTTTTCTCGGATTGGCCGGTTATTATCGTCGGTTTATCCAAGACTTTTCTAAGATCGCTTCTTCATTGACGAAATTGACGAGGAAGAACGCGTGGTTTGTTTGGGAGAACGAGCAAGAAATTGCTTTTCAATTGTTAAAGGATAAGTTATGTCAAGCTCCGGTGTTAGTTTTTCCAGAAGGGGTGGAAGACATGACGGTTTATTGTGATGCCTCATTAAATGGACTCGGGTGTGTTCTAATGCAAAGAGGTAAGGTCATCGCTTATGCCTCTCGACAATTAAAGGAACACGAGACGAGATATCCGACTCATGATCTTGAGTTGGCGGGGTTGTGCATGCGTTGAAAATTTGGCGCCAGTACTTGTATGGTGTCAAGAGTACGATTTATTCGGATCATAAGAGTTTGAAACATCTCTTTAATCAATGAGACTTGAATTATCGTCAACGTAGGTGGATGGATGTGGTGAAAGATTATGATTGTGAAATACTTTATCATCCGGGCAAGGCAAATGTGGTCGCGGATGCGTTAAGTCGAAAGAGTCATCACCCGTCGTTACGATTGGGATTGTTACGTATGATTATTACTAACGATCTTCTTGAAAAACTTGGTGTGATTCAAATAGAGGCATACGTTTACAACAAGCATGCGGAACGAATTGTGGGGCAATCAGAATTCATTACAATGGGTTCGCGTGGTTTGTTTTCTTTTCAAGGAAGAGTGTGGGTGCCTAATATGGGTGATTATCGACAAGTGCTACTTGATGAAGCACATAAGTCAAAGTATTCCATTCACCCGGGCGCGACGAAAATGTATCTTGATTTAAGGAAAGATTATTGGTGGCCGGGCATGAAACGTGATGTTGTGAAGTATGTTGAGCAATGCGTCACGTGTTTGCAAGTTAAAGCCGAGCACCAAAAGCAGTATGGTAAGTTACAACCGTTAGAAATCCCGAAATGAAAATGGGAGCACATTACCATGGATTTCATCACAAAATTACCTAAAACGGCGAGAACCCAGTTTGATTCGATTTGGGTTATAGTTGATCGACTGATGAAGAGTACGTAGTTTCTTCCCATTAAGGAAGCGATATCGTCAGAGACCTTGGCTAAGTTGTTTATCAAGGAAGTCATCTCTCGATACGGTGTTCCTATATCGATTGTTTCGGATCGAGATGCTCGTTTTACATCTCGATTTTGGGAAAAGTTTCATGAGTATATGGGTACACAATTGAAATTGAGCACGGCGTATCATCCTCAAACGGACGGTCAAACTGAACGTACGAATCAAACGTTGGAGGATATGTTACGGGCATGTATTATCGATTTTGGTGGTAGTTGGGACGATCACTTACTTTTGGTGGAATTCTCGTACAATAATAGTTATCATACTAGTATTGGGATGCCACCTTATGAGATGTTTTATGTGAAATGTCCCGTTTATATTGATTATAAACGTTCCATATTAATTGATTTCGTTGCGAGGTTTTGACCTCTATATGAGACGTTTTTCAAAGACTGCATTCATTTTTAAAACAACCATAACCTTTATTTTATCAATAAAGGTTTCAAAAGCATTACGTAGATTATCAAATAATGATAATCTAAAATATACTGTTTACACATGACCATTACATAATGGTTTACAATAGAAATATATTACATCGACATATGTTTCTTGAATGCAGTTTTTACATAATATCATACAAACATGGACTCCAAATCTTGTCCTTATTTTAGTATGCATTAGCAGAAGCTCTTAATATTCACCTGAGAATAAACATGCTTTAAACGTCAACAAAAATGTTGGTGAGTTATAGGTTTAACCTATATATATCAAATCGTAACAATAGACCACAAGATTTCATATTTCAATATACATCCCATACATAGAGATAAAAATCATTCATATGGTGAACACCTGGTAACCGACATTAACAAGATGCATATATAAGAATATCCCATCATTCCGTGACACCCTTCGGATATGATATAAATTTCGAAGTACTAAAGCATCCGGTACTTTGGATGGGGTTTGTTAGGCCCAATAGATCTATCTTTAGGATTCGCGTCAATTAGGGTGTCTGTTCCCTAATTCTTAGATTACCAGACTTAATAAAAAGGGGCATATTCTATATCGATAATTCAACCATAGAATGTAGTTTCACGTACTTGTGTCTATTTTGTAAATCATTTATAAAACCTGCATGTATTCTCATCCCAAAAATATTAGATTTAAAAAGTAGGACTATAACTCACTTTCACAGATTTTTACTTCGTCGGGAAGTAAGACTTGGCCACTGGTCGATTCACGAACCTATAACATATATGTACATATATATCAAAGTATATTCAAAATATATTTACAACACTTTTAATACATTTTGATGTTTTAAGTTTATTAAGTCAGCTGTCCTCGTTAGTAACCTACAACTAGTTGTCCAACGTTAGATGTACAGAAAAAAATTGATATATATTATCTTGAATCAATCCACGACCCAGTGTATACACGTCTCAGGGTAGATCACAACTCAAAGTATATATATTTTTAGAATCAACCTCAACCCTGTATAGCTAACTCCCACATTACTGCATATAGAGTGTCTATGGTTGTTCCAAATAATATATACACATGGGTCGATATGATATGTCAAAACATTTGCATACGTGTCTATGGTATCCCAAGATTACATAATATATTAGAATATATGTATAATACAATATAAGTTAGCTAGGATATGATTAATATAGATTTGTTATCAATTTTCACGTTGCTACAACAAGAAAAATTATCCAATCTTGTTTTACCCATAACTTCTTCATTTTAAATCCGTTTTGAGTGAATCAAATTGCTATGGTTTCATATTGAACTCTATTTTATGAATCTAAACAGAAAAATTATAGGTTTATAGTTGGAAATATAAGTTACAAGTCATTTTTGTAAAGGTAGTCATTTCAGTCGAAAGAACGACGTCTAGATGACCATTTTAGAAAACATACTTCCACTTTGAGTTTAACCATGATTTTTGGATATAGTTTCATGTTCATAAGAAAAATCATTTTCCCAGAAGAACAACTTTTAAATCAAAGTTTATCATAGTTTTTAATTAACTAACCCAAAACAGCCCGCGGTGTTACTACAACGGCGTATGTCCGGTTTTACAGTGTTCTTCGTGTTTTCAGGTTTTAAATCATTAAGTTAGCATATCATATAGATATAGAACATGTGTTTAGTTAATTTTAAAAGTCAAGTTAGAAGGATTAACTTTTGTTTGCGAACAAGTTTAGAATTAACTAAACTATGTTCTAGTGATTAAAAGTTTAAACCTTCGAATAAGATAGCTTTATATGTATAAATCGAATGATGTTATGAACATCATTACTACCTCAAGTTTTCTGGATAAAGCTACTGGAAATGAAAAAAATGGATCTAGCTTCAAAGGATCCTTGGATGGCTTGAAAGTTCTTGAAGCAGAATCATGACACGAAAACAAGTTCAAGTAAGATTTCCACTCGAAATAAGATTGTTATAGTTATAGAAATTGAATCAAAGTTTGAATATGAGTATTAACTTGTATTAGAAAGATATATTACTGTAAATAATAAAGATTTCTTGAGGTTGGATGATTACTCTACAAGATTGGAAGTAAGCTAGCAAACTTGGAAGTATTCTTGATTTTATGAAACTAGAACTTGTAGAATTTATGAAGAACACTTAGAACTTGAAGATGGAACTTGAGAGAGATCACTTAGATGAAGAAAATTGAAGAATGAAAGTGTTTGTAGGTGTTTTTGGTCGTTGGTATATGGATTAGATATAAAGGATGTGTAATTTTGTTTTCATGTAAATAAGTCATGAATGATTACTCATATTTTTGTAATTTTATGAGATATTTCATGCTAGCTGCCAAATGATGGTTCCCACATGTGTTAGGTGACTCACATGGGCTACTAAGAGCTAATCATTGGAGTATATATACCAATAGTACATACATCTAAAAGCTGTGTATTGTACGAGTACGAATACGGGTGCATACGAATAGAATTGTTGATGAAACTGAATGAGGATGTAATTGGAAGCATTTTTGTTAAGTAGAAGTATTTTGATAAGTGTTTTGAAGTCTTTCAAAAGTGTATGAATACATATTAAAACAATACATGTATATACATTTTAACTGAATCGTTAAGTCATCGTTAGTCGTTACATGTAACTGTTGATTTGAAACCTTTAAGTTAACGATCATGTTAAATGTTGTTAACCCAATATTTATTATATTTAATGAGATGTCATATTATTACATTATCATGATATTATGATATATTAATATATCTTAGTATGATATATACATTAAAATATCGTTACAACGATAATCGTTACATATAAATCTCGTTTCGTAATTCTTGAGTTAGTAGTCTTGTTTTTACATATGTAGTTCATTGTTAACACACTTAATGATATATTTAAATATCATTTTATCATGTTAAATATAGTGTATCCATATCTTAATATGATACATATGTATTTAGTAGACGTTATCATAACGATAATTGTTATATATATATATATATATATATATATATATATATATATATATATATATATATATATATATATATATATATATATATATATATATATATATATATATCATTTCGAGTTTCTTAACTTAGTATTCTCATTTCTTATGTATATCACACATTGTTAATATACTTAGTGAGATACTTAATCATCATAATCTCATGTCAACCATATATATATGTCTATATATACCACAACATGTAGTTTTTAAATTTTTGTAACGTTCGTGAATCGCCGGTCAACTTGGGTGATCAATTGTCTATATGAAACTTATTTCATTTAATCAAGTCTTAACAAGTTTGATTGCTTAACATGTTGGAAACATTTAATCAAGTAAATATCAATTTCATTTAATATATAAAAACATGGAAAAGTTCGGGTCACTATAGTACCTACCCGTTAAATAAACTTCGTCCCGAAATTTTAAGCTGTTGAAAGTGTTGACGAATCTTCTGGAAATAGATTCGGGTATTTCTTCTTCATCTGATCTTCACACTCCCAGGTGAACTCGGGTCCTCTACGAGCATTCCATCGAACCTTAATAATCGGTATCTTGTTTTGTTTAAGTCTCTTAACCTCACAATCCATTATTTCGACGGGTTCTTCAATGAATTGAAGTTTTTCATTGATTTGGATTTCGTCCAACGGAATAGTGAGATCTTCTTTAGCAAAACATTTCTTCAAATTCGAGATGTGGAAAATGTTATGTACATTCGCAAGTTATTGAGGTAACTCAAGTCGGTAAGCTACTGGTCCGACACGATCAATAATCTTGAATGGTCCAATATACCTTGGATTTAATTTCCCCCGTTTACCAAATCGAACAACACCTTTCCAAGGTGCAACCTTAAGCATGACCATTTCTCCAATTTCAAATTCTATGTCTTTTCTTTTAATGTCGGCATAGCTCTTTTCTCGACTTTGGGCGGTTTTCAACCGTTGTTGAATTTGGATGATCTTCTCGGTAGTTTCTTGTGTTATCTACGGACCCGTAATCTGTCTATCCCCCACTTCACTCCAACAAATCGGAGACCTGCACTTTCTACCACAAAGTGCTTCAAACAGCGCCATCTCAATGCTTGAATGATAGCTGTTGTTGTAGGAAAATTCTGCTAACGGTAGATGTCGATCCCAACTGTTTCTGAAATCAATAACACATGCTCGTAGCATGTCTTCAAGCGTTTGTATCGTCCTTTCGCTCTGCCCATCAGTTTGTGGATGATAGGCAGTACTCATGTCTAGACGAGTTTCTAATGCTTGCTGTAATGTCTGCCAGAATCTTGAAATAAATCTGCCATCCCTATCAGAGATAATAGAGATTGGTATTCCATGTCTGGAGACGACTTCCTTCAAATACAGTCGTGCTAACTTCTCCATCTTGTCATCTTCTCTTATTGGCAGAAAGTGTGCTGAGTTGGTGAGACGATCAACTATTACTCAAATAGTATCATAACCACTTGCAGTCCTTGGCAATTTAGTAATGAAATCCATGGTAATGTTTTTCCATTTCCATTCCGGGATTTCAGGTTGTTGTAGTAGACCTGATGGTTTCTGATGTTCAGCTTTGACCTTAGAACACGTCAAACATTCTCCTACATATTTAGCAATATTGGCTTTCATACCTGACCACCAAAAATGTTTCTTAAGATCCTTGTACATCTTTCCCGTTCCAGGATGTATTGAGTATCTGGTTTTATGAGCTTCTCTAAGTACCATTTCTCTCATATCTCCAAATTTTGGTACCCAAATTCTTTCAGCCCTATACCGGGTTCTGTCTTTCCGAATATTAAGATGCTTCTCCGATCCTTTGGGTATTTCATCCTTTAAATTTCCCTATTTTAAAACTCCTTGTTGCGCCTCCTATATTTAAGTAGTAAGGTTAGTATGAATCATTATATTCATAGATTTTACTCGAATGGGTTCTCTGTCCTTTCTGCTCAAGGCGTCGGCTACCACATTTGCCTTCCCTGGGTGGTAACGAATCTCAAAGTTGTAATCATTCAACAATTCAATCCACCTATGCTGCCTCATATTCAGTTGTTTCTGATTAAATATGTGTTGAAGACTTTTGTGGTCGGTATATATAATACTTTTGACCCCATATAAGTAGTGCCTCCAAGTCTTTAATGTAAAAACAACCGCGCCTAATTCCAAATCATGCGTCGTATAATTTTGCTCGTGAATCTTCAATTGTCTAGACGCATAATCAATCACCTTCGTCCATTGCATTAATACACAACCGAGACCTTGCTTTGATGCGTCACAATAAATCACAAAATCATCATTCCCTTCAGACAATGACAATATAGGTGCAGTAGTTAGCTTTTTCTTCAATAATTGAAACGCCTTCTCTTGTTCATCTTTCCATTCAAATTTCTTCCCTTTATGCGTTAATGCAGTCAAGGGTTTTGCTATTTTGGAGAAATCTTGGATGAATCTTCTGTATTAACCAGCCAATCCTAAAAATTGACGTATATGCTTCGAAGTTTTTGGGGTTTCTCACTTTTCAACGGTTTCGATCTTTTCCGGGTCTACCTGGATGCCTTCTTTGTTCACTATGTGACCGAGGAATTGAACTTCTTCCAACCAAAATGCACACTTTGAAAACTTAGCGTACAGTTTTTCTTTCCTTAACAACTCTAGCACTTTTCTTAAATGTTCATCGTGCTCTTGATCATTCTTCGAGTAAATAAGTATGTCATCGATGAAAACAATGACAAACTTGTCAAGATATAGCCCACACACTCGGTTCATGAGGTCCATGAACATAGCTGATGCGTTAGTCAATCCAAAAGGCATAACCATAAACTCGTAATGACCATAACGCGTCCTAAAAGCAGTTTTTGGAATATCATCCTCCTTTACTCGCATTTGATGATATCCAGAATGTAAATCGATCTTCGAATAAATCGACGAGCCTTGTAGTTGATCAAATAAGTCGTCAATTCTCGGCAGTGGATAACGGTTATTGATGGTAAGTTTGTTCAACTCTCTGTAGTCAATACACAACCTAAATGTACCATCCTTCTTCTTGACAAACAAAACAGGAGCTCCCCATGGTGATGTGCTTGGTCGAATGAAACCACGCTCTAATAGTTCTTGCAGTTGGCTTTGCAGTTCTTTCATCTCGCTGGGTGCGTGTCTATAAGGAGCACGAGCTATTGGTGTAGCTCCTGGTACAAAATCTATTTGAAATTCAACAGATCGATGTGGAGGTAGTCCCGGTAATTCTTTCGAAAATACATCGGGAAATTCTTTTGCGACGGGAACATCATTGATGCTCTTTTCTTCAGTTTGTACTTTCTCGACGTGTGCTAGAACAGCATAGCAACCTTTTCTTATTAGTTTTTATGCCTTCAAATTACTAATAAGATGTAGCTTCGTGTTGCCCTTTTCTCCGTACACCATTAAGGGTTCTCCTTCTTCTCGTACAATGCGAATTGCATTTTTATAACATACAATCTCTGCTTTCACCTTCTTCAGCCAGTCCATGCCAACTATTACATCAAAACTCCCTAACTCTACGGGTATCAAATCAATCTTAAATATTTCGCTACCCAGTTTAATTTCTCGATTCCGGCATATATAATCTGCTGAAATTAATTTACCGTTTGCTAATTCGAGTAAAAATTTACTATCCAACGGCGTCAATGGATAACTTAATTTAGCACAAAAATCTCTACTCATATAGCTTCTATCCGCACCCGAATCAAATAAAACGTAAGCAGATTTATTGTCAATAAGAAACGTACCCGTAACAAGCTCCGGGTCTTCCTGTGCCTCTGCCGCATTAATATTGAAAACTCTTCCACGGCCTTGTCCATTCGTGTTCTCCTGGTTCGGGCAATTTCTAATAATGTGGCCCGGTTTTCCACATTTATAACTACTACATTGGCATAACTTGCTCTGACACTACTTGCTCCGCCATTACTCGTTCCGACACCATTTGTTCCTTTCGTTCTATTAACCCCTGGTCCGTAGACCTCACACTTCACCGCGCTATGACCATTTCTTTTACACTTGTTGCAAAATTTGGTGCAGAACCCCGAGTGATAATTTTCACACCTTTGGCATAGCTGCTTCTGATTGTTGTTGTTGTTGCGGTTGTTATTGTTATTGGGATGATTGTTGTAGTTGCTGTTGTTGTTGTTGTTGTTGTTGTTGGGCCGTTTGTTGTAGTTGCGATTGTTGGGATAGTTGTTGCGATTATTATTGTAATTGTTGTTGTTGTTGTTGTATTGGTGATTCTTATCACCATTTTCCTCCCACTTTCTTTTGACTTGCTTCACATTGGCCTCTTCAGCCGCCTGTTCTTTAATTCTTTCCTCAATCTGGTTCACTAGTTTGTGAGCCATTCTACATGCCTGTTGTATGGAGGCGGGCTCGTGTGAACTTATATATTCTTGGATTCTTTCCGGTAATCCTTTCACAAACGCGTCGATCTTCTCTTCCTCATCTTCGAACGCTCTCGGACACAATAGGCACAATTCTGTGAATCGTCTTTCGTACGTGGTAATATCAAATCCTTGGGTTCGTAACCCTCTAAGTTCTGTCTTGAGCTTATTGACCTCGGTTCTGGGACGGTACTTCTCGTTCATCAAGTGCTTGAATGCTGATGACGGTAGTGCGTAAGTATCATCTTGTCCCACTTGCTCTAGATAGGTATTCCACCATGTTAACGCAGTACCTGTGAAGGTATGCGTAGCGTACTTCACTTTATCCTCTTCAGTACACTTACTTATGGCAAACACCGATTCGACCTTCTCGGTCCAGCGTTTCAATCCGATCGGTCCTTCGGTTCCATCAAATTCCAAAGGTTTGCAGGCAGTGAATTCTTTGTAGGTGCATCCTACACGATTTCTTGCGCCGTTAGCTGCATTGCTAGATTCGGAGTTATTGTTGGTATGTAGCGCAGCCTGTACTGCGGCTATGTTTGAAGCAAGAAAGGCACGAAATTCCTCTTCGCTCATATTCAAGGTGTGTCGAGTAGTCGGTGCCATTTTCTTCAAAATAGTCAAATGAAACGAGTTAATCATATAGAATATCAAGAGTAGTCAATAGTATTTCGTAGCATAATATGAACTTATTTATAAAAGCTCTTTCTTCATATTAGCGTTTTATACTCTTTAATTCGGGTAGTACCTACCCGTTAAGTTCATACTTAGTAGCTAACATACCATTTCAACTACTACAATTTTATATGAAAAACTAATCACAAAAAAAAAAAAATATTATATTCAAACCTTTATACAATAACTTGCAAACTTACAATACCGCTTTTTTTTACATATAGCATGAAATATAGCACATAAAACTTTGATACAAAGTAGTTGCGAAGATAATTCTAGTTAATAAATAAGGCGTTCTGCAAAGGCAATAAAGACACGTAATTCATACGTCCAGAAACAAGTCATGCATTCTGGTTTTACTAATACCACTTCCCATCCTTGGTTTTGTGAAACATAACCATTGTGACCGATAGTAACACAATGTGTTGTAACGTCGTCAAAAGGATGAAGGTTACGTAATGACCAACAGTCTCGTAATAACCTAAAAACCTCATTTCTTACCCCAATTACCGACTCCGTCACTTGTGAGAACGTTTTGTTTAATAGTTATAGCCCGATGTTCTTGTTCTCACTTTGGTGAGAAGCGAACATTACTAACCCGTAAGCATAACATGCTTCTTTATGTTGCATGTTAGCCGCTTTTTCTAAATCACGAAGTCCTATATTCGGATATATTGAGTCAAAATAATTTCTTAACCCGTTGCGTAAAATAGCATTTGGGTTCCCCGCAATATATGCGTTAAAGTAAACACATCGTAACTTATGGATTTCCCAATGTGATATCCCCCATCTTTTGAACGAAAGACTTTTACAAATTAAGGCATTCTTGGAACGTTCTTCGAATGTCTTACAAACTGATCTCGCCTTAAATAGTTGTGCCGAGGAATTCTGACCGACTCTAGACAAGATTTCATCAATCATGTCTCCAGGTAGGTCTCTTATGATATTGGGTTGTCTATCCATTTTATGTTTTTATACTGTAAAATAGACAAGAGTTAGATTCATAAAAAAATACTTATTAATACAAGCAATTTTTACATATATCATAAAGCATAAGCACACTATATTACATATATTACACCACACTAATACAACTATCTTATTCCGACTCGCTCGTTTCTTCTTCTTCAGTTTTGGTTCGTTTTACCAAGTTTCTAGGGATATATGATGTTCCCCTAATACGAGCCGTCATTTTCCACATTGGTTTAGAAAAACCTGGTGGTTTAGAGGTTCCCGGGTTATTGTCACAACTTAAGAAATACGGGTGTTGACGATACATATAAAGTTCATCGTGTTTGGAATCAAATTTCTCTATTTTTATGCCCTTTCCCTTATTGTTCTCTTTTGCCTTATTAAATTGTGTTGGGATAATTTCTATAACATCATCGGAATCCTTGTCGGGATTCGATTCATCGGAGAATTAGTAATCCTCCCAATACTTTGCTTCCTTGGCGGAAACACCATTGACCATAATTAACTTTGGTCGGTTGGTTGAGGATTTTCTTCTACTTAACCGTTTTATTATTTCCCCCACTGGTTCTATTTCTTCTTCCGCGTCCGATTCTTCTTCCGGTTCCGACTCTTCTTCCGGTTCCTCTTCGGGAACTTGTGAATCAGTCCACGAATCATTCCAATTTATATTTGACTCTTCATTATTATTAGGTGAGTCAATGGAACTTATTCTAGAGGTAGACATCTATCACATAATATCAAACACGTTAAGAGATTAATATATCACATAATATTCACATGTTAAAAATATATAGTTTCCAACAAAAATGTTAAGCAATCATTTTTAAAGAAAACACGGTCGAAGTCCAGACTCACTAATGCATCCTAACAAACTCGATAAGACATATTAATGCAAATTTTCTGGTTCTCTAAGACCAACTCTCAGATACCAACTGAAATGTCCCGTTCATATTGATTATAAACGTTCCATATTAATTGATTTCATTGCGAGGTTTTGACCTCTATATGAGACGTTTTTCAAAGACTGCATTCATTTTTAAAACAACCATAACCTTTATTTTATCAATAAAGGTTTCAAAAGCATTACGTAGATTATCAAATAATGATAATCTAAAATATACTGTTTACGCACGACCATTACATAATGGTTTACAATAGAAATATATTACATCGACATATGTTTCTTGAATGCAGTTTTTACATAATATCATACAAACATGGACTCCAAATCTTTTCCTTATTTTAGTATGCAACAGCGAAAGCTCTTAATATTCACCTGAGAATAAACATGCTTTAAACATCAACAAAAATGTTGGTGAGTTATAGATTTAACCTATATATATTAAATCGTAACAATAGACCACAAGATTTCATATTTCAATATACATCCCATACATAGAGATAAAAATCATTTATATGGTGAACACCTGGTAACCGATATTAACAAGATGCATATATAAGAATATCCCCATCATTCCGGGACACCCTTCGGATATGATATAAATTTCGAAGTACTAAAGCATCCGGTACTTTGGATGGGGTTTGTTAGGCCCAATAGATCTATCTTTAGGAATCGCGTCAATTAGGGTGTCTGTTCCCTAATTCTTAGATTACCAGACTTAATAAAAAGGGGCATATTCGATTTCGATAATTCAACCATAGAATGTAGTTTCATGTACTTGTGTCTATTTTCTAAATCATTTATAAAACCTGCATGTATTCTCATCCCAAAAATATTAGATTTTAAAAGTGGGACTATAACTCACTTTCACATATTTTTACTTCGTCGGGAAGTAAGACTTGGCCACTGGTCGATTCACGGACATATAAAAAATATGTACATATATATCAAAGTATATTCAAAATATATTTACAATACTTTTAATACATTTTGATGTTTTAAGTTTATTAAGTCAGCTATCCTCATTAGTAACCTACAACTAGTTGTCTAACATTAGATGTACAGAAAAAATTGATATATATTATCTTGAATCAATCCACGACCCAGTGTATACACGTCTCAGGCTAGATCACAACTCAAAGTATATATATATTTGGAATCAACCTCAACCCTGTATAGCTAACTCCCACATTACTGCATATAGAGTGTCTATGGTTGTTCCAAATAATATATACACATGGGTCGATATGATATGTCAAAACATTTGCATACGTGTCTATGGTATCCCAAGATTACATAATATATTAGAATACATGTATAATACAATATAAGTTAGCTAGGATATGATTAATATAGATTTGTTATCAATTTTCACGTTGCTACAACAAGAAAAATTATCCAATCTTGTTTTACCCATAACTTCTTCATTTTAAATCCATTTTGAGTGAATCAAATTGCTATGGTTTCATATTGAACTCTATTTTATGAATCTAAACAGAAAAAGTATATGTTTATAGTCAGAAATATAAGTTACAAGTCATTTTTGTAAAGGTAGTCATTTCAGTCGAAAGAACGACGTCTAGATGACCATTTTAGAAAACATACTTCCACTTTGAATTTAACCATGATTTTTGGATATAGTTTCATGTTCATAAGAAAAATTATTTTTCCAGAAGAACAACTTTTAAATCCAAGTTTATCATAGTTTTTAATTAACTAACCCAAAACAGCCCGCGGTGTTACTACGACGGCGTATGTCCGGTTTTACAGTGTTCTTCGTGTTTCCAGGTTTTAAATCATTAAGTTAGCATATCATATAGATATAGAACATGTGTTTAGTTGATTTTAAAAGTCAAGTTAGAAGGATTAACTTTTGTTTGCGAACAAGTTTAGAATTAACTAAACTATGTTCTAGTGATTACAAGTTTAAACCTTCGAATAAGATAGCTTTATATGTATGAATCGAATGATGTTATGAACATCATTACTACCTCAAGTTTTCTGGATAAAGCTACTGGAAATGAGAAAAATGGATCTAGCTTCAAAGGATCCTTGGATGGCTTGAAAGTTCTTGAAGCTGAATCATGACACGAAAACAAGTTCAAGTAAGATTTTTACTCAAAATAAGATTGTTATAGTTATAGAAATTGAATCAAAGTTTGAATATGAGTATCACCTTGTATTAGAAAGATATCTTACTATAAATAATAAAGATTTCTTGAGGTTGGATGATCACTCTACAAGATTGGAAGTAAGCTAGCAAACTTGGAAGTATTCTTGATTTTATGAAACTAGAACTTGTAGAATTTATGAAGAACACTTAGAACTTGAAGATGGAACTTGAGAGAGATCACTTAGATGAAGAAAATTGTAGAATGAAAGTGTTTGTAGGTGTTTTTGGTCGTTGGTATATGGATTAGATATAAAGGATGTGTAATTTTGTTTTCATGTAAATAAGTCATGAATGATTACTCATATTTTTGTAATTTTATGAGATATTTCATACTAGTTGCCAAATGATGGTTCCCACATGCGTTAGGTGACTCACATGGGCTGCTAAGAGCTGATAATTGGAGTGTATATACCAATAGTACATACATCTAAAAGCTGTGTATTGTACGAGTACGAATACGGGTGCATACGAATAGAATTGTTGATGAAACTGAACGAGGATGTAATTGGAAGAATTTTTGTTAAGTAGAAGTATTTTGATAAGTGTTTTGAAGTCTTTCAAAAGTGTATGAATACATATTAAAATACTACATGTATATACATTTTAACTGAGTCGTTAAGTCATCGTTAGTCGTTACATGTAAATGTTGATTTGAAACCTTTAAGTTAACGATCATGTTAAATGTTGTTAACCCAATGTTTATTATATCTAATGAGATATTATATTATTACATTATCATGATATTATGATATATTAATATTACTTAGTATGATATATACATTAAAATATCGTTACAACGATAATCGTTACATATAAGTCTCGTTTCGTAATTCTTGAGTTAGTAGTCTTGTTTTTACATATGTAGTTCATTGTTAACACACTTAATGATATATTTAAATATCATTTTATCATGTTAAATATAGTGTATCCATATCTTAATATGATACATATGTATTTAGTAGACGTTATCATAACGATAATTGTTATATATATATATCATTTCGCGTTTCTTAACTTAGTATTCTCATTTCTTATGTATATCACACATTGTTAATATACTTAGTGAGATACTTACTCATCATAATCTCATGTCAACCATATATATATGTCTATATATACCACAACATGTAGTTTTTACAAATTTGTAACGTTCGTGAATCGCCGGTCAACTTGGGTGATCAATTGTCTATATGAAACTTATTTCATTTAATCAAGTCTTAACAAGTTTGATTGCTTAACATGTTGGAAACATTTAATCATGTAAATATCAATTTCATTTAATATATAAAAACATGGAAAAGTTCGGGTCACTACATTATGGGCGTAGGTGTCGAACCCCGATTTGTTGGGGTGAAGTAGGACAAAAGGAAATCGGGAGTACCGATTTGGTTTTAGAGACGAATAGTAAGATTGATATGATTCGAGAGCATTTGAAGAAGGCTCAAGATAGGCAAAAGTCGTATGCCGACAAGCGTAGACGAACGATCGAATTTCAAGAAGGTGACATGGTGATGCTTAAGGTTCGCCATGGAAAGGTATTATTCGATTTCGAAAACGAGGGAAGTTAGCTCCTCGGTTTATTGGAGCATTTAAAGTTGTAGCTCGTGTTGGTGAAGTCGCTTATCGTTTGGAATTACCCGAAGAGCTTGCGGGGATACATAATACATTTCATGTTTTCCATCTCCGTAAGTGTCTTGTGGATGATTCATCTTGGGTGCCATTAGACGAGATTGAACTAAATAATAAGTTAGAGTATATTGAGGAACCGATTGCCATACTTGATGAGAAGGTCAAAAGGTTGAGACATAAAGAGGTTAGGACTTTTAAAGTTCAATGGCGTCGTAGTAAGGGTTCCGAGTTTACTTGGGAGCCCGAAGAGTTTGTGCTGGTTTATCTTCCCTCTTATCATGCGGCTTGGATCGCGAGGACGCGCTCCGATTCAAGTGGGGGAGATTTGTAACATCCCGTTGTTCCCGCACATATTGAAAGGTACATACTTAATCATTTGTACGTTTGTAACTCGCTAGATTATGCGTAATTGTATAGATATATGTGTAGATATATATATATATATATATATATATATATATATATATATATATATATATATATATATATATATATATATATATATATACTTGATAATGTGTGCGCATACAAGTTTATACATGGGCTTTGATAGCGTTAAGTCTTGTGAGGCTATTGTTGAAGGTTAGGCGAATGTAGGAAGCGGGATTTAGGTGTACGAATCAAATGAAATCAAAATGTGTTTTAGATTGTCAAACTGTTCAGGCTTAGGCTAATGCCGCGCCGCGGCGATCTGGGCCGCGACGCGACAAACAAAGGAAATCTGGATCAGAAGTTGAGTTAAGAAGGGTCTTTTTTTTCCTTTTATACGCCGCGCCGCGAGAATTGGGTCGCGCCGCGACATTTCTGCTGGACAGATTCCGGACTTAGCTCATTTTAAGAGATTTTAAGGGGCAAAAAGGTAAATTGACATGTGGATCTGATGGGAGCATTAAATCTCCACCACATATCCATTTAATTCATTTTCCTTTTATCTTTTCTTTCCATTTTCTCTCCCAAAACACAAAACCAACTTAGTTTAATCTTGAGATTTGAAGGTGAAGATTTGTGAATCAAACCAAGGATCAAGAATTAAAGTTGTTCTCCTTGTTGTTAGCTACAAGATGATAGTCTTGGTAAGTTCTAACTTTATGTTTTAAGTTTTAATTGGTTAATGGCTAGGGTTTTGGTTACTAGAGATTTGTATGACCCATTTGAGGGTAAAATGGGTGAATTTGGGTTGTGTTCTTGTAATGAAACCCTAATAGCCACAATCTAGGGTTTTGGCATTATGATTTGAGGTTGTAAGTGTCAAATGGTGTTGTTAGTCGCTAATGCACTTTAAGATTTATGAAAGAAGTGTTAATGTGTAAGTTTGACTTGATTGCGAGTCTAAGTAATATAAAATGGGTCAAAATATACTAGTTGACCTAATTAGATGAAATGGGTATGGATTACCCTAAGTTTTGTGTTAATTGAAGTTAGTAGACTTTAATTCACTAGCCTTAGTGATTAAAGTCGAGTCTTGGCCATTTATGGGCGGTTGTGTGTAGTTGAGTCATTTAATGCAAATTGGGTCATTAAATGCTCAAGTGGGAGTATTATGGTTAATCCCACTAGTTGTGAAATTGAATGTGCACTTAATAATTTAGGTACATTGCGTTGAAGCTCGGAAGTGCTAAATCATCATCCTTGTGATAAGGTGAGTGGAGTAATTATACGTATGTGTATATAGCGTATTTATTTGTGAATGTTATGGTATGAACCACCGAGCCGACTGTAGTGACCCGAACTTTTCCATGTTTATATATATATTAAATGAAATTGTTATTTACATGATTAAGTGTTTCCAACATGTTAAGCAATCAAACTTATTAAGACTTGATTAATTGAAATATGTTTCATATAGACAATTGACCACCCAAGTTGACCGGTGATTCACGAACGTTAAAACTTGTAAAAACTATACGATGACATATATATGGTTATATATATAGTTAACATGATTTTATTATAAGTATATGTATCTCATTAGGTATTTTAACAATGAGTTATATACATAAAAATGAGACTATTAATTTAAGAAACTCGAAAACGATATATATAACGATTATCGTTATAACAACGTCTTACTAGGTACATATGAATCATATTAAGATATTGATACACTTGGTTAATTATGTTAAATGATAAGTAAATATATTATTAAGTGTATTAACAATGAAATACATATGTAAAAATAAGACTACTAACTTAATGATTTCGAAACGAGACATATATGTAACGATTATCGTTGTAACGACATTTAACTGTATATATATCATACTAAGATATATTATATATCATAATATCATGATAATATAACAATTTAACATCTCATTTGTTATAATAAACAATGGGTTAACAACATTCAACAAGATCGTTAACCTAAAGGTTTCAAAACAACATTTACATGTAACGACTAACGATGACTTAACGACTCAGTTAAAATGTATATACATGTAGTGTTTTAATATGTATTCATACACTTTTGAAAGACTTCAAGACACTTATCAAAATACTTCTACTTAACAAAAATGCTTACAATTACATCCTCGTTCAGTTTCATCAACAATCCTACTCGTATGCACCCGTATTCGTACTCGTACAATACACAGCTTTTAGATGTATGTACTATTGGTATATACACTCCAATGATCAGCTATTAGCAGCCCATGTGAGTCACCTAACACATGTGGGAACCATCATTTGGCAACTAGCATGAAATATCTCATAAAATTACAAAAATATGAGTAATCATTCATGACTTATTTACATGAAAACAAAATTACATATCCTTTATATCTAATCCATACACCAACGACCAAAAACACTTACAAATACTTTCATTCTTCAATTTTCTTCATCTAATTGATCTCTCTCAATTTCTATCTTCAAGTTCTAAGTGTTCTTCATAAATTCCAAAAGTTCTAGTTTCATAAAATCAAGAATACTTCTAAGATTGCAAGTTTACTTCCAAGTTTTCTAAATCCATTCCAAGTAATCATCCAAGATCAAGAAACCTTTGTTACTTACAGTAGGTTATCTTTCTAATACAAGGTAATAATCATATTCAAACTTTAATTCAATTTCTATAACTATAACAATCTTATTTCGAGTGGAAATCTTACTTGAAATTGTTTTCGTGTCATGATTCTGCTTCAAGAACTTTCAAGCCATCCAAGGATCCTTTGAAGCTAGATCTATTTTTATAATTTCTAGTAGGTTTATCCAAGGAACTTGAGGTAGTAATGATGTTCATAACATCATTCGATTCATACATATAAAGCTATCTTATTCGAAGGTTTAAACTTGTAATCACTAGAACATAGTTTAGTTAATTCTAAACTTGTTCGCAAATAAAAGTTAATCCTTCTAACTTGACTTTTAAAATCAACTAAACACATGTTCTATATCTATATGATATGCTAAATTAATGATTTAAAACCTAGAAACACGAAAAACACCGTAAAACCGGATTTACGCCGTCGTAGTAACACCGCGGGCTGTTTTGGGTTAGTTAATTAAAAACTATGATAAACTTTGATTTAAAAGTTGTTATTCTGGTAAAATGATTTTTATTATGAACATGAAACTATATCCAAAAATTATGGTTAAACTCAAAGTGGAAGTATGTTTTCTAAAATGGTCATCTAGACGTCGTTCTTTCGACTGAAATGACTACCTTTACAAAAATGACTTGTAACTTATTTTTCCGACTATAAACCTATACTTTTTCTATTTAGATTCATAAAATAGAGTTCAATATAAAACCATAGCAATTTAATTTACTCAAAACGGATTTAAAATGAAGAAGTTATGGGTAAAACAAGATTGGATAATTTTTCTCATTTTAGCTACGTGAAAATTGGTAACAAATCTATTCCAACCATAACTTAATCAACTTGTATTGTATATTATGTAATCTTGAGATACCATAGACACGTATACAATGTTTCGACCTATCATGTCGACACATCTATATATATTTCGGAACAACCATAGACACTCTATATGTGAATGTTGGAGTTAGCTATACAGGGTTGAGGTTGATTCCAAAATATATATAGTTTGAGTTGTGATCAATACTGAGATACGTATACACTGGGTCGTGGATTGATTCAAGATAATATTTATCGATTTATTTCTGTACATCTAACTGTGGACAACTAGTTGTACGTTACTAACGAGGACAGCTGACTTAATAAACTTAAAACATCAAAATATATTAAAAGTGTTGTAAATATATTTTGAACATACTTTGATATATATGTATATATTGTTATAGGTTCGTGAATCAACCAGTGGCCAAGTCTTACTTCCCGACGAAGTAAAAATCTGTGAAAGTGAGTTATAGTCCCACTTTTAAAATCTAATATTTTTGGGATGAGAATACATGCAGGTTTTATAAATGATTTACAAAATAGACACAAGTACGTGAAACTACATTCTATGGTTGAATTATCGAAATCGAATATGCCCCTTTTTATTAAGTCTGGTAATCTAAGAATTAGGGAACAGACACCCTAATTGACGCGAATCCTAAAGATAGATCTATTGGGCCTAACAAACCCCATCCAAAGTACCGGATGCTTTAGTACTTCGAAATTTATATCATATCCGAAGGGTGTCCCGGAATAATGGGGATATTCTTATATATGCATCTTGTTAAAGTCGGTTACCAGGTGTTCACCATATGAATGATTTTTATCTCTATGTATGGGATGTGTATTGAAATATGAAATCTTGTGGTCTATTGTTACGATTTGATATATATAGGTTAAACCTATAACTCACCAACATTTTTGTTGACGTTTAAAGCATGTTTATTCTCAGGTGAATACTAAGAGCTTCCGCTGTTGCATACTAAAATAAGGACAAGATTTGGAGTCCATGTTTGTATGATGTTGTGTAAAAATTGCATTCAAGAAACTGATTTCGATGTAACATATTTGTATTGTAAACCATTATGTAATGGTCGTGTGTAAACAGGATATTTTAGATTATCATTATTTGATAATCTAGGTAAAGCTTTTTAAACCTTTATTTATGAAATAAAGATTATGGTTTGTTTTAAAAATGAATGCAGTCTTTGAAAAAAGTCTCATATAGAGGTCAAAACCTCGCAACGAAATCAATTAATATGGAACGTTTTTAATCAATAAGAACGGGACATTTCACCGGTAGTGCCATAACATGTGTGGGTTAGGATGTGAACCACGAGCCGGTAGCATCGAGTGTGAACCACGAGCCGGTAGCACTATAAACTAAGATGTGAACCATGAGCCGGTAGCATCGAGTGTGAACCACGAGCCGGTAGCACTATAAACGAGTATGACTCAAACGCGTATGGTGTGAACCACGAGCCGGTAGCACCATAGCGTTATTGGTTAACCATATTGAGATTGTTGTTTTGTTTAGCATATAATATATATTGAGTTGAGTATATGCTAATGAAATGGTGTGATAATGTACGACTTGTTAGTGTTACGGGTATGTTGACATGCTATTTGAGTTACAAGTTCGTATGAGGTATTTGGTATTGTGATTGCAAATGGATAGGTTATATATATATATGTATAATTGTTGCACTCACTAAGCATTGCTTACCCTCTCGTTGTTTATCATTTTATAGGTTTCGGCTTGGACAAGGGTAAGGGCATACGGTTGGATTAGTTGTCTCCCGTTTATGTTGACAGGGGGTGCTTTTGGCATAACTTTTGAAGTTTGGCCTAACGTTTTGGGTAGTTTAGCCCAAACCATGCTCGAGTGTAGTTTGGATTATAAACTATCATTGTAGTGGGTCGAACTTGTATTAAACTTAATTAATGGCCTTCGTGCCTTTGTAAACATTTAAATTGTTGTACGTTTAAATGGAATTTGTGGAATGGGTTGCATATTTATTTGGCGCGTAAATGTGTATTAAAAAAAATTATCGTATAGAATACGGGTTGGGTTGTTTCACCAGGATTAGACCTTCTGGTCATCACATCAACATATCTGCTTCTGAAGGAATTATCAGATAATTCTCTTGTTCGTTCTGTCTCCAGTGGGGTTTCTACAGGTACCTTTTCAGCAGCTTCAATCTTGTCCAGAGCATTGTCTTGAGCTTTAACTATGGCTTTTGCTAATTTGATTGATTCAGCTTCTTGGGACCTATCAGCAGCCAGTTTAGCTTCTTGTTCCTGAAGCCTTAACCTTTTAGTAAGTTCAACATCATCCCTCCATTGTTGTTTAAGTTGAACACTTGTGATGTAATCATTTACAGCAATGTTCAGGGATCGTGCTGCTACAATCAACTGCCTGCCCTCATCAGTAACCATGAGGTTGCAGTATTGTTACAAATCTATTCCCAGCTGCACAGCTTCATAAAATAGTGCATTTACCCTATCATTGTGGAGTCTCCGGCTACTATTCCTTAAGTATATGCCAATGTCAATGTTGCAATCCATAGCATTGATATAGAATTGTTGATCAAGAGGATGGTACATCATTCTTATTTGGCATATTCTTTCAGTTCTCCTTGCTGCCTGAATACTTAGCAATTCATCTACAGAAATTTCGAGCCTATAAGCCTCCCTTTCATCTGGATTCATCTGTCCAGGGTCAGGCTTCTTTTGTGCAGCTGGTTCATCTTTCCAAGTAGTATGTTTATCATTTTTCTTTGAGGAAGATGGAGGATATGAATATGGTAGTTCTGTTATGCCTGAAGGACCCACTGATTCATAAGGATGAAGCTCACCTAGTGTCCTATCAAATTCAGCTCGAATGACTGCTAGTAGTGGTGATAGCACAAACATTGAGTTGCCACTACCACAGACAGTAAAATTAGCCACATCAGAATCATCATCAGTATTAACTCGCATCTCATCCTCCTTTGCTGGGTCTTCAACTCTTCTGTCACCTAGCAGCACACTTCTTGCTGGGTCATCTGTCACATCAATCCTTTCCGTGTCTTCACTACCAGCAGACTGATTAGTATCAGCTGGTATAACTGCCATAGTATCTTCATCAGCTGCCTCAAATAAGGGCTCTTTCCTTAGGGGCTAGTTGTCCTTAGGGGCAGATTTTACCCTTTGTTTAACAATAGGCTTGGGTTCAGCTGATGGTTCTTGTGTGGATACTGGTTCTTGTGTAGGCAGTAGGGAGTTATGGTAAGTTGCTACCCCTTAGTAGCAGACAGATTTGTCTCTACTGGTTTCTCATCATCATCATCAAGATGAACAACCTCTACTGGCTTTGGTTGTGTAGCTGCCTGAGTGGGAACTGCCGGTTGAGAGGATTGGCTAGACTTCATCATTCCAGCCAGCCATTGTAGAAATACATTTGCTCTCTCTCCCCCTGACCTATCGGAATCCATGTACTTTTTAATTCCTTCAGGGGTCAAATTCCTTATTCTTTCAGCTCGCTCAGCATACATTCTAGCCTTCTTCTTGTCATACTTCACCATAAACTTAGAATTTCTTTTGCGTTCAGCTTTCTTGTGTTGATTAATGATGAGTATCCGGTTATGAATTTCAAGAAGTTTACCATAGAGACCTCTTCTACGCTCAATTCTCTGTTTCTTCTTTTCAACATAGTCCTCAAACCTGGCATTGAAGGCATCTGCTGCTTCTTCTGATGTCTCTCCAATTTTCGTTTAAGTTTCTTTTCAATGGATTGAGAGACAGCAAAAGATTCAACCAGAGCCAGTTCAGATACAGTATCACTTGGGTTACTGCCAGAACTAATATCATCCACAGATGTGGCAGGAATGCTGGGTTGAGATTCACCAGCACCCTTAGCACCTACTTCAGGTATGAGCATTGCTAGGCTTAGGGCCAGTTCTTTCTTGGACATTACCATCACCATCACCATCTCTCATCTGCTGCTTTGGAGCCTTTTCATGCTCATGCTCCCCCTCAGATTTTTTTCTTTTCTTTTGTGTTTTAGATTTCCTCTTCCCCTTTTTGTCATCAGCAGGGGCAGAAATGGAGCTTGGGGGAACACTGACATCAAGATCACTATCAGAATCAGGCATGGAAAATGCAAAGTTGTTCCATTCAGCATCAGCAGGAGATAGGTTAGCACCAGGGTCAACACCATACTGTCGAAGACAAAGGTTGGACGTTCTTACTTCGTTTCTAGCAACACCCATGGCAATAAGATTAACATCACCTCGAACATCAGCTTGTAAATTTGCCATTCCATGCATTGTCTCAACTAGTTGAACATAAGTATAAATAGGAATCATGTTGGCCAACTGATGTTCATAGGACTCAACTCTCTCTTCCACCACCCTATTCTCTTCATTCAAGAATCAAACCCTTGATTTTTTCAAGATCCAATTATACTCGAAGTCTGGTGATATGATCAGTATATTCATTGTGAGAGATGATTCACTGCTTGAGCTGTTCTTCTTCTTCATAATGTTGTCTGATTACATCGATTACTAGGTCAGTAAAGGCATTAGTTTGACGCAGCTGGGCCTCAATAGCTGATGTAACAACCCTCACTTTTTGACTTCTAAATTACTGAATTAACCCTAGGGTTATATGTCTGACTATATGTATTAAGGGATGTTATATACAATTAAATATTGACCGAATAGAAATTTTTAGTCAACAATGTACGCTTCAATAAATAATATATTATTAATTTATATAATTTGACATAATTTAACTAAGTATATAAACTTTGTATCACTTTTATTATTTAGTTAATGTATTATATATTTAACTATATAATAAATCCAATTATATATAAATATAATAATATTTACAAACTTACTAAAACTATAGTTTAATAATTAAAATCATAATTATTATTAAAAATACAAAATACCGAATTATTTATTATTTTTATGCAAAATTTGTATTTATTAATTAAATAAAACAAAAATAAAAAAAATAAAAATAAAATATTATTGACAAATATTCTTGGAAAAACATTAAATAAATTTGTTTATTTACATAAAAAAAATCCTTAAAATAAATAAAAAATAAATAAATTACTTTTTAATTAAAAATTTTAATGGAAAAACTACTTTTATTATTTTATTTTGTGCATTATCCCATGAACTAACATTTAATACTTTTTAATTTTAAAATCCCATTAAGAATTAAATATTTCTTTTTCTTTTAATTATTTTATTCTTTTTACCTAATTTTTTCAAGTATAAATACCCCTCATTTCTCATTCAAACTCACACCAAAATTTCTCTCATTCTCTCTTTGAAGAATTACTACTAGTAAGTATTCTTTTCTTACTTTTTATTTTTTTTACTTTTCATTTTTTACTTTTTACTTTTTACTTTTTACTTCGGTTATTATTTTTACCGAAATATGTAAATAATGTTATAAATTATATGTAATTAAAAATAAAATAAATAACATGTATACACTATTACTATTACTAGCACCTATAACCTACTACTTATATTGTAACATAAAAACATTTTGGGATATGTATTAGAGATGTATAGATCTTCGAACTTTCTTGACGAATGGTTTCTATGAGATTCTAGGCAGAGGGTTTGGATTTCCGATTTAAAGGGCCCTATGGCTCAAGCCCCTAGATCTAAATTAGCCATTCGAAGGGAAAGGGGTGATTGGAAGCTTATCTAATATGACAAGTATCCTAAAATGGAAAACACTGATAAAAGTAGAAACTCTCTAGTCATATAAACTTAGTAAAATAAGAAACTTTCTAAAAATAGAAACTTTATAAAAATAGTAACTTACTAGGAATAGAAACTTAGTAAAACAAACTATACTTAAACACATACTTAAACTTAAACATGGGCAAAACACTTAACTACTCTTAAATGTCAATAGGTTGACTTTCCTGCTCACTCGTTCAACTCTTTATTCCGAGAAATAACACTCTCTCTACTTACTAAGGTGAATTCATAGCCCCTCTTTAATTGCTAGTAAAACTTGGGGTGAGACACATGCTGTTTTTACTTTTTACTCTTTAGACACAAGTACCAAACTGTTAAACTATGCTATACCTAGCTATGTCCGACTAAGTTCCTACAGTGATATTTTTAATTGCTTCGGCATGCTTAATTATTGGGGGTAGGCCTATCGGGAGTAACGTCCCCGATACATTTGACCAAGTCATTGTATTACTTAATAATGAAATTAAACCGACAAGGACAGACACAACTTGTCATGGGGCAAACTTGAACGTTTAGTCTAAATATCACGCATTGGCATAACTTTTTGATCCTGCGGGAGATCAACTTTACAAACTAAATCTTGTGGTCTAAAACAACGACAAACTTTTTGTTAAACCTATGAACTTCACTCAACCTTTTTGGTTGACACTTTAGCATGTTTTGTCTCAGGTACTGTTTGATTCAAGCTCTTATACTTACTGCTTATGTGATGCTACTTGGACATAGGATCAAGAGATATCGCATTTATTACTTCTGCATGTGAACGTTTACGATATTGTTATTCCTGTCATTGTAACGATATTTCATTTTCCACTGCGTACTCATTAAAGTTAAATTCATTATTTAGTATTGTTCTCGTTTATTATAATATGTTGGTATGTTTTGATATTAGTGATGTTCCTTCCAGAACCTATTGGGAGGACGTTACAGATTGGTATCAAAGCATAACCAGGCTGTTATAGAGAACCAGGATTGCATTTTTATGTGTGCCTTACTTGTTAGCTAGGGTGCCTTAGCAATCTAGGAAACTATAACCTTTCCTGCCTTAGAATTAAAGCACTTAGGATTGCTCCATAATCTTAACGATTATGCTTTAATATACTTGACTTAAAGATTCTAATCAAAATCTCTTTCCTAATATTAGGATGTCTAATTTTCATCAAGCGAACAAAATGAATCTTTTCGAGCCAACCGAAAAAGATACTGAAAGATCTTCCACTGAAAGACCAGTCCAAAGCCCACCTTATGGCTTTGGTGGTCCTCCATCACCAAATTATAGCCCAAATACTAATCTTGATTCACATGGGTCTCCTCAATACTATCCAACCCCAAGAAATAAAGACAAGAGGAAACGTCCTGAAGAAACTGGCCCGTCAAAGAAAAGATCCCGATCTCCTTCCTACGATGAAGTTGATGTCAAGTACGAGATCATGAATCTGCGAAGAACTACCGAAGGCCTAATTCGCCATATTGCAAGGATCGATGCTCAAATGAAGGAAAAAGACCTAGCGATCAAGAAGCTCATGAAGGAAAATACTGAGCTAAAGAAAGAGATTATATACATACATTTGTTTTATCCCATGACCGATGTGGGACTTTGGTTTGCACCCTTACAAGAAATGCCCGATGGGGGAAGCAATATCTCTCCTACCTAAGAGAAGATGTTGACTTTAGATTGAAGATGGAGGAAAACCGCGTGAATAATCAACTTTCTATGAGGGACCACAAGTACCATATAATCAACAATGATGTTTCCAATCTTTATGATAACATCGAGTATCTTTATGAGGAACAAAAGGAGAAGAACGACAAGTTTGACAAGTTTATGAAGGAGGTTGAGGACGAGAAGAAGAAATATGAAGACTACTTCAATCTTAATATTTCCTAGTTATTTTCTATCTATGCAAAGGCTAGGCCTTAAACTATTTCTATCCCCGAATCGTGTAATAAGAAGGCTTGTTTAAAGCCTTGTTCTTAATAAAATAAAGTGTTTCGTTTATATCATATTCATCTTTATTCCACTTATTTTTTTTTCAAACTTATGACCTATCAAGTTTATCAAACTTCTATATGTTATTGAAGATAACGGTTCGTCCACAAGCTCCTGCTACTACTTCAAACACTCACGTATCTTATGCCTTTATGCATCAGTTTGTGAACCGGAAAATATTATTGGGTTATCACAGTATACGAATTGAAATTCTTTAATCAATATCTGGTTACAAATCTTAACACGTCATACCACCATTATTACATAAATGGATGACACATCATATCTTATCATATATTATCATGTCTATAAACTTTGTCTACCACTTATCCTAAATTTCCTCCGTAAATTACGGAAATCTTTTTGCTATAAATACGTATTCAAGGAGACGAATATATCATTCGGTATTCAATACCCATTTCATATCAAACCCTATTCCAAACATAGAATATGAATTTCTCAAACTCTTCAAGCTCCCACGGCAGCGTAACCGGAACAAACGAACCAATCAGCCATCATCTATTCTGGATGAATTGGGGATGGGTTCATAGCCAACTCAATCAATGGAGACAAGAAGAAGGTGATCCCTTCCACCAACTGAATTCACCTCTTGGCAAAGAACCTGAAGCGCTTACCGGCGAACCAGTCCGAAACATCATTTTCTCTCTTCTTTTCAGGGTATCCCCTCACGAATGTATAATATCGAA
Source organism: Rutidosis leptorrhynchoides (assembly GCF_046630445.1). NCBI lineage: Eukaryota > Viridiplantae > Streptophyta > Magnoliopsida > Asterales > Asteraceae > Rutidosis > Rutidosis leptorrhynchoides. The sequence continues at coordinate 64,270,318 of NC_092342.1, forward strand.
GATTCTAGATCTTATTCACCCCCTTGTTCCAACCACCAATCATCCCGGAATAATAGAAGAAGTCAACGAGCTTTGCGCTCGTGTAGTGGCTCTGGAAAATCTGGTGCGAAACCTACGAACACCAGCAGCAGCACCAGCAGCATAACCAGCATCACCACCAGTACCATCAACATCACCACTAACAGCATCAGCTTCATCAACAACAACATTCGCATCCCCCGCCTCAACAACACACTCAGTACCTCAAACATCAACATGATACGCCCCATAGATACCAAGGAATATTAGCAATAAAGAGTTAAGATGTATTGACTCATTCTTCGTGAAGAATTATATATGTATACCTTATATATATATGATTTGGAACAATAATAAATCTTGTCGTACTAAGCAATTACGTGAGAATCTCAACTAGTATGTACTACTTGGTTAATTCATATCACTAATATGCTATGATGTACACCCTTCGCTAATGACTTAACAATTGTTAATCACTGCTTCAGCACAATAAACTCCATTTCATAATAAATCAAGTATAACGATGAATGTATTGATTCATAACTTCATTAGCGAAATATTTCGCAACAATTATGAAATCTCTAAGATTTTGGAGATTATTTACTCTCGTTCCAAACCGCAAATCAAATGAGTTTAATATATATTAACTCATTAAATCCATGATTATATCTGAAGAATACATATATGAACGTATATCTTCATAAAGATTGTAAAAACTGTTAATTGTGAAAATATTTTAACGGGTAGGTAATACCCGAGAAATATTTACATCTCACATAAATACACTGTACATTCTTCAATTTCGATTCATAAATCATTAATTATACTCACTGCCTTCACTGTGATACACAATCATTTTCATACAAATTTAATTACACATTCTGAAATTAACATACCAGAATTCAAGTAAAGCTTTAGCTGGTGTTATCTTCCTAAAGATCACTACATTCATGAATTATATTCATTCGTATTCTATGATGAATTATCACATCAAACTACCGAAATTATCATCAACAACGCCTATTCGTTAACCATTAGATCCGTTGACGATTACCATCAGCGTTTAATCATCTAAAAAATAAAATTTCTTGAAACCATCTCGGATTGATAACCAATGATTCAGATATGGTAGCATTAAATGCAGAGGAAACAAAAGAATTTTCCTCGTCATTGGAACTTAGAAATTCTGAGATATCACTGTATCTTTCGTTATAAATATCCTCTATATTTCTGAAGATATCTTTATAACGATTCTTGTCAGCAATTAATTATCTCTTTGCGATATCTTTATCACATCATAAAGGAAACTGTTTTAGTTTCTATATTCTGTAAAGTTCAAGTTTAAATTATGAATGATTTGAAGTAGTGTTGGGAATTGAAGCATGAGTTAGTATAATATAATGACGTCAGGCCAACGTGATTATATTACAGTAAGTCATGCTAAATTTTTAATGGAAGATGATGATTCATAGACTTTATAATCATCATTTTCCATGTTACACGACTCTTATCTATTTAAACTCTAAATATATCAAGAAAATATTTTTCTTGATAATTCGGTCTTTTCCGGATATTCTGGTAATATGACAAATCAAATCGTGCTATTACCTTTCCTTCTGCTTTGAATATCATGATCATTCGAAACTTCATACCTACGAATTCTGGACCGTTACTTGCTTTACAAAAGCATGAAGCTTCGACATATAAGGGAAAATATAAATCCCGATAACAACACGGAAATTACAAACCATGTATATCAATGCGTATAGCAATATAAAGACACGAGAGAACTAAAAACACAATAAATTCTAGAGCATAGTAGAAGTAAACAGACTCCTCTGGTGGGAGTTGGAAAAGAAGGATGATTGTGGCGATAACCAATATAATGTCAAAGACAAGAACTGGATTGAGCATATTAACAAAATTTTTGGAAGTATGAATTGAGAAAGAAAGTATATAAGTGGTGAAGATAATGAAACGGAAGAAGCTAATTTATAGCAAAAATTCCAGACACAGCAATCGAGGCAATTCACCGCCTTTAATTAAAGAAAATCCTAATTTCTGTAATTACCGGAAAATCAAATCTTATAAAGATTTCGAAGATTTCTTTAATTCCTTGAAATCCGAAAATCAATCGTAACTACGTCAAAAGTTAAGGCAAACATTTAATTTTCTCATTTACTCTTTTACGATAGCTTCGTTTATACTCTTTCTTTAATCGAATTACTTTATCCATATTATTTAATGTCGATAAAACTCTAATTCATCATTCTTGTTATAAAGAATGACGATCTCTATCAAATTTCATGACTATGATTTTCATGAACTCCTCTCTGTTTTGTCTGCCTAATATTGCAGCATAAACGCTCAAGGTTTTAAATGAGCTCAATATTATTCATAACACATTTCATGTATCCAATTTACTGAAATGACTTGCATAACATCATCATTTTGAATGATCTCTATATTAATGATAAAATGCACTTCGTAGAAGAACCTATAGAGATTATGGTTTGTATGACTTAAACGCTTGAAACAAAACAATATTCTATCCTTTGGAAAACACGCAAGGCCCCGAACATACCTGGGAATGTGAAGACCAAATGAAACAGAAATATCCCCATCTCTTCTCAACAGCTGATGCATCCGAGAAGTCTACTAAAACTTCGGGACGAAGTTTTTATTAACGGGGAGGTACTGTAACAACCCTCACTTTTCGACTTCTAAATTACTGAATTAACCCTAGGGTTATATGTCTGACTATATGTATTAAGGGTTATTATATACAATTAAATATTGACCGAATAGTAATTTTTAGTCAACAATGTACACTTAAATAAATAATATATTCTTAATTTATATAATTTGACATAATTTAACTAAGTATATAAACTTTGTATCACTTTTATTATTTAGTTAATGTATTATATATTTAACTATATAATAAATCCAATTATATATAAATGTAATAATATTTACAAACTTACTAAAACTATAGTTTAATAATTAAAATCATAATTATTATTAAAAATACAAAATACCGAATTATTTATTATTTTTATGCAAAATTTGTATTTATTAATTAAATAAAACAAAAATAATAAAAATAAAATATTATTGACAAATATTCTTGGAAAAACATTAAATAAATTTGTTTATTTACATAAAAAAAAATCCTTAAAATAAATAAAAAATAAATAAATAAATAAATAAATTACTTTTTAATTAAAAATTTTAATGGAAAAACTACTTTTATTATTTTATTTTGTGCATTATCCCATGACCTAACATTTAATACTTTTTAATTTTAAAATCCCATTAAGAATTAAATATTTCTTTTTTTTAATTATTTTATTCTTTTTACCTAATTTTTTCAAGTATAAATACCCCTCATTTCTCATTCAAACTCACACCAAAATTTCTCTCATTCTCTTTTTGAAGAATTACTACTAGTAAGTATTCTTTTCTTACTTTTTATTTTTTTTACTTTTCATTTTTTACTTTTTACTTTTTACTTTTTACTTCAGTTATTATTTTTACCGAAATATGTAAATAATGTTATAAATTATATGCAATTAAAAATAAAATAAATAACATGTATACACTATTACTATTACTAGCACCTATAACCTACTACTTATATTGTGACATAAAAACATTTTAGGATATGTATTAGAGATGTATAGATCTTCGAACTTTCTTGACGAATGGTTTCTATGAGATTCTAGGCAGAGGGTTTGGATTTCCGATTTAAAGGGTCCTATGGCTCAAGACCCTAGATCTAAATTAGCCATTCGAAGGGAAAGGGGTGATTGGAAGCTTATCTAATATGACAAGTATCCTAAAATGGAAAACACTGATAAAAGTAGAAACTCTCTAGTCATAGAAACTTAGTAAAATAAGATACTTTCTAAAAATAGAAACTTTATAAAAATAGTAACTTACTAGGAATAGAAACTTAGTAAAACAAACTATACTTAAACACATACTTAAACTTAAACATGGGCAAAACACTTAACTACTCTTAAATGTCAATAGGTTGACTTTCCTGCTCACTCGTTCAACTCTTTATTCCGAGGAATAACACTCTCTCTCTACTTACTAAGGTGAATTCATAGCCCCTCTTTAATTGCTAGCAAAACTTGGGGTGAGACACATGCTGTTTTTACTTTTTACACTTTAGACACAAGTACCAAACTGTTAAACTATGCTATACCTGGCTATGTCCGACTAAGTCCCTACAGTGATATTTTTAATTACTGCGGCATGCTTAATTATTGGGGGTAGGCCTATCGGGAGTAACGTCTCCGATACATTTGACCAAGTCATTGTATTACTTAATAATGAAATTAAACCGACAAGGACAGACATAACTTGTCATGGAGCAAACTTGAACGTTTAGTCTAAATATCACGCATTGGCATAACTTTTTGATCCTGCGGGAGATCAACTTTACAAACTAAATCTTGTGGTCTAAAACAACGACAAACTTTTTGTTAAACCTATGAACTTCACTCAACCTTTTTGGTTGACACTTTAGCATGTTTTTTCTCAGGTACTGTTTGATTCAAGCTCTTATACTTACTGCTTATGTGATGCTACTTGGACATAGGATCAAGAGATATCGCATTTATTACTTCTGCATGTGAACATTTACGATATTGTTATTCCTGTCATTGTAACGATATTTCATTTTCCGCTGCGTACTCATTAAAGTTAAATTCATCATTTAGTATTGTTCTCGTTTATTATAATATGTTGGTATGTTTTGATATTAGTGACGTTCCTTCCAGACCCTATTGGGAGGACGTTACAGCTGAGGTGGTTATGCAACCAGCTCGTCGAATTTCTTTAGCAACATTGTCAATGATGGATTCCCTGATGGTAGTCTTTATATCAGGGGTGATTCTGGCGACAGTCCTGTAGACAGCAATGGTAGATAACCCTTCCATTTAAGTGACATCTACTGCACTGGTTGATGGTTGTGCAATAGCAGCTAGAATAGGAGTACCACTGTGGGGTGGTGGAGGTGGAAGGTCAGAATATGACTCATCACCATGATCATCATCATTTTTACCTTCACCCGAAGGTTTAGAACCACTGGTATCCTTATCAGCAGAATCAACTTTTTCAGTAATAAGATCCACTAGTTTGTCTTTGGAGCCAGTAGTATTATCATGAACTACTAGTTCTTCCTTACCAGTACCTTTATCAGCATCACCATCAGAAGAAGATGATGATGAAGAAGCTGATGAATCATAAGGTACTGGCGAATCAGGAATATCATGCATAGTAACCTTACCAGTAGTGGGATCAAGCTGATATTTGAGAGGCCTCCAGTGACCAGGCCATGGAGAAGCAGCAGGAGCCATACCAAAGAAGATAGTATGGCTGTTCATTAATGTGATCGAGTATGGCCAGCCTCTAATATACCTCTTCTCTTGCTAGTTCATCCAGCTGATAAAGCAGTTGAACCAGCTCCTGATCAGGAAACTTGCTGGCTACAACTAAAGCACTTTGTGGATCAATGGTTAGCTGGTCCACTAGGAGGGCAATTTTAGGAGAAATAGATACACCCTTATAGACGAAATTTAGGCACAACCACCTCTGTATATGGTACTCTTGGTATAAACCCAGGCTTTTTAACAGAAGCAGTAGCCTTAGGAGTTTCAGCTACAGCAGCAGAATCAGTACCAGCATCCACATTAGAACCAACATTAGAACCAAGGATGACCATAACACCTGGTGCATTATGAGTAATGGTCTCAAAGACCATACTAGAAGTGCCAGTGGACTCAACAATAACTTCACCACCAGCAGAAGAGGGCTCAATAGTCACACATCAGTAACTACTTCAGAGACAGTAGTTGAAACAATAATATGAGGAATAACATGAGGGATAACAACATTATCAGTAATAACCATCTCCTCATCAACAGTTGGAATAGTTGAACTAACACCAACATAATCCCCAATATCACCAGCAGCAGCATATTCATCAACAATATCAGGACCAGTACCAGTAGTAGCAGTAGGCTCACCAGTACCAGCCGTAGCACCAGTAGAAACAATATCATCTGCCCTGCTAAGATCCGAAATAATGGTACATTTTATGTTAGCAATAGTAGAACCAAATAAATTTGACTCAACAATTGCATCTGATGACGGTATCTGGGGAGAAACGCGTGTTTTAGTTAGCCCTTCGATTGAGACAGAGTATGGCATCTGTAAGTGCAGCTGTGACTCTACTGACTCATTGGCAACACATGATGACTCAGATTGTGTAAGAGTTTTAGCTGGTTTAGATATGTTAGTGTGACTCTTATCATCCAAGTTGTAAGTGGGCTGAGTAGTAGTCGGAGCTGGTTCAACACGATGAGGACCCAGCTCAACTCTGCTTTAGGGGTCAAGTATGTTCTCTACTGGTTGTACTGTCAGCATCGGATATTTCTTGAAGTATAATTTTGAAAAATGTGGAAGTGTATGGTTAGAAGAATATGGGTTGCTATTCCTCTTAACACTAGTTTCTAAACCAATCAGCTTGGGAGCAAAGGGCATACCTTTAACTCCACTTTCAACATTTAAGTCAGTAGATAAAATATTTTGAATTATGTTAGTTGTTTCTGCTATTTGGTCTAGAGACGCACCAAGTTCCATAGCAACATCCTTTTCAGGAACACCAGTTGAGACTGGTGCTTTCTCCCCTTTGGTCTGCTTGGAGCCAGCTTTAGAACGTTTAGATTTGCCTGTTACCAAAAAATGGATGAGCAACGGATTCTAAAACTAGATGTGGGTAGTCAGTATATAAGACTAGGGCGATTCTTTATGATCAGAGAGCACTAGATTCTAATACAACTACTGCTTTACCAGTTTCTGCGACGGTGGCTATTCCAGTTGTGGTAGCTGGCTGCTTTCATATTTTGGCTGGCTTACGCTGAGATCCTTCCCCCTCAACTGGTGCAGGTCCAGAGGCAGTCACTAGGGTAACTCCTCCCCGAGCAGCAAGATACTCGAGCATGCCTAGTGAAAGACCAGTATGGGGAGCAGCTGGTGCTTCTTTTGTCATCCCCCTTGTTTTAGTGGCAAGTCAACAGAGGGATCAGTGATGCTCCCATAGCCATCACCCAACTCATTTTCAAACACAAGGCTCAAAAACCTTGAAAGGGAATTAAATCACTTCGTTTAGGTGCAACCACCATTTCCCTTAATCTCAAAAAGATTTTAGCAGCATAGTAGTCGATGTTTCGATTGAAGATCAAGGCATGACCAAATTTGAGCTTAAAATCGGAGCACTGATAAAAAATACCAGACTTGCACTGAGTCAGCAAACCAAAGAAGTAATACCACAAGGGTGGCATATTTTTCCTTAAGGGGTTGTGGGCCACCGGAACAGCATAATTTATAAATTCTAGCACCTCCCTCCTAAAATCATCACTCATTGGTGATTCAACAAATGGTCCACCTAGCAATTGAATGGCATGTCTAATAGCATCAACTGTGATTGAGCAGGTGAGGGTTTCAATTACCATACCTCGAATACATGGAGTACCCTGTTGAGTGTTGGCCATTCTCGCCGTATACCAAAATCTTCCTAAACAGGCCGGATAGAATCGTGAAGGAACACCGGTAATGGATCTGGAAATTGGAGATTGCCTCACATAGTAGATTCTGGACTCATAGCCCATGTTTGCTTTAGACTTAGGAATAGACAGGGAGTGAGCAGCATCGCCTCTAGAAAGGCAAATTTTGTCGTAATCTGGTGCAGAAGAAGCCTTAACAAGGCTTATATGAAGAGTAAATAGTGATGCAGGTTCATCTGCTTCCTGTTGTGGAGGGAGTGGTTGTTCTTGCTGCGATTGTAGTGGTTGTTCTGGTTGCTTTTGTTTCTGTAGTTGTCCCTCCAGCTGGTTATCGATGGGTTGTTGTGGTTGTTCTACCATTGTTGTTGATTGAATATAAAAAATGAATACTTTGAAGATATGAAGATTTGGGGATTTTTGAGAGAAAAAGAATTTTGAAATGCAAATAGCTGAAGGGTAAAATGGAAAGATGATAACCCTATTTAACCTTTCGGATTGGTGGAAAAGTGTAGGAGAGAGAAAATGACAACTGTCATCTGTAGGCGCATGGGTGGATGTGACAGTCTGGCATGTTTTCAAGGGACATCAGACTGTTGATATGATGTTTAATCGGCTTGGACACACATGGTCTCCATTAAGAATTTAATGCAGTAGGTTTTATTTCAAATTTGAAGTTTAAAACCAAAATAATTTCTGTATTTAATTACAAAATTCATTTTTTACATTTAATATGTTGATGTGTGTGGAATAATACATCATTTACCCTCTAAATTTATACAAGATTCAAACACTACAAATAAGCACACACAACTAACGAGCAATTAGAACCAGGTTATTATAGAACTTTAATGTAAGTATTCGTTTCAAGTTCGTCCCAAAAGAGCGGTGTAAGTATAATAATTGAAACTATTAATTGTCCTAAGGTTTGTTTGATTGGGGGGGGGGGGTTTGAATGATTTTAATTAACAACTAAAACGTGCACAATTAAACAAACTTAAACTTAACAATTGAGACTAGTAGCAAGTAACGAGTAACTAACTATTGATAATTTTTTCAATTAGCCAAGTAGTGTTCACTTATCTAATCCTCTATATACTTGGATTGCCCAGTTTTACCCAAATTGCTATTGTACTAGTTGTTGAACTATTAAATGTTTAGCATTACTCCAAACCTTAATCGATTTACACTTTGCAAACTCACATAAGCATTGTATCCTAAGATCAAGTTAAGTATTGAAGGTTATTGAGATTATGCTTGGGTTGAAATCACTTAGAACCCTTCAACTATCAAAATCACTTAAGATAATCAAACACCACTATGTTGACTAAAGGTCAATTGAAAACCAACTTAAATAAAAAACACAATCACTTGAAATCCTTAATCTAGTTGTCTAGATCACTAAAAGTTTTGAAGCATAAATTGATTCACTTCTCAAATCACTAAGAGGGCTACTCAATCTATATAATCAAAGTAAAGCCTAAAACAAATGCATAGCAATGGATCTATAGGTAACACAATAACAATTGTTCATGTATTTCATTCAAACAACTTCATTCAATTGATTTAGGGGCAAATCTTTGCATTAGAGATTCATAGATAAGCAAACACAACAGATTTAGCCAAGCATGGCTAAGATTACACTAATCATAAGCATTGAAACACAAATAAACATCATATTTAGTTATTACAAGTAATTGATTCAAAACTAGAGTAAGAAAGGTGGAGATTACAACCCAAATTGAAAGAAAAGGACATCTAGAGCTAAAACTATGATGGAACTTGAGCTTGCTTCCTTCAATTCACCTTCAAACTCCAATGGATGGTGAAACTAGGGTTTTGGAAGTGAAAATTAGACTTAGAATTGCAGCTCTCTTCAAAATGACCAAATCTTTTTCCTTTTATAGTGATGAAAATTCTGGGCTGAACAGCGACAGGAGCGCCGCTTTTGGCTCAGGAGCGGCGCTTTTGGCTTTCTTCAGGAGCGCTATTTTTGTGGTTAATTGCGGCGCTTTTGCATTAAGAGCGGCGCTGTTGGTCATTAGGAACGGCGCTTTTGGCTACTGGTGGAAAATGGTGCCAAATCGTGTACAAGAACGTCGCTTTTCTGTAAGGTGTGGTGCTTTTGTCCATTAGGAGCAGTGCTCTTATATGAGGAGCGGCGCTTTTGGAGCTGATTTCTGCACTTGCCATTTTCTTTGCCACTTTTGATCAAGACTTGGTCAATTTTACACCAAATCAAGCTTTTAGCCTTGAACCGACACTTTAGCACATATAACCAACTTTCGGTCCCAATGATCCTCAAAACCGAATGAAATGAGGGAGATATTGCTAAATAAAATTTGTATAATTTGAGAAATATCAAACCCCCTGCATTTGAACCTTGCTTGTCCACAAGCAAGCAAATCAACAAAACAAGCCTTGGAGATACAGAGCAAATATGTGATCAAAGCCAAAGTGCAAAAAGTTTGGGCAACAATGGATACCTTCCATGAATATGCACCTTGATGGCTAAAATGAGCTCCAAGCACTTGCATTCGCTAAGGACCAATCATACATCATCCCTTCTTCTTCTGCTACTAACAAAAACTTAATGCAATGCTTCAAACTATCACACTTCAAGCCTAAATCTATCCAAATCAACCATTCCTCGGTCAAAGTCAACTCCATCTTCTAGAAGGTCATCAAACATCAATCACCAAGCAACAAATCTTCACAAACTCAAACTTTGACCTCCTTGACCTTGACCAAATATGTAGGATCCGCAGGATAGCCATTAACTCACCAAAATAACCATCAAATCTCAATATCATTCACAATCTTCTCAAACTCACCCAAATAAACTCTAAGTGTCCCTAAATGTATACCTGATAATGCTAAAAACGAACATATATTTCATAGCATTATTCCTCAAGAAAGACAAGCTTTTAGTTGCAATTGTTCTATTTACAAGTGATATTCATTTAAATAATAAAAGGTGAAGACAAAAGACAGATTCGACGAATTGAAGACGCAAATGACCAAAAAGCTCAAAAGTACAAAATACAATCAAAGAGGTTCCAATTATTGATAAGAAACGTCTCGAAATTACAAGAGTACAAGATTCAAAACGCAAAGTACAAGATATTAAATTGTACGCAAGGACGTTCGAAAATCCAGAACCGAGACATGAGTCAACTCTCAACGCTCGACGCAACGGACTAAAAATTACAAGTTAACTATGTATATAAATATAATATAATATATAATTAATTATATTAATTATATTTATATTATATTTATAAAATAAATCGTCGGCAAACAAAGAGCCAAATGTGGGTGAGCTGTAAAAACAAACTCCTCGACTCGCGGAGTTTGAAGGCAAAAATTGCCGCGAGTCGCGGAGCCCCAAATTCTGAAACTCCCTATAAAAGCAAACGAATTCTGATCGCAAAAATATCAAAAAAATATCTATCTCTCTCTCAATATATACGTAAATATATATATATGATTTATATTTTAATTTTAATTTTAATTTTAAATCCTAATAATAAGGGTATGTTAGCAAATGTTGTAAGGGTGTAAGTCAAAATTCTGTCAGTGTAACGCTACGCTATTTTTAATCATTGTAAGTTATGTTCAACTTTTTTAATTTAAGGTCTCGTAGCTAAGTTGTTATTATTATGCTTATTTAATCCTAAGTAATCATGATGTTGGGCTAATTACTAAAATTGGGTAATTGGGCTTTGTACCATAATTGGGGTTTGGACAAAAGAACGACACTTGTGGAAATTAGACTATGGGCTATTAATGGGCTTTATATTTATTTAACTAAATGATAGTTTGTTAATGTTGAATAAAGATTTACAATTGGGCATCCCTATAAATTACCATATACACTCGATCGGACACGATGGGCGGGGTATTTATATGTACAAATAATTTTTCATTTAACCGGACACGGGAATGGATTAATAGCCACTAGAATAATTAAAACAGGGGTGAAATTATGTACAAGGACACTTGGTATAATTGATAACAAAATATTAAAACCTTGGGTTACACTCAGTCGACATCCTGGTGTAATTATTAAACAAAGTATTAAAATCTTGTTACAGTTTAAGTCCCCAATTAGTTGGAATATTTAACTTCGGGTATAAGGATAATTTGACGAGGACACTCGCACTTTATATTTATGACTGATGGACTGTTATGGACAAAAACCAAACGGACATATTAAATAATCCAGGACAAAGGACAATTAACCCATGGGCATAAAACTAAAATCAACACGTCAAACATCATGATTACGGAAGTTTAAATAAGCATACTTCTTTTATTTCATATTTAATTTCCTTTATTTTATATTTAATTGCACTTCTAATTATCACATTTTTATTGTTATTGTATTTAATTGCACTTTTAATTATCGTACTTTTTAATTATCGCAAGTTTATTTTATCGCACTTTTATTATTCGCAATTTCATTATCGTTATTTACTTTACGCTTTAAATTAAGTCTTGTATTTATTTATTATTTTACATTTGGTTTTAACTGCGACTAAAGTTTTAAAATCGACAAACCGGTCATTAAACGGTAAAAACCCCCCTTTATAATAATAATATTACTTATATATATATTTGTATTTTTATAAAAGTAAACTAATATAGCGTTAAGCTTTGTTTAAAGATTTTCCCTGTGGAACGAACCGGACTTACTAAAAACTACACTACTGTACGATTAGGTACACTGTCTATAAGTGTTGTAGCAAGGTTTAAGTATATCCATTCTCTAAATAAATAAATATCTTGTGTAAAATTATATCGTATTTAATAGTATTTCCTGCTGAAATTTAAAGCTATTTTATATACACCTCGCATAACATCAAGTATTTTTGGCGCCGCTGCCGGGGACCAATCTAGCTTAAAAGCCGGAAGCGCAATGCTACAAAAAAAGAAAAAAAAGAGATTTTTATTTTTAGTTTACTTTTATTAAAATTCACTTTTGTAAAAATACGTTTTTAAATATTCGAAAATATAAAAAGAAAAACAAAAATATAAGTATTTTTAAGATTTTGTTAAATATTTAAGTTTTATAAAGTTTCTTTATTTTTATTTTATAAAAATATAAGTTTTTATTATATAAATATTTTAGATTTTAAAACAAAAAAATATAAAACAGAAAATATATAAAAAAAAACGCGTAAAATTTTAAACTATACCAGAGTTGAATTTTGGAACCCCGCGACTCGCGGAGTTTGCAGCCTCGAATACCGCGACTCACGGAGACACCCTGACACCAACAGAAACCCTAATCTGCATTTAATTACGGAGTAATTATTAATTATTATTATTATTAACCCTAATTACTTATTATTATTTTAATTAGTTTTATTTTAAGTTTCTTTTTATTTAATTTATATATTTAGTTTATTTAGTTAATTAAATTGTAAAATTAATAGTTTTAATAAATAAATAATATAAAAATAATATTTTTATAAAATTTGTACTTTTTACAACTTTTTGTATATTTTTATATTTTGTCCCTTTTTAATTGTTTTAGCGTAATATTTGTATTTTTAGCTCATATTTAGTTTTAAACTTATTTTTTTGCCATAGTTATTTTTACTTCTAGATTTTTAGGCTTTGCCGTAGAATTTCTTAAGTGCTTTTTCTTTAGATTAAGATTTAAGTACTTTAGAATTTTGCGACGCCTTTTTAAGTTTTAGTTTCTTTTTAAGTTATTTCCATTTGGGATTTAGTTTTTCCTGTAAGCTTTAATATTTTTAGACACCTTTTACCTATGTATCAATTATCATTCCAATTAGTAATCTCAATTTGCGATTATAATTTTAAGTTAGTTGTAGTAATAAGGTTAGGTTAGTCAAGTGTTTTTAAGTTTTATAAGTTTCTTTTATTTTTCAACCATTTTTTTTTTCGACCTTTTTCGACACACTCTTTTTCTTTCTTATTTCTCGCTATTCTAGTTTTAGGACATAGATTTTTATTCTACTTCTTATCTAAATTTCTTAAAATTATGAAAATTTATTTTAAGTGGTTAAATTAATAGACATCAAAATTTTCTGGTTCGTAGTAATAGTTGGATTTGTACGTGAACCGGGTTATTGGAGCCAAACAGTCCTCAATTATATTGAGACCAAACGAATCATGCCCCTCTGCTGCATCTTTTGGCTATTCGAAACGTGGGCAAAATCAGAAAAGTCTATTGATTGGATAACTTATTATAATTTTTCTTTCCTTTTAAAAACTAATAGGATATTCAGTGAATGCACCGAGCAAGACGTTCATCACCTTTTGTACATTCACCACCTGTAACTAGATCAAGACATTTAGCAAATATTACTGCCGTTGATTTTTCTTTAGAATCGTCATCAAGTCGACCAAGTACTCCAGTTCAAATTTCCGATAATCCATTTTTTGAACCCGACCTCACAATTGAGAATCCGAAGAATATTCAGGGACGATTCGTAGATCCTGAACCACTAAATTTTCCTCCGGAACCACCAATCATTCAAACAGAGATTGTTGAGGAACTAACCATTAAATCAGAATCCTCTAGTGATTCGGATTCAACAAATTCAATTATGGAGAATCTGGAACCTTTAAGTATGGAAGATCGAATGAGAGCTAAACGCACTGGCCAAGGTCACGCAATTACTCATCCAGACATTAATGCGCCAGATTATGAAATCAAAGGACAAATTCTACACATGGTGACTAATCAATGCCAATTTAGTGGTGCGCCGAAGGAAGATCCAAATGAACATCTACGTACCTTTAATAGGATCTGCACACTATTTAAAATCCGAGAAGTGGAGGATGAACAGATATATCTCATGTTATTTCCCTGGACTTTAAAGGGAGAAGCCAAAGATTGGTTGGAATCGTTACCTGAAGGGGCGATTGATACATGGGACGTTTTAGTTGAAAATTTTCTTAAACAATTCTTTCCTGCATCTAAAGCCGTAAGACTTCAAGCAGAAATTGTTACGTTTACACAGAAGCCAAATGAAACTCTATATGAGACGTGGACTAGATTTGGAAAGTTGTTGAGAGGATGTCCGCAACATGGTTTAGATACCTGTCAAATAGTACAAATATTCTACCAAGGATGCGAAATCACTACAAGGAAAGACATAGATATAGCAGCTGGTGGTTCTATTATGAAGAAAACCGAAACTGATGCTTACAAAATTATTGATAACACCGCTTCCCACTCACATGAGTGGCACCAAGAAAAAGATATCGTTAGATCATCTAAAGCAGCTAGAGCCGATTCTAGCCATGACTTAGATTCCATTTCCGCAAAGATAGATGCTGTCGAGAGACGAATGGAAAAGATGACTAAGGATATTCACTCAATACGAATTAGTTGTGAGCAGTGTGGAGGACCACATTTGACAAAAGATTGTCTCAGTATTGAATTAACAATGGAACAAAGAGAGAATATTTCATACATAAACCAAAGGCCTGGAAATAATTATCAGAATAATTATCAACCGCCAAGACCTATTTACAATCAAAATCAGAACTATAACCGAAATATTCCATACAACAACCAACAAGGTCCTAGCAATCAACAAGTATCCAATAATACTTACAATCAGCAAAGACCTAATTTTCAAAACAAACCACCACAACAAACCGATGATAAAAAGCCAAATTTAGAAGATATGATGACGAAGCTAGTTGAAACTCAAACGCAGTTTTTCACATCTCAGAAACAAACTAATGAACAAAATGCTCAAGCATTTAGAAATCAACAAGCTTCTATTCAAAATCTGGAACAAGAAGTAAGTAACCTAGCAAGGTTAATAGGTGAAAGAAAACCGGGAAGTCTACCTAGTGATACAAATGCTAACCCCCGGAATGAAACAGCTAAAGCCATTACCACAAGAAGTGGTACAACACTTAAACCACCTGAAATACCTGTAACTTCTGATGAAGCTATTCCTACTCCACAAGAACCACAACCTAATCAAGATAAAGAAAAAGAAACGGTAGTTGAGAAGGTTAATGAAGATAACAAAGTTAAGGCTAAACCTTATGTTAAACCATACCAACCACCACTTCCTTACCTGAGTAAAATGAAGAAAGAGAAACTTGAAGCCGAGCAATCCAAATTCTTGGATATGTTTAAACAGATAAATGTAAATCTTCCTTTCATTGATGTGATTTCAGGAATGCCTAGATATGCTAAATTCTTGAAAGATCTAATCTCAAATAGAAAGAAAATAGAAGAACTCTCGGCTGTTACTATGAATGCTAATTGTTCAGCAGTGCTGTTGAATAAGATACCAGAAAAACTATCTGATCCAGGAAGTTTCACAATTCCATGTTTTCTGGGTAGTCTTAGTTCAATAGAAGCATTGGCAGATTTAGGTGCTAGTATAAATTTAATGCCGTATTCACTATACGCTAAACTAGACCTTGGAGAATTGAAACCAACAAGAATAAGCATACAACTAGCCGATCGATCAATAAAATATCCTAGAGGGATAATGGAGAACATGCTAGTTAAAGTTGGTACTTTAGTATTTTCAGTAGATTTTGTTGTTCTGGACATGAAATAAGATTCTCAAGTTCCTCTCATATTAGGAAGACCATTCTTAAACACGGCTAAAGCAATGATAGACGTGTTCGGTAAGAAATTGACCCTAAGTATAGAGGATGAGAGTGTTACCTTTTCAGTTGATAGAGCAATGCAACAACCACAATCTGCAGATGATACATGTTATTATATTCAAACTATAGATGCACATGCAAAATTATTAGAAGAATTTCCAGAATTACAAGGAACAAGAGAATGTTCTTTAGGAGAAGGAACAGAACAAATTGATGAAGCTGAAATGTTAGCTACACTTATAGCTAATGGATATGAACCAACAACAGAAGAAATTCAAATGCTAAAAGAAGAAGACAGATATCGATACAAATCATCGATAGAAGAACCTTCGAAATTAGAGTTAAAGCCACTTCCAAACCATTTGGAATACGCTTATTTACATGGTGAATCTGAATTACCTATAATAATATCGTCTTCTCTTACTAAAAATGAGAAATCACAACTCATTTCTGTGTTGAAAGCTCATAAACTAGCCATTGCATGGAAGATTCATGATATTAAAGGAATAAGTCCTTCGTATTGCACACATAAAATCCTTATGAAAGAAGGTCATAAAACGTCTGTGCAACGCCAACGAAGACTAAATCCTAATATGCAAGATGTAGTTAAGAAAGAGATTATTAAACTACTAGATACAGGTCTAATTTATCCAATCTCTGATAGTCCATGGGTAAGCCCAGTTCAATGCGTGCCTAAGAAGGGTGGCATGACTGTCATTACAAATGAGAAAAATGAGCTTATTCCTACTAGGACTGTAACAGGATGGCGTGTGTGTATTGATTATAGAAAATTAAATGACGCCACCAGAAAAGATCACTTTCCCTTACCTTTTATTGATCAAATGTTGGAAATATTAGCCGGAAATAGTTATTATTGTTTTTTTGATGGATTTTTCGGATATTTTCAAATTCCAATAGCACCTGAAGACCAAGAGAAAACCACATTCACGTGCCCTTATGGTACTTTTTCTTACAAACGCATGCCATTTGGACTTTGCAACGCCCCTGCAACCTTTCAAAGGTGTATGATGGCGATTTTTCACGACATGATAGAAGAATGCATGGAAGTTTTCATGGATGACTTTTCAGTCTTCGGTGATACATTTGAATCATGTCTAGTTAATCTTGAACGAATGATGATTAGATGCGAACAATCAAATCTAGTACTTAATTGGGAGAAATGCCATTTCATGGTTAAAGAAGGCATCGTTCTTGGACATAAAATCTCAAAGCAAGGAATTGAAGTGGATAGAGCTAAAGTAGATGTAATTGCTAAACTTCCACATCCCACCAATGTTAGAGGAGTTAGGAGTTTTCTAGGGCATGCCGGTTTTTACCGACGTTTCATAAAAGATTTTTCTAAAATTGCCACTCCTATGAATAAACTCCTAGAAAAGGATGCTCCATTCATCTTTTCAGATGAATGTATCAAATCTTTTAATATTCTTAAAGAGAAACTTACTAATGCGCCGATCATGATAACACCAAATTGGAATCTACCATTTGAACTAATGTGCGATGCAAGTGATTTTGCAATGGGAGCCGTTTTAGGACAAAGGATTGAAAAAAGATTTCAACCTATATATTATGCTAGTAAGACGTTACAAGGAGCACAAACAAATTACACAACTACTGAAAAAGAACTCCTTGCTATTGTCTTTGCTTTTGACAAATTTCGATCATATCTCGTTCTAGCAAAAACGGTGGTCTATACCGACCATTCTGCTCTTAGATACCTATTTTCGAAACAAGATGCCAAACCAAGATTAATCCGTTGGATCTTACTCTTACAAGAGTTCGACATTGAAATCCGAGATAAAAGAGGAGCAGAAAATCTCGCCGCTGATCATCTTTCTCGTCTTGAAAATCCCGAATTAGAAGTTCTAAATGAATCGGCCATACAAGACAACTTTCCTGATGAATATCTATTGAAGATAGATTATAAAGAAATTCCATGGTTTGCAGACTATGCAAACTACTTAGTTTGTGGATTCCTTGAAAAAGGATTATCGTACCAAAAACGAAAGAAATTCTTCAGTGATATAAAACACTATTTCTGGGAAGATCCACATCTGTTTAAAAGTTGTCCCGATGGAATAATATGCCGATGTGTATTTGGAGATGAAGCTAGTAAAATTTTAAACCATTGTCACACAGGACCAACAGGAGGGCATTATGGGCCACAACTAACAGCAAGAAAAGTTTATAATGATGGATTCTATTGGCCTACAATTTACAAAGACTCACACCTTCTTTGCAAATCCTGTGATGCTTGTCAAAGGGCCAGAAAAATAAGTCAACGTGATGAAATGCCACAAAATGTCATCCAAGTATGTGAAGTATTTGACATTTGGGGTATTGACTTTATGGGTCCATTTCCAAAATCTCATAATAATCTATATATACTCGTAGCCATTGATTATGTATCTAAATGGGCGGAAGCACAAGCTCTCTCAACTAACGATGCACGAGTTATAGTCAACTTTTTAAAACGTCTTTTTGCAAGGTTTGGAACACCGAAAGCTTTAATAAGTGATCGGGGTACTCATTTCTGTAATAATCAACTTGAGAAAGTTCTTAAAAGATATGGAGTAACTCATAAAATCTCCACCGCATATCATCCACAAACAAGTGGACAAGTTGAAAATACCAACCGAGCTTTAAAACGTATTCTAGAGAAAATCGTAGGATCAAATCCGAAGGAATGGTCCATTAAATTGGAGGATGCACTCTGGGCTTTTAGAACAGCCTACAAAACTCCAATTGGAACCACACCTTTTAGACTTGTTTATGGAAAAGCATGTCATCTTCCAGTAGAAATTGAACACAAAGCATTTTGGGCTTTGAAGACATGTAATCTTGATTTACATGAAGCCGGACGTCTACGGTTAAGTCAACTAAACGAATTAGAAGAATTAAGACATGAAGCATACGATAATTCGTTAATCTATAAGGAAAGAACGAAGAAATGGCATGATAAAAGAATCAGAAGTTCAAAAGAATTTAAAGAAGGAGACAGAGTTCTTCTTTTCAATTCAAGATTCAAGCAATTTCCTGGAAAATTGAAATCAAGATGGTCTGGATCATTCATAGTCAAAAGAGTTTTCCCATACGGAATGATAGAATTAATAAATTCAAATGGGATTGAATTTAAAGTTAATGGTCACAGAGTTAAACATTACATACATGGTCCGATGGAAGAAGACAATGAAGTTAATCACAATTTCGATACCACAGCTAACTAAGTATAGGGGGTTTATGTATTTTTGTTAGAGTTAGATTGTCTGTTTTCGTGTAGTTCTCGAAAATGGAACCCGAATGGTCTTTCCCTAGCAGACTCTAAAGAACTAGTCTTCTCCCCCCATTCTAAATTTTTATTTTTTTTAGGAAATGAAGACTGCCTGTGAACTAAACCATGGTCTAATGCTACACGCTTTGATCACTAAACGTAATAATGACACACTTCCGAGTGAAATAGTATCAGTAATCAGAGAAAGATTGGACGGAGTTAGAAAAGAATCCAGATGCGAAGATAATAAGTTACAATTTGGTAAAGGAAAATCAAAATCCGCAGCGAAAAGAAGAGCACAACACCTAGAAAGATGTCACAAATGCGGAAAATGGTCACATGGAGGTAAATGTTCAAATAATCAAACCTATTCAAACACCGAATTTGTTACTTTATGCAGAGACGAACCGTTCATATGTTTAGAAGAAAAAACACTGAATACTCGAGGTTACGCCTATGTAGCCATGGAAAACCAATTAAACCGACTATCTTATGAATGGGATAGATCATATAACTAAGAAATCTATTTCACAGGTATGTTTGTACAGTTTTTATTTTTTATTTTTATTTTTAACCTTTTGATAATAAACGCTAATTTGTTCACTATAAAGTATTAAATTGGTATTGAATAAAATTAGGTTTGGCGACCGAAATTATTGATATCATTCAAAAATTTATTACATCACTGCGAAATTTAACGTTTATTCTTAAGGTATAAATATCTTTAATCAATCAACCCAAAATATTTCAAAAATTCGTCAGGAGTTAAATTAGGTCTTGGAACCGAAATTACTTTACCGAAAAGAGGGGCGCATATTTTTGATAATATTTGATTGATTAAAGTGGGATAAAAAGCCAAAAAGATTTTTAATTTTATTTTTACCATGTTTTTAAAATTAATATATAAATCTTAAATTAATATTGTAAACTTTGTAAAATCAATATATTTAAAATTGTAAATATTTGAAAAATTAATATAAGTTTGGTGTGAATTTATAATATGAATTTTTAAATTAAGTTTGGTGTGAATTTTTAATTTTATGCATTTCAAATTTTAAGTTTGGTGTGAATTTTTAATATAAATTTTGAATTTTATATTTAAGTTGTGTGAATTTAAAAACAAAAATTTACTTTATCTCATTAAGTTAAAAATATGATTTTTAAAATTCGTCGTAAGTTGAAGACTAGGTCGTTGAACCGAAATTGCTTTACCCGAGGGAGGGACGAGAACTTTTATTATCATTATTTTTAATCTTATTGAATTAAAGTATGTCAAAAATATTAAAAAACCCAAAAATCTTAGCTTTTAAAACAATCGCTACAAAAAGACAAATTTTAAAATTTTGTCGAAGGACGGACTAGGACATCGATCTGAAACGAACTCGTCCTAAATAACAAGGGAAACAAAATTTTAAAATTAATTACTTAATTGTTTTAATTAGTATAAGATGTTATTAAAAAAAATACAAACTCCGCGACTCACGGAGTTTGATGGTTTAAACCCCGCGACTCGCGGGAGGACCAAAATACAGAAAAAAATAAAATCGAGCTGAACTGATCAGTCCACACACAACTCAAAAATACTGCGAAAATAATACCCGAAAAAACCCGAAAAACACCCCCAAAATCACAATTTTTAACCGTTAATCATCAAATCTTTTACTAAAATCATGTTGAGACGGATGCTATCAAGGAATTACTCAAGAAAAACGATAAATTTCTACACCTAAACACCATTTAATCCGAAAATTAGTGTTCTTGAGCAATTTTTTCCCCAATTTGATTTTGATGCTTTTTAGTGTAATTATGCTTAAAATTGTTTATGTATTATGCTTGTATAACCTAGATTGATGCTATTTAACATGATTAGAAGCCTTAAACTTCAAATTTTGAGTAATCTAGGGTTTGTGTTCTTGAGCAAATTTGGGGCTTTTTGATATAAACAGGTTATGGCCGATTTTTGTCATGAATTGTTGCTAAATTAAGTAGTGTAACATGTTTAGGTAGTTAAATGATCCAAACTTTGAGCCTAAACATGATTTTGAGAATTAAAGTGGACTTTTTCAAGTCTAAAAATTCAGGAACTTGATTTTTGAGAGATAATGCCATTTGAAACTTGTTTAATTGCTAGTAATGATTATTTTGACATGTTATTTGAGTTAAATGCTTATGAACTTGGCGAACATTTTCGTATATGCTTATTTGAAAAAGTGTAGATTTGATGAAAATATGAAAATGAGCTTAAGTTTGATATAAATTGATCATGTCATTGTAATTATTTTGATTGATGATTTTGCTGACACTAATGCATATTTGGATGCACAAAAATTGTGTTTGATGTGTTTTGCAGACTGAAAGGGGTGAATCTTCATCCCAAGCTCGCAATGCTCCTGCTGAGAATGCGGAACAACAGGAGGTGGATAACTACTACAAACAAGATATACCTCATCCAGTCATGACATTTTCTGATATGCACTTGGAAGATTTGCACCCGAACCTG
The DNA here is from genome assembly GCF_046630445.1 of Rutidosis leptorrhynchoides. NCBI lineage: Eukaryota > Viridiplantae > Streptophyta > Magnoliopsida > Asterales > Asteraceae > Rutidosis > Rutidosis leptorrhynchoides. The sequence continues at coordinate 64,292,327 of NC_092342.1, forward strand.
AGATTTGACAGACTTTGGATAGATTATCCAAAATACCAAAGGGGTTTGCATACTCTTCATTCTAAAGTTGTTGAGGTACCTAGGGTCATAGAATGGGGACCATTAGAAGCTGTAGAATTGGCCGGGCCAATTAGGGAATTACTTGCACAGAGGTATGGTAATTCTACTTTTAATGACTGGGTACGTTTATTCACCATGCGTAGACCTGTATATAAAGTATGGTGTGAAGAATTGTTGTGTAGTATAGAATTAAATGATCGGGTAGCTAGTTTAACCGATCGATCTTTTATTAGATTTTTGTTAGGAGGTTCGATGCGCCACATGTCTTTATTAGACATGGCTCAGGCTTTACGTATATATACGCCTGAGGAGTTAGCATCTGCCGATTGTAGAGGGTTGATACTAAATGGTAGAAAGATAGATGAAAATTTTGATACACATGGTGTATGGAGTCAAATGACAAGCCATCACCGATTCAAAGGGGGAAATTACTCTTATTTGGATATAGATAGAGCTGAATTAAGAGTAATTCATAGGTTTTTAGCTAATTCGATTACACAAAGAGGTAAGAACAAGGAAAAGGTAAATGAACAGGATTTGTTTTACCATATGTGTATTCGAGACCCACAAAGTGCTGTAAGTATACCTTATTATGTGGGTTATTATTTATCAGCTATGGTTAGGGGGATGAGACCGCATAGCATAATAGGAGGTGGTACATTTATAACTTTGATTGCTGAATATCTCGGTGTGGATATAAGTCGGGGGGGATTATTAGTCGAAGAACCAGAACCCCGCGATACAATAGGTTTAAATGTATACCATGGTGCGAAAGTTTTGAAGAGGCGAAATAACGCCGCAGTACAATACCATGGTAGACATCCACAGGTTGAGAGAAACCAACAGCAAGGTAATGTAGGAGGGGGAAATGAAATGCAAGAAATGCAAAGGTTTATAGCTTCACAGGAGTACGAAAATGCTAGACAGAGAGCATTTGAAGATTGGCAAGTTCATCAAAACCAAATCATAGCTTATTGCTAACATATAGGTAGAAACTATATTCCTACTCCAAAGCCCATATTCCCTCCCTGGTCTATAGAGATGCAACCACCGTATCCTACGTATAACCCTGCCGAGCATTTTATAGCACCTATGGTTATGCATGGAACCCCTACTGGTATCAGTATCATCCCTAGTCTACTTAGTTTTATTTATTTTGTAATTTGTAATGTTGATACGTTTAATACTTATGTTAATATTGTAATAGTTTTTATAATTTTCTAACTTTTATTCTTAGATTTTAATAATTTTTGAATGTGGGGTAATATACCAAACTTCAAAAATATGTATATATGTTTGCAGTTTATCTTATGTACACAACAGGGTAAAACAACGCATTTTCAAAGACTGGCATTAAGTTCAGCAAAAGCAACTAATTTTGACGACAAGATGCAAAATATATGTGAAATAACAACAAGACGGAATGAACAAATGATATGCACCATTTATCATTCAGCAAGTAAACACAAATATGTTTGGAAGCTTTGGTAAAATTTAATCATTTTCACACAAATCACCCTCAATAATTTAAATTGTTACTGATTTCTTGCAAATGAGGGCATTGCAAGATCTTAAGTGTGGGAAGGGGTTAAATTCTTTCGGATTTTTAAAATTTTTTATCATAAACACTTGGTTACCATTAAAAATACTAGTAAAGTAGTAGTTGTATTAGAATCTAGTGCTCTCTGATAATAAAGAACAGCCCTAGTCTTATATACTGACTACCCAATTCTAGTAAAAATTTTCAAAATTTTCAAGTAAATGAACTCAAAATCATGTTTATACATATTTATGAACGATAAAACTAGGTGTTAACACCGAAATTATTGTTACCTCGAAAAGGACATAAATTGAGAAACAAACCAAAATGTTAAAATTCATTTAAAATGGAATAGAGGACAATAAAAAGGAAAATAAAAGCCAAGTGTGGGAAAATTCTCCAAGTTATTCAAAACATATGTCACATATATCTGTAACAAATAACTGAAAATACTTTTGCTTTGGACTAAACTAAACTGTTTTACCCAATGAAAGAAAAGAAGAGATGGATCTACACGATGAATCAATTCCATCATTAAAAGGAAGTAAAGTCTTCCGAAAAAGACACGCGCTTCTTGATTTAGGTCAAGAAGTTGTCGTCCAGACCAGCTGTAGGTTGACGAAAATTCTAGAAAAGTCATCACTAAAATCAGCAGAAAATCCACGGACCTCAGCATTAAACAGGGTCGCCAAGTGGTCAGATTTATCCTGACCATGAGAAGGATTTATCTCGTACAATGGGGGGGCACCATGCAAATTAGCTGGATAAGACTAATGAATCAGATTCCCAGAAATGATAATCTCCTTAAAAGATTAAAAATCAGCTTTTAAGCCTGATATTACTCAATCCTAGAGATTGACCTTAAAGATTGAGAATTCAAACTCATGGAATTCAATGATATCTAAACTCGAGCTTGAACGAGAAAATATTTTGATCAAAATTACAAACCGATTTGTTTTCTAAAAACCCATTTTCAATGCGTTCATTACCATTGAACGTAAAATCCTAGGAATTCACATGGAATTCATTAGGTCACCTGAACCAAATCGGGTGTCAACCGTAAGAACGGTGGTTGCATAGTGGTCAAAGACAGAACCTTGTGCCAGACTGGAAAATTATAAGGGTGAGCTTTACTATTGCTCCTACCAAGGATAGTAATTGCGTCCGACACGTTATAAACCATAATTAAAAGCATGTCAGGGGACATTGCCTTAACAGTTGCTTGTTCAACGCTTTCCTTTACAACCGGACGGTAGTTTACCGAAAGGTAATATACGGGACAAGTAAACTGGACGTGTTGCTTTCCAAATACAAGGTTAGCAAGTGGGTGACACAAAACCATAAGTTTTGAGCTAAAATTTTCAAATCTGAAACCCACCAAACCCACAAAAATATTTTGCAAACACCGGTGAAGGGTTATTCCGGAAAACTTATCTAGGGTAAAAACTAGATTTAATTTTCAAAAGATCAAATGTTTTCATAAAGATCCAATTTCCTTAATGGATCTAAATTTTATAGTCATGTGGGACTGTAAACCATATCGTTACTACCATTGTTTATACTGTCGTATAGAAATCACTGATGTACAAAGTGTGAAGAATAAAGAAGTGATTCTAGTATTTCAAGAAGATATTGCTTGAGGACAAGCAACGCTCAAGTGTGGGAATATTTGATAATGCTAAAAACGAACATATATTTCATAGCATTATTCCTCAAGAAAGACAAGCTTTTAGTTGCAATTGTTCTATTTACAAGTGATATTCGTTTAAATAATAAAAGGTGAAGACAAAAGACAGATTCGACGAATTGAAGACGCAAACGACCAAAAAGCTCAAAAGTACAAAATACAATCAAAGAGGTTCCAATTATTGATAAGAAACGTCTCGAAATTACAAGAGTACAAGATTCAAAACGCAAAGTACAAGATATTAAATTGTACGCAAGGACGTTCGAAAATCCGGAACCGGGACATGAGTCAACTCTCAACGCTCGACGCAACGGACTAAAAATTACAAGTTAACTATGTATATAAATATAATATAATATATAATTAATTATATTAATTATATATATATTATATTTATAAAATAAATCGTCGGCAAACAAAGAGCCAAATGTGGGTGAGCTGTAAAAACAAACTCCGCGACTCGCGGAGTTTGAAGGCAAAAATTGCCGCGAGTCGCGGAGCCCCAAATTCTGAAACTCCCTATAAAAGCAAACGAATTCTGATCGCAAAAATATCAAAAAAATATCTATCTCTCTCTCAATATATACGTAAAAATATATATATAATTTATATTTTAATTTTAATTTTAATTTTAAATCCTAATAATAAGGGTATGTTAGCAAATGTTGTAAGGGTGTAAGTCAAAATTCTGTCCGTGTAACGCTACGCTATTTTTAATCATTGTAAGTTATGTTCAACTTTTTTAATTTAATGTCTCGTAGCTAAGTTATTATTATGCTTATTTAATCCGAAGTAATCATGATGTTGGGCTAATTACTAAAATTGGGTAATTGGGCTTTGTACCATAATTGGGGTTTGGACAAAAGAGCGACACTTGTGGAAATTAGACTATGGGCTATTAATGGGCTTTATATTTGTTTAACTAAATGATAGTTTGTTAATGTTAATATAAAGATTTACAATTGGGCGTCCCTATAAATTACCATATACACTCGATCGGACACGATGGGCGGGGTATTTATATGTACAAATAATCGTTCATTTAACCGGACACAGGAATGGATTAATAGCCACTAGAATAATTAAAACAGGGGTGAAATTATGTACAAGGACACTTTGTATAATTGATAACAAAATATTAAAACCTTGGGTTACACTCAGTCGACATCCTGGTGTAATTATTAAACAAAGTATTAAAATCTTGTTACAGTTTAAGTCCCCAATTAGTTGGAATATTTAACTTCGGGTATAAGGATAATTTGACGAGGACACTCGCACTTTATATTTATGACTGATGGACTGTTATGGACAAAAACCAAACGGACATATTAAATAATCCAGGACAAAGGACAATTAACCCATGGGCATAAGACTAAAATCAACACGTCAAACATCATGATTACGGAAGTTTAAATAAGCATAATTCTTTTATTTCATATTTAATTTCCTTTATTTTATATTTAATTGCACTTCTAATTATCGCATTTTTATTGTTATTGTATTTAATTGCACTTTTAATTATCGTACTTTTTAATTATCGCAAGTTTATTTTATCGCACTTTTATTATTCGCAATTTCATTATCGTTATTTACTTTACGCTTTAAATTAAGTCTTGTATTTATTTATTATTTTACATTTGGTTTTAACTGTGACTAAAGTTTTAAAATTGACAAACCGGTCATTAAACGGTAAAAACCCCCCTTTATAATAATAATATTACTTATATATATATTTGTATTTTTATAAAAGTAAACTAATATAGCGTTAAGCTTTGTTTAAAGATTTTCCCTGTGGAACGAACCGGACTTACTAAAAACTACACTACTGTACGATTAGGTACACTGCCTATAAGTGTTGTAGCAAGGTTTAAGTATATCCATTCTCTAAATAAATAAATATCTTGTGTAAAATTGTATCGTATTTAATAGTATTTCCTGCTGAAATTTAAAGTTATTTTATATACACCTCGCATAACATCAATACCATAAGTCCAAATCACCATGAAAATCCCAAAATGTACCCAAAATGATCCCGAATGCACCCAAATGAATAAGGGAAATGAATATCATAAAATTACCATCAATCAAGATGTCTATCGTGAATAAAGTGTACGCCTCCAAAAAGTATCCTCACCTAATCAACTCGCGATGGCTATCCCTCTTCCACCTCCATGCCCCCTAAACATCAATGATCGTCAATTCCAAATATGATTGTCAATTCTAAATTTAGGTTAAGGTGGGTGTGCCAAAGCTAGGGGGCTGGGTACCCCTATCTTTATTGGACATCCCAGGCTCGGAATGACCGACACTCATTAAGATTTCTATCAAAAATCACTGGTTTCTCTCATACTAGGGCGAAAGCATTGACGGAGGGTTGTGGAATTAGGGCCCCATGTGGCTAAATAAGAGGTCCATCAATTCCATAATTGGGAAGACTTTACTTCCTTGATGAGTGGTTGGGAATCACTCTGAAGCACTAAAGATAAAATCTTTAGCAATATGGAAGACTTTACTTCCAAGCTTAGGCCTTTTTGAGATCAAACTTAACTTGGGAGACTTTACTCTCAAGCTTGGAACACAATAAAACTTGGAAGACTTTACTTCCAAGTTTGAAAGACTTGACTTTGAAAACAACAAATGGGAGAACTCAACTCTCCCGGGAGTGTCAAAGCTTAAAGCTTTTATTCACTCGGCTACTTCCCACATAACAAGCTTTTATGCTTATATTGAGAAAAGGTGGGAAGTAGTTACTACCTTTTCGTTAATTGATAGATCATAAGGGTGCCATAGCTTTTGGCTATGCCGTGTGTTATCTAGCAACACTAGCATGAAGCCATTGCTCTTCATCAAGAAGATATCACATGGTGAATCTCGTTCGTTCCTCTACCCTCGGTATGATACATCAGTTGAAACATCGTGAAATGATGAGGCAACCAATGTCAATATAAAATAGTGTGGATTAGAAAGTCTTCCACACCAAGTAGAACGACATTTGGGAGACTTGACTCCCTATCATGGATGGACTTGACTCATCCGGAAGTGTTAAATCATAATGCTTTAAACACTTGATTTTTGAAATAACACATGGAAGACTTTACTTCCATGCAAAAGTTTTGATTTTTTCTCTAGATTTTATCATTTCAAGCACAAATCATTCGAAAAGTGTAAGACTTTACTTTTACTTAGAAATTACAATCATAAACACAAAAGAAAGACTTTACTTCCTTAAGTTTGAAGCACAAGGAAAAGACTTTACTTTTCCTTTTGAAAAGCCAAGTTAATTACCATTTAAATGTTAAAGATATGGATTAATGTAATGGTAAGACTTGTTCCAAAAATTAGTTTTATCAACAATGCAACTTTTAATCTTTATAATGTATGTGTGACAATGTTTAACTCGAAAAAGTTCAAAATGACTCGAAATTTACTCTCCCCCTACATTTAGTTTGATGCAATGCCCTCATTGTATTAAACGATGAATTTAAGTAAAATTGAGGGACATTTTGAAAATAGAATAGAAGGGAGAAGAAATAAAAACCGAAATAGATCAAGTGATCTTTACTGTCATCAATAAGATAAACGTAGTCACCAAAAGTTTGCATGTCAATGAGCTTGACGCCAGAACTTAATGCCAGGCTTGGATCAATCATCAAAAAGTGTATCCTGCCACTAAGAACCACAACAAGCAAAAAAGAAACACAAGCATCCACAATATTATCCACGCCTGCACAATTGTCGAATTATTACAAACATAAAAATGATCATGTGTGAGAGTAGCAATACAAGTATACTACCTCACACCAAATCAATAATCCCAAGTTCCCATATGCAATTACCAAACTAGATTAAGTTACATGCCAAGTCATAAAGATAGATTGTTTCACAAAACATTATTAAGATTCGTTACCAAATACCCATTGCGTGTCGAGCTTGCAGTCTAGATGCGCCTCCATATGCACTCATGATAACCCAAGCGAGCCATAGGAAGCTTCTCCAACTCATTGAGATTGACTTTCAAAAACTTTTCAATTCAAGTCACATAATGACCACCAACACTTGGGAGCATAGACTTCTCGCCACTTGGATCAAATAGATAACATGCGATAAGGTTGGGAATATGAATGTGCTTTTTCTTGTGAATACGATGGATCAACCAAATATCGAACAACGTCATCTTATCAACATCCTCCGTTCGGTGGAAGACCGATTGGGCAAAGAACTTTTGAATGCACCGAAGTTTGGGGCTTTTGAGCGCACTAGAAACTTGATTTGTGGGATTTAGCTCGACATCGCTAATTTTGTGCCATACTCGCTTTGGATCAAACTCATTTAGATTGAAGGTTTCACATTTGGCCAAGTACATGTAGGTAAGATCGTGAAGAGAATCCACGTAGAGACCTAGACATGCCATGAATTGGCTCATTTTCAATTGCCTTTCCTTTCCCCCTAATTTAAATGTAAGGTAGTTGTTTAACCATGGCGAGCGGACCTTGAAATGAACCCTCAAGGTTTGTTAAGAACTCACGAGTTAGCAACGGGTAGATATCTTTTTGTATGTAGAGGAAAGGTTCCCACGGGCGCATAACTTTATGAAACTCTTCAACTGTGAGCACATCTCGAATCTCATGACCTAAACCCGCTAATTCAAATTCAGTCCAATATATGTACTTGGCCGGGCACACTGGCATATTAATTCTATTCATCATTCGAGAACTTAGTGCATCATCCCTCAAAATCACTTGCAACCATTCATGAACATCGGTTGACTTTGCAAGTCCTTTTCCCTTTTCACTTTCCTAAAATCAATTCAACAAACAATAAACATAAAAATGATTCCATGACGTTAGCATCAATTAAATATCTCGCATTCAAACATTGATCAGGCAACATGCCCCCTACATTTAATTTCAGAGTAAAAGCTTCACAACATGCAATTATGGACAATACGACTTAATTGCAAAAAGTCAACTCTAGTCAAAGTCAAAGGTCAAGTTAAGCTTAAGACCAGGAGTATTCGCAATTAGCCATATCATCTCAAGTATGATTACTAACAAGTAAGGTTCAATTACTAATACACCCTTTGGTCAAACTTAGTCAATAGTCAAAGAATCAAGATCCCTAAATTCAATTTAACCGCATACAAGCATGAAAGTTTGATTTTTTTTATCTAGACATACAATAGAAGCATAGAATAACCAATTTCATGATTACATTCTCAATTAATCATCAACTTTGAAAACCCCCAAATTGGGAAGAACCCTATGAATTCAAGTTGTAAATTTCAAAATCAAACATGCAAATCATGTTAGGAATCATGATAACTAGAAGGGTTCATCACCAATTTAGCATAATCATCATCAATTGATTAGAAATCTAGAAACAAGTAGAAACAAGAACATAACAAGAATCATGCAAAGAATTGAAGATAAGTGTTAATGAAGCATGAATCTTACTTTACTCATGTTAAATGATGATAAGAATGCAAGAAATCTTCACAAAAGATGTTAATTCGGTGCTAGGGTTCAAATTAGATGAGACTTAGCTGCTATGTGGGAGAATAAATGAAGTGGGTGAGGAAAATGAAGTATTTGGGTCGTGCAAAAAGTTTAATTACCCAGATCCAGGAGCGCCGCTTTTAAATCAAAAGCGCCGTTCCTGGAAAACAAAAGCGCCGCTTTTGTAGACAAAAGAGTCGCTCTTTCCTATTGTCCATTTTTGGTCCCAAATCACAAGCAAAAGCGTCGCTTTATGAAACAGGGGCGTCGCCCTTTAAGAGAAAAAGCGCCGCTTCTTGATCAAAAGCTCCGCTTTTGTACTTGAATGCAGTTTTTCAGTTTTAAGTCCATTTTGACCCGTTCAAAAACTATTTTTGGTATGTTCCAGTTTACACATATGCATGAAATGCAACTACATGCAAATGCAACTAAAAAACGAAATATCATATAATTCTATATGAAATGCAATCTAAAATGAACAAGTATAGCACAAATGTGATTGTTTTGGTCTAAGGTCTATCACTTGACCCGTTTTAGTACAAGGGTGTTACTTTAGGTAGAGCTTGATGTCATCAAGCTCAATGGCATTGATGTCATCCTTATAAACCTTCAACCTATGACCATTTACTTTGAAAGTATTACCATTTCCATACAACTCCACATATCCCGTAGGATAAGCCCTCTTGACAATGTATGGACCCGTCTATCTAGATTTTAGCTTAACGGCTGAGAACTTAAAGCGGGAATTGAAAATTAAAACCTTGTCATTTGGGTGAAATTCCTTAGGACCTTTTAGTCGGGCATCATGCCATCACTTAGTTTTTTCTTTGTATGCCAAAGAGTTATCGTATGTTTCCAACCTATGCTCCTCTAATTCATGCATTTGCATTACCCATTTCGAAACATAATCTACCGCAACCAAAATATAGAGACACTTATTCGAATTTGGAAATGGACCCATGAAGTCTAGGCCCCATACATCAAATATCTCACATATTTGAATGTCGGTTTGAGGCATCTCATCCCTCTTTGAAATGGAACCGGACCTTTGGCAAGGATCACAACGTTTCACTAACTCATGGGCGTCTTTGAATATTGTGGGCCAATAGAAATCGGAATCGAACACCTTTTTAGCGGTGTGATTCGGCCCAAAATGCCCCCCCCACCCGTTGGTCCACTATGACAACTCCTCAAAATATCTCGGGCTTCTTGCCCATATACACATCTCCAAATTACTTGATCCGTCCCAATGCGGAACAAGTGTGGGTCTTCCCAAAAGTAATACCGTAAATCGTTGAAAAACTTTTTCTTTTGTTGGTATGACAAACCTTTTTCTAAAACATTTGAGGCCAAGTAGTTTGAAAAATCAGAAAACCATGGGACTTCATCGACTAGATCAATCCTCATTAAATGTTCATCTGAGAAAGTATCCCGAATTTTGGACTCGTCTAAAGGTTAAAGCCCGGGATTGTCTAGCCTTGACAAGTGGTCGGTCGCCACATTCTCGGCTCCCTTTTTATCCCTTATTTCTATATCAAACTCTTGTAATAAAAGGACCCACCTAATTAAATGATGTTTCCAATCTTGTTTTTGAAAAAGATATCGTAACGCGGAGTGATCCGTGTATACGATCGTTTTGGAAAGTACAAGATAAGATCGAAACTTATCGAAAGAGAACACTACCGTAAGAAGTTCTTTCTCGGTAGTAGTGTAGTTCAATTGGGCCCCGGTTAAGGTCTTGCTGGCATAATAAATCAGTCTAAAGTGTTGGTCAACTCTTTGACCAAGCACCGCGCCAAGCGCATAATCGCTCGCATCGCACATCATTTCAAAGTCTTTATCCCAATCGGGAGAAACAAGAATTGGTGGGTTAATGAGCTTTTCTTTCAACAAGTTAAAAACTTTGGTGCATTCTTTGTCAAACAAGAAAGGTTGGTCTTTTTCTAACAATTTGGTAATGGGGCGGGCGATTATTGAAAAATCCTTTATGAACCGCCTATAAAATCCCGCTTACCCAAGAAAGCTTCGGATTGCTTTCACATGCGATGGTTCTGGTAAGTCTTTTATCACACTAATTTTAGCTTTGTCTACCTCAATCCCTGCCCTTGAGATTTTATGACCTAACACTACCCCCTCGTTGACCATGAAGTGGAATTTTTTCCAACTTAGAACTAAATTTGCATTTTCGCAACGGGTCAACATTTTATCAAGGTTTTTAAGACATTGGTCAAAGGAGTCTCCGAACACCAAAAATTCATCCATGAATACCTCCATAGTATCCTCAACCATATCCGAAAAAATAGCAAGCATGCATCGTTGGAAGGTCCCCAGGGCATTACATAGCACAAAAGGCATCCTTCGATACCTAAATGTAACATAGGGACATGTAAAGGTCGTATTTTCTTGGTCTTCGGGGTCTATCGAGATTTAGAAGTATCCCAAAAACCCGTCAAGAAAGCAATAGAACTCTCACCCGCTTAAACGTTCGATCATTTGATCGTTGTAAGGGAGTGGAAAATAGTCTTTTCGTGTGGCATCGTTTAAACATTTATAGTCAATGCATTTAGGATAAGCTCATTTTGGTCATTTAAGATCACCGTGGTCCCACCCTTTTTGGGCACCACTTGGACGGGACTCACCCATGGTGAGTCCGATATTGGGTAGATAAGGCACGCGTCTAGCAATTTGATCACTTCCTTTTTCACAACCTCTTTCATGTTTGGGTTAAGTCTTCGTTGTCGTTGGACAATTGGTTTAAAGTTATCTTCCATGAGAATCTTGTGTGTGCAATATGATGGATTAATCCCCGGGATGTCCGTGGTTTTCCATGCTATGGCCGAGTGATGGGAATTAAGTAATGAAACAAGTCGTGTCTTTTGGTCTTGGGTGAGTCTCGAAGAGATAATCACCGAAAGTTGGTTTGCTTCCTTAAGATAAGCATATTCAAGATGATCGGGGAGCTCTCTAAGCTCAAGAGTGGGTGGTTCTTCCCATGAAGACTTGATACGAAATCTATCTTCGTTGGGAATAGTCTCAAATGGTTCTTCCTGAGTAGTGTCACATTCAATTTCACATTCATCAACATTAACATTCATCAATTTCCTAAAGTCGGCCTCTAAATCCACAATGTCATTATCACAAAATTGGTTGAACCCCATGGTATCAACCCTTAAAAGCTTTTCAAGCTCTTTATCTACACAAAAGTCAATGTGGTCAAGGGCATAACACTCATCATCATTGGTATTGCTCGATTACTTCATAGCTTCCCGGATGTTTATGGTAACACGCTCTTCACCAACTCCAATGTTGAGTTGATTGCATTGTACCAAGATGATGGTGTGGGCGGTCGCAAGAAATAGTCTTCCTAAGATGAGAGGGACTTGAAGATCCTCCTTCATCTCCATGATAACAAAATCAATCAGGAACATCAAGGTGTCAATGCTAATCAAGATGTCCTCGGCAATACCAATAGCGGTGTCAAATCAATGGTTGGCCAATCTTATCCTAATTCGAGTTGGTTTAGGAGGCCCAAGACCAAGTCTCTCGTAAAGTGAATGGGGCATTAGGTTAATGCTTGCACCCAAATTGGCTAGTGCATTGAACACTTCCTACTCACCGAATTTAGAAGGGAAAACAAATTTTTCCGGATCACCAAACTTTTTAGGGATCCTTGGTCTTGATGCGAGAATCTTGTTGCATTCCTCTTCAATAATAAAAGATGTTTCGTCATGATATTTACCCCTTTGAGATATTAGCTCCTTTATGAACCGACCGTAGTTTGGCATTCCTTTAAGTACATCCGTGATTGGCAAGTTGATTGAGACATTTTTCATCATATCTTGAAACTTTTTGTATTGAGCCACCATCTTGTCCTTCCTTAAAGCATTCGGATATGGCATGGGCCTTGTACCCTTCAAAGGTTCTTTACCCTTACCTTTACCCTTTTCATTATTACCCTTAGCATCCTTAACCTTATCATCATTACCATTAAATCCGGTTGAGTCGACCTTTTCTTTACCCTTCTCCTTGCTAACCCCGATTTCCTCCTCAATGAAGCTTGGTAGTGGTTCTTGGGTGATAAAGGGTTGTGGATGGGAATCTTCAATTCCTCGAGTAGTTAGACCGCTTTGAGAGGTTATGGCGTTGACATTTTCATTTCGATTTGGGTAGCTAGGGTTTTAGTTGGTGCTTTTGATAGGAATCACTGTTGTGTTATTGTTTTGTTGGTATTGGTTTGGTTGTCGATTATTGTTGTTCGGGTTGATTTGTGTGTTGGATGGTAACGTTCCTTGAGTTCTTTTGGCAACTTGGTATGAAAGTCCTCCAATGGTACTCTCTAAGTTTTGAGATGAAGCTTATTGGTGCTTCAAATGTTGCTTTAAAAACTCGTTCTCCTTTAACAAAAATGCTTCAGTTGATTCCACCTTCTTGATATAATTTTGCATGATTTCTTCTAAACTCTTGGAAGGTTGGGATTGTTGAGTGTTTTGTTGAGATTGTTGATTGTAACCTTGGTTATTTTGATATTGACTATAACCTTGGTGGTTTTGATAACTCGGATTAGGTTAGTTGTTATAAGGTTGTTGGTTTTAGTATTGGAAGTTGTTGCTTCGGTTTTGGTTATAGTTGTTGTTGTAACTTTGGTTTCGGTGTTGGTTTTGGTTTGTAAATCCGGGTGGTGTATTGGTTTGATTGTTGAACGATACTTGCTTTTGGTTAGGATTATAGTAGCCTTGGTTTGATATTCCACCCCGTTGATAGTTTTGATTACTCACATAGTTAACATGAGCATCCGAATTCATGGGAATGCCATCCAAATCAACATGGTTACATTGATTAATTTGGGGACAATTCTTAGTGAGATGTGGTCCTTCGCACCTTTGACAACCTACTTGCATTGCAACAACTGATTGTTGTAGCTTTTTCAACTCTTTCCCGTACATTTGAAATTGATTATTTAAGCTTGCAAGAGTGACTTGACCATTGTCACTCTCCACTTGGGCTACACTTTTCCTTGGTAAATCTCGTGGTGAAGGGTTCCATTCGTATGTGTTGACTGACATATCCTCTAACATGGATTCGGCCGCATTAGGTGACTTATACATAAAAACTCCTCCCGAAGATGCGTCGAGAGTTTGTCTTGTCAAAGCATTAGTATGCCGGTAGAATGTGTTGATGTATTCTTTCTTAGTCAAACCATGCGGTGGACAAGCTCTTAGCATTTTCTTGAATCGTATCCATGCTTCATACAAGGACTCATCATTCCGTTGAGTGAATCCATTAATCTTCATTCTAAGGCGCTCCGCCTTTGATGGTGGGAAAAAGTGATTGATAAAAGATTCGGTTAAATCTTGAAAACTCCTAATAGAATCGGATGGTAGGTTCCTTAACCACACCTTCGCATCACCTTGAAGAGTAAAGGGGAATGCCCTTAACTTGAAAGCGTCATCGGTAACATCTTTGTTCTTGTAGATGTAACAAATATCATTAAATTGTTGAATATGTTCAAACGAATTTTCCTCTATCAACCCATGAAATAGCATATCCTTGATCATTGTGAAGAAGTTGCCCTCGATCTTCCAATTATCAGCCCCAATTGGTGGTTTTGTAATGGTGGGAGGCACCAAGGTAGGTGTAACCAACCTAACATTCCACATCGGAGTGTCATTTGGACCATTTTGTTGCTCTTGATTAACCGGTAGACCATGAACATTCGGATTACCTTCTTCACCTCCGTCCATATCTTGTAAACAAAATGGCAAAACTTTAAAATATTTCCTAAATAACCATTCTTCTCTACGCTTGTAAACCACGTACACGTGTTTCTCCGGATCGGAAAATGGATGTGTAAACTCTTGATCCTTTTGGGATCTTGTTTTCATACACCATAATACCTATCCTTCAATCATAACACAAACACAAACGATTTTCCAAACACAAAATAGAAATATAAAAACAAGAAAAGTAACTTTTGTAAGGGTAAACCCTTACAAAAGGATCGGACGATTAAAAGCTTAAACCAAATATCCTACTAGCTAACTGCTCCCCGGCAGCGGCTCCAAAAGATTGATGATGCGTGTGGAATAATACATCATTTACCCTCTAAATTTACACAAGATTCAAACACTACAAATAAGCACACACAACTAACGAGCAATTAGAACCTAATTATTATAGCACTTTAATGTAAGTATTCATTTCAAGTTCGTCCCAAGAGAGCGGTGTAAGTCGAATAATTGAAACTATTACTTGTCCTAGGGTTTGTTTGATTGGGGGGGGGGGGGATTGAATTTTAATTAACAACTAAAACGTGCACAAGTAAATAAACTTAAACTTAACAATTAAGACTAGTAGCAAGTAACGAGTAACTAACTATTGAGAATTAATTCAGTTAACTAAGTAGTGTTCACTTATCTAATCTTCTCTATGCTTGGATTACCCCGTTTTACCCAAATTGCTATCGCATTAGTTGTTGAACTATTAAATATTTAGCATTACTACTAAACCTTAATCGAATTATACTTTGCAAACTCACATATACATTGTATCCTAAGATCAAGTTAAGTATGAACGGTTATTGAGATTATGATTGGGTTGAAATCATTTAGAACCCTTCAACTATCGAAATCACTTAAGATAATCGAACACCACTATGTTGACTAAAGGCCAATTGAAAACCAACTTAAATCAAGAACACGATCACTTGAAATCCTTAATCTAGTTGTCTAGATCACTAAAAGTGTTGAAGCATAAATTGATTCGCTTCTTAAATCACAAAGAGTGCTAATCAATCTATGTAATCAAAGTAAAGCCTAAAACAAATGCATAGCAATGGATCTATAGCAAACACAATAACATTTGTTCATGTATTCCATTCAAACACTTCATTCAATTTATTTAGGGGTAAATCTTTGAATTAGAGATTCATAGATAAGCAAACACAATGGATTTAGCCAAGCATGGCTAAGATTACACTAATCATAAGCATTGAAACAAAAATAAACATCATATTTAGTTATTACAAGTAATTGATTCAAAACTAGAGTAAGAAAGGTGGAGATTACAACCCAAATTGAAAGAAACGGAGATCTAGAGCTAAAACTATGATGGAACTTTATCTTGCTTCCTTCAATTCACCGTCAAACTCCAATGGATGGTGAAATTAGGGTTTTGGAAGTGAAAATCGGACTGAACAGCTCTCTTCAAAATGACCTAATCTCTTTCCTTTTATAGTGATGAAAATTCTGGGCTGAACAGCGACAAGAGATCTGCTTTTGGCTCAGGAGTGGCGCTTTTGGCTTTCTTCAGGAGCGGTGCTTTTGTAGTTAATTGTGTCGCTTTTGCATTAAGAGCGGCGCTGTTGGTCATTAGGAATGGCGCTTTTGGCTATTGGTGGAAAATTGTGCCAAATTGTGTACAAGAATGTCGCTTTTCTGTGAGGTGTGGCACTTTTGCCCATTAAGAGCGGCGCTCTTATATGAGGAGCGGCACTTTTGGAGCTGATTTCTGCACTTGTCATTTTCTTTGCCACTTTTGATCAAGACTTGGTCAATTTTACACCAAATCAAGCTTTTGGCCTTAAACCAAAAACTTAGCGCAAATAACAGACTTTCGTTCCCAATGATCCTCAAAACCGAATGAAATGAGGGAGATATTGCGAGATAAAACGTGTATAATTAGTGTAATATCATATGTCGTGAATTTAATTTAGGAGTTAAATGAGGTTCAGTTTAAGGTATCATTTTAATGTTGTGAGCCATTTATTACTTCATTTTCCACATTTTATAAACAGCATAAAAGACCTTGTTGTGCGGGTTGTTTTGCATATAGGCAATAATTATAAACGTGTGTCATACTGGTTTGCCCTATATGCGGTTGAACCAGCACACCAACAAAGTTGTCTTTTATTTTAGAGTTCAAGCATACGCAGCTCAGAGATGAGATAGTTAAAGCGTTTCTCATCTAAGAGCTTTGTGAAAAGATCTGCTAACTGTTGATCTGTTGATATGAAGTGTACCTCCACATTTCCTTTTTGAACATGATCCCTTATGAAATGATATCGAACGTCGATGTGTTTTGTCCTTGAGTGCATCACATGATTATTGGTTATAGCAATTGCACTGGTGTTGTTACAGTAGATTGGAGTTTTTGTAACATGAACACCATAGTCCTTCAGCTGGCTTTGCATCCATAGAACTTGAGCAGTACAACTACCAGCAGAAATATATTCTACTTTAGTAGTAGATGTGGACACAGTATTTTTCTTTTTGCTTGTCCAGCTGACTAGTCTTCCACCCAGTAACAAGCAATCACCAGTAGTACTTTTCTTGTCTATTTTACATCATACAAAATCAGCATCTGAATACCCAATTAGTTCAAAATTCTGGTCTTTGGGATACCAAATACCACATTTGGCAGTACCTTTTAGATACCTAAATATCCTTTTTACTGCCAGCATGTGTGACTCTTTAGGATCAGCTTGATATCTGGCACAGAGACATGTGGTAAACATAATATCTGGTCTACTGACTATAAGATAAAGTAGGGACCTAATCATACCTCTATATTCATTGATATTGACTGGTTCACCATTGGGATCAACATCGATTTTGATGGATGCTGCCATTGGAGTCCCTATATCCTTTAAACAGGTCATGCCAAATTTCTTTAACATATCTTTGATATATTTATCTTGAGTATAAAAATTTCATCATCAATTTGTTTAATTTGCAATCCAAGAAAGTATTGCAAATCTCTTTGTAAAATCATTTCATATGTCTTTGACATACGTTTTGAAAACCTTTGACAATGTTTTTCATTTTTAGAACCATAAATGATATCATCCACATATATCTGTACCAGCAAGAGATTACCATCTATCTCTTTTGAGAATAGAGTGGTATCAATTGTCCTAACCTTAAAGCCTAAACCAGTGAGATACACATGAAGTGTCTCATACCATGCTCTAGGTGCCTGTTTCAGGCCATAAAGAGCTTTGTCTAACTTGTAGACATGGTCTGGATATTTACTGATTACAAAACCAGGAGGCTGTTTGACATAGACTTCTTCTTGCAGCTTCCCATTAAGAAATGCATATTTAACATCCATCTGGGATACCTTAAAGTTCATATTAGTAGCATATGCCAAGAACAATCTGATTTCTTCCATCCTAGCCACTTATGCATATGTTTCTCCATAATCCAACCCTTTTTCTTGTCTAAACCCTTGAGCTACCAATCTAGCTTTGTTTCTGATCACAATCCCATCTTCATCCATCTTGTTCTTAAACACCCATTGGTACCAATGATTTTCTTCTCATCATCATCAAGTTTGGATACCAATGTCCATACTTTATCTTATAAAACTGGGAAATTTCTTCTTGCATAGCTCCTGCCCAGCTAGGATCCTTCATTACTTCTTCAGGACATGTAGGTGCAATGGTTGACACAAAATTAACAAGCATACAGAAATTGCTGGTTGCATATCTTCTTGTTTTAACACCACTAGCCATATTACCAATAACTTGCTCAATAGGATGTTCCCTTGTCTATCTAGTGTTATGAACAGGTGAGCTTTTCGTGGAACACACAGCTTCTTGATCATCAGCTGATTCATCGGTATGTACAACAACAGGAGACAGTTGTTCATCATTAGTGAAACCAGTACCAGCTTGTAATCCTTCAAAACCAATAGACCTCTGCTCAATTTGTAGTACTTCAGTAGAGCCAGTAGCTCCACATGGTTTAGACACAGATGAAACAGAGTATTCCATCTCATCTTCAAAGAACCCAGCAGAATGGATTGGAGAGGGAATTGCTGCTAGTTCTTCTTCATCATTAAGAGCTTGCTGATTAGGCTCTTCAAACAGTAACTCCTCATCTTCTAATCAAGTTGGGACAGTTTCATCAAATGTAACATTAATGGATTCTTCAAAACAACTCATTCTTTTGTTGTAGACCCTATATGCCTTTGACATGTTAGAATATCCAAGAAATATTCCTTCATCAGATTTTGCATCGAACTTTCCCAGCTGGTCCCTATTGTTTAAAATGTAACAGGGAGTATCAAATACATGAAAAAATGAAATTGAGGGTCTTCTTCCTTTAAGGACTTCATAAGCAGTTTTCTGGTGTCTTTTCACTATTAAAGATCTATTCTGGGTAAAACAGGCAGTATTCACAGCTTCTGCCCAGTATGAATTCTTCAACCCAGACTCAACCAACATAGATCTTGCTGCTTCAATGAGAGTTCTGTTCCTTCTTTCTGCAACACCATTTTATTGAGGTGTTCTCACAGCAGAAATTTTTTGTGAAATACCTTTATCAGCACAAAATTCTTCCAATGTTGTAGTTCTAAATTCTGCACCATGATCACTTCTTATCTGCTTCACCAATTGCCCATTCAATAACTCAATTCTTTTGATAAAATTGATAATTTCATCAGCAGCTTCACTCTTTTACTTCAAAAAGAATACTCAAGTGTATCTGGAATATTCATCAACAATAACCAGTGTAGACTTCTTCCCACTACAGCTGGCCACATTAACAGGACCAAAAAGATCCATATGAATTAAGTGAAATGGTTTCTCAACAGAAGAGATCTGCTTTGACTTAAATGATGCATGGTGATGCTTCCCTTTTTCACAACCAGGACACAATCTGTCCTTCACATAAGACATTATGGGTAGCCCAGACACTAAACTTTTGCTTGAGAGTTTGTGAATTTCTTTAAAGTTGAGATGTGAGAGTCTCTTGTGCCATAACCACTTAAGGTTGTCTGCTGCCTTTGAATAAAAACAAGTATCAATTGTTGTGATTGCTGTGTTCATGTCAATTTGATACATGTTCTCATGTCTTTTTGCTGGCAGCAGTGGCGTCCATGTTTTATCAAATATAGTGCCAATTTTCCTTCTAAATTGGACTATCTTTCTTTTGTTTATCAGTTGGCTTATGCTGAGTAAATTTTTTTAAGCCCAATGACATATGTCACATTAGTAAATGTAACATTCCCATTTGTTAAAGTACCAAAACCCTTTGTATAACCCAACAAATTATCTTCATATGAAACAACTGGACCATCTTTTTCTTGATAGTCCATCAGCAGGGACTTACATTCGGTCATATGTCTTGAAAATTCACTATCGAGATACCAGATTTGCTTGTTTCGAATGGCCTACACAGTAGCTAAGAGATTAGTTCTTTTTGGGAACCCATCCTAGGATGGGTTCTGGAAGGGTCATTTTTAATGATCTCTTCCTTTCTGCTGGTCTGCTTGAAGATGCAGTAGCAGATGGGGATTGGGTTTGAGTACACTGGTTGGCCAAGTGAGCTTTACTGCTACATTTGTAGCATTTTCTCACATTTGGTCTTGGTGGCTGGTCATACACAGATCTGATGGGTGCACTAAGGTCAGGTCGACTTTGAGATACTTCTTCAATAATTTGGTCTAGCTTAATAGTCATTATCTCAGTGATAGATAGACCAGCACATGAGTCCACAATTTGGTCCACTTTAGCTTTTCCCTTATGGGCAGCTTTCTTCTTGGAATGAGTACCATAATCATGGTATACTGCTTTGCCTTTTTCATTTGACAAGCCAGTGTGGGAAGTTACTGGCTTTGCTGCTGATACTAGTTGACCAGTATGAATCTTAACTGCTACTTTGCCAGTATTGCTTTTGTAACACCCTAATTTTTTTTTTAAATCACAGCGGAAGACTTAATTTACATAATTACCCTTAGTTAATTACTTAATTACAAACCACCGGTGTTACGTTAAACGACTAGTTACATATTTATAAAAGTCAAGACATCAGAGTTCATCTTGTCAAACATATCTTCAAACAATCACTTCTATCCCGAAACCCGCTAACATCCAAAACCTGCAAGGGAGGAGGTGAGGGGGATTAGCACAAGGCTAAGTGAATGGAATCATCTAACAGATCTAGCATACAGTACCAACTTGTACAACTACAGCAGCTACAACAATCAATAACAGGCAACCGACAACTAACAACTAATCATCTGGCAACTAACAACTAGCAACTAACAACTAGCAACTAACAAATAGCAACTATCAACTGGCAACTGGCATCTAGCAACTAACAACTATGCTTCAACTAGAGACTCGGCGGCTTGTACGAGCACACGACCACTAGCTGATCAGTCTAGTGTCTACCGAAAGTCCTTACTACTGAATCCCCAGTATAGTAAATCCACACGCATGTGATGCGCCATTCAGCACTATACTCAACAAACAGTAGCCAACTGGACCCAACCACAACAAGGTTGACCTCTCTGAGCTGAACCTAACAACAATAGGTTCCAACAGGCAACTACAACTTGTGCACACAACCGTTAATCAACTACCACTACGGGCAACTGTCACTACTACTAGCATGGCAACTCTACAGTGATCATCATTACAACATATCTATTAAGCATAACAACTATAACAGTATAACATATTAGCACAACTTGCTACTTTATACTACACTCGGAGATAATCCCACTCACCGATTACCAGCAACATAAGGAACTCAGAATTCTAATCTTACTAAGCCTTCTCTTCGTCTTTATCACCTGAGAATAGACATAACATAGTCAGTAATCATGTCTTTATAACAACCCGACAACAAAATAACAACACCAATACCAATATATAATCAATCTGACCTGTCAACCGTACGATTGACACTCATTCGCACGTCTGAGAAACCTCAACCGTGCGGTTGACACCTCACTCGTACGTTTGGTCCTTGGCCAAATCTCTAATTACACAATAGTAGATCCATACGATTGACCACACGAGTGACATATGACTCGTACGAGTCACATCTCAACCGTACGATCCAACTAGCAAATATAACAGTTCAAGTAACCACTCACTCGTGCGGTTCACCATGCGGTTGACCGCCTCAACCGTACGAGTGAAAGCTCACTCGTGCGAGTGAAGGCTCACTTGTGCGAGTGATAAGAAACATCAATAGTAACATGTAACGATATTTTCCAATCTATATTCATTCATTCATAAGCCTATATCAAGAATTCAACCCATAATAACAGATTAACACACGCACACTAGACACACACGCTAATACATCTATTTCTGACCCAAATACATTTTGATATATCTTCTAAAGAGTTTACCATTGGAAAGGATTTTTCATTACGATTCCAACGATACTTGATTCATCAAAACGGAGTTACGGTTTGAAAGTTATGACCAAAACAAGTTTCCACAAATCTGACCCTGTGCTCACACGTGTGACTGAGGTCTCACTCGTGCGAGTGAGTCCTCACACGTGTGGTTGACCCTCAAAAGTTTGGTTACTCGTACGAGTGACCTGTCAAAAGTGTGGGTGCTGATGAACACCTACAGCTCGCTGTTTTCGCGTTTTTTGACCCCAAAACATGATTTTTGCTCAATATGATCATGAAACCACTTCAAAAACATCATATAACAACTACAGAACATATATCTAACAACAGTTAACACTAACAAACACAATTCATCAATATTCAAGCATCAAAACTCACTTTTTCTCAAGAACACAAAAACCCATTTAATCATGAATTTAAGCAACAATTCAAGCAAGCTAACCTGGATTATTGATCACAAGGATGATAATAATCACTCCTTAAAGCTTCTTGATCCAATTCTAGCTTAGATTAAATTAGGGTTTCAAGTAGTGAGAAATTAGGTATGGGGTGTTTGTTTGGAAGGTTCAAGAAAATGAGAGTCAAATCTACCCTCCTTAATCGAGGAACATTGTGACAAATATTTTGTATCGAAGGTTCAAGAATTAGGTATGGGGTGTTTTGTTTGGAAGGTATGGGGTGTTCAAGAAAATTAGGGTTTCAACAGAACACCCCATACCTAATTTCTCACTACTTGAAACCGGTCAATACACTTTCGATACAAAATATTTGTCACAAGATCCACCTACTGATACAAAATATTTGTCGAATGTAGTAAGTTTCGTTTTTTGCACAAAAATATTTCGAGTTTAACGGTGCTGGCGGAAAAATTTAACTCGCGGCGAGCAGGAAGATACGGGCTGTCGTTGTGTTTAGCGTTTTTTAAAAGGTGTCCGTTTCGAACGTACCTTTTATCGTTTTGTTCATAAAATTATTTCGAGTACGACGGTGCTTTCAGAGAAATTTAACTCGCGGCGAGCGGGAAGATACAGGCTGTCATGTGTTTAGCGTTTTTTAAAAAGTGTCCGTTTTGAGCGTAGTTAGTTTCGTTTTGTTGACAAAAATATTTCGAGTTTAACGGTGCGATCGGTGAAATTTAACTCGGAGCGAGGAGAAAAATACGGGCTGTCGAAATGTTTGGGTGGAGTTTTTATTTTAATTTACGAAACTGACATTTTACCCCCTGGAGTTAAGGGTAGTTTTTGTAAGTTAGTTATAGGTCAGGGGTTTTTTTGGAGTTTTTGGGTGGAAGTTTGGCCCAATGTCGTTTTGAGCATTTTTTGGGAGGGGGTGAAATTTAACTCGGAGCGAGGAGAAAAATACGGGCTGTCGAAATGTTTGGGTGGAGTTTTTATTTTAATTTACGAAGCTGACATTTTACCCCCTGGAGTTAAGGGTAGTTTTTGTAAGTTAGTTATAGGTTAGGGGGGTTTTTTGGAGTTTTTGGGTGGAAGTTTGGCACAATGTCGTTTTGGGCATTTTTTGGGAGGGGGTGGGGGTGAAACGACCAAAACCCCCATGTACTTTAGTATATAGGACACTGAGCTGACCTATGCCCCAGAACTTAGTTGTCGGTTCACCTACTGATCCCGACCGCGCTCCTGGCCCTGCCCCAGAACTTGATCCTCTTACATACGGACACTGAGCTGACCTATGCCCCACTTGATGACATTTCCAACATACATCCTCTTAGAATGAACACATCCGAATCTCGTGCCCTACAATACCACATCTCAAACATCTTTTGGTTGAATCTGAACAAGGACCACTATGAGATGATCTACAACTATTAAACACCACGAATTCTGACTTGATGCTGTCTCACTCTGCTCTGACCCACTTTTCTGTTTCAACTTAACAGACTTCTTTGACCTAGAGTCTGAATGACTCATCACCTGATCTTGTTGTGGTACCACATAACCTACCATTCTATTTCTTGCTGCTTTAAACATCATCTTCTACCATCTTGGCCATAACAAATGCTTGCGATCGCGTCGTCGCCATCTTAACCATTGTTCTGTACTCTAGTAAAATTATATTAACAAAATGTTGAATTTTGGACTGTTCGTCTGGAACCCACTGTTGCACAAACCTTAATTTATCCATATACTGCTCAATCACCTCATCTATCATCATCTGAGGTGTCATTTTCATTGCCAGAAATTCTGTCTTAATTCGATTGAGATCATACGATGAACAATACTGCTCACAAACTTCACTATAAAATTGTTCCCAAGTAATCATGTTCACTTATTCTTTCGGTATACTAGAAATAACTGTATCCCACCAAACCATTGCCCTATTCTTCAGCATACGACTAGCATAAATAACCTGCAATTCTGGTTCGCACTGACATGGAAACAACCCAACCCGTATTCTATACGATAAATTTTTTTTTTAAAATAATACACATTTACGCGCCAATTAAATATGTAAGTCATTCCACAAGTTCCATTTAAAACGTACAATAATTTAAATGTTTACAAAAGGCACGAAGGCCATTAATTAAGTTTAATACAAGTTCGACCCACTACAAATGATAGTTTATAATCTAAACGACACTTCGACCATGGTTTGGGACTAAACTACCCAAAACGTTAGGCCAACTTCAAAGTTCCAACAAAACATCATCAAGGGACACCTAATGCCCGATCACCCCTTTGCCCTTATCCACACCTGCATCTAAAAAGATATACAACGAGAGGGGTAAGCTAATGCTTAGTGAATGCAATAATTATACATGTTCATATATAACCTACTTATTTGCAACCACTTACGCAACCCCGCATACAAGCTAGCAATACGACAACCATGCAAACATCATGCATAAACTACTATCCACAATTCACAAGAAGCTAGCAAAACCAATATCATATAGTTCAATATTAAATATGCTAATACCTAATTCACACAACCATGGTTAACCAATAGTAAAAGGAATGGTACTCGAATTTCCCATCGGTGTCCATAACAACCGTAGTGTACAACACATATATCACCAACCCTTGGACAACACATATCCGTTCATAAGATCGTTAGTGTACAACACATATATCACCAACTTGGACAACACATATCCATTTATAACACCGTTAGCGTACAACACATATATTGCTAACTTGGACAACACATATCCGTTCATAAATCGTTAGTGTACAACACATATATCACTAACTAGGACAACACATATCCTTACGTACAAATAAACACATCATATACGTACAAGTATACTTATTCCACTCACCTTGACACAAGGATGATGATTATGCACGTCCGAACTTCAAGAAAATGTACCTAATTCATTAAGTACACATTCAATCACACAACTAGTGAAATTAACCACAATACTTACACTTGAGCATTTAATGACCCAATTTGCATTAAATGACTCAACTACACCACAACCGCCCATAAATGGCCAAGATTCATATTAAATCACTAAGGCTAGTGATTTAAAGTCTACTAACATCAACTAACATAACTTAGGGTAATTCATACCCAATTTACCCAATTAGGTCAACTAGAACTCATTTGACCCATTTTAAATACTTAGACTCACAATCGAGTCAAACTTACCCATTAACAATTCTTTCATCAATTTAAAAGTGTATTAGTGACTAACAACACCATTTAACACGTACAACCTCAAATCATAAGACCAAACCCTAGGTTATGGCTATTAGGGTTTACTTTCAACAATCTAATCCAAAATCCACCCATTTAACCCTCAAATGGGTCACACAAGTTCCAAATGAACAAACCCTAGCATAAACCAATTAAAACTCAAAACATAGAGTTAAAACTTACCAACACTATCCACTTGTAGCTAAGGACAAGGAGAACAACTTTAATTCTTGCTCCAAAGATCAACTCTCAATCCTTCACTCTCAAATCTCACTTTTAATCCAAATAGGTTTTATGTTTTGGAAGAGAAAATGGAAAGAAAAGAGAAAAGAAAATGAATTAAATGGATAAATGGTGGAGATTTAATGCTCCCATCAGATCTACACGTCAAATTACCAAATTGCCCCTTAAAATTCCTTAAAATGAGCTAAGTCCGAAATCTGTCCAGCAGGACTGCCGCGGCGCGGCTCTATTTGTCGCGGCGCGACGTATAAAGTTAAATTCGACCCTTCTTAGCAGGCCTCCAGACTTCAGTTTTGCTCGAGATGCCGCGGCGCGAGCCCCATTGCTGCAGCGCGGCGAACAACGTGCACAAGTGATCTATTTAAACCCCTTCCTGACTCTGGTTTGCGTTTATTGTTACGGCGCGACTATGGTCATCGCGGCGAGGCTTAAGGCTGCACCTGACAAGCTCGACAACCTTAAACAAATTTCCGATTTAATTAATTTGTACATTCCATTCCTGCTTCCTATATCCACCTAGCCTTCAACAATAGTCTCACAAGACTTAACGCTATCAAAACCCATGTATATACTTGTACATGCACACATTCTCAAATATATATATATATATATATATATATATATATATATATATATATATATATATATATATATATATATATATATATATATATATATATATATATATATATATATATATATATATATATATACATATATATATATATATATATACACACACACACATACATCTATACATTTACACATAAACTAACGGGTTACAAACGTACTAATGATTAAGTATGTACCTTTAGATATGTACGGGAAAAGCGGGATGTTACAACTCTCCCCCACTTGAATCGGAGCGCGTCCTCGCGATCCAAGCAGCATGACAAGCCGGAAGATAAACCAACACAAACTCTTCGGATTCCCATGTAAATTCGGAACCCTTTCGATGTCGCCATTGCACTTTGAAGGTTCTAACTTCTTTGTTCCGCAACATTTTAACCTTCTCATCAAGAATGGCTATCGGTTCTTCAACATACTCTAGCTTGTTGTTCAAGGTAATCTCCTCTAACGGCACCCAAGTCGAGTCATCCGTAAGACACTTACGAAGATGGGAAACATGAAACGTATTATGAATCCCCGCAAGCTCTTCGGGAAACTCTAGTCTATAAGAAACCTCACCAACATGTTCCAAAACCTTGAAAGGACCAATAAATCGAGGAGCTAACTTTCCTCGCTTTCGAAACCGAATAACACCTTTCCATGGAGAAACCTTAAGCATCACCATGTCACCTTCTTGAAATTCGACCGTTCGTCTACCTTTATCGGTATAAGATTTTTGTCTATCTTGCGCCGCCTTAAGTCGAGCCTGAATCATCTCATTTTACTATTCGTCTCTAGGACTAAATCGGTACTCCCGATTTCTCGTTGTCCCACTTTACCCCAACAAATAAGAGTTCGACACCTACGCCCATAAAGCATCTCATAAGGTGGCATTCCAATACTAGTGTGGTAACTAATATTGTACGAGAATTCCACCAATGGTAAGTGCTCATCCCAACTACCACCAAAATCAATAATACACGCCCTTAACATATCCTCCAACATTTGGTTCGTACGCTCGGTTTGACCGTCCGTTTGAGGATGATACGCCGTGCTCATTTTCAATTGAGTACCCATATCTTCATGAAACTTATTCCAAAATTGAGACGTGAAACGAGTATCTCGATCCGAAACAATAGATATAGGAACCCCACGTCTCGATATCACCTCCTTAATAAACAACTTAGACAAAGTCTCCGATGATATCATTTCCCAAATGGGAAGAAACAAAGCACTCTTCGTTAATCTATCAACTATCACCCAAATCGTATCATATTGGGTTCTCGCCGTCTTTGGTAACTTGGTAATGAAGTCCATGGTAATGTGTTCCCATTTCCATTTCGGGACTTCCAATGGTTGTAACTTACCGTACGGCTTTTGGTGTTCGGCTTTAACTTGCAAACACGTGACGCATTGTTCAACATACTTAACAACATCGCGTTTTATGCTCGGCCACCAATACTCCTTCTTTAAATCAAGGTACATTTTCGTTGCACCCGAATGAATGGAATACTTTGACTTATGTACTTCATCAAGGAGCACTTGTCGGTAACCACCCATCTTAGGCACCCACATTCTTCCTTGAAAAGATAACAAGCTATGCGGGCCTGACGTAATAGACTCCGTTTGCCCCACAATCCACTCTTCATGCTTGTTGTGAACGAAAGCTTCAATTTGAATCTCACCAAGCTTTACAAGAAAATCGTTAGTAATAGTCATGCGTAACGATCCTATTCGTATCGCCGGATGTTGGCTCTTTCTATTTAACACATCCGCGACCACGTTCGCCTTACCCGGATGATAAAGTATCTCACAATCATAATCTTTTACCACATCCATCCACCTACGTTGACGATAATTCAAATCTCGTTGATTGAAGAGATGTTTCAAACTCTTGTGATCCGAATATATCGTACACTTGACACCATACAAGTAGTGGCGCCAAAGTTTCAACGCATGAACCACCGCCGCCAATTCAAGATCATGAGTCGGGTATCTCTTTTTGTGTTCCTTTAATTGTCGAGAAGCGTAAGTGATGACTTTACCCCTTTGCATTAGAACACACCTGAGCCCATTTAAAGAAGCATCACAATAAACCGTCATGTCTTCTACCCCTTCCAGCAACACTAACACCGGAGCTTGACACAACTTCTCTTTTAACAATTGAAAAGCAATTTCTTGCTCGTTTTCCCAATTGAACCTTACGTCCTTCCTTGTCAACTTCGTCAAAGGAGAAGCAATCTTAGAAAAGTCTTGGATAAACCGACGATAATAACTGGCCAACCCGAGAAAACTTTGAATTTCCGTAGGAGTATTCGGTCGTCTCCAACTCTTCACCGTTTCTATCTTCCCCGGATCTACTTGAATACCTTCTTGATTCACGATATGGCCAAGGAATTGAACTTACCTTAGCCAAAATTCACATTTGGAGAATTTTGCATACAACTTCTCCTTCCGCAACGTCTTCAATACTTCGCGCAAATGGTGTTCATGTTCCTTCATACTCTTAGAATAAACAAGTATGTCGTCAATGAACACAATTACCGACTTGTCCAACATAGGTTAGCACACTCAGTTCATTAGATCCATGAATACCGCCGGTGCATTCGTAAGACTAAAAGGCATAACTATGAACTCAAAATGCCCATAACGCGTTCGAAAAGCCGTTTTCTCTATGTCTTCCTCACGGACCCGTACTTGATGATAGCCGGACCCCAAGTCAATCTTAGAAAAATACGTTGCACCTTGGAGTTGGTCAAACAAATCGTCAATCCGAGGCAATGTATAACGATTCTTGATCGTCACTTTGTTCAACTCCCGATAATCGATGCACATCCGCATACTTCCATCTTTCTTTTTCACGAACAAAATCGGAGCACCCCATGGCGAGGAACTCGGTCGAATGAAACCCTTTTCAAGCAACTCCTGGGTTTTATTTAACAACTCTTGCATTTCTATCGGCGCTAAATGATAAGGATTTTTAGCAATGGAAGTAGCTCCCGGAACCAACTCAATGCGAAATTCTACTTGTCTTTCCGCCGGAACACCCGGTAACTCATCCAAAAAAATGTCTACAAACTCATTAACCACCAGAATTTTACGAATGGGTGGTGGCTCGTCACGAGTATCAACTACATGAGCAAGATAACATACACCACCACTCTTGAGAAAACGTCGCGCCCGTGCATAAGTGCATAATGGTACGAGTCTTCTTCGTTTATCACCATGAATAATCAACTCTCCCCCACTTGGGGTTCTCACACGAATGAATTTATCATGGCATGCAATATCGGCTCTATAATGATCGAGCCAATCCATACCAACAACAATATCAAACTCACCCAAAGTCATCAGAATGAGATCAATTTTAAACGTTTCGGTACCAAACACAACATTACAACCTTTACACACATCAACCCCTAGCACCGTCTTACCATCCACTATTTCAACTTCTACCGGATGACTTAACTTAGCTAGCGGTTTGTTAAGCTTAGATACTAATCGAGGCGACACAAAAGACAAATTAGCACCTCTATCAAATAATATCCTTGCTGGATTAGAGTTAACCATTAAAGTACCTGAGACAACTTCGTTCGATAGCTTAGCTTCGTCATTGGTCATCAAATAATTTCGACCCCTAGCCGTACCCGCCGCCTTCTCTAGCCGCTTAACATTATCATTGCGCAACTCGGGACACTCGGGCCTCTTGTGCCCTTCTTTACCACAATTGTAACATGTAACCTTGTTTGGCGCATTTGGACAATCACGAGCCATGTGTCCTTTTTGCCCACAAGTATAGCAAGTGACCACATGACCACCGGAACCACCCTTCTTTATGCTATTAACACTTTCGAAGCCCTTCTTGTTCTTTTTGTTGGAAAATTTCGATTGACTCGAATTCTCGAACTTCCTCTTACCAAAAGTAAAACCACCCTTTCTTAACACGAGCACCTTAAAACCTTTGGCCATATTGAACAACTCGTCAAAGCTCTTCACCACATTCACGCTAATCTTCTCTTGATAGTTATCATTCAAGATTCGATAGAAATCTTCCTTCAACATCTTATCATTCCCGACATACTCCGGGCAAAATTGGATCTTGGACAAATACAAGGATTTGATAGTGTTCAAATCCATCGACCCTTGCCTCAAGGAACGTAACTCATCCTTAAGCCTAGTAAGATCGGCCAAAGTTCGGTATTCATTAAAAAAATCCGCCTTGAACTCGTCCCAAGTAAAATCCATGCATTGTTCTTCACCATAGACTTGGATTTTTGCGTCCCACCATAACTTAGCATCACCTCTTAACATGCTACTACCATACCTCGCCTTTTTATCAAGAGGGCATTCACAAGTTCGAAAAGCCCCCTCCATATCGAAGATCCAACGGGCACTCTTAAGTGGGTCTCGTTCACCATCGAAGGTGGGAGGTTGAGAGTCCTTGAAATTTTTATAAAAGAAGTCCCGTATCCCCACATTATCCCCTTGTAGAACAAGCTTAACTTGTTCCCTAACCACATTAACTAGTTGCTCGTCGATCGTATCTAGAAACATCTTCTTAACGTCTTCGAGAAACTCCGCTTTTTGACGTTTAAAGATGGCCTCAACTTTGGCCGTGAATTCGGGGTCCTCGCTCGTGCCCCATTATCAGTGTCGTGTCCATTTCTCATCTTCATTCTATAAAACGAAAGAGGTTAAACAACGAATGAAAAGACATGACACGCATATATATATATATATACACTTTACCACCCCATCTTGCTCCACAATCGTCGTACATCGCTCGTTTGACACGATTTGCACCCGTAACAATGGTAGCTAGTCATTGCTACGCGAGCACGTCGTATTAACTCGTTAGTACAACGTCTATCTCGCTCGATGATTATAACTACAACACAAAACAATTAGTGTAAGGTTAAATCACATAAACCTAAGCATTAACAATTCCCGATCCGACCCGAAGTCCTACAAGTCCCGCATAAAATGCACACACAATAAAGTCTAAGTCTAGGCACCTATCTCAAGTCGCCTAAATCCCTTAGACCATGCTCTGATACCACTTGAAACAACCCAACCCGTATTCTATACGATAATTTTTTTTTTTAAAATAATACATATTTACGCGCCAATTAAATATGTAAGCCATTCCACAAGTTCCATTTAAAACGTACAACAATTTAAATGTTTACAAAAGGCACGAAGGCCATTAATTAAGTTTAATACAAGTTCAACCCACTACAAATGATAGTTTATAATCCAAACGACACTTCGAGCATGGTTTAGGACTAAACTACCCAGAACGTTAGGCCAACTTCAAAGTTCCAACAAAACATCATCAAGGGACACCTAATGCCCGATCACCCCTTTGCCCTTATCCACACCTGCATCTAAAAAGATATACAATGAGAGGGGTAAGCTAATGCTTAGTGAATGCAATATTTATACATGTTCATATATAACCTACTTATTTGCAACCACTTACGCAACCCCGCATACAAGCTAGCAATACGACAACCATGCAAACATCATGCATAAACTACTATCCACAATTCATAAGAAGCTAGCAACACCAATAGCATATAGTTCAATATTAAATATGCTAATACCAAATTCACACAACCATGGTTAACCAATAGTAAAAGAAATGGTACTCGAATTTCCCATCGGTGTTCATAACAACCGTTAGTGTACAACACATATATCACCAACCCTTGGACAACACATATCCGTTCATAAGATCGTTAGTGTACAACACATATATCACCAACTTGGACAACACATATCCATTTATAACACCGTTAGCGTACAACACATATATTGCTAACTTGGACAACACATATCCGTTCATAAATCGTTAGTGTACAACACATATATCACTAACTAGGACAACACATATCCTTACGTACAAATAAACACATCATATACGTACAAGTATACTTATTCCACTCACCTTGACACAAGGATGATGATTATGCACGTCCGAACTTCAAGAAAATGTACCTAATTCATTAAGTACACATTCAATCACACAACTAGTGAAATTAACCACAATACTTACACTTGAGCATTTAATGACCCAATTTGCATTAAATGACTCAACTACACCACAACCGCCCATAAATGGCCAAGATTCATATTAAATCACTAAGGCTAGTGATTTAAAGTCTACTAACATCAACTAACATAACTTAGGGTAATTCATACCCAATTTACCCAATTAGGTCAACTAGAACTCATTTGACCCATTTTAAATACTTAGACTCACAATCGAGTCAAACTTACCCATTAACAATTCTTTCATCAATTTAAAAGTGTATTCGTGACGAACAACACCATTTAACACGTACAACCTCAAATCATAAGACCAAACCCTAGGTTATGGCTATTAGGGTTTACTTTCAACAATCTAACCCAAAATCCACCAATTTAACCCTCAAATGGGTCACACAAGTTCCAAATGAACAAACCCTAGCATAAACCAATTAAAACTCAAAACATAGAGTTAAAACTTACCAACATTATCCACTTGTAGCTAAGGACAAGGAGAACAACTTTAATTCTTGCTCCAAAGATCAACTCTCAATCCTTCACTCTCAAATCTCACTTTTAATCTAAATGGGTTTTATGTTTTGGAAGAGAAAATGGAAAGAAAAGAGAAAAGAAAATGAATTAAATGGATAAGTGGTGGAGATTTAATGCTCCCATCAGATCTACACGTCAAATTACTAAATTGCCCCTTAAAATTCCTTAAAATGAGCTAAGTCCCAAATCTGCCCAGCAGGACTGCCGCGGCGCGGCTTTATCTGTCGCGGCGCTACGTATAAAGGGAAATCCGACCCTTCTTAGCAGGCCTCCTGACTTCAGTTTTGCTCGAGATGCCGCGGCGCGGCGAATAACGTGCACAAGTGATCTATTTAAACCCCTTCCTGACTCTGGTTTGCGTTTATTGTCGCGGCGCGACTATGGTCATCGCGGCGCGGCTTAAGGCTGCACCTGACCAGCTCGACAACCTTAAACAAATTTCTGATTTAATTAATTTGTATATTCCATTCCCGCTTCCTATATCCACCTAGCCTTCAACAATAGTCTCACAAGACTTAACGCTATCAAAACCCATGTTTATACTTGTACATGCACACATTCTCAAATATATATATATATATATATATATATATATATATATATATATATATATATATATATATATATATATATATATATATATATATATATATATATATATATATATACATACACATACATCTATACATTTACACATAAACTAACGGGTTACAAACGTACTAATGATTAAGTATGTACCTTTAGATATGTACGGGAAAAGCGGGATGTTACAGACTTGCCTCAAAAACCTTTTCTATCTCTCTTAACCAGTTAAGGGTTACCGTTGGGTTAGAACTTCCTGAGTACTCTGGTGGATTACAATTCAGAAACTGTTTGAAGGTACATTTCTTCGGTTGTTGAAACATCGACATCTGATAAGGACCCCACATCTGATTTAGGAACTGTTGATTAAACTGAGGTGGCACCTGATACTGTTGAGGAAACTGGAACTGAGGTGTTAACCATTGCTGTTGTTGGAAAGCACTTCCAGTTTGATGATACATATTTGGCTGCACCGGATACCCACTAAACATTTGATTCGGTACACTACCACTTGGATTCACTATTACCTGACTTTGTTCTAATTCTCTTATTCGATCATTTGCTTCCTTTAACCAACTTTCCAAATCTAGAATTGGTTCCTGCGGATTATCGTCTGGCGCATACTCGTCTTCATCTGGGGCTCTGAATGTTCCGGGGGCTGACGGACCAGTTGCGTGTCCTGAATTATCTGCCACATCTACAATACCACAACATCTCACACAAACGCTTAGTGGAAAACAGGTTAGTACCTATCAACTAATGCATGTAACCCCTACATTTACTTAACCTGTCCCCTCAGATATGTTTGACACAACACAAGGTTTAGGAACATGATATTCAACACAATGTACATGCGGCCAAACCTATGCTCTGATACCAAGTTGTAACACCCTGATTTTATTTATTTATTTTTTAAATTACAGCGGAAGACTTAATTTACATAATTACCCTTAGTTAATTACTTCATTACAAACCACCGGTGTTACGTTAAATGACTAGTTACATATTTATAAAAGTCAAGACATCAGAGTTCGTCTTGTCAAACATATCTTCAAACAACCACTTTTATCCCGAAACCCGCTAACATCCAAAACCTACAAGGGAGGAGGTGAGGGGGGTTAGCACAAGACTAAGTGAATGGAATCATCTAACAGATCTAGCATACCGCACCAACTTGTACAACTACAGCAACTACAACAATCAATAATAGGCAACCGGCAACTAACAACTAATCATCTGGCAACTAACAACTAGTAACTAACAACTAGCAACTATCAACTGGCAACTGGCATCTAGCAACTAACAACTATGCTCCAACTAGAGGCTCGGCGACTTGTACGGGCACACGACCACTAGCTGATCAGTCTAGCGTCTACCGAAAGTCCTTACTACTGAATCCCTAGTATAGTAAATCCACACGCATGTGATGCGTCATTCAGCACTATACTCAATAAATAGTAGCCAACTGGACCCAACCACAACAAGGTTGACCTCTCTGAGCTGAACCTAACAACAATAGGTTCCAACAGGCAACTACAACTTGTGCACACAATCGTTAAGCAACTACCACTACGGGAAACTGTCACAACTACTAGCATGGCAACTCTACAGTGATCATCATTACAATATATCTATTAAGCATAACAACTATAACAGTATAATATAGTAGCACAACTTGCTACTTTATACTACACCTGAAGATAATCCCACTCACCGATTACCAGCAACAGAAGGAACTCAGAATTCTAATCTTACTGAGCCTTCTCTTCGTCTTTATCACCTAAGAATAGACATAACATAGTCAGTAATCATGTCTTGATAACAACCCGACAACAAAAAAACAACACCAATACCAACACTTAATCAATCTGATATGTCAACCGTATGAGTGACACTCATCCGCATGTCTAAGTAACCTCAACCGTACGGTTGACACCTCACTCGTACGTTTGGTCCTTGGCCAAATCTCTAATTACACAACAGTAGATCCATACGGTTGACCAAACAAGTGACAAATGACTCATACGAGTCACATCTCAACCGTATGATCCAACTAGTAAATATGACAATTCAAGTAACCACTCACTCGTGCGGTTCACCATGTGGTTGACCGCCTCAATCGTACGAGTGAAAGCTCACTCGTGCGAGTGAAGGCTCACTTGTGTGAGTGATAAAAACATCAATAGTAACATGTAAAGATATTTTCCAACCTATATTCATCATATATTCATTCATTCATAAGCCTATATCAAGAATTCAACCCATAATAACATATTAACGCACGCACACTAGACACACACGCTAATACCTCTATTTCTGACCCAAAAACATTTTTATATAGCTTCTAAAGAGTTTACCATTGGAAAGGATTTTTCATTACGATTCCAACGATATTTGATTCATCAAAAACGGAGTTACGGTTTGAAAGTTATGACCAAAGCAAGTTTCCACAAATCTGACCCTGTGCTCACACGTGTGACTGAGTTCTCACTTGTATAAGTGAGTCCTCACATGTGTGGTTGACCCTCAAAAGTGTGTTCACTCGTACGAGTGACCTATCAAAAGTGTGGGTGCTGATGAACACCTACAGCTCGCTGTTTTCGCGTTTTTTGACCCCAAAACATGATTTTTGCTCAATCTGATCATGAAACTACTTCAAAAACATCATATAATAACTATAGAACATATATCTAACAACAATTAACACTAACAAACACAATTCATCAAGATTCAAGCATCAAAACTCACTTTTTCTCAAGAACACAAAAACCCATTTAATCAAGAATTCAAGCAACAATTCAAGCAAGCTAACCTGGATTATTGATCACAAGGATGATAATAATCAATCCTTAAAGCTTCTTGATCCAATTCTAGCTTAGATTAAATTAGGGTTTCAAGTAATGAGAAATTAGGTACGGGGTGTTTGTTTGGAAAGTTCAAGAAAATGAGAGAAAAAGCTGGTCTCAAGCTTATATATTTAAGTTAATACACAATACCCCATCACATACGGGTATTTATCAGTTATCTGAATTCTTTCATACCTCGTTAGGAGGCCCTAACGGAGTCAAAATTCAATAAACAAACCTGTTCTGTGACCCTTGCCACAAACTGGTCTTAACCAAACAATCAGATACTTGAAAACATACAATTATAAAAATCACTTTTAATAACACTTAAGGGCAAAATAGTCTATTTCAACTAGGCCCAAAACGTGGGTGTTACAGCTTTTTACTGGCTTGTCTGCAGTTGCTGGTTGACCAATATGATTTTCATCAGCTGGCTCTGAAAGGACCCGTTCATATACATTATAAACGATTCACAATAGTTGATTACATCGCGAGGTATTTGACCTCTATATGATACATTTTACAAACATTGCATTCATTTTTAAAAGACAAACTTTCTTTACAACGAAAGTTGACGGCATGCACACCATTTCATAATACATCCAACTATAATTGGCTTAATAATAATCTTGATGAACTCAATGACTCGAATGCAACGTCTTTCAAAATATGCCATGAATGACTCCAAGTAATATCCTTAAAATGAGCTAATGCACAGCGGAAGATTTCTTTAATACCTGAGAATAAACATGCTTTAAAGTGTCAACCAAAAGGTTGGTGAGTTCATAGGTTTATCATAACAATCATTTCAATATATTAATAGACCACAAGATTTCCGTTTATAAATATATGTACACTCACAAGTGTATAAAAGTATTCTATAAGTTGTAGGCACCCGGTAACAAGCCTTAACGTTCATGTTTTACCCTCTGAAGTACACCAGATCAGGTGTGTTTAAAATAACCTCGAAGTACTAAAGCATCCCATAGTCAGGATGGGGTTTATCAGGCCCAATAGATCTATCTTTAGGATTCGCGCCTATCGTACATAGACAAGTAGTTTAATGTTACCAAGCTAAGGGTATATTTCTGGTTTAAACCCACGTAGAATTAGTTTTAGTACTTGTGCCTATTTCGTAAAACATTTATAAAAATAGCGCATGTATTCTCAGTCCCAAAAATATATATAAAAGGGAGCAAATGAAACTCACAATACTGTATTTCATAGTAAAAATACATATAACGTCATTTAATAAGTGCAAGGTTGGCCTCGGATTCACAAACGTATCAATATTGAGATTCAATATTGCAGGAAAGTACGTAGACGCAACGGAGATGATAAACACTAGATTGACCTCACGAGCATACCCATGAACCATACCCATCACCTCCATAGCTATAACCCATAATTTCCTTAGCTTCGACTCATTCAAAAAAACTATTTTGAAATCACTCGGACAGCACTCCGTCGTAATATTTTATGTATACTAATAATATCTTGAAATAATACAGAGCAAATATATATATATATATATATATATATATATATATATATATATATATATATATATATATATATATATATATATATATATATATATATATATATATATATATATATATATATATATATATATATATATATATATATATATATATATATATATATATATATAAATCAATTGAGAGAGTTTAGAGAAATATATTTTCAAGTTTCTATGAAATAATGAAACCTATTGAATTCTATTTATAATAGATTTTTGAATTATAAAAGTGAATTATTAAAGTATGAATTATTAAAGTGAATTATTAAAGTATGAATTATTACAGTGAATTATTAAAGTATGAAATATTAAAATATGAATTATTAAAGTGAATTATTAAAGTATGAATTATTAAAGTGAATTATTAAAGTATGAATTATTAAAGTGAATTATTAAAGTATGAATTATTAAAGTGAATTATTAAAGTTAAAGTAAAGTAAAAGTAAAGTAAAGTAAAGGTAAAGTTAAAGTATAGTAAAAGTATAAAAAACTATGTATGTATGATACGCGTATAAATATGTATAATATTAATTTAAATCGTTATATATATTTAATGAAATAAAATATAAATATCATTATATTTATTATACTGGTTAAGTAATGAGTTGTCAAAAGTGATTCTAGATATTTATAAAAGTTATATACGTTTTAATAATAAAGTTCTTTTTAAACTGAAAAACGTCTTTGTACGTTTGAAAATAGATTAATAGAATAATATGGAAACCAATTCTCCACTAACTTTTGTCTAACTTTCGTAAATGACACTTTTTTATATTTATAAATAGCTTTACAAATTATTCTGAATATCGTTAAGAGGAATAGATTTTCTCAAATCATAGTGGACCTCTCAACAGGGACTTGTAATCATAATTCAATGTTTCTGATAATTCAATCATTTAATATATTTTTTTTCGTCGAAAATCATATTGAAACAAATACGTTCGTGTAAAGTATTATACGTTTAATACTTTATTAATATTCTCAAGTTATAATATATATATACATATACATATCTATTTATATATAACGGTTCGTGAATCGTCGGAATTTGGTCGAGGTTATAATGAATGTATGAACACAGTTTAAAATTCTTGAGATTTAACTTAACAAACTTTGCTTATCGTGTCAGAATAATATAAAGATTAAAGTTTAAATTTGGTCGGAAATTTCCGGGTCGTCACAGTACCTAC
Organism: Rutidosis leptorrhynchoides; assembly: GCF_046630445.1. Taxonomy (NCBI): domain Eukaryota; kingdom Viridiplantae; phylum Streptophyta; class Magnoliopsida; order Asterales; family Asteraceae; genus Rutidosis; species Rutidosis leptorrhynchoides. The sequence continues at coordinate 64,331,525 of NC_092342.1, forward strand.
CCGTTAAAGAAATTTTGTCCCCGAAATTTGATAGAGGTCGTCATGACTAACAATGAGAATGTTATTATAACAATTATAGAGTTTTATCATGTTCAAGAAGAATGGATAAAATAATTCGATTACTCGAAGCGTGTGAGTGAAGTTATCGTAAATGAATGAAATAAGATAATAGTGATTCGTCGTATCTTTTGACGTCATCACGATTGATCTCCGAAAAGAAAATCTTTATAATCTATATTGGATTTGATTATTCGGCGATTAAGGAAATTATGATCCTCTTCGAATTAATGCGATAATCCATTTTGATTTCTCTGTCGGATATTTCACTATAAATCCACCTCATTTGTTTTCTTACAACTCACACCTTCTCAACTCATATTTTAAAGTATTTGTCAATATGCTTCGTCCAGTGCTGATTCTTGATATACTCCTCACTTTCATATATGTCGCTCTTCTTTTTCATCTGCCTCCGGAAGAATCTATTTACTTCTACTATACTCTTGGTTTTATAGTGTTTTTAGTTCTCCCGTGTCTTTATATTGCTATATGCATTGATATATACGATTTGTGATTTCTGGGTTGTTGTTGGGTTTTATATCTTCCCTTATATTTCAATGTCCTTGCTTCTTCTATAATTATTGTCATCCACAGTTAATGCTCTCTTCTATTTACTATGATTTATACTCCCATTTCTAGTTCGGAGCTTTGTCCTTTCGTTTCTTCTTCTTGCGATTAAGCACCGCTTGTAATGGTCCAGAATTCGCAGATATAAATTTCGGAATGAACATTGTTAATGTTCTAGGAAGGAAATTGTAATGACACGATCTTCACTTGTCAAATTACTAGAATACCTCGGAAAAGGCCGAATCATCAAGAAATATTTTCTTGATATTTAGAGATCAAAGAGAATACAAGAGTCGTGTAACATAGCACATGATGACGTCATGATCTGTGAATCATCATGTTCCATTTAGAAACTCAGCATGAATTACTATAATATAATCACGTTGATCAAGTGTCATTATATTATACTAACTCATGCTTCAGCTCCAAACACTTCTTCAAGAATATTCCTATTTTAAACTCGAATGTTTCAGAATTTAGAAACTAAAATAGTTTCTTTTATGATATAATACAGATAGCGCGAAGAGGTAAATGATTTCAGATAAGAATAATTATAAAAATATCTTCAGAAGTATGGATGATATTTATAATGAAAGATACGATGATATCTTAGAATGTCTAATATCAGAGGATGATGAAGGATATTGTCCGCAGGGGTTTAGAGTCAGGAGCAAGGTATTCGTTAATGACTTCAACAAGTACTGAATCATTTGGATTCTTTGAAGGCAGGTTCAGCCTTTGTGATTTGTCCACAGCCTCCTTCATACTTTGCTCAATCCGTTTTCCAGTTCCAAAGCTTCTCTTTTTCTGAGCTTTGCCAATATACTATCCTTTATCATCCAACTTTTTACTGTTAAGGTCGTTTACAGTTTTTGCTGCTTCATCAGCATTTTTCAAAATTTCGAGAACTGGTTCGCAGTTTAGGGTGTTTTTCAGAAATTTCTCATTCAAAGAATGTAAGTCTTGGAGGTAGACGTTGTGTGTATATGTAATTGTTGATGTAGACATGCTGCGAGGTTTTAAAATACTGATTGCTGATTCTCAATAATTGGTATGGCAATTCTTGTTATAAGGTACGAATGAGTATATGATAGGGTTTCGATAATTATAATGATGTTTTTTTTTGGAAAGTCAGAGATCAATGAAGTTGTTGGTAAGTTTATTGCTAATGTGGTGAATATAAACGATTCCCCGGTAACGTTAGCGAAAGGGCAATGTATCTATCGAGGTTATAATAAGACTGTTTTGATTGAGAAGTCGAAGATGACTTGCTGGAGCTGTGACAAAACTGTCTATTTTGAAACGGAATTGAAAAGTTATTTTAGCTAGTAAATGCCAAAGGGTCTAACACGGATACGTGTCGAACTATGACTTGGGTTTTGAGAATTTTTCAGGTGTATAACTGTGGGTAACATGTGGGTGGATCATCATCTCGATTGTTCCTTAGTTGAAGTGTCTTCAGGAATTTCGAAGGGTTTGAGCACATATTGTAATCGTTAATACACATGATGTTCTAACACAGTTTTGAAGTCAAAGTATAGCTTTGAAAGATATAGGAATCTAAGAGTGATGATACTGGTTATATTTCGAATTGAATTATGCGATTTCAAAATCAGAATATGTAATTGAATTTGAATGAGTATGATTGTTTTGATTTATATGAAAGAATGGATATTGTTGTGAAAGTAGGGAGTATAGTTGATGATTGCTGAATCAGTTTCGAAAAATGTAATATATTAATTGTGAATTTATATATCTCTCGGGTATTACCTACCAGTTAAAAAAAATTTCACAATTAATATTTTGTACAAAAGAAGTTTATTACAGTCTTTATGAAAATATATGTGTATATTTTCTTTAGATGTAACATAGATTTAATGAGTTAATATTAAATTAAACTCATTTGTTTTATGGTTGGAACTAGAATTGAGTAATCCCTAAAACTTTATAAATTGCATAAGTATTTCTTCAATAATATTGAAATTATGAATCATTACTTTGTTATTTGTTGGTTTTCGTGAAATTCTTGTGAACTTCGCAAGGTACGAATGATGTTATTTGAAAATTTTCGAGTACATCGATGATGAAAGTGTAAAATCAAACATATATTCGAATAATACACTTGATTTATTATGAATTGGATTTTTTATTGAATTGAGACAGAGATTGTAATTAACGATGGTTAAGTTGCGGACGAAGGACGTACATCATTGCATATTTGTAATATGAATTAACTGAGTAGTTAAGATTCACACATAATAGCTTAGTACGGGAAGATTTATTATGGTTTAAAAATTTATACATATAAAATATACATATAAATCTTTCGATTGGAAATGAGTTAATACTTCATAACTCGTTGATACAATATATTTGTTGTTGATTCGTAATGATGTCCACAATGATTCTTGAACTGACAGAGTTTGTGATGTTACAGGTGCTGTTGATTCTGACGATACTGACGGCACTGACTGTGTTGATGATGCTACGGTCCTGTTGATGCTGTTCGTAAAACAATTCTAGCTTGTAAATCGTACACCATTTTCGATCAAAGTTTCTACTCTACCATCTCCGTTCACTCATCCGATTTACGGTCAGAATTAAATAATCTCTAAGATTTTGGAGATTACATAACTGCCGCAGAGATATCTCTTCAATGAAGTTTATGAATTAATACTTCATCGTTTGTTGTTGTTGATATTCCTGGATATTTACAGGGCGTATGACGTTGATGTTTGAGATACATATTGTGATGTTGCGGTGTGGGATGTGGATGTTGTTGTTGGTGGTGGTGATGGTACTGTTGGTGTTGCTAATGGTGGTACTGTTTATGCTGCTGCTGCTGGTGGTGTTTGTAACCTTTGCACCATATTCTCCAAAGCCACTACCCGAGCGCGAAGCTCGTTGACTTCTTCTATTACACCGGGGTGATTGTCGGTTCGGACGAACGGATAAATAAAATCTAGAATTTGGTGTAGTATGTAATCGTGACGAGATACTCTAGAAATAAGAGAGAAAATGGTGTTTCGGATAGGTTCGCCGGTAAGTGCTTCAGGTTCTTCGCCAAGAGGGTAATGTGGTGGATGGAAGGGATCACCTTCTTCTTATCTCCAATGATTAAGGAGGCTACGAACCCATCCCCAATTCATCCAGAATAGATGATGACTAATTGGTTGATCCATTCCGGTCACACTGCTTTCGGAACTTGAGTGGGATTCCATTTCGGAATCTGAGGGACATGAACTAATGACGAATTCCATTTCGTACGATTGAATAAAGAATTTTTCGATATGAAATGATTTTCCGGCTATCGGGTGGTATTCTAATTATATAGAGCAAAAGGTTTCGTAGATTACGGAGGAATTTACGGAATATGTCAGACAAAGTTTACAGTAACAGATACGCTAAGATATGAATTAGCAGATACGCTAAGATATGAATTTTTTTCTATACACTATTCATGCAATCAATGCAATAAGATGTGTCTAGACTAAGAATGATAAGCAGCTAATTTTCGACAAGAATGATGAGCAAAACTTTTGAAATACAGACACGGTCGAAGTCCAGACTCACTAATGCATCCTAACGACTATCAGTTAGACACACTAATGCAGACCTGGTTCGCTAAGACCACTGCTCTGATACCAACTGAAAGGACCCGTTCATATACATTATAAACGATTCACAATAGTTGATTACATCGCGAGGTATTTGACCTCTATATGATACATTTTACAAACATTGCATTCGTTTTTAAAAGACAAACTTTCTTTACAACGAAAGTTGACGGCATGCACACCATTTCATAATACATCCAACTATAATTGGCTTAATAATAATCTTGATGAACTCAATGACTCGAATGCAACGTCTTTCAAAATATGCCATGAATGACTCCAAGTAATATCCTTAAAATGAGCTAATGCACAGCGGAAGATTTCTTTAATACCTGAGAATAAACATGCTTTAAAGTGTCAATCAAAATGTTGGTGAGTTCATAGGTTTATCATAACAATCATTTCAATATATTAATAGACCACAAGATTTCCGTTTATAAATATATGTACACTCGCAAGTGTATAAAAGTATTCTATAAGTTGTAGGCACCCGGTAACAAGCCTTAACGTTCATGTTTTACCCTCTGAAGTACACCAGATCAGGTGTGTTTAAAATAATCTCGAAGTACTAAAGCATCCCATAGTCAGGATGGGGTTTGTCAAGCCCAATAGATCTATCTTTAGGATTCGCGCCTACCGTACATAGACAAGTAGTTTAATGTTACCAAGCTAAGGGTATATTTCTGGTTTAAACCCACGTAGAATTAGTTTTAGTACTTGTGCCTATTTCGTAAAACATTTATAAAAACAGCGCATGTTGATATTGCTATAAATATACATATACTTCGTCGCAATATCAATCCAAAATGTTATGATTTTTATGTGTATTCGAGTAGTTTTCGGTTTGTAATTGGTAAAAATGTCCAAAGCGTCGAATGAAATGTTATTATGGATTTTCAATGATATAAAGATCAAAATGAAGATAAAATGAAGACTTATAATGAGCAACAAAAGACTACAACATCACGCCTCAAGACTACAAGTCAAAATGATCGAAATCACGAAATCAGCGCGCCTGCACGAGAAAAATCATAACTAAATCATACGGACTCGAAAAAAGGCGAATCAGGAGTCCAGACGTCCGTAACTCAAAAATCTACAACTGCCCAGAATTGTACTTACACGAATCGTGTACAACTACACGAATCGTGTAATGTTTGGCCGAAATTCAGATTCCACTTGCAAATGGGGCGGCTAGCTTTTTATTTTTAAAACATTTCTTTTTCTCAAATGATGTACAGCAAGGAAAGCAGTCAAAGTTCACCAACTACACTTTTGATCAATCATAAATACGGAGTAAACACAGAAGAATAAAAGACAGATATTTTCATACAAATATTATACGCAAATTATTACTCTGTAATTTTTATTAGTCTATTAGTTCAAGGTTAAAAATAGTTTCAGTTATTAAGGGGGTATTGTTCGTGATAAAGGGTGTTATTGTACGCGTGAAAGGGGTGTTATTATTGTAATTTTTCTACCGTTTGAAGTTAATGCAAGTGAAGATATTTTAGTAAGTTTACTCTGTTAAAATTAGTGTTATTATTATGCTTGCATATCTATATTTTTATGTCTCCCCTAGTGTAATGGATAGCTAAATTTCCCTAGTGTTTGCTTAAATGTAGAGCCCCTAGTGAAATGGATTGTTACCATTAGTAAAGTTAAAATGTAACTTTAGTATTTTTAATATTGAGCCTAGTTAAAAGAACCATTTTTATGTAATTAGGTATTTAACCCTTGCCACTTAATTTAGTAAATTTAAATAACGAAAGTTATATTTATTTACCTAAATTAAGCTTCAACATTAAAAATGATCTAGACGAATTTATGGATAAGTTATTGACACCAATTTAGAAATAAACTTCGGTGGTTTGGGTGATATCAATAAATTATGTGAAGGTGAAATTATAAAAAGGGAGACCGTTATAATTTGGGTATTGGCGAAGGTCAAAACTAGGCTAGGTCTCAATTTAAATACTTAGGGAATAGTAGCTTTCTAAAAAGAATCCAATGAAAATTAGATTTTATTTAGTTAAGTTGTAACTTTATATTTATTCGAGAGAAAAATGTAAAGTTTGATACTAGAACATTTTAATAGGGCGTAAAACTTAAAACAATCCATGGACCTAGGGGTGACACAATTAAGTAAACACTCCCATTTACCTCATTTATATTTCTTATAAAATTATTATCATCTTTATTTACGAATTATAAGTTTAATATATATAAAAATCTATAAATAAAACATTTAATGTTCGTAACAGTATTTGTCACATATTTTTCACTTACACGAATCGTGTAGCCTCACACGAATCGTGTAAGGCTTGACGCGGCTACAGTATCATCTAGGTCAAAAATTAGGGTTTTGATTAATTAATTATTATATAATTAGGTTATTAGTTATTTTTATTATATAATTAGTTTTAATTAGTATAAAATACTAAAATACATGTTTTAATCTTAAAAATTATTATTTATTATAGTTTTATAAATTGTATCTAGTTTATAGTTAGTAAATTAATTAATTTCCTTTTAATTTGTATTAGTTTAATTAAAAATGTCATTTAGTTAATTTAAATAAGTTTATATAATAATTGCTTAAAACAAAAATCTAAATATATAGTTTTATTAAAATTTACTATTTTACTAATTACCATTTAGTAACATAATTGTCGCATCATAATTAGTATAATTTCATTTAGTTCCTTTTTAAGTTAATTATTGTAATCTTGTAATTTTATTTAGTAAATTAGTTAAGTTATTTTCTTTTACTGTTATACTATAAATTTCTAATCCAAAACCCCCTTTAATTAACTTTGACATCAAAGACTATTAAAAAACCATTAAACACTCCATCTCCCTGTGGAACGAATCGGATTTACCGACAAACTAAACTACACGGATAGGACTAGTTGCCTATATATATGTGTGAAATCAACCTAAAATCTATAAAATACCACATATACAATAAATCAATTCGTGTAACAAAACAACTCAAATCCGTTCAAAATAAAGGTCTCGATCTAGCACATCAACTTTTTGGCGCCGCTGCCGGGGAGTTGGCAGTTAAATAAATAGATAATTTTTCTGGTTCGTAGTAATAGTTGGATTTGTACGTGGACCGGGTTGTTGGATCACCAATTTTATTGGTCTTTGAAGGATCCTGCCCCTCTGCTGCATCTTTTGGCTATTCAAAACGTGAGCAAAAATCAGAAGGAAAATCTGTTGTTTAAGGGTTTTTATCATTGTTTTTATGTTATTCGATCCTCTCGAGGAAATTCATTTCCAAGAAAGTTCAAAGTTTTTGAATAAATCCTTTAGTTCTTTGTACAATTTCCCAAATTGTATGATCCGTTCAATCTTAAACTCATTAAACATTAATCCAGAACCTCAAAGAATTAATAAAGGACAAAAACAACAAAAAGAAATAGGAAGTACTTTTAAAACACCGAAAAAAAAAAAGAGAAACAAATAGGTAACCCTAGATAAACCTTTAGTGAAGTAATCTCATAATAGAAATTAATGTATGAACTTACGTTCCTCCAACGCTGAATTAACTCCTTCACATCCTGAACCCGAAAGAAGATTCCACGAACGCTTAAGAACTCAAGAAGTAGAATCTCTTGCTAAAAATTTAGAGTCACTTTTCTTAGAATCCGACTCTGAACCAATAATTCAACCAATCATAGAGCCGATTATTAAAAAAGAAGAAGAAATGGCTGATACAAATCAAACGATGGAAGCATTAATGAAGGCCACAAGAAAAGGTCAAGGCCACGCAATCATCCAACCCCCGATGACTGATGGCTTTGAAATAAAAGGTCAATTTTTACACATGGTAACTAATACATGCCAATTCGGTGGAGCTCCAAACGAGGATGCTAACGAGCATCTTCGTAAGTTTGTAAGCATTTGCAAACTATTCAAAATTAAGGATGTCACCGATGAAGTTGCATGTTTAAAAATCTTTCCATGGTCATTAAAAGATGATGCAAGAGATTGGCTAGACTCATTACCAGAAGGTTATATTGAAAACTGGAATGATATGATGGATAAATTTTTGTCAGAATTCTTTCCTGCTTCAAAAGCAGCAAAATTACAAAGTGACATAAATCACTTTAAACAAAAGCCTAATGAAACTCTTTATGAAGCTTGGACTCGATTCAATAAAATGCTTCGAATATGTCCTCAACACGGGTTGAGTACATTCCAAAAAGTCTGTGTATTTTATAAAGGAGTCAATGTTGCAACTAGAAAAGATATAGATGTTGCAGCCGGAGGTTCGGTTATGAAGAAAACACCTGAAGACGCTCATACAATCATTGCTGATTTAGCGTCCCATTCTCATAACTGGCATCAAGAAATAGAATTCTCTAGATCATCAAATGTTGCTAGTATCGAAAGCAATGATGAAATTGCTTCTTTAAAAGTTCAAATAGCAAATCAAGCAAGGCAAATCGAGAAAGTAACCAAGGAAATGCATGCTATCAGAGTAGGATGTGAACTATGCCAAGGTCCCCATCTTACTAGAGATTGTGATCAAAGTACAATGGAAGAGCAAGCAAATTTCTTAGGTTACTTACAAAAAGGTGAAATGAACTTCAGTGATTTTCCAGCTATAGAAGCAAACAACCGAAAATATCCTCCTATAAATAGCTATCAAGTAGGAGGACCTTCAGGATCAAATAATAATAACTATCAAAATAACAATAACTATCAAGGAGGAAATCCAGGTTACCAAAACAACCGGAATTTCCCAAATCAAAATCAAAGAAATCCGCCACCAGGTTATAATAACCGAAATCAACCTCAACGAAATTATCAAAATAATTTCCAACATAATCAACCACAACCTCTAGCACTTATGCAACCACAACCATTAGCAATTATGCAACCTCAACCCGAGAGGAAATCTGGTTTAGAAGATCTCTTAAGAGATTTTATGGTTAAGCATGAGCAAAATGCAGAGCTCCAAACTCAGCAAATTCGAAATCAACAAGCCACGATTCAGATTTTAGAAAGAGATGTTGGAAGGATCTCACAGTTACTAGCAGAGAGACCACCAATTGCAAGTAACCCTCCGTTTATACTAAAGAAGAATGATCCTCAAGCCCCAGCATATTCACAAGTGAATGCTATTTATAGTTTCTGTGAGGATGAAGCAAGTTTCAAGACACCGGAGCATAGTCCTATTTTTACTCTTGGGTGTGAAGATGATGATGAAGATTGTGATGAGTTTATATTTTCTGATTTATCCAATATGGCGGATTACACTCCTTATCAAGAGATGGATGATACCCGAGTTGAAAGTGTGAAAAGTATAACATGTGAAGATGAAGAGATCCGAGTTGGTGACATAACTCTCGAGTATGGTGATTATTTGATGAGGTTGATGTCGGGAAATCATGCGGAAGTGCAGAAAATTGAAACCACCGAGCCTTCCAAATTTAGGGTTGATAATGATTTGAAGATGATCAAAGAAGAAGCGGAAGATACGGTGAAGCAAGCACCTAAAGTGGAAGACTATAAAGAACCCATTCCATACCCACAAGCACGTGCATCCGAAAAACCAAAGGAGAATCATTGTAAGCCTTTAAATACGGATAATATCTGTGTAAATGTACCTTTGGTTGATGTTATTGCAGGTATGCCAAACTATGGGAAATTCTTGAATGATTTGAAGGCAAAAGAAGGAGTGTGTGAGCAGGCATCATCCGCGTTCCTTGAAGCAGAATGTGCTGCTATTATGAAGAAGAATGAGTTGCCACCTAAGTTAGGTGATCCCGGACCGTTCATAGTACCTTGTAAGCTTAATGATTCTAAAACTCTTAGATCATTAGCTGACTCAGGTGCAAGTATAAATCTCATGCCTTATTCCATTTACTCGCATTTGAACTTAGGTGAACTTAAACCAACCAATTCAGGCCTTAGATTCATTGATCAATCGGTTAATAAACCTGTAGGGATTGCTGAAAACTTAATAGTAAAAACAGGTGAACTTGAGTTTCTAGCTGACTTTGTAGTTGTAGACATGAAGGAAGATAAGTTTGTACCTATTATTTTAGGTAGACCATTTTTAGCAACTGCATTTGCTTTAACAGATTGGAAAACAGGAAAACTAGTTTTGAAGGATAGAGGCAAGAGTGCAATCTATCAAACTGAGTTTATTATGAACCCACCACCCACACCGATAGTTTCAGTGAATATTATTGATCATGCTAAACCCATTAGTCAACAAGCTAAATGTGGGGAGGACGGTAAAGAAAAGCTTAATAGTAAACCGCCCAATGATTGTGTTGTTGAGAAAACCATGAAGAAGTTATATGGTAGGATTAGAAATGCTATGTCGAAAAAAGATAAACATTTGAGAGAGAGATTGATTTCAAACCTATCAAAATTTGAGAAAGATAAGTTAAAAAAATTGGTTAAAGAGTCAAGATTTTCGGACTCTTGGTTATTGTCAAAAATTAGTGGTGAGAATGGTTGCGGTAATGGTTCTATTGGAGTAAAGAAGGGTGATGTTTATCACCCCGACGTTAGTTAAAATTGGGATGGAGTCGCGTGAACGACTCGCTAATAAACTTCACACATTGTAAATAGTCCCATTCGTGTGTCTCGTTTTTATTTTAAATTCCTTTTTATTTGTATTCTTCATATACTTGTTTTAAAATTTAAAAATGTTAATCTTTTTAACACAAAAATAGAGTGTTTTTATTTTATTTTAAATTTGTTTTCGAAAAACATTAAAAACTTTAACTTTTAATGGATTAAATTTTATAAATTGAAATTAAAAATGTATAAACGGATTAAGATAAGGTATAACAACCGAATTTTCGTTACAAATATAAATCTATAAAAGATATTTTAAATTTAATTGATTATAAGTTAAAAAAAAAATATATATATAAAAAAAAAAAAAAAAAAAATTTTAGTTTGTAATAACATAATTTTTTGGTGTGTATTGAAACTTATTATGTTTTTATTTTTTATATTAGCAAGAAAATATAGTGTGGGGTAAAAAAATGTGTTGTACGATTGAATTAAAACCCCATATTTTGTGTGTTTTTAACATGGTTTTGACAGGTACAGACGAAAATGCAATTAGACGAAACGAAACATCAAATTACATTGTGATACAAACATTGGATATGATCATAGGTAAAACAATTTGAAAATCCAAATCGGTTAACAAAGGAAGTTCCAAATACTCTACACTTTTTGTCCTCTCAAATTTATACATTATTATCTGATTTTATGTAATGAGGGCATTACATAATCTTAAGTGTGGGGTGGAAATATATAAATTCTCGAGAACTAATAAGTTATTGGTTTTTATGAAAATTTGAAAATTTTTAAACAAATGTATCTAATCAATTTTTAAGGTAACTACGAGCAATTAAAGATCAGGTGTAAAAACCGAAATTGTTGTCTCCATACATTAAAAATACATAAGTTTATTTGTTTAAAACTTATAAAAGAAAACCATTTATAACAAAAATTTATAAATCCTTATATTGAGAACCATTTATCACATGTTTCTTTGAAGTTTATTGCAGATATCATTGCTAAGGAACGTATAAACCTGAATATTCCATTATCACGAGTAATAGAGGATGAATCAAGTCCATCCCGTAAGGAAGTAAAGTCTTTCAAATTAACACACTTGCTAACGTATGTTAGAAGATGTAGTCCAGAACAGCTGTAGGTTGACGAAAAATCTTGTAAAGTCATCCCTAAAATCGGCTGGAAATCCACCTAACCTCAGCATCAAACAGGGTTTTTGGTGGTCAGACTTATCCTAACCATGAGAAGGATATGTCCCGTACAATGGGGGGGCACAATGCAAATTAGCTTTTAAGACTAATGAATCTAATCCCCAGATGGATGATCTCCGTAAAGATCAACTGCATCTATGTTTGACCGCGGTCAACATACATATGCCATAACAAATTGAGGTGTGCAAACTCATGGTTCACCGATGATATTTGGACACGATATAATTTTGTTCTAAAACTTATGCTATTTTATGAATTATATTTGTGTAAAACCATTTTTTGGACATTCGGCTTCAAGTTCCATGATACTACAATCATGGGGGCGAATAGCTTGCTAATCGCCGACTGAGACTTCGGTTTTCAGTTACCCTCAACCGGAATTTGAGGTTAAAACCGGAAAACGTGTCTAGTGTAAAAACTAGCCTGACATTTTATAAAATCATAAAACGTTTTCACAAGGTCCAATTTTCCCTAAGGATCCAAATTTTTAAACCCTAATCACGAGTTTCATGTTTGTTTCTGTTGTCAGAATTTCATTTCGTGTGGTGTGCGTGTGATCCAATAAATACTGTGTTGTGTAATATATTTCATATAGCGTGTGTTTCATTTCGTGTAGTGTGTGTTGTGTGATCTAAATGTTCGATAAGAAAGATATATAATGTTCTAACTCTGTTAAAAGATGTAATTGCTTGAGGACAAGCAACGTTCAAGTGTGGGGTAATTTGATATTGCTATAAATATACATATACTTCGTCGCAATATCAATCCAAAATGTTATGATTTTTATGTGTATTCGAGTAGTTTTCGGTTTGTAATTGGTAAAAATGTCCAAAGCGTCGAATGAAATGTTATTATGGATTTTCAATGATATAAAGATCAAAATGAAGATAAAATGAAGACTTATAATGAGCAACAAAAGACTACAACATCACGCCTCAAGACTACAAGTCAAAATGATCGAAATCACGAAATCAGCGCGCCTGCACGAGAAAAATCATAACTAAATCATACGGACTCGAAAAAAGGCGAATCAGGAGTCCAGACGTCCGTAACTCAAAAATCTACAACTGCCCAGAATTGTACTTACACGAATCGTGTACAACTACACGAATCGTGTAATGTTTGGCCGAAATTCAGATTCCACTTGCAAATGGGGCGGCTAGCTTTTTATTTTTAAAACATTTCTTTTTCTCAAATGATGTACAGCAAGGAAAGCAGTCAAAGTTCACCAACTACACTTTTGATCAATCATAAATACGGAGTAAACACAGAAGAATAAAAGACAGATATTTTCATACAAATATTATACGCAAATTATTACTCTGTAATTTTTATTAGTCTATTAGTTCAAGGTTAAAAATAGTTTCAGTTATTAAGGGGGTATTGTTCGTGATAAAGGGTGTTATTGTACGCGTGAAAGGGGTGTTATTATTGTAATTTTTCTACCGTTTGAAGTTAATGCAAGTGAAGATATTTTAGTAAGTTTACTCTGTTAAAATTAGTGTTATTATTATGCTTGCATATCTATATTTTTATGTCTCCCCTAGTGTAATGGATAGCTAAATTTCCCTAGTGTTTGCTTAAATGTAGAGCCCCTAGTGAAATGGATTGTTACCATTAGTAAAGTTAAAATGTAACTTTAGTATTTTTAATATTGAGCCTAGTTAAAAGAACCATTTTTATGTAATTAGGTATTTAACCCTTGCCACTTAATTTAGTAAATTTAAATAACGAAAGTTATATTTATTTACCTAAATTAAGCTTCAACATTAAAAATGATCTAGACGAATTTATGGATAAGTTATTGACACCAATTTAGAAATAAACTTCGGTGGTTTGGGTGATATCAATAAATTATGTGAAGGTGAAATTATAAAAAGGGAGACCGTTATAATTTGGGTATTGGCGAAGGTCAAAACTAGGCTAGGTCTCAATTTAAATACTTAGGGAATAGTAGCTTTCTAAAAAGAATCCAATGAAAATTAGATTTTATTTAGTTAAGTTGTAACTTTATATTTATTCGAGAGAAAAATGTAAAGTTTGATACTAGAACATTTTAATAGGGCGTAAAACTTAAAACAATCCATGGACCTAGGGGTGACACAATTAAGTAAACACTCCCATTTACCTCATTTATATTTCTTATAAAATTATTATCATCTTTATTTACGAATTATAAGTTTAATATATATAAAAATCTATAAATAAAACATTTAATGTTCGTAACAGTATTTGTCACATATTTTTCACTTACACGAATCGTGTAGCCTCACACGAATCGTGTAAGGCTTGACGCGGCTACAGTATCATCTAGGTCAAAAATTAGGGTTTTGATTAATTAATTATTATATAATTAGGTTATTAGTTATTTTTATTATATAATTAGTTTTAATTAGTATAAAATACTAAAATACATGTTTTAATCTTAAAAATTATTATTTATTATAGTTTTATAAATTGTATCTAGTTTATAGTTAGTAAATTAATTAATTTCCTTTTAATTTGTATTAGTTTAATTAAAAATGTCATTTAGTTAATTTAAATAAGTTTATATAATAATTGCTTAAAACAAAAATCTAAATATATAGTTTTATTAAAATTTACTATTTTACTAATTACCATTTAGTAACATAATTGTCGCATCATAATTAGTATAATTTCATTTAGTTCCTTTTTAAGTTAATTATTGTAATCTTGTAATTTTATTTAGTAAATTAGTTAAGTTATTTTCTTTTACTGTTATACTATAAATTTCTAATCCAAAACCCCCTTTAATTAAGTTTGACATCAAAGACTATTAAAAAACCATTAAACACTCCATCTCCCTGTGGAACGAATCGGATTTACCGACAAACTAAACTACACGGATAGGACTAGTTGCCTATATATATGTGTGAAATCAACCTAAAATCTATAAAATACCACATATACAATAAATCAATTCGTGTAACAAAACAACTCAAATCCGTTCAAAATAAAGGTCTCGATCTAGCACATCACATGTATTCTCAGTCCCAAGAATATATATAAAAGGGAGCAAATGAAACTCACAATACTGTATTTCGTAGTAAAAATACATATAACGTCATTTAATAAAATACATATAAATCAATTGAGAGAGTTTAGAGAAATATATTTTCAAGTTTCTATGAAATAATGAAACCTATTGAATTCTATTTATAATAGATTTTTGAATTATAAAAGTGAATTATTAAAGTATGAATTATTAAAGTGAATTATTAAAGTATGAATTATTACAGTGAATTATTAAAGTATAAATTATTAAAGTATGAATTATTAAAGTGAATTATTAAAGTATGAATTATTAAAGTGAATTATTAAAGTATGAATTATTAAAGTTAAAGTAAAGTAAAAGTAAAGTAAAGGTAAAGTTAAAGTATAGTAAAAGTATAAAAAACTATGTATGTATAATACTCGTATAAATATATATAATATTAATTTAAATCGTTATATATATTTAATAAAATAAAATATAAATATCGTTATATTTATTATACTGATTAAGTAATGAGTTGTCAAAAGTCATTCTAGATATTTATAAAAGTTATATACGTTTTAATAATAAAGTTCTTTTTAAACTGAAAACGTCTTTGTACGTTTGAAAATAGATTAATAGAATAATATGGAAACCAATTCTCCACTAACTTTTGTCTAACTTTCGTAAATGACACTTTTTGTTTTTATTTATAAATAGCTTTACAAATTATTCTGAATATCGTTAAGGGGAATAGATTTTCTCAAATCATAGTGGACCTCTCAACAGAGACTTGTAATCATAATTCAATGTTTCTGATAATTCAATCATTTAATATATTTTTTTCGTCGAAAATCATATTGAAACAAATACGTTCGTGTAAAGTATTATACGTTTAATACTTTATTAACATTCTCAAGTTATAATATATATATACATATACATATCTATTTATATATAACGGTTCGTGAATCGTCGGAATTTGGTCGAGGTTATAATGAATGTATGAACACAGTTTAAAATTCTTGAGATTTAACTTAACAAACTTTGCTTATAGTGTCGGAATAATATAAAGATTAAAGTTTAAATTTGGTCGAAAATTTCCGGGTCGTCACAGGCTCAGCATTGTTGGAACTTGAACATGAAGGGGAATCAGTTGATTTTAACTTTCTTTGATTATTTTCAACGATTTCCTTTTTATACGTCTTACTTTTGAAGTCATGTAGTAGATGCTAGATGGGTCAGTAATCTGATCAGTTGAGGTACTGGCTTCTCTTAATCTTTCTTCATCCTCCATAATCTCTTTCATAGTTGGTGGTGGGATAGCAGTAGATCTCACAAACTTATTTGTGAAGACCTTGTTACCATTAACTATCTTAGAAAAAGTATTTGGCAAGATAGCATTAGGTTCAGTTTCAAGAACAGGGTCCATGAAAGCGATTTCAGTATGAGCAGCAACAGCATAGTTACTAGCAAAGAATGCCTCAACCTGGGCAGGTATCTGCTTATTAATTCACTTGGCTGTGCATTGAACTACTGCTGCATCTGAGTGAAGAGATTTTAAAGCATTATTTTGTTTTTCAAGTTTAGAAATTTCATCTTTCAAAATCTTAATTTCATCAGATTTTCATTTAAGTTTTTCATTTAAAGATTTAATTTCAGTTTTGAAGGCATCTTCACGTTTGCTACCTCTGTTTAAATCAATTCTCAGATAGTCAAATATTTCAGCTTTTTCATCATCAGTATAAGTTCAAAAGTTATCAACCTTATACAACATTTCAGATTTCCATTGAGGTGAATCCTTTTTCAGATGAGCTTCCCTCATATCAGCCAAAAATGTACTACCATTCTCTTCCTCTACCAACTCATCTACTTTTCTGGCCATTAAACACATCTTAACCAGTAGCATAACCAGCACACTCTTCATCAGTTTCACTATCAGAGGATGAAGATGAGTTGTTCTCATCCCAATCATGATGTTCAACAACTAGCACCTTTTCTAGTTTCTTCTCCTTCCTCTCAACCTTTGAGTTTTCCTTCATTTGGGCATTCATAGCTTTGTACTTGTTCTTGTACTTTTTAACTTTTGAAAAAGAGTTAGCATGTGATGAAGGTTTTCTGGACATGCACTCAGATGCAAAGTGTCCCACCTTCCCACAATTGTAACACTCAGATTTAGGGCCCTTGACAGATTTGCTACCATACCTAGCACTTGGTTTCTTACTAACTTTGTATGGCTTGCTGGTCCTATTTCGATTGAATTTTTTGAACTGCCTAGCCAGCAAAGCCATACCTTCAGTAAATCCTTCAAAATCATCATCATCACTGCTTTCTTCAGACTCAGTACCACTACCCTCATCATCTTCAGCTGTCTCTTCATCTGCCATCAACTTTTGAACCAGTTAAGCTTTTTGAGCTTTCTTTTTAGCAGCAGCAACAAGAGCAGTATCGTCTGATTTTACAAATTTTGAAGTGGTGGGGGCAGACTTAAAGTTTTCTTTTAAGTTAAGTTCAAGTTTGGCCTCTGACTTCTCATGGTTCCAAAGTGTACCATATAAAGATGACATGACAAAGTTCTTTAAGGTCTGTGTGGTTCTTAAGATGTCAGTAACATGTTTC
This sequence comes from Rutidosis leptorrhynchoides, assembly GCF_046630445.1. NCBI lineage: Eukaryota > Viridiplantae > Streptophyta > Magnoliopsida > Asterales > Asteraceae > Rutidosis > Rutidosis leptorrhynchoides. The sequence goes on from NC_092342.1 coordinate 64,349,155, forward strand.
CATTTAGCAGGCAGTGAGTCAATGAATTTGTTGACATCCAGGTCAGCAACTAAGGAGTTAAACCTAATGAAGGTTTGCTTAAGGGTCTCACTCTTATAGGCAAAGAACATTTCATATTCTCTTTTCAAGGCAATGATCTTGTTTTGCCTAACCTCATCCTTACCATCATATGTTACATCAAGATAGTCTAAAATGGCCTTAGCAGTTGGTTTTCCCTTAATTAGTTTGAACACATGGTTAGGTAAAGTTATAGTTATCATTATTTTGATCTTAGAGTCAAGTCCAACACGACGTTTATCCTCATCCACCCATCTAGATAGGGTAAGAACAACTTCTCTGCCAGGTATAGTAGGAGTATCTGCTGTAGCAGGAACACTATTAAGTGTTTCAATAAGGATGAATGGACCATTTGTAGCAATGCCAGGCAAGAGTAGGTCAATAGACTCAAGGTGGAACACGAACCTAGCTTTCCAGGTTTCATATTCATCTTCATCAAATTTAGGAGGTCTATTGGTTGAACCATTTTCAAGGTAAGCTGAGTTTGAATATGCAGCCATGAGAGAATGCAGATCTAAGATATGAAATTATCAAGACTGAAGCTCTGATACTAGTTGTTGGTCCCTTGATTAACAATAGGAGTATGGTAGAGGGGGTGAATACAATTCTCTTTAAATAACTTAAGTGTTATAACAGTTTAGTATTCAAGCATGCAATTTAGATAAGAGTCAAAGTTAATTTTCAACGGTTAATCGTTATTGATATGAATCACAAAGAATCACAACTATTCTTGGCGGAATAACAGTTGGTTGAATACAGATTACACCTAAATTATAGCTATAGAGGATATCTTAAGCTATTACATGTTTTGGACTCTATTTAAATAAACCCACACCACTTGTTGTTACAATAGAGAACACTTCTATTTATAGTAGTCCTTTATTCGTGTAATTGATCTATTGTCTATTGGTACATAGGATGTCTGTACTTGTGGGGACAACTGCATCAGAGAGTGTGCTCTCTTCTTTCCTCTTTGGTAGCTATTTGCAGGAACACCCCAATTCGGTTTGGCACCACTATTTGAATAAACAAATAGAATGTTGGGTTCCCTAGGCATTGACAAAGTATTACACATGTCTGCACATGCGATAAACTTCTGCATTCCCACGTGGTCTTGTAAGGTCACTTGTCAGCCGCCAACACGTGTCCTTTTCTGATAAACTTTGTCTTCGACATCTGTTGAATAGTACATTTGATGTAGATCACTCAGAAAACTACTATGCTTGTAATGGAGCATAGCTGTCTAAGTGTTGTATGCTGCTACCAGCTATGCTGGTTCTTCTTTACTTGTTCACTTGATCTTCATGATTTGCAGGACACTCATCCTTTGCTAAATGAAGAATACTGTCTACCTTGTTCTGGTAGATCAGGCAGCATACGAGAACACTTGACACAGAAACAGATGATGTCTATACATAAATAAACCTATGTTGGCTGCACATAACACTCTAGTGTACATAATAGCTATTTTGTCATAATTAAATCCTTAATTATTTTGGGGACTCAACAGTATCTTTATAAGTTCATTGGTCGTAGGTGTGGATGGCTTAGGCAACAAAAAAGTGTAACCAGTAATGTATTTCTTAGTGTGAAGCTGAGGTGAGCTTTTCTTTTTAGATTTCCATCGTATCTTAAAAATCATTTTTCGTTGTTACAAATTCATAGAAATCGTTTGTTTTCATTTCAAGTTATATTAGGATGCGATGAATGATCAATGTTCATCAAATGAATCTGCTTATCATCCAGGTTTATACTTTATGAAACCATCATCCCACGCCTTCTCTGTTCAGAATAAAAATTACATGAAAAAGCAAAAGAGGTATGCCTTTTAATCTGTTATTTAATCCTTTTCAATTAGGGTTATTTGCATTTTTCATGTTAATCACTAAAATATGTTGGGATCAACATATTCTTTTGGCTTGCTTTCTATATGTAGTTAATAGGTATGGATATGAAGCTGTCGTAATTCAGAATGCAGATCGTGTTACACGATTCAACCTATTATTTGATCAAATACCATGTACAATTAAGGTTGATGCAAATGTTCTATTAACATGATGCACACCACATGTTTGATTAATGTGCAAATCAAAGAGTTTAAAATTTTATCAAAATTTATTTTGCATCCATTCATTGCTCATTGGCGATACTCTTTCTGTTACATATTTAGAATTTTATGTCACTTATTGATTACCTTTAACTATTTATTTTAATTATTTGCATTAGAAACATGTAGTTTTTGATTGCACTCAGCCATAAAGGTTTCTGAAATAGAACCTGTAAGTATATATTATTTCAAGTTATATTACAATCATGCATTGCAAAGAAGTTTTAGTTCTATGTTAATGAATTGTATCATATTTGGTTCTACTTGGTAAATTAAAAAGTTTTCGTTTGCTATAGGGTTGTAAAGTAAGAATATATGAAGAGTAGCAGTGGAAGTTATTTGCTGTAAGGATCCTATATATGTTACTATGAGTATTCAATTTTCTTAGAAACTCTCTTGTAAGGATTTAAGTAAGAATTGAATTAGTGTCATGTGATTCAACCAATTATTGAGGATTAAAAAGTTCTAACTTTTTTCTTTTCTAATTACTAAAATGAGAATGCAGATTAAAGTGTGGTGGTTGTGGGGAAATTTGTCATTGAAGCTGCTGCCTATTATCCATTCGATTAAATGCCAACAGATTCCTACTTATTCATAATAGTTATATCTTTTAAACTTATTATTTTTAATATTCATCTACATGCACCATTTGATTGTTTGAAATGTTGTCTTCATGGTTTATTGTTTAATAAAGGCTAAGCTACAATGTTTTTTTTTTTTTTTTAATAATCTATCGTTTTATATACATGGTATTTATGTTTTTATGTTTGTTTTTGTTTTGGTTATTGTATGATTTAATTTAGCTTAATCATTGTTATTCCGTATTTAGCTTAATCATTGTTATTCCGTTTTTAATTGTTGTCCATATATGTATCATATAGTCTGACAAGATCCATGTCAATATGTTTTTTTTAATATGTAATGAATCAAGGACACATACTTGGCGTTGTTATTATACTTGAAAGTAGCTACAAACTAAACACGGTCAAATACTTGTTCAAATGACCATTTTTCTTATAGTTATATATATGTAATACTTTGTCAATAGTGAGTGGCCTGACCAATTGAGTACTTGTTGTAAAATCTCTTAGGGGTCATTTGGTTCGTGAGATTTAGTAGATTTGTGGGATTTGCATTTTAAAACTCATCAAATCCTATGTTTGGTTGGGGGATTTGAATTTACTAGGTATTTAAGATGTAACAACCTCAACTTGAACCTAGTGGTAATGACTCATTTACCCTTGTATGTTGATATTTTTGATATTTTAATTATTTAAGTGATTAGTTGAAATTGTTTTGTGACAAGGGTCACAGAACATAATTTTTTTATGTGAATTGGGTCTCGTTCGGACCGTTTAATGAGGTACGTTGTATTTCAGATAACTGGTAAATACCTTTGTGATATGGGAGTGGGGTTTCCTCCCTATAAAGAAATCCCAGTTAGATAAATTCTCTGTTCGTCACCTTACTTTCCTATTTTAGCAAGTTAAAAACCCTAAAACACTCCCTACCCTTTTAATCCCAAATTCAAAGTGTGAATTTAAGCTAGTAATCTTGTGCATCTGATTCTAGTGATTTCAAGGATCATAGCAAGGTGAGCATCCCTAATTTTAGTGAATTCAAATGGGTTTTGAATGGGGGTTTATTAAATTAGATTTTAATGCTTGATTCTTGCTTTAAAAGTGTTTATGATTTTGATTTGATGCTATAAATGCATTCTATATGTGTTATATGGTAAATGTATGCCTTGAATCGACCCAGAAACTGCAGAAATCAAGAAAAAATACAGGTATGCTCTTGTTTGTACTGGTTCGTATGAGTGAGACCTCACTTGTGAGAATGAGACAACCATTCATGCGAGTGAGACTATCATCCGTACGAGTGAGATAGTCACTCGTGCAAGTGAGCTTGTCAGTCACTCATGCGAGTGAGATATCATTTGTGCGAGTGAGTTTGTCAAACATGTGAGTGAGTGTTCCATGTCATCCGCACGAATGAGATCTCATCCGCACAAATGAGATCTCATCCATGCGAGTGAGAGGTCAGTTGTGCGAGTGACACTGTTTGCTAATTAGGTTAAGTGTAATTTTGAAACATTTGCTATGTTCTTGTATTTATTTGTTAAGTTCTGTAACGTTATTGGAAAAATGTGCTGACTTGGAATATGATATTCTCAGGTGATAAACGCAAAGGTGAAGACTCAGTAAAATAAAATTTCAGTTCTTGTGCTTCCAGGTGAGTGTCACTATCCTTATGGATGTGAGTATAAAGTGACAAGTGCAGTGATTAGAGTTATGCTCATGATTATATGAAACACCCTTAAACCTGATTTTTTTTACTGACCCTGACAACTATTTTACTGTGCGGAACGCCCAGATCTGTGGGCGCACCGTTAACTGAAAATAACATCTGATAAAAGTTTAGCTTCTATTTACGAAACAAGTTATGTGGCGCGGCGACAAACATAATTGCGCGGTGCGCAGTAAAGCAGGCATAGATCTGCAGAAACAAAATTCCACTTGACCCACCTTTAAAATACCACAATGTCATAGTTAGACCAACACTCTAGCCACAATAAGTTTATAAGTTGTTTACATCCCAAAATCAACATTCACATCTTAAATTCACATCTTAAGACACTAAATTGATACAAAACAATTCATGTGACTCGTTTCACTATGAGTATGCAATTTAGACCCATACACAATAACCAACATAATTCGACCACAATCCCAAAATGAATATGTAAGTCACTAGAGAGAGGGTGAATAGTTACTTAATACGATTTTTAAAACTTTTTCGATGATCAATACGATATGAACGATACTTGATCACGTTAGTCAAATCAAACTCATGTGTGGTGTGTTTATGTTTGTAATGATGCGGTAAGTAAAGTAAAGAACATAAATACAAGGATTTATAGTGGTTCGGGTGGATGTTAACTAATCCACCTTAATCAACTCCCCAATTCACTAATTGAGATTTGTTGCTTCACTAAGCACTTTTCTCCAAATCCAGTGGAGATCCAATTTACAAGCCTTGTACTTCTCCTTAGACAACAAACCTAATCCCTCTTTCCCTTTGAAGGATTACCTCCAACTTAGATCAACTTGTCTTCAATTTGGACAAGTATTAATCTCCAATGAGATTAATCAACTCCCTAATTCCCTTTAAGGAATATGATAGCTAAGCTAGCATATGCTTCTAATTACAAAGTACAAAGACTCTCCCTTTTTCAGTGATGAAAATCCTAAGACAATTCTAAGGAATAATACAACACTATGTAAACTCACAAAGATAAGAATTTGAAAGTAAGTTTACAATGACCCCTTTTATAATCTATGAGATTATAAAACTTCTCTTGCTTTAATCACAAACATATGTAGAAGTATTATGTTCTTGTGATTCTCTGATGATTTTGAGTTGTAGCATGCAAGAGATCCAAGTCATCAAAGTTCTCCAAGTCTTGCTATTTATATGGAGAGATAAAAAGTCAGCCCTGTCTGCGGCTTGGCTCACGGTCGACAGCGGGTCGACCACGCGTGCTCCAGTTCAAAATATATATCTGTTGTATAGCCGTTTGAATCAGTTTTGGACATCACTCTTTGGACACTTTACTTCATTTAACACCTGCAAAAGATAACCAACATCCTATACAAGTACTATATGCATTAAATTTTCATTTACCTTGGATGGATTGCTTTGATAATGACTTATCATGTCCAAAGTGGAAAGTCTAACATTCTTGGATACACAACATGATAATCATTTGAGGCAATCTCAGTTTTATCATAATCCTTTATTTGTATTTAACATATTTGCTAAATCTCTATTGGTTGGTCAACATGCATTGATGATACAAACCCACTTTAATCACAAAGCATGCTAGTAACAATTAAGTAAGTGTGTTAATGATGTCTTGACAAATTAAGCATGTAGTAACAATTAAGCATATTGCAAGACGTCAAGTTAATCAAGTTTAAACTTATTTATAAACTTAATTTTAGACTTAAGCAAACCTATGTGTGTTAATATTTCATTGTCTTTTAAGTTTACTAGATTATGACATTTTACAATTTATCCAAGTAACACATGCATATATTGAAGTAGTCCAAATACTAGTTCCAACTTGTAACAAATAGCAATACAAGTTTGATACATATACATATTAACTTACTACTTATCATTTAGCACTTAGTCAGATAGTCAAGTAATATACATGTATAAATAACAAGTAGTCAAGTAATATTCATGTAAGGACTAGCAAGAGATTATTAAAATAATCTTAGAATTAAGCATAACATAGCATTAAACTAAGACAAGTAAGTTTTACTTGCAAAGTGGCATTTGCAAGATTAATGCATAAGCATACCTTAATATCCAACACATGTACAAGGAAAGAGCAATTCTTGGTTGAGACTTGGTGACCATCCTAAGAATGTCTAGATACATTTTAAATGTACATGTTTTCTTATAACACTTATGTGTTATCCTTAATCTAGGCTTAATCGTCATTAAGGTGTTATTATGCGTGATTAACCAAGATTAGTGTTCTAGTGACCAAAACACCTTTGGGAATGAAGAAGGCAACTATCCTAAGCACGTTTGAATAGGTTTCATAAGTTATAGATGCCCTGAAGTGGTCAAACATTTTTCAATCAAAAACCGGACAGAAGGTTTCTGCGTTCGACCCACGGTGAGCCGTGGAGTCGACTGTGCATCCCATGATTTCACAAATCTAGGTGTAGGTCTCCACGGTCTGACCTGTGGTCGACCATGGTTCAGCCGTGTTCCTTTTTTTTTATTTTAGGCTTTCTTTGGTTTTTGGTCTTTTGCTAGATCAAGTATGGATTAGTGAACTTGATGATTTATGTCAAGATGTCTACCATCATCTTTAGTTATGTGCATATGTCATCATCAAAACATTTATTGTTATGGGTTAAGATTAGTATAGTCATTAAGCATAATCACATGTTAACCCACATTCTCCCCCAACGGAATACATTAAAGACACAATAAAGAGTGTTGGCGTTCAAGCGAATAAATCTTCACGGTGGTAAGAATAGATGAATCCACTTACCACTAAATGTTCTCCGCTAGCCCTTGAACGGTTTCTTACCCTCTCCATAACCCTTCGACCCGCTTGAACCAAAACTCGCAAATAAATCACACGAGTAAGCTATAAGACTTAGTGAATACAAGTTAGTCACAAGATACACAATTTATAAAGAATAAATAACATCACACAACGTACAAAATGCCCATATATGGATATTCGGATTATGAGATGGTTTTACTTGCCCGAACCCAATCATGGCAAACCAATTGTGATAATTGACCCTACAATTATCACGCCCACACAACTAGCCCATTTCTAGCATTGTCTAACCCTATGGACTCGATATTACTTCCTCCTTGAAGGTCTTGAGCACAACTAAATATGTAAATAAACAATTTCGGGAAACCCCAAGATTGCATATCGTCTCTTGCACGGGTGCAATCCGACAACACAAAATATTTTTCCCGACAGTCATCCTACTAACTAATGTACTCACCTTAGATGACGAAACGTGAAGATTGGCGATTACTTAGTTTTCCTTAGCGCAACCTATATAAACATATCCAAACACACATGTTCACTATTAGTTACCCAAACACAAAGAGTCAACCAAAGAATCCCCAATGGTTGAAGTGTGACAAATTTCAACACTTCCATCATTCACACACTCAAAAATTCCCAACCCATATCAATCCTACCCAAAAAGACCCATTCCTTAATGGTTACTTACATGGACATTCATACCTAAAATCACTCCCATTTGAAATTCACAATTAATAAGTATCACAACTTGATAGAATACTTGCTAAAATAACGTATACACTTTGACCCAAAATTTTTATCTTAACAACTTGTAGTAATACTACAACTTCATACCTAAATCCCCTTTTAATCCCATGAATCTTATTTTTACACAATCCTCACTACATCTCACCTTGTTAAACACTAAAATGAAGATGAAGAACTCTCATCTTAAGATTGCACAAACCCCTAATTAATTTATAAACCCTAAACCCCCAAATCAAATTAGGGTTCTTACCAAAATAAGTGTTAGAGATTCATGATTGCACCTGGAATACCCTTTGTTTGTTGTTGAAGAACACTCACAACCCACATGCACCTCCAAAGCTCTTCGATTTCTTATAATGGAGAGTTCTCTCTCTCTAAAAACTCTTACTTACTCCCAATCTTTCTCTCACTAAAATCAGGAATAGATGGGGAAAAATGAGTGGAAAATGCCCAAAATACTCATCTTATACAGTTATAACCCGAAATTACATTTTATCCTTAAAATCCCTTAACTTTTACAACTCTTGCCCGTCAACACATCTGCGCGACGTGTAGAATTTTACGCGGACACGCGCTAAAACGTATTCAGAGACCAAAAGGCAGGATGTCACATTATACTGTGTGGTGTAGAATGTGACCGATGTAAGTGTGTATATGTGACTATGTGAACCCAATGATATCATCATGGTGTTTTCTCGCGAAAGAGGTCAAGCCTTCCTTCATTTTGTTGATGGAAGTGTGTTGGGTTTAAGTGTAATTAATTTGTGGTATAGTTTAAATGATGAGTGTGTTACGTTAGGAAGACTATACCAGTGGTTCAGTAATACGGACTATCAGTGAACTCTAGCTCGATCAGCTAGTATTTGAAAGTTCGACCAGGCTGCCGGTCCTTTTGATTGTGTTATGTGCTTAGTGACATGTGCCATAAGCTGTGTTTGAAGCTAAAAGTGATATCCATTAAGATATTCCATTCACTTAGTGGTGCGCTAATTCGTCCATAGTGTTCCTTCCCGGCAGGTTAGGTGTTGCAATTTTGTGGGTTCTGTACAGCAGAGTTTTAAATGATGTTTGACACAGATATAAACTCTGATATTTTGTATAAAAGTTATTAGATCTGGTATGTAATTAAGTAACACCAATGATTTTATATAATCTTATATTATGCATAAATTATATATGTTGTGTTTAAATACTTCTGCTGTCATTGAAAAAACAAATGTACGGTATTATAAGTTGGTATCAAAGCATAGATTTAGTTGTATGTACATTGTGATAAGTGTCATGCCTCCAAATCTAGAAATGTGTTGTGTCAAATATTCAACTGGGGGGATACGTGAATGTAAATAATATATGTTTAGATAATTGTGGTTAGTGATGGGTACTAACAAATTATTAACTAAGCTTTTGTGAGATGATGTTATTAGACATGTATGGATGACGAAACTAGAAATGAAGATACCCTTTGACCCTTAGACCCGAAACTTTTAGATCACCTTCAGAGGAGCATAGTGTAGAACCTGATCAATCCGAATATGTTCATCATTTAGAAGGTCGGCAACAGGAATTAAGGGATATAGTACATGAACTTGAACATCAAAAGGCTTAGTTTGTTAAGGCGACTGCTATTTCTGAAACTAATGATCCATTAGCACCTCCAAGATTTACGATCCTAAAATATATGTCAGTGCATATGGGGAGTATTTCTCAGCCTCCCAAAGTATAGTCTCAATTTCCACCCTAAGCACAGTATCAAATTCCTCAGCAATTTCAGTATCCTCCTAAATTTAATTACCCTTATCAGAATGAATCTATTTCAGAATCCTATGTTTCAACAACAGATAGTTGAAATAAAGAAAAAGTGTACTTTCAAGCAGTTTCTCAAAGTACATTGCTGCAGCTCACTGTTGTTCACAAGTTTTGTGGATGCAAATCGAATTGCTAGACTACGGATTTAGTGTAACTAAAACTTTGATTTATTGTGATTTCCAGAGTGCTATTGCTATAACAAGCAAATTGGTTCAACACTCAAAGACTAATCATATAGATATTCGATACCATTTCATCAAGGACCATGTAGAAAAAAGAGACATAAAATTATACTTTGAGCCTACAGGACTTCAGTTAGCAGATTTGTTTACTAAGCCTTTAGACAAACCTCGTTTTAAGTTCTTGGTAGAACATCTATTCATGATAGAGTATAATGCTTGATTCCTTTAATATGTAGGGATTGTAGATTGGTAGCAACTTTTTAGGGGGAGTATATGCTTGTAGGGAGAACTACCATACAATTAGATAGGGAAAGTCAAATGATTCTTATTACTAGGGGAGAAAACATGCATATTTCTAGGGGGAGTAGATACCTATCCTTTAAGGGATAGTAGATACTTGATTTTGATAGGTATCCTTGAAATTGTAAATATTGCTTTAATCTAGTGAACCCCTTGCTTACTTTGATTGGTTATATCGGGGTGAGGTAACCATCAACATTCTGTGTATGTTGTAATATGAAGGGGAAGGTAATATGTTTGGTATAGGGGAGATTAAGTCAAACTCTGTTTACTTACCGAAGTAATCTAAGTTTGAGGGGGAGAAAAAGACCAAACAGATTGAACAAAATGAAAAAGTTTAAAAGTTAGTGAAAGAGATCAAAAAAAAACATTTGTTTTTAAAGGATCAAAATTCAATATGGCTTGTATACACTTCAGTATGCAACCCGGTTTAAAAAAAAAAAAAAAAAAAAAAATTGTACAAATGATTGAAAACAATCTAAGTATAAACTTCATGTGAAAAATGATAAACATTTGAAAATGGTATAAAACACCAAAAAGATTTTTCTTTATTCTAAAACATAAACCTTTTTAATAAGGTGTCCGTTTTTGGTGAGTGTCCATTTTTCTTTTAAAAACGGGCAGTCCCAAAACGTGATAAACGAACATGTGTGAAAATTAGACAGTTAAGCCGTTAAAGTTTCATGGACATGACCGAAAGTCAAAAAGTTTTTGCCTAAATGAGCTTAATTTATGGATACACTTATTGGGCTTTAGAAAAATGGACATTTAGTTAAGGGTTAATAAACTGACACTATAAATAGGGTAAATGGTCAAACCCTAATCAGTCACAAGTTTAATCCACCGCCCGTTTATCTTTAAAAGCTCAACTACTCTTCAAAATTTGGTAATTCGTCCGTTTATTTTTTCTATCTTGATTCAAAGCATCATATGTTAAATCTAGGTTCATAAAATTGATTGGAACATATCTCTAAAACATATTTCATCATTTAAAACAACATTATAAGTTTACAAAATCGGTCAGCAATCCGTCTATTGTGAACAAATCAAAAGTTAAGATTATGTGAGTTTAAATTGTAATTGATGCATGAAAACCTGTGTTAGAACATCAACGACCTTAGATCTATACCTTGATTGAACTTAAAATCATCAATTTGAGTGTTTTGGCTTAGATCTTGTCGACTTGTTTTGGGAAAGAACTTAAACAGACTGTAATTTTAAAGTTACTGTTTGAATGTTCGATTTGTTTATGATAATAATGATGTTGTACAGGATGTTTGTTTAACATTACACACTTGAGTGTATGTCTGTGTTTGTGATAAATTGACAATATACTTAACCCTGTATAGCTAACTCAAACATTCACATATAGAGTGTCTATGGTTGTTCCGAAATATATATAGATGTGTCGACATGATAGGTCGAAACATTATATACGTGTCTATGGTATCTCAAGATTACATAATATACAATACAAGTTGATTAAGTTATGGTTGGAATAGATTTGTTACCAATTTTCACGTAGCTAAAATGAGAAAAATTATCCAATCTTGTTTTACCCATAACTTCTTCATTTTAAATCCGTTTTGAGTGAATCAAATTGCTATGGTTTCATATTGAACTCTATTTTATGAATCTAAACAGAAAAAGTATAGGTTTATAGTCGGAAAAATAAGTTACAAGTCGTTTTTGTAAAGGTAGTCATTTCAGTCGAAAGAACGACGTCTAGATGACCATTTTAGAAAACATACTTCCACTTTGAGTTTAACCATAATTTTTGGATATAGTTTCATGTTCATAATAAAAATCATTTTCTCAGAATAACAACTTTTAAATCAAAGTTTATCATAGTTTTTAATTAACTAACCCAAAACAGCCCGCGGTGTTACTACGACGGCGTAAATCCGGTTTTACGGTGTTTTTCGTGTTTCCAGGTTTTAAATCATTATTAGTTTCTAAGTGTTCTTCATATATTCTACAAGTTCTAGTTAAATCATTATTAGTTTCTAAGTGTTCTTCAGAATCTTATGTTTCAACAACAGATAGTTGAAATAAAGAAAAAGTGTACTTTCAAGCAGTTTCTCAAAGTACATTGCTGCAGCTCACTGTTGTTCACAAGTTTTGTGGATGCAAATCGAATTGCTAGACTACAAATTTAGTGTAACTAAAACTTTATGTAACTAGAACTTGTAGAATATATGAAGAACACTTAGAAACTAATAATGATTTAAAACCTGGAAACACGAAAAACACCGTAAAACTGGATTTACGCCGTCGTAGTAACACCACGGGCTGTTTTGGGTTAGTTAATTAAAAACTATGATAAACTTTGATTTAAAAGTTGTTATTCTGAGAAAATTATTTTTATTATGAACATGAAATTATATCCAAAAATTATGGTTAAACTCAAAGTGGAAGTATGTTTTCTAAAATGGTCATCTAGACGTCGTTCTTTCGACTGAAATGACTACCTTTACAAAAATGACTTGTAACTTATTTTTCTGACTATAAACCTATACTTTTTCTGTTTAGATTCATAAAATAGAGTTCAATATGAAACCGTAGCAATTTGATTCACTCAAAACGGATTTAAAATGAAGAAGTTATGGGTAAAACAAGATTGGATAATTTTTCTCATTTTAGCTACGTGAAAATTGGTAACAAATCTATTCCAACCATAACTTAATCAACTTGTATTGTATATTATGTAATCTTGAGATACCATAGACACGTATACAATGTTTCGACCTATCATGTCGACACATCTATATATATTTCGGAACAACCATAGACACTCTATATGTGAATGTTGGAGTTAGCTATACAGGGTTGAGGTTGATTCCAAAATATATATTGTTTGAGTTGTGATCAATACTGAGATACGTATACACTGGGTCTTGGATTGATTCAAGATAATATTTATCGATTTATTTCTGTACATCTAACTATGGACAACTAGTTGTAGGTTACTAACGAGGACAGCTGACTTAATAAACTTAAAACATCAAAATATATTAAAAGTGTTGTAAATATATTTTGAACATACTTTGATATATATGTATATATTGTTATAGGTTCGTGAATCAACCAGTGGCCAAGTCTTACTTTCCGACGAAGTAAAAATCTGTGAAAGTGAGTTATAGTCCCACTTTTAAAATCTAATATTTTTGGGATGAGAATACATGCAGGTTTTATAAATGATTTACAAAATAGACACAAGTACGTGAAACTACATTCTATGGTTGAATTATCGAAATCGAATATGCCCCTTTTTATTAAGTCTGGTAATCTAAGAATTAGGGAACAGACACCCTAATTGACGCGAATCCTAAAGATAGATCTATTGGGCCTAACAAACCCCATCCAAAGTACCGGATGCTTTAGTACTTCGAAATTTATATCATATCCGAAGGGTGTCCCGGAATGATGGGGATATTCTTATATATGCATCTTGTTAATGTCGGTTACCAGGTGTTCACCATATGAATGATTTTTATCTCTATGTATGGGATGTGTATTGAAATATGAAATCTTGTGGTCTATTATTATGATTTGATATATATAGGTTAAACCTATAACCCACCAACATTTTTGTTGACGTTTTAAGCATGTTTATTCTCAGGTGATTATTAAGAGCTTCCGCTGTCGCATACTTAAATAAGGACGAGATTTGGAGTCCATGCTTGTATGATATTGTGTAAAAACTGCATTCAAGAAACTTATTTTGTTGTAACATATTTGTATTGTAAACCATTATAAGACTTTTGAAAATTTGATGAATGTCTGTTTTTCTTGAAAATTATTCACTGTCCGATTTTTTCATAAAATTTTGAATAAACATTCGTTTTTGATTCTCATGAAACTCAAATGAAATGGTTTGATTATCTGTCCGTTTAGACATGTATACGATCACACATATGTCAGTTTATGCTAGTGTCCATTTATAAACACAAGAGACATATTTTCAAAGTGTCCGTTTATGCAACAAAGATCATGACTATCCGTTTACAAATGAAAATAAACACTAAATGTCAGTTTTGATAAGTGTTCGTTTAAGTCATGAATTTTAGTTTCCGTTTGTTTTATTTATACTAAAATTGTTGTTGTCCGTTTATGAGTGAGATCAAAAGGATGATTTAGTAATTTCTCATGAATAAAGCTTTTTATAATTAGAAAATCCTAAAAACTTGTAAAATTTCGAAAAAATGAAAATATAAAATATTGTTGGGAAGTCATTACTTAAGAGAAAATAAGATAATAATACATGGAAATAAAAGGATAATAAATTTCCTTGCTTTTCAAAAAAAAAAAAAAATCATTTTTTCTTACATCTTGTATTGTCTTATTATTCTTATACAACATCTAAAATGACCTCCGCTACCAACAATCACTACTCAGTGCTGATACGTTCATTCCAAATGATTACTGTATCTCTATACTCCAAAGGCATCAGCTATGGGGTGCTTTTAGCAAAACTATTCCTATTCCTACAGTGTACTTTCGGTCTTTGTCACAGAGTATTCACTATGTGTATGAGACACCTGCTACTGCTAATGAACCAGTAAGACCTGACCTGCTACTGCTAATGAACCAGTAAGACCTGCTAACTTCCAATTCAAACTGACTGGAATCCATGGAGTACACAGGATCAATATGGATGATTTTAGAGTGATCCTCGGACTTCCAAATGTTGACAACACTGAAGCAATTCCTGATGTTGCTTACATGTTGGAATGTTCAAGATCGGTGTTATTCTGGTCGTAGAACAAGGGTGATCCAGATACTTCAAAAAGAAGCATATTCATCATAGAGGGAGTGTTATCTATGGTATCTTCAACATATGCTTCTTACGGATACTACAAGGGTCTGATACAATGACTATTTCAGTGTCGAAACTATTCTATTCTTTTGTGAGAGGAGCACATGTGGATTATTGTGAGTTACTCTGGGAGCAGGTCGAACAACAAGTCATCAAGAGAAAAACCCAAAAGTACATTCCTTATGAACGCTTTTTCTGTCTTATGTCTTATGAATGCTTTTTCTGTCTTATGCCTCAACACTCACTGATTCAGATTCTGAGCTAGAAAAGTCTAATAGGTCACCTGAACCTGTATCTGTTTTGGTACCGCCATTGAATTCAACACCGCAAGGTATTACTGGTGGTCGGAAGAAAAGTCTTGGAACATGCAAGATGATAAAGAGCAAACAAAAGACTAAAAAGTCCACCCCAAGCATTGTAATAAGAGAACAAATAACTGGAGCAAATTAAACTACCGTAAAGGAAATTTAAATTTTCGATAAGATGATTCGGTCTGACAAAGGTCAGGAAGAGCAGTGCAGAACAGCTAAAGGGGTTTCGAAAAACCTTGAAAAGGAACCCTACGTATCGGCTGAAAGTCCTCTTGATGACACTCATCAAAATGATGAGGTTGAGCCTCGACGTCAAACAGGGTCTGAAGGTTAGACTTATCCTGATGAGGAGGATCTATCTCATCTAATGGGGGCACCATGACACTACTTTGGTAGATTTATCAGATCCCCAGCATGATGATCTCCTTAAAGATCGGTCAACATCTAAGCCTGACGACACACACTCCTTGGAGAGTGCCTCAACTGAAAGAGATTTGTCACATCATGACATATCAATGACTTCGGGACTCGGTGTAGAATCTTCCTATACTACATCAATTTCTACCGAATTTATGGTGTTAGGTACGGTTGAAAGGCTCGGTATAACCGGGAGCGGCAAAGTCGCATAACAGTTCCATGATACTTCAATCAAGGGGGCAGATAGATTGCTAAAGCCGAATCGATTGGAACTTCGGTGACCAGTCATCCTCAACAACCACCGAGGTTAAACATGAGACCTACCAATTCCCTTGAGGTCCTCAAATCCGAAAAAAAGTTTTGATTTTAGAAAACTTGTCCAGTGATACCACTTGCATGCCTTTTTCAAACCTGTCTAGTGTCACCACTAGCTTGAATTTTCAAAATTCAAAATCTTTTTCTAAAGGTCCGTATTTACCCGAGGATCAAATTTTTAAGACTACGCCATCGATTGTCTCCATACCACCTCCGCCAATCTCAAATATCCAAAAACCACTCCTCACGATCACTCAAAAAACTACATCGACATTGACAACTTATGTTTCATCATCATCACCCACTCCTGAATTATCATTCAAAGATATCGAGGAAGTATATCTTGCGAGAACATTACTTCATAGTGTGACACAAGTATTGGACCCCATGAGATTTGCTGCTCTTCATGTTCTTCAGAAAGCAAGAGAAAGATATCCTCTAACTACATGTAGATCACCATTGAGTCCTCAACGACATTAATAAGATGATTCTGATCATGAGAATAGTCATGAGGGGGAGAAGAGATCTATAGAGGGTATGCATTCTATATAGGAGAGTGGTACTACTTCAGGTGCTAATGAGAGCGCGGGTCCATCAAATGTATCAACGGGTGATGATGGTCAATATGATGAAGATTTAGATCTTAGAATGGCATATCTACAAGAATTTGATGAAGATGATAGTTTTGTATGCTTGAAAACATTGACGAATCTTGATGATATTTCGTGTGATGCTGAAATTATTCAAAATGAGAACACAACAGTTGAGGATTCTGCACCAAGAGAATCATCTGATGAAGATAATGAAAGTCATCATGTTGAAGCTTCAATGAATGTGGATGTTATAGAAAATTTAGACAAAGAAGCAGTAAATACATCATATCCTACTACAACAGATTCAGAATCTACTACAAATCCTTCCACTGCATCAGAATCTAGTTCTGCATCAGATCCAAGTTCTTCATAATCAAATGTTAATTCAAGATTCAAGTTCAATCATGGGATATTCTTCAAAAACAAAGAAAAGAGCTTGACACGTGGAGTATAACATGATTTTTTGACATACCGAGATACATTCATTGAGGGGAGGGCTTATAAGATTTTTCATTCTAATGGTATGCTGAGAAGTGAAGGATTCAAATATGTTGGTTCATATCTTCTTCCTGCACATGTAAGCACATCAAGATATCATTGGATGTGGAGAGTGTATAAGAAAAGGAACACTGAAGAATTATGATTACAACAAAGGCATCAAATCAAATCTATTGAAGGTGTAACCATGCTGGGATTATTAAGGGAAGTCATACCTCAGGTTCAAGTCATTCACAAAGACAACAATGACTATACATTCTATGAGGCAGATTATCCTGATCTAAATATGATTGATATTATCCATATCAATAACTATCTCAGCAACTTGAAAGAAAGAACATACGCATACACAAAGGCATTAGATAGTTTGAAGCGATACATGAATGAAGTTGTTAAACTGATGAGACGAGAAGATTTTCAAATATGAGCTAAAGCTCAAAGGAAGGAATTCCGATGTAACACCCCAGCTTAACATGACCACAATATTGTCCGCTTTGCCCGCAGACGCACGGCTTTTTCTTGGTGACCACACACGAGAAGCACTTTCCCAGGAGGTCACCCATCCTAGTAGTGCTCTCGTCCAAGCACGCTTATCCACAACGTACTCGCACACCAGCTCTGCCTGTGATCCTAAAACGTGTTGTGTCATTTAAGCGTGAGTCTTACCTAATAATCCCATGATCACTCATGTTCGTGGGCGATGTGGGATTTGCTTAGGGTGTTACATTCACCCCTGTAGTGACCCGAACTTTTCCATGTTTATATATATTAAATGAAATTGATATTTACATGATTAAGTGTTTCCAACATGTTGAGCAATCAAACTTGTTAAGACTTGATTAATTGAAATAGGTTTCATATAGACAATTGACCACCCAAGTTGACCGGTGATTCACGAACGTTAAAACTTGTAAAAACTATATGATGACATATATATGATTATATATATAGTTAACATGATATTATGATAAGTAAGTATCTCATTAGGTATTTTAACTATGAGTTATATACATAAAATTGAGTTTATTGATTTAAGAAACTCGAAACGATATATATAACGATTATCGTTATAACAACGTCTTACTAAATACATATGAATCATATTAAGACATTGATACACTATGTTTAATTATGATAAATGATAAGTAAACATGTCATTATGTATATTAACAATGAACTACATATGTAAAAACAAGACTACTAACTTAAGGATTTCGAAACGAGACATATATGTAACGATTATCGTTGTAACGACATTTAAATGTGTATATATCATATTAAGATATATTAATATATCATAATATCATGATAATATAATAATTTAACATCTCATTAGATATAATAAACATTGGGTTAACAACATTTAACAAGATCGTTAACTTAAAGGTTTCAAATCAACATTTACATGTAACAACTAACGATGACTTAACGACTCAGTTAAAATGTATATACATGTAGTGTTTTAATATGTATTCATACACTTTTGAAAGACTTCAAGACACTTATCAAAATACTTCTACTTAATAAAAATGCTTACAATTACATCCTCGTTCAGTTTCATCAACAATTCTACTCGTATTCACCTGTATTCGTACTCGTACAATACACAGCTTTTAGATGTATGTATTATTGGTATATACACTCCAATGATCAGTTCTTAGCAGCCCATGTGAGTCACCTAACAAATGTGGGAACTATCATTTGGCAACTAGCATGAAATATCTCATAAAATTACAAAAATATTAGTAATCATTCATTACTTATTTACATGAAAACAAAATTACATATCCTTTATATCTAATCCATATACCAACGACCAAAAACACCTACAAACACTTTCATTCTTCAATTTTATTCATCTAATTGATCTCTCTCAAGTTTCATCTTCAAGTTCTAAGTGTTCTTCATAAATTCTACAAGTTCTAGTTTCATAAAATCAAGAATACTTCCAAGTTTACTAGCTCACTTCCAATCTTGTAAAGTGATCATCCAACCTCAAGAAATCTTTGTTGTTTACAGTAAGATATCATTCCAAATCAAGGTAATACTCATATACAAACTTTGATTCAATTCCTATAACTATAACTATCTTAATTCGAGTGATAATCTTACTTGAATTTGTTATCGTGTCATGATTCTACTTCAAGAACTTTCAAGCCATCCAAGATCCTTTGAAGCTAGATCATTTCTTGTCACTTCCAGTAGGTTTACCTACTAAACTTGAGGTAGTAATAATGTTCTTAACATCATTCGATTCATACATATAAAACTATCTTATTCGAAGATTTGAACATGTAATCACTAGAACATAGTTTAGTTAATTCTAAACTTGTTCGCAAATAAAAGTTAATCCTTCTAACTTGAGTTTTAAAATCAACTAAACACATGTTCTATATCTATATGATATGCTAACTTAATGATTTAAAATCGGAAAACACGAAAAACACCGTAAAACCGGATATACGCCGTCGTAGTAACACCGCGGGCTGTTTTGGGTTAGTTAATTAAAAACTATGATAAACTTTGATTTAAAAGTTGTTCTTCTGGGAGAATGATTTTTCTTATGAACATGAAACTATATCCAAAAATCATGGTTAAACTCAAAGTGGAAGTATGTTTTTCAAAATGGTCATCAAGACGTCGTTCTTTCGACTGAAATAACTACCTCTTACAAAAACGACTTGTAACTTATATTTTAGACTATAAACATATACTTTTTCTGTTTATATTCAAAAAATAGAGGTCAATATGAAACCATAGAAATTTGATTCACTCAAATCGGATTTAAAACGAAGAAGTTATGGGTAAAACAAGATTGGATTTTTTTTTATTGTTGTAGCTACGGGAAATATTGTAACTATTCTATACAAATCATATCCTAGCTAACTTATATTGTATTATACATGTATTCTAATGTAATCTTGGGATACCATACACATGTATGCAAATGTTTTGACATATCATATCGACCTATGTATATATATTATTTGGAACAACCATAGACACTCTATATGCAGTAATGTTGGAGTTAGCTATACAGGGTTGAGGTTGATTCCAAAAATATATATACTTTGAGTTGTGATCTAGCCTGGGACGTGTATACACTCGGTCATGGATTGATTCAAGATAATATATATCGATTTATTTCTGTACTTCTAATTGTAGACAACTAGTTGTAGGTTACTAACGAGGACAGCTGACTTAATAAACTTAAAACATTAAAACGTATTAAAAATGGTGTAAATATATTTTGAACATATTTTGATATATATGTACATATTTGTTATAGGTTCGTGAATCGACCAGTGGCCAAGTCTTACTTTCCAACGAAGTAAAAATCTGTGAAAGTGAGTTATAGTCCCACTTTTAAAATCTAATATTTTAGGATGAGAATACATGCAGTTTTATAAATGTTTTACGAAATAGACACAAGTAAATGAAACTACATTATATGGGTGAATGATCGAAGCTGAATATGCCCCTTTTGCTTGGTAGCCTAAGAATTAGTAAACCGATCTACTAATTGACGCGAATCCTAAAGATAGATCTATTGGGCCTAACGAACCCCATCCAAAGAACCGGATGCTTTAGTACTTCGATGTTGTTTTTATCATGTCCGAAGGATTTCCCGGAATGATAGGGGATATTCTTATTTGCATCTTGTTAATGTCGGTTATCAGGTGTTCACCATATGAATGAATTTTATCTCTATGTATGGGATGTATATTGAAATATGAAATCTTATGGTCTATTATTATGATTTGATAATATAAAGGTTAAACCTATAACTCACCAACATTTTTGTTGACGTTTTAAGCATGTTTATTCTCAGGTGATTATTAAGAGCTTCCGCTGTTGCATACTAAAATAAGGACAAGATTTGGAGTCCATGCTTGTATGATATTATGTAAAAACTGCATTCAAGAAACTTATTTTTGATGTAATATATTCTTATTGTAAACCATTATGTAATGGTCATGTGTAAACGGTATATTTTAGATTATCATTATTTGATAATCTATGTAATGCTTTTTAAACCTTTATCTATAAAATAAAGGTTACGATTGTTTTAAAAATGAATGCAGTCTTTGAAAAACATCTCATATAGAGGTCAAAACCTCGCGACGAAATCAATTAATATGGAACGTTTATAATCAATATGAACGGGACATTTCAGTTGGTATCATAGCGTTGGTCTTAGAGAACCTGAAAATTGCATTTGTGTGTCTTACCAAGTTTGTTAGGATGCATTATTGAGTCTGGACTTCGACCGTGTTTTTCTTCAAAAACGATTGCTTAACATTTTTTTTTGTTGGAAACTATATATTATTAACATGTAAATATTATGTGATATATTAATCTCTTAACGTGTTTGATATTGTGTGATAGATGTCTACCTCTAGTACAAAATCCCATTGATTCACCTAATAATAATGAAGAGTCGAATATATTTTGGAAAGATTCACAAATTCCCGAAGAGGAACCGGAAGAGGAGGAACCGAAAGAAGATGAACCAGAAGAGGAGGAATCGGAAGAGGAGGAACCAAAATAAGAAGAGGTTTCGGAGGAAGAAATATTGATACATATAGTAAATCGATTAAATAAAAGAAAATCCTCAACCAACGGACCAAAGTTAATAATGGTCAATGGTGTTTCCGCCGAGGAAGCAAAATATTGGGAAGATTACCAATTTTCTGATGAATAAGATCCCGATGAGGATTCCGATGATGTTATAGAAATTACCTCGACCCAACTTAATAAAGTGAAAGAAAATAATAAGGGAAAAGGTATAAAAATAGAGAAACCCGATTCCAATCCCGATGAACTTTATATGTATCGGCAACATCCATATTTCCTAAAATATAACAATGACCCAGGAACCTCTAAACCACCAGGTTTTTCTAAACCATTATGGAAAACGACGGCTCGTATTAGAGGAACACCATATATTCCTAGAAAATTAGGAAAACGAACCAAGTCCGAAGAAGAAGAAATCGGTGATTCAGATTAGAGGGTTGTAATCATGTTGTGTATTATATGTATTGTAGTGTGCTTGTACTTTTATGTTCTATGTAAAATATTGCTTGTATTGTTTGTTAATTATCTTTTACGAATCTAATCCGTGTCTATTTTACAGTATAAAAACAAAATGGACGTTAAGGGTAGACAACCGAATATTTTAGAAGACCTACCAGAGGATATGATTGAGGAAATCTTGTCTAGAGAAGGTCGGAATTCATCAGCACATTTAGTTATGGCGAAATTAACTTGTCAAACATTTGAAAGACTTTCCAGAAATGCCTTAGTTTATAAAAGGCTTTCCTTTGATAGGTGGGGTATATCACATTGGGGAGACCGTAAGTTACGCCGTGTTTTCTTTAAAGCATTAAATGCGGGGAAACCAAATGCAATTTTACGCTACGGGTTAAGAACCTATTTTGACTCAACATATCCCAACATAGAATTTCGTGAATTAGAAAGAGCTTCTAACATGCAACATAAAGAAGCATTTTATGCTTACGGGTTAGTGATGTTCGCTTCTTACCAAAGTGAGAAAAAGAACATCGGATTGCAGCTTTTAAATAAAACCTTCCCACAAGTGACGGATTCAGTAGTTGGGGTGAGAAACAAGGTTTTTAGATTATTATGGGGCTGTTGGACATTACGAAACCCTAGTCCTTTTGACAACATTACAACATGCTGCCTATCCAATGGTCATAACGGTTATTTTCCACAAGATCAAGGATGAGAAGTCGTCTTAGTAAAACCTGAATCCATGACTTGTTTCTGGACTTATGAATTACGTGTCTTTATTTCTTTTGCTGAACAACTTGCGTATTAACTAGAATTGCCTTCATAGCTGCCGAGTAGCAACGTTATTACGTGCTATATTTCATCCTATATGTATTATAGCGGTATTGTAAGTTTGTAAAATATTGTATAAAAGTTTGAGCGCGAAATATTATTGTAATAAGTTTTTCATATAGAATCGTAGTAGTTGAATTGTATAATAGCTGCCAAGTATGAACTTAACGGGTAGGTACTACCCGAATTAAAATTATAAAATGCTAATATGAAGAAAAAGCTTTTATAAATGAGTTCATATTATGCTACGAAATACTATTGACTACTCTTAATATTCTGTATGATTAACTCGATTCAGTTATGAGCGAAGAGGAATTTCGTACCTTTCTTGCTGCAAACATAGCCGCAGTACAGGTTGCGCTACATACCAACAATAACTCTGAATCTAGCAATGCAGCTAACGGCGCAAGAAATCGTGTAGGATGCTCCTACAAAGAATTCACTGCCTGCAAACCTTTGGAATTTGATGGAACTGAAGGACCAATTGGATTGAAACGGTGGACTGAGAAAGTCGAATCGGTGTTTGCCATAAGTAAGTGTACTGAAGAGTACAAAGTTAAGTACGCTACGCATACCTTCACATGTACTGCGTTAACGTGGTGGAACACCTATCTTGAACAGGTAGGACAAAATGCTGCTTACGCACTACCATGGTCGGCATTCAAGCAATTGATGAACGAGCAGTACCGTCCTAGAAACGAAGTTAATAAACTCAAGGAAGAACTTAGAGAGTTACGAACACAAGGGTTCGACGTTACCACATATGAACGACGATTCACAGAGTTGTGCCTATTGTGTCTGGGAGCATTCGAAGATGAAGAAGAGAAGATCGATGCGTTTGTAAAAGGGTTACCATTTAGGATCCAAGAAGATGTGAGTTCACACGAGCCCACTTCTATACAGAAGGCAAGTCGAATGGCTCATAAACTCATAAATCGGATTGAGGGAAGAATTAAAGAACAGGCGGCCGAAGAAGCCAACACGAAACAACTCAAGAGGAAGTGGGAGGAAAATGGTGACAAGAGTCACCAGTACAACAACAACAATTATAACCAAAATCGCAACAACTATCCCAACAACCGCAACAACAATCGCAACAATAACCTCAATTCTAACAATAACTACAACAAACAGCCCAACAACAACAACTACAACAATCGTTTCAACAACAATAACAATCCCAACAACAACCTCAATAACAACAATGGCAACAAAAACCAAAAACAGCCATGTCATAGGTGTGAAGAAAATCATCAGGGCTTTTGCACGACATTTTGCAACAGGTGTAAAAGAAATGCTCACAGCGCGACAAAGTGTGAGGTCTATGTAGTGACCCGAACTTTTCTATGTTTATATATATTAAATGAAATTGATATTTACATGATTAAGTGTTTCCAACATGTTAAGCAATCAAATTTGTTAAGACTTGATTAATTGAAATAGGTTTCATATAGACAATTGACCACCCAAGTTGACCGGTGATTCACGAACGTTAAAACTTGTAAAAACTATATGATGACATATATATGATTATATATATAGTTAACATGATATTATGATAAGTAAGTATCTCATTAGGTATTTTAACAATGAGTTATATACATAAAATTGAGTTTATTGAATTAAGAAACTCGAAACGATATATATAACGATTATCGTTATAACAACGTCTTACTAAATACATATGAATCATATTAAGGTATTGTTACACTATGTTTAATCATGATAAATGATAAGTAAACATGTCATTATGTATATTAACGATGAACTACATAGGCAAAACAAGACTACTAACTTAAGAATTTCGAAACGAGACATATATGTAACGATTATCGTTGTAACAACATTTAACTGTATATATATAATAGTAAGATAAAGTAATATATCATAATATCATGATATTGTAATAATTTAACATCTCTTTAGATATAATAAACAATGGGTTAACAACATTTAACAAGATCGTTAACCTAAAGGTTTCAAAACAACATTTACATGTAACGACTAACGATGACTTAACGACTCAGTTAAAATGTATATACATGTAGTGTTTTAATATGTATTCATACACTTTTCAAAGACTTCAATACACTTATCAAAATACTTCTACTTAACAAAAATGCTTACAATTACATCCTCGTTCAGTTTCATCAACAATTCTACTCGTATGCACCCGTATTTGTACTCGTACAATACACAGCTTCTAAATGTATGTACTATTGGTATATACACTCCAATGATCAGCTCTTAGCAGCCCATATGAGTCACCTAACACATGTGGGAACCATCATTTGGCAACTAGCATGAAATATCTCATAAAATTACAAAAATATTAATAATCATTCATGACTTATTTACATGAAAACAAAATTACATATCCTTTATATCTAATCCATATACCAACGACCAAAAACACCTACAAACACTTTAATTCTTCAATTTTTTTCATCTAATTGATCTCTCTCAAGTTCCATCTTCAAGTTCTAAGTGTTCTTCATAAAGTATACAAGTTCTAGTTTCATAAAATCAAGAATACTTCCAAGTTTACTAGCTCACTTCCAATCTTGTAAATTGATCATCCAACCTCAAGAAATCCTTGTTGTTTACAGTAAGATATAATTCTAAATCAAGGTAATACTCATATACAAACTTTGATTCAATTCCTATAACTGTAACTATCTTAATTCGAGTGATAATCTTACTTGAACTTGTTTTCGTGTTATGATTCTACTTCAAGAACTTTCAAGCCATCCAAGATCCTTTGAAGCTAGATCGTTTCTTGTCACTTCCAGTAGGTTTACCTACTAAACTTGAGGTAGTAATGATGTTCATAACATCATTCAATTTATACATATAAAACTATCTTATTCGAAGATTTGAACATGTAATCACTAGAACATAGTTTAGTTAATTCTAAACTTGTTCGCAAATAAAAGTTAATCCTTCTAACTTGAATTTTAAAATCAACTAAACACATGTTCTATATCTATATGATATTCTAACTTAATGATTTAAAACCGGAAAACAAGAAAAACACCGTAAAACTGGATATACGCCGTCGTAGTAACACCGCGGGCTGTTTTGGGTTAGTTAATTAAAAACTATGTTAAACTTTGATTTAAAAGTTGTTCTTCTGGAAAAATGATTTTTCTTATGAACATGAAACTATATCCAAAAATCATGGTTAAACTCAAAGTAGAAGTATGTTTTCTAAAATGGTCATCTAGACGTCGTTCTTTCGACTGAAATGACTACCTTTACAAAAATGACTTGTAACTTATATTTCCGACTATAAACCTATACTTTTTCTATTTAGATTCATAAAATAGAGTTCAATATGAAACCATGGCAATTTTATTCACTCAAAACGGATTTAAAACGAAGAAGTTATGGGTAAAACAAGATTGGATATTTTTTGATTGTTGTAGCTACGGGAAATATTGTAACAATTCTATACAAATCATATCCTAGCTAACTTATATTATATTATACATGTATTCTAATATATTATGTAATCTTGGGATACCATAGACACGTATGCAAATGTTTTGACATATCATATCGACCCATGTATATATATTATTTCGAACAACCATAGACACTCTATATGCAGTAATGTTGAAGTTAGCTATACAGGGTTGAGGTTTATTCTAAAAATATATATACTTTGATTTGTGATCTAGCCTGAGACGTGTATACACTGGGTCGTGGATTAAGTCAAGATAATATATATCGATTTATTTCTGTACATCTAACTGTGGACAACTAGTTGTAGGTTACTAACGAGGACAGCTGACTTAATAAACTTAAAACAGTAAAACGTGTTAAAAATATTGTAAATATATTTTGAACATACTTTGATATATATGTACATATTTGTTATAGGTTCATGAATCGACCAGTGGCCAAGTCTTACTTCCCGACGAAGTAAAAATTCATGAAAGTGAGTTATAGTCCCACTTTTAAAATCTAATATTTTGGGATGAGAATACAAGCAGTTTTATAAATGTTTTAAGAAATAGACACAAGTAATTGAAACTACATTATATGGGTGAATGATCGAAGCCGAATATGCCTCTTTTGCTTGGTAACCTAAGAATTAGTAAATCGATCTACTAATTAACGCGAATCCTAAAGATAGATCTATTGGGCCTAACGAACCCCATCCAAAGCACCGGATGCTTTAGTACTTCGAATTCATTTATATCATGTCCGAAGGATTTCCCGGAATGATAGGGAATGTTCTTATATGCATCTTGTTAATATCGGTTACCAGGTGTTCACAATATGAATGAATTTTATCTCTATGTATGGGATGTATATTGAAATATGAAATCTTGTGGTCTATTATTATGATTTGATAATATATAGGTTAAACCTATAACTCACCAACAGTTTTGTTGACATTTTAAGCATGTTTATTCTCAGGTGATTATTAAGAGCTTCCGCTGTTGCATACTAAAATAAGGACAAGATTTGGAGTACAAGCTTGTATGATATTATGTAAAAACTGCATTCAAGAAACTTATTTTTAATGTAATATATTCTTATTGTAAACCATTATGTAATGGTCGTGTGTAAACGGTATATTTTAGATTATCATTATTTGATAATCTACGTAACGCTTTTTAAACCTTTATCGATAAAATAAAGGTTATGGTTATTTTAAAAATGAATGCAGTCTTTGAAAAACGTCTCATATAGAGGTCAAAACCTCGCGACGAAATCAATTAATATGGAACGTTTATAATCAATATGAACGGGACATTTCAGTTGGTATCTGAGCGTTGGTCTTAGAGAACCAGAAAATTGCATTAGTGTGTCTTACCGAGTTTGTTAGGATGCATTAGTGAGTCTGGACTTCGACCGTGTTTTTCTTCAAAAACGATTGCTTAACATTTTTTTTGTTGGAAACTATATATTATTAACATGTAAATATTATGTGATATATTAATCTCTTAATGTGTTTGATATTGTGTGATAGATGTCTACCTCTAGTACAAATTCCATTGATTCACCTAATAATAATGAAGAGTCGAATATATTTTGAGAAGATTCACAAATTCCCGAAGAGGAACCGGAAGAGGAGGAACCGGAAGAGGAGGAACCGGAAGAAGAGGAACCAGAAGAGGAGGAATCGAAAGAGGAGGAACCAGAAGAAGAAGAGGTTTCGGAGGAAGAAATATTGATACCTATAGTAAATCGATTAAATAAAAGAAAATCCTCAACCAACGGACCAAAGTTAATAATGGTCAATGGTGTTTTCGCCGAGGAAGCAAAATATTGGGAAGATTACCAACATTTCCCAACATAGGATTTCGTGAATTAGAAAGAGCTTCTAACATGCAACATAAAGAAGCATGTTATGCTTACGGGTTAGTGATGTTCGCTTCTTACTAAAGTGAGAAAAAGAACATCGGATTTCAACTTTTAAATAAAACCTTCCCACAAGTGACGGATTCAGTAGTTGGGGTGAGAAACAAGGTTTTTAGATTATTACGGGGCTGTTGGACATTACGAAACCCTCGTCCTTTTGACGATATTACAACATGCTGCCTAGCCAATGGTCATAACGGTTATTTTCCACAAGACCAAGGATGGGAAGTCGTCTTAGTAAAACCAGAATGCATGACTTGTTTCTGGACTTATGAATTACGTGTCTTTATTTCCTTTGCTGAACAACTTGCGTATTAACTAGAATTGCCTTCATAGCTGCCGAGTAGCAAAGTTATTATGTGCTATATTTCATGTTATATGTAATATAGCGAAGTTGTAAGTTTAAAGAATATTTGTATGTGATATATTATAATAATCAGTTTTTCATATGGAATTGTAGTAGTTGAATTGTATATTAGCTACTAAGTATGAACTTAACGGGTAGGTAGTACCCGAATTTAAACTTATAAAACGCTAATATGAAGAAAAAGCTTTTATAAATGAGTTCATATTATGCTACGAAATACTATTGACTACTCTTAATATTCTGTATGATTAACTCGATTCAGTTGGCTATTTTGAAGGAAATGGCACCGACTACTCGACAAACCATGAATATGAGTGAAGAGGAATGTCGTACCCTTCTTGCTGCAAACATAGCCGCGGTACAGGCTGCGATACATACCAACAATAACTCTGAATCTAGCAATGCAGCTAACGGCGCAAGAAATCGTGTAGGATGCTCCTACAAAGAATTCACTGCCTGCAAACCTTTGGAATTTGATGGAACCGAAGGACCAATTGGATTGAAACGGTGGACCGAGAAAGTCGAATCGGTGTTTGCCATAAGTAAGTGTACTGAAGAGGACAAAGTTAAGTATGCTACACATACCTTCACAGGTACTACGTTAACGTGGTGGAACACCTATCTTGAACAGGTAGGACAAAATGCTGCTTACGCACTACTGTGGTCGGCATTCAAGCAATTGATGAACGAGCAGTACCGTCCTAGAAACGAAGTCAATAAACTCAAGGCAGAACTTAGAGAGTTACGAACACAAGGGTTCGACGTTACCACATATGAACGACGATTCACAGAGTTGTGCCTATTGTGTCCGGGAGCATTCGAAGATGAAGAAGAGAAGATCGGCGTATTTGTAAAAGGGTTACCAGTAAGGATTCAAGAAGATGTGAGTTTACACGAGCCCGTTTATATACAGAAGGCAAGTCAAATGGCTCATAAACTCATAAATCAGATTGAGGGAAGAATTAAAGAGCAGGCGGCCGAAGAAGCCAACACGAAACAACTTAAGAGAAAGTGGGAGGAAAACAGTGACAAGAGTCACCAGTACAACAACAACAACAATTACAACCACAATCGCAACAACTATCCCAACAACCGTAACAACAATCGCAGCAATAACCGCAATTGTAACAATAACTACAACAAACATCCCAACAACAACAATAACTACAACAACCGTTTCAACAACAATAACAATCCCAACAACAACCTCAATAACAACAACGGCAACAAAAACCAAAAACAGCCATGTCATAGGTGTGAAGAAAATAATCAGGGGTTTTGCACGACATTTTGCAACAGGTGTAAAAGAAATGGTCATAGCGCGACAAAGTGTGAGGTCCACGGACCAAATTTTAACAGAACTAAAGGAACAAATAATGTCGGAACAAGTAATGCCGAAACGAATAGTTTCAGAGCAAGTAATACCAACGTTGTTTGTTATAAATGTGGACAACTGGGCCACATTATTAGAAATTGCCCAAATCAAGGAAATACTAATGGGCAGGGCCGTGGAAAAGTTTTCAATATTAATGCGGCAGAAGCACAGGAAGACCCGGAGCTCGTTACGGGTACGTTTCTTATTGACGATAAATCTGCTTATGTTTTATTTGATTCGGGTGCGGATAAAAGCTATATGAGTAGAGAATTTTGTGCTAAATTAAGTTGCCCATTGACGCCTTTGGATAGTAAATTTTTACTCGAATTAGAAAACGGTAAATTAATTTCAGCAGATAATATAAGTCGGGAGAGAGAAATTAAACTGGGGGTTGAAACGTTTAAAATTGATTTAATACCAGTCGAGTTAGGAAGTTTTGATGTAATAATTGGCATGGACTGGTTGAAAAAGGTGAGAGCAGAGGTCGTTTGTTACAAAAATGCGATTCGCATTATGCGTGAAAAAGGAAAACCTTTAATGGTGTACGGAGAAAAGAACAACGCGAAATTAAATCTTATTAGTAGTTTGAAGGCGCAAAAACTAATAAGAAAAGGTTGTTACGTTATTCTAGCACACATCGAGAAAGTTAAACCTGAAGAAAAGAACATCAGTGATGTTCCCGTCGCAAAAGAATTTCCCGATGTATTTCCGAAAGAATTACCAGGACTACCTCCACACCGATCCGTTGAATTTCAAATAGACCTTGTACCGGGAGCTGCACCAATAGCTCGTGCTCCATACAGACTCGCACCCAGCAAAATGAAGGAACTTCAGAGCCAATTACAAGAACTTTTAGAGCGTGATTTCATTCGACCAAGCACATCACCGTGGGGAGCTCCTTTTTTGTTTGTCAAGAAGAAGGATGGTACATTTATGTTGTGTATCGA
This sequence comes from Rutidosis leptorrhynchoides, assembly GCF_046630445.1. Taxonomy (NCBI): domain Eukaryota; kingdom Viridiplantae; phylum Streptophyta; class Magnoliopsida; order Asterales; family Asteraceae; genus Rutidosis; species Rutidosis leptorrhynchoides. Next base: position 64,380,338 of record NC_092342.1, read on the forward strand.
CTACCGAGAGTTGAACAAACTTACCATCAAGAACCGCTACCCACTACCGAGAATCGATGACTTATTTGATCAACTACAAATGTTTTGAACATGTAATCACTAGAACATCCGCTGTTGCATACTAAAATAATGACAAGATTTGGAGTACATGCTTGTATGATATTATGTAAAAAATGCATTCAAGAAACTTATTTTTGATGTAATTTATTCTTATTGTAAACCATTATGTAATGGTCGTGTGTAAACGGTATATTTTAGATTATCATTATTTGATAATCTACGTAATGCTTTTTAAACCTTTTTCGATAAAATAAAGGTTATGGTTATTTTAAAAATGAATGCAGTCTTTGAAAAACGTCTCATATAGAGGTCAAAACCTCGCGACGAAATCAATTAATATGGAACATTTATAATCAATATGAACGGGACATTTCAGTTGGTATCCGAGCATTGGTCTTAGAGAACCAGAAAATTGCATTAGTGTGTCTTACCGAGTTTGTTAGGATGCATTAGTGAGTCTGGACTTCGACCGTGTTTTTCTTCAAAAACGATTGCTTAACATTTTTTTTGTTGGAAACTATATATTATTAACATGTAAATATTATGTGATATATTAATCTTTTAATGTGTTTGATATTGTGTGATAGATGTCTACCTCTAGTACAAATCCCATTGATTCACCTCATAATAATGAAGAGTCGAATATATTTTGGGAAGATTCACAAATTCCCGAAGAGGAACTGGAAGAGGAGGAACCGGAAGAGGAGGAACCGGAAGAAGAGGAACCAGAAGAGGAGGAATCGAAAGAGGAGGAACTAGAAGAAGAAGAGGTTTCGGAGGAAGAAATATTGATACCTATAGTAAATCGATTAAATAAAAGAAAATCCTCAACCAACGGACCAAAGTTAATAATGGTCAATGGTGTTTCCGCCGAGGAAGCAAAATATTGGGAAGATTACTAATTTTTCGATGAATCAGATCCCGATGAGGATTCCGATGATGTTATAGAAATTACCTCGACCCAATTTAATAAAGCGAAAGAAAATAATAAGGGAAAAGGTATAAAAATAGAGAAACCCGATTCCAACCCCGATGAACTTTATATGTATCGGCAACATCCGTATTTCCTAAAATGTAACAATGACCCGGGAACCTCTAAACCACCAGGTTTTTCTAAACCATTATGGAAAATGACGGCTCGTATTAGAGGAACACCATATATTCCTAGAAAATTAGGAAAACGAACCAAGTCCGAAGAAGAAGAAATCGGTGATTCAGATTAGAGGGTTGTAATCATGTTGTGTATTATATGTATTGTAGTGTGCTTGTACTTTTATGTTCTATGTAAAATATTGCTTGTATTGTTTGTTAATTATCTTTTACGAATCTAATCCTTGTCTATTTTACAGTATAAAAATAAAATGGACGTTAAGGGTAGACAACCGAATATTTTTGAAGACCTACCAGAGGATATGATTGAGGAAATCTTGTCTAGAGTCAGTCAGAATTCATTAGCACATTTAGTTATGGCGAAATTAACTTGTCAAACATTTGAAAGTCTTTCCAGAAATGCCTTAGTTTATAAAAGGCTTTCCTTTGATAGGTGGGGTATATCACATTGGGGAGACCGTAAGTTACGCCGTGTTTTCTTTAAAGCATTAAATGCGGGGAACCCAAATGCAATTTTACGCTACGGGTTAAGAACCTATTTTGACTCAACATATCCCAACATAGGATTTCGTGAATTAGAAAGAGCTTCTAACATGCAACATAAAGAAGCATGTTATGCTTACAGGTTAGTGATGTTCGCTTCTTAACAAAGTGAGAAAAAGAACATCGGATTGCAGCTTTTAAATAAAACCTTCCCACAAGTGACGGATTCAGTAGTTGGGGTGAGAAACAAGGTTTTTAGATTATTACGGGGCTGTTGGACATTACGAAACCCTAGTCCTTTTGATGACATTACAACATGCTGCCTAGCCAATGGTCATAACGGTTATTTTCCACAAGATCAAGGATGGAAAGTCGTCTTAGTAAAACCTGAATCCATGACTTGTTTCTGGACTTATGAATTACGTGTCTTTATTTCTTTTTCTGAACAACTTGCGTATTAACTAGAATTACCTTCATAGCTGCCGAGTAGCAAAGTTATTATGTGCTATATTTCATCCTATATGTATTATAGCGGTATTGTAAGTTTGTAAAATATTGTATAAAAGTTTGAACGCGAAATATTATTGTAATAAGTTTTTCATATAGTTGAATTGTATAATAGCTGCCAAGTATAAACTTAACGGGTAGGTACCACCCGAATTAAAATTATAAAATGCTAATATGAAGAAAAAGCTTTTATAAATGAGTTCATATTATGCTACGAAATACTATTGACTACTCTTAATATTCTGTATGATTAACTCGATTCAGTTATGAGCGAAGAGGAATTTCGTACCTTTCTTGCTGCAAACATAGCCGCAGTACAGGCAGCGCTACATACCAACAATAACTCTGAATCTAGCAATGCAGCTAAGGCGCAAGAAATCGTGTAGGATGCTCCTACAAAGAATTCACTGCCTGCAAACCTTTGGAATTTGATGGAACTGAAGGACCAATTGGATTGAAACAGTGGACCGAGAAAGTCGAATCGGTGTTTGCCATAAGTAAGTGTACTGAAGAGGACAAAGTTAAGTACGCTACGCATACCTTCACATGTACTGTGTTAACGTGGTGGAACACCTATCTTGAACAGGTAGGACAAAATGCTGCTTACGCACTACCACTGTGACGACCCGGAAACTTCCGACCAAATTTAAACTTAATCTTTATATGTTTTCTACATGATAAGCAAAGCCTATAATGTTGAGTCTTGATAATTTTGAAACTATTTTATATATTCAATTGGCCTTCGACCATTTCCCGACGACTCATGATCCGATTACTTATAAATAGATAAACATATATTTAAACATATTTATATATATAAATACATATATATATATATATATATATATATATATATATATATATATATATATATATATATATATATATACACATATAATAGCTTGAATTACGTAAATAAAAATAAAATAAATATTCCAATAACTTATTGACATTATCGTTGTTTTTATTGATTTGTTCTTTAATAAGTTTATTTAAATTTAATATGGTGTGGTAACTTCTAATAGTAGAAACCTATACATCCATTTAATATTTCGATTAATTAGTTTATGCTATTAAATGCATAAGATAAGAATACATTGCTACATATTATATAGATAGATGAACATTTTATCAGTTCAAATGAACATTTTATCAGTTCAAACTTCAAACGCATCATTAGCTGTCAACAATACCATGTTCAATAAAGCAAGATGATTAGAATTTAAAAAGTTAAACTTTACATTCATACAATTATGTATGGCTTCTTTTTTATTCATGCATGTTCTCTTAAATTGATTAATATATCATATTATTATAATTATTATTAATATTATTAATATTAATATTATATTTTATATTTATATATATAAATATATAAATAACGACACATACATGTGTATGGAACAAGACGTTTTGTTATTTTGTGTGTTTTTTCTTAACGACGCTAGAGTAATGTTTCAACTCTACATATGCACATACATGCATCAACTTTCCAGCACAACTCTCCATTATTTTTTCTTTTAACTTTATTACTTCCAAACTGTTTCTACTTTTTAAATTTTTGTCACGAATGGAACTCATTCAAATCACCTCATTTGCATATAGTTACATATATAATACCCTACATGTTTTCTTTTGATATTAACACCAACACAAGTCCTTTTCTTATACTGAAAAACCAAAGCTAAAACTCCCATCGTCATCACCATTTAAAATCATCGAACCATCACTAGGATACCTGCTTAACTACTTTTGTTTTACGATTCTGTCACAACTAACCATGAACCAACAAATTACATCTTCTCACTTTGGTGTTCGATTGTAAACCGAAACCAAAAACCCATTATTATTCCTACTGTTGCTAACGAAACCATCTTTGATCACCACTACCTTCAATCCATAACCATCAGCTTTCTCTTGCTAGTCATTTACCCAAATCACCATCAAGATGATTTGGTCTGCTACAGCGCTATTATGTTACCTGTTACTGTTTCGAACACCTGCAGTCCCATCCTCAGCTGCTGCTACTTTATTTCTGTTTCATAATGAAACTACCTGCAACCATCATGAATAAACAAAAACCCTTATGTGCAAATTCAATATCCACTGTATTTTTTATAAATTGTGGCAGCTATCAACCAAGACCATCTGGGTTAACACCTATCACAAATTCAACTACTGAGGTTATATTTTTTTCCACATATCACAACAACAATTATAACTGCAATCCTTAATTCATATTCATCCCTATCTGTAATATATTCAAATTGAAACCAATCCATTCATGTTTGTTACCACCAAAAATTGTTGTTATGTTACTGCAAATTGAAACCTGCTGCAATACCAAATTACTAAACCCTGGCTAATGGGAGCGTGTAAGATAAAAAATTCAGATTCATATCATTCATAAAACAAATCTATATACACATATGCGACTCCTATTTTCTCAAATCATAATCATCAGCAGAACAATGATAACACGATATCTTTAAAATCTAGTACTGGACCCAAAAACATAAAAATAAATAATGACCTGAATGGTGTTGATCAAATGCTGCGTGATTACAGCTGCTACTATTCGAGGGGTCTATTGGATTTTCACTATGATTAATCGAGAGCAAACCCTAAACAATTCACTACATCGAAACCCTTTTGTAAACATCACCCTCAACCACCAAGTTAACAGTTAGTTGCTACTGATTTCCAGCCTCAAAACCACCACCAAGCTTACTCGATTATCCTGTCCCTGTTGCTAAAATGGTTTGAAAGACACCACCACACAACTCATCGAATCTGCAATAATAAAGACGAAGAGGATGTGTATTGTTACTGCTACTATTATTTTTTCATTCGAAGCCATAAAAACCGCCATACCTGGTTCCTGCTACTGTTACAGAGTCGTGTCTACTGCTGCGATTAAGTGATCTGTTTACAATCGGTAACAAAGATTGATGATAAGGATAAAAGATGATTGAGATGATGATAACGAGTAAATTAAAAGATGATTAAAGATGAGAATTTTTTTTATTTATTTGGATGATGATGAATACAGATGGGAGACGAATTCCAGATCTAGATGTCGTGATCCCTTTTTATAATTGCAAACGGATTTCCACTTTATTTTAGGGTATAAATTATCTTCTTTGTTATTTTTTTTATTACGGAGTATTATTTATTATTAGTTTATTATTATTTTATTATTATTATTACTATTACTATTATTATTATTATTAACATTAATATCATTATTATTGTTATTAATTTTTATATTTACTATTATTATCATTATTAATATTATTATTATTACTACTAATATAAATATACTATTAGCATTATCATTTAAGTTATAATTTATATCAATATGATTAAAACCCTTATTTTTATTAGTATAATCATTATTATTATTAGTATTATTTTTTAGTGACATTATTATTATTCTTATCATTATTATTACTATAATTATTATTATTATCAATATTATTATTATTATTATTATTATTATTATTATTATTATTATTATTATTATTATTATTATTATTATTATTATTATTATTATTATTATTATTATTATTATTATTATTATTATTATTATATGCAAATACATCTATTATTACTATTATTGATATTATGTTACCAAATAAATATTTTGTATATATACTTTTAGTAATATGATATATAAGTATGTACTACTCATATTAACGTTTTTATATAAATATATATATATTTATATATATATATATATATAACAAATTAGGTATTTTAAATATAATACTAATTATATATTGATATTAACATAACTATATAAATATTAATGATTTTAATTATATACACAAATTAAATATATAAAATATATAATTTAAGATATAATATATCAATTTGTTCGATTATGATTATAGGTGTTAATAAATATATAAATAATATAGGTTCGTGAATCCGAGGCCAACCTTGCATTGTTTAGTGGTTCAATGTCGTTATATGTATTTTTACTACAAAATACAATATGGTGAGTTCATTTGCTCCCTTTTACTCTTTACATTTTTGGGCTGAGAATACATGCAAATACTTTATTAACTGTTTTACAATATTTATATGTGTGAGTTTCATTTGCCTTTTTACCCTTTATATTTTTGGGCTGAGAATACATGCGCAATTTTTATAAATGTTTTACGAAATAGACACAAGTAATCGAAACTACATTATATGGTTGAATTATCGAAATCGAATATGCCCCTTTTTATTAAGTCTGGTAATCTAAGAATTAGGGAACAGACACCCTAATTGACGCGAATCCTAAAGATAGATCTATCGGGCCCAACAAGCCCCATCCAAAGTACCGGATGCTTTAGTACTTCGAAATTTATATCATGTCCGAAGGAGGATCCCGGAATGATGGGGATATTCTTAAATGCATATTGTAAATGTCGGTTACCAGGTGTTCAATCCATATGAATGATATTTTTGTCTCTATGCATGGGACGTATGTTTATGAGAAATAGAAATATGAAATCTTGTGGTCTATTAAAAATTATTAAATGATTATTTATGTTAAACTAATGAACTCACCAACCTTTTGGTTGACACTTTTAAGCATGTTTATTCTCAGGTGTGAAAGAAACCTTCCGCTGTGCATTTTTCTCATTTTAAGGACAATACTTGGAGTCGATCATCGCTCTAGAATCAAAGGTTGATGACTTCGTCCGGATGGATTAGGACGGGTCGTTTCAACCATGGTCGGCATTCAAGCAATTGATGAACGAGCAGTACCGTCCTAGAAACGAAGTTAATAAACTCAAGGCAGAACTTAGAGAGTTACGAACACAAGGGTTCGACGTTACCACATATGAACGACGATTCACAGAGTTGTGCTGATGTCGTGCGAGGTGTATATAAAATAGCTATTAATTTTAGCAGGAAATACTATTAAATACGATACATCCTTCTCAACATGATTTTAGTAAAAGATTTGATGATTAACGGTTAAAAATTGTGATTTTGGGGGTGTATTTTCGTGTTTTTTCGGCAGTTATTTTCGCAGTGTTTTCTTTTTGTGGTGTGTGGTTTGAGACTGATCAGTTCGATCAGCTTTTATTTTTTTTTCTGTAATTTGGTCCCTCCGCGACTCGCGGTGTTTGGACCCTTCAAACTCCGCGACTCGCGGAGTTTTTTTTTTTTTTTTTTTTTAACATCTTATACTAATTAAAACAATTAAGTAATTAATTTTAAAATTTTGTTTCCCTTGTTATTTAGGACGAGGTCGTTTCGGATCGATGTCCTAGTCCGTCCTTCGACAAAATTTTAAAATTTGTCTTTTTGTAGCGATTATTTTAAAAGCTAAGATTTTTAGTTTTTTTTTAATGTTTTTGGCATACTTTAATTCAATAAGATTAAAAGTAATGATAATAAAAGTTCTCGTCCCTCCCTTGGGTAAAGCAATTTCGGTTCAAAGACCTAGTCTTCAACTTACGACGAATTTTAAAAATCATATTTTTAACTTAATGAGATAAAGTAAATTTTTGTTTTTAAATTCACACAATTTAAATATAAAATTCAAAATTAATATTAAAAATTCACACCAAACTTACAATTTAAAATGCATAAAATTAAGAATTCATATTTTAAAAAATAAAAAAAAATTCACACCAAACTTAATTTAAAAATTCATATTATAAATTTACACCAAACTTATATTAATTTTTCAAATATTTACAATTTTAAATATATTGTTTTTACAAAGTTTACAATATTAATTTAAGATTTAAATATTAATTTTAAAAACATGGTAAAAATAAAATTAAAAATCTTTTTGGCTTTTTATCCCACTTTAATCAATCAAATATTATCAAAAATATGCGCCCATCTTTTCGGGAAAGTAATTTCGGTTCCAAGACCTAATTTAACTCATGATGAATTTTTGAAATATTTTGGGTTGATTGATTAAAGATATTTATACCTTAAGAATAAACGTTAAATTTCGCAGTGATGTAATAAATTTTTGAATGATATCAATAATTTCGGTCGCCAAACCTAATTTTATTCAATACCAATTTAATACTTTATAGCGAACAAATTAGCGTTTATTATCAAAAGGTTAAAAATAAAAATAAAAATAAAGACTGTACAGACTTACCTGTGAGATAGTATTCTTAGTTATATGATCTATCCCATTCATAAGATAGTCGGTTTAATTGATTTTCCATAGCTACATAGGCGTAACCTCGAGCATTCAGTGTCTTTTCTTCTAAACATATGAACGGTCCGTCTCTGCATAAAGTAACAAATTCGGTATTTGAAAAGGTTTGATTATTTGAACATTTACCTCCATGTGACCATTTTCCGCATTTGTGACATCTTTCTAGGTGTCGTGCTCTTCTTTTTGCTGCGGATTTTGATTTTCCTTTACCAAATTGTAACTTATTATCTTCGCATCTGGATTCTTTTCTAACTCCGTCCATTCTTTCTCTGATTACTGATACTATTTCACTCGGAAGTGTGTCATTATTACGTTTAGTGATCAAAGCGTGTAGCATTAGACCATGGTTTAGTTCACAGGCAGTCTTCATTTCCTAAAAAAATAAAAATTCAGAATGGGGGGAGAAGACTAGTTCTTTAGGGTCTGCTAGGGAAAGACCATTCGGGTTCCATTTTCGAGAACTACACGAAAACAGACAATCTAACTCTAACAGAAATACATATTATCCTTAAAAGACTTGATTCTCCCCACACTTAGTTAGCTGTGGTGTCGAAATTGTGATTAACTTCGTTGTCGACTTCCATCGGACTATCTATGTAGTGTTTAACTCTGTGACCATTAACTTTAAATTCAATCCCATTTGAATTTATCAATTCTACTGTTCCGTATGGGAAAACTCTTTTGACTATGAATGGTCCAGACCATCTTGATTTCAATTTTCCAGGAAATAGCTTGAATCGTGAATTAAAAAGAAGAACTATGTCTCCTTCTTTAAATTCTTTTAAACTTCTGATTCTTTTATCATGCCATTTCTTCGTTCTTTCCTTATAGATTAACGAATTTTCGTATGCTTCATGTCTTAATTCTTCTAATTCGTTTAATTGACTTAATCATAGACGTCCAGCTTCATGTAAATCAAGATTACATGTCTTCAAAGCCCAAAATGCTTTATGTTCAATTTCTACTGGAAGATGACATGCTTTTCCCTAAACAAGTCTAAAAGGTGTGGTTCCAATTGGAGTTTTGTAGGCTGTTCTAAAAGCCCAGAGTGCATCCTCCAATTTAATGGACCATTCCTTCGGATTTGATCCTACGGTTTTCTCTAGAATACGTTTTAAATCTCGGTTGGTATTTTCAACTTGTCCACTTGTTTGTGGATGATATGCGGTGGAGATTTTATGAGTTACTCCATATCTTTTAAGAACTTTCTCAAGTTGATTATTACAGAAATGAGTACCCCGATCACTTATTAAAGCTTTCGGTGTTCCAAACCTTGCAAAAAGACGTTTTAAAAAGTTGACTACAACTCGTGCATCGTTAGTTGGGAGAGCTTGTGCTTCCGCCCATTTAGATACATAATCAATGGCTACGAGTATATATAGATTATTATGAGATTTTGGAAATGGACCCATAAATTCAATACCCCAAATGTCAAATACTTCACATACTTGGATGACATTTTGTGGCATTTCATCACGTTGACTTATTTTTCCGGCCCTTTGACAAGCATCACAGGATTTGCAAAGAAGGTGTGCGTCTTTGTAAATTGTAGGCCAATAGAATCCAGCATCATAAACTTTTCTTGCTGTTAGTTGAGGCCCATAATGCCCTCCTGTTGGTCCTGTGTGACAATGGTTTAAAATTTTACTAGCTTCATCTCCAAATACACATCGGCGTATTATTCCATCGGGACAACTTTTAAACAAATGTGGATCTTCCCAAAAATAGTGTTTTATATCACTGAAGAATTTCTTTCGTCTTTGGTACGATAATCCTTTTTTAAGGAATCCACAAACTAAGTAGTTTGCATAGTCTGCAAACCATGGAATTTCTTTATAATCTATCTTCAATAGATATTCATCAGGAAAGTTGTCTTGTATGGCCGATTCATTTAGAACTTCTAATTCGGGATTTTCAAGACGAGAAAGATGATCAGCGGCGAGATTTTCTGCTCCTCTTTTATCTCGGATTTCAATATCAAACTCTTGTAAGAGTAAGATCCAACAGATTAATCTTGGTTTAGCATCTTGTTTTGAAAATAGTTATCAAAGAGCAGAATGGTCGGTATAGACCACCGTTTTTGCTAGAACGAGATATGATCAAAATTTGTCAAAAGCAAAGACAATAGCAAGGAGCTCTTTTTCAGTAGTTGTATAGTTCGTTTATGCTCCTTGTAACATCTTACTAGCATAATATATAGGTTGAAATCGTTTTTCAATCCTTTGTCCTAAAACGGCTCCCATTGCAAAATCACTTGCATCGCACATTAGTTCAAATGGTAGATTCCAATTTGGTGTTATCATGATCGGCGCATTAGTGAGTTTCTCTTTAAGAATATTAAAAGATTTGATACACTCATCTGAAAAGATGAATGGAGCATCCTTTTCTAGGAGTTTATTCATAGGAGTGGCAATTTTAGAAAAATCTTTTATGAAACGTCGGTAAAAACCGGCATGCCCTAGAAAACTCCTAACTCCTCTAACATTGGTGGGATGTGAAAGTTTAGCAATTACATCTACTTTAGCTCTATCCACTTCAATTCCTTCTTTTGAAATTTTATGTCCAAGAACGATGCCTTCTTTAACCATGAAATGGCATTTCTCCCAATTAAGTACTAGATTTGATTGTTCGCATCTAATAAGCATTCGTTCCAGATTAACTAGACATGATTCAAATGTATCACCGAAGACTGAAAAGTCATCCATGAAAACTTCCATGCATTCTTCTATCATGTCGTGAAAAATCGCCATCATACACCTTTGAAAGGTTGCTGGGGCGTTGCAAAGTCCAAATGGCATGCGTTTGTAAGCAAAAGTACCATAAGGGCACGTGAATGTGGTTTTCTCTTGATCTTCGGGTGCTATTGGAATTTGAAAATATCCGGAAAATCCATCTAGAAAACAATAGTAACTATTTCCGGCTAATCTTTCCAACATTTGATCAATGAAAGGTAAGGGAAAGTGATCTTTTCTGGTGGCGTCATTTAATTTTCTATAATCAATACATACACGCCATCCCGTTACGGTCCTAGTAGGAATAAGCTCATTTTTCTCATTTGTAATGACAGTCCTGCCACCCTTCTTAGGCACGCATTGAACTGGGCTTACCCATGGACTATCAGAAATTGGATAAATTAAACCTGCATCTAGCAGTTTAATAATCTCTTTCTTAACTACATCTTACATATTAGGATTTAGTCTTCGTTGGCGTTGCACATATGTTTTATGACCTTCTTCCATAAGGATTTTATGTGTGCAATACGAAGGACTTATTCCTTTAATATCATGAATCTTCCATGCAATGGCTGGTTTATGAGCTTTCAACACAGAAATGAGTTGTAATTTCTCATTTTTAGTAAGAAAAGACGATATTATTACAGGTAATTCAGATTCACCATGTAAATAAGCGTATTCCAAATGGTTTGGAAGTGGCTTTAACTCTAATTTCGGAGGTTCTTCTATCGATGATTTGTATCGATATCTGTCTTCTTCTTTTAGCATTTGAATTTCTTCTGTTGTTGGTTCATATCCATTAGCTATAAGTGTAGCTAACATTTCAGCTTCATCAATTGGTTCATTACCTTCTCCTAAAGAACATTCTCCTGTTCCTTGTAATTCTGGAAATTCTTCTAATAATTCTGCATGTGCATCTATAGTTTGAATATAATAACATGTATCATCTGCAGATTGTGGTTGTTGCATTGCTCTATCAACTGAAAAGTTAACACTCTCATCCTCTATACTTAGGGTCAGTTTCTTACCGAACACGTCTATCATTGCTTTAGCCGTGTTTAAGAATGGTCTTCCTAATATGAGAGGAACTTGAGAATCTTCTTCCATGTCCAGAACAACAAAATCTACTGGAAATACTAAAGTACTAACTTTAACTAGCATGTTCTCCATTATCCCTCTAGGATATTTTATTGATCTATCGGCTAGTTGTATGCTTATTCTTGTTGGTTTCAATTCTCCAAGGTCTAGTTTAGCGTATAGTGAATACGGCAATAGATTTATACTAGCACCTAAATCTGCCAATGCTTCTATTGAACTAAGACTACCCAGAAAATATGGAATTGTGAAACTTCCTGGATCAGATAGTTTTTCTGGTATCTTATTCAATAGCACTGCTGAACAATTAGCATTCATGGTAACAGCCGAGAGTTCTTCCATTTTCTTTCTATTTGAGATTAGATCTTTCAAGAATTTAGCATATCTAGGCATTCCTGAAATCACATCAATGAAAGGAAGATTTACATTTATCTGTTTAAACATATCCAAGAATTTGGATTGCTCGGCTTCAAGTTTCTCTTTCTTCATTTTACTCGGGTAAGGGAGTGGTGGTTGGTATGGTTTAACATAAGGTTTAGCCTTAACTGTGTTATCTTCATTAACCTTTTCAACTACCGGTTCTTTTTCCTTATCTTGATCAGGTTGTGGTTCTTGTGGAGTAGGAATAGCTTCATCAGAAGTTACAGGTATTTCAGGTGGTTTAAGTGTTGTACCACTTCTTGTGGTAATGGCTTTAGCTGTTTCATTTCAGGGGTTAGCATTTCTATCACTAGGTAGACTTCCCGGTTTTCTTTCACCTATTAACCTTGCTAGGTTACTTACTTCTTGTTCCAGATTTTGAATAGAAGCTTGTTGATTTCTAAATGCTTGAGCATTTTGTTCATTAGTTTGTTTCTGAGATGTGAAAAACTGCGTTTGAGTTTCAACTAGCTTCGTCATCATATCTTCTAAATTCGGCTTTTTCTCATCGGTTTGTTGTGGTGGTTTGTTTTGAAAATTAGGTCTTTGCTGATTGTAAGTATTATTGGATACTTGTTGATTGCTAGGACCTTGTTGGTTGTTGTATGGAATATTTCGGTTATAATTCTGGTTTTGATTGTAAATCGGTCTTGGCGGTTGATAATTATTCTGATAATTATTTCCAGGCCTTTGGTTTATGTATGAAATATTCTCTCTTTGTTCCATTGTTAATTCAATACTGAGACAATCTTTTGTCAAATGTGGTCCTCCACACTGCTCACAACTAATTCGTATTGAGTGAATATCTTTAGTCATCTTTTCCATTCGTCTCTCGACAGCATCTATCTTTGCGGAAATGGAATCTAAGTCATAGCTAGAATCGGCTCTAGCTGCTTTAGATGATCTAACGATATCTTTTTCTTGGTGCCACTCATGTGAGTGGGAAGCAGTGTTATCAATAATTTTGTAAGCATCAGTTTCAGTTTTCTTCATAATAGAACCACCAGCTGCTATATCTATGTCTTTCCTTGTAGTGATGTCGCATCCTTGGTAAAATATTTGTACTATTTGACAGGTGTCTAAACCATGTTGCGGACATCCTCTTAATAACTTTCCATATCTTGTCCACGCCTCATATAGAGTTTCATTTGGCTTCTGTGTAAACGTAACAATTTCTGCTTGAAGTCTTACGGCTTTAGATGCAGGAAAGAATTGTTTAAGAAATTTTTCAACTAAAACATCCCATGTATCGATCGCCCCTTCAGGTAACGATTCCAACCAATCTTTGGCTTCTCCCTTTAAAGTCCAGGAAAATAACATGAGATATATCTGTTCATCCTCCACTTCTCGGATTTTAAATAGTGTGCAGATCCTATTAAAGGTACGTAGATGTTCATTTGGATCTTCCTTCGGCGCACCACTAAATTGGCATTGATTAGTCACCATGTGTAGAATTTGTCCTTTGATTTCATAATCTGGCGCATTAATGTCTGGATGAGTAATTGCGTGACCTTGGCTAGTGCGTTTAGCTCTCATTCGGTTTTCCATACTTAAAGGTTCCAGATTCTCCATAATTGAATTTGTTGAATCGGAATCACTAGAGGATTCTGATTTTATAGTTCGTTCCTCAACAATCTCTGTTTGAATGATTGGTGGTTCCGGAGGAAAGTTTAGTGGTTCAGGATCTACGAATCGTTCCTGGATATTCTCCGGATTCTCAATTGTGAGGTCGGGTTCAAAATATGGATTATCGGAAATTTGAACTGGAGTACTTGGTCGACTGGATGACGATTCTAAAGAAAAATCAACGGCAGTAATATTTGCTAAATGTCTTGATCTAGTTACAGGTGGTGAACGTACAAAAGGTGGTGAACGTCTTGCTCGGTGCATTCACTGAATATCCTATTAGTTTTTTAAAAGGAAAGAAAAATTATAATAAGTTATCCAATCAATACACTTTTCTGATTTTGCTCACGTTTCGAATAGCCAAAAGATGCAGCAGAGGGGCAGGATTCGTTTGGTCTCAATATAATTGAGGACTGTTTGGCTCCAATAACCCGGTCCACGTACAAATCCAACTATTACTACGAACCAGAAAATTTTGATGTCTATTAATTTAACCACTTAAAATACATTTTCGTAATTTTAAGAAATTTAGATAAGAAGTAGAATAAAAACCTATGTCCTAAAACTAGAATAGCGAGAAATAAGAAAGAAAAAGAGTTCGTCGGAAAAAGATCGAAAAAGAAAAATAAGAAAGAAAGATAAAAGGCGACGGAAAAATAAAAGAAACTTATAAAACTTAAAAATACTTGACTAACCTAACCTTATTACTACAACTAACTTAAAATTATAATCGCAAATTGAGATTACTAATTGGAATGATAATTGATACATAGGTAAAAGTCGTCTAAAAATATTAAAACTTACAGGAAAGACTAAATCTCAAATAGAAATAACTTAAAAAGAAACTAAAACTTAAAAAGGCGTCGCAAAATTCTAAAGCACCTAAACCTTAGTCTAAAGAAAAAGCACTTAAGGGATTCTACGGCAAAGCCTAAAAATCTAGAAATAAAAATAACTATGGCAAAAACTAAGTTTAAAACTAAATATGAGCTAAAAATACAAATATTACGCTAAAACGATTAAAAAGGAACAAAATATAAAAATATACAAAAAGTTGTAAAAAGTACAATTTTTATAAAAATATTATTTTTATATTATTTATTTAATAAAACTATTAATTTAAATATATAAATAAAACTAATTAAAATTTAATATTATAAATTAATTAAAAACTTAAACTAAATAATATTATATATAAAACCTAATTAGGATTAATAATAATAATAATAAATAATTAAAACCTAAATCGAATTAATTGCTGGACCAGGTTCGTGTCAGACGGCTCCGCGAGTTGCGTTGCCCGAAGCAGAAAACTCCGCGAGTCGCGGGGTTCAAATTTTCAGATGACAGGTTAAATAAAATTCGACGTGATTTTTTTTTTATTTTCTGTTTTTACATTTTCTGTTTTATATTAAAATATTTGTATAATAAAAATTTATATTTAAAAACTTAAATAAAAATAGAACTACTTTATAATTTTAAAAATATCTTAAAAATAGATTTATATATATTAAATTTTTTTTTTTTATATTAGCGTTGCGCTTTCAGCTTTTAAGCGATTCCCCGGCAGCGGCGCCAAAAATAACTTGATGTCGTGCGAGGTGTATATAAAATAGCTATTAATTTTAGCAGGAAATACTATTAAATACGATACATTTTTACACAAGATATTTATTTATTTATAGAATGGATATACTTAAACCTTGCTACAACACTTATAGGCAGTGTACCTAATCGTACAGTAGTGTAGTTTTTAGTAAGTCCGGTTCGTTCCACAGGGAATCTTTTTAAACAAAGCTTAACGCTATATTAGTTTACTTTTATAAAAATACAAATATATATATATATATAAGTAATATTATTATTATAAAGGGGGGGTTTTACCGTTTAATGACCGGTTTGTCGATTTTAAAACTTTAGTCGCAGTTAAAACCAAATGTAAAATATTAAAAATAAATACAAGACTTAAATTAAAGCGTAAAGTAAATAACGATAATGAAATTGCGAATAATAAAAGTGCGATAAAATAAACTTGCGATAATTAAAAAGTACGATAATTAAAAGTGCAATTAAATACAATAACAATAAAAATGCGATAATTAGAAGTGCAATTAAATATAAAATAAAGGAAATTAAATATGAAATAAAAGAATTATGCTTATTTAAACTTCCGTAATCATGATGTTTGACGTGTTGATTTTAGTTTTATGCCCATGGGTTAATTGTCCTTTGTCCTGGATTATTTAATATGTCCGTCTGGTTTTTGTCCATAACAGTCCATCAGTCATAAATATAAAGTGCGAGTATCCTCGTCAAATTATCCTTATACCCGAAGTTAAATATTCCAACTAATTGGGGACTTAAACTGTAACAAGATTTTAATACTTTGTTTAATAATTACACCAGGATGTCGACTGAGTGTAACCCAAGGTTTTAATATTTTGTTATCAATTATACCAAGTGTCCTTGTACATAATTTCACCCCTGTTTTAATTATTCTAGTGGCTATTAATCCATTCCCGTGTCCGGTTAAATGAACGATTACTCGTACATATAAATACCCTGCCCATCGTGTCCGATCGAGTGTATATGGTAATTTATAGGGACGCCCAATTGTAAATCTTTATATTAACATTAACAAACTGTCATTTAGTTAAACAAATATAAAGCCCATTAATAGCCCATAGTCTAATTTCCACAAGTGTCGTTCTTTTGTCCAAACCCCAATTATGGTACAAAGTCCAATTACCCAATTTTAGTAATTAGCCCAACATCATGATTACTTCGGATTAAATAAGCATAATAATAACTTAGCTACCAGACATTAATATAAAAAGGTTGAACATAACTTACAATGATTAAAAATGGCGTAGCGTTACACGGACAGAATTTCGACTTACACCCTTACAATATTCGCTAACATACCCTTATTATTAGGATTAAAATTAAAATTAAAATTAAAATATAAATTATATATATATATATATATATATATATTTTACGTATATAGATAGAGAGATGGATATATATGTTATGAAAAATGATCAGAATTCGGTTGGCTTTATAGGGAGTTTCAAACTTTGGGTCTCCGCGACTCGCGGCCCATTTTGCCTTCAAACTCCGCGAGTCGCGGAGTTTGTAAATACAGCTCACCAGCTTTTGGCTCTTTGTTTGCCGACGATTTATTTTATAAATATAATATATATATAATTAATATAATTAATTATATATTATATTATATTTATATATATAATTAACTTGTAATTTTTAGTCCGTTGCGTCGAGCGTTGAGAGTTGACTCTGGTCCCGGTTCCGGATTTTCGAACGTCCTTGCGTACAATTTAATATCTTGTACTTTGCGTTTTGAATCTTGTACTCTTGTAATTTCGAGACGTTTCTTATCAATAATTGGAACCTCTTTGATTGTCTTTTGTACTTTTGAGCTTTTTGGTCGTTTGCGTCTTCAATTCGTCGAATCTGTCTTTTGTCTTCACCTTTTATTATTTAAACGAATATCACTTTTAAATAGAACAATTGCAACTAAAAGCTTGTCTTTCTTGAGGAATAATGCTATGAAATATATGTTCGTTTTTAGCATTATCAAATATTCTTACACTTGAGCGTTGCTTGTCCTCAAGCAATATAGTCTTGAAATACTAGAATCACTTCTTTATTCTTCACACTTTGTACATCAGTGATTTCTATACGGTGGTATAAACAATGGTAGTAACGATATGGTTTACAGTCCCACATGACTATAAAAATTTAGATCCATTAAGGAAATTGGATCTTTATGAAAACATTTGATCTTTTGAAAATTAAATCTAGTTTTTACCCTAGATAAGTTTTCCGGAATAACCCTTTACCGGTGTTTGCAAAATATTTTTGTGGGTTTGGTGGGTTTCAGATTTGAAAATTTTAGCTCAAAACTTATGGTTTTGTGTCACCCACTTGCTAACCTTGTATTTGGAAAGCAACACGTCCAGTTTACTTGTCCCGTATATTACCTTTCGGTAAACTACCGTCCGGTTGTAAAGGAAAGCGTTGAACAAGCAACTGTTAAGGCAATGTCTAATGACATGCATTTGATTATGGTCTATAACGTGTCGGACGCAATTACTATCCTTGGCAGGAGCAATAGTAAAGCTCACCCTTATAATTTTTCGGTCTGGCACAAGGTCCTGTCTTTGACCATGTTATGCAACCACCGTTCTTACGGTTGACACCCGATTTAGTTCAGGTGACCTAATGAATTCCAGGTGAATTCCTAGGATTTTACGTTCAATGGTAATGAACGCATTGAAAATAGGGTTTTCAGAAAACAAATCGGTTTGTAATTTTGATCAAAATATTTTCTCGTTCAAGCTCGAATTTAGATATCATTGAATTCCATGAGTTTGTAATTCTCAATCTTTAAGGTCAATCTCAAGGATTGAGTAATATCAGGCTTAAAAGCTGATTTTTGATCTTTTAAGGAGATTATCCTTTCTGGGGATCTGGTTTATTAGTCTTATCCAGCTAATTTGCATGGTGCCCCCCATTTTACGAGATAAATCCTTCTCATGGTTAGGATAAATCTGACCACCTGGCGACCCTGTTTAATGCTGAGGTCCGTGGATTTCCTGCTAATTTTAGTGATGACTTTTCTGGATTTTTCGTCAACCTACAGCTGGTCTGGACGACAACTTCCTGACTTAAATCAAGAAGCGCGTGTCTTTTTCGGAAAACTTAACTTCCTTTTAATGATGGAATTGATTCATCATGTAGATCCATCTCTTCTTTTCTTTCATCGGGTAAAACAGTTTAGTTTAGTCCAAAGCAAAAGTATTTTCAGTTATTTGTTACAGATATATGTGACATATGTTTAAGATAACTTGGTAAATTTTCCCACACTTGGCTTTTATTTTCCTTTTTATCGTCCTCTATTCCATTTTAAATGAATTTTAACATTTTGGTTTGTTTCTCAATTTATGTCCTTTCCGAGGTTACAATAATTTCGGTGTTAAAACCTAGTTTTATCGTTCATAAATATGTATAAACATGATTTTGAGTTCATTTAATTGAAAATTTTCTAAAATTTTACCAGAATTGGGTAGTCAGTATATAAGACTAGGGCTGTTCTTTATTATCAGAGAGCACTAGATTCTAATACAACTACTGCTTTACTAGTATTTTTAATGGTAACCAAGTGTATAAAGTAAAAATTTTAAAATCCGAAAGAATTTAACCCCTTCCCACACTTAAGATCTTGCAATGCCCTCATTTGCAAGAAATCAGTAACAATTTAAATTATTGAGGGTGATTTGTGTGAAAATGATTAAATTTTACCAAAGTTTCCAAACATATTTGTGTTTGCTTGCTGAATGATAAATGGTGCATATCATTTGTTCATTCCATCTTGTTGTTATTTCACATATATTTTGCATCTTGTCGTCAAAATTAGTTGCTTTTGCTGAACTTAATGTCAGTCTTTGAAAATGCGTTGTTTTACCCTGTTGCGTACATAAGATAAACTGCATACATATATATATATTTTTGAAGTTTGGTATATTACCCCACATTCAAAAATTATTAAAATCTAAGAATAAAAGTTAGAAAATTATAAAAACTATTACAATATTAACATAAGTATTAAACGTATCAATATTACAAATTACAAAATAAATAAAACTAAGTAGACTAGGGATGATACTGGTACCAATAGGGGTTCCATGCATAACCATAGGTGCTATAAAATGCTTCGGCAGGGTTATACGTAGGATACGGTGGTTGCATCTCTATAGACCAGGGAGGGAATATGGGTTTTGGTGTAGGAATATAGTTTCTACCTATATGTTGGCAATGAGCTATGATTTGGTTTTGATGAACTTGCCAATCTTCAAATGCTCTCTGTCTAGCATTTTCGTACTCCTGTGAAGCTAAAAACCTTTGCATTTCTTGCATTTCATTTCCCCCTCCTACATTACCTTGCTGTTGGTTTCTCTCAACCTGTGGATGTCTACCATGGTATTGTACTGCGGCGTTATTTCGCCTCTTCAAAACTTTCGCACCATGGTAAACATTTAAACCTATTGTATCGCGGGGTTCTGGTTCTTCGACTAATAATCCCCCCGACTTATATCCACACCGAGATATTCAGCAATCAAAGTAATAAAAATACCACCTCCTATTATGCTATGCGGTCTCATCCCCCTAACCATAGCTGATAAATAATAACCCACACAATAAGGTATACTTACAGCGCTTTGTGGGTCTCGAATACACATATGGTAAAATAAATCCTGTTCATTTACCTTTTCCTTGTTCTTACCTCTTTGTGTAATCGAATTAGCTAAAAACCTATGAATCACTCTTAATTCAGCTCTATCTATATCCAAATAAGAGTAATTTCCCCCTTTGAATCGGTGATGGCTTGTCATTTGACTCCATACACCATGTGTATCAAAATTTTCATCTATCTTTCTACCATTTAGTATCAACCCTCTACAATCGGCAGATGCTAACTCCTCAGGCGTATATATACGTAAAGCCTGAGCCATGTCTAGTAAAGACATGTGGCGCATCGAACCTCCTAACAAAAATCTAATAAAAGATCGATCGGTTAAACTAGCTACCCGATCATTTAATTCTATACTACACAACAATTCTTCACACCATACTTTATATACAGGTCTACGCATGGTGAATAAACGTACCCAGTCATTAAAAGTAGAATTACCATACCTCTGTACAAGTAATTCCCTAATTGGCCCGGCCAATTCTACAGCTTCTAATGGTCCCCATTCTATGACTCTAGGTACCTTAACAACCTTAGAATGAAGAGTATGCAAACCCCTTTGGTATTTTGGATAATCTATCCAAAGTCTGTCAAATCTCAAGTTCGGGTGCAAATCTTCCAAGTGCATATCAGAAAATGTCATGACTGGATGAGGTATATCTTGCTTGTAGTAGTTATCCACCTCCTGTTGTTCCGCATTCTCAGCAGGAGCATTGCGAGCTTGGGATGAAGATTCACCCCTTTCAGTCTGCAAAACACATCAAACACAATTTTTGTGCATCCAAATATGCATTAGTGTCAGCAAAATCATCAATCAAAATAATTACAATGACATGATCAATTTATATCAAACTTAAGCTCATTTTCGCATTTTTATCAAATCTACACTTTTTCAAATAAGCATATACGAAAATGTTCGCCAAGTTCATAAGCATTCAACTCAAATAACATGTCAAAATAATCATTACTAGCAATTAAACAAGTTTCAAATGGCATTATCTCTCAAAAATCAAGTTCATGAATTTTTAGACTTGAAAAAGTCCACTTTAATTCTCAAAATCATGTTTAGGCTCAAAGTTTGGATCATTTAACTACCTAAACATGTTACACTACTTAATTTAGCAACAATTCATGAAAAAAATCGGCCATAACCTGTTTATATCAAAAAGCCCCAAATTTGCTCAAGAACACAAACCCTAGATTACTCAAAATTTGAAGTTTAAGGCTTCTAATCATGTTAAACAGCATCAATCTAGGTTATACAAGCATAATACATAAACAATTTAAGCATAATTACACTAAAAAGCATCAAAATCAAATTGGGGAAAAAATTGCTCAAGAACACTAATTTCGGATTAAATGGTGTTTAGGTGTAGAAATTTACCGTTTTTCTTGAGTAATTCCTTGATAGCATCCTTCTCAACATGATTTTAGTAAATGATTTGATGATTAACGGTTAAAAATTGTGATTTTGGGGGTGTATTTTCGTGTTTTTTCGGCAGTTATTTTCGCAGTGTTTTCTTTTTATGGTGTGTGGTTTGAGACTGATCAGTTCGATCAGCTTTTATTTTTTTTTTCTGTAATTTGGTCCCTCCGCGACTCGCGGTGTTTGGACCCTTCAAACTCCGCGACTCGCGGAGTTTTTTTTTTTTTTTTTTTTTTTTAACATCTTATACTAATTAAAACAATTAAGTAATTAATTTTAAAATTTTGTATCCCTTGTTATTTAGGACGAGGTCGTTTCGGATCGATGTCCTAGTCCGTCCTTCGACAAAATTTTAAAATTTGTCTTTTTGTAGCGATTGTTTTAAAAGCTAAGATTTTTAGTTTTTTTAATGTTTTTGGCACACTTTAATTCAATAAGATTAAAAGTAATGATAATAAAAGTTCTCGTCCCTTCCTTGGGTAAAGCAATTTCGGTTCAAAGACCTAGTCTTCAACTTACGACGAATTTTAAAAATCATATTTTTAACTTAATGAGATAAAGTAAATTTTTGTTTTTAAATTCACACAATTTAAATATAAAATTCAAAATTAATATTAAAAATTCACACCAAACTTACAATTTAAAATGCATAAAATTAAGAATTCATATTTTAAAAAATAAAAAAAAAATTCACACCAAACTTAATTTAAAAATTCATATTATAAATTTACACCAAACTTATATTAATTTTTCAAATATTTACAATTTTAAATATATTGTTTTTACATAGTTTACAATATTAATTTAAGATTTAAATATTAATTTTAAAAACATGGTAAAAATAAAATTAAAAATCTTTTTGGCTTTTTATCCCACTTTAATCAATCAAATATTATCAAAAATATGCGCCCATCTTTTCGGTAAAGTAATTTCGGTTCCAAGACCTAATTTAACTCATGACGAATTTTTGAAATATTTTGGGTTGATTGATTAAAGATATTTATACCTTAAGAATAAACGTTAAATTTCGCAGTGATGTAATAAATTTTTGAATGATATCAATAATTTCGGTCGCCAAACCTAATTTTATTCAATACCAATTTAATACTTTATAGCGAACAAATTAGCGTTTATTATCAAAAGGTTAAAAATAAAAATAAAAATAAAGACTGTACAGACTTACCTGTGAGATAGTATTCTTAGTTATATGATCTATCCCATTCATAAGATAGTCGGTTTAATTGGTTTTCCATAGCTACATAGGCGTAACCTCGAGCATTCAGTGTCTTTTCTTCTAAACATATGAACGGTCCGTCTCTGCATAAAGTAACAAATTCGGTATTTGAATAGGTTTGATTATTTGAACATTTACCTCCATGTGACCATTTTCCGCATTTGTGACATCTTTCTAGGTGTCGTGCTCTTCTTTTTGCTGCGGATTTTGATTTTCCTTTACCAAATTGTAACTTATTATCTTCGCATCTGGATTCTTTTCTAACTCCGTCCATTCTTTCTCTGATTACTGATACTATTTCACTCGGAAGTGTGTCATTATTACGTTTAGTGATCAAAGCGTGTAGCATTAGACCATGGTTTAGTTCACAGGCAGTCTTCATTTCCTAAAAAAATAAAAATTCAGAATGGGGGGAGAAGACTAGTTCTTTAGGGTCTGCTAGGGAAAGACCATTCGGGTTCCATTTTTGAGAACTACACGAAAACAGACAATCTAACTCTAACAGAAATACATATTATCCTTAAAAGACTTGATTCTCCCCACACTTAGTTAGCTGTGATGTCGAAATTGTGATTAACTTCGTTGTCGACTTCTATCGGACTATCTATGTAGTGTTTAACTCTGTGACCATTAACTTTAAATTCAATCCCATTTGAATTTATCAATTCTACTGTTCCGTATGGGAAAACTCTTTTGACTATGAATGGTCCAGACCATCTTGATTTCAATTTTCCAGGAAATAGCTTGAATCGTGAATTAAAAAGAAGAACTCTGTCTCCTTCTTTAAATTCTTTTAAACTTTTGATTCTTTTATCATGCCATTTCTTCGTTCTTTCCTTATAGATTAACGAATTTTCGTATGCTTCATGTCTTAATTCTTCTAATTCGTTTAGTTGAATTAATCGTAGACGTCCAGCTTCATGTAAATCAAGATTACATGTCTTCAAAGCCCAAAATGCTTTGTGTTCAATTTCTACTGGAAGATGACATGCTTTTCCATAAACAAGTCTAAAAGGTGTGGTTCCAATTGGAGTTTTGTAGGCTGTTCTAAAAGCCCAGAGTGCATCCTCCAATTTAATGGACCATTCCTTCGGATTTGATCCTACGGTTTTCTCTAGAATACGTTTTAAAGCTCGGTTGGTATTTTCAACTTGTCCACTTGTTTGTGGATGATATGCGGTGGAGATTTTATGAGTTACTCCATATCTTTTAAGAAATTTCTCAAGTTGATTATTACAGAAATGAGTACCCCGATCACTTATTAAAGCTTTCGGTGTTCCAAACCTTGCAAAAAGACGCTTTAAAAAGTTGACTACAACTCGTGCATCGTTAGTTGGGAGAGCTTGTGCTTCCGCCCATTTAGATACATAATCAATAGCTACGAGTATATATAGATTATTATGAGATTTTGGAAATGGACCCATAAAGTCAATACCCCAAATGTCAAATACTTCACATACTTGGATGACATTTTGTGGCATTTCATCACGTTGACTTATTTTTCCGGCCCTTTGACAAGCATCACAGGATTTGTAAAGAAGGTGTGCGTCTTTGTAAATTGTAGGCCAATAGAATCCAGCATCATAAACTTTTCTTGCTGTTAGTTGAGGCCCATAATGCCCTCCTGTTGGTCCTGTGTGACAATGGTTTAAAATTTTACTAGCTTCATCTCCAAATACACATCGGCGTATTATTCCATCGGGACAACTTTTAAACAAATGTGGATCTTCCCAAAAATAGTGTTTTATATCACTGAAGAATTTCTTTCGTCTTTGGTACGATAATCCTTTTTCAAGGAATCCACAAACTAAGTAGTTTGCATAGTCTGCAAACCATGAAATTTCTTTATAATCTATCTTCAATAGATATTCATCAGGAAAGTTGTCTTGTATGGCCGATTCATTTAGAACTTCTAATTCGGGATTTTCAAGACGAGAAAGATGATCAGCGGCGAGATTTTCTGCTCCTTTTATCTCGGATTTCAATATCCAACTCTTGTAAGAGTAAGATCCAACGGATTAATCTTGGTTTAGCATCTTGTTTTGAAAATAGGTATCTAAGAGCAGAATGGTCGGTATAGACCAACGTTTTTGCTAGAACGAGATATGATCGAAATTTGTCAAAAGCAAAGACAATAGCAAGGAGCTCTTTTTCAGTAGTTGTATAGTTCGTTTGTGCTCCTTGTAACGTCTTACTAGCATAATATATAGGTTGAAATCGTTTTTCAATCCTTTGTCCTAAAACGGCTCCCATTGCAAAATCACTTGCATCGCACATTAGTTCAAATGGTAGATTCCAATTTGGTGTTATCATGATCGGCGTATTAGTGAGTTTCTCTTTAAGAATATTAAAAGATTTGATACACTCATCTGAAAAGATGAATGGAGCATCCTTTTCTAGGAGTTTATTCATAGGAGTGGCAATTTTAGAAAAATCTTTTATGAAACGTCGGTAAAAACCGGCATGCCCTAGAAAACTCCTAACTCCTCTAACATTGGTGGGATGTGGAAGTTTAGCAATTACATCTACTTTAGCTCTATCCACTTCAATTCCTTCTTTTGAAATTTTATGTCCAAGAACGATGCCTTCTTTAACCATGAAATGGCATTTCTCCCAATTAAGTACTAGATTTGATTGTTCGCATCTAATAAGCATTCGTTCCAGATTAACTAGACATGATTCAAATGTATCACCGAAGACTGAAAAGTCATCCATGAAAACTTCCATGCATTCTTCTATCATGTCGTGAAAAATCGCCATCATACACCTTTGAAAGGTTGCTGGGGCGTTGCAAAGTCCAAATGGCATGCGTTTGTAAGCAAAAGTACCATAAGGGCACGTGAATGTGGTTTTCTCTTGATCTTCAGGTGCTATTGGAATTTGAAAATATCCGGAAAATCCATCTAGAAAACAATAGTAACTATTTCCGGCTAATCTTTCCAACATTTGATCAATGAAAGGTAAGGGAAAGTGATCTTTTCTGGTGGCGTCATTTAATTTTCTATAATCAATACATACACGCCATCCTGTTACGGTCCTAGTAGGAATAAGCTCATTTTTTTCATTTGTAATGACAGTCATGCCACCCTTCTTAGGCACGCATTGAACTGGGCTTACCCATGGACTATCAGAAATTGGATAAATTAAACCTGCATCTAGCAGTTTAATAATCTCTTTCTTAACTACATCTTGCATATTAGGATTTAGTCTTCGTTGGCGTTGCACATATGTTTTATGACCTTCTTCCATAAGGATTTTATGTGTGCAATACGAAGGACTTATTCCTTTAATATCATGAATCTTCCATGCAATGGCTAGTTTATGAGCTTTCAACACAGAAATGAGTTGTGATTTCTCATTTTCAGTAAGAGAAGATGATATTATTATAGGTAATTCAGATTCACCATGTAAATAAGCGTATTCCAAATGGTTTGGAAGTGGCTTTAACTCTAATTTCGGAGGTTCTTCTATCGATGATTTGTATCGATATCTGTCTTCTTCTTTTAGAATTTGAATTTCTTCTGTTGTTGGTTCATATCCATTAGCTATAAGTGTAGCTAACATTTCAGCTTCATCAATTGGTTCATTACCTTCTCCAAAAGAACATTCTCCTGTTCCTTGTAATTCTGGAAATTCTTCTAATAATTCTGCATGTGCATCTATAGTTTGAATATAATAACATGTATCATCTGCAGATTGTGGTTGTTGCATTGCTCTATCAACTGAAAAGGTAACACTCTCATCCTCTATACTTAGGGTCAGTTTCTTACCGAACACGTCTATCATTGCTTTAGCCGTGTTTAAGAATGGTCTTCCTAATATGAGAGGAACTTGAGAATCTTCTTCCATGTCCAGAACAACAAAATCTACTGGAAATACTAAAGTACCAACTTTAACTAGCATGTTCTCCATTATCCCTCTAGGATATTTTATTGATCTATCGGCTAGTTGTATGCTTATTCTTGTTGGTTTCAATTCTCCAAGGTCTAGTTTAGCGTATAGTGAATACGGCATTAGATTTATACTAGCACCTAAATCTGCCAATGCTTCTATTGAACTAAGACTACCCAGAAAACATGGAATTGTGAAACTTCCTGGATCAGATAGTTTTTCTGGTATCTTATTCAATAGCACTGCTGAACAATTAGCATTCATGGTAACAGCCGAGAGTTCTTCCATTTTCTTTCTATTTGAGATTAGATCTTTCAAGAATTTAGCATATCTAGGCATTCCTGGAATCACATCAATGAAAGGAAGATTTACATTTATCTGTGTTATCTTCATTAACCTTTTCAACTACCGGTTCTTTTTCCTTATCTTGATCAGGTTGTGGTTCTTGTGGAGTAGGAATACCTTCATCAGAAGTTACAGGTATTTCAGGTGGTTTAAGTGTTGTACCACTTCTTGTGGTAATGGCTTTAGCTGTTTCATTTCGGGGGTTAGCATTTGTATCACTAGGTAGACTTCTCGGTTTTCTTTCACCTATTAACCTTGCTAGGTTACTTACTTCTTGTTCCAGATTTTGAATAGAAGCTTGTTGATTTCTAAATGCTTGAGCATTTTGTTCATTAGTTTGTTTCTGAGATGTGAAAAATTGCGTTTGAGTTTCAACTAGCTTCGTCATCATATCTTCTAAATTCGGCTTTTTCTCATCGGTTTGTTGTGGTGGTTTGTTTTGAAAAATAGGTCTTTGCTGATTGTAAGTATTATTGGATACTTGTTGATTGCTAGAACCTTGTTGGTTGTTGTATGGAATATTTCGGTTATAATTCTGGTTTTGATTGTAAATCGATCTTGGCGGTTGATAATTATTCTGATAATTATTTCCAGGCCTTTGGTTTATGTATGAAATATTCTCTCTTTGTTCCATTGTTAATTCAATACTGAGACAATCTTTTGTCAAATGTGGTCCTCCACACTGCTCACAACTAATTCGTATTGAGTGAATATCTTTAGTCATCTTTTCCATTCGTCTCTCGACAGCATCTATCTTTGCGAAAATGGAATCTAAGTCATAGCTAGAATCGGCTCTAGCTGCTTTAGATGATCTAACGATATCTTTTTCTTGGTGCCACTCATGTGAGTGGGAAGCAGTGTTATCAATAATTTTGTAAGCATCAGTTTCGATTTTCTTCATAATAGAACCACCAGCTGCTATATCTATGTCTTTCCTTGTAGTGATGTCGCATCCTTGGTAAAATATTTGTACTATTTGACAGGTGTCTAAACCATGTTGCGGACATCCTCTTAATAACTTTCCATATCTTGTCCACGCCTCATATAGAGTTTCATTTGGCTTCTGTGTAAACGTAACAATTTCTGCTTGAAGTCTTACGGCTTTAGATGCAGGAAAGAATTGTTTAAGAAATTTTTCAACTAAAACATCCCATGTATCGATCGCCCCTTCAGGTAACGATTCCAACCAATCTTTGGCTTTTCCCTTTAAAGTCCAGGGAAATAACATGAGATATATCTGTTCATCCTCCACTTCTCGGATTTTAAATAGTGTGCAGATCCTATTAAAGGTACGTAGATGTTCATTTGGATCTTCCTTCGGCGCACCACTAAATTGGCATTGATTAGTCACCATGTGTAGAATTTGTCCTTTGATTTCATAATCTGGCGCATTAATGTCTGGATGAGTAATTGCGTGACCTTGGCTAGTGCATTTAGCTCTCATTCGGTCTTCCATACTTAAAGGTTCCAGATTCTCCATAATTGAATTTGTTGAATCGGAATCACTAGAGGATTCTAATTTTATAGTTCGTTCCTCAACAATCTCTGTTTGAATGATTGGTGGTTCCGGAGGAAAGTTTAGTGGTTCAGGATCTACGAATCGTTCCTGGATATTCTCCGGATTCTCAATTGTGAGGTCGGGTTCAAAAAATGGATTATCGGAAATTTGAACTGGAGTACTTGGTCGACTGGATGACGATTCTAAAGAAAAATCAACGGCAGTAATATTTGCTAAATGTCTTGATCTAGTTACAGGTGGTGAACGTACAAAAGGTGGTGAACGTCTTGCTCGGTGCATTCACTGAATATCCTATTAGTTTTTTAAAAGGAAAGAAAAATTATAATAAGTTATCCAATCAATAGACTTTTCTGATTTTGCCCACGTTTCGAATAGCCAAAAGATGCAGCAGAGGGGCAGGATTCGTTTGGTCTCAATATAATTGAGGACTGTTTGGCTCCAATAACCCGGTCCACGTACAAATCCAACTATTACTACGAACCAGAAAATTTTGATGTCTATTAATTTAACCACTTAAAATAGATTTTCGTAATTTTAAGAAATTTAGATAAGAAGTAGAATAAAAACCTATGTCCTAAAACTAGAATAGCGAGAAATAAGAAAGAAAAAGAGTTCGTCGGAAAAATATCGAAAAAGAAAAATAAGAAAGAAAGATAAAAGGCGACGGAAAAATAAAAGAAACTTATAAAACTTAAAAACACTTGACTAACCTAACCTTATTACTACAACTAACTTAAAATTATAATCGCAAATTGAGATTACTAATTGGAATGATAATTGATACATAGGTAAAAGTCGTCTAAAAATATTAAAGCTTACAGGAAAAATTAAATCCCAAATAGAAATAACTTAAAAAGAAACTAAAACTTAAAAAGGCGTCGCAAAATTCTAAAGCACCTAAATCTTAGTCTAAAGAAAAAGCACTTAAGGGATTCTACGGCAAAGCCTAAAAATCTAGAAATAAAAATAACTATGGCAAAAACTAAGTTTAAAACTAAATATGAGCTAAAAATACAAATATTACGCTAAAACGATTAAAAAGGGACAAAATATAAAAATATACAAAAAGTTGTAAAAAGTACAATTTTATAAAAATATTATTTTTATATTATTTATTTAATAAAACTATTAATTTAAATATATAAATAAAACTAATTAAAATTTAATATTATAAATTAATTAAAAACTTAAACTAAATAATATTATATATAAAACCTAATTAGGTTTAATAATAATAATAATAAATAATTAAAACCTAAATCGAATTAATTGCTGGACCAGGTTCGTGTCAGACGGCTCCGCGAGTTGCGTTGCCCGAAGCAGAAAACTCCGCGAGTCGCGGGGTTCAAATTTTCAGATGACAGGTTAAATAAAATTCGACGCGATTTTTTTTTTCTGTTTTTATATTTTCTGTTTTATATTAAAATATTTGTATAATAAAAACTTATATTTAAAAACTTAAATAAAAATAGAACTACTTTATAATTTTAAAAATATCTTAAAAATAGATTTATATATATTAAATTTTTTTTTTATATTAGCGTTGCGCTTCCGGCTTTTAAGCGATTCCCCGGCAGCGGCGCCAAAAATAACTTGATGTCGTGCGAGGTGTATATAAAATAGCTATTAATTTTAACAGAAAATACTATTAAATACGATACATTTTTACACAAGATATTTATTTATTTATAGAATGGATATACTTAAACCTTGCTACAACACTTATAGGCAGTGTACCTAATCGTACAGTAGTGTAGTTTTTAGTAAGTCCGGTTCGTTCCACATGGAATCTTTTTAAACAAAGCTTAACGCTATATTAGTTTACTTTTATAAAAATACAAATATATATATATAAGTAATATTATTATTATAAAGGGGGGTTTTTACCGTTTAATGACCGGTTTGTCGATTTTAAAACTTTAGTCGCAGTTAAAACCAAATGTAAAATATTAAAAATAAATACAAGACTTAAATTAAAGGGTAAAGTAAATAACGATAATGAAATTGCGAATAATAAAAGTGCGATAAAATAAACTTGCGATAATTAAAAAGTACGATAATTAAAAGTGAAATTAAATACAATAACAATAAAAATGCGATAATTAGAAGTGCAATTAAATATAAAATAAAGGAAATTAAATATGAAATAAAAGAATTACGCTTATTTAAACTTCCGTAATCATGATGTTTGACGTGTTGATTTTAGTTTTATGCCCATGGGTTAATTATCCTTTGTCCTGGATTATTTAATATTTCCGTCTGGTTTTTGTCCATAACAGTCCATCAGTCATAAATATAAAGTGCGAGTATCCTCGTCAAATTATCCTTATACCCGAAGTTAAATATTCCAACTAATTGGGGACTTAAACTGTAACAAGATTTTAATACTTTGTTTAATAATTACACCAGGATGTCGACTGAGTGTAACCCAAGGTTTTAATATTTTGTTATCAATTATACCAAGTGTCCTTGTACATAATTTCACCCCTGTTTTAATTATTCTAGTGGCTATTAATCCATTCTCGTGTCCGGTTAAATGAACGATTACTCGTACATATAAATACCATGCCCATCGTGTCCGATCGAGTGTATATGGTAATTTATAGGGACGCCCAATTGTAAATCTTTATATTAACATTAACAAACTATCATTTAGTTAAACAAATATAAAGCCCATTAATAGCCCATAGTCTAATTTCCACAAGTGTCGTTCTTTTGTCCAAACCCCAATTATGGTACAAAGCCCAATTACCCAATTTTAGTAATTAGCCCAACATCATGATTACTTCGGATTAAATAAGCATAATAATAACTTAGCTACGAGACATTAATATAAAAAGGTTGAACATAACTTACAATGATTAAAAATGGCGTAGCGTTACACGGACAGAATTTTGACTTACACCCTTACAATATTCGCTAACATACCCTTATTATTAGGATTAAAATTAAAATATAAATTATATATATATATATATATATATATATATATATATATATATATATATATATATATATATATATACATTTTACGTATATAGATAGAGAGATGGATATATATTATGAAAAATGATCAGAATTCGGTTGGCTTTATAGGGAGTTTCAAACTTTGGGTCTCCGCGACTCGCGGCCCATTTTGCCTTCAAACTCCACGAGTCGCGGAGTTTGTAAATACAGCTCACCAGCTTTTGACTCTTTGTTTGCCGACGATTTATTTTATAAATATAATATATATATAATTAATATAATTAATTATATATTATATTATATTTATATATATAATTAACTTGTAATTTTTAGTCCGTTGCGTCGAGCGTTGAGAGTTGACTCTGGTCCCGGTTCCGGATTTTCGAACGTCCTTGCGTACAATTTAATATCTTGTACTTTGCGTTTTGAATCTTATACTCTTGTAATTTCGAGACGTTTCTTATTAATAATTGGAACCTCTTTGATTGTCTTTTGTACTTTTGAGCTTTTTGGTCGTTTGCGTCTTCAATTCGTCGAATCTGTCTTTTGTCTTCACCTTTTATTATTTAAACGAATATCACTTTTAAATAGAACAATTGCAACTAAAAGCTTGTCTTTCTTGAAGAATAATGCTATGAAATATATGTTCGTTTTTAGCATTATCATGTGCCTATTGTGTCTGGGAGCATTCGAAGATGAAGAAGAGAAGATCGACGCGTTTGTAAAAGGGTTACCAGTTAGGATCCAAGAAGATGTGAGTTCACACGAGCCCGCTTCTATACAGAAGGCAAGTCGAATGGCTCATAAACTCATAAATCAGATTGAGGGAAGAATTAAAGAACAGGCGGCCGAAGAAGCCCACACGAAACAACTCAAGAGGAAGTGGGAGGAAAACGGTGACAAGAGTCACCAGTACAACAACAACAATTATAACCAAAATCGTAACAACTATCCCAACAACCGCAACAACAATCGCAACAATAACCGCAATTCTAACAACAACTACAACAAACAGCCCAACAACAACAACTACAACAATCATTTCAACAACAATAACAATCCCAACAACAACCTCAATAACAAAAATGGCAACAAAAACCAAAAACAGCCATGTCATAGGTGTGAAGAAAATCATTAGGGGTTTTGCACGACATTTTGCAACAGGTGTAAAAGAAATGGTCACAGCGCGACAAAGTGTGAGGTCTATGTAGTGACCCGAACTTTTCCATGTTTATATATATTAAATGAAATTGATATTTATATGATTAATTGTTTCCAACATGTTAAGCAATCAAATTTGTTAAGACTTGATTAATTGAAATAGGTTTCATATAGACAATTGACCACCCAAGTTGACCGGTGATTCACGAACGTTAAAACTTGTAAAAACTATATGATGACATATATATGATTATATATATAGTTAACATGATATTATGATAAGTAAGTATCTCATTAGGTATTTTAACAATGAGTTATATACATAAAATTGAGTTTATTGAATTAAGAAACTCGAAACGATATATATAACGATTATCGTTATAACAACGTCTTACTAAATACATATGAATTATATTAAGGTATTGTTACACTATGTTTAATCATGATAAATGATAAGTAAACATGTCATTATGTATATTAACAATGAACTACATAGGCAAAACAAGACTACTAACTTAAGAATTTTGAAACGAGACATATATGTAACGATTATCGTTGTAACAACATTTAACTGTATATATATCATACTAAGATATATTAATATATCATAATATCATGATATTGTAATAATTTAACATCTCTTTAGATATAATAAACAATGGGTTAACAACATTTAACAAGATCATTAACCTAAAGGTTTCAAAACAACATTTACATGTAACGACTAACGATGACTTAACGACTCAGTTAAAATGTATATACATGTAGTGTTTTAATATGTATTCATACAATTTTCAAAGACTTCAAGACACTTATCAAAATACTTCTACTTAACAAAAATGCTTACAATTACATCCTCGTTCAATTTCATCAACAATTCTACTCGTATGCACCCGTATTTGTACTCGTACAATACACAGCTTCTAAATGTATATACTATTGGTATATACATTCCAATGATCAGCTCTTAGCAGCCCATGTGAGTCACCTAACACATTTGGGAACCATCATTTGGCAACTAGCATGAAATATCTCATAAAATTACAAAAATATTAGTAATCATTCATGACTTATTTACATGAAAACAAAATTACATATCCTTTATATCTAATCCATATACCAACGACCAAAAACACCTACAAACACTTTCATTCTTCAATTTTCTTCATCTAATTGATCTCTCTCAAGTTCCATCTTCAAGTTCTAAGTGTTCTTCGTAAAGTATACAAGTTCTAGTTTCATAAAATCAAGAATACTTCCAAGTTTACTAGCTCACTTCCAATCTTGTAAATTGATCATCCAACCTCAAGAAATCCTTGTTGTTTATAGTGAGATATCATTCTAAATCAAGGTAATACTCATATACAAACTTTGATTCAATTCCTATAACTATAACTATCTTAATTCGAGTGATAATCTTACTTGAACTTGTTTTCGTGTTATGATTCTACTTCAAGAACTTTCAAGCCATCCAAGATTCTTTGAAGCTAGATCATTTCTTGTCACTTCCAGTAGGTTTACCTACTAAACTTGAGGTAGTAATGATGTTCATAACATCATTCAATTCATACATATAAAACTATCTTATTCGAAGATTTGAACATGTAATCACTAGAACATAGTTTAGTTAATTCTAAACTTGTTCGCAAACAAAAGTTAATCCTTCTAACTTGAATTTTAAAATCAACTAAACACATGTTCTATATCTATATGATATGCTAACTTAATGATTTAAAACCGGAAAACACGAAAAACACCGTAAAATCGGATATACGCCGTCGTAGTAACACCGCGGGCTGTTTTGGGTTAGTTAATTAAAAACTATGTTAAACTTTGATTTAAAAGTTGTTCTTCTGGAAAAATGATTTTTATTATGAACATGAAACTATATCCAAAAATCATGGTTAAACTCAAAGTGAAAGTATGTTTTCTAAAATGGTCATCTAGACGTCGTTCTTTCGACTGAAATGACTACCTTTACAAAAACGACTTGTAACTTATATTTCCGACTATAAACCTATACTTTTTCTGTTTAGATTCATAAAATAGAGTTCAATATGAAACCATGGCAATTTGATTCACTCAAAACGGATTTAAAACGAAGAAGTTATGGGTAAAACAAGATTGGATATTTTTTGATTGTTGTAGCTACGGGAAATATTGTAACAATTCTATACAAATCATATCCTAGCTAACTTATATTGTATTATACATGTATTATAATATATTATGTAATCTTGAGATACCATAGACACGTATGCAAATGTTTTGACATATCATATCGACCCATGTATATATATTATTTGGAACAACCATAGACACTCTATATGCAGTAATGTTGGAGTTAGCTATACAGGGTTGAGGTTTATTCCAAAAATATATATACTTTGAGTTGTTATCTAGCCTGAGACGTGTATACACTGAGTTGTGGATTGATTCAAGATAATATATATCGATTTATTTCTGTACATCTAACTGTGGACAACTAGTTGTAGGTTACTAACGAGGACAGCTGACTTAATAAACTTAAAACAGTAAAACGTATTAAAAATGTTGTAAATATATTTTGAACATACTTTGATATATATATATACATATTTGTTATAGGTTCATGAATCGACCAGTGGCCAACTCTTACTTCCCAACGAAGTAAAAATCCGTGAAAGTGAGTTATAGTCCCACTTTTAAAATCTAATATTTTGGGATGAGAATACAAGCAGTTTTATAAATGTTTTACGAAATAGACACAAGTAATTGAAACTATATTATATGGGTGAATGATCGAAGCCGTATATGCCTCTTTTGCTTGGTAACCTAAGAATTAGTAAACCGATCTACTAATTAACGCGAATCCTAAAGATAGATCTATTGGGCCTAACGAACCCCATCCAAAGTACCGGATGCTTTAGTACTTCGAATTCGTTTATATCATGTCCGAAGGATTTCCCGGAATGATAGGGGATATTCTTATATGCATCTTGTTAATGTCGGTTACCAGGTGTTCACCATATGAATGAATTTTATCTCTATGTATGGGATGTATATTGAAATATGAAATCTTGTGGTCTATTATTATGATTTGATAATATATAGGTTAAACCTATAACTCACCAACATTTTTGTTGACGTTTTAAGCATGTTTATTCTCAGGTGATTATTAAGAGCTTCCGCTGTTGCATACTAAAATAAGGACAAGATTTGGAATCCATGCTTGTATGATATTATGTAAAAACTGCATTCAAGAAACTTATTTTTGATGTAATATATTCTTATTGTAAACCATTATGTAATGGTCGTGTGTAAACGGTATATTTTAGATTATCATTATTTGATAATCTACGTAATGCTTTTTAAACCTTTATCGATAAAATAAAGGTTACGATTGTTTTAAAAATGAATGCAGTCTTTGAAAAACGTCTCATATAGAGGTCAAAACCTCGCGACGAAATCAATTAATATGGAACGTTTATAATCAATATGAACGGGACATTTCAGTTGGTATCCGAGCGTTGGTCTTAGTGAACCAGAAAATTGCATTAGTGTGTCTTACCGAGTTTGTTAGGATGCATTAGTGAGTCTGGACTTCGACCGTGTTTTTCTTCAAAAACGATTGCTTAACATTTTTTTTGTTGGAAACTATATATTATTAACATGTAAATATTATGTGATATATTAATCTCTTAATGTGTTTGATATTGTGTGATAGATGTCTACCTCTAGTACAAATCCCATTGATTCACCTAATAATAATGAAGAGTCGAATATATTTTGGGAAGATTCTCAAATTTCCGAAGAGGAACCGGAAGTGGAGGAACCGGAAGAGGAGGAACCGGAAGAAGAGGAACCAGAAGAGGAGGAATCGAAAGAGGAGGAACCAGAAGAAGAAGAGGTTTCGGAGGAAGAAATATTGATACCTATAGTACATCGATTAAATAAAATAAAATCCTCAACCAACGGACTAAAGTTAATAGTGGTCAATGGTGTTTCCGCCGAGGAAGCAAAATATTGGGAAGATTACTAATTTTTCAATGAATCGGATCCCGATGAGGATTCCGATGATGTTATAGAAATTACCTCGACCCAATTTAATAAAGCGAAAGAAAATAATAAGGGAAAAGGTATAAAAATAGAGAAACCCGATTCCAACTCCGATGAACTTTATATGTATCGGCAACATCCGTATTTCCTAAAATGTAACAATGACCCGGGAACCTCTAAACCACCAGGTTTTTCTAAACCATTATGGAAAATGACGGCTCGTATTAGAGGAACACCATATATTCCTAGAAAATTAGGAAAACGAACCAAGTCCGAAGAAGAAGAAATCGGTGATTCAGATTAGAGGGTTGTAATCATGTTGTGTATTATATGTATTGTAGTGTGCTTGTACTTTTATGTTCTATGTAAAATATTGCTTGTATTGTTTGTTAATTATCTTTTACGAATCTAATCCTTATCTATTTTACGGTATAAAAATAAAATGGACGTTAAGGGTAGACAACCGAATATTTTTGAAGACCTACCAGAGGATATGATTGAGGAAATCTTGTCTAGAGTCGGTCAGAATTCATCAGCACATTTAGTTATGGCGAAATTAACTTGTCAAACATTTGAAAGACTTTCCAGAAATGCCTTAGTTTATAAAAGGCTTTCCTTTGATAGGTGGGGTATATCACATTGGAGAGACCGTAAGTTACGCCGTGTTTTCTTTAAAGAATTAAATGCGGGGAACCCAAATGCAATTTTACGCTACGGGTTTAGAACCTATTTTGACTCAACATATCCCAACATAGGATTTCGTGAATTAGAAAGAGCTTCTAACATGCAACATAAAGAAGCATGTTATGTTTACGGGTTAGTGATGTTCGCTTCTTACCAAAGTGAGAAAAAGAACATCGGATTGCAACTTTTAAATAAAACCTTCCCACAAGTGACGGATTCAGTAGTTGGGGTGAGAAACAAGGTTTTTAGATTATTACGGGGCTGTTGGACATTACGAAACCCTCGTCCTTTTGACGACATTACAACATGCTGCCTAGCCAATGGTCATAACGGTTATTTTCCATAAGACCAAGGATGGGAAGTCGTCTTAGTAAAACCAGAATGCATGACTTGTTTCTGGACTTATGAATTACGTGTCTTTATTTCCTTTGCTGAACAACTTGCATATTAACTAGATTTATCTTCAAAACTGTCCTGTATAATAGTGTACTATATTTCATGTTATATGTAATATAGCGAAGTTGTAAGTTTAAAGAATATTTGTATGTGATATATTATTATAATCAATTTTTCATATGGAATTGTAGTAGTTTAATTGTATATTAGCTACTAAGTATGAACTTAACGGGTAGGTAGTACCCGAATTTAAACTTATAAAACGCTAATATGAAGAAAAAGCTTTTATAAATGAGTTCATATTATGCTACGAAATACTATTGACTACTCTTAATATTCTGTATGATTAACTCGATTCAGTTGGCTATTTTGAAGGAAATGGCACCGACTACTCGACACACCATGAATATGAGTGAAGAGGAATTTCGTACCCTTCTTGCTGCAAACATAGCCGCAGTACAGGCTGCGATACATACCAACAATAACTCTGAATCTAGCAATACAGCTAACGGCGCAAGAAATCGTGTAGGATGCTCCTACAAAGAATTCACTGCCTGCAAACCTTTGGAATTTGATGGAACCTAAGGACCAATTGGATTGAAACGGTGGACCGAGAAAGTCAAATCGGTGTTTGCCATAAGTAAGTGTACTGAAGAGGACAAAGTTAAGTACGCTACACATACCTTCACAGGTACTACGTTAACGTGGTGTAACACCTATCTTGAACAGGTAGGACAAAATGCTGCTTACGCACTACCGTGGTCGGCATTCAAGCAATTGATGAACGAGCAGTACCGTCCTAGAAACGAAGTCAATAAACTCAAGGCAGAACTTAGAGAGTTACGAACACAAGGGTTCGACATTACCACATATGAACGATGATTCACAGAGTTGTGCCTATTGTGTCCGGGAGCATTCGAAGATGAAGAAGAGAAGATCGACGCATTTGTAAAAGGGTTACCAGTAAGGATTCAAGAAGATGTGAGTTCACACGAGCCCGTTTGTATACAGAAGGCAAGTCGAATGGCTCATAAACTCATAAATCAGATTGAGGGAAGAATTAAAGAGCAGGCGACTGAAGAAGCCAACATGAAACAACTTAAGAGGAAGTGGGAGGAAAACGGTGACAAGAGTCACCAGTACAACAACAACAATAATTACAACCACAATCGCAACAACTATCCCAACAACCGCCACAACAATCGCAACAATAACCGCAATTGTAAAAATAACTACAACAAACATCCCAACAACAACAATAACTACAACAACCGTTTCAACAATAATAACAATCCAACAACAACCTCAATAACAACAACGGCAACAAAAACCAAAAACAGCCATGTCATAGGTGTGAAGAAAATCATCAGGGGTTTTGCATGACATTTTGCAACAGGTGTAAAAGAAATGGTCATAGTACGACAAAGTGTGAGGTCTACGGACAAAAGTTTAACAGAACTAAAGGAACAAATAATGTCGGAACAAGTAATGCCGAAACGAATAGTGTCGGAGCAAGTAATATCAACGCTGTTTGTTATAAATGTGGAAAACCGGGCCACATTATTAGAAATTGCCCGAATCAAGGGAATACTAATGGGCAGGGCCGTGGAAAAGTTTTCAATATTAATGCGGCAGAAGCACAGGAAGACCCGGAGCTCGTTACGGGTACGTTTCTTATTGACGATAAATCTGCTTATGTTTTATTTGATTCGGGTGCGGATAAAAGCTATATGAGTAGAGAATTTTGTGCTAAATTAAGTTGCCCATTGACGCCTTTGGATAGTAAATTTTTACTCGAATTAGCAAACAGTAAATTAATTTCAGCAGATAATATAAGTCGGGAGAGAGAAATTAAACTGGGGGATGAAACGTTTAAAATTGATTTAATACCAGTCGAGTTAGGAAGTTTTGATGTAATAATTGGCATGGACTGGTTGAAAAAGGTGAGAGCAGAGGTCGTTTGTTACAAAAATGTGATTCGCATTATGCGTGAAAAAGGAAAACCTTTAATGGTGTACGGAGAAAAGAACAACGCGAAATTAAATCTTATTAGTAGTTTGAAGGGGCAAAAACTAATAAGAAAAGGTTGTTACGTTATTCTAGCACACATCGAGAAAGTTAAACCTGAAGAAAAGAACATCAGTGATGTTCCCGTCGCAAAAGAATTTCCCGATGTATTTTCGAAAGAATTACCGGGACTACCTCCACACCGATCCGTTGAATTTCAAATAGACCTTGTACCGGGGGCTGCACCAATAGCTCGTGCTCCATACAGACTCGCACCCAGCAAAATGAAGGAACTTCAGAGCTAATTACAAGAACTTTTAGAGCGTGGTTTCATTCGACCAAGCACATCACCGTGGGGAGCTCCTGTTTTGTTTGTCAAGAAGAAGGATGGTACATTTATGTTGTGTATCGACTACCGAGAGTTGAACAAACTTACCATCAAGAACCGCTACCCACTAAGAGAATCGATGACTTATTTGATCAACTACAAGGCTCGTCGGTTTATTCGAAGATTGATTTACGTTCTGGGTATCATCAAATGCGGGTGAAGGAGGATGATATTCCAAAGACTGCTTTTAGGACGCGTTACGGTCATTACGAGTTTATGGTTATGCCGTTTGGATTGACTAACGCACCAGCTGTGTTCATGGACCTCATGAACCGAGTGTGTGGGCCATATCTTGACAAGTTTGTCATTGTTTTCATCGATGACATACTTATTTACTTGAAGAATGATCAAGAGCACGAAGAACATTTGAGAAAAGTGCTAGAGTTGCTGAGAAAAGAAAAACTGTACGCTAAGTTTTCAAAGTGTGTATTTTGGTTGGAAGAAGTTCAATTCCTCGGTCATATAGTGAACAAAGAAGGTATTAAGGTGGATCCAGCAAAGATTGAAACCGTTGAAAAGTGGGAAACCCCGAAAACTCCGAAACACATACGCCAATTTTTAGGGCTGGCTGGTTATTACAGGAGATTCATCCAAGATTTTTCCAAAATAGCAAAACCCTTGACTACATTAACGCATAAAGGGAAGAAATTTGAATGGAAGAATGAACAAGAGAAAGCATTTCAATTGTTGAAGAAAAAGTTAACTACGACACCTATATTGTCATTACCTGAAGGGAATGATGATTTGTGATATATTGTGATGCCTCAAAGCAAGGTCTCGGTTATGTATTAATGCAACGAATGAAGGTAATTGCTTATGCGTCTAGACAATTGAAGATTCACGAGCAAAATTATACGACGCATGATTTGGAATTAGGCGCGGTTGTTTTTGCATTAAAGACTTGGAGGCACTACTTATATGGGGTCAAAAGTATTATATATACCGACCACAAAAGTCTTCAACACATATTTAATCAGAAACAATTGAACATGAGGCAGCGTAGGTGGATTGAATTATTGAATGATTACAACTTTGAGATTCGTTACCACCCGGGGAAGGCAAATGTGGTAGCCGACGCCTTGAGCAGAAAGGACAGAGAACCCATTCGAGTAAAATCTATGAATATAATGATTCACAATAACCTTACTACTCAAATAAAGGAGGCGCAACAAGGAGTTTTAAAAGAGGGAAATTTAAAGAATGAAATACCCAAAGGATCGGAGAAGCATCTTAATATTTGAGAAGATGGAACCCGGTATAGGGCTGAAAGAATTTGGGTACCAAAATTTGAAGATATGAGAGAAATGGTACTTAAAGAAGCTCATAAAACCAGATACTCAATACATCCTGGAATGGGGAAGATGTACAAGGATCTCAAGAAACATTTTTGGTGGCCAGGTATGAAAGCCGATGTTGCTAAATACGTAGGGGAATGTTTGACGTGTTCTAAGGTCAAAGCGGAGCATCAGAAACCATCAGGTCTACTTCAACAACCCGAAATCCCGGAATGAAAATGGGAAAACATTACCATGGATTTCATCACTAAATTTCCAAGGACTGCAAGTGGTTTTGATACTATTTGGGTAATAGTTGATCGTCTCACCAAATCAGCACACTTCCTGCAAATAAGAGAAGATGACAAGATGGAGAAGTTAGCACGACTGTATTTGAAGGAAGTCGTCTCCAGACATGGAATACCAATCTCTATTATCTCTGATAGGGATGGCAGATATATTTCAAGATTCTGGCAGACATTACAGCAAGCATTAGGAACTCGTCTAGACATGAGTACTGCCTATCATCTACAAACTGATGGGCAGAGCGAAAGGACGATACAAACGCTTGAAGACATGCTATGAGCATGTGTTATTGATTTCGGAAACAGTTGGGATCGACATCTACCATTAGCAGAATTTTCCTACAACAACAGCTACCATTCAAGCTTTGAGATGGTGCCGTTTGAAGCACTTTATGGAAGAAAGTGCAGGTCTCCAATTTGTTGGAGTGAAGTGGGGGATAGACAGATTACAGGTCCGGAGATAATACAAGAAACTACCGAGAAGATCATCCAAATTCAACAACGGTTGAAAACCCCCTAAAGTCGACAAAAGAGCTACGCCGACCTTAAAAGAAAAGATATGGAATTTGAAATTGGAGAGATGGTCATGCTTAAGGTTGCACCTTGGAAAGGCGTT
This sequence comes from Rutidosis leptorrhynchoides, assembly GCF_046630445.1. Lineage (NCBI taxonomy): Eukaryota > Viridiplantae > Streptophyta > Magnoliopsida > Asterales > Asteraceae > Rutidosis > Rutidosis leptorrhynchoides. The sequence continues at coordinate 64,423,089 of NC_092342.1, forward strand.
GTTCGATTTGGTAAACGAGGGAAATTAAATTCAAGGTATATTGGACCATTCAAGATTATTGATCGTGTCGGACCAGTAGCTTACCGACTTGAGTTACCTCAACAACTCACGGCTGTACATAACACTTTCCACATCTCGAATTTGAAGAAATGTTTTGCTAAAGAAGATCTCACTATTACGTTAGGCGAAATCCAAATCAACGAAAAACTTCAGTTCATCGAAGAACCCGTCGAAATAATAGATCGTGAGGTTAAAAGACTTAAACAAAACAAGATACCAATTGTTAAGGTTCGATGGAATGCTCGTAGAGGACCTGAGTTCACCTGGGAATGAGAAGATCAGATGAAGAAGAAATACCCGCACTTATTTCCAGAAGATACGTCAACACCTCCAACTGCTTAAAATTTCGGGACGAAATTTATTTAACGGGTAGGTACTGTAGTGACCCGAACTTTTCCATGTTTATATATATTAAATGATATTGATATTTACATGATTAAGTGTTTCCAACATGTTAAGCAATCAAATTTGTTAAGACTTGATTAATTAAAATAGGTTTCATATAGACAATTGACCACCCAAGTTGACCGGTGATTCACGAACGTTAAAACTTGTAAAAACTATATGGTGACATATATATGATTATATATATAGTTAACATGATATTATGAGAAGTAAGTATCTCATTAGGTATTTTAACAATGAGTTATATACATAAAATTGAGTTTATTGAATTAAGAAACTCGAAACGATATATATAACGATTATCGTTATAACAACGTCTTACTAAATACATATGAATCATATTAAGATATTGTTACACTATGTTTAATCATGATAAATGATAAGTAAACATGTCCTTATGTATATTAACAATGAACTACATATGTAAAACAAGACTACTAACTTAAGAATTTCGAAACGAGACATATATGTAACGATTATCGTTGTAACAACATTTAACTGTATATATAACAACGGTTGAAAACCGCCCAAAGTCGACAAAAGAGCTACGCTGACATTAAAAGAAAAGATATAGAATTTGAAATTGGAGAGATGGTCATGCTTAAAGTTTCACCTTGGAAAGGCGTTGTTCGATTTGGTAAACGAGGGAAATTAAATCCAAGGTATATTGGACCATTCAAGATTATTGATCGTGTCGGACCAGTAGCTTACCGACTTGAGTTACCTCAACAACTCGCGGCTGTACATAACACTTTCCACGTCTCGAATTTGAAGAAATGTTTTGCTAAAGAAGATCTCACTATTCCGTTAGATGAAATCCAAATCAACGAAAAACTCCAATTCATCGAAGAACCCGTCGAAATAATGGATCGTGAGGTTAAAAGACTTAAGCAAAACAAGATACCAATTGTTAAGGTTCGATGGAATGCTCGTAGAGGACCCGAGTTCACCTGGGAGCGTGAAGATCAGATGAAGAAGAAATACCCGCATCTATTTCCAGAAGATTCGTCAACACCTTCAACAGCTTAAAATTTCGAGACGAAATTTATTTAACGGGTAGGTACTGTAGTGACCCGAACTTTTCCATGTTTATATATATTAATTGAGATTGATGTTTACATGATTAAATGTTTCCAACATGTTAAGCAATCAAACTTGTTAAGACTTGATTAATTGAAATAGGTTTCATATAGACAATTGACCACCCAAGTTGACCGGTGATTCACGAACGTTAAAACTTGTAAAAAAAACTATATGATGACATATATATGGTTATATATATAGTTAACATGATATTATGATAAGTAAACATATCATTAATTATATTAACAATGAACTACATATGTAAAAACAAGACTACTAACTTAATGATTTTGAAACGAGACATATATGTAACGTTTATCGTTGTAACGACATTTAATGTATATATATCATATTAAGAGATATTCGTACATCATAATATCATGATAATATAATAATTTAAAATCTCTTTTGATATTATAAACATTGGGTTAACAACATTTAACAAGATCGTTAACCTAAAGGTTTCAAAACAACACTTACATGTAACGACTAACGATGACTTAACGACTCAGTTAAAATGTATATACATGTAGTGTTTTAATATGTATTTATACACTTTTGAAAGACTTCAATACACTTATCAAAATACTTCTACTTAACAAAAATGCTTACAATTACATTCTCGTTCAGTTTCATCAACAATTCTACTCGTATGCACCCGTATTCGTACTCGTACAATACACAGCTTTTAGATGTATGTACTATTGGTATATACACTCCAATGATCAGCTCTTAGCAGCCCATGTGAGTCACCTAACACATGTGGGAACCATCATTTGGCAACTAGCATGAAATATCTCATAAGATTACAAAAATATGAGTAATCATTCATGACTTATTTACATGAAAACAAAATTACATATCCTTTATATCTAATCCATACACCAACGACCAAAAACACCTACAAACACTTTCATTCTTCAATTTTCTTCATCTAATTGAACTCTCTCAAGTTCTATCTTCAAGTTCTAAGTGTTCTTCATAAATTCCAAAAGTTCTAGTTTCATAAAATCAAGAATACTTTCAAGTTTGCTAGCTCACTTCCAATCTTGTAAGGTGATCATCCAACCTCAAGAAATCTTTGTTTCTTACAGTAGGTTATCATTCTAATACAAGAACTTTGAGCCATCCAAGGATCCATTGAAGCTAGATCCATTTTTCTCTTTTCCAGTAGGTTCATCCAAGGAACTTAAGGTAGTAATGATGTTCATAACATCATTCGATTCATACATATAAAGCTATCTTATTCGAAGGTTTAAACTTGTAATCACTAGAACATAGTTTAGTTAATTCTAAACTTGTTCGCAAACAAAAGTTAATCCTTCTAACTTGACTTTTAAAATCAACTAAACACATGTTCTATATCTATATGATATGCTAACTTAATGATTTAAAACCTGGAAACACGAAAAACACCGTAAAACCGGATTTACGCCGTCGTAGTAACACCGCGGGCTGTTTTGGGTTAGTTAATTAAAAACTATGATAAACTTTGATTTAAAAGTTGTTATTCTGAGAAAATGATTTTTATTATGAACATGAAACTATATCCAAAAATTATGGTTAAACTCAAAGTGGAAGTATGTTTTCTAAAATGGTCATCTAGACGTCGTTCTTTCGACTGAAATGACTACCTTTACAAAAACGACTTGTAACTTATTTTTCCGACTAGAAACCTATACTTTTTTTGTTTAGATTCATAAAATAGAGTTCAATATGAAACCATAGCAATTTGATTCACTCAAAACGGATTTAAAATGAAAAAGTTATGGGTAAAACAAGATTGGATAATTTTTCTCATTTTAGCTACGTGAAAATTGGTAACAAATCTATTCCAACCATAACTTAATCAACTTGTATTATATATTATGTAATCTTGAGATACCATAGACACGTATACAATGTTTCGACCTATCATGTCGACACATCTATATATATTTCGGAACAACCATAGACACTCTATATGTGAATGCTGGAGTTAGCTATACAGGGTTGAGGTTGATTCCAAAATATATATAGTTTGAGTTGTGATCAATACTGAGATACGTATACACTGGGTCGTGGATTGATTCAAGATAATATTTATCGATTTATTTCTGTACATCTAACTGTGGACAACTAGTTGTAGGTTACTAACGAGGACAGCTGACTTAATAAACTTAAAACATCAAAATATATTAAAAGTGTTGTAAATATATTTTGAACATACTTTGATATATATGTATATATTGTTATAGGTTCGTGAATCAACCAGTGGCCAAGTCTTACTTCCCGACGAAGTAAAAATCTGTGAAAGTGAGTTATAGTCCCACTTTTAAAATCTAATATTTTTGGGATGAGAATACATGCAGGTTTTATAAATGATTTACAAAATAGACACAAGTACGTGAAACTACATTCTATGGTTGAATTATCGAAATCGAATATGCCCCTTTTTATTAAGTCTGGTAATCTAAGAATTAGGGAACAGACACCCTAATTGACGCGAATCCTAAAGATAGATCTATTGGGCCTAACAAACCCCATCCAAAGTACCGGATGCTTTAGTACTTCGAAATTTATATCATATCCGAAGGGTGTCCCGGAATGATGGGGATATTCTTATATATGCATCTTGTTATTGTCGGTTACCAGGTGTTCACCATATGAATGATTTTTATCTCTATGTATGGGATGTGTATTGAAATATGAAATCTTGTGGTCTATTGTTACGATTTGATATATATAGGTTAAACCTATAACTCACCAACATTTTTGCTGACGTTTTAAGCATGTTTATACTCAGGTGATTATTAAGAGCTTCCGTTGTCGCATACTTAAATAAGGACAAGATTTGGAGTCCATGCTTGTATGATATTGTGTAAAAACTGCATTCAAGAAACTTATTTTGTTGTAACATATTTGTATTGTAAACCATTATGTAATGGTCGTGTGTAAACAGGATATTTTAGATTATCATTATTTGATAATCTACGTAAAGCTTTTTAAACCTTTATTGATGAAATAAAGGTTATGGTTTGTTTAAAAATGAATGCAGTCTTTGAAAAACGTCTCATATAGAGGTCAAAACCTCGCAACGAAATCAATTAATATGGAACGTTTTTAATCAATAAGAACGGGACATTTCAGTTGGTATCCGAGCGTTGGTCTTAGAGAACCAGGAAATTTGCATTAGTGTGTCTTATCGAGTTTGTTAGGATGCATTAGTGAGTCTGGACTTCGACCGTGTTTTCTTTAAAAATGATTGCTTAACATTTTTGTTGGAAACTATATATTTTTAACATATTAATATTATGTGATATATTAATCTCTTAACGTGTTTGATATTATGTGATAGATGTCTACCTCTAGAACAAGTCCCATTGACTCACCTAATAATAATGAAGAGTCAAATATAAATTGGAATGATTTGTGGACTGATTCACAAGTTCCCGAAGAGGAACCGGAAGAAGAGTCGGAACCGGAAGAAGAATCGGAACCGGAAGAAGAATCGGAACCGGATGAAGAAATAGAACCGGTGGGGGAAATAATAAAACGGTTAAGTAAAAGAAAATCCTCAACCAACCGACCAAGGTTAATTATGGTCAATGGTGTTTCCGCCAAGGAAGCAAAATATTGGGAGGATTACCAATTCTCCGATGAATCGGATTCCGACGAGAATTCCGATGATGTTATAGAAATTACCCCAACTGAATTTAAAAAGGCAAAAGAAAATAATAAGGGAAAGGGCATAAAATAGAGAAATCTAATTCCAACCCCGATGAACTTTATATGTATCGTCAACCCCCGAAGTCCTTAAGTTGTAACAATGACCCGGGAACCTCTAAACCACCAGGTTTTTCTAAACCAATGTGGACAACGACGGCTCGTATTAGGGAAACATCATATATCCCTAGAAACTTGGCAAAACGAACCAAAACCGAAGAAGAAGAAACGAGCGAGTCGGAATAAGATAGTTGTATTTGTGTGGTGTAATATATGTAATATAGTGTGCTTATGCTTTATGATATATGTAAAAATTGCTTGTATTAATAAGTATTTTTTTTTTATGAATCTAACTCTTGTCTATTTTACAGTTTAAAAACACAAAATGGATAGACAACCCAATATTTTAAGAGACCTACCCGGAGACATGATTGATGAAATCTTGTCTAGAGTCGGCCAGAATTCCTCGGCACAACTATTTAAGGCGAGATCAGTTTGTAAGACATTCAAAGAACGTTCCAAGAATGTCTTGGTTTATAAGAGACTTTCGTTTGAAAGATGGGGGATATCACATTGGGAAACCCATAAGTTACGATGTGTTTACTTTGACGCATATATTGCGGGGAACCCAAATGCTATTTTACGCAACGGGTTAAGAAATTATTTTGACTCAATATATCCGAATATTGGACTTCGTGATTTAGAAAAAGCGGCTAACATGCAACATAAAGAAGCATGTTATGCTTACGGATTAGTAATGTTCGCTTCTCACCAAAGTGAGAACAAGAACATCGGGCTACAACTATTAAACAAAACGTTTCCACAAGTGACGGAGTCGGTAATTGGGGTAAGAAATGAGGTTTTTAGATTGTTACGGGACTGTTGGACATTACGTAACCCTCGTCCCTTTGATGACGTTACAACACGCTGTCTTATCAACGGCCATAACGGTTATGTTGCACAAGACCAAGGATGGGAAGTAGTCCTAGTAAAACCAGAATGCATGACTTGTTTCTGGACGTATGAATTACGTGTCTTTATTGCCTTTGCTGAACGACTTGTGTACTAGCTAGAATTGTCTTCACAACTATCTTGTATCAAAGTTATTGTGTGCTATATTTCATACTTTATGTAAAATAAGCGGTATTGTAAGTTTGGAAAATATTGTATAAAAGTTTGAACGCGAAATATTATTATAATCAGTTTTTCATATAGAATTGTAGTAGTTGAATTGTATATTAGCTACTAAGTATGAACTTAACGGGTAGGTACTACCCGAATTTAAACTTATAAAACGCTAATATGAAGAAAAAGCTTTTATAAATGAGTTCATATTATGCTACGAAATACTATTAACTACTCTTAATATTCTGTATGATTAACTTGTTCCATTTAACTATTTTGAAGGAAATGGCACCGACTACTCGACACACCGTGAATATGAATGAAGAGGAATTCCGTACTTTTCTAGCTTCAAACATAGCCGCAGTACAGGCTGCACTACATACCAACAATAACCTTGGATCTAGCAGTACAGGAAATCGTGTAGGATGCACCTACAAAGAATTCACTGCCTGCAAACCTTTGGAATTTGATGGAACCGAAGGACCGATCGGATTGAAACGGTGGACCGAGAAGGTTGAATCGGTGTTTGCCATAAGTGAGTGTACTGAAGAGGACAAAGTGAAGTACGCTACGCATACCTTCACAGGTTCTGCGTTAACATGGTGGAATACCTATCTAGAGCAAGTGGGACAAGATGATGCTTACGCACTACCGTGGTCAGCATTCAAGCACTTGATGAACGAGAAGTACCGTCCCAGAACCGAGGTCAATAAGCTCAAGACAGAACTTAGAGGGTTACGAACCCAAGGATTTGATATTACCACGTACGAAAGACGATTCACAGAATTGTGCCTATTGTGTCCGGGAGCATTCGAAGATGAGGAAGAGAAGATCGACGCGTTTGTGAAAGGATTACCGGAAAGAATCCAAGAAGATATAAGTTCACACGAGCCCGCCTCCATACAACAGGCATGTAGAATGGCTCACAAACTCGTGAACCAGATTGAAGAAAGAATTAAAGAACAGACTGCTGAAGAGGCCAATGTGAAGCAAGTCAAAAGAAAGTGGGAGGAAAACGGTGATAAGAATCACCAATACAACAACAACAGCAATTACAACAATAATCGCAACAATTATCCCAACAATCGCAACATCAATCGCAACTACAACAAACGGCCCAACAACAACAACAACAACAACAATAACAACAACTACAACAATCATCCCAACAACAATAATAACCGCAACAACAACAACAATCAGAAGCAGCTATGCCAAAGGTGTGAAAAGAATCACTCGGGGTTCTGCACCAAATTTTGCAACAAGTGTAAAAGAAATGGTCATAGCGCGGCGAAGTGTGAGGTCTACGGACCAGGGGTTAATAGAACGAAAGGAACAAATGGTGTCGGAACGAGTAATGGCGGAGCAAGTAGTGTCGGAGCAAGTTATGCCAATGTAGTTTGTTATAAATGTGGAAAACCAGGCCACATTATTAGAAATTGCCCGAACCAGGAGAACACGAATGGACAAGGCCGTGGAAGAGTTTTCAATATTAATGCGGTAGAGGCACAGGAAGACCCGGAGCTTGTTACGGGTACGTTTCTTATTGACAATAAATCTGCTTACGTTTTATTTGATTCGGGTGCGGATAGAAGCTATATGAGTAGAGATTTTTGTGCTAAATTAAGTTGTCCATTGACGCCTTTGGATAGTAAATTTTTACTCGAATTAGCAAATGGTAAATTAATTTCAGCAGATAATATATGTCGGAATCGAGAAATTAAACTGGTTAGCGAAACATTTAAGATTGATTTGATACCAGTAGAGTTAGGGAGTTTTGATGTGATAATCGGTATGGACTGGTTGAAAGAAGTGAAAGCGGAGATCGTTTGTTACAAAAATGCAATTCGCATTATACGAGAAAAAGGAAAACCCTTAATGGTGTACGGAGAAAAGGGCAACACGAAGCTACATCTTATTAGTAATTTGAAGGCACAAAAACTAATAAGAAAAGGTTGCTATGCTGTTCTAGCACACGTCGAGAAAGTACAAACTGAAGAAAAGAGCATCAATGATGTTCCCATTGCAAAAGAATTTCCCGATGTATTTCCGAAAGAATTACCGGGATTACCCCCACATCGATCCGTTGAATTTCAAATAGATCTTGTACCAGGAGCTGCACCAATAGCTCGTGCTCCTTACAGACTCGCACCCAGCGAGATGAAAGAACTGCAAAGCCAATTACAAGAACTTTTAGAGCGTGGTTTCATTCGACCAAGCACATCACCGTGGGGAGCTCCTGTTTTGTTTGTCAAGAAGAAAGATGGTACATTCAGGTTGTGTATCGACTACCGAGAGTTGAACAAACTTACCATCAAGAACCGCTACCCACTACCGAGAATCGACGACTTATTTGATCAACTACAAGGCTCGTCTGTTTATTCAAAGATTGACTTACGTTCCGGGTATCATCAAATGCGGGTGAAAGAAGATGATATTCCAAAGACTGCTTTCAGAACACGTTACGGTCATTACGAGTTTATGGTCATGCCGTTTGGTTTAACTAATGCACCAGCTGTGTTCATGGACCTTATGAACCGAGTGTGTGGACCATACCTTGACAAGTTTGTCATTGTTTTCATTGATGACATACTTATTTACTCAAAGAATGACCAAGAACACGGTGAACATTTGAGAAAGGTGTTAGAAGTATTGAGGAAGGAAGAATTGTACGCTAAGTTTTCAAAGTGTGCATTTTGGTTGGAAGAAGTTCAATTCCTCGGTCACATAGTGAACAAAGAAGGTATTAAGGTGGATCCGGAAAAGATAGAAACTGTTGAAAAGTGGGAAACCCCGAAAACTCCGAAACACATACGCCAGTTTTTAGGACTAGCTGGTTACTACAGAAGGTTCATCCAAGACTTTTCCAGAATAGCAAAACCCTTGACTGCATTAACGCATAAAGGGAAGAAATTTGAATGGAATGATGAACAAGAGAAAGCGTTTCAGTTATTGAAGAAAAAGCTAACTACGGCACCTATATTGTCATTGCCTGAAGGGAATGATGATTTTGTGATTTATTGTGACGCATCAAAGCAAGGTCTCGGTTGTGTATTAATGCAACGAACGAAGGTGATTGCTTATGCGTCTAGACAATTGAAGATTCACGAACAAAATTATACGACGCATGATTTGGAATTAGGCGCGGTTGTTTTTGCATTAAAGACTTGGAGGCACTACTTATATGGGGTCAAAAGTATTATATATACCGACCACAAAAGTCTTCAACACATATTTAATCAGAAACAACTGAATATGAGGCAGCGTAGGTGGATTGAATTATTGAATGATTACGATTTTGAGATTCGTTACCACCCGGGGAAGGCAAATGTGGTAGCCGATGCCTTGAGCAGGAAGGATAGAGAACCCATTCGAGTAAAATCTATGAATATAATGATTCATAATAACATTACTACTCAAATAAAGGAGGCGCAACAAGGAGTTTTAAAAGAGGGAAATTTAAAGGATGAAATACCCAAAGGATCGGAGAAGCATCTTAATATTCGGGAAGACGGAACCCGGTATAGGGCTGAAAGGATTTGGGTACCAAAATTTGGATATATGAGAGAAATGGTACTTAGAGAAGCTCATAAAACCAGATACTCAATACATCCTGGAACGGGGAAGATGTACAAGGATCTCAAGAAACATTTTTGGTGGCCGGGTATGAAAGCCGATGTTGCTAAATACGTAGGAGAATGTTTGACGTGTTCTAAGGTCAAAGCTGAGCATCAGAAACCATCAGGTCTACTTCAACAACCCGAAATCCCGGAATGGAAATGGGAAAACATTACCATGGATTTCATCACTAAATTGCCAAGGACTGCAAGTGGTTTTGATACTATTTGGGTAATAGTTGATCGTCTCACCAAATCAGCACACTTCCTACCAATAAGAGAAGATGACAAGATGGAGAAGTTAGCACGACTGTATTTGAAGGAAGTCGTCTCCAGACATGGAATACCAATCTCTATTATCTCTGATAGGGATGGCAGATTTATTTCAAGATTCTGGCAGACATTACAGCAAGCATTAGGAACTCGTCTAGACATGAGTACTGCCTATCATCCACAAACTGATGGGCAGAGTGAAAGGACGATACAAACGCTTGAAGACATGCTACGAGCATGTGTTATTGATTTCGGAAACATTTGGGATCGACATCTACCGTTAGCAGAATTTTCCTACAACAACAGCTACCATTCAAGCATTGAGATGGCGCCGTTTGAAGCACTTTATGGTAGAAAGTGCAGGTCTCCGATTTGTTGGAGTGAGGTGGGGGATAGACAGATTACGGGTCCGGATATTATACAAGAAACTACCGAGAAGATCATCCAAATTCAACAACGGTTGAAAACCGCCCAAAGTCGACAAAAGAGCTACGCTGACATTAAAAGAAAAGATATAGAATTTGAAATTGGAGAGATGGTCATGCTTAAAGTTTCACCTTGGAAAGGCGTTGTTCGATTTGGTAAACGAGGGAAATTAAATCCAAGGTATATTGGACCATTCAAGATTATTGATCGTGTCGGACCAGTAGCTTACCGACTTCAGTTACCTCAACAACTCGCGGCTGTACATAACACTTTCCACGTCTCGAATTTGAAGAAATGTTTTGCTAAAGAAGATCTCACTATTCCATTAGATGAAATCCAAATCAACGAAAAACTCCAATTCATCGAAGAACCCGTCGAAATAATGGATCGTGAGGTTAAAAGACTTAAGCAAAACAAGATACCAATTGTTAAGGTTCGATGGAATGCTCGTAGAGGACCCGAGTTCACCTGGGAGCGTGAAGATCAGATGAAGAAGAAATACCCGCATCTATTTCCAGAAGATTCGTCAACACCTTCAACAGCTTAAAATTTCGAGACGAAATTTATTTAACGGGTAGGTACTGTAGTGACCCGAACTTTTCCATGTTTATATATATTAATTGAGATTGATGTTTACATGATTAAATGTTTCCAACATGTTAAGCAATCAAACTTGTTAAGACTTGATTAATTGAAATAGGTTTCATATAGACAATTGACCACCCAAGTTGACCGGTGATTCACGAACGTTAAAACTTGTAAAAAAAACTATATGATGACATATATATGGTTATATATATAGTTAACATGATATTATGATAAGTAAACATATCATTAATTATATTAACAATGAACTACATATGTAAAAACAAGACTACTAACTTAATGATTTTGAAACGAGACATATATGTAACGTTTATCGTTGTAACGACATTTAATGTATATATATCATATTAAGAGATATTCGTACATCATAATATCATGATAATATAATAATTTAAAATCTCTTTTGATATTATAAACATTGGGTTAACAACATTTAACAAGATCGTTAACCTAAAGGTTTCAAAACAACACTTACATGTAACGACTAACGATGACTTAACGACTCAGTTAAAATGTATATACATGTAGTGTTTTAATATGTATTTATACACTTTTGAAAGACTTCAATACACTTATCAAAATACTTCTACTTAACAAAAATGCTTACAATTACATTCTCGTTCAGTTTCATCAACAATTCTACTCGTATGCACCCGTATTCGTACTCGTACAATACACAGCTTTTAGATGTATGTACTATTGGTATATACACTCCAATGATCAGCTCTTAGCAGCCCATGTGAGTCACCTAACACATGTGGGAACCATCATTTGGCAACTAGCATGAAATATCTCATAAGATTACAAAAATATGAGTAATCATTCATGACTTATTTACATGAAAACAAAATTACATATCCTTTATATCTAATCCATACACCAACGACCAAAAACACCTACAAACACTTTCATTCTTCAATTTTCTTCATCTAATTGAACTCTCTCAAGTTCTATCTTCAAGTTCTAAGTGTTCTTCATAAATTCCAAAAGTTCTAGTTTCATAAAATCAAGAATACTTTCAAGTTTGCTAGCTCACTTCCAATCTTGTAAGGTGATCATCCAACCTCAAGAAATCTTTGTTTCTTACAGTAGGTTATCATTCTAATACAAGAACTTTGAGCCATCCAAGGATCCATTGAAGCTAGATCCATTTTTCTCTTTTCCAGTAGGTTCATCCAAGGAACTTAAGGTAGTAATGATGTTCATAACATCATTCGATTCATACATATAAAGCTATCTTATTCGAAGGTTTAAACTTGTAATCACTAGAACATAGTTTAGTTAATTCTAAACTTGTTCGCAAACAAAAGTTAATCCTTCTAACTTGACTTTTAAAATCAACTAAACACATGTTCTATATCTATATGATATGCTAACTTAATGATTTAAAACCTGGAAACACGAAAAACACCGTAAAACCGGATTTACGCCGTCGTAGTAACACCGCGGGCTGTTTTGGGTTAGTTAATTAAAAACTATGATAAACTTTGATTTAAAAGTTGTTATTCTGAGAAAATGATTTTTATTATGAACATGAAACTATATCCAAAAATTATGGTTAAACTCAAAGTGGAAGTATGTTTTCTAAAATGGTCATCTAGACGTCGTTCTTTCGACTGAAATGACTACCTTTACAAAAATGACTTGTAACTTATTTTTCCGACTAGAAACCTATACTTTTTTTGTTTAGATTCATAAAATAGAGTTCAATATGAAACCATAGCAATTTGATTCACTCAAAACGGATTTAAAATGAAGAAGTTATGGGTAAAACAAGATTGGATAATTTTTCTCATTTTAGCTACGTGAAAATTGGTAACAAATCTATTCCAACCATAACTTAATCAACTTGTATTATATATTATGTAATCTTGAGATACCATAGACACGTATACAATGTTTCGACCTATCATGTCGACACATCTATATATATTTCGGAACAACCATAGACACTCTATATGTGAATGCTGGAGTTAGCTATACAGGGTTGAGGTTGATTCCAAAATATATATAGTTTGAGTTGTGATCAATACTGAGATACGTATACACTGGGTCGTGGATTGATTCAAGATAATATTTATCGATTTATTTCTGTACATCTAACTGTGGACAACTAGTTGTAGGTTACTAACGAGGACAGCTGACTTAATAAACTTAAAACATCAAAATATATTAAAAGTGTTGTAAATATATTTTGAACATACTTTGATATATATGTATATATTGTTATAGGTTCGTGAATCAACCAGTGGCCAAGTCTTACTTCCCGACGAAGTAAAAATCTGTGAAAGTGAGTTATAGTCCCACTTTTAAAATCTAATATTTTTGGGATGAGAATACATGCAGGTTTTATAAATGATTTACAAAATAGACACAAGTACGTGAAACTACATTCTATGGTTGAATTATCGAAATCGAATATGCCCCTTTTTATTAAGTCTGGTAATCTAAGAATTAGGGAACAGACACCCTAATTGACGCGAATCCTAAAGATAGATCTATTGGGCCTAACAAACCCCATCCAAAGTACCGGATGCTTTAGTACTTCGAAATTTATATCATATCCGAAGGGTGTCCCGGAATGATGGGGATATTCTTATATATGCATCTTGTTATTGTCGGTTACCAGGTGTTCACCATATGAATGATTTTTATCTCTATGTATGGGATGTGTATTGAAATATGAAATCTTGTGGTCTATTGTTACGATTTGATATATATAGGTTAAACCTATAACTCACCAACATTTTTGTTGACGTTTTAAGCATGTTTATTCTCAGGTGATTATTAAGAGCTTCCGCTGTCGCATACTTAAATAAGGACAAGATTTGGAGTCCATGCTTGTATGATATTGTGTAAAAACTGCATTCAAGAAACTTATTTTGTTGTAACATATTTGTATTGTAAACCATTATGTAATGGTCGTGTGTAAACAGGATATTTTAGATTATCATTATTTGATAATCTACGTAAAGCTTTTTAAACCTTTATTGATGAAATAAAGGTTATGGTTTGTTTAAAAATGAATGCAGTCTTTGAAAAACGTCTCATATAGAGGTCAAAACCTCGCAACGAAATCAATTAATATGGAACGTTTTTAATCAATAAGAACGGGACATTTCATATTCATACACTTTTGAAAGACTTCAAGACACTTATCAAAATACTTCTACTTAACAGAAATGCTTACAATTACATCCTCGTTCAGTTTCATCAATAATTCTACTCGTATGCACCCGTATTCGTACTCGTACAATACACAGCTTCTAAATGTATGTACTATTGGTATATACACTCCAATAATCAGATCTTAGCAGCCCATGTGAGTCACCTAACACATGTGGGAACCACCATTTGGCAACTAGCATGAAATATCTCATAAAATTACAAAAATATTAGTAATCATTCATGACTTATTTACATGAAAACAAAATTACATATAACACCTACAAACACTTTCATTCTTCAATTTTCTTCATCTAATTGATCTCTCTCAAGTTTCATCTTCAAGTTCTAAGTGTTCTTCTATAACAACCCTCGTATTTCCATGCCTGAATTGACTAATTTGACTATAGGGTTGTTATCCATACGTAATATATAATTAAATTTGACATTGATCAAATATTTATTTTTAGTCAACACTTTTTGTTAACTAAAGTTTACACTAATTATATAAAATAACTTTAGTTAATATTAATATTAATGCGTATTATATTTAAAACTATATGAAACATAATTATTAATTAAATGATAAGTTATTTTAATCATTATATATATATATATATATATATATATATATATATATATATATATATATATTTAGCTTATAAAAAAAAGAGATTTTTTTATAAATTAAATAATGAGCCCATGAATTTTGATTAAATATTTTCAAAAACAAAAACTTATTAAAAACATTTTTAACATGTTTTTATTTTTTTGTCAAAATTGGCACCTTTATTTTATTTATATTTTTTCTTTTCACCAACCATTTTTTTCCTATAAATACCCACTTCCATTTCATAAAAATTTGTATCAAATATTTGGAAAAACTCTCTCACAAACTTGGGAAAGTACTTGAGGTATTTTCTATATTTTTTATCGAATTGCTTTTATTTTTTTGTATATTCTTTAAAAATTTTATTTTAATATATATAAATTATTTTTACATGTTATAATTAGTATTATAAGTATTATGATGTATAAAAATAATTTTGATAATTTATGGAATGTTATTTATAATTAAATATGAATTATGTAGTATTTAAACATAAAAACAATATAAAATTTGTAATAAATTATTAAACAGTAATAAAAATAATTATAATTTTTTTTGAGATTATTATACTTTTATAAACAAGCAAAAATTATAAAAATTAAATAAATGGGAAGATTAGTATTTAAAAAGAATTTACTTTTGCATTATTCTAAACCGAGAGAAATAATAAAGAAAATACAAAATAAATACAAACATGAATTAAATATTTTTATAAAATTTTTATATGATTATTAGCATCACTAGATACTTTAAAAAATATATAAAAATTAATTTTAAATTATTTTTCCTATTTATTTAATTATAGGCCTATTACAATGGTTAAATTATTAGAAAACATTAAATAAATAATATTTTGATATAAAATTTGATTTAATAATTTTTATAACATTTTTACTTAATATAGAACCTGTAAAAAATATAAAATTATTTATTTAGGTCGATTTAATATTTATTACCTAATTAAATTTGATTAATATAAACCGAGTATATATAAAGAAAAGTGGGAAATAAATACAAAAACTTGATAAAATTATTTTTATAAAATATCCTACTGAATTGTATAATTAACTAAGTTTATAAAAATTATAAATATAATATTTAATGAATTAATATTCGAATTAACATATATTAGTATGATTTTCGATTAACATAAGTATATTACATATACTAAATTAATATTATTATTATAACTTACGGTTAATAACTAAGTATACTATATAATAAAGTATAATGCTTATAATTTAAGTTAATAACAATACATTATTAATAAACACTTATTTTATAACTATACTAATTTAATAATAATAACTTATAGTATATAATATAAGATAATCAAATTGTTAATACATTAATAAATATAATATAACATATATAATAACATATAAACCTAAAGTGAAGGTTAATCAAAGATAATGTACAATTCATGTGAACTTCATCGCTACTCATGGTCGTAAGTGAATGATGTCTAGGTTGCCATTTATGGGTAAGCTTGTGGATCTCGAATGTCATGACTTAGATTCTGGTCAAGAGTCCTGGGCCCCCGGTTACATCTGCTCATTCCTGACTTATTTGATAGCAACGAAGTTTGAGTAAAGTTATACAACGTCTTGTTAAAGATTAACCCGAACTTTCTAAAATTGGAAAATTACTATAAGTGAAAACTTTCCATAAATAGTAACCTTTCGAAAATGGAAATTCTTTAGTGAACCATTGATAGTTAGAGCTAAGGGATATAAAATACTATAAAATTTTAGCAGGAAATACTATTAAATACGATACAATTTTACACAAGATATTTATTTATTTATTGAATGGATATACTTAAACCTTGCTACAACACTTATAGGCAGTGTACCTAATCGTGCAGTAGTGTAGTTTTTTTGGTAAGTCCGGTTCGTTCCACAGGGAAAATCTTTAAACAAAGCTTAACGCTGTATTAGTTACTTTTATAAAAATACAAATATATATATATATATAAGTAATATTATTATTATAAAGGGGGGGTTTTTACCGTTTAATGACCGGTTTGTCGATTTTAAAACTTTAGTCGCAGTTAAAACCAAATGTAAAATATAAATAAAAGACTTAATTTAAAGCGTAAAGTAAATAACGATAATGAAATTGCGAATAATAAAAGTGCGATAAAATAAACTTGCGATAATTAAAAAGTACGATAATTAAAAGTGCAATTAAATACAATATCAATAAAGATGCGATAATTAGAAGTGCAATTAAATATAAAATAAAGGAAATTAAATATGAAATAAAAGAATTATGCTTATTTAAACTTCCGTAATCATGATGTTTGACGTGTTGATTTTAGTTTTATGCCCATGGGTTAATTGTTCTTTGTCCTGGATTATTTAATATGTCCATACGAATTTGTCCATAATAGTCCATCAGTCATAAATATAAAGAGCGAAAGCCTTCGTCAAATTATTCTTATTCCCGAAGTCAAATATTCCAACTAATTGGGGATTCGAATTGTAACAAGGTTTTAATACTTTGTTTAATGAATACACCAGGTTATCGACTGCGTGTAAACTAAGGTTTTACTACTTTGTTGACAATTACACCAATTACCCTTGAATGTAATTCACCCCTATTTCAACAAGTCTATTTAACTATTAATCCAGTTCCGTGTCCGGTAAAATGAATAATTATTGGTATTTATAGATATCCCGCCCACTGTACCCAGTCAAGCGTATGTGGTTATATATAAATATGTCGAATTATAAGTTTGTATATTAAATTAACAAGGTATTGTTTAGTTAATATAAAACCCATTAATAGCCCATAGTCTAATTTCCACAAGTGTCGTTCTTTTATCCAAACCCCAATTATGGTACAAGGCCCAATTACCTAATTTTAGTAATTAGCCCAACATCATGATTACTTCGGATTAAATAAGCATAATAATAACTTAGCTACGAGACATTAAATTAAAAAGGTTGAACATAACTTACAATGATTAAAAATAGTGTAGCGTTACACGGACAGAATTTTGACTTACACCCTTACAACATTCGCTAACATACCCTTATTATTAGAATTATAATTAAAATTAAAATTAAAATATAAATATAAATATATTTACGTATACATATATATAGAGAGATTGAATTATGGATTTTTTACGATCAAACTGCGTTTGCTTTTATAGGGAATTGAGTTCAGGGGGTCTCCGCGACTCGCGCCCTTTTTGCTCTTCAAACTCCGCGAGTCGAGAGTTTGTAATTACAGCTCATCCATTTTGGCTCTTTGTTTACCGACGGTTTATTATATAAATATAATATATATATAATTTATATAATTAATTATATATTATAGTATATTTATATACATAGTTAACTTGTAATTTTTAGTCCGTTGCGTCGAGCGTTGAGAGTTGACTCTGGTCCCGGTTCCGGATTTTCGAACGTCCTTGCGTACAATTTAATATCTTGTACTTTGCGTTTTGAATCTTGTACTCTTGTAATTTCGAGACGTTTCTTATCAATAATTGGAACCTCTTTGATTGTATTTTGTACTTTTGAGCTTTTTGGTCGTTTGCGTCTACAATTCATCGAATCTGTCTTTTGTCTTCACCTTTTAATATTTAAACGAATATCACTTGTAAATAGAACAATTGCAACTAAAAGCTTGTCTTTCTTGGGGAATAATGCTATAAAATATATGTTCGTTTTTAGCATTATCAAGTATTCCCACACTTGAGCGTTGCTTGTCCTCAAGCAATATCGTCTTGAAATACTAGAATCACTTCTTTATTCTTCACACTTTGTACATCAGTGACTTCTATACGGCGGGGTAAACAATGGTAGTAACGATATGGTTTACAGTCCCACATGACTATAAAAATTTAGATCCATTAAGGAAATTGGATCTTTATGAAAACATTTGATCTTTTGAAAATTAAATCTAGTTTTTACCCTAGATATGTTTTCCAGAATAACCCTTTACCGGTGTTTGCAAATTATTTTTGTGGGTTTGGTGGGTTTCAGATTTGAAAATTTTAGCTCAAAACTTGCGGTTTTCTGTCACCCACTTGCTAACCTTGTATTAGGAAAGCAACACGTCCAGTTTACTTGTCCCGTATATTACCTTTTGGTAAACTACCGTCCGGTTGTAAAGGAAAGCGTTGAACAAGCAACTGTTAAGGCAATGTCCCCTGACATGCTTTTAATTATGGTCTATAACGTGTCGGACGCAATTACTATCCTTGGTAGGAGCAATAGTAAGGCTCATCCTTATAATTTTCCGGTCTGGCACAAGGTCCTATCTTTGACCATGCTATGCAACCACCGTTCTTACGGTTGACACCCGATTTGGTTCAGGTGACCTAATGAATTCCCGATGAATTCCTAGGATTTTACGTTCAATGGTAATGAACGCATTGAAAATGGGTTTTTAGAAAACAAATCGGTTTGTAATTTTGATCAAAATATTTTCTCGTTCAGGCTCGAGTTTAGATATCATTGAATTCCATGAGTTTGTAATTCTCAATCTTTAAGGTCAATCTCAAGGATTGAGTAATATCAGGCTTAAAAGATGATTTTTGATCTTTTAAGGAGATTATCCTTTCTGGGGATCTGATTCATTAGTCTTATCCAGCTAATTTGCATGGTGCCCCCCATTGTACGAGATAAATCCTTCTCATGGTTAGGATAAATCTGACCACTTGGCGACCCTGTTTAATGCTGAGGTCCGTGGATTTCCTGCTGATTTTAGTGATGATTTTTCTAGATTTTTCGTCAACCTACAGCTGGTCTGGACGACAACTTCCTGACCTAAATCAAGAAGCGCGTTTCTTTTTCGGAAGACTTTACTTCCTTTTAATGATGGAATTGATTCATCATGTGGATCCATCTCTTCTTTTCTTTCATCGGGTAAAACAGTTTAGTTTAGTCCAAAGCAAAAGTATTTTCAGTTATTTGTTACAGATATATGTGACATATGTTTAAGATAACTTGGTAAATTTTCCCACACTTGGCTTTTATTTTCCTTTTTATTGTCCTCTATTCCATTTTAAATGAATTTTAACATTTTAGTTTGTTTCTCAATTTATGTCCTTTCCGAGGTAACAATAATTTCGGTGTTAAAACCTAGTTTTATCGTTCATAAATATGTATAAACATGATTTTGAGTTCATTTAATTGAAAATTTTGAAAAATTTTACTAGAATTGGGTAGTCAGTATATAAGACTAGGGCTGTTCTTTATTATCAGAGAGTACTAGATTCTAATACAACTACTGCTTTACTAGTATTTTTAATGGTAACCCAGTGTTTAAGATAAAAATTTTAAAATCCGAAAGAATTTAACCCCTTCCCACACTTAAGATCTTGCAATGCCCTCATTTGCAAGAAATCAGTAACAATTTAAATTATTGAGGGTGATTTGTGTGAAAATGATTAAATTTTACCAAAGTTTCCAAACATATTTGTGTTTGCTTGCTGAATGATAAATGGTGCATATCATTTGTTCATTCCATCTTGTTGTTATTTCACATATATTTTGCATCTTGTCGTCAAAATTAGTTGCTTTTGCTGAACTTAATGTCAGTCTTTGAAAATGCGTTGTTTTACCCTGTTGCGTACATAAGATAAACTGCATACATATATATATATTTTTGAAGTTTGGTATATTACCCCACATTCAAAAATTATTAAAATCTAAGAATAAAAGTTAGAAAATTATAAAAACTATTACAATATTAAATAAGTATTAAACGTATCAACATTACAAATTACAAAATAAATAAAACTAAGTATACTAAGGATGATACTGATACCAGTAGGGGTTCCATGCATAACCATAGGTGCTATAAAATGCTTCGGCTAGGTTATACGTAGGATACGGTGGTTGAATCTCTATAGACCAGGGAGGGAATATGGGCGATGGAGTAGGAATATAGTTTCTACCTATATGTTGGCAATAAGCTATGATTTAGTTTTGATGAACTTGCCAATCTTCAAATGCTCTATGTCTAGCATTTTCATACTCTTGTGAAGCTATAAACCTTTGCATTTCTGCCATTTCATTTCCCCCTCCTACATTACCTTGCTGTTGGTTTCTCTAAACCTATGGATGTCTACCATGGTATTGTACTGCGACGTTATTTCGCCTCTTCAAAACTTTCGCACCATGGTATACATTTAAACCTATTGTATCGCGGGGTTCTGGTTCTTCGACTAATAATCCCCCCCGACATATATCCACACCGAGATATTCAGCAATCAAAGTAATAAATATACCACCTCCTATTATGCTATGCGGTCTCATCCCCCTAACCATAGCTGATAAATAATAACCCACACAATAAGGTATACTTACAGCGCTTTGTGGGTCTCGAATACACATATGGTAAAATAAATCCTGTTCATTTACCTTTTCCTTGTTCTTACCTCTTTGTGTAATCGAATTAGCTAAAAACCTATGAATTACTCTTAATTCAGCTCTATCTATATCCAAATAAGAGTAATTTCCCCCTTTAAATCGGTGATGGCTAGTCATTTGACTCCATACACCATGCGTATTAAAATTTTCGTCTATCTTTCTACCATTTAGTATCAACCCTCTACAATCGGCAGATGCTAACTCCTCAGGCGTATATATACGTAAAGCCTGAGCCATGTCTAGTAAAGACATGTGGCGCATCGAACCTCCTAACAAAAATCTAATAAAAGATCGATCGGTTAAACTAGCTACCCGATCATTTAATTCTAAACTACACAACAATTCTTCACACCATACTTTATATACAGGTCTACGCATGTTGAATAACCGTACCCAATCGTTAAAAGTAGAATTACCATACCTCTGTGCAAGTAATTTTCTAATTGGCCCGGCCAATTCTACAGCTTCTAATGGTCCCTATTCTATGACCCTAGGTACCTCAACAACTTTAGAATGAAGAGTATGCAAACCCCTTTGGTATTTTGGATAATCTATCCAAAGTCTGTCAAATCTCAGGTTCGGGTGCAAATCTTCCAAGTGCATATCAGAAAATGTCATGACTGGATGAGGTATATCTTGTTTGTAGTAGTTATCCACCTCCTGTTGTTCCGCATTTTCAGCAGCAGCATTGCGAGCTTGGGATGAAGATTCACCCCTTTCAGTCTGCAAAACACATCAAACACAATTTTTGTGCATCCAAATATGCATTAGTGTCAGCAAAATCATCAATCAAAATAATTACAATGACATGATCAATTTATATCAAACTTAAGCTCATTTTCATATTTTCATCAAATCTACACTTTTTCAAATAAGCATATACGAAAATGTTCGCCAAGTTCATAAGCATTCAACTCAAATAACATGTCAAAATAATCATTACTAGCAATTAAACAAGTTTCAAATGGCATTATCTTTCAAAAATCAAGTTCATGAATTTTAGACTTGAAAAAGTCCACTTTAATTCTCAAAATCATGTTTAGGCTCAAAGTTTGGATCATTTAACTACCTAAACATGTTACACTACTTAATTTAGCAACAATTCATGACAAAAATCGGCCATAACCTGTTTATATCAAAAAGCCCCAAATTGCTCAAGAACACAAACCCTAGATTACTCAAAATTTGAAGTTTAAGGCTTCTAATCATGTTAAATAGCATCAATCTAGGTTATACAAGCATAATACATAAACAATTTAAGCATAATTACACTAAAAAGCATCAAAATCAAATTGGGGAAAAAATTGCTCAAGAACACTAATTTTCGGATTAAATGGTGTTTAGGTGTAGAAATTTACAGTTTTTCTTGAGTAATTCCTTGATAGCATCCTTCTCAACATGATTTTAGTAAAAGATTTGATGATTAACGGTCAAAGATTGTGAATTTGGGGGTGTTTTTTCGGGTTTTTGCGGGTTTTATCGCAGTGTTTTCGTGGGTGTTGGGTTGGGGACTGATCAGTTCGTCCCTTATATTTTTTTTCTGGATTTTAGGAACTCCGCGAGTCGCGGAGTTTGTATTTTTTTTTATATATATCTTAACTAATTAAAACAATTAAGTAATTAATTTTAAAATTTTGTTTCCCTTGTTATTTAGGATGAGGTCGTTTCGGATCGATGTCCTAGTCCGTCCTTCGACAAAATTTTAAAATTTGTCTTTTTGTAGCGATTATTTTAAAAGCTAAGATTTTTGGTTTTTTTTTTTTATGTTTTTGACATACTTTAATTCAATAAGATTAAAAATAATGATAATAAAAGTTTTCGTCCCTCCCTCGGGTAAAGCAATTTCGGTTCAAATGACCTAGTCTTCAACTTACGACGAATTTTAAAAATCATATTTTTAACTTAATGAGATAAAGTAAATTTTTGTTTTTAAATTCACACCAACTTAAATTAAAAATACATAAAATTCAAAATTAATATTAAAAATTCACACTAAACTTAAAATTTGAAATGCATAAAATTAAAAATTCATATTTTAAAAATTAAAAATTCACACCAAACTTAATTTAAAAATTCATATTATAAATTCACACCAAACTTATATTAATTTTTCAAATATTTACAATTTTAAATATATTGATTTTACAAAGTTTACAATATTAATTTAAGATTTATATATTAATTTTAAAAACATGGTAAAAATAAAATTAAAAATCTTTTTGGCTTTTATCCCACTTTAATCAATCAAATATTTTCAAAAATATGCGCCCCTTTTTTCGGTAAAGTAATTTCGGTTCCAAGACCTAATTTAACTCATGACGAATTTTTGAAATATTTTGGGTTGATTGATTAAAGATATTTATACCTTAAGAATAAACGTTAAATTTCGCAGTGATGTAATAAATTTTTGAATGATATCAATAATTTCGGTCGCCAAACCTAATTTTACTTAATACCAATTTAATACTTTATAGCGAACAAATTAGCGTTTATTATCAAAAGGTTAAAAATAAAAATAAAAATAAAAACTGTACAGACTTACCTGTGAGATAGTATTCTTAGTTATATGATCTATCCCATTCATAAGATAGTCGGTTTAATTGGTTTTCCATGGCTACATAGGCGTAACCTCGAGCATTCAGTGTTTTTTCTTCTAAACATATGAACAGTCCGTCTCTGCATAAAGTAACAAATTCGGTGTTTGAATAGGTTTGATTATTTGAACATTTACCTCCATGTGACCATTTTCCGCATTTGTGACATCTTTCTAGGTGTCGTGCCCTTCTTTTCGCTGCGGATTTTGATTTTCCTTTACCAAATTGTAACTTATTATCTTTGCATCTGGATTCTTTTCTTACTCCGTCCAATCTTTCTCTGATTACTGATACTATTTCACTCGGAAGTGTGTCATTATTACGTTTAGTGATCAAAGCGTGTAGCATTAGACCATGGTTTAGTTCACAGGCAGTCTTCATATCGTAAAAACCTAAAAAAATAAAAATTCAGAATGGGGGGAGAAGACTAGTTCTTTAGGGTCTGCTAGGGAAAGACCATTCGGGTTCCATTTTCGAGAACTACACGAAAACAGACAATCTAACTCTAATAGAAATACATAAACCCCCTATACTTAGTTGAAATTGTGATTAACATTATTTTCAATTGAATCATCAACAACTTGTATATCTTTGACTTTTACTTCAATCCATTTGTTGATTTCCTCCGTAACTTTCACAAATTCAACTAACATTGCCTTTTCTTTTGACGATAAATTGGATATTAATAGGTTATATAACTTAAAGTTTCCTTTAATCTTAGCATCTTGAATCCGTTTATAAAGTTTCTTCGTTGAACTGTTAAAAATGGGTTCATCTAATTTCGTATCATCAACGGCATTCTTTGTGATTGGATCATCATTAAGTGTTTCGTCATCTTCCCCACACTTATGCGTTTTTATTGGTCTAACAGTTTTGGTTTGTGGAGATCTAAACTTTCGGTTCACAAAGGTGATCGATGTATCACCATCCCTAAGTGTCATTCTACCTTCTCTTACATCAATGAATGCCTCGGTGGTTGCTAAAAATGGGAGACCTAGAATTAGAGGAATATCAAGGTTTTCCTCCATATTAATCACTATGAAGTTTGTAACAAAGGTCAAACTTCCCACGTTAACAAGTAAATTATTTGCTATTCCAACCGGGTGTTTAATGGTTTGGTCAAATGATTGAACACCTATTTTGGTTGGTTTTAATTTACCCATGCCTAATCTTTTGTATAAGGAAAGAGGCATAATATTTGCACTTGCTCCTAAATCTGCGAGTCCATTATATACAGCACCATCATTAAGTAAGCAAGAAATGATAAATTCACGGTCTCCTGCTTTAGTAAGTCGAGTTGGTTTGTAAACCTTTTTCGGGTGTTCTTTCCTTGGTTCTTTCACTTCTATTTGAAATTCTTGTTCACATTTTTCTTCGTTTTTTGGAATGGGAGGTTTGTATAAGAATTCTTCTTCATCACTCAAATTTGAATCCTCCTTATATTCTAATTTTGATTTTTCATATGTTGTTGATAACATATTTATGTTTTCATTTTGAAGGTTTTCTTTGGTGGTGAAATTATGATTAACTTCATTGTCAACTTCCATCGGACCATGTATGTAATGTTTAACTCTGTGACCATTAACTTTAAATTCAATCCCATTTGAATTTATTAATTCTATCATTTCGTATGGGAAAACTCTTTTGACTATGAATGGTCCAGACCATCTTGATTTCAATTTTCCAGGAAATAACTTGAATCGTGAATTGAAAAGAAGAACTCTGTCTCCTTCTTTAAATTCTTTTGAACTTCTGATTCTTTTATCATGCCATTTCTTCGTTCTTTCTTTATAGATTAATGAATTTTCGTATGCTTCATGTCTTAATTCTTCTAATTCATTTAGTTGACTTAATCGTAGACGTCTAGCTTCATGTAAATCAAGATTACATGTCTTCAAAGCCTAAAATGCTTTGTGTTCAATTTCTACTGGAAGATGACATGTTTTTCCGTAAACGAGTCTAAAAGGTGTGGTTCCAATTGGAGTTTTGTAGGCTGTTCTAAAAGCCCAGAGTGCATCCTCCAATTTAATGGACCATTTCTTCGGATTTGATCCTACTATTTTCTCTAAAATACGTTTTAAAGCTCGGTTGGTATTTTCAACTTGTCTACTTGTTTGTGGATGATATGCGGTGGAGATTTTATGAGTTACTCCATATCTTTTAAGAACTTTCTCAAGTTGATTATTACAAAAATGAGTACCCTGATCACTTATTAAAGCTTTCGGTGTTCCAAACCTTGCAAAAAGACGTTTTAAAAAGTTGACTACAAGTCGTGCATCGTTAGTTGGGAGAGCTTGTGCTTCCGCCCATTTAGATACATAATCAATGGCTACGAGAATATAGAGATTATTATGAGATTTTGGAAATGGACCCATAAAGTCAATACCCCAAATGTCAAATACTTCACATACTTGTATGACATTTTGTGGCATTTCATCACGTTGACTTATTTTTCCGGCCCTTTGACAAGCATCACAGGATTTGCAAAGAAGGTGTGCGTCTTTGTAAATTGCAGGCCAATAGAAGCCAGCATCGTAAACTTTTCTTGCTGTTAGTTGAGGCCCATAGTGCCCTCCTGTTGGTCCTGTGTGACAATGGTTTAAAATTTTACTAGCTTCATCTCCAAATACACATCGGCGTATTATTCCATCGTGACAACTTTTAAACAGATGTGGATCTTCCCAGAAATAGTGTTTTATATCACTGAAGAATTTCTTTCGTTTTTGGTACGATAATCCTTTTTCAAGGAATCCACAAACTAAGTAGTTTGCATAGTCTGCAAACCATGGAATTTCATTATAATCTATCTTCAATAGATATTCATCAGGAAAGTTGTCTTGTATGGCCGATTCATTTAGAACTTCTAATTCAGGATTTTCAAGACGAGAAAGATGATCAGCGGCGAGATTTTCTGCTCCTCTTTTATCTCGGATTTCAATATCAAACTCTTGTAAGAGTAAGATCTAACGGATTAATCTTGGTTTAGCATCTTGTTTCGAAAATAGGTATCTAAGAGCAGAATGGTCGGTATAGACCACCGTTTTAGCTAGAACGAGATATGATCGAAATTTGTCAAAAGCAAAGACAATAGCAAGGAGTTCTTTTTCAGTAGTTGTGTAATTTGTTTGTGCTCCTTGTAACGTCTTACTGGCATAATATATAGGTTGAAATCGTTTTTCAATCCTTTGTCCTAAAACGGCTCCCATTGCAAAATCACTTGCATCGCACATTAATTCAAACGGTAGATTCCAATTTGGTGTTATCATGATCGGCGCATTAGTGAGTTTCTCTTTAAGAATATTAAAAGATTTGATACATTCATCTGAAAAGATGAATGGAGCATCCTTTTCTAGGAGTTTATTCATAGGAGTGGCAATTTTAGAAAAATCTTTTATGAAAAGTCGGTAAAAACCGGCATGCCCTAGAAAACTCCTAACTCCTCTAACATTGGTGGGATGTGGAAGTTTAGCAATTACATCTACTTTAGCTCTATCCACTTCAATTCCTTCCTTCAAAATTTTATGACCAAGAACGATGCCTTCTTTAACCATGAAATGGTATTTCTCCCTATTAAGTACTAGATTTGATTGTTCGCATCTAATAAGCATTTGTTCAAGATTAGCTAGACGTGATTCAAATGTATCACCGAAGACTGAAAAGTCATCCATGAAAACTTCCATGCATTCTTCTATCATGTCGTGAAAAATCACCATCATACACCTTTGAAAGGTTGCAGGGGCGTTGCAAAGTCCAAATGGCATGCGTTTGTAAGCAAAAGTACCATAAGGGCATGTGAATGTGGTTTTCTCTTGATCTTCGGGTGCTATTGGAATTTGAAAATATCCGGAAAATCCATCTAGAAAACAACAGTAACTATTTCCGGCTAATCTTTCCAACATTTGATCAATGAAAGGTAAGGGAAAGTGATCTTTTCTGGTGGCGTCATTTAATTTTCTATAATCAATACATACACGCCATCCTGTTACAGTCCTAGTAGGAATAAGCTCATTTTTCTCATTTGTAATGACAGTCATGCCACCCTTCTTAGGCACGCATTGAACTGGGCTTACCCATGGACTATCAGAAATTGGATAAATTAGACCTGCGTCTAGCAGTTTAATAATTTCTTTTTTAACTACATCTTGCATATTAGGATTTAGTCTTCGTTGGCGTTGCACATACGATTTATGACCTTCTTCCATAAGGATTTTATGTGTGCAATACGAAGGACTTATTCCTTTAATATCATGAATCTTCCATGCAATGGCTGGTTTATGAGCTTTCAACACAGAAATGAGTTGTGATTTCTCATTTTCAGTAAGAGAAGACGATATTATTACAGGTAATTCAGATTCACCATGTAAATAAGCGTATTCCAAATGGTTTGGAAGTGGCTTTAACTCTAATTTCGGTGGTTCTTCTATCGATGATTTATATCGATATCTATCTTCTTCTTTTAGCATTTGAATTTCTTCTGTTGTTGGTTCATATCCATTAGCTATAAGTGTAGCTAACATTTCAGCTTCATCAATTGGTTCATTACCTTCTCCTAAAGAACATTCTCCTGTTCCTTGTAATTCTAAAAATTCTTCTAACAATTCTGCATGTGCATCTATAGTTTGAATATAATAACATGTATCATCTGCAGATTGTGGTTGTTGCATTGCTCTATTAACTGAAAAGGTAACACTCTCGTCCTCTATACTTAGGGTCAATTTCTTACCGAACACGTCTATCATTGCTTTAGCCGTGTTTAAGAATGGTCTTCCTAATATGAGAGGAACTTGAGAATCTTCTTCCATGTCCAGAACAACAAAATCTACTGGAAATACTAAAGTACCAACTTTAACTAGCATGTTCTCCATTATCCCTCTAGGATATTTTATTGATCGATCGGCTAGTTGTATACTTATTCTAGTTGGTTTCAATTCTCCAAGGTCTAGTTTAGCATATAGTGAATACGGCATTAAATTTATACTAGCACCTAAGTCTGCCAATGCTTCTATTGAACTAAGACTACCCAGAAAACATGGAATTGTGAAACTTCCTGGATCAGATAATTTTTCTAGTATCTTATTCAACAGCACTGCTGAACAATTAGCATTCATAGTAACAGCCGAGAGTTCTTCCATTTTCTTTCTATTTGAGATTAGATCTTTCAAGAATTTAGCATATCTAGGCATTCCTGAAATCACATCAATGAAAGGAAGATTTACATTTATCTGTTTAAACATATCCAAGAATTTGGATTGCTCGGCTTCAAGTTTCTCTTTCTTCATTTTACTCGGGTAAGGAAGTGGTGGTTGGTATGGTTTAACATAAGGTTTATCCTTAATTGTGTTATCTTCATTAACCTTTTCAACTACCGGTTCTTTTTCCTTATCTTGATTAGGTTGTGGTTCTTGTGGAGTAGGAATAGCTTCATCAGAAGTTACAGGTATTTCAGGTGGTTTAAGTGTTGTACCACTTCTTGTGGTAATAGCTTTAGCTGTTTTATTCCGGGGGTTAGTATTTGTATCACTAGGTAGACTTCCCGGTTTTCTTTCACCTATTAACCTTGCTAGGTTACTTACTTCTTGTTCCAAGTTTTGAATAGAAGCTTGTTGATTTCTAAATTCTTGAGCATTTTGTTCATTAGTTTGTTTCTGAGATGTGAAAAACTGCGTTTGAGTTTCAACTAGCTTCGTCATCATATCTTCTAAATTCGGCTTTTTATCATCGGGTTGTGGTGGTTTGTTTTGAAAATTAGGTCTTTGCTGATTGTAAGTATTATTGGATACTTGTTGATTGCTAGGACCTTGTTGGTTGTTGTATGGAATATTTCGGTTATAATTCTGGTTTTGATTGTAAATAGGTCTTGGCGGTTGATAATTATTCTGATAATTATTTCCAGGCCTTTGGTTTATGTATGAAATATTCTCTCTTTGTTCCATTGTTAATTCAATACTGAGACAATCTTTTGTCAAATGTGGTCCTCCACACTGCTCACAACTAATTCGTATTGAGTGAATATCTTTAGTCATCTTTTCCATTCGTCTCTCGACAGCATCTATCTTTGCGAAAATGGAATCTAAGTCATGGCTAGAATCGGCTCTAGCTGCTTTAGATGATCTAACGATATCTTTTTCTTAGTGCCACTCATGTGAGTGGGAAGCAGTGTTATC
Source organism: Rutidosis leptorrhynchoides (assembly GCF_046630445.1). Taxonomy (NCBI): domain Eukaryota; kingdom Viridiplantae; phylum Streptophyta; class Magnoliopsida; order Asterales; family Asteraceae; genus Rutidosis; species Rutidosis leptorrhynchoides. The sequence continues at coordinate 64,453,317 of NC_092342.1, forward strand.
AATAATTTTGTAAGCATCAGTTTCTGTTTTCTTCATAATAGAACCACCAGCTGCTATATTTATGTCTTTCCTTGTAGTGATGTCGCATCCTTGGTAGAATATTTGTACTATTTGACTGGTGTCTAAACCATGTTACGGACATCCTCTCAACAACTTTCCAAATCTAGTCCACGCCTCATATAGAGTTTCATTCGGTTTCTGTGTAAACGTAACAATTTCTGCTTGAAGTCTTACGACTTTAGATGCAGGAAAGAATTGTTTAAGAAATTTTTCAACTAAAACGTCCCATGTATCAATCGCCCCTTCAGGTAACGATTCCAACCAATCTTTGGCTTCTCCCTTTAAAGTCCATGGAAATAACATGAGATATATCTGTTCATCCTCCACTTCTGGGATTTTAAATAGTGTGCAGATCCTATTAAAGGTACGAAGATGTTCATTTGGATCTTCCTTCGGCGCACCACTAAATTGGCATTGATTAGTCACCATGTGTAGAATTTGTCCTTTGATTTCATAATCTGGCGCATTAATGTCTGGATGAGTAATTGCGTGACCTTGGCCAGTGCGTTTAGCTCTCATTCGGTCTTCCATACTTAAAGGTTCCAGATTCTCCATAATTGAATTTGTTGAATAGGAATCACTAGAGGATTCTGATTTAATGGTTCGTTCCTCAACAATCTCTGTTTGAATGATTGGTGGTTCCGGAGGAAAATTTAGTGGTTCAGGATCTATGAATCGTCCCTGAATATTCTCCGGATTCTCAATTGTGAGGTCGGGTTCAAAAAATGGATTATCGGAAATTTGAACTTGAGTACTTGGTCGACTGGATGACGATTCTAAAGAAAAATCAACGGCGGTAATATTTGCTAAATGTCTTGACTAGTTACAGGTGGTGAATGTACAAAAGGTGGTGAACGTCTTGCTCGGTGCATTCACTGAATATCCTATTAGTTTTTAAAAGGAAAGAAAAATTATATAAGTTATCCAATCAATAGACTTTTCTGATTTTGCCCACATTTCGAATAGCCAAAAGATGCAGCAGAGGGGCAGGATTCGTTTGGTCTCAATATAATTGAGGACTGTTTGGCTCCAATAACCCGGTCCACGTACAAATCCAACTATTACTACGAACCAGAAAATTTTGATGTCTATCAATTTAACCACTTAAAATAAATTTTCGTAATTTTAAGAAATTTAGATAAGAAGTAGAATAAAAATCTATGTCCTAAAAACTAGAATGACGAGAAATAAGAAAGAAAAAGAGCGTGTCGGAAAAAGATCGAAAAATAAAAATAAGAAAGAAAAAGAGTGACTTATAGAACTTAAAAACACTAGACTAACCCAACCTTATTACTATCACTAACTTAAAATTATAATCGCAAATTGAGATTACTAATTGGAATGATAATTGATACATAGTAAAAGGTGTCTAAAAATATTAAAGCTTACAAGAAAAACTATATCCCAAATGGCAATAACTTAAAAAGAAACTAAAACTTAAAAAGGCGTCGCAAAATTCTAAAGTACCTAAATCTTAGTCTAAAGAAAAGCACTTAAGGGATTTTACGGCAAAGCCTAAAAATCTATAAATAAAAAAATAACTATGGCAAAAACTATGAATTAAAACTAAGTACGAGCGAAAAATACAAAAGTTACGCTAAAACTATTAAAAAGGGACAAAATATAAAAATATACAAAAAGTTGTAAAAATTACAAAAAAATATTATTTTTATATTATTTATTTTATAAAACTATTAATTTATTTAAAACTAATTAAAATTTAAAATACAATTTAATTTAAAAACTTAAACTAATTATAATAATTAAACTAATTAGGGTTTATTAATAATAATAATAATAAAATCCGTAATTAATGCGAAATTAGGGTTCTGTCACGTGTGTCAGGGAGGCTCCGCGAGTTGCGGTGCTCGAAGCAGCAAACTCCGCGAGTCGCGGGGATTCAATTTTCAACTCAGGTACTTTTTTTTTAATTCGACGCGTTTTTATTTTTTTATTTTTCAATAAACACAAAATATTTAAATAAAACTTATAATTTTTTATTAAATAAAAATAAAGAAACTTTACAAAACTTAAATATTTAATAAATTCTTAAAAATATTTATAATTTTGTTTTCTTTTCTATGTTTTCGAATATTTAAAACGTATTTTTACAAAAACGTATTTTTATAAAAGTAAACTAAAAATAAAAATCTTTTTTTTTATAATTATTAGCGTTGCGCTTCCGGCTTTTAAGCTAGATTGTTCCCCGGCAGCGGCGCCAAAAATACTTGATAGTTAGAGCTAAGGGGTATAAAATACTATAAAATTTTAGCAGGAAATACTATTAAATACGATACAATTTTACACAAGATATTTATTTATTTATTGAATGGATATAGTTAAACCTTGCTACAACACTTATAGGCAGTGTACCTAATCGTACAGTAGTGTAGTTTTTTGGTAAGTCCGGTTCGTTCCACAGGGAAAATCTTTAAACAAAGCTTAACGCTATATTAGTTACTTTTATAAAAATACAAATATATATATAAGTAATATTATTATTATAAAGGGGGGTTTTTACCGTTTAATGACCGGTTTGTCGATTTTAAAACTTTAGTCGCAGTTAAAACCAAATGTAAAATATAAATAAAAGACTTAATTTAAAGCGTAAAGTAAATAACGATAATGAAATTGCGAATAATAAAAGTGCGATAAAATAAACTTGCGATAATTAAAAAGTACGATAATTAAAAGTGCAATTAAATACAATATCAATAAAAATGCGATAATTAGAAGTGCAATTAAATATAAAATAAAGGAAATTAAATATGAAATAAAAGAATTATGCTTATTTAAACTTCCGTAATCATGATGTTTGACGTGTTGATTTTAGTTTTATGCCCATGGGTTAATTGTTCTTTGTCCTGGATTATTTAATATGTCCATATGGATTTGTCCATAATAGTCCATCAGTCATAAATATAAAGAGCGAAAGCCTTCGTCAAATTATTCTTATTCCCGAAGTCAAATATTCCAACTAATTGGGGATTCGAATTGTAACAAGGTTTTAATACTTTGTTTAATGAATACATCAGGTTATCGACTGCGTGTAAACCAAGGTTTTACTACTTTGTTGACAATTACACCAATTACCCTTGAATGTAATTCACCCCTGTTTCAACAAGTCTATTTAACTATTAATCCAGTTCCATGTCCGGTAAAATGAATAATTATTGGTATTTATAGATATCCCGCCCACCGTACCCAGTCAAGCGTATGTGGTTATATATAAATACGTCGAATTATAAGTTTGTATATTAAATTAACAAGGTATTGTTTAGTTAATATAAAACCCATTAATAGCCCATAGTCTAATTTCCACAAGTGTCGTTCTTTTATCCAAACCACAATTATGGTACAAGGCCCAATTACCCAATTTTAGTAATTAGCCCAACATCATGATTACTTCGGATTAAATAAGCATAATAATAACTTAGCTACGAGACATTAAATTAAAAAGGTTGAACATAACTTACAATGATTAAAAATAGCGTAGCGTTACACGGATAGAATTTCGACTTACACCCTTACAACATTCGCTAACATACCCTTATTATTAGAATTATAATTAAAATTAAAATTAAAATATAAATATAAATATATTTACTTATACATATATAGAGAGAGATTGAATTATGGATTTTTTGCGATCAAACTGCGTTTGCTTTTATAGGGAATTGAGTTCAGGGGGTCTCCGCGACTCGCGCCCTTTTTGCTCTTCAAACTCCACGAGTCGCGGAGTTTGTAATTACAGCTCACTCCATTTTGGCTCTTTGTTTACCGACGGTTTATTATATAAATATAATATATATATAATTTATATAATTAATTATATATTATATTATATTTATATACATAGTTAACTTGTAATTTTTAGTCAGTTGCGTCGAGCGTTGAGAGTTGACTCTGGTCCCGGTTCCGGATTTTCGAACGTCCTTGCGTACAATTTAATATCTTGTACTTTGCGTTTTGAATCTTGTACTCTTGTAATTTCGAGACGTTTCTTATCAATAATTGGAATCTCTTTGATTGTATTTTGTACTTTTGAGCTTTTTGGTCGTTTGCGCCTTCAATTCGTCGAATCTGTCTTTTGTCTTCACCTTTTAATATTTAAACGAATATCACTTGTAAATAGAACAATTGCAACTAAAAGCTTGTCTTTCTTGGGGAATAATGCTATGAAATATATGTTCGTTTTTAGCATTATCAACGTGGTCGCCGAATGGAAATTCGAGGTCATTGCATCTTTTGTCGGTATAGCTCTTTTGACGACTACGGGCCGTCCGGAGCCTATCTCGGATTTGAATGATCTTCTCGGTTGTTTCATGAATGAGTTCGGGTCCGGTGATTTGTGTGTCGCCCACTTCGGCCCAACAAAGAGGTGAACGACATTTTCGGCCATATAATGCTTCAAATGGTGCGGCGTTAATACTCGCGTGATAACTATTATTGTAGGAGAATTCGGCGAGAGGCAAGTGCTTGTCCCAAGCTTTTCCGAAATCGATAACGCAAGCTCGTAGCATGTCTTCCAAGGTTTGAATTATGCGTTCGCTTTGTCCGTCGGTTTGCGGATGGTATGCGGTGCTCATGTCTAAACGCGTTCCCAATGCTTCTTGTAAAGTATGCCAAAATCTAGAAACAAAATGGCCATCTCGGTCAGAAATAATCGATAAGGGTACACCGTGATGGGCGACGATCTCTTTAACATAAAGTTGTGCAAGTTTCTCCATTTTGTCGGTTTCCTTCATGGCTAGGAAGTGGGCGGATTTGGTGAGACGGTCTACAATAACCCAAATAGTATCATAACCGCTTGCCGTTCTTGGTAATTTTGTGATAAAATCCATCGTTATTCTTTCCCACTTCCATTGTGGGATTTCGGATTGTTGAAGTAGTCCGGACGGTGTTTGATGTTCGGCTTTGGCCTTGGAGCAAGTTAGGCATTTTCCAACATAAGTAGCGACGTCCCTTTTAATGTTCGGCCACCAATATTGTTCTATGAGGTCGTGGTACATCTTATTGGCACCGGGGTGAATCGAATATAGTGACTTATGGGCTTCGTCTAAAATAAGGCTTCGTAGGTCCCCATAACTAGGTACCCAAATTCTTCCGGCGAAATATCAGAGTTCGATTTCTTTAACTTCGAATCGAGAGGTGAGGACATTCAAGTGTTCGAGAGAGATGTTTTCATCCTTGAGAGCCGCGTCTTGGGCTACACGAATTGGACTATTGAGGTTGGTGTGGATGGTGACGTTTAAAGCTCGGACACGAAGAGGCACCACTCTTTCCTTTCAACTTAAGGCATCGGCTACTACGTTTGCCTTCCCGGGATGGTAACGAAGCTCACAATCATAATCGTTCAAAGTTTCAATCCACTGTCATTCTCTCATGTTTAGTTGCTTTTGGTCGAAGATGTGTTGGAGGCTTTTGTGATCGGTGAAGATAGTACTCTTGATTCCATAAAGATAGTGTCTCCACATTTTTAGTGCAAAGACAACGGCTCCTAGTTCGAGATCATGTGTCATGTAGTTCCATTCATGAATTTTTAGTTGTCGAGAGGCATAAGCAATGACTTTCTTTCGTTGCATCAATACACACCCAAAACCATGTTTAGTGGCATCGCAATATACAACAAAATCATCATTGCCTTCGGGAAGTGACAAGATAGGAGCGGTGGTTAGCTTTGTCTTCAAGATTTGAAACACGGATTCTTGCTCGGTCGCCCAAACGAATTTCTTTCCCTTGTGAGTTAACGCGGTTAGAGGACGTGCAACCAAAGAGAAGTTTTCGACGAATCTACGATAGTACCCGGTGAGACCCAAGAATTGACGAATGTAGGTAGGAGTAGTAGGGGTCTCCCATTTGCTAATGGCTTCGATTTTTGCGGGGTCGACTTTAATACCTTGATCACTTACAACATGACCAAGAAATTGAACTTCCTTCAACCAAAATTCACACTTGGAGAATTTTGCATAGAGTCGTTCTTGTCTCAAGAGTTCAAACACAAGTCGGAGATGTTGCTCATGCTCTTCTTCGCTTTTAGAATGGACCAAAATATCATCGATGAACACGATAACGAATTTGTCGAGGTATGGTTTCCACACGCGGTTCATAAGATCCATGAACACCGCCGGTGCGTTAGTGAGAACAAATGGCATTACAAGAAATTTATAACTACCATAACGAGTCCGGAAAGCGGTTTTGGAGATCTCTTCCCCCTTAACCCTTAATTGATGATAACCCGAGCGGAAATCGATTTTCGAATATACACGAGATCCTTGTAATTGATCGAAGAGGTCATCGATGAGTGGAAGAGGATATCGGTTCTTAACCGTTAATTTTTTTAGTTCACGATAGTCGATACACATTCGTAGGGATCCGTCTTTCTTTTTAACGAATAAAATCGGAGCGCCCCATGGTGAATGGCTAGGTTGGATAAAACCACTGTCAAGTATTTCTTGAATTTGACTTTGCAATTCTTACATTTCGGATGGAGCAAGTCTATACGGTGCAAGCGCTACGGGTACGGCTCCCGGAATAAGATCAATTTGGAATTCTACCGGTCGATGAGGTGGAAGACCCGGCAATTCGTCGGGAAATACATCGGAAAAGTCACTAACAATTGGCACATCATCGATATGCTTCTCATCGGTCTCAATTTTCTTAACGTGGCTAGAATCGCGAAACAACCTTTACGATGGTATTTTTCAACTTTAAGGCACGAGACGAGGTTGAGTCCTGCGCAACTCTTATCGCCATAGACAATCAAGGGTTCACCATTCTCGATAGGAATTTGAATCGCTTTAAGATCTTAAAGAATGTGAGATTTTGTTTTGGCTAGCTAATCCATACCAATGATTACATCAAAGCTCTCTAGTTCTATAGGTATCAAGTCAATTTCAAACTCTTTACCCATTAAATTTAACGTACACCCCTGGTAAAATTTGTCGGCACTCAATAGTTTTCCGTTGGCCACCTCAATGGTATCAGTAGTATCTAGTGGGAGTGGTAGAGTGATAAAAGAATGCGTCAAAGTCTTGGTTACAAAACTCTTATCGGCACCCGAATCGAATAAACAAGATACATAAGAATCGTTGAGGAGAAACGTACCCGTGACTAGTTCATTGTCATCTCGGGCTTCCTTGGTGTTGATGTTGAAAGCCCGGCTACGTGTATTGGAGTTAGCTTTCTTCTTTGGGCACGCATTCCTATAATGACCCGGTTGACCACATTCAAAACAAACACCCGGTCTTGGTGCATTGGGCCCCTTTTGAGCAACGGTTGTGGTATTCCTACAATCGTGGGCCATGTGGCCACTCTTTTGACACTTGACACAAAATGGTTTGCCACATTCACCAAAATGATGTTTGTAGCACTTGTTACAATAAGGCAAGTTTCCGGCATAACTCTTCTTGCCATCGGAGGTGAAAGGCTTTTTGGTGAAGGTGTTGTTGTTGTAGTTGCTTGATGGAGTGGCTTCCCATTTTCTTTTGTTTCCACCCGATTTATCCTCGGCCTTAGGTGCCGGTACTACGATTTCGTCCACCGTTTCTATCAACTTACGGGCCATATTCAAAGCTTCTTGATGATTAGTGGGTTTGGATGACATTACTCCATGTTTGATGCTCTTTGGAAGACCTTCCATGTAAAGTTCAACCCTTAAACACTCGGGGTTCACAAGGTTTGGGCACATCAAGGCTAATTCAGAAAATCGTTGATTATAAGCCTTGAGGTCATTTCCGACCGCTTTTAGAGTTCTTAGCTCTTGTTCAAGCTTTTGGGTTTCCTCGCGCGTAAAGTATTCAGTGATCATATTTTCTTTCAAATCGGGCCAAGAGAGAGCGTGGGCTTCATCGGTACCCACCGATTGTACATACGTGTTCCACCACGTGAGAGCGATGCCGGCAAAAGTGTGGGTAGAATATCTAACCTTGTTTGGGTCCCGGCAACCGCTTATGCTAAAAACGGCTTCCGTTTGCTCAAACCATCGAGTGAGAGCAACCGGTCCTCCGGTCCCATCGAAAGTATGAGGTTTGCACCCCGTGAAAGCTTTGTAGGAGCATCCCTCGTTTGAGTTACCGGCTCCATTGTTGTTGTTGTCGTTGTGGTTGTTGTTATTGTTGTGGTTGTTGGAAGAGTGACCGGCCATGGCCGCATCCACGGCGGTAGCTATCATTCGTTGTAGAGCTTGTTTGGGTGTTTCATGGCGTGTGATGTGTGCGAGGTGTACTAAGAAATAGTATTATTTTTATAACGAAATACTATTAAATATGATACAATTTTACACAAGATATTTATTTATTTATAGAATGGATATACCTAAACCTTGCTACAACACTTATAGGCAGTGTACCTAATCGTACAGTAGTGTAGTTTTTAGTAAGTCCGGTTCGTTCCACAGGGAATCTTTTAAACAAAGCTTAACGCTATATTAGTTTAACTTATAAAAATACAAATATATATATATAAGTAATATTATTATTATAAAAATAAAAAGGGGGGTTTTACCGTTTAATGACCGGTTTGTCGATTTTAAAACTTTTAGTCGCAGTTAAAACCTAATGTAAAATATTAAAAATAAATACAACTAAATTTAAAGCGTAAAGTAAATAACAATAATGAAATTGCGATAAATAAAAGTGCGATAAAATAAAATTGCGATAATTAAAGAGTACGATAATTAAAAGTGCAATTAAATACAAAGACAATAAATAAAAGTGCAATAATTAGAAGTGCAATTAAATATGAAAATAAAGGAATTATGCTTATTTAAACTTCCGTAATCATGATAGTTGACGTGTTGATTTTTAGTTTATTCCCATGGGTTAATTATCCTTTGTCCTGGATTATTCGATATGTCCATACTGATTTGTCCATTATAGTCCATCAGTCATAAATATAAAGTGCGAAAGTCTTCGTCAAATTATTCTTATTCCCGAAGTCAAATATTCCAACTAATTGGATATTCGAATTATAACAAGGTCTTAATACTTTGTTTAATGAATACACCAGGTTATCGACTGCGTGTAAACCAAGGTTTTACTACTTTGTTAACAATTACACCAATTACCCTTGAATGTAATCCACCCCTATTTCAACAAGTCTATTAACTACTAATCCAGTTCCGTGTCCGGTAAAATGAACAATTATTGGTATTTATAGATATCCCGCCCACCGTACCCAGTCAAGCGTATGTGGTTATATATAAATATGTCAAATTATAAGTTTATATATTAATTTAACAAGGTATCATTTAGTTAATATAAAACCCATTAATAGCCCATAGTCTAATTTCCACAAGTGTCGTTCTTTTGTCCAAACCCCAATTATGGTACAAAACCCAATTACCCAATCTTAATATTTTCAACCTAACATCATGATTACTTCGTCTTAAATAAGCATAATAATAACTTAGCTACGAGGCATTAATTTAAAAATAACATTAACCATAACTTACAGTGATTAAAAATAGCGTAGCGTTACACGGACAGAATTTCGACTTACACCCTTACAACATTCGCTAACATACCCTTATTATTAGAAATTAAAATTAAAATTAAAATATAATATATATATATATATATATATATATATATATATATATATATATATATATATATATATATATATATATATATATATATATATATATATATTTACGTATGAATGAAGAGAAGAAAAAGATGTGTTGATTTCGTCCAAAACTCGCGAACTTTACAGGACCAGGCCTAGATTTCAGGGCCATGCGATCGCATGGTTTTTGTTCTTCCAGGCCATGCAATCGCATGGCCAGCTGGGAGAGCTCAAAAGTCTTTAAAAACGTGGGCTGCTTATTTATTTATTATATAATATAATATATATAATTAAATATAATTATATATATATTATATTATATTCTTGTACTCCGTTGACTTGTAATTTTAGCTCCGTTGCGTCACGCGTTGATAGTTGGTTCATGTCTCGGTTCTGAATTTTCGAACGTCCTTGCGTATAATTTAATATCTTGTACTTTGCTTTTTGCGTCTTGTACTCTTGTAATTTTGAGACGTTTCTTATCAATAATTGGAACCATTTTGATTGTATTTTGTACTTTTGAGCTTTTTGGTCGTTTGCGTCTTCAATTTGTCGAATCTGTCTTTTGTCTTCACCTTTTATTATTTAAACGAATATCACTTGTAAATAGAACAATTGCAACTAAAATCTTGTCTTCCTTGAGAGATAATGCTATGAAATATATGTTCGTTTTTAGCATTATCAAATATTCCCACACTTGAGCGTTGCTTGTCCTCAAGCAATATAGTCTTGAAATAAAAATACTAAAATCACTTCTTTATTCTTCACACTTTGTACATCAGTGATTTCTATACGGCTGTATAAACAATGGTAGTAACGTTGTGGTTTACAGTCCCATATGACTATGAAAATTTATATCCTTAAGGAAATTGGATCTTTATGAAAACATTTGATCTTTTGAAAATACATTCTAGCTTTTATCCTAGATAAGTTTTTTGGAATAACCCTTCACCGGTGTTTGCAAATTATTTTTGTGGGTTTGGTGGGTTTTCGATTTGAAAATTTTAGCTCAAAACTTGTGGTTTTGTATCACCCACTTGCTAACCTTGTATTGGGAAAGCAACACATCCAGTATACTTGTTCCGTATATTACCTTTCTGTAAACTACCGTCCGGTTGTAAAGGAAAGCGTTGAACAAGCAACTGTTAAGGCAATGTCCCCTGACATGCTTTTAATTATGGTTTATAACGTGTCGGATGCAATTACTATCCTTGGTAGGAGCAATAATAAAGATCACCCTTATAATTTTCCGGTCTGGCACAAGGTCCTGTCCTTGACCATGCTATGCAACCACCGTTCTTACGGTTGACACCCGATTTGGTTCAGGTGACCTTAATGAATTCCAGGTGAATTCCTAGGATTTTACGTTCAATGGTAATGAACGCATTGAAAATGGGTTTTCAGAAAACAAATCGGTTTGTAATTTTAATCAAAATATTTTCTCGTTCAAGCTCGAGTTTAGATATCATCGAATTCCATGAGTTTGTAATTCTCAATCTTTAAGGTCAATCTCAAGGATTGAGTAATATCAGTCTTAAAAGCTGATTTTTGATCTTTAAGGAGATTATCCATTCTGGGGATCTGATTCATTAGTCTTATCCAGCCAATTTGCACGGCGTCCTCCTCATTTTACAAGACAGATCCTCTCATGGTTAGGATAAGTCTGACCATTTGGCGGCCCTGTTTGATGCTGAGGTCCGTGGATTTCCTGTTGATTTTAGAGATGAGTTTTCTAGATTTTTCGTCAACCTACAGCTGGTCTGGACGACAACTTCATGACCTAAATCAAGAAGCGCGTGTCTTTTTCGAAAGACTTTACTTCCTTTTAATGATGGAATTGATTCGTCGTATAGATCCATCTTTCTTTCAAATATATTATAGTAAATCAGGTAAAACTGATTAGTTTAGTCTAAAACAAAAGCATCTTCAGTTATTTGTACAAAAATATGTGATATATGTTTAAAATAACTTGGTAGATTTTCCCACACTTGGCTTTTATTTTCCTTTTTATTGTCCTCTATTCCATTTTAAATGAATTCTAACATTTTGGTTTGTTTCTCAATTTATGTCCTTTCCGAGGTAACAATAATTTCGGTGTTAACACCTAGTTTTATCGTTCATAAATATGTATAAACATGATTTTGAGTTCATTTAATTGAAAATTTTGAAAAATTTTACTAGAATTGGGTAGTCAGTATATAAGACTAGGCTGTTCTTTTTTATCAGAGAGCACTAGATTCTAATACAACTACTGCTTTACTAGTATTTTTAATGGTAACCAAGTGTATAAATAAAAAAAAATTTAAAAATCCGAAATAATTTAACCCCTTCCCACACTTAAGATCTTGCAATGCCCTCATTTGCAAGAAATCAGTAACAATTTAAATTATTGAGGGTGATTAGTGTAGAAAAATGATTAAATTTTACCAAAGTTTCCAAACATATTGGCGTTTGTTTGTTGAATGATAAATGGTGCACATCATTTGTTCAATCCGTCTTATTGTTACATCACATTTGTTTTTCGTTTTGTCGTCAAAAGTGCTAGCTTTTGCTGAACTTAATGCCAGTCTTTGAAAATGCGCTGTTTTATACTGTTTTGTACAATTGAAAATATACATACATACAAATATAAACAAGCATGGCAATTTGAAATGGGACTTAAAATCCCACTTTCAAATCAAATATGAAACATTAGTACAACAAATAAAAATATTAAACATTACAATAAAAGTATCACAATATATTATGTTTAAACATAAATAAACAGAAATAATAAAAATTAAAAAAAATTACCAACCGGAACTAAATCAATCTGGATAGGGGTTCCAGTTCATGTCGTCATCCGGGTTCCATGGTTGGTGATAGGTGTACTGGTATGCCTGGTTAGGGTCGTAGAGAGTATAAGGTGGTCTCATCTCGGGCTGGTGTTGAGGATAGTAAGCGGGTCGGGTCGGAACGTAGTGATCCTGAGGTGACAGCCGGCTCATAATCTGACGCTGATGATAGTCCCATCTATCATGTTGTCGTTGCCTGGAATGCTCATAATCATTCCGGGCTTGCCACTGCTCCATCCGTCTAAATCTCTCCGCGTTTGTCATATCTACCTCATCTACACGCTGGTAGACATCAGTCATAGCCTCCCGAATAACATCCTTAATGTCATTTGCTTCCTCCATCTCCTCGTCTAATCCTCTTTCTACCTGCGAATGACTACCTACATAGGGTATTGCCTGGTTGCGTCTACTCTTCAATACCTTAGCACCCGCATAAACCCTCAATCCTAAAAGCTCAACCTGTTCCCTACATTCCAAAAGTGGACCCCCTTGGTTCTTATCTACACCTACATACTCTCCAATGAGAGTAACAAAAATACCTCCTCCTATAATCCCCCCTTCCTGTATTCCTTCAACCATCTTAAATAAATAAAAACCAACACAGTAGGGGATATTAACAAAGCCTCTTGGGTCTCGAATACACTTTAGGTAAAATAAATCATGTAAGGTCAATTTTTCCTTGTTGTGACCTCTCTGTGTAATCGAGTTAGCCAAAAATCTATGAATTATACGAAGCTCGGCTCTGTTAATATGTAAGTAGGTATGTGTTCCTCCCCGCCCAAAAACATTATAATCTAACATACGCCTCCAGACGGCGTTCGCATCAAAATTCCTATCTACCCTTTCACCACGATAAATCAAATTCATACAATCGGGTAGTAGTAATTCAGCGGGCGTATATATCTGTAATGCCCTAGCCATGTCTAGCATTGACATCCTGTACATCCTACCGCCTAGTATAAACCTAAGAAAACTTCTATCATCCAATCTATCTACATCTACATTTAATGCTATAGTACTCATCAGCTCAACCCACCATTCCTTATATACAGGTCTACAAATGGTGAATAGACGTTCCCAATCAGTAAAAGAAGAACTGCCATACCTTTGTATCAAATGCTCTCTAACACGGTCAGCAAGTTGGACCCTTTCCAAAGGACCCCAATCAATTACCCTAGGCACTTCTACATCTTTCGTTATTAATTTGAATTTATTACTTTGATATGCCGGGTAATCTCTCCATCGTCTATCGAATCTCAGATTAGGATGCAATGTGTGTTCAGGAATCGTTGGGTATTCTAAAGGTGGATGCATCGGAAATACTATGAATTCATTAACAAACTGTAGCGGATCATAATAAGGTACATGTTGATCAGGCTGATGTTGTTGTTCCTGTTGTTGTTCTGGTTCAGGTTCATATTGCATTTCTGATTCTGGTTCTGGAGCTGGAGCAGGTCGTCTACATGATGATGATGATGAACCTCCAGTATCGGCTCTCTGCAAAACACATTAAACACAAAATTTGTGCATCCAAATATGCATTAGTGTTAACAAAATAACAATTTAAAACAATCACAATAACATGTTAAATCAAACTTAAACTTATATGCATTTTCATAATTTTTACAATTCTATACTTTTTCAAATAAGCACATATGAAAATGTAGACAAAGTTCATAAGCATTTAACTCAAATAACATGTCAAAATAGTCATTACTAACAATTAAACAAGTCTCAAATGGCAATTATATCAAATTAATCAAGTTCATGAATTTTGCACCTAAAAAGTCCACTTTAATCTCCAAAAATCATGTTTAGGATCAATGTTTGGATCATTTAACTACCTAAATATGTTACACTACTCAATTTAGCAATAATTCATGACAAAAATCGGCCATAACCTGTTTATATCAAAAAGCCCCAAATTGCTCAAGAACACAAACCCTAGATTTCTAAAAAATTTGAAGTTTTTGGCTTCAAATCATGTTAAATAGCATCAATCTAGGTTATACATGCATAAAATACTAACAATTTAACTCTAATTACACTAGAAATTAACAAAATCAAATTATGAATAATATAGCTCAAGAACACTTAAAATCAAATTTAAAGAGATTTAGGGGTGAAATTGTTACCCTTTTTGATAAACTCCTTATCAAATTCATGTTTAGAGCGGATTGTAGCGAGAAATTTGGTTGAATTTGGTGAAAATTTGATGAAAATTGAGAGGTTTTGGGGTGTATGTTCGTGTATATGTGTGTGTGTTGGTGTGAGGCAGAACAGACTGCCCTTTTGATCCTTGCCAATTTTCCAGCTCCATGCGATCGCATGGAGTTGAAGTTCAAAACCCATGCGATCGCATGGGGGTCCGAGAACAGTACTTTGGCTTTTTTTTTATTTATAAAACCTTATAACTTATAAAACATATAATTAATAAAATTTTAAAATTTTGTTTCTTTTTAGAATGAGGGTGTTTCGGATCGTTGTCCTAGTCCGTCCCTCGACAAAATTTTAAAATTTGTCATTTTTAAGCTCAATTTTAAAAGCAAAGATTTTTAGGTTTTTTTTAAATGTTTTTGGCATACTTTAATTCAATAAGGCTAAAAATAATGATAATAAAAGTTCTCGCCCCTCCCTTGGGTAAAGCAATTTTGGTTCAACGACCTAGTCTTCAACTTACGACGAATTTTAAAAATCATATTTTTAACTTAGCGAAATAAAGTAAATTTTTGTTTTTAAATTCACACCAAACTTAAATTTAAAATGCATAAAATTAAAAATTCATATTAAAAATTCACACCAAACTTAAATTATATTTTTGTTTTTATACAACAAACTTATATTAAAAATATTAATTTTTCAAATATTTACAAACTTAAATACATTTATTTATTTATTTATTTTTAAAAGGGTTTAAAATATCAATTTAATATTAATTTTAAAAACAAAGTAAAAATAAAAATAAAAATCTTTTTGGTCTTTTATCCCACTTTAATCAATCAAATATTATCAAAAACATACGCCCCTCTTTTCGGTAAAGTAATTTCGGCTATTTTACCTAGTTTTACTCCTGATGAATTTCTGAAATATTTTGGATTGATTGATTAAAGATATTTATACCTTAAGAATAAACGGTAAATTTCGCAGTGATGTAATAAATTTTTGTATGATATCAATAATTTCGGTTACGCATACCTAATTTTATCGAATACCAATTTATTACTTTATAGCGAACAAATTAGCGTTTATTATCAAAAGGTTAAAAATAAAAATAAAAACTGTACATACTTACCTGTGAGATAGTATTCTTAGTGATATGCTTTAGCCCACTCATAAGATAGTCGGACTAATTGATTTTCCATAGCTACATAGGCGTAACCTCAAGCATTCAACGTTTTTTCTTCTAAACATATGAATGGTCCATCTCTGCATAGCGTAACAAATTCGGTATTTGAATAGGTTTGATTATTTGAACATTTACCTTCGTGTGACCATTTTCCGCATTTGTGACATCTTTCAAGGTGTCGTGCTCTTCTTTTCGCTGCGGATTTTGATTTTCCTTTACCAAATTGTAACTTATTATTTTCGTTCCTGGATTCTTTTCTTACTCCGTCCAATTTACCTCTGATTAATGATACTATTTCACTTGGAAGGGTGTCATTATTACGTTTAGTGATCAAAGCGTGTAGCATTAGACCATGGTTTAGTTCATCTCATAAAACCTAAAAAAATAAAAATTCAGAATGGGGGGAGAAGACTAGTTCTTTAGGGTCTGCTAGGGAAAGACCATTCAGGTTTCATTCTCGAGAACTACACGAAAACAGAACATCTAACTCTAATAGAAATACATATTACCCTAAAAAGATTCGAACCTCCCCACACTTAGTTAGCTGTGGTGTTGAAATTGTGATTAACTTCGTTGTCAACTTCCATCGGACCATGTACGTAATGTTTAACTCTGTGACCATTAACTTTAAATTCAATCCCATTTGAATTTATTAACTCTATTGTTCCGTATGGGAAAACTCTTTTGACTATGAATTGTCCAGACCATCTTGATTTCAATTTTCAAGGAAATAGCTTGAATCGTGAATTGAAAAGAAGAACTCTGTCTCCTTCTTTAAATTCTTTTGAACTTCTGATTCTTTTATCATGCCATTTCTTTGTTCTTTCCTTATAGATTAACGAATTTTCGTATGCTTCAAGTCTTAATTCTTCTAATTCATTTAGTTGACTTAATCGTAGACGTCCGGCTTCATGTAAATCAAGATTACATGTCTTCAAAGCCCAAAATGCTTTGTGTTCAATTTCTACTGGAAGATGACATGCTTTTCCGTAAATGAGTTTAAAAGGTGTGGTTCCAATTGGATTTTTGTAGGCTGTTCTAAAAGCCCAGAGTGCATCCTCCAATTTAATGGACCATTCCTTCGGATTTGATCCTACGGTTTTCTCTAGAATACGTTTTAATGCTCGGTTGGTATTTTCAACTTGTCCACTAGTTTGTGGATGATATGCGGTGGAGATTTTATGAGTTACTCCATATCTTTTAAGAACTTTCTCAAGTTGATAATTACAAAAATGAGTACCCCGATCACTTATTAAAGCTTTCGGTGTTCCAAACCTTGCAAAAAGACATTTTAAAAAGTTGACTACAACTCGTGCATCGTTAGTTGGGAGAGCTTGTGCTTCCGCCCATTTAGATACATAATCAATGGCAACGAGAATGTAGAGATTATTATGAGATTTTGGAAATGGACCCATAAAGTCAATACCCCAAATGTCAAATACTTCACATACTTGAATGACATTTTGGGGCATTTCATATCGTTGACTTATTTTTCCGGCCCTTTGACAAGCATCACAGGATTTGCAAAGAAGGTGTGCGTCTTTGAAAATTGTAGGCCAATAGAATCCAGCGTCGTAAACTTTTCTTACTGTTAGTTGTGGCCCATAATGCCCTCCTGTTGGTCCTGTGTGACAATGGTTTAAGATTTGACTAGCTTCATCTCCGAATACACATCGGCGTATTATTCCATCGGGACAACTTTTAAACAGATGTGGATCTTCCCAGAAATAGTGTTTTATATCACTAAAGAATTTCTTTCGTTTTTGGTACGATAATCCTTTTTCAAGGAATCCACATACTAAGTAGTTTGCATAGTCTGCAAACCATGGAATTTCATTATAATCTATCTTCAATAGATATTCATCAGGAAAGTTGTCTTGTATGGCCGATTCATTTAGAACTTCTAATTCGGGATTTTCAAGACGAGAAAGATGATCAGCGGCGAGATTTTCTGCTCCCTTTTTATCTCGGATTTCAATATCAAACTCTTGTAAGAGTAAGATCCAACGGATTAATCTTGGTTTGGCATCTTGTTTTGAAAATAGGTATCTAAGAGCAAAATGGTTGGTATAGACCACCGTTTTAGCTAGAACAAGATATGAACGAAATTTGTCAAAAGCAAAGACAATAACAAGGAGTTCTTTTTCAGTAGTTATGTAATTCATTTGTGCTCCTTGTAACGTCTTACTAGCATAATAAATAGGTTGAAATCATTTTTCAATCCTTTGTCCTAAAATGGCTCCCATTGCAAAATCACTTGCATCGCACATTAGTTCGAATGGTAGATTCCAATTTGGAGTTATCATGATCGGCGCATTAGTGAGTTTTTCTTTAAGTATATTAAAAGATTTGATGCATTCATCTGAAAAGATGAATGAAGCATCCTTTTCTAGGAGTTTATTCATAGGAGTGGCAATTTTAGAAAAATCTTTTATAAAACGTCGGTAAAAACCGACATGCCCTAGAAATCTCCTAACTCCTCTAACATTGGTGGGATGTGGAAGTTTAGCAATTACATCTATTTTAGCTCTATCCACTTCAATTCCTTCCTTTGAGATTTTATGACCAAGAACGATGCCTTCTTTAACCATGAAATGGCATTTCTCCCAATTAAGAACTAGAATTGATTGTTCGCATCTAATAAGCATTCGTTCAAGATTAACTAGACATGATTCAAATGTATCACCGAAGACTGAAAAGTCATCCATGAAAACTTCCATGCATTCTTCTATCATGTCGTGAAAAATCGCCATCATGCACGTTTGAAAGGTTGCAGGGGCGTTGCAAAGTCCAAATGGCATACGTTTGTAAGCAAAAGTACCATAAGGGCACGTAAATGTGGTTTTCTCTTGGTCCTCGGGTGCTATTGGAATTTGAAAATATCCGGAAAAACCATCAAGAAAACAATAGTAACTATTTCCGGCTAATCTTTCTAACATTTGATCAATGAAAGGTAAGGGAAAATGATCTTTTCTGGTGGCGTCATTTAATTTTCTATAATCAATACAAACACGGCATCATGTTACAGTCCTAGTAGGAATAAGCTCATTTTTCTCATTTTTGATGAGAGTCATGCCACCCTTCTTAGGTACGCATTGAACTGGGCTTACCCATGGACTATCAGAGATTGGATATATTAAACCTGCATCCAGCAGTTTAATAATTTCTTTCTTAACAACATCTTGCATATTAGGATTTAGTCTTCGTTGGCGTTGCACATACGTTTTATGACCTTCTTCCATAAGGATTTTATGTGTGCAATACGAAGGACTTATTCCTTTAATGTCATGAATCTTCCATGCAATGGCTGGTTTATGAGCTTTTAGCACAGAAATGAGTTTAGATTTTTCATTTTCAGTAAGAGAAGACGATATTATTATAGGTAATTCAGATTCACCATGTAAATAAGCATATTCCAAATGGTTTGGAAGTGGCTTTAACTCTAATGTCGGTGGTTCTTCTATCAATGATTTATATCGATATCTGTCTTCTTCTTTTAGCATTTGAATTTCTTCTGTTGTTGGTTCATATCCATTAGCCATAAGTGTAGCTAACATTTCAGTTTCATCAATTGGTTCAGTTCCTTCTCCTAAAGAACATTCTCCTGTTCCTTGTAATTCTGGAAATTCTTCTAACAATTCTGCATGTGATTCTATAGTTTGAATATAATAACATGTATCATCTGCAGATTGCGGTTGTTGCATGGCTCTATCAACTGAAAAGGTAACACTCTCGTCCTCTATACTTAGGGTCAGTTTCTTACCAAACACGTCTATTATTGCTTTGGCCGTGTTTAAGAATGGTCTTTCTAATATGAGAGGAACTCGATAATCTTCTTCCATGTCCAGAATAACAAAATCTACTGGAAATACTAAAGTACCAACTTTAACTAGCATGTTCTCCATTATCCCTCTAGGATATTTTACTGATCTATCGGCTAGTTGTATACTTATTCTTGTTGGTTTCAATTCTCCAAGGTCTAGTTTAACGTATAGTGAATACGGCATTAGATTTATACTAGCACCTAAGTCTGCCAATGCTTCTATTGAACTAAAACTACCCAGAAAACATGAAATTGTGAAACTTCCTGGATCTGATAATTTTACTGGTATCTTATTCAATAGCACTGCAGAATAATTAGCATTCATAGTAACAGCCGAGAGTTCATCCATTTTCTTTCTATTTGTGATTAGATCTTTCAGAAATTTAGCATATCTAGGCATTCCTGAAATTACATCAATGAAAGGAAGATTTACATTTATCTGTTTAAACATATCCAAAAATTTGGATTGCTCGGCTTCAAGTCTCTCTTTTCTCATTTTACTCGGGTAAGGAAGTGGTGGTTGGTATGGTTTAACATAAGGTTTTGCCTTAACTATGTTATCTTCATTAACCTTTTCAACTACCGGTTCTGTTTCCTTATCTTGTTCAGGTTGTGGTTCTTGTGGAGTAGGAATAGCTTCATTAGAAATTACAGGTATTTCAGGTGGTTTAAGTGTAATACCACTTCTTGTGGTAATGGCTTTAGCTATTTCATTCCGGGGGTTAGCATTTGTATCACTAGGTAAACTTCCTGGTTTTCTTTCACGTATCAACCTTGCTAGGTTACTTACTTCTTGTTCCAAATTTTGAATAGAAGCTTGTTGATTTCTAAATGCTTGAGCATTTTGTTCATTCGTTTGTTTCTGAGATGTGAAAAAATGAGTTTGAGAATTAACTAGCTTCGACATCATGTCTTCTAAATTTGGCTTTTTATCATCGGTTTGTGGTGGTTTATTTTGAAAATTAGGTCTTTGCTGATTGTAAGGATTATTGGATACTTGTTGATTACTTGGACCTTGTTGGTTGTTGTATGGAACATTTCAGTTATAGTTCTGATTTTGATTGTAGATCGGTCTTGGCGGTTGATAATTATTCTGATAATTATTTCCAGGCCTTTGGTTTATGTATGAAACATTCTCTCTTTGTTCCATTGTTAGTTCAATACTGAGACAATCTTTTGTCAAATGTGGTCCTCCACACTGCTCACAACTAATTCGTATTAAGTGGATATCTTTAGTCATCATTTCCATTCGTCTCTCAACAGCATCTATCTTTGCAGAAATGGAATCTAAGTCATGGCTAGAATCGGCTCTAGCTGCTTTAGATGATCTAACGATATCTTTTTCTTGGTGCCACTCATGTGAGTGGGAAGCAGTGTTATCAATAATTTTGTAAGCATCAGTTGCTGTTTTCTTCATAATGGAACCACTAGCTGCTATATCGATGTCTTTTCTTGTAGTGATGTCGCATCCTTGGTAGAATATTTGTACTATTTGACAAGTGTCTAAACCATGTTGCGGACATCCTCTTAATAACTATCCAAATCTGGTCCACGCCTCATATAGAGTTTCATTTGCTTTCTGTGTGAACGTAACAATTTCTCCTTGAAGTCTTACGACTTTAGATGCCGGAAAGAATTGTTTAAGGAATTTTTCAACTAAAACGTCCCATGTATCTATCGCCCCTTCAGGTAATGATTCTAATCAATCTTTGGCTTCTCCCTTTAAAGTCCAGGGAAATAACATGAGATATATCTGTTCATCCTCCACTTCTCTTATTTTAAATAGTGTACAGATCCTATTAAAGGTACGAAGATGTTCATTTGGATCTTCCTTCGGTGCACCACTAAATTGGCATTGATTAGTTACCATGTGTAGAATTTGTCCCTTGATTTCATAATCTGGCACATTTATGTCAGGTTGAGTAATTGCGTGACCTTGGCCAGTGCATTTAGCTCTCATTCGGTCTTCCATACTTAAAGGTTCCAGATTCTTCATAATTGAATTTGTTGAATCTGAATCACTAGAGGATTCTGATTTAATGGTTCGTTCCTCGACAATCTCCGTTTGAATGATTGGTGGTTCCGAAGGAAAGATTAATGGTTCAGGATCTATGAATTGTCCCTGAATATTCTCCGGATTCTCAATTGTGAGGTCGGGTTCAAAAAATGGATTATCGGAAATTTGAATTGGAGTACTTGGTCGACTAGATGACGATTCTAAAGAAAAATCAACGGCGACAATATTTGCTAGATCTCTTGATCTGGTTACAGGTGTTGAACGTACAAAAGGTGGTGAACGTTTTGCTCGGTGCATTCACTGAATATCTTATTAGTTTTTAAAAAGGAAGAAAAATTATATAAGTTATCAAATTAATAGACTTTTCTGATTTTGCCCACGTTTCGAATAGCCAAAAGATGCAGCAGAGGGGCAGGATTTGTTTGGTCTCAATATAATTGAGTACTGTTTGGCTCCATTAATCCGGTCCACGTACAAATCCAACTATTACTACGAATCAGAAAATTTTGATGTCTATCAATTTAACCACTTAAAATAATTTTTCGTTTAAATTTAAAGAAATTTTAGATAAGAAATAGAAAAAAAAAAATTTAAGTCCTAAAAACAAGAGCGTCGAGAAATAAGAAAGAAAAAGAGCGCGTCGAAAAACGTAAAAAAAAATAAAAGGTCAAAAAATAATAGGCGTCGAAAAATAAAAATAAGAAAGTAGTGCGTCGAAACTTAAAAAGGAACTAAAACTAAGAATTAAAAGTTGTGTCTAAAATATTAAAGCCTAAAAGAAAAACTATAGCCCAAATGGCAATAACTTAAAAAGGTACTAAAATTTAAAAACGGCGTCGCAAAATTCTAAAGCACCTAAATCTTAGTCTAAAGAAAAAGCACTTAAGGGATTTTACGGCAAACCCTAAAAATCTAGAAATAAAAATAACTATGGCAAAAACTATGACTTAAAACTAAATACGAGCGAAAAATACAAATATTACGCTAAAACGAATAAAAATGAACAAAATATAAAAATATACTTAAAGTTGTAAAAAGTACAATTTTTATAAAAAATATTATTTTTATATTATTTATTTAATAAAACTATTAATTTTGTAATTTAATTAAACTAATTAAACTTAAAATACAAATTAATAACAACTAATACTAAATAATTAAATAACTAAACCTAATTAGGGTTATAATAATAAATATTTAGTTGCATTGTGTTCGTAAAATTATTTCGAGTTGAACGATGGTGTCAGAAAAATTTAACTCGTCGCGAGCGAGAAGATATGTTCCGTTGAAGATTTGGATGAAATTTATTTAAGATTTTTTATTAAAATATGAAGGTGGTATTTTACCCCTTGGTTGGGGGGCGTATTTGGATGTGGGTTAAGTTTGGGGGTGTTTGTTTGAAAACCGGATTGTGTTAAAAAAATTTGTAATTTAGGCCTTGTAGTTTTGGGGGTTTGACATTTTTTTAGGGGTGATGATATATACACAACCACTTTTTACACATACACAACTAAATCATTTTCATGAAATGTGGAGTTGTCTTTCGGTTGTGGCACTTGATCGAAAAAATTCGGATCACTGTCCCATTATTATTAAAGATGATGAAAAGAATTTTGGGCCAACACCGGTGAGAATCTTTGATGAATGGCTAAATATAGAAGGTATGGATCAGACTATCCGTGATTCTTGGATTGAGGATGGTGGTGGTGGTACTCGCAAAGATTGTTGCCTGAGAAACAAATTAAAACGAACGAAGGCGGCCATTAAAGGGAAAAGTCAGCAACAACTAGGTAATATTGATGGTGAAATTGAGTTCTTCAAGTGCTTGGCAAATAGTATGGAGCTAAAGGCAGAATCTGGTCTTTTAAATGAGGTAGAAAGAGAGCAATGGTTGCAAGCTAGGAAAGAGTGGCTTCAAAGGGAAAAAACCAAAGTGAATATGTTAAAACAAAAGGCCCGTGTGCGTTGGGTCTTAGAAGGCGATGAGAATACGAGTTATTTCCACAAAATTATCTAAAGAAAAAATGCAAAGAACAACATTCGAGGCTTAACCATTAATGGTGTTTGGTGTGAGGATCCGCAGGCGATAAAAGAGGCAGCTTTTCTGCATTTTAAATCCATCTTTGAGGAGCAGAACACATCTAGGCCATGTCTCAGTGATCTCATCTACCCCTCGTTATCTACCTTGGAAGCGGAGAAACTAGAAGAACATATTATGGAACAAGAAATTCTAGATGCTAAAATGAGTGTGGTAGTTGCAAAGCTCCTGGGCCGGACGGTTTTAACATGGGTTTTTTCAAGAGACATTGGGGTATTATAAAGGATGATGTGATAAACGCCATAACATGGTTTTGGAACAATGGGGAATTCTCTCGCGGGTGTAATGCTTCTTTCTTAACACTTGTCCCTAAAAAGAATGATCCAATTAATCTTAGCGATTACCGACCTATAAGCCTCATCGGAAGTTTCTATAAGATAGTTGCTAAGATTCTATCAAATAGACTCCGAAAGGTCATTCCTAGATTGATTGGATATGAACAAAGTGCTTTTTCGAAAGAACGATTTATTTTGGATGGGGTCCTAACGGCAAATGAGTCTGTTGATTATCTTAAAACAAAGAAGAAAAAATGCATAATTTTTAATGCCGATTTTGAAAAGGCGTTCGACAGTCTGAGTTGGGATTTCCTTATGGAGGTAATGTCTAGTATGGGTTTCGGGGTTAAATGGCGTAAATGGATTTTGTCTTGTCTTAAATCGGCAACTATCTTGGTCTTAATTAATGGGTCTCCGAGTCGGGAATTCCATATTGGGAGAGGTGTTAGGCAAGGGGATCCGCTTTCCCCTTTTCTTTTCATCTTGGCAGCCGAAGGGTTAAACATTCTTACTAAAGCCGCAATTGAGAAAGGGTTATTCAAGGGGGTCGAAATTGGAAGAGATAAGGTATTATTATCACATCTACAATACGCGGATGACACGATATTTTTCGGGGATTGGTCCAAACCAAATGCTCGAAACCTCATCAATATCTTAAAGTGTTTTGAACTATCATCGGGTTTGAAGGTGAATTTCGGGAAAAGTTGCCTCTACGGGATCGGGGTATGCTCTTCTGAGGTGGAGGGATTAGCTAGGCGTATGGGATGTCAAGCCGGCAAACTTCCCTTCATATATCTCGGCCTACCTATAGGAGCAACTATGAAGAAATTATGTGACTGGAATGTGGTTGTTGATAAAGTCAAGAATAGGCTATCGGATTGGAAGAAAAAAACGATGTCTTTCGGTGGAAGATTGATTCTCATCAAATCGATCCTTAATAGTCTTCCCTTGTATTATTTCTCGATCTTTCGTGCTCCACCTTGTGTGATTAAATTACTTGAGAGTGTGAGACGTGATTTCTTTTGGGGCGGGGGTGACTCTTCGGGGTCAAAAATTCCTTGGGTCAAATGAGATTCCTTGATTTTACCTTATGAGGCGGGAGGGTTAAATATCGGCTCTCTTAGGAGCAAAAATCTTGCGCTACTTGGTAAGTGGTGGTGGAGGTTTAAAACTGAAACCAATTGCCTTTGGGTAAAAATCATCCAAAGCATTTATGGAATTGACGGTGGTCTTCGGTCGGATGTTGGGCTCGCTCATTTTCCGTCCGGGGGCATTTGGTCTAACATTATTCTTGCAGGAAATGAAATTGAAGATCTACAAGTCCCCTTCAAAAGCTCCTTCAAGAATTCAATCGGCAACGGTGACAGAACTGACTTTTGGACAGAACCATGGTGTGGTACAGAATGCTTTAAAAACAGCTTTCCGAGACTTTTCAGATTGGAGCGTAACCGTGACGCGAAGGTGAAGGATCGAGTATGGTATGATGATGATAACAGGTTGCAACTCAGGTGGGACTGGGTACGTACGCCAACAGGGAGAACCAGGGAAGAACTCGTGGAAATTTCAAACTTGATGTCTTCAATCTCCATAAACTTCAGTGAAAGCAAATCTTGATCTTGGTCACTCGCAAATAACGGGGTGTTCACGGTCAAGAAACTTGCTTCTATTATTCAGGCGGCCATGTTTCCATCACCTCCAACAAATCAAGAGATGCTAAGGAATACACTAGCACCTAAAAAAGTCGAAATATTTGTATGGAGACTATTGAAAAAATATAACAACCCTCATATTTCCATACCTGAATTGACTAATTTGACTATAGGGTTGTTATCCATACGTAATATATAATTAAATTTGACATTGATCAAATATTTATTTTTAGTCGACACTTTTTGTTAACTAAAGTTTACACTAATTATATAAAATAACTTTAGTTAATATTAATATTAATGCGTATTATATTTAAAACTATATGAAACATAATTATTAATTAAATGATAAGTTATTTTAATCATTATATATATTTTTAGCTTATAAAAAAGAGATTTTTTTTATAAATTAAATAATGAGCCCATGAATTTTGACTAAATATTTTCAAAAACAAAAACTTATTAAAAACATTTTTAACATGTTTTTATTTTTTGTCAAAATTGGCACCTTTATTTTATTTATATTTTTTCTTTTCACCAACCATTTTTTTCTATAAATACCCACTTTCATTTCATAAAAACTTGTATCAAATCTTTGGAAAAACTCTCTCACAAACTTGGGAAAGTACTTGAGGTATTTTCTATATTTTTTATCGAATTGCTTTTATTTTTTTGTATATTCTTTAAAAATTCGAATTTAATATATATAAATTATTTTTACATGTTATAATTAGTATTATAAGTATTATGATGTATAAAAATAATTTTGATAATTTATGGAATATTATTTATAATTAAATACGAATTATGTAGTATTTAAACATAAAAACAATATAAAATTCATAATAAAATATTAAACAGTAATAAAAATAATTATAAATTTTTTTTGAGATTATTATACTTTTATAAACAAGTGAAAATTATAAAAATTAAATAAATGGGAATATTAGTATTTAAAAAGAATTTACTTTTGCATTATTCTAAACTGAGAGAAATAATAAAGAAAATACAAAATAAATACAAACATGTATTAAATATTTTTATAAAATTTTTATATGATTAGTAGCATCACTAGATACTTTAAAAAAATATAAAAATTAATTTTAAATTATTTTTCCTATTTATTTAATTATAGGCCGATTACAATGGTTAAATAATTAGAAAATATTAAATAAATAATATTTTGATATAAAATTTGATTTAATAATTTTTATAACATTTTTACATAATATAGAACCTGTAAAAAATATAAAATTATTTATTTAGGTCAATTTAATATTTATTACCTAATTAAATTTGATTAATATAAACCGAGTATATATATAAAGAAAAGTGGGAAATAAATACAAAAACTTGATAAAATTATTTTTATAAAATATCCTACTGAATTATATAATTAACTAAGTTTATAAAAATTATAAATATAATATTTAATGAATTAATATTTGAATTAACATATATTAGTATGATTTTCGATTAACATAAGTATATTACATATACTAAATTAATATTATTATTATAACTTACGGTTAATAACTAAGTATACTATATAATAAAGTATAATGCTTATAATGTAAGTTAATAACAATACATTATTAATAAACACTTATTTTATAACTATACTAATTTAATAATAATAACTTATAGTATATAATATAAGATAATCAAATTGTTAATACATTAATAAATATAATATAACATATATAATAACATATAAACCTAAAGTGAAGATTAATCAAAGATAATGTACAATTCATGTGAACTTCATCGCTACTCACGGTCGTAAGTGAATGATGTCTAGGTTGCCATTTATGGGTAAGCTTGTGGATCTCGAATGCCATGACTTAGATTCTGGTCAAGAAGTCCTGGGCCCCCGGTTACATCTGGTCATTCCTGACTTATTTGATAGCAACGAAGTTTGAGTAAAGTTATACAACGTCTTGCTAAAGATTAACCCGAACTTTCTAAAATTGGAAAGTTACTATAAGTGGAAACTTTCCATAAATAGTAACCTTCCAAAAATGGAAATTCTTTAGTGAACCATTACTATCAATATAGTACTATATACTATTGTCTGTTAGGCAATGTCTGATCATACGTTCTATCTTAGGTTGAGATCTCGGCCACGTCCTTCCGTTCAATTCTTTCGTGGAATACTCTTTTGTGCTCCTAAGGTGAACTTCATAGCCCCACTTTTTACTGTTTCATAACTGTTTTATAACTTTTGGGGTGAGACACATGCTTGCTTTATAACTGTTTTACGCTTAGACACAAGTACTAAATTGTTAACTATGCTGTCATGCTTTGATTCATGCTAAATCCCTACCGTAATATCGTTAATTGCTACGTTTAAATGCAAACTTAATTATTGTGAATAGGCCTATTGAGAGTAACGTCTCTAACCATTCGACCATTCCACGACACTGACAGTACAAGGTGTCATAGGGTAAACTTGTTTAGTAGCGATATTACAAAATGCAGCAACACTTTTAGATTGATATTTCTATATCAATCAACTTTAAACTAAATCTTGTGGTCTAAAACTTTGAATATTATTTATAAACCTGTGAATTTCACTCAACCTTTTTGGTTGACACTTTAAGCATGTTTTGTCTCAGGTGATGATTGAGCTAGCTGTTTGCAACTTTGTGATGATAGATTTGATGCTTGCATGGAGTCCACATCGCATATTATATTTTAGTTCATAAACATTTATTTTACGTTTTAATAATAATGTAAACATGTATTACTGCTTCCGCTGTTTTATTAACAAATGTTTTATTTAAAAAGTCTCATATAGAGTCGTTCTCGTTTATACAACTGTGTTATGATATGATTGGTCACAATTACCCCTGGTCCATTTTGGAGGGTGTGACAAAAAACGATTGCCGGTTCGTGTGGAATTGGATAAACATGGCATCGATCTCCATAGCATTCGATGCCCCGTTTGTGATGATGGCATCGAATCGGTTAATCATGCAATTTTCTCCTGCAAATTCGCTAAGGATGTTTGGGCTCGTATCCATAAATGGTGGGATTTGGACATCTCTAATGGGCCTAGTCTCGTTGAAAGTATGCGTGGGAAAACATCTCGAACCGTGTCATCTCTCGGATCAAATCTTTGGCAAGTTGTGGAATGGGTTACTGCATACTCTCTGTGGAAGAATCGGAATGCAAAAACATTCAAAAATCATAGTTCGTGTGCTCCGGCGTTGGTCAACGAAATTTAAGTTATTTCTTTTGATTGGATATCCGGGAGGCTCAAAGGTTCAAACATCGAGTGGAGTTCTTGGTTTTCAAACCCGTCTGCATATTTTGATGTTTAGATTTTTTCGTGATTGGCTGCTACTTTGGCATCCATCCTATGTTATTCATATTCGAGTTTTGTTTTTGTCATAGTTTGCAGGTCTACTAGTTACAGCCTGCTGTATGTACATTCAATTGAAGTAAAGAAATATAATGCCTTGCTTTAAAAAAAAAAAAAAAAACAACTAAATATGCTTTACAATGTCGTACAGTACAACACTGTAAAGCATGTTTGGTTGTGTATGTGTAAAAAGTGATTGTGTACATATCACTTCCCTTTTTTTAGTGATAACTCTTGCAAGTACAATCGTTTAAGCATGGGGTGCAAGCCTTTAAAGCACAAAGTGAGCTACTATTTACCAATAGTAACCTCACTTTATATTAATAATAGTAACCTCACTTTATATTAATAATGGATAATATTATTTTAGTTTGTACAAGAGTTGTAACTTGTAACTTTACCTAACCCCTAATAAAGTTTAATTGACATCATATATATCACAATCTACTATTTCCACCTTCCCATTTGTAGACCACATATTCTAGGCTTGAAAAAGGAAGCAACTATTGTCCCTTTTAAATATAGGAAAATATGAGAATGAGAAGACTAAAATAAAGCACGGTATCATTTCATTGTTGAAGCTTTGTTTAGGTGTCATTTAGTTGTTGTACATCCTACTACCATTATCACTATTACTATGTCATTGTCGAATTTGAATGTAAGATGGAATGAGAATAACCAAAGGCTAAATACCGGTATTAGATCACTTTCTTCTTGTTAACTCGTATAATTATTTTTAAGAATTGCACGGGGTGGGGTGGGGTGGGGTGGGGTGGTGGGGGGGTGCCTAGTCGATTTTGAAAGTTTAGTGAAAAAAATTTAAATTTTTCGATTTTGACACAGTGAATTTTTTTTTCTTTTTGCCCAATAATCTCTAAACTTAACCCCAAAATCTTCAACTTTTCCAAAAACCTCCAAATCTTGCCTAAAACCTCTATTATTATTATTATTATTATTATTATTATTATTATTATTATTATTATTTTGCCTCAAAACCTTCATTTTTGCCTCAAAACCTCAATTTTTTGCCCAAAAAAAGTTGCTACGATTTAAATTTTTTTCTCTCCCGGTAAAAAAAAAAAATCCTGGCTCCGCCACTGTTAATTGATCACTTTAATATGTGGTAATTTGCCAGCCCAAACGATACAACCGTGGATTGAGTTACACTCATAAACAATAAAAGATTAATAACAACAAAAGGGATTGATAATAACAAAACATAACATAAAAATTTAACATAGTTATATTTGATTTAACTAGAAGAAGAGTTTCCAACTACAAGTAGAGTTTAGTTCAAGGACCCAAACTAGAGAAACCATTCATATGTTGCACAATGATCCAAACTGATCAACAATCCGAAGTTGTTAAGCATCTTCGTAGATGAGGATACATCATGTTTAAAAGGTGGTGTGAGAGATATAAGGTACATGCATGTCTCAAATTTTTGAATACGAATATTTTAGTCAAAGTTGAGGTTCTTGTATAAAAATATGAATTTAATTGTGATATTGAGTTATAGTGTTCTAAGTGAAACAATGTTTACCAACGAAGCATTGCTTCAGTGATACCCGGCCCATATGATCTTAGGCCCCACGTTTGCAAAGATGGAAAAGGAAAACCATGCAGGCTCGAATCCGAGTTCTGGCAAGCTGTAGGGGTTTATGGTGATGGTGTTTCGCTAGGCTCCAGGGGGCTACGGGGGACCGCTGGATGGGTTGACAAATGTCAACACAGGGCTTGCATATCCCTGCCGAAATATATGTTTTTCGAAAAGGAAGTGAAACAATGTTTGAAAGTGTTATAAACAAGTGGGACATAAAAAGAAATAAATACGATGTCTAAAACTAAAACGTCTGTTATATATCTTTAATACGAGTAGAAAGGAAAAAAAAACTAAACCATTCCTCAAGTTTATGTTATGTTTATTGTTGAGTCCCTAAGACTCTCATGAATACCATGAATGCTGATAACTGTTAAAATATTGAAAGAGAAAATCAATTAGATAAGATTGACTTCCACGACTCTCTTGAATACATTGAAGTACGGTGGCTATTACACTAAACTATGAAGCCTGTTGGAGTTTTTTGAATTTTCGTGTAAGGTAAAATAATCGATAACTGGATAAATCACTAAATCGTGATATCACTTTTCAAAAGTAATTATTCGCCCCTAATTGTCTGAGTTACACGAATATCACTTTGGGATAAGACATAGATGATGTTCTTGTTTTTGGCAGAAAACAATAACCCTTAGCAGAAGAGTATTTAGAGTTTTTTATTGTGTCTTCTCATGAATAATCATCTATGTATTTATATACACCCGTAATTATGAAAAATGATATATTCGAATCAATTGGCCGATTGACTTTTCATAAATCTCTCATAATATTTTTTGTGGTTAAGATAATAATCTTTTTCCATAAGATAATAATTTTTTCCATAAATAAGAATTATTTTTTCCATATTTAATAAAACTTGGACAGCAAACTAAAATTAACTTAGACAGCAAGTTAAAACTCAACTTAGACACCAAGCTAAAACTAACTTGGACAGTAAGCTAAAACTCAACTTGGACACCAAACTAAAAACTAACTGGACAACAAGCTAAAACTCAAAATCCAGTAGACCAAGTCAAGATAGTAAATAAAGAAAAAACCACTTTTGGGTCCGCGCAATCTATCACTTAATGGGTGTACACTTCATACCTCCTAACTCATTTATAAGTGTAGATTAAATCCCTCAATTACACTAAATTTCCAACACTCCTCAATTTAGTGCAATTCGTTTCATGAGAATTAAACAAATAAGATAAAACTCATGCATAAATGAAAACAACTTGAAGATTGAATATTTAACTTAGTATATTACGCATTCCAAATACTCGAGAATCAGGGTGCTCTAAGAATTGAACCCTTCAACCCATTTGAATAACTGAAAACAAAATACACTTAAATTTTCAAATACTCTAAAGCAATCCTGACACTTTACAAGCCATGTGTCCATATCCATTCGTTAATGTATCCAAAACAAATGTCTAAGCTTTGTTGAAGAGGCAAACTTTAAATTCACATAGGTAGTTCACTTAAGTTATGCACCTAATCTTGCACTTTTTCAAATGAACCATTAAGAAGCTAAACTTCAGCCTCACCTTCAGCAGGTCCGAGTACATATCTACCTTTGGACGATACAAAATTTATGTACTCCAAATTTTTAAATATAAAATTCTACCTAGAGCACGAATTAGTGGATGTTGTGTGAAACTCGTAGCTGCGTTCATCTTCATCTGCAGATGAACACGGTCGGGCGAGTGTCTCTTGACACTCGACTGACAGTCTCGACCATCGACCGAGTGTGTAGACTACCAACCGAGTGTGCCTGCTGGTTACCATCGACCGAGTGACTAGACACTCGATCGAGTGTAACAGACTCGTCCCACATCGGTGGGAGAGGAAAACAAAGCACTCCTTATAAGGGTGTGGATACCTCTTCTGGTATGACGCGTTTAAAACCGTGCGGGTAGGTGCGATCCGGGGAATGTGTCCTGTCGGTGATTGGCCTGTGGCCCAGAGCGGACAGTATCATACCAGTTGTGCTGCGCACTCTGACATGACGCGTTTTGAGGGTGTTTACCCGAGAAGCAAATCCGTGAGGTAGAAGTGCGATCCGGGGTTGTACTCGTGCGCGGGTAGCCCGTCGGTGATCGGCTTGTGTCCAAAGCGGACAATATCATACTACGGGCTGATGGTGATGTTACTTATGGTATCAGAGCTGGGGCCCGCATCGATGTGCACTGCGGGGACGCAGTGTCCCGAAGGGGGGGAGAGTTGTAACAGACTCGTCCCACATCGGTGGGAGAGGAAAACAAAGCACTCCTTATAAGGGTGTGGATACCTCTTCTGGTATGACGCGTTTAAAACCGTGCGGGTAGGTGCGATCCGGGGAATGTGTCCTGTCGGTGATCGGCCTGTGGCCCAGAGCGGACAGTATCATACCAGTTGTGCTGCGCACTCTGACATGACGCGTTTTGAGGGTGTTTACCCGAGAAGCAAATCCGTGAGGTAGAAGTGCGATCCGGGGTTGTACTCGTGCGCGGGTAGCCCGTCGGTGATCGGCTTGTGTCCAAAGCGGACAATATCATACTACGGGCTGATGGTGATGTTACTTCGAGTGTGCGTTGAAAGTCGGCCGACTGTCTCTGACAGTCGACGGAGGGTCTTTGGAAGTTGAGATTTTACTAAGTGTTGATGCCTAGCCGTTATGCTTCCTGTTTGTTGAATTTTATTGTGATTACCTTACCTGTTGGGATTGTATTTTAATATAAGATGTAATATGTATGTCATATGTGGGGGCGTGTTACACCATTCCGTTGAATGAAAATGTGGCTCAGTAAGGGGTCGTCCGATGTGGACCTATTTGTTAATAATTCAGTAAGTATGATGATATTAGTGGAATAAAGTAACTAACTTGTGTTATCTTTATTCAGCTGATAAAGACAAAGAGAAGGCTCGGAAAGATTAGACCTCTGAGAACCTTTTGTGGTTGGTAATTGGTGATGGGACTATCTGGAAACTGATAGTATTGATTAGCATATTATTCTATGATTGCCTTTATTATATGATTAACATGCTATTTATTGTTAGTTGATTATGGCTTTGTGATAACTTCTTGTTATGTGATCCCATGTGTGTTAGAGCCTAGTGCGTCCCTTTCGGGTGGTTTAGAGAGGAGAGATCAACATGTGGGTTGAGTTCCTCATGAGGTAGCTAGTGTCCATGTTTGTATATGTTTGAACGGTGCGTTCGTCGCATATGGATGATTTATGCCTTCATGGATGTGCGAGGAACTTTCGGTAAGCCCTTATTCTGATCAACTGGCAGTTAAGTGTTCGGTCGAATCGCCGATGTCTCTGGAGACTACACTTGGGTGATGTATGTGTTAGATGACATGATTAGTGTAACTGCTGTAATTGACTATTGTCTGTAGTTAGTTTCACTCACTTAGCTTCGTGCTAATTCCCCTCCATCTCCTTCCTTAACGTTGTTAGATTTTGATGAGGTTACATTTTAGGGGGCGTGAAAATATTATGTTTGACAAGACTTAACTCTGATGTATTCTTACTTTGTTTTAAAACTGGTTGTGATCAGAGTTAGTTTTTCGATGACATTTACTTTTGAACGGTGTCCTTTTGTAAATGTTAACATGTGTTGGATCCTTTGCATCAGTTGCTAGGATCTTTAGATCAAGCGAATTTGAGCATAATTAGTGAACAAAATGATGAACAATGAAGAACATGAGATGAACACAAACAAATCAGCTGAATTTAACCAAGATTACATGTAATACGTAAGATTAACAATACAATAACGATTACAATAATCTAATCTAATCAACTTTGTCATTTTCATGGCGGTTGGAGCATCAATTCACCATGGATCCTCTCTACCATGAAGGTGAAGATATGGAGCTCACACCTCACTCTCTCTCAAGTGCTTGGTACACACACAAACTCAAAGCTCAAATGAACATGAACAATGAAAACTCTATTTATAGGGTCTGCCTACTGTCAGCTCACAAGTACGGTTGAGGCCTCAACCGTACGGCTGACAATTTCAACCGTACGAGTGACATCATTCACTCGCATGACAGACCTATATTACAATGTTTGGTCACATATGCTCCTGCGACACGAGTTTTCACGTTCAATACAATCCTAGGTGTACAACGTAGACCTAAACCATTCTCAGGCTGTTCGACAGCGATGGACAGCTCTATTTAGTGCACTAACAAAAATGCGTCTTTTCTCATTAAACCTGTATTTTGATGTAATGTTAAGTGACATCGGTGGTAGTGATTTAACAATTAGTTTCAAGTTACATTGGGGCTTGTAATTATCTAGCTTGTTTAATGAAAATTGTTAATTAATATAATGATTTCGCTATGTTTAAAAAAAATGGCGGTGTCACAAGTTGGTATCAGAGCATAGGTTTGGCAGCATGTACATTTTGATTAAATGTCATGTTCCCAAACTCTGGGAAAGGTATGTCAAACATAACATGCAAAGGGAAGGGTTGGGTGAGTGTTAGGGAATGATCTATGTTAATCAGCGTGTACAAACTGATTATATACTAAGCTTTGGTGTGAGATGTTGTGGTAATGCAGAAATGGCAGATAACGAGAATCAAGTCGCTGACCCTAGAGCCCCCGAAACGTTTAGAGCCCTAGATGAGGATGGGCATGTGTCATCAGAGGAAGAGACTCCTCAGGAAATCCTTGATTTACAGAGTCAATTGTTGGAAGCTCATGACCGAATAAAAGAGCTTAAACAACAACAATAAGTGCAGCCAAATGCTAATACAACAACATCGAACACATCGGTACCTCCAACTATGTACCCACAAAGTGGAAGCTCTTCGTAATAACAAGTTCCACAAACACAATACCAATATCCGCTACCAAACCAAATGCCACCTCAATACAACCCAACATTTCCAAACCAAGTGATGTACCCATTCCAAAGGCCTATGTTTCAGTCTCCGTTGTTTGAGGCCAAGAAGAAGTGTACATACAAACAGTTCCTTGATTGTAAACTGATAACTCCTAAATTATACTGAATTTTGATAACAATTTAAGGAGTTATCTTATTATTTTAAAGTCATTTTAATACTAAAACACTCTAAAATGGGTAAAATGGGAAAAAGGTACTTTTAATGTTTTTGTTTAAGTTATGTATTAAATAGGATCAAAAACAGTTAAAAACTGCCGAATTTGAGATGAAGCCGCCGGCAAGAAGGCTTGAAGCCGCCGGCTTGGTGTTTAAAGTTCAGAAAGTTCCAGAACCTTGTAGAAAATGCCAGAATTCTAGAAATAGAAATGAAGCCGCCGGCTTGCAACTTAACATGTCGGCTTAAGTCAGTTTCGTGTACTTAAAGCCCAAGAAAAAGCTAAAAAAGGAAACGAAATAAAAAAGGTTGCAGATCAGCAAAGCCGCCGGCTTGACTATGAAGTCGCGGGCTTGGCCTAAGGCAGATACGCATTTTCCAAATTGCTGATTACGTTAAATTTGCAGAAGAAGTAACCGACCAAGTGAAGCCGCCGGCTTGGGCCACGGATTTTGAAAACTATAAATAGAGGCTTTTTGTTCAGTTGTAAATGTAACTTTTTCGTTTTTCTCTTAGGGTTTTCACCAAAAACGAAAACTCTTAGTTAGGGTTTCAATTTCAATTTGTAATCAAGCTATCAATAAAAGTTATCTTTTCATTTACCTTTTAAAGGTACATATCTTTATCAATTCACTCTTTTTATCGCATTTTATTTACTGTTTTGATTATATGTTCGTCTACCACTATGAACTAAACGTTCATAGTGGTTGCGTGGACGAAAACTAACTTTGTCTGGAAATTAGATGAAGCCGATGCCTTCCTCAGTCCAAGCCGGCAGCTTCCAGCTTGACTGATCCCAAGCCGCCGGCTTCGTGCTTCATTCTTGTAACGACCCGGATTTTTTCGTTAATATATATAAGATTAATATTTACATAATTAAATGTTTCAAACATGTTAAGCAATCAAACTTATTAGGACTTGATTATTTGAAATGAAGTTTATACAAACGGTTGTTCAACCAGTTTGTCTGACGATTCACGAATGCCATAACTTGTAATAATTATTTAAAGGAATAAATATATGGATATATATATATATATATATATATATATATATATATATATATATATATATATATATATATATATATATATATATATATATATATATATATATATATTTATGATTTGTTAAAATGATATTGATAATGCTAAAAACGAACATATATTTCATAGCATTATTCCTCAAGAAAGACAAGCTTTTAGTTGCAATTGTTCTATTTACAAGTGATATTCGTTTAAATAATAAAAGGTGAAGACAAAAGACAGATTCGACAAATTGAAGACAAAAAGGTCCAAAGAGCTAAAAAGTACAAGATACAATTAAAAAGGTTCAAAATATTGATGAGGAACGTCTCAAAATGACAAGAGTACAAGTTACAAGACGCAAAGTACGCGATTTAAAATAATACGCGAGGACGTCCGAGAATCCGGAACCGGGACCTGAGCCAAGAAGAAACGCCCGACACAACGGACCAAAAATATCTAGTCTACTATGCACAAGAATATAATATAATATATATATAATTATATATAATTATATATTATATATATTATTATTATTATATTACGTCGGCAAGAAGAAAACAAAAGTAGTTGGCTGAATCCAGGGTGGCCATGCGACTCGCATGGCCAGAGGCACAAAACCATGCGAGTCGCATGGTGTGAGATTGTTGGTCAGGTCCTATAAAAAGCCAGTTTTGTGCCGAGTTTTACACATCTTTTTTTCTCTTCCTCTTCAACGTAAATATATTTATATTTATAATTTATATTTTAATTTTAATTATAATTCTAATAATAAGGGTATGTTAGCGAATGTTGTAAGGGTGTAAGTCGAAATTCTGTCCGTGTAACGCTACGCTATTTTTAATCATTGTAAGTTATGTTCAAACTTTTTATATTAATGTCTCGTAGCTAAGTTATTATTATGCTTATTTAAAACGAGGTAATCATGATGTTGGGCTAATTACTAAAATTGGGTAATTGGGCTTTGTACCATAATTGGGGTTTGGACAAAAGAACGACACTTGTGGAAACTAGGCTATGGGCTATTAATGAGCTTTATATTTGTTTAACTAAATGAAAGTTTGTTAATGTTAATATAAAGATTTACAATTAGGCGTCCCTATAAATTACCATATACACTCGATCGGACACGATGGGCTGGGTATTTATATGTACAAATAATCGTTCATTTAACCGGACACGGGAATGGATTAATAGCCACTAGAATAATTAAAACAGGGGTGAAATTACATTCAAGGGTAATTGGTGTAATTGTTAACAAAGTAGTAAAACCTTGGTTTACACGCAGTCGATAACCTGGTGTATTCATTAAACAAAGTATTAAAACCTTGTTACAATTCGAATCCCCAATTAGTTGGAATATTTATCTTCGGGTATAATAATAATTTGACAAGGACACTTGCAATTTATATTTATGACTGATGGACTGTTATGGACAAAAACCAGACGGACATATTGAATAATCCAGGACAAAGGACAATTAACCCATGGGCATAAAACTAAAATCAACACGTCAAACATCATGATTACGGAAGTTTAAATAAGCATAATTCTTTTATTTCATATTTTATTTCCTTTATTTTATATTTAATTGCACTTCTAATTATCGCACTTTTATTTATTTTATCGCACTTTTAATTATCGTACTTTTTAATTATCGCAAGTTTATTTTATCGCACTTTTATTATTCGCAATTTCATTATCGTTATTTACTTTACGCTTTAATTTAAAGTCTTGTATTTATTTTATATTTTACATTAGGTTTTAACTGCGACTAAAGTTTTAAAATCGACAAACCGGTCATTAAACGGTAAAAACCCCCCTTTATAATAATAATATTACCTATATATATATATTTGTATTTTTATAAAAGTAAACTAATATAGCGTTGAGCTTTGTTTAAAGATTTCCCTGTGGAACGAACCGGACTTACTAAAAACTACACTACTGTACGATTAGGTACACTGCCTATAAGTGTTGTAGCAAGGTTTAAGTATATCCATTCTATAAATAAATAAATATCTTGTGTAAAATTGTATCGTATTTAATAGTATTTCCTGTTAAAATTTAATAGTATTTTATACCCCTCTGCTTTGACATCAAGTATTTTTGGCGCCGCTGCCGGGGAATGTTTTCGCCAAAGCGAAACGCCATATTTTTAATTTTTAAGTTATAATTAGTTTTTGTAAAATTTATATTTTTGTTTAAAAATTAAAAAGATAAAAAAAAAAAAAAAAAAGTATTTTAAGTATATTTTTAAGTTTTTCTTTTATTTTTACAAAATTATAAAGAATTTTAAGTTTATTTTTAAGTTTTTATTCTAATTATATATATATATTTTATTTAAATTTAAAACAGAAAATAAAAGAAATTAAATATAAAATAATACGTGACCCGTCATTTGAACCAGTCCAGAGAACCGGTCCAGTTCAGTCATGCGACTCGCATGACCCGACCCCTAAAACCATGCGACTCGCATGAGGGGTCTGACAGGGCCACATCCAACCCTAATTTCGCATTAATTACGAGGTATATTATATTATTATTATTAAACCCTAATATAATTATTATTATTATATATTTAAGTTTTTAGTTTATTTTAATTAACTTAAAAACTAGTTTTATTATATATAATATTTAATACAAAAATATATAAAATATAAAAATAATATTTTTATAAAATCTAATATTTTTATAACTTTTTATAACTTTTATATTTTGTCCCTTTTTAATCGTTGTAGCGTAATATTTGTATTTTTTCGCTCATAATTAATTTTAAACTTAGTTTCTGCTATAGTTATTTTTACTCCTATATTTTTAGGCTTAGCCGTAGAATTCCTTAAGTGCTTTTTCTTTAGACTAAGATTTAGGTGCTTTAGAATTTTGCGACGCCTTTTTAAGTTTTAGTTTCTTTTTAAGTTATTTTCATTTGGGATTTAGTTTTTCTTGTAAGCTTTAATATTTTAGACCTTTTACTATGTATCAATTATCATTCCAATTAGTAATTTCAATTTGCGATTATAATTTTAAGTTAGTTGTAGTAATAAGGTTAAATTAGTTAAGTATTTTTAAGTTTTTATAAGTTTCTTTTATTTTTCCGACACCTCTTATTTTTCAACCAATTTTTCTTTTTCGACCTTTTGCGACGAACTCTTTTTCTCTCTTATTTCTCGCTATTCTAGTTTTAGGACATAGAATTTTTTTTTACTTCTTATCTAAAATTCTTAAAATTACGAAAATTTATTTTAAGTGGTTAAATTGATAGACATCAAAATTTTCTGGTTCGTAGTAATAGTTGGATTTGTACGTGGACCGGGTTATTGGAGCCAAACAGTCCTCAATTATATTGAGACCAAACGAATCCTGCCCCTCTGCTGCATCTTTTGGCTATTCGAAACGTGGGCAAAATCAGAAAAGTCTATTGATTGGATAACTTATTATAATTTTTCTTTCCTTTTAAAAACTAATAGGATATTCAGTGAATGCACCGAGCAAGACGTTCATCACCTTTTGTACGTTCACCACCTGTAACTCGATCAAGACATCGTTTAACAAATATAACCGCCGTTGATTTTTCTTTAGAATCGTCATCCAGTCGACCAAGTACTTCAGTTCAAATTTCCGATAATCCAGTTTTTGAAACAAACCTCACAATTGAGAATCCAGAAAATATTCAGGAAAGGTTCATAGATCCTGAACCACTAAACTTTCCTCCGGAACCACCAATCATTCAAACAGAGATTGTTGAGGAACGAACTATTAAATCAGAATCATTTAGTGATACGGATTCAACAAATTCAATTATGGAGAATCTGGAACCTTTAAGTATGGAAGACCGAATGAGAGCTAAACGCACTGGCCAAGGTCACGCAATTACTCATCCAGACATTAATGCGCCAGATTATGAAATCAAAGGACAAATTCTACACATGGTGACTAATCAATGCCAATTTAGTGGTGCGCCGAAGGAAGATCCAAATGAACATCTACGTACCTTTAATAGGATCTGCACACTATTTAAAATACGAGAAGTGGAGGATGAACAGATATATCTCATGTTATTTCCCTGGACTTTAAAGGGAGAAGCCAAAGATTGGTTGGAATCGTTACCTGAAGGGGCGATCGATACATGGGATGTTTTAATTGACAAATTTCTTAAACAATTTTTTCCTGCATCTAAAGCCGTAAGACTTCAAGCAGAAATTGTTACGTTCACACAGAAACCAAATGAAACTTTATATGAGGCGTGGACAAGATATGGAAAGTTGTTAAGAGGATGTCCGCAACATGGTTTAGACACCTGTCAAATAGTACAAATATTCTACCAAGGATGCGACATCACTACAAGGAAAGACATAGATATAGCAGCTGGTGGTTCTATTATGAAGAAAACCGAAACTGATGCTTACAAAATTATTGATAACACTGCTTCCCACTCACATGAGTGGCACCAAGAAAAAGACATCATTAGATCATCTAAAGCAGCTAGAGCTGATTCTAGCCATGACTTAGATTCCATTTCCGCAAAGATAGATGCTGTGGAGAGACGAATGGAAAAGATGACTAAGGATATTCATGCTATACGAATTAGTTGTGAGCAGTGTGGAGGACCACATTTGACAAAAGATTGTCTAAGTATTGAATTAACAATGGAACAAAGAGAGAATATTTCATACATAAACCAAAGGCCTGGAAATAATTATCAGAATAATTATCAACCGCCAAGACCGATTTACAATCAAAACCAGAATTATAACCGAAATATTCCATACAACAACCAACAAGGTCCTAGCAATCAACAAGTATCCAATAATACTTACAATCAGCAAAGACCGAATTTTCAAAACAAACCACCACAACAAACCGATGATAAAAAGCCGAATTTAGAAGATATGATGACGAAGCTAGTTGAAACTCAAACGCAGTTTTTCACATCTCAAAAACAAACCAATGAACAAAATGCTCAAGCATTTAGAAATCAACAAGCTTCTATTCAAAATCTGGAACAAGAAGTAAGTAACCTAGCAAGGTTAATAGGTGAAAGAAAACCGGGAAGTCTACCCAGCGATACAAACGCTAACCCCCGGAATGAAACAGCTAAAGCTATTACCACAAGAAGTGGTACAACACTTAAACCACCTGAAATACCTGTAACTTCTGATGAAACTATTCCTACTACACAAGAACCACAACCTGATCAAGATAAGGAAAAAGAACCGGTAGTTGAAAAGGTTAATGAAGATAACACAGTTAAGGATAAACCTTATGTTAAACCATACCAACCACCTCTTCCTTATCCGAGTAAAATGAAGAAAGAGAAACTTGAAGCCGAGCAATCCAAATTCTTGGATATGTTTAAACAGATAAATGTAAATCTTCCTTTCATTGATGTGATTTCAGGAATGCCAAGATATGCTAAATTTTTGAAAGATCTAATCACGAATAGAAAGAAAATGGAAGAACTCTCGGCTGTTACTATGAATGCTAATTGTTCAGCAGTGCTGTTGAATAAGATACCAGAAAAACTATCTGATCCAGGAAGTTTCACAATTCCATGTTTTCTGGGTAGTCTTAGTTCAATAGAAGCATTGGCAGACTTAGGTGCTAGTATAAATCTAATGCCGTATTCACTATACGCTAAACTAGACCTTGGAGAATTAAAACCAACCAGAATAAGCATACAACTAGCCGATAGATCAATAAAATATCCTAGAGGGATAATGGAGAACATGCTAGTTAAAGTTGGTACTTTAGTATTTCCAGTAGATTTTGTTGTTTTGGACATGGAAGAAGATTCTCAAGTTCCTCTCATATTAGGAAGACCATTCTTAAACACGGCTAAAGCAATGATAGACGTGTTCGGTAAGAAACTGACCCTAAGTATAGAGGATGAGAGTGTTACCTTTTCAGTGGATAGAGCAATGCAACAACCACAATCTGCAGATGATACATGTTATTATATTAAAACTATAGATGCACATGCAGAATTATTAGAAGAATTTCCAGAATTACAAGGAACAGGAGAATGTTCTTTAGGAGAAGTTAATGAACCAATTGATGAAGCTGAAATGTTAGCTACACTTATAGCTAATGGATATGAACCAACAACAGAAGAAATTCAAATGCTAAAAGAAGAAGACAGATATCGATATAAATCATCGATAGAAGAACCTCCGAAATTAGAGTTAAAGCCACTTCCAAACCATTTGGAATACGCTTATTTACATGGTGAATCTGAATTACCTGTAATAATATCGTCTTCTCTTACTGAAAATGAGAAATCACAACTCATTTCTGTGTTGAAAGCTCATAAACCAGCCATTGCATGGAAGATTCATGATATTAAAGGAATAAGTCCTTCGTATTGCACACATAAAATCCTTATGGAAGAAGGTCATAAAACGTATGTGCAACGCCAACGAAGACTAAATCCTAATATGCAAGATGTAGTTAAGAAAGAGATTATTAAACTGCTAGATGCAGGTTTGATATATCCAATTTCTGATAGTCCATGGGTAAGCCCAGTTCAATGCGTGCCTAAGAAGGGTGGCATGACTGTCATTACAAATGAGAAAAATGAGCTTATTCCTACTAGGACTGTAACAGGATGGCGTGTATGTATTGATTATAGAAAATTAAATGACGCCACCAGAAAAGATCACTTTCCCTTACCTTTCATAGATCAAATGTTGGAAAGATTAGCCGGAAATAGTTACTATTGTTTTCTAGATGGATTTTCCGGATATTTTCAAATTCCAATAGCACCCGAAGATCAAGAGAAAACCACATTCACGTGCCCTTATGGTACTTTTGCTTACAAACGCATGCCATTTGGACTTTGTAACGCCCCTGCAACCTTTCAAAGGTGCATGATGGCGATTTTTCATGACATGATAGAAGATTGCATGGAAGTATTCATGGATGACTTTTCAGTCTTCGGTGATACATTTAAATCATGTCTAGTTAATCTGGAACGAATGCTAATTAGATGCGAAAAATCAAATCTAGTACTTAATTGGGAGAAATGCCATTTCATGGTTAAAGAAGGCATCGTTCTTGGACATAAAATTTCAAAAGATGGAATTGAAGTGGATAGAGCTAAAGTAGATGTAATTGCTAAACTTCCACATCCCACCAATGTTAGAGGAGTTAGGAGTTTTCTAGGGCATGCCGGTTTTTACCGACGTTTCATAAAAGATTTTTCTAAAATTGCCACTCCTATGAATAAACTCCTAGAAAAGGATGCGCCATTCATCTTTTCAGATGAATGTATCAAATCTTTTAATATTCTTAAAGAAAAACTCACTAATGCGCCGATCATGATAACACCAAATTGGAATCTACCATTTGAACTAATGTGCGATGCAAGTGATTTTGCAATGGGAGCCGTTTTAGGACAAAGGATTGAAAAACGATTTCAACCTATATATTATGCTAGTAAGACATTACAAGGAGCACAAACGAACTATACAACTACTGAAAAAGAACTCCTTGCTATTGTCTTTGCTTTTGACAAATTTCGATCATATCTCGTTCTAGCAAAAACGGTGGTCTATACCGACCATTCTGCTCTTAGATACCTATTTTCAAAACAAGATGCTAAACCAAGATTAATCCGTTGGATCTTACTCTTACAAGAGTTTGATATTGAAATCCGAGATAAAAAAGGAGCAGAAAATCTCGCCGCTGATCATCTTTCTC
This sequence comes from Rutidosis leptorrhynchoides, assembly GCF_046630445.1. NCBI lineage: Eukaryota > Viridiplantae > Streptophyta > Magnoliopsida > Asterales > Asteraceae > Rutidosis > Rutidosis leptorrhynchoides. The sequence continues at coordinate 64,497,740 of NC_092342.1, forward strand.
GTCTTGAAAATCCCGAATTAGAAGTTCTGAATGAATCGGCCATACAAGACAACTTTTCTGATGAATATCTATTGAAGATAGATTATAAAGAAATCCCATGGTTTGCAGACTATGCAAACTACTTAGTTTGTGGATTCCTTGAAAAAGGATTATCGTACCAAAGACGAAAGAAATTCTTCAGTGATATAAAACACTATTTCTGGGAAGATCCACATCTGTTTAAAAGTTGTCCCGATGGAATAATACGCCGATGTGTATTTGGAGATGAAGCGAGTAAAATTTTAAACCATTGTCACACAGGACCAACAGGAGGGCATTATGGGCCTCAACTAACAGCAAGAAAAGTTTATGAAGCTGGATTCTATTGGCCTACAATTTACAAAGACGCACACCTTCTTTGCAAATCCTGTGATGCATGTCAAAGGGCCGGAAAAATAAGTCAACGCGATGAAATGCCACAAAATGTCATACAAGTATGTGAAGTATTTGACATCTGGGGTATTGACTTTATGGGTCCATTTCCAAAATCTCATAATAATCTATATATACTCGTAGCCATTGATTATGTATCTAAATGGGCGGAAGCACAAGCTCTCCCAACTAACGATGCACGAGTTGTAGTAAACTTTTTAAAACGTCTTTTTGCAAGGTTTGGAACACCGAAAGCTTTAATAAGTGATCGGGGTACTCATTTCTGTAATAATCAACTTGAGAAAGTTCTTAAAAGATATGGAGTAACTCATAAAATCTCCACCGCATATCATCCACAAACAAGTGGACAAGTTGAAAATACCAACCGAGCTTTAAAACGTATTCTAGAGAAAACCGTAGGATCAAATCCGAAGGAATGGTCCATTAAATTAGAGGATGCACTCTGGGCTTTTAGAACAGCCTACAAAACTCCAATTGGAACCACACCTTTTAGACTTGTTTATGGAAAAGCATGTCATCTTCCAGTAGAAATTGAACACAAAGCATTTTGGGCTTTGAAGACATGTAATCTTGATTTACATGAAGCCGGACGTCTACGATTAAGTCAACTAAACGAATTAGAAGAATTAAGACATGAAGCATACGATAATTCGTTAATCTACAAAGAAAGAACGAAGAAATGGCATGATAAAAGAATCAGAAGTTCAAAAGAATTTAAAGAAGGAGACAGAGTTCTTCTTTTCAATTCACGATTCAAGCTATTTCCTGGAAAATTGAAATCAAGATGGTCTGGACCATTTATAGTCAAAAGAGTTTTCCCATACGGAACGATAGAATTGATAAATTCAAATGGGATTGAATTTAAAGTTAATGGTCACAGAGTTAAACATTACATACAGGGTCCGATGGAAGTCGACAACGAAGTTAATCACAATTTCGACACCACAGCTAACTAAGTGTGGGGAGAATCAAGTCTTTAAAGGATAATATGTATTTCTGTTAGAGTTAGATTGTCTGTTTTCGTGTAGTTCTCGAAAATGGAACACGTATGGTCTTTCCCTAGCAGACCCTAAAGAACTAGTCTTCTCCCCCCATTCTGAATTTTTATTTTTTTAGGTTTTTACAAAATGAAGACTGCCTGTGAATTAAACCATGGTCTAATGCTACACGCTTTGATCACTAAAAGAAATAATGACATACTCCCGAGTGAAATAGTATCAGTAATCAGAGAAAGAATGGACGGAGTTAGAAAAGGATCCAGATGCGAAGATAATAAGTTACAATTTGGTAAAGGAAAATCAAAATCCGCAGCGAAAAGAAGAGCACGACACCTAGAAAAATGTCACAAATGCGGAAAATGGTCACATGGAGGTAAATGTTCAAATAATCAAACCTATTCAAATACCGAATTTGTTACTTTATGCAGAGACGGACCGTTCATATGTTTAGAAGAAAAGACAATGAATGCTCGAGGTTACGCCTATGCAGCCATGGAAGACCAATTAAACCGACTATCTTATGAATATAATAGATCATATAACTAAGAAATCTATTTCACAGGTATGTCTGTACAGTTTTTATTTTTTATTTTTATTTTTAACCTTTTGATAATAAACGCTAATTTGTTCGCTAAAAAGTATCAAATTGGTATTAAATAAAATTAGGTTTGGCGACCGAAATTATTGATATCGTTCAAAAATTTATTACATCACTGCGAAATTTAACGTTTATTCTTAAGGTATAAATATCTTTAATCAATCAACCCAAAATATTTCAAAAATTCGTCATGAGTTAAATTAGGTCTTGGAACCGAAATTACTTTACCGAAAAGAGGGGCGCATATTTTTGATAATATTTGATTGATTAAAGTGGGATAAAAAGACAAAAAGATTTTTAATTTTTTTTTAATGTTTTTAAAATTAATATTTAAATCTCAAATTAATATTGTAAACTTTGTAAAAATAATATTTTTAAAATTGTAAATATTTGAAAAATTAATATAAGTTTGGTGTGAATTTTTAATTTTTAAAATATGAATTTTTAATTTTATGCATTTTAAATTTTAAGTTTGGTGTGATTATTTTTTTATTAATTTTGAATTTTATATTTAAGTTGTGTGAAAAAAAAAAAAAAAAAAAAAAAAAATTTACTTTATCTCATTAAGTTAAAAATATGATTTTTAAAATTCGTCGTAAGTTGAAGACTAGGTCTTTGAACCGAAATTGCTTTACCCGAGGGAGGGACGAGAACTTTTATTATCATTATTTTTAATCTTATTGATTTAAAGTATGCCAAAAACATTAAAAAACCCAAAAATCTTAGCTTTTAAAACAATCGCTACAAAAAGACAAATTTTAAAATTTTGTCGAGGGACGGACTAGGGCATCGTCCCGAAACGACCTCGTCTTAAAAAGAAACAAAATTTTTAAAATTTTATTTAATTTTATGTTTTAAAAGTTTAAGGTTTAAAAAAAAAAAAAAAAAAAAAAAAAAAAAAAAAAAAAAAAAAAAAAAAAAAAACCTGGAATTACACCCCATGCGAGTCGCATGGGGGAAAGGCTTAAGCCATGCGACTCGCATGGATGTAAAAAACTGGACAGGATCAAAAGCTCAGCGAGTTCTGCTTCTTTCTCACAATACACACACATATACACGAAAACTCTCCCAAACTCTCTCAATTTTTCACCAATTTTCACCAAATTTCTTGCAAAACTTCACAATAATCATGCCTAGATTCAGTAGTCTCAACCCCTTCAGGAGAAAGGTAAAGATTTCACCCCTAATCTCTTTAAATTCGAATTTTTGTGTTCTTGAGCTAGAAAATTTATATTTTGATTTTGTTAAATTTAGGTGTAATTAGAGCTAAATTGATGTTATATTATGCATGTATATCCTAGATAGAAGCTATTTAACATGAATTGAAGCTAAAAACTTCAAATTTTTAAGAATCTAGGGTTTGTGTTCTTGAGCAATTTGGGGCTTTTTGATATAAACAGGTTATGGCCGATTTTTGTCATGAATTGTTGCTAAATTAAGTAGTGTAACATGTTTAGGTAGTTAATTGATCCAAACTTTGAGCCTAAACATGTTTTTAAGAATTAAAGTAGACTTTTTAAGCCTAAAAATTCATGAACTTGGATAATTTGATATAAAGGCCATTTGAAACTTGTTTCATTGCTAGTAGTGATTATTTTGGCATGTTATTTGAGATAAATGCTTATGAACTTGATGTACATTTTTCGTATATGCTTATTTGACAAAGTGTAGACTTGACAAAAATATGAAAATGAGCACTAGTTTGATTTGAATGCCATGTAACAAGTGTTTAATTGTTATAATAATTATTGTTGACATGTTTAAGAGTTTAAATGTGATAAAACATTGTACACATTTTCGTATGTAAAAGTGTAGAATTGTTATCGTTAAGAAAATGTGTATAAAATGTGTTATGAATTGAACAGGTCATCATAATTGTTTCAAGTTATTATTTTGCTAACACTAATGCATATTTGGATGCACAAATTTTGTGTTTAATGTGTTTTGCAGAAAGCCGATACTGGAGGATCAGGAGCATCATCGTCCAGGCAACCAGAGCCCGAACCGGAAATGTTTCATGAACAGGAACAACATATGCAACAAGAAGAAGAAGAACAGGAGGAGCAACATATTCCTTATCACGATCAAGATCAATTATTCGTGAATCAGTTTCGTCAATTCGCTCCACATCAAAGGATTCTGAGTTTAGACATTAATGAAGATCAGTTACACCCAAATCTGAGATTTGATAGATGTTGGATAGAGTATCCAGATTATCAAAAGAACATGCACATTCTCTACTTTAAGGTTGTTGAAATGCCAAGGGCAATTGACTGGGTACCTTTGGAAACAGTTGACCTTGCCGAACCGATTCGGCAATTATTGGTGCAAAGGTATGGTAATTCTCAGTTTAACGATTGGATGCGTCTATTTTCCATTCGTAGAACCATATATAGGGAATGGTGTATAGAATTACTTAGTACTATTAAGTTAAACAGTGATGTTAGGAGGATAGATGATAGAAGTTTTATTAGATTTCTGTTAGGTGGACGCATGTACAGAATGTCCATGATAGATTTAGCCAGAGCCTTACAGATTTACACCCCTGCTGAACTTTTGAGCCCCGACTGTAATAGCCTGATTGCCCAAGGAGAAAGGGTAGATAGGGAATTTGATATTAACGCTGTCTGGAGGCGTATGTCCCACTTTAATGAATTTCACGCCAGTGGAAATCATACATACTTAGATATAGACAGAGCTGAACTCCGGGTGATTCATAGATTCTTAGCAAACACAATTACACAAAGGGGTAGGAATAAGGAGAAATTGACCGTAAACGATTTGTTCTACCTCAAGTGTATTAGAGACCCGAGGAGTTTCGTTAACATTCCCTATTGTGTTGGTTATTATCTCGCTAATGTAGTTTCGGGGATGAAATCGGGGAGTATTATAGGTGGTGGTATTTTCATTACTCTCATTGGAGAGTATTTAGGTGTAGATAAGCACCAAGGGGGTCCAATGAACGAAATAGAGGATGGAGGTGAAACCATAAGTTCAAACCTTTATCACGGTGCAAGGGTATTATTGATGAGACGTGGTCGGGTATATCGATACGAGGGACCTCAGCGACAGGTAGAGAGAGGTTCGGATGATGAGATGGAGGAGGCAAACAACATTATAGGAGTTGTTCGGGAGACTGCTCTTGATTTAGGTATTCGTATGGAGGATGAATACATGACGAACTATGATAGGCATATGCAGTACGAGGCATGGCAACGCCGGAATGACTACGAGCATTCCCGGCAACGAGAGCATGGCCGATGGGATTATCATCAGCGCCAAATTATAAGCCAGTTGCAGCCTGGTGAGATGTATTATCCGACCCGACCCGCATACTATCCCGCACATCAGCCAGAGATGAGACCACCCTATGATTCATATGATTATGACGCAGCATACCAGTACACCTATAATCAGCCATGGAACCCGGACGCGAACATGAATTGGGATCCATATCCTAATTTTCCTCCTAACCCACCTCCTGATCAGTAGAGATAAGTTGGTAATCTTTATTTTTATTTTAAACACTTAACATTTATTTACGTTTATGTAATGTTTGATATTCTTATTATTATTGTGTACTAATATTTTTCTTATAGTTTGAAAGTGGGATGCCAAAGTTCCATTACAAATTGCATGTATGATTATATTTGTATTGTATGTATTCTATTTTATGCACAAAACAGGGTAAAACAACGCATTTTCAAAGACTGGCATTAAGTTCAGCAAAAGCAAGTAATTTTGACGACAATGATGCAAAATGTATGTGAAATAACAACAAGACGGAATGAACAAATGACGTGCACCATTTATCATTCAGCAAACAAACGCCAATATATTAGGAAACTTTGGTAAAAATTTAATAATTTTCACACAAATCACCCTCAATAATTTAAATTGTTACTGATTTCTTGCAAATGAGGGCATTGCAAGATCTTAAGTGTGGGAAGGGGTTAAATTCTTTCGGATTTTAAAATTTTAATATTAAACACTTGGTTACCATTAAAAATACTAGTAAAGCAGTAGTTGTATTAGAATCTAGTGCTCTCTGATAAAAAAAGAACAGCCCTAGTCTTATATACTGACTACCCAATTCTAGTAAAATTTTTCAAAATTTTCAATTAAATGAATTCAAATCATGTTTATACATATTTATGAACGATAAAACTAGGTTTTAACACCGAAATTATTGTTACCTCGGAAAGGACATAAATTGAGAAACAAACTAAAATGTTAAAATTCATTTAAAAATGGAATAGAGGACGATAAAAAGAAAAATAAAAAGCCAAGTGTGGGAAAATTTACCAAGTTATTTTAAACAAATGCCACATATATTTGTAACAAATAACTGAAAATACTTTTGCTTTGGACTAAGCTAAACTGTTTTACCCAATGAAAGAAAAGAAGAGATGGATCTACACGATGAATCAATTCCATCACTAAAAGGAAGTAAAGTCTTCCGAAAAAGACACGCGCTTCTTGATTTAGGTCATGAAGTTGTCGTTCAGACCAGCTGTAGGTTGACGAAAAATCTAGAAAAGTCATCACTAAAATCAGCAAGAAATCCACGGACCTCAGCATCAAACAGGGTCGCCAAGTGGTCAGATTTATCCTAACCATGAGAAGGATTTATCTCGTACAATGGGGGGGCACCATGCAAATTAGCTGGATAAGACTAATGAATCAGATCCCCAGAAAGGATAATCTCCTTAAAGATTAAAAATCAGCTTTTAAGACTGATATTACTCAATCCTAGAGATTGACCTTAAAGATTGAGAATTACAAACTCATGGAATTCAATGATATCTAAACTCGAGCTTAAACGAGAAAATATTTTGATCAAAAATACAAACCGATTTGTTTTCTGAAAACCCTATTTTCAATGCGTTCATTACCATTGAACGTAAAATCCTAGGAATTCACCTGGAATTCATTAGGTCACCTGAACTAAATCGGGTGTCAACCGTAAGAACGGTGGTTGCATAACATGGTCAAAGACAGGACCTTGTGCCAGACCGAAAAATTATAAGGGTGAGCTTTACTATTGCTCCTACCAAGGATAGTAATTGCGTCCGACACGTTATAGACCATAATCAAAAGCATGTCACGAGACATTGCCTTAACAGTTGCTTGTTCAACGCTTTCCTTTACAACCGGACGGTAGTTTACCGAAAGGTAATATACGGAACAAGTAAACTGGACGTGTTGCTTTCCAAATACAAGGTTAGCAAGTGGGTGACACAAAACCGCAAGTTTTGAGCTAAAATTTTCAAATCTGAAACCCACCAAACCCACAAAAAAAAAAAAAAAAAAAAAAAAAAAAAAAAATATTTTGCAAACACCGGTAAAGGGTTATTCCGGAAAACTTATCTAGGGGAAAAACTAGATTTAATTTTCAAAAGATCAAATGTTTTCATAAAGATCCAATTTCCTTAATGGATCTAAATTTTTATAGTCATGTGAGACTGTAAACCATATCGTTACTACCATTGTTTATACCGCCATATAGAAATCACTGATGTACAAAGTGTGAAGAATAAAGAAGTGATTCTAGTATTTCAAGACAATATTGCTTGAGGACAAGCAACGCTCAAGTGTGGGAATATTTGATAATGCTAAAAACGAACATATATTTCATAGCATTATTCCTCAAGAAAGACAAGCTTTTAGTTGCAATTGTTCTATTTACAAGTGATATTCGTTTAAATAATAAAAGGTGAAGACAAAAGACAGATTCGACAAATTGAAGACAAAAAGGTCCAAAGAGCTAAAAAGTACAAGATACAATTAAAAAGGTTCAAAATATTGATGAGGAACGTCTCAAAATGACAAGAGTACAAGTTACAAGACGCAAAGTACGCGATTTAAAATAATACGCGAGGACGTCCGAGAATCCGGAACCGGGACCTGAGCCAAGAAGAAACGCCCGACACAACGGACCAAAAATATCTAGTCTACTATGCACAAGAATATAATATAATATATATATAATTATATATAATTATATATTATATATATTATTATTATTATATTACGTCGGCAAGAAGAAAACAAAAGTAGTTGGCTGAATCCAGGGTGGCCATGCGACTCGCATGGCCAGAGGCACAAAACCATGCGAGTCGCATGGTGTGAGATTGTTGGTCAGGTCCTATAAAAAGCCAGTTTTGTGCCGAGTTTTACACATCTTTTTTTCTCTTCCTCTTCAACGTAAATATATTTATATTTATAATTTATATTTTAATTTTAATTATAATTCTAATAATAAGGGTATGTTAGCGAATGTTGTAAGGGTGTAAGTCGAAATTCTGTCCGTGTAACGCTACGCTATTTTTAATCATTGTAAGTTATGTTCAAACTTTTTATATTAATGTCTCGTAGCTAAGTTATTATTATGCTTATTTAAAACGAGGTAATCATGATGTTGGGCTAATTACTAAAATTGGGTAATTGGGCTTTGTACCATAATTGGGGTTTGGACAAAAGAACGACACTTGTGGAAACTAGGCTATGGGCTATTAATGAGCTTTATATTTGTTTAACTAAATGAAAGTTTGTTAATGTTAATATAAAGATTTACAATTAGGCGTCCCTATAAATTACCATATACACTCGATCGGACACGATGGGCTGGGTATTTATATGTACAAATAATCGTTCATTTAACCGGACACGGGAATGGATTAATAGCCACTAGAATAATTAAAACAGGGGTGAAATTACATTCAAGGGTAATTGGTGTAATTGTTAACAAAGTAGTAAAACCTTGGTTTACACGCAGTCGATAACCTGGTGTATTCATTAAACAAAGTATTAAAACCTTGTTACAATTCGAATCCCCAATTAGTTGGAATATTTATCTTCGGGTATAATAATAATTTGACAAGGACACTTGCAATTTATATTTATGACTGATGGACTGTTATGGACAAAAACCAGACGGACATATTGAATAATCCAGGACAAAGGACAATTAACCCATGGGCATAAAACTAAAATCAACACGTCAAACATCATGATTACGGAAGTTTAAATAAGCATAATTCTTTTATTTCATATTTTATTTCCTTTATTTTATATTTAATTGCACTTCTAATTATCGCACTTTTATTTATTTTATCGCACTTTTAATTATCGTACTTTTTAATTATCGCAAGTTTATTTTATCGCACTTTTATTATTCGCAATTTCATTATCGTTATTTACTTTACGCTTTAATTTAAAGTCTTGTATTTATTTTATATTTTACATTAGGTTTTAACTGCGACTAAAGTTTTAAAATCGACAAACCGGTCATTAAACGGTAAAAACCCCCCTTTATAATAATAATATTACCTATATATATATATTTGTATTTTTATAAAAGTAAACTAATATAGCGTTGAGCTTTGTTTAAAGATTTCCCTGTGGAACGAACCGGACTTACTAAAAACTACACTACTGTACGATTAGGTACACTGCCTATAAGTGTTGTAGCAAGGTTTAAGTATATCCATTCTATAAATAAATAAATATCTTGTGTAAAATTGTATCGTATTTAATAGTATTTCCTGTTAAAATTTAATAGTATTTTATACCCCTCTGCTTTGACATCAGATATTTAAGTATCTCATTAAATATATTAGCAAAGAGTTATATATATAAAATGAGACTACTAACTTAAAGACTTCGAAATATATATATATATATATATATATATATATATATATATATATATATATATATATATATATATATATATATAACGTTTAACGACGTTATAACGCCTAAGTTAAAATGAATGTATATGTATTGTATTAAGATGTATTAATACACTTCTGAAAGACTTAAATACATATACTAACATATCTATACTCAACAAAGATAGCTATACTCACATCCTCATTCGATTTCATCAAGAATTCTACTCGTATTCATATGGTATTCATACCCGTATCATACACAACTTCTAAATACTATGAGTATATATACACAAAAATTTGCTCTTAGCAGCCCTCATTGATTAGTTTTTGGATTGTATCAAGTAGGGCTCATCACTTGTCAACTAGTATGACTAAATGACATAAAATTTCAAGTTACAAAGTTAACAAATTTTGTATATATCCATCCATCATTCACGTCCACCACCATCACCATACACATCAATTTCATTTTCCATTTTCACCTACAAAATCACTCTCTAACACATCTCTCTCTAGCCCTAAGAATACTTAAACCATTTAGTAAGTTTATGTTTCATAAACCAAGTTACAATCATCATATCAAGATCAAACAAGAACACTACAATTTACTACTTCCATTTCAAGTTTATACTTCAAGATTTCTTTCCATCTTTTAATCCAACCCAACAACTCTATAGGATCAAGAATCTTACTTTCATTTTAGTAGCTTTCAACTTCATAATCAAGGTAGTAAAATTATTTAAGCTTTGGTTCAATTTTTATAAACATAACTATCTTAAATCAAGATAGAATTCTTATTCGAACTTTTGTTCATTCCATGATTTTACTTCAAGAAATCCAAGCCATCAAGGAGATCTTCAACCTCAAGATTATTATCTTGTTTTTCCAGCAACTTTGTTCATTTGATTTGAGGTAGTAACCTTATTCATATTCTTGTTCAATTCCTATCTTTATAGCTATCTTATTTTGAGTTTATAACTTATAAGAACTAGAACATATTTTAGTAAATTCTAAACTTGTTCGCAAACAAGCTTAATCCTTCTAACTTGACTCTTAAAAACATTTCAACACATGTATTATATATATATATAAATATATATAAATATATATATATATATATATATATATATATATATATATATATATATATATATATATATATATATATTTATATATATGTGATATGCTAACATAAGGATATAAAACTTGTAAAAACGAATAACACCGTAAAACCGAACATACGCCGTTGCAGTAAAATAGCGGGCTGTTTTGGGTTGGATAATTAAAAACTATCATAATATTTGATTTAAAAGTTGTTCTTCTGAAAAAATGATATTTCATATGAACATGAAACTATATCCAAAAATCTTGGTAAAATTCAAAATAGAAGTATGTTTTTCAAAATAGTCATCAAGATGTCGTCCTTTCGACAGAAATGACCACCTCTTTCAAAAATGACTTGTAACCTGTATTTCCAACTATAAACCTATACTTTTTCTATTAATATTAATAATATTCGGTTCGATACGAAACCATGGCAATTTGAAACACTCAAATCGGATTTAAAATGAATAAGTTATGAGTAAAACAAAATTGGATAGATTTGCTTATTTTAGCTACGTGAATTTCTCTAACAAATCTATATTAATCTTATCCTAGCTAACTTTACCTATATCGTACATGTATTTATATATTTCTCGATCCCTTCCTAGTAGAAATGCAAATTATAATAGTCGGGGTTAATTCTACGACAATATATTATAGTCTTAATAAAAATCGTAAGACACTATATGTTTGTGTATATATATATGTATATATATATATATATATATATATATATATATATATATATATATATATATATATATTATGACTTGATATCTATAGACACGTATACAATGTTTTGACATATCATGTTGACATCATCTATATATATTATTTTGAATAACCCATAAGGCACTATATGCGGTAATGCTCGAGTTAGCATATAATGGGTCGAGGTTGATTCTAAAATAATATATATACCATAGGTTGTGATAGAGTTTGAGACATGTATACAATGGGTCGTGGGGTGATTCAGACAATATATATATTATGTGTCTTAATTATATTAAGACAATATATAATAGTGTTAGTTAATTCTAACACGATACACACACACACACACACACACACACACACACACACACACACATATATATATATATATATATATATATATATATATATATTATTGGACTATTAGACTATCGGACTGTTGGACTACTAACATTGGACAATTAAAAGTATCATAAGTATGGAATATTAATTATATATATTTTGATGTAAAATATTGTTATTAGGTTCGTGAATTGTCAAGGCCAAGTCGTATATCCATCTATTTGAAAATCATCATTACAAGTGAGTTATAGTCTCATTTTTACTATCTAATTATTTTTGGGATAAGAATACATGCTGTTTTATAAATATTTTTTGAAATAGACACAAGTACTTGAACTACATTCTATGATCGATTGATTACACCGGATATTTCTCTTTTTCTGGTAACCTAAGAATTAGCGTTTATTGTACACCCCTCATTCTGGAAAATGGTATGGGGCCTATATAATGGCCACTAATTGACGCGAATCCTAAAGGTAGATCTACGGGCACTAACTCCCCTCATACTGGAAAATAGTATGCTTTAGTAATTCGAATTTTTGTATATTAGTTGTGCGCTGTATACTGGGGAATATTCTATATGCATGTTGTTAAGGTCGGTTACCAGGTGTTTATCATATGAATGATTTTTATACAGATGATTTTTGTATGCCGTTTTATAAAAATGAAATCTTGTGGTCTATTATTATGATTTATTATATAGAATTAAACCTATGACTCACCAACATTTTTGTTGACGTTTTAAGCATATTTATTCTCAGGTGATTATTAAAAACGTTTCTGCTATTGCATGTTAACCCAAGGTCAAGATTTGGAGTCGGCATGCTTTCATAATAATTAAACTTGCATTCGGAATTTGTGTTTGTAATATATTGTCGACTTTTATATAATGGTGTATGTAAAAATTATGTACTTTGAGCAGATTGTCTTTGATCGACAATCTAAATTTATGTCATTAGACCTTTATTCATATAATAAAGGTTATGGTTGTTTTTAAAACGAATGCAAGATTTGAAAAACGTCTCATATAGAGGTCAAAACCTCGCAAAGAAACCAATTAATATGAAACGTTTATAATCCATATGAACGGGGCATTTCAGTTGGTATCCGAGCGGTGGTCTTAGAGAACCAGAAAATTTTTCATTAGTGTGTCTAACCGATTTTTGTTATGATGCATTAATGAGTCTGGACTTTGACCGTGTCTGCTTTAAAAACGATTGCTTAACACTTTTGTTGGAAACATAGATTATTAACATGTAAATATTATAAGATGTATTATTCTCTTAACGTGCTCGCTGTTGTGTGATAGATGTCTATCTCTAGCACCGATTTTATTATCTCATTTACCGACTCCGAAGATGAATTTCCAGTAACGGAACCGATCATTATTTTATCAAGTGATGAAGAGGACACAAAGACAGATGCGTCAACCATCAATATATCTAATAATGGATATGAGGGAGATGATGAGGCTTTTTAGGAAGATTCACAATTTTCGAATGAACCGGAAGTGAAAGAATCGGAAGAGGATCCAAAAGAGGATCCAGAAGAAGAAGTGATCGAGATTTCAAAGGAAAAATTCGATGAAGCAGCAAAACTTAAGAATAAATCTTGGGGGAAATCTTTAACCCCAAAACCCGAACTTGACATATCTTCACCTTATCCTAAAAATAACCGACCTTTGGTTATCAGGGACAACCATGATTCTTCTAGCCGAAGCCATCCTTATAAAATTGATTCAACCGCACCTACCACTTCAGGACCCATTACACGAAACCGAAAAACCGCCCGTATGACTTGCAAACCTTATTGGGAAATTAAAAAGCATGATCATGATTCACCAAACGACAAGAAATCGCGTCATTTCTAATATGTTTTTGCAGCTACTCGACTTCACGCCTTGTATAATAATATATAGTGTGCTATATTTTACATATGTTTTGTAAAATAGAGTAGTATGATATTATTGTAAAATATTGTACAAAAAGAATAAGCGTGAAGTATTGATGCATTAAGTTTTTTTCATAATAGAATATTCTTTGATCATAGTAGTTATTTGTGTACTAGCTATTGAGTATGAATTTTAATGGGTGGGTACTACCCGAACCACAATTATAAAACGCTAATATGAAGAAAAGGCTTTTATAATAACAAATTCATATTACGCTACAAAGTGCTATTAGCTACTCGTAATATTCTATATGATTAACTCATTCGGCTATTTTTGAAGGAAATGGCCCCAGTCACGAGACAAAGCTTGAACACTGAAGAACTTCAAGCCTTTGCTGCAAGTGTTACTGGAGTGGTGGATGCAATGAACAACAACAACAACAACTAATCGGGTTCCAGCAGTGGAGCGAACAATACAGGCAACCGTGTAGGATGTTTCTACAAAGCTTTTATGGCCTGTAAACCAAATGATTTTGAAGGGACCGAAGGACCCATTGGATTAAAATGGTGGACGGAGAAAGTCGAAGCCGTGTTCGCAATTAGCAACTGTTCGGAAGAGGACAAAGTGAAGTATGCCTCACATACTTTTAAGGGTACTGCATTGACATGGTGGAATACCTACATGGATCATGTAGGATAGAATACCGCCTACGCTCTTTCATGGTCCGCCTTCAAGCACATGATGAAGGAAGAATACCGGCCCCGAATAGAAATCAACAAGCTCAAGACAGAGCTTAGAGAACTGACAACCTAAGGTTATGACGTCACCAGCTACGAGTGATGTTTCACAGAACTGGCTTTAATGTGTCCTGGAGCATTTGAGGACGAGGAAGCCAAAATAGAAGCATTCGTGAAGGGATTACCGGAACGAATTCAGGAGCATGTAGGTTCAAACGACCCTACAACAATGCAGAAAGCAAGTCGTATGGCCCATAAACTCATAGGCTAAATTGAAGGGAGGATGAAAGTGCAAGAGGCCGAGGAGGCCAAAATGAAAGAAGGTAAAAGAAAGTGGGAAGAAAGCGGTGACAAGGGTCACCAACCCAACAACAATAACCAAAACAACCACCACAACAACAACAACAACAATTACAGCAATCGCAACAAGCATCGCAACAACAAAAATCACAACCCCAACAACAACTACAACAACAACAACCCCAATCCCAACAATAACAACAATAACTGTCCTAACAACAACAATAACCCCAATTACAATAACAACAACAACAACAACAACAACAACCTCAATCGCGGCAACAATAACAATAACTATAACAACAACAGGAGGCAGAAAGTTCTGTGCCCAAGATGTGAAACCAATCATCCGGAAATGTTCTGTAGGGTGTTATGTACCAAGTGTAATAGGAAATGTCATAGTGCGGCAAAGTGTGAGATTTATGGACCACAGGCTTACGGAAATAGAGGAGCAAATAATGGCGTAATTATTTGTCAAGGATATGGGAAGCCAGGCCATTTCAAAAACGCATGTCCTAATCAAGGGAATAATAACGGGTAAGGCCATGGAAGAGCCTTCAACATCAATGGGGCAGAAGCACGGGAAGACCCGGAGCTTGTTACGGGTATGTTTCTTATCGACAATACACCTGCTCATGTTTTATTTGATTTGGGTGCGGACAGAAGTTATATGAGTAGAGAATTTTGTGCCAAACTAAATTTCTGTTAACGCCTTTGGATAATAAGTGTATAATCGAAGTAGCAAACGGTAAATTAATTAAGGTTGATAAAATTTGTCGTAATCGAAAAATTAGTTTAACTAGCGAAACGTTTGCAATTGATTTAATACCGGTGGAATTAGGGAGCTTCGATGTAATTATTGGTATGGACTGGATGTCCAAAGTAAAAGCCGAAGTTTTTTGTCACGAAAAGGCGATTCGCATCCCGAGCGAAGATGGATTACCCTTAATGGTGTACGGAGAAAAGGGTAATGCCAAATTAAATCTTATTAGTAGTTTGAAGGTGCGCAAACTAATAAGAAAAGTTTGCTACGCCGTACTAGCACACGTCGAGAAAGTCAAAACCAAAGAAAAGAAAATCGATGACGTTCCCATCGTAAAAGAATTTCCTGAGGTGTTTCCAGACGAATTACCGGGACTACCTCCACACCGATCCGTCGAATTCCAAATAGATATTGTACCAAGAGCAGCACCTATAGCTCGTGCTCCATATAGACTTGCATCTACCGAAATGAAAGAATTACAAAGTTAAATACAAGAACTATTAGAGTGTGGTTTCATCTGACCGAGTATGTCACCATGGGGAGCTCCAATCATTTTCGTCAAAAAGAAAGATGGGTCTTTTCGCATGTGTATCGATTACCGTGAGCTGAATAAAGTAACCATCAAAAACCGATACCCTTTACCGAGAATCGACGACCTATTTGATCAACTCCAAGGTTCGAGCGTATACTCCAAAATCGACTTAAGGTCGGGTTATCATCAACTGAGGGTTAAAGAAGCCGATATACCGAAAACAGCCTTCAGAACTCGTTATGGCCACTACAAATTCATGGTTATGCCATTCGATTTAACCAATGCACCCGCAGTATTCATGGACCTCCTGCACCGAATATGTAGTCCATATTTAGATAAGTTTGTTATTGTCTTTATTGATGACATTCTTATCTATTCGAAGAATAACCAAGAGCATGGACAACACTTGAGACTTGTGTTAGAGTTATTAAGAAAAGAACAATTTTATGCAAAATTCTCTAAATGCGCTTTTTGGTTAAAAGAAGTACAATTTCTTGGCCACGTAGTCAGTAGTAATGGAATCAAAGTTGATCCCGCCAAGATTGAAGCCATTAAAAATTGGGAAACCCCGAAAACTACAACGCAAATACGTTAATTTTTAGGTTTAGCCGGGTACTATAGGTAATTTATTTAAGATTTCTCCCGAGTAGCAAAATCTTTAACCGCATTGACACATAAGGGGAAGAAATATGAATGGACTTCCGAACAAGAAGGTGCCTTCCAATTATTGAAGAAGAAGTTATCTACCGCACCTATTTTATCGCTACCCGAAGGAGTTGAAGACTTTGTCGTTTATTGTGACGCATCACGATTAGGTTTTGGGTGTGTTCTTATGTAACGAAAGAAAGTAATTGCATATGCTTCTCGACGACTCAAGATTCATGAACAAAACTACACCATGCATGATTTAGAATTGGGCACCGTTTTTTTTGCATTAAAGATGTGGAGACATTATTTATATGGGGTCAAATTTATTATATACACCGACCACAAAAGTCTCCAACATATTTTAAATCAAAAAGAACTAAATATGAGGCAGCGTAGATGGGTTGAGCTGCTAAATGATTACGAGTGTGAGATTCGTTATCACCCGGGGAAGACAAATGTAGTAGCCGATGCCTTGAGTCAAAAGGAAAGAGAACCTATTCGAGTAAAAGTGATGTTATGCGAGGTGTATATAAAATAGCTTTAAATTTCAGCAGGAAATACTATTAAATACGATACAATTTTACACAAGATATTTATTTATTTAGAGAATGGATATACTTAAACCTTGCTACAACACTTATAGGCAGTGTACCTAATCGCACAGTAGTGTAGTTTTTAGTAAGTCCGGTTCGTTCCACAGGGAAAATCTTTAAACAAAGCTTAACGCTATATTAGTTTACTTTTATAAAAATACAAATATATATATAAGTAATATTATTATTATAAAGGGGGGTTTTTACCGTTTAATGACCGGTTTGTCGATTTTAAAACTTTAGTCGCAGTTAAAATCAAATGTAAAATAATAAATAAATACAAGACTTAATTTAAAGCGTAAAGTAAATAACGATAATGAAATTGCGAATAATAAAAGTGCGATAAAATAAACTTGCGATAATTAAAAAGTACGATAATTAAAAGTGCAATTAAATACAATAACAATAAAAATGTGATAATTAGAAGTGCAATTAAATATAAAATAAAGGAAATTAAATATGAAATAAAAGAATTATGCTTATTTAAACTTCCGTAATCATGATGTTTGACGTGTTGATTTTAGTTTTATGCCCATGGGTTAATTGTCCTTTGTCCTGGATTATTTAATATGTCCGTTTGGTTTTTGTCCATAACAGTCCATCAGTCATAAATATAAAGTGCGAGTGTCCTCGTAAAATTATCCTTATACCCGAAGTTAAATATTCCAACTAATTGGGGACTTAAACTGTAACAAGATTTTAATACTTTGTTTAATAATTACACCAGGATGTCGACTGAGTGTAACCCAAGGTTTTAATATTTTGTTATCAATTATACCAAGTGTCCTTGTACATAATTTCACCCCTGTTTTAATTATTCTAGTGGCTATTAATCCATTCCTGTGTCCGGTTAAATGAACGATTATTTGTACATATAAATACCCCGCCCATAGTGTCCGATCGAGTGTATATGGTAATTTATAGGGACGCCCAATTGTAAATCTTTATATTAACATTAACAAACTATCATTTAGTTAAACAAATATAAAGCCCATTAATAGCCCATAGTCTAATTTCCACAAGTGTCGTCCTTTTGTCCAAACCCCAATTATGGTACAAAGCCCAATTACCCAATTTTAGTAATTAGCCCAACATCATGATTACTTCGGATTAAATAAGCATAATAATAACTTAGCTACGAGACATTAAATTAAAAAGGTTGAACATAACTTACAATGATTAAAAATAGCGTAGCGTTACACGGACAGAATTTCGACTTACACCCTTACAACATTCGCTAACATACCCTTATTATTAGAATTAAAATTAAAATTAAAATTAAAATATAAATTATAAATATATATATTACGTATATAGATAGAGAGATAGATATTTTTTTTTGATATTTTTGCGATCAGAATTCGTTTGCTTTTATAGGGAGTTTCAGAATTTGGGGCTCCCCGACTCGCGGCAATTTTTGCTTTCAAACTCCGCGAGTCGCGGAGTTTGTTTTTACAGCTCACCCACATTTGGCTCTTTGTTTGCCGACGATTTATTTTATAAATATAATATATATATATATATATAATTAATATAATTAATTATATATTATATTATATTTATATACATAGTTAACTTGTAATTTTTAGTCCGTTGCGTCGAGCGTTGAGAGTTGACTCATGTCCCGGTTCCGGATTTTCGAACGTCCTTGCGTACAATTTAATATCTTGTACTTTACGTTTTGAATCTTGTACTCTTGTAATTTCGAGACGTTTCTTATCAATAATTGGAACCTCTTTGATTGTATTTTGTACTTTTGAGCTTTTTGGTCATTTGCGTCTTCAATTCGTCGAATCTGTCTTTTGTCTTCACCTTTTATTATTTAAACGAATATCACTTGTAAATAGAACAATTGCAACTAAAAGCTTGTCTTTCTTGAGGAATAATGCTATGAAATATATGTTCGTTTTTAGCATTATCAAATATTCCCACACTTGAGCGTTGCTTGTCCTCAAGCAATATCATCTTGAAATACTAGAATCACTTCTTTATTCTTCACACTTTGTACATCAGTGATTTCTATACGGCGGTATAAATAATGGTAGTAACGATATGGTTTACAGTCCCACATGACTATAAAATTTAGATCCATTAAGGAAATTAGATCTTTTTGAAAACATTTGATCTTTTGAAAATTAAATCTAGTTTTTACCCTAGATAAGTTTTCCGGAATAACCCTTCACCGGTGTTTGCAAAATATTTTTGTGGGTTTGGTGGGTTTCAGATTTGAAAATTTTAGCTCAAAACTTATGGTTTTGTGTCACCCACTTGCTAACCTTGTATTTGGAAAGCAACACGTCCAGTTTACTTGTTCCGTATATTACCTTTCGGTAAACTACCGTCCGGTTGTAAAGGAAAGCGTTGAACAAGCAACTGTTAAGGCAATGTCCCCTGACATGCTTTTAATTATGGTTTATAACGTGTCGGACGCAATTACTATCCTTGGTAGGAGCAATAGTAAAGCTCACCCTTATAATTTTCCGATCTGGCACAAGGTTCTGTCTTTGACCACTATGCAACCACCGTTCTTACGGTTGACACCCGATTTGGTTCAGGTGACCTAATGAATTCCAGGTGAATTCCTAGGATTTTACATTCAATGGTAATGAACGCATTGAAAATGGGTTTTTAGAAAACAAATCGGTGTGTAATTTTGATCAAAATATTTTCTCGTTCAAGCTCGAGTTTAGATATCATTGAATTCCATGAGTTTGAATTCTCAATCTTTAAGGTCAATCTCTAGGATTGAGTAATATCAGGCTTAAAAGCTGATTTTTAATCTTTTAAGGAGATTATCCTTTCTGGGAATCTGATTCATTAGTCTTATCCAGCTAATTTGCATGGTGCCCCCCCATTGTACGAGATAAATCCTTCTCATGGTTAGGATAAATCTGACCACTTGGCGACCCTGTTTAATGCTGAGGTCCGTGGATTTCCTGCTGATTTTAGTGATGACTTTTCTAGAATTTTTGTCAACCTACAGCTGGTTTGGACGACAACTTCTTGACCTAAATCAAGAAGCGCGTGTCTTTTTCGAAAGACTTTACTTCCTTTTAATGATGGAATTGATTCATCGTGTAGATCCATCTCTTCTTTTCTTTCATTGGGTAAAACAGTTTAGTTTAGTCCAAAGTAAAAGTATTTTCAGTTATTTGTTACAGATATATGTGACATATGTTTTGAATAACTTGGAGAATTTTCCCACACTTGGCTTTTATTTTTCTTTTTATTGTCCTCTATTCCATTTTAAATGAATTTTAACATTTTAGTTTGTTTCTCAATTTATGTCCTTTTCGAGGTAACAATAATTTCGGTGTTAACACCTAGTTTTATCGTTCATAAATATGTATAAACATGATTTTGAGTTCATTTACTTGAAAATTTTGAAAAATTTTACTAGAATTGGGTAGTCAGTATATAAGACTAGGGCTGTTCTTTATTATCAGAGAGCACTAGATTCTAATACAACTACTACTTTACTAGTATTTTTAATGGTAACCAAGTGTTTATGATAAAAAATTTTAAAAATCCGAAAGAATTTAACCCCTTCCCACACTTAAGATCTTGCAATGCCCTCATTTGCAAGAAATCAGTAACAATTTAAATTATTGAGGGTGATTTGTGTGAAAATGATTAAATTTTACCAAAGTTTCCAAACATATTTGTGTTTGCTTGCTGAATGATAAATGGTGCATATCATTTGTTCATTCCGTCTTGTTGTTATTTCACATATATTTTGCATCTTGTCGTCAAAATTAGTTGCTTTTGCTGAACTTAATGCCAGTCTTTGAAAATGCGTTGTTTTACCCTGTTGTGTACATAAGATAAACTGCAAACATATATACATATTTTTGAAGTTTGGTATATTACCCCACATTCAAAAATTATTAAAATCTAAGAATAAAAGTTAGAAAATTATAAAAACTATTACAATATTAACATAAGTATTAAACGTATCAACATTACAAATTACAAAATAAATAAAACTAAGTAGACTAGGGATGATACTGATACCAGTAGGGGTTCCATGCATAACCATAGGTGCTATAAAATGCTTCGGCAGGGTTATACGTAGGATACGGTGGTTGCATCTCTATAGACCAGGGAGGGAATATGGGCTTTGTAGTAGGAATATAGTTTCTACCTATATGTTGGCAATAAGCTATGATTTGGTTTTGATGAACTTGCCAAACTTCAAATGCTCTCTGTCTAGCATTTTCGTACTCCTGTGAAGCTATAAACGTTTGCATTTCTTGCATTTCATTTCCCCCTCCTACATTACCTTGCTGTTGGTTTCTCTCAACATGTGGATGTCTACCATGGTATTGTACTGCGGCGTTATTTCGCCTCTTCAAAACTTTCGCACCATGGTATACATTTAAACCTATTGTATCGCGGGGTTCTGGTTCTTTGACTAATAATCCCCCCCGACTTATATCTACACTGAGATATTCAGCAATCAAAGTTATAAATATACCACCTCCTATTATGCTATGCGGTCTCATCCCCCTAACCATATCTGATAAATAATAACCCACACAATAAGGTATACTTACAGCGCTTTGTGGGTCTCGAATACACATATGGTAAAACAAATCCTGTTCATTTACCTTTTCCTTGTTCTTACCTCTTTGTGTAATCGAATTAGCTAAAAACCTATGAATTACTCTTAATTCAGCTCTATCTATATCCAAATAAGAGTAATTTCTCCCTTTGAATCGGTGATGGCTTGTCATTTGACTCCATACACCATGTGTATCAAAATTTTCATCTATCTTTCTACCATTTAGTATCAACCCTCTACAATCGGCAGATGCTAACTCCTCAGACGTATATATACGTAAAGCCTGAGCCATGTCTAGTAAAGACATGTGGCGCATCGAACCTCCTAACAAAAATCTAATAAAAGATCGATCGGTTAAACTAGCTACCCGATCATTTAATTCTATACTACACAACAATTCTTCACACCATACTTTATATACAGGTCTACGCATGGTGAATAAACGTACCCAGTCATTAAAAGTAGAATTACCATACCTCTGTGCAAGTAATTCCCTAATTGGCCCGGCCAATTCTACAGCTTCTAATGGTCCCCATTCTATGACCCTAGGTACCTCAACAACTTTAGAATGAAGAGTATGCAAACCCCTTTGGTATTTTGGATAATCTATCCAAAGTCTGTCAAATCTCAGGTTCGGGTGCAAATCTTCCAAGTGCATATCAGAAAATGTCATGACTGGATGAGGTATATCTTGTTTGTAGTAGTTATCCACCTCCTGTTGTTCCGCATTCTCAGCAGGAGCATTGCGAGCTTGGGATGAAGATTCACCCCTTTCAGTCTGCAAAACACATCAAACACAATTTTTGTGCAATCTAAATATGCATTAGTGTCAGCAAAATTATCAATCAAAATAATTACAATGACATGATCAATTTATATCAAACTTAATCTCATTTTCATATTTTTATCAAATCTACACTTTTTCAAATAAGCATATACGAAAATGTTTGCCAAGTTCATAAGCATTCAACTCAAATAACATGTCAAAATAATCATTACTAGCAATTAAACAAGTTTCAAATGGCATTATCTCTCAAAAATCAAGTTCATGAATTTTAGACTTGAAAAAGTCCACTTTAATTCTCAAAATCATGTTTAGGCTCAAAGTTTGGATCATTTAACTACCTAAACATGTTACACTACTTAATTTAGCAACAATTCATGACAAAAATCGGCCATAACCTGTTTATATCAAAAAGCCCCAAATTGCTCAAGAACACAAACCCTAGATTACTCAAAATTTGAAGTTTAAGGCTTCTAATCATGTTAAATAGCATCAATCTAGGTTATACAAGCATAATACATAAACAATTTAAGCATAATTACACTAAAAAGCATCAAAATCAAATTGGGTATAAAATTGCTCAAGAACACTAATTTTCGGATTAAATGGTGTTTAGGTGTAGAAATTTACCGTTTTTCTTGAGTAATTCCTTGATAGCATCCTTCTCAACATGATTTTAGTAAAAGATTTGATGATTAACAGTTAAAAATTGTGATTTTGGGGGTGTTTTCTCGTGAATTTTCGGATTTTATTTTCGCTGTATGTGTTTTTGTGGTGTGTGGACTGAGGATACTGATCAGTTCGTCCAGCTTTTATTTTTTTTTCTGGATTTTGCAAGCTCCGCGAGTCGCGGGGTTTAAACCTTCAAACTCCGCGAGTCGCGGAGTTTGATTTTTTTTTTTTAACATCTTATACTAATTAAAACAATTAAGTAATTAATTTTAAAATTTTGTTTTCCTTGTTATTTAGGACGAGGTCGTTTCGGATCGATGTCCTAGTCCGTCCTTCGACAAAATTTTAAAATTTATCTTTTTGTAGCGATTGTTTTAAAAGCTAAGATTTTTGGGTTTTTTTAATGTTTTTGGCATACTTTAATTCAATAAGATTAAAAATAATGATAATAAAAGTTCTCGTCCCTCCCTTGGGTAAAGCAATTTCGGTTCAAAGACCTAGTCTTCAACTTACGACGAATTTTAAAAATCATATTTTTAACTTAATGAGATAAAGTAAATTTTTGTTTTTAAATTCACACCAAACGTAAAATAAAAATACATAAAATTTAAAATTAATATTAAAAATTCACACCAAACTTAAAATTTAAAATGCATAAAAATAAAATTCATATTTTAAAAATTAAAAATTCACACCAAACTTAATTTAAAAATTCATATTATAAATTCACACCAAACTTATATTAATTTTTCAAATACAATTTTAAATATATTGTTTTTACAAAGTTTACAATATTAATTTAAGATTTATATATTAATTTTAAAAACATGGTAAAAATAAAATTAAAAATCTTTTTGGCTTTTTATCCCACTTTAATCAATCAAATATTATCAAAAATATACGCCCCTCTTTTCGGTAAAGTAATTTCGGTTCCATGACCTAATTTAACTCATGACGAATTTTTGAAATATTTTGGGTTGATTGATTAAAGATATTTATACCTTAAGAATAAACGTTAAATTTCGCAGTGATGTAATAAATTTTTGAATGATATCAATAATTTCGGTCGCCAAACCTAATTTTATTCAATACCAATTTAATACTTTATAGCGAACAAATTAGCGTTTATTATCAAAAGGTTAAAAATAAAAATAAATAAAAAAAAATAAAAACTGTACAAACATACCTGTGAAATAGATTTCTTAGTTATATGATCTATCCCATTCATAAGATAGTCGGTTTAATTGGTTTTCCATGGCTACATAGGCGTAACCTCGAGTATTCAGTGTTTTTTCTTCTAAACATATGAACGGTCCGTCTCTGCATAAAGTAACAAATTCGGTGTTTGAATAGGTTTGATTATTTGAACATTTACCTCCATGTGACCATTTTCCGCATTTGTGACATCTTTCTAGGTGTCGTGCTCTTCTTTTCGCTGCGGATTTTGATTTTCCTTTACCAAATTGTAACTTATTATCTTCGCATCTGGATTCTTTTCTAACTCCGCCCAATCTTTCTCTGATTACTGATACTATTTCACTCAGAAGTGTGTCATTATTACGTTTAGTGATCAAAGCGTGTAGCATTAGACCATGGTTTAGTTCACAGGCAGTCTTCATTTCCTAAAAAAAATAAAAATTCAGAATGGGGGGAGAAGACTAGTTCTTTAGGGTCTGCTAGGGAAAGACCATTCGGGTTCCATTTTCGAGAACTACACGAAAACAGACAATCTAACTCTAACAAAAATACATAAACCCCCTATACTTAGTTAGCTGTGGTATCGAAATTGTGATTAACTTCATTGTCTTCTTCCATCGGACCATGTATGTAATGTTTAACTCTGTGACCATTAACTTTAAATTCAATCCCATTTGAATTTATTAATTCTATCGTTCCGTATGGGAAAACTCTTTTGACTATGAATGGTCCAGACCATCTTGATTTCAATTTTCCAGGAAATAACTTGAATCTTGAATTGAAAAGAAGAACTCTGTCTCCTTCTTTAAATTCTTTTGAACTTCTGATTCTTTTATCATGCCATTTCTTCGTTCTTTCCTTATAGATTAACGAATTATCGTATGCTTCATGTCTTAATTCTTCTAATTCGTTTAGTTGACTTAACCGTAGACGTCCGGCTTCATGTAAATCAAGATTACATGTCTTCAAAGCTCAAAATGCTTTGTGTTCAATTTCTACTGGAAGATGACATGCTTTTCCATAAACAAGTCTAAAAGGTGTGGTTCCAATTGGAGTTTTGTAGGATGTTCTAAAAGCCCAGAGTGCATCCTCCAATTTAATGGACCATTCCTTCGGATTTGATCCTACGGTTTTCTCTAGAATACGTTTTAAAGCTCGGTTGGTATTTTCAACTTGTCCACTTGTTTGTGGATGATATGCGGTGGAGATTTTATGAGTTACTCCATATCTTTTAAGAACTTTCTCAAGTTGATTATTACAGAAATGAGTACCCCGATCACTTATTAAAGCTTTCGGTGTTCCAAACCTTGCAAAAAGACGTTTTAAAAAGTTGACTACAACTCGTGCATCGTTAGTTGAGAGAGCTTGTGCTTCCGCCCATTTAGATACATAATCAATGGCTACGAGTATATATAGATTATTATGAGATTTTGGAAATGGACCCATAAAGTCAATACCCCAAATGTCAAATACTTCACATACTTGGATGACATTTTGTGGCATTTCATCACGTTGACTTATTTTTCCGGCCCTTTGACAAGCATCACAGGATTTGCAAAGAAGGTGTGAGTCTTTGTAAATTGTAGGCCAATAGAATCCAGCATCATAAACTTTTCTTGCTGTTAGTTGTGGCCCATAATGCCCTCCTGTTGGTCCTGTGTGACAATGGTTTAAAATTTTACTAGCTTCATCTCCAAATACACATCGGCGTATTATTCCATCGGGACAACTTTTAAACAGATGTGGATCTTCCCAGAAATAGTGTTTTATATCACTGAAGAATTTCTTTCGTTTTTGCTACGATAATCCTTTTTCAAGGAATCCACAAACTAAGTAGTTTGCATAGTCTGCAAACCATGGAATGTCTTTATAATCTATCTTCAATAGATATTCATCAGGAAAGTTGTCTTGTATGGTCGATTCATTTAGAACTTCTAATTCGGGATTTTCAAGATGAGAAAGATGATCAGCGGCGAGATTTTCTGCTCCTCTTTTATCTCGGATTTCAATATCGAACTCTTGTAAGAGTAAGATCCAACGGATTAATCTTGGTTTGGCATCTTGTTTCGAAAATAGGTATCTAAGAGCAGAATGGTCGGTATAGACCACCGTTTTTGCTAGAACGAGATATGATCGAAATTTGTCAAAAGCAAAGACAATAGCAAGGAGTTCTTTTTCAGTAGTTGTGTAATTTGTTTGTGCTCCTTGTAACGTCTTACTAGCATAATATATAGGTTGAAATCTTTTTTCAATCCTTTGTCCTAAAACGGCTCCCATTGCAAAATCACTTGCATCGCACATTAGTTCAAATGGTAGATTCCAATTTGGTGTTATCATGATCGGCGCATTAGTAAGTTTCTCTTTAAGAATATTAAAAGATTTGATACATTCATCTGAAAAGATGAATGGAGCATCCTTTTCTAGGAGTTTATTCATAGGAGTGGCAATTTTAGAAAAATCTTTTATGAAACGTCGGTAAAAACCGGCATGCCCTAGAAAACTCCTAACTCCTCTAACATTGGTGGGATGTGGAAGTTTAGCAATTACATCTACTTTAGCTCTATCCACTTCAATTCCTTCCTTTGAGATTTTATGTCCAAGAACGATGCCTTCTTTAACCATGAAATGGCATTTCTCCCAATTAAGTACTAAATTTGAATGTTCGCGTCTAATCAGCATTCGTTCAAGATTAACTAGACATGATTCAAATGTATCACCGAAGACTGAAAATTCATCCATGAAAACTTCCATGCATTCTTCTATCATGTCGTGAAAAATCGCCATCATATACCTTTGAAAGGTTGCAGGGGCGTTGCAAAGTCCAAATGGCATGCGTTTGTAAGCAAAAGTACCATAAGGGCACGTGAATGTGGTTTTCTCTTTGTCTTCGGGTGCTATTGGAATTTGAAAATATCCGGAAAATCCATCAAGAAAACAATAATAACTATTTCCGGCTAATCTTTCCAACATTTGATCAATAAAAGGTAAGGGAAAGTGATCTTTTCTGGTGGCGTCATTTAATTTTCTATAATCAATACACACACGCCATCCTCTTACAGTCCTAGTAGGAATAAGCTCATTTTTCTCATTTGTAATGACAGTCATGCCACCCTTCTTAGGCACGCATTGAACTGGGCTTACCCATGGACTATCAGAGATTGGATAAATTAGACCTGCATCTAGTAGTTTAATAATCTCTTTCTTAACTACATCTTGCATATTAGGATTTAGTCTTCGTTGGTGTTGCACATACGTTTTATGACCTTCTTCCATAAGGATTTTATGTGTGCAATACGAAGGACTTATTCCTTTAATATCATGAATCTTCCATGCAATGGCTGGTTTATGAGCTTTCAACACAGAAATGAGTTGTGATTTCTCATTTTTAGTAAGAGAAGACGATATTATTACAGGTAATTCAGATTCACCATGTAAATAAGCGTATTCCAAATGGTTTGGAAGTGGCTTTAACTCTAATTTTGGAGGTTCTTCTATCGATGATTTGTATCGATATCTGTCTTCTTCTTTTAGCATTTGAATTTTTTCTGTTGTTGATTCATATCCATTAGCTATAAGTGTAGCTAACATTTCAGCTTCATCAATTTGTTCAGTTCCTTCTCCTAAAGAACATTCTCCTGTTCCTTGTAATTCTGGAAATTCTTCTAATAATTCTGCATATGCATCTATAGTTTGAATATAATAACATGTATCATCTGCAGATTGTGGTTGTTGCATTGCTCTATCAACTGAAAAGGTAACACTCTCATCCTCTATACTTAGGGTCAATTTCTTACCGAACACGTCTATCATTGCTTTAGCCGTGTTTAAGAATGGTCTTCCTAATATGAGAGGAACTTGAGAATCTTCTTCCATGTCCAGAACAACAAAATCTACTGGAAATACTAAAGTACCAACTTTAACTAGCATGTTCTCCATTATCCCTCTAGGATATTTTATTGATCGATCGGCTAGTTGTATGCTTATTTTTGTTGGTTTCAATTCTCCAAGGTCTAGTTTAGCGTATAGTGAATACGGCATTAAATTTATACTAGCACCTAAATCTGCCAATGCTTCTATTGAACTAAGACTACCCAGAAAACATGGAATTGTGAAACTTCCTGGATCAGATAGTTTTTCTGGTATCTTATTCAACAGCACTGCAGAACAATTAGCATTCATAGTAACAGCCGAGAGTTCATCCATTTTCTTTCTATTTATGATTAGATCTTTCAGAAATTTAGCATATCTAGGCATTCCTGAAATTACATCAATGAAAGGAAGATTTACATTTATCTGTTTAAACATATCCAAAAATTTGGATTGCTCGGCTTCAAGTCTCTCTTTTCTCATTTTACTCGGGTAAGGAAGTGGTGGTTGGTATGGTTTAACATAAGGTTTAGCCTTAACTTTGTTATCTTCATTAACCTTCTCAACTACCGTTTCTTTTTCCTTATCTTGATTAGGTTGTGGTTCTTGTGGAGTAGGAATAGCTTCATCAGAAGTTACAGGTATTTCAGGTGGTTTAAGTGTTGTACCACTTCTTGTGGTAATGGCTTTAGCTGTTTCATTCCGGGGGTTAGCATTTGTATCACTAGGTAGACTTCCCGGTTTTCTTTCACCTATTAACCTTGCTAGGTTACTTACTTCTTGTTCCAGATTTTGAATAGAAGCTTGTTGATTTCTAAATGCTTGAGCATTTTGTTCATTAGTTTGTTTCTGAGATGTGAAAAACTGCGTTTGAGAATCAACTAGCTTCGTCATCATATCTTCTAAATTCGGCTTTTTATCATCGGTTTGTTGTGGTGGTTTGTTTTGAAAATTAGGTCTTTGCTGATTGTAAGTATTATTGGATACTTGTTGATTGCTAGGACCTTGTTGGTTGTTGTATGGAACATTTCGGTTATAGTTCTGATTTTGATTGTAGATCGGTCTTGGCGGTTGATAATTATTCTGATAATTATTTCCAGGCCTTTGGTTTATGTATGAAATATTCTCTCTTTGTTCCATTGTTAATTCAATACTGAGAAAATCTTTTGTCAAATGTGGTCCTCCACACTGCTCACAACTAATTCGTATTGAGTGAATATCCTTAGTCATCTTTTCCATTCGTCTCTCGACAGCATCTATCTATGCGGAAATGGAATCTAAGTCATGGCTAGAATCGGCTCTAGCTGCTTTAGATGATCTAACGATATCTTTTTCTTGGTGCCACTCATGTGAGTGGGAAGCGGTGTTATCAATAATTTTGTAAGCATCAGTTTCGGTTTTCTTCATAATAGAACCACCAGCTGCTATATCTATGTCTTTCCTTGTAGTGATGTCGCATCCTTGTTAGAATATTTGTACTATTTGACAGGTGTCTAAACCATATTGCGGACATCCTCTCAATAACTTTCCAAATCTAGTCCACGCCTCATATAGAGTTTCATTCGGCTTCTGTGTGAATGTAACAATTTCTCCTTGAAGTCTTACGGCATTAGATGCAGGAAAGAATTGTTTAAGAAATTTTTCAACTAAAACGTCCCATGTATCAATCGCCCCTTCAGGTAACGATTCCAACCAATCTTTGGCTTCTCCCTTTAAAGTCCAGGGAAATAACATGAGATATATCTGTTCATCCTCCACTTCTCGGATTTTAAATAGTGTGCAGATCCTATTAAAGGTACGTAGATGTTTATTTGGATCTTCCTTCGGCGCACCACTAAATTGGCATTGATTAGTCACCATGTGTAGAATTTGTCCTTTGATTTCATAATCTGGCGCATTAATGTCTGGATGAGTAATTGCGTGACCTTGGCCAGTGCGTTTAGCTCTCATTCGGTCTTCCATACTTAAAGGTTCCAGATTCTCCATAATTGAATTTGTTGAATCCGAATCACTAGAGGATTCTGATTTAATGGTTCGTTCCTCAACAATCTCTGTTTGAATGATTGGTGGTTCCGGAGGAAAATTTAGTGGTTCAGGATCTACGAATCGTCCCTGAATATTCTCCGGATTCTCAATTGTGAGGTCGGGTTCAAAAAATGGATTATCGGAAATTTGAACTGGAGTACTTGGTCGACTGGATGACGATTCTAAAGAAAAATCAACGGCAGTAATATTTGTTAAATGTCTTGATCTAGTTACAGGTGGTGAACGTACAAAAGGTGATGAACGTCTTGCTCGGTGCATTCACTGAATATCCTATTAGTTTTTAAAAGGAAAGAAAAATTATAATAAGTTATCCAATCAATAGACTTTTCTAATTTTGCCCACGTTTCGAATAGCCAAAAGATGCAGCAGAGGGGCAGGATTCGTTTGGTCTCAATATAATTGAGGACTGTTTGGCTCCAATAACCCGGTCCACGTACAAATCCAACTATTACTACGAACCAGAAAATTTTGATGTCTATTAATTTAACCACTTAAAATAAATTTTCGTAATTTTAAGAAATTTAGATAAGAAGTAGAATAAAAATCTATGTCCTAAAACTAGAATAGCGAGAAATAAGAAAGAAAAAGAGTGTGTCGAAAAAGGTCGAAAAAGAAAAATGGTTGAAAAATAAAAGGTGACGAAAAAATAAAAGAAACTTATAAAATTTAAAAACACTTGACTAACCTAACCTTATTACTACAACTAACTTAAAATTATAATCGCAAATTGAGATTACTAATTGGAATGATAATTGATACATAGGTAAAAGGTGTCTAAAAATATTAAAGTTTACAGGAAAAACTAAATCCCAAATGGAAATAACTTAAAAAGAAACTAAAACTTAAAAAGGCGTCTAAAGTACCTAAATCTTAATCTAAAGAAAAAGCACTTAAGGAATTCTACGGCAAAGCCTAAAAATCTAGAAGTAAAAATAACTATGGCAAAAAAATAAGTTTAAAACTAAATATGAGCTAAAAATACAAATATTACGCTAAAACAATTAAAAAGGAACAAAATATAAAAATATACAAAAAGTTGTAAAAAGTACAAATTTTATAAAAATATTATTTTTATATTATTTATTTATTAAAACTATTAATTTTACAATTTAATTAACTAAATATATAAATTAAATAAAAAGAAACTTAAAATTAAACTAATTATAATAATAATAAGTAATTAGGGTTAATAATAATAATAATTAATAATTACTCCGTAATTAAATGCAGATTAGGGTTTCTGTCGGTGTCAGGGTGTCTCCGCGAGTCGCGGTATTCGAGGCTGCAAACTCCGCGAGTCGCGGGGTTCCAAAATTCAACTCTGGTACAGTTTAAAATTTTACGCGTTTTTTTTTATTTTTTTTATTTTTTATTTTATATTTTCTGTTTTATATTTTTTTGTTTTAAAATCTAAAATATTTATATAATAAAAACTTATATTTTTATAAAATAAAAATAAAGAAACTTTATAAAACTTAAATATTTAACAAAATCTTAAAAATACTTATATTTTTGTTTTTCTTTTTATATTTTCGAATATTTAAAAACGTATTTTTACAAAAGTGAATTTTAATAAAAGTAGACTAAAAATAAAAATCTCTTTTTTTTTTTTTTTGTAGCATTGCGCTTCCGGCTTTTAAGCTAGATTGGTCCCCGGCAGCGGCGCCAAAAATACTTGATGTTATGCGAGGTGTATATAAAATAGCTTTAAATTTCAGCAGGAAATACTATTAAATACGATACAATTTTACACAAGATATTTATTTATTTAGAGAATGGATATACTTAAACCTTGCTACAACACTTATAGGCAGTGTACCTAATCGTACAGTAGTGTAGTTTTTAGTAAGTTCGGTTCGTTCCACAGGGAAAACTTTAAACAAAGCTTAACGCTATATTAGTTTACTTTTATAAAAATACAAATATATATATATATATATATATATATATAAGTAATATTATTATTATAAAGGGGGGTTTTTACCGTTTAATGACCGGTTTGTCGATTTTAAAACTTTAGTCGCAGTTAAAACCAAATGTAAAATAATAAATAAATACAAGACTTAATTTAAAGCGTAAAGTAAATAACGATAATGAAATTGCGAATAATAAAAGTGCGATAAAATAAACTTGCGATAATTAAAAAGTACGATAATTAAAAGTGCAATTAAATACAATTACAATAAAAAGCGATAATTAGAAGTGCAATTAAATATAAAATAAAGGAAATTAAATATGAAATAAAAGAATTGTGCTTATTTAAACTTCCGTAATCATGATGTTTGACGTGTTGATTTTAGTTTTATGCCCATGGGTTAATTGTCCTTTGTTCTGGATTATTTAATATGTCCGTTTGGTTTTTGTCCATAACAGTCCATCAGTCATAAATATAAAGTGCGAGTGTCTTCGTAAAATTATCCTTATACCCGAAGTTAAATATTCCAACTAATTGGGGACTTAAACTGTAACAAGATTTTAATACTTTGTTTAATAATTACACCAGGATGTCGACTGAGTGTAACCCAAGGTTTTAATATTTTGTTATCAATTATACCAAGTGTCCTTGTACATAATTTCACCCCTGTTTTAATTATTCTAGTGGCTATTAATCCATTCCCGTGTCCGGTTAAATGAACGATTATTTGTACATATAAATACCCCGCCCATCGTGTCCGATCGAGTGTATATGGTAATTTATAGGGACGCCCAATTGAAAATCTTTATATTAACATTAACAAACTATCATTTAGTTAAACAAATATAAAGCCCATTAATAGCCCATAGTCTAATTTCCACAAGTGTCGTTCTTTTGTCCAAACCCCAATTATGGTACAAAGCCCAATTACCCAATTTTAGTAATTAGCTCAACATCATGATTACTTCGGATTAAATAAGCATAATAATAACTTAGTTACGAGACATTAAAATTAAAAGGTTGAACATAACTTACAATGATTAAAAATAGCGTAGCGTTACACGGACAGAATTTCGACTTACACCCTTACAACATTCGCTAACATACCCTTATTATTAGGATTAAAATTAGAATTAAAATTAAAATATAAATTATAAATATATATATTACGTATATAGATAGAGAGATAGATATTTTTTTTTGATATTTTTGCGATCAGAATTCGTTTGCTTTTATAGGGAGTTTCAGAATTTGGGGCTCCGCGACTCGCGGCAATTTTTGCCTTCAAACTCCGCGAGTCGCGGAGTTTGTTTTTACAGCTCACCCACATTTGGCTCTTTGTTTGCCGACGATTTATTTTATAAATATAATATATATATAATTAATATAATTAATTATATATTATATTATATTTATATACATAGTTAACTTGTAATTTTTAGTCCGTTGCGTCACGCGTTGAGAGTTGACTCATGTCCCGGTTCCGAATTTTCGAACGTCCTTGCGTACAATTTAATATCTTGTACTTTGCGTTTTGAATCTTGTACTCTTGTAATTTCGAGACGTTTCTTATCAATAATTGGAACCTCTTTGATTGTATTTTGTACTTTTGAGCTTTTTGGTCGTTTGCGTCTTCAATTCGTCGAATCTGTCTTTTGTCTTCACCTTTTATTATTTAAACGAATATCACTTGTAAATAGAACAATTGCAACTAAAAGCTTGTCTTTCTTGAGGAATAATGCTATGAAATATATGTTCGTTTTTAGCATTATCAAAAAGCTATGAATATGATTATTCGTACCAACCTTACTACTCGAATAAAAGAGACACAACATGTGGTTTTAAAGGAAGGAAGTTTTGGAAGGGAAATACCCAAAGGATTGGAAAAACAGCTTAATATTCGGGAAGACGAAACTCGATATTTGGCTGATAGAATTTGGTACCAAAGAATGGGGATTCGAGAAAAGTGGTACTTGATGAGGCACATAAAACTAGATATTCAATACACCCTGGAGTGGGAAAAATGTACCAAGACCTCAAGAAACACTTTTGGTAGCCAGACATGAAAGCCGATATTGCCACATATGTAGGAGAATGTTTGACTTGTTCTAAAGTCAAAGCTAAGCATCAAAAACCATCGGGTCTACTTCATCAACCTGAAATCCCAGAATGGAAATGGGAAAACATTACCATGGATTTCATTACTAAATTGCCAAGGACTGCAAGTGGTTATGATACAATTTGGGTAATAGTCGATCGTCTTACCAAGTCAGCACACTTTCTGCCAATGAGAGAAGATGACAAAATGGAGAAGTTAGCATGACTATACTTGAAGGAAGTTGTCTCCAGACATGGAATACCAATCTCTATTATCTCTGATAGGGATTGCAGATTTATTTCAAGGTTTTGGCAGACGTTACAACAAGCATTGGGGACTCGTCTAGACATGAGTACTGCCTATCATCCACAAACTGATGGGCAAAGTGAAAGGACGATACAGACACTTGAAGACATGCTACGAGCATGTGTTATTGATTTTGGAAATGGTTGGGATCGACATCTACCGTTAGCAGAATTTTCCTACAACAACAGTTACCACTCGAGTATTGAGGCGGCACCATTCGAGGCACTTTATGGTAGAAAGTGCAGGTCTCCGATTTGTTGGAGCGAGGTGGGGGATAAACAAATTACGAGTCTGAAAATTATCCATGAAACTACCGAGAAAATCATTCAAATTCAACAACTGTTGAAAATCGCCCAAAGTCGACAGAAGAGCTACGCGAACATTAGATGAAAAAATATAGAATTTGAAATTGGAGACATGGTCATGCTTAAAGTATCACCTTGGAAAGGCGTTGTTCGTTTTGGAAAACGGGGGAAACTAAATCCGAGATACATTGGTCCATTCAGGATTATTGATCGTGTTGGACCAGTAGCTTATCGACTTGAATTACCTCAACAATTAGCCTGCGTACATAATACCTTTCACGTCTCGAATCTGAAGAAATGCTTAGCTAAAGAAGATCTCACTATTCCTTTAGACGAAATTAAGATCAACGAAAAACTACAATTCGTTGAAGAACCTGTCGAGATAATGGATTGTGAGGTTAAAGGACTTAAGCAAAACAAAATACTAATCGTTAACGTTCGGTGGAATGCTCGTAGAGGACCTGAATTCACTTGGGAACGAGAAGACCAAATGAAGCTAAAGTATCCACATGATTAGGTACTATTCCAAATTTCGGGATGAAATTTAATTTAACGGGTGTGTAATGTAACGACCCGGATTTTTCCGTTAATATATATAAGATTAATATTTACATAATTAAATGTTTCCAACATATTAAGCAATCAAACTTATTAAGACTTGATTATTTGAAATGAATTTTATACAAACGGTTGTTCACCCAGTTTATCTGACGATTCACGAACGTCATAACTTGTAATAATTATTTAAAGGAATATATATATATGGATATATATATAT
The DNA here is from genome assembly GCF_046630445.1 of Rutidosis leptorrhynchoides. Taxonomy (NCBI): domain Eukaryota; kingdom Viridiplantae; phylum Streptophyta; class Magnoliopsida; order Asterales; family Asteraceae; genus Rutidosis; species Rutidosis leptorrhynchoides. The sequence continues at coordinate 64,533,603 of NC_092342.1, forward strand.
ATATATATATATATATATATATATATATATATATATATATATATATATATATATTTATGATTTGTTAAAATGATATTTAAGTATCTCATTAAATATATTAGCAAAGAGTTATATATATAAAATGAGACTACTAACTTAAAGACTTCGAAATAATATATATATATATATATATATATATATATATATATATATATATATATATATATATATATATATAACGTTTAACGATGTTATAACGCCAAAGTTAAAATGAATGTATATGTATTATATTAAGATGTGTTAATACACTTTTGAAAGACTTAAATACATATACTAACATATCTATACTCAACAAAGATAGCTATACTCACATTCTCATTCGATTCCATCAAGAATTCTACTCGTATTCATATGGTATTCATACACGTATCATACACAACTTCTAAATGTATATACTATGAGTATATATACACAAAAATCTGCTCTTAGCAGCCCTCATTTATTAGTTTTTGGATTGTATCAAGTAGGGCTCATCACTTGTCAACTAGTATGATTAAATGGCATAAAATTTCAAGTTACAAAGTTAACAAATTCTGTATATATCCATCCATCATTCACGTCCACCACCATCACCATACACATCAATTTCATTTTCCATTTTCACCTACAAAATCACTCTCTAACACATCTCTCTCTAGCTCTAAGAATACTTAAACCATTCAGGAAGTTTATATTTCATAAACCAAGTTACAATCATCATATCAAGATCAAACAAGAACACTACAAATTACTACTTCCATTTCAAGTTTATACTTCAAGATTTCTTTCCATCTTTTAATCCAACCCAACAACTCTTTAGGATCAAGAATCTTACTTTCATTTCAGTAGCTTTCAACTCCATAATCAAGGTAATAAACTTATTTAAGCTTTAGTTCAATTTTTATAAACATACTTATCTTAAATCAAGACAGAATTCTTATTCGAACTTTTGTTCATTCCATGATTTTACTTCAAGAATTCCAAGCCATCAAGGAGATCTTCAACCTCAAGATTATTATCTTGTTTTTCCAGCAAGTTTGTTCATTTGATTTGAGGTAGTAACCTTATTCATATTATTGTTCAATTCCTATCTTTATAGCTATCTTATTTTGAGTTTATAACTTATAACAACTGGAACATAGTTTAGTAAGTTCTAAACTTGTTTGCAAACAAACTTAATCATTCTAACTTGACTCTTAAAAAAATTTCAACACATGTATTATATCTATATGATATGCTAACATAAATATATAAAACTTGTAAATACTAAGAACACCGTAAAACCGGACATACGCCGTTGTAGTAAAACAGCGGGCTGTTTTGGGTTGAATAGTTAAAAACTATCATAATCTTTGATTTAAAAGTTGTTCTTCTGGAAAAATGATATTTCATATGAACATGAAACTATATCCAAAAATCTTGGTTAAACTCAAAATAGAAGTATGTTTTTCAAAATAGTCATCAAGATGTCGTCCTTTCGACAGAAATGACTACCTCTTTCAAAAACGACTTGTAACCTGTATTTCCAACTATAAACCTATACTTTTTCTGTTTAGATTAATAATATTCGGTTTGATACGAAACCATGGCAATTTGAAACACTCAAATCGGATTTAAAATGAATAAGTTATGGGTAAAACAAAATTGGATAGATTTGCTTGTTTTAGCTACGTGAATTTCTCTAACAAATCTATACTAATCTTATCCTAGATAAATTTACCTATATCCTACATGTATTTATACATGTCTTGATCCCTTCCTAGTAGAAATACAAATTATAATAGTCGGGGTTAAATCTACGAAAATATATTACAGTCTTAATAAAAATCGTAAGACACTATATATATATATATATATATATATATATATATATATATATATATATATATAGACACGTATACAATGTTTTGACATACCATGTTGACATCATCTATATATATTATTTTGAATAACCCATAAGACACTATATGCGGTAATGCTCGAGCTAGCATATAATGGGCGAGGTTGATTCTAAAATAATATATATATACCATGGGTTGTGATCGAGTCTGAGACTTGTATACAATGGGTCGTGGGATGATTCAGACAATATATATTATGTATCTTAATTATATTAAGACAATATATAATAGTGTTAGTTAATTCTAACATGATATATATATATATATATATATATATATATATATATATATATATATATATATATATATATATATATATATATATATATATATTATTGGACTATTGGACTATCGGACTGTTGGACTACTAACATTAGACAATTAAAAGTATCATAAGTATGGAATATTAATTATATATATTTTGACGTAAAATATTCTTATTAGGTTCGTGAATTGTCAAGGCCAAGTCGTATATCCATCTATTTGAAAATCATCATTACAAGTGAGTTATAGTCCCATTTTTACTATCTAATTATTTTTGGGATGAGAATACATGTTGTTTTATAAATATTTTTCGAAATAGACACAAGTACTTGAACTACATTCTATGATCGATTGATTACACCGGATATTTCCATTTTTCTGGTAACCTAAGAATTAGCGTTTATTATACACCCCTCATGCTGGAAAATGGTATGGGGCCTGTATAATGGCCATTAATTGACGCGAATCATAAAGGTAGATCTACGGGTACTAACTCCCCTCATACTGGAAAATGGTATGCTTTAGTAATTCGAATTTTTGTATATTAGTTGTGCGATGTATACTGGGGAATATTCTATATGCATGTTGTTAAGGTCGGTTACCAGGTGTTTATCATATGAATGATTTTTATACAGATGATTTCTGTATGCTGTTTTATAAAAATGAAATCTTGTGGTCTATTATTATGATTTATTATATAGAATTAAACCTATGACTCACCAACATTTTTGTTGACGTTTTAAGCATGTTTATTCTCAGGTGATTATTAAAAACGCTTCCGCTGTTGCATGTTAACCCAAGGTCAAGATTTGGAGTCAGCATGCTTTCATAATAATTAAACTTGCATTCGGAATTTGTGTTTGTAATATATTGTCGACTTTTATGTAATGGTGTATGTAAAAATTATGTACTTTGAGCAGAATGTCTTTGATCGACAGTCTAAATTTATGTCATTAGACCTTTATTCATATAATAAAGGTTATGGTTGTTTGTAAAACGAATGCAAGATTTTAAAAACGTCTCATATAGAGGTCAAAACCTCACAAAGAAACCAATTAATATGAAATGTTTATAATCCATATGAACGGGGCATTTCAATTCTGTGCAGTTTCTGGTTTTTACAGATCTGTATAAACTGAGTTTCTGTGATGATTATTTAAACTGATTTGAATATGCTTTGTTTTAATATGCTTGTTTTCCATGCTTAATGATTAGATAACTTGAATCTAGGATTGATTAGCACTTAATCCAACGATCTATTATTCGATTCATGCTACTTGTTTAGATCTAGTCAATCAAACTTATTAAATTGGATTACATGCAATTAAGTTAAACAACATGGTTGGTGATAAATTTGATGAATTTGAATTACACTTATATAATAGATTTTAATATTGTTAGGCTTAGTCGAAGAACCTCTGTTTGTATGTGTTTGATTAATGATTGCACGAGAACCAAGTAATAATTAACTCTCAGCTAGTAACTTGAGTTGATCTACTTGATTTTAATAGTTTATATAATTTGTCAACTTATTTGCATGTTGATCCTCATCATAAAATTAATATGTATCATGTAATTGAATTGAACACTAAGAATTGAGATGTTAGCCATGCACATCACGTGTCTAGAATATGCTTTAAGTCCTGCCTATTGAATGATATGCAACACTTGTCTTAACCTGTCTAGGAATAATAGTTGGTCTATAATTATTATCTTGATTTGTGTTAATATAAGTCATGAAACTTGCCTAATATGATTCTCGTACAAGTTATTCATTCATGTACTTTTATTTATAATTGTTTATTTTAATCTTTATTTCTTTCTTAATATTTTATTAATCAATTCTTTAATAACGTACCTTCAATTATCTCTTTCCTAAGAGATAATATTCCAAATCTAAACACCAATCGAAAACCTAAAAACTGTACTTCTAGTTCATTAATAAGAGCTAGACTACATAATAAACCAACTTTAAAACGCATCTACGCTCTCTTGGGACGATAACCTAAAATACTACATCTGATCGGGTTTTGTTACTCGTTAGGGTGTTAAAAGTGTATTAAATAAAGGTTATATAAATTTAAAATTTTGAAAAGGCAAATTAAGCACTACACACTTTTGCACATCATAAACCTCCTGAGTTTAGTGGCCATAAAAATCCTACAGTGACATATCAATGGCTGAGGGAAACTGAGCATGCTTTAGAGGCTTGTCACTGTGAGTCTGAATTAAGAGTGCTATATGCTAGTAGAATGTTGAAGGGTCAAGCAATGGAATGGTGGGATTCAATCACAGCTTATCTAACCAAGGAACATTTCAATCAGATAACATGAGTGCAATTCCATGTTAAGGTCTGTGAACAATATTGTTCAGAGTATGAAATGGAGAAACTGAAGACTGAATTTCTGAGTATGAAGATGACAGACGATATGTCAATCGATGATGTTTTCTGAGATTTTACCTCCAAGTTAAGGTTTGTTCAGTAGTGGGTACCGAATGAGAAGGATAAGGTGCATCATTTGTGCGAGTGATTAAACCAGAATATATAATGGTTGCTAGGTTTGCTCAAACCATAGCGCAAGCTCATGAAATGGCAAACGCAACGAAAGGTAGATGTGAAGGCGGAGAGCTGTGCAAGTGCTGGAAGTGGGTCTTTTGAGAGAAAGTCAGAGAATGTGTCATTTAGTCAATCAATTCTGCAATCAGGGTAAATCGGGTATGAGTGGGTCGGGCTCCAGTCCGAGAAATTGGTGTGCTGTTTGTAAGTCTACTCATGTAGGGACATGTTCGCCAGCGACTAGGAGATGTTTGAATGTGGAGTTTTGGGTCACGATACCTTTAACTGTTCTTTTAAAGATAACGTTTGTTGGAACTTCCATAAGGAAGGTCATCGATCTGCATGTTTCCCATCAGCGTCAAGAAGTGGTTTTGTGGTGGGGTCAGGGGCAAGGTCGACGTCCGTGGGGAGATCATCTGCATCCACTGCCGGGCAGAAGAGAAAGAACCCGCCGACGGCTGAAGCTAGAGCATTTCAGATGACGGTAAACACTGCAACCGCTACTGATGAAGTCATGACCGGTATGTTCTTGGTTAACTCCTTGCCAGCTCGTGTGTTTTTTGATTCAAGGGCGAAGAATTCCTTTATGTCCTTAGGCTTCAGTGATAATTTGAAGTTGCTTGCTAGGATATTAGATGAGCTTTTGAGGATAAAAGTAGCTGATGGTAAATAGGTTCCAGGCACATCATCTGTGTCTGGAGTTATCATCGAGATTGACGTCCATCCTTTCCCTTTAACCTGTTTGTTGATGCCTATACCTAGCTTTAATGTAGTAGTAGGCATGAACTGGTTAAGTTCAAATAGGGCTAGTATCAACTACGATAAGCAGATGATTTCTTTTCCTTTGGCCGATGTGTCTCGGGTGGTAGCTAGAGGGAAGCGCGATGGATTTAACTTCCCTATGGTTTCCCAAATGAAAGCTCGTAAGGCGATATCGAAAGGGTGTGATTCATTTTTAGCCTATGTGATCGATGTTAAGAAAGAGAAGAAACAGGTAACTGATATTCTAGTTGTGCCCGAGTTTCCAGTAGTGTTTCCATATGATTTGCCAGGGTTACCTCCGGTACTTGAAGTAGAGTATAAAGTTGATTTAGTTCCAGGTGCAACACAGGTAGAAAAAGCTCCTTACATATTAGCTCCATCATAAATTTGAGAAATGATGTCTCAGATCCAAGAACTGTTAGATAAGGGGTTTATTCGGCCAAGCTCATTGCCGTGGGGGTGCTCCTGTGTTGTTTGCGAAAAAGAAAGACGAGTCTCTTCGAATGTGTATAGACTATCCGGAGAACAATAAAGAATAAGTATCCTCTACCGAGAATAGATGATTTATTCGATCAATTACAGGGTGCTTCTTACTTTTCAATGATCAAGAATAAGTATCCTCTACCGCGAATAAGTATCCTCCACCGAGAATAGATGATTTACCAGGTATGGTCACTTTGAATTCTTGGTTATGCCATTCGAGTTAACAAACGCGCCAGCTGTTTTTATGGATTTGATGAATAGTTTGTGTCATCAGTATCTTGATAAGTTTGTGATTGTGTTCATATATGACATTTTGATTTATTCAAAAATAGAAAGTGATCATGCTACGCATTTGAGGTTAGTGTTAGAACTTCTGAAACAAGAGCAATTGTACGCAAAGTACTCCAAATGTAAATTCTGGTTGCGAGAAGTGCAGTTTTTGGGTCATGTGGTGTGTGAACAGGATATTAAAGTGGATCAGTCAAAGATAGAGGCAGTAATGATTTGGAACTCACCAAAAAGTCCGACATAAATCAAAAGTTTCTAGGCTTAGCAGGTTATTCCACCGATTTATCAAAGACTTTTCGAAAATAGCGGGTCCTTTAAATAAGTTAACCAGAAAAGTTGTATCCTTTTGATGGACTGATGAACAGGAAAAGGCTTTTCAGACTCTTAAATAGTTGTTATGTCAAGCACCGATTTTAGCTTTTCCAGAGGGGTTCGAAGATTTTGTGGTATACCGTGATACATCACACACTGGTTTGGGTTGTGTTTTAATGGAGAGAAATAAGGTCATTGCTTATGCTTCGCAACAGTTGAAAGATCATTAACGAATTTAACCTACTCATAATTTAGAGTTAGTTGTAGTTATTTTTGCCCTGAAGCTTTGGAGACACTATCTATATGGTACGCATTGTGAAATCTATACCAATCATAAGAGTCTTCAGTACATCTTCTCGCAGAAAGAATTCATTATGCGTCAACATCGATGGAAAGAACTGATTAAAAACTATGATTGTGAGATTAAATATCACCCAGGTAAAGAAAATATGGTCGTTGATGCTTTAAGTCGTAAGAAAACTGTTAGGTCCAAAATTATAGATATGATTTGTTGTAATGTGCTAGTATAAATAGCCCTTAGCTAGCTTAGAGATGAAGCTTTTCCCCTCACTTTACACCTAGTCCTTCACCTATTGTCACACATACCTCGCAAATGCTCTCAAACCTCATGTAACCCTAACCTTGTAATCTTGGCACACTGTATTGATTAAAACAGATTCAGATTCATCTTGTGTTCATCATCTTTCAATATTCATATTCATATTCATATACAGTGCATATATACATATATATAAATACATATACACTCTTATCTTTTACATATAACCTAGAACACAAATTCAATCATATTTCTAATCCAAACAAACAGCTGAAAATGTCCGATTTATGAGAATTGAAATTATTTCAGACCTGATTGACCGAAAACCATTCAGTTAGTAGCTTTGAGTGATGAAAATTTAAAGACAGAGCAAATGACCAAACGAAAACTTGAACTATGCAATGACTATAGAAGATTAAAGACCTATAATGATCGAATTTGGGTACCTTTAGTTGGATATTTGAGGGATTTAATCCTTAAAGAAGGGCATAAATCTAGATTGGCAGTGCATCCGGGTAGTACAAAGATGTATATAGATTTGAAAACATTGTATTGGTGGCCGATAATGAAGACACATGTTGAAATTTTTTGTCAAAACGTGTCATATTTGTGTGTAAGCCAAAGCGGAACATAAGAAACCTTGTGGTTCTCTACGATAGTTCAAAATACCTCATTGGAAATGGGATCACATTACGATGGATTTTGTAACCAAATTACCCCGAACCCAGAAAGGTCATGACATGATCTGGGTGATAGTGGATCGTCTCACAAAGAGTGCTCATTTATTAGCTACTTGTGAAACCGCTTCGTTGAGTGATTTTGCATATTTGTACTTGAAAGAGATCGCCAGCAGACATGGTGTGCCGTTGTCTTTAGTTTCCGACAGAGTTACTAGATTCGAATCGAACTCTGTAACAGCTTACAACGGAATTTGGGTACATGTGTCAACTTAAGTACAACTTATCATCCACACACAGGCAGTCAGAGTGAACGAACGATTCACACATTAGAGGATATGTTAAGAGTGTGTGTTCTAGAATATGAAAAGTGTCGGTTTTTAGCCGTTATGATGCACGTGTGTCTAATTTTGATAAGAGCACTATACTAACTTGGTTTATATTGTTCTCAGGTGATAAGAACAAGGAAGAAGCCTAGAAGTTAGATAATTGAGCTGTAGCTGGTAATCGATGAGTGAGTCTATCTCCGGATAGAGTTTAAGTAACATGCCATGATATTGTTGTTTACTCTATTACCATGCTTTATTATGAAATTATTTCCATTCTAGTTAGATGATTGCATGCTTATTGTTGTTATTTGATATTACGTGCGCACTGTGTTTGACACCAGTCATGTTTAGGGAGGCTGGGGACTTTCAACCATGCCTAGGGATGTTGTAGTCCATATGAGGTCAACCGAGCCAAGGGAGGTTGGGTTCACATCCTGTTGTCTGTGTACTGAATCATTAAGAAGGACTATCGGGGTAAACTCTAGCCCGATCAGCTAGGGTCGTGAGCCCGTATAAGTCGACGATCCTCGTATTGTCTTTATTTGTATGCTAGGTGGTAGATAGCATGTTTGTGGTGTAGTTATTTACATGTGTGATGCTTAAGCTTAGTCTTTTAGATAGATTCCATTCACTTAGCGTTATGCTAATCCCCCACATTTCTACCCATGCAAATTTAGGTACTGCTAGTTCAGGCCGGTTGCAGGTGTTGAAGACATGTATGACGTGTGAACTCTGATGTGGATTTTTGTAACCTGTATTTTGTAATAAGTAACACCATTGTGTAAACTTAAACTTAATTACTTGGATTTATGTAATGATATATTTAATGTTGTGATTGAAAGAAAAATGGTCGGTGTTACATTCATTTTTTCGACGACTTTTCGGTTAACTCTTCTGCATTCTCACATGCGAGGATCTCCTCAAGAGATCTATGATCTAGGAGTTTAGTGGGCCATTTTTGTTTTTTATAGTCGTTTTCGTTTCCATTCGTACGACAGATCTAGGCGTCGGAGCGTTTGCTCCGGCTGGTTTTTTGGCTGGAATTACTACTGGTTTTTCTGTGCGTTTGTCCTTCGTTGTCCTTTGGGGTTTTTTAGAAAAAGGAGAATTTATGCCTCTTGGTTGCTATTAGTTTTGTTCCGCCGTCGGCTGGTGTGGTGGTGGCCGGAATCTGTTCAGTTTTCCAGCTGCTAGGTGTGCTTGGCCGTTTTAGAGCGAGTTGGGTACTAGTCTTGTTGTGTTGTTTGGCCTTTATTGAGGGGTTTCTTCGTTTTTCTGGTCTCAGGGAAGTGTACTTGGGTTTCCCGGTGGTTGGAGCTAACCGGTTTGCTAATATTCGGATGTTGTTCTTTGTATCGGAATGGTATGGTAGTGGACCGGGTGGTCTTTCCCGAGAACCACAGAAAAGACGAAAACTGCGAGAACTTTCTAATTTCATAGTTTTTTTGCATTTAAATACAATAAATTACATGCAAATGTTAATTAATACGCATATCATTAACAAACATATGTTTATTACCACAAATTAAATGTTAAATTGTTAATTATATGAAATGTTCACATGTATCACAAACAAATATGCACAAGTGAACGAGAAACTATATATTTGGTTATATAAGTAAAATAGAAGTTTTTTCAATTTATGTTATGTTCATTCTTACTCTTTATCACTATTTATGAATGATAAAATCTACTCACATGTGAAATATTTGTAAATTAAAAGTTCTCGCAGTTCTCGTCTTTTTTTTTATGATTTTTATTTGAACTTTTGACTATATATATATATATATATATATATATATATATATATATATATATATATATATATATATATATATATATATATATATATATATATGATAATGCTAAAAACGAACATATATTTCATAGCATTATTCCTCAAGAAAGACAAGCTTTTACTTGCAATTGTTCTATTTACAAGTGATATTCGTTTAAATAATAAAAGGTGAAGACAAAAGACAGATTCGACGAATTGAAGACGCAAACGACCAAAAAGCTCAAAAGTACAAAATACAATCAAAGAGGTTCCAATTATTGATAAGAAACGTCTCGAAATTACAAGAGTACAAGATTCAAAACGCAAAGTACAAGATATTAAATTGTACGCAAGGACGTTCGAAAATTCGGAACCGGGACCAGAGTCAACTCTCAACGCTCGACGCAACGGACTAAAAATTACAAGTCAACTATGCACATAAATATAATATAATATTTAAATAATTCTTATAATTATTTAATATATTATATTATTTATAAAACCGTCGGCAGAAGAAAACAACCAAAAATGAGCCTCCCCAGCTGGCCATGCGATCGCATGGCCTGGAAGGCATAAATCCATGCGATCGCATGAGCCCCAGTTCCAGCCCACATGCCTATAAAAATAGAGCTTTGGTGCACCACAAATCCATCTATCTTTCTCTTCTCTCCATATATACGTAAAATATATATTTATAATTTATATTTTAATTTTAATTTTAATTATAATTCTAATAATAAGGGTATGTTAGCGAATATTGTAAGGGTGTAAGTCGAAATTCTGTCCGTGTAACGCTACGCTATTTTTAATCATTGTAAGTTATGTTCAACCTTTTTACATTAATGTCTCGTAGCTAAGTTATTATTATGCTTATTTAATCCGAAGTAATCATGATGTTGGGCTAATTACTAAAATTGGGTAATTGGGCTTTGTACCATAATTGGGGTTTGGATAAAAGAACGACACTTGTGGAAATTAGACTATGGGCTATTAATGGGCTTTATATTTGTTTAACTAAATGATAGTTTGTTAATGTTAATATAAAGATTTACAATTGGGCGTCCCTATAATTTACCATATACACTCAATCGGACACGATGGGCGGGGTATTTATATGTACGAATAATCGTTCATTTAACCGGACACGGGAATGGATTAATAGCCACTAGAATAATTAAAACAGGGGTGAAATTATGTACAAGGACACTTGGTATAATTGATAACAAAATATTAAAACCTTGGATTACACTCAGTCGACATCCTGGTGTAATTATTAAACAAAGTATTAAAATCTTGTTACAGTTTAAGTCCCCAATTAGTTGGAATATTTAACTTCGGGTATAAGGATAATTTGACGAGGACACTCGCGCTTTATATTTATGACTGATGGACTGTTATGGACAAAAACCAGACGGACATATTAAATAATCCAGGACAAAGGACAATTAACCCATGAGCATAAAACTAAAATCAACACGTCAAACATCATGATTACGGAAGTTTAAATAAGCATAATTCTTTTATTTCATATTTAATTTCCTTTATTTTATATTTAATTGCACTTTTAATTATCGCATTTTTATTGTTATTTTATTTAATTGCACTTTTAATTATCGTACTCTTTAATTATCGCAAGTTTATTTTATCGCACTTTTATTATTCGCAATTTCATTATCGTTATTTACTTTACGCTTTAATTTAAGTCTTGTATTTATTTTTAATATTTTACATTTGGTTTTAACTGCGACTAAAGTTTTAAAATCGACAAACCGGTCATTAAACGGTAAAAACCCCCCTTTATAATAATAATATTACTTATATATATATTTGTATTTTTATAAAAGTAAACTAATATAGCGTTAAGCTTTGTTTAAAGATTTCCCTGTGGAACGAACCGGACTTACTAAAAACTACACTACTGTACGATTAGGTACACTGCCTATAAGTGTTGTAGCAAGGTTTAAGTATATCCATTCTCTAAATAAATAAATATCTTGTGTAAAATTGCATCGTATTTAATAGTATTTCCTTGTGAAATTTAATAGTATTTTATACCACTCCGCTACCACATCAATATATATATATATATATATATATATATATATATATATATATATATATATATATATATATATATATTGTCAAAAGAATTAATGGGAAAAAGATATCAAGACCTCAATTGTAAATGAGTTTGAATTTTCAAAATTTCTACCGGCTAAGTAAGTTTAGCGGATAGTCATAGAAGATCACCTATCACGAGTAAAAGTGCTATGATAGTTACTAGTTTGAGTTAATAGACTTCCTTATCTATATCTATATGTTAGTATAAAATTCGATACAAGCACATATATGCTTCAAGGGTACACAAAAACTTTTTGATATATATATATATATATATATATATATATATATATATATGTATATATATATATACATATATATATATATATATATATATATATATATATATATATATATATGAATTAGTTCCAAGAAAGCGACCGTTCACGTCAGGAATCAAGCGCAAGAAACTCCCGGTAGTGTAAGCATGTCAATGGAGTTCCCAAAGAAGTCCTTTTGAAAAACAATTAATTTTCAATTTTTCCTATATATATAGTTATATGCAGTGTTGTAAAAGTCGGCCGACTTAGCCGACGCGTCGGCCGATGCGTCATTTTTTTGGGTTCTCCGTTCTGTTTTTTCTGAAAACGATTCAAAAGACGGTCAAAGCTAAAAGTTCGGTCAAAGTCTGTCAAAGACGGTCAAAGTTGGTCAAAAACGGTCAAAGTCAATCAAATTTTCGTCAAAATCTGATATATTTTAAAATTAGGGTTTGTTTTCATTTTTTGAGTCGCTATTTTCTCTGTGTCCTTACTGATTATGTAATCGGTAACATTAATTGAGTTTGAAGTTTGATTGTTTTTAAATTCAAGTTCTTATTTAAGAAATTTATGGTACATAATCAACTATTTTATATATAAAAAAAATATTTAAGAAATTATTAATAAAGTCAACGTTGGTCAACGACTGATGCGTCCACGACGCGTCCCCCGACTCGGCCGATGCGTCCTTTCTAGGTCTCGACCGATCGTCCCCGACTCGCGAGTTTTACAACCTTGGTTATATGTATGTATGTTGCTACATTTCGGCTCATTTAGTGCCCTTCATTTAGACATGTTCACTACATAACACGTCCAATTTATCAAACGGAACACGTCTAATTAAGGTTTATACAAAAAAAAAAAAAAACACGGAACAAGTCTAAATAATAGTAGCAACACGTATAATTAGAAACTTGCAACACGTCTAAATAAGTATAACACCTCGAATTGGTAACCACGTCTAATAACTATTATCAGGAACACGTCTAATTGTCAACACGTCTAACAAGTATTTCAAGGAACACGTCTAATAACTTTTACCATGAACACGTCTGATTGATATATTTAGACGTGTTGATGATAAAAAGGTGGAACACCTCTAATTAACATATTATTTAGACGTGTTGACACGACATATTTAGACGTGTTGTTGATAAAAATGGTAGAACACCTCTAATCAACATATTATTAGACGTGTTAACACGTCTAATTGACCAAATGGGAGGAACACGTCTAAATATGTTATTATTTAGACGTGTTGAGACCTTAAATTTATAGTAAGAAGTCTAAATATATTAATATTTAGACGTGATAATAGATTTTTTAGGCGGACCTTCCTCCGATACCATTTATTCAAATTGATTTTACCTAAATAAATCAAATTGATCTTCTAAAATCATAACTTTATGCCCTAAATGAGTTCATGCTACACCTTTCATCTATCAAAAAAAATTTCTATAGTCGATCATTCTCCTCCTGGTCCGTTAAATTTGATGTTAAACACATCCTTTATCAACGAATTAAACCTACAGGTACTTTAAATCTTTAATTATATAAACTACAAAATTAGGGTAAATACAAAATTCGTCCGTATTTATTAATTGTTGTAAAGTGATAATTTTTAGTTGATCGGTAACTATCAGTTGCTTTATACAGAGTATAACTAGTCCGGTTCCCGCCCGCGCGATGCGGCCGGAGCTTTCGGCCTGTGTATTCATATTTAACGTAGCGTTGTGTATTACAGAGGGGAAAACGGCCCATGTCTTAAGCGCCGTTTTAGATGTCGTTGTCCTAAGCGTTTTTTAAAAAGTGTCCGTTTCGAACGTAGTTAGTTTCGTTTTGCTCATAGAAATTTTTCGAGTGTAACGGTACTGTTGGAAAAATTTAACTTGCGGCGAACAGAAAGATACGGGCTGTCGTTGTGTTAAGCGTTTTTTAAAAAGTGTTCGTTTCACGTATAGTTAGTCCCGTTGGGTTCGTGTGACTTTTTTCGAGTTGAACGGTGGTCTTGGAAAAATGTAACTCGCACCGAGCGAGAAGATAGAGCCCGTTATAAATTCGGGGGGAATTAGTTTATTTTATTTTAATAAAATTATATATTTACACTTTCTACCACTGAAAAAGTGTAAAGTTGAGGGGCTGCTGTGTAAATTGAGCCGAATTTGAGGGACCGATTGTAGTGTGAACGCAAACTCAAAACTACAATCCGAATCAACTGAAACTACACATTTAACCATGGCTTCTAGTATGTAAGGGTTAATATATAATCCGGTCATTTCTCGTTTTATTTGGGTATTTTATCCGTTTTTGATTTTGATGTTGTTGAATTTTTCTTATTGTGATTGAGTATTATAATTCAGGGATTAACATGATGAGATTAACATGATACTGATGCTCACCAACTGTTCGATGAAATCATTTAAAGAAATATTTGTTTTATAAACCATTGCCCTATAAACCTAATCGATGAAGATAGTTAGTGGGTGTAGTCAAGGTTGCAAAATTCGCTATTCGGAGATTAATCGGTCGGAACTTTGGAAAGATTAATTGAAAATTCGGAGATTAATTGGAGATTAATCGGATTGTACTATATACATTAAAATATTAAATATTAAATATTATATGTGAAAATATAGAATAAAATCATAAATATAAACATAAAGTTTAACATAATTGTATAAAAGTGTTCATTTTGTTCAAAATCTTTAAAATTATAGTTCAACTTCATGTTAAAATGTTGACCAATTTTGACTTTGACCGACTTTGATACCAAATTTGATTTTTTGACCCATCATCGACGTTGACCAATTAATTAAACGGATTTTCAAAAATCGGAACGGACTGCTCTTAAAAATGATTAATCGAAGATTAAACGGGGAGTAAACGAGTTTTTTGCAACACTGGGTGTAGTATTCATCTTGGAGGTATAATTCAATAAAACTTTACTTTTTCTAATTTACAACAACCCACAAAAAAAAAATATAAGTCACCCATTATTCTTTGCAATTGCACTTGCGTTATTGGCATAGCCGCATAGGTAGTCAATTCGAGGTGGTTCCGTTTTGGATTTATACTCTAATGTTTGCTATTTTATTTATGTATTATCTTTTGGATATTATTCAACTGCTCATGTTAGACGCCACTACTTTTTCACAAGTTTTTTACTTTCTTTTTTCTTTTGACAAACAACATGAATTTAAAATACATAGGCAATTCACGAAGGAGTAAAAAGCAAAAAATTACATATGAGGTTTGAAGTGGATCTACAATACTTGGCCCATAACTTGAGCACATGCTTTTTTACTGAAGTTGGAGGACTCCCAAGAATTAACATATGACGCTTCTTTAAATCTAAACTTATTTGACAGGTTGCATCTTAGTTGGTACGTTATATCTGTAAAATCTACGCCTAGCGAGGTGCTTAATCCAATTTGTTGTAGTTTTTCATATTGGATATTGTGTTCTTTCATTATCTTACCAATAAGATGTAATCCATGTACGCCTGGCTTTTGATGCTTGCAAGAGTTTTTTAAGAGGCTGACATGGTAAAATGATAGCGTGACATAAGCTCCGAGGCTGAATTTGTTATGCATTCATCGTTGGTACAACATCGATGTCAGGTTTGTTCCGACTGAAAAAGATGGGTTTTTTCTTAAGATTGTTATAGAATTGAACCCCTAATAATACCTATGAACTCTAACGGACCCAAGCTCACAATCGGGTTGGACCACTAACCTACCATCTAACACTCCCGCAGTACGAACTGCGAAATCGCGAAAGTTCGGACCGGAAAGATAATGTTGAAATTTTCTAACCTATTAATTTTAATTTTCTTTCCTGAGCAGTCAAGAAAGCAACTAAGAAGGTAATGTTAATTTGGTTAACGTATTGGATGATAATCATGTGTTTTGTGTTTCTATTAACAAATGTGGTTTTGTCTCAACAGACGTCCCTGAACGACGTTATGCTTCTACTAATTCTCTTTCTATTTATAGATTAGTTGATTCCTATTAAGTATAAAATGAAGTTTTAGGGATCCAATTTGTACAATCTCAGTTTCATTTTTTCATAGATTATTTGATGCATAATAGGTATAGTAACAGAAGTTTCATAACTTTTGTGCAGTTTCAGTATTAGAAGTGGTTTTTAACAATTGTCTTCTAAAATTGGTATGCTTTTGAATATTGAGACTTAGAGTTTAGTGGATTTTTTTTCAAGTTGATGGTTACAATTGTGTATTCATATTACATGATATATTTGTTTATTTGATTTAAGTTTTAGTTGTTTGTGGCTTATTTTTCAAGTAGTATTTTCGTTGTCGAAAACAGCAGCTCTTGAATTATCGGATACCGTTAGAGGTAGAGTTAGAGGTAGAGGCATGTTGGATGGGTACTCAAAGAACCAGCTATTGCTACCTTATATTTGTGTTTTTTAGTTTAGAGTTTCCTCCATTGTAAATTATATTTATGACTTTTTTTTTATAATTATATATAGTTTGATTTTGTAGTAAATTTAATTTGGTATATTTGGTGCATTTGGTATTTGGCTTGCATTATTTGAAATATTTTAGATTTTAATTTATTTGGCGCTAGAGAAATATCTGGTATTTGGCATGTATTATTTAAAATATTTTAGATTTTAACCAGGGTTACCATTTATCCGAAACACGTCTATTGGTATTGGGAACAAGTCTAATTTAATCAATTAGACGTGTTAATTTGATCAATTAGACGTGTTTTTAATCAATTAGACGTGTTCATAGAACATATCTAATTGACAAAAAAGGAAGAATACGTCTAAATACTACTATTTAGACGTGTCCCTTGAACCGCACTATATGTGACTACTCAATTGAAAAGGATTTTTCACACGTCTAATTGTTAGTAGTGACGTTATTATCAAAAGAAATTAGCTAGACAGACACAAAAAAGCACATGTGTGTTTATGACTTTTCAAACACTTGGAGGAAAAAGGTAGCATCTAGACCACCTCAGGATCAACTATAAATACAACAGGCCATTAGCATCAATTTAAGAAATTAAACTACTATACAATCACGAATCACACCAATTAAATAAGATAAACAAGGCCATGAGTTTGCATGCTTTAGCTTTTCTGGTGCTTCTTGGACTAACAATCCAGTCTCAAGCAGAATTGACTCCAAAAACATATTACTATGAGGTAATTATTCTTTACTTTTCTCTCTCGCGTTTATTAGATGTTACAAAATAGTTATACGAATGGTATAACAAGACTAGCTGTAACAACTCTCTTTTATTGTTATTTTTATTTTATTTTTTGTAAAGCTAATGGATTCTATAGAAACTACTACATACATATACAAGTGGTTTAAAAAAATTAACGTGATATCAACTTTAGTTATATTCGTCGTTAACAACAAGTATTAGGTATCAACGTTGGTATTTTTCTAAACCTAATATTTATTAAAATCTCTAACTATGTATAACTGAAAAAAAATATTAAGCTTAAAAGTAATTTCTACCAACATGCAACTCTAATATATATATATATATATATATATATATATATATATATATATATATATATATATATATATATATATATACCGAAAACTATATATCAAACTTTTATATTAATTTATCTATTAACAAATATATACCGAAAACTAAATTATACGGAGTAACAATTAGTTTGGATCTATTATATATAACATAACAATTATATTATATAGTGTATATAAGATAATTACTATAAATTATAAGTTAACCACAAGCCGCCACATAAGCAAATTTAACTCAAAAGTACACGTAGGATTATTGGCACGC
The DNA here is from genome assembly GCF_046630445.1 of Rutidosis leptorrhynchoides. Classification (NCBI taxonomy): domain Eukaryota; kingdom Viridiplantae; phylum Streptophyta; class Magnoliopsida; order Asterales; family Asteraceae; genus Rutidosis; species Rutidosis leptorrhynchoides. The sequence goes on from NC_092342.1 coordinate 64,551,718, forward strand.
GCTTTATAATAATGTATAGATAGATATATAGATAGATAGATAGGAGTATTATGATACCTTTAAGTGAGTTATAGAATAGAATTAACTAAATTATACGGAGTAACAATTAGTTTGGATCTATTATATATAACATAACAATTATATTATATAGTGTATATAAGATAATTACTATAAATTATAAGTTAACCACAAGCCGCCACATAAGCAAATTTAACTCAAAATTACACGTAGAATTATTGGCACGCGTTTTATAATAATGTATAGATATAGATGTATAGATGTATAGATGTATAGATAGATAGATAGATAGATAGATAGGAGTATTATGATACCTTTAAGTGAGTTATAGAATAGAATTATGATATATGTTGGATTGAGTTGACTTTTTTATATTAATTTTTCTACACGTATATACAATATATATTACAATATATACATATAAATGTAAAATAATTAAGTATATTATCATAGTCAATTTCACATGTTATGTTCAACAAAATATCTTTTTGTAAAAACATTTTTGTGAGATATTTTCATATTTTCAACGTACGTGTCATTTTCTCGACAGCAGATCAAATTATTCTAATATCCCATCTTTTTGCGCAGAATAATACTCCACTAACCAAAAGAAACGAGCTAGCTATGGTTCTAAGTGATACATGGATTCGTTTTGGTGACTAATGTTGAAAAGTGCTATGTTTTTTAAAATTAAATATAGTGCATATCGAATGGATCGTATATAATTTGTTTACCTTTTAACATTGGCGTGCTACTTTTTAACTAACTTGATTGATAAATGACAACACATGAAAGAGATTTTGTTTTAGCGTTTATATGAATTAGTTAAGACTTATTAATCAAATGTTGTTTTCTAATAACTTAATTTTAATGTTAATTTTATTTTTATTTGAATTTAAATAAGGATTTTGTTAACAATATCTCTTAGAGTAGTTGTTAACATTCATAATTACACTACGTATTTTAAATAGCGGTTGAGATTAACTTTTTAAAATGTCAAAGACGAAGCTTAGTGAGGGCACATAGGGGCTTTGTATGTAACACAAAAAGATAGTTAAAAGATAAGTGTTAAAACTGGAAAATATAGAAAAAATACTATGTAATGATGATATTTCTAAAGCTATGTATTTTTTGTCTATGAACTATTAATATGAAACGAAAAGAGTTATTTAGAAGATCTTAATAAAATTAAAATATAATATAATAATAATCTTGAGCTCCAACGTACGAGTTTAACTTCTTTTTTATCGTATAATGATCCCCCAAAATGAACAAGTTCAAATTTCATCACTGGGTTATGTATGCGTGTGTTTTTTTACTTCTTTACAAAATGGTTCAGCGAACATTCAACATTCAGCACATTTGTATTTTACTTCTAAATGATAGATAATGTTGAATGATTATTGCTGAACCACTCAGAGCTGAAATAATTTCTTAACCATTTAACACATAAATTTTATGTAATATCGCATTACGTTATATAAAGAATACTTAATAAACAACTAATGCGTATATTCTATTTTTTTTTATTCATATAAGGGTTAATAATGTAATTTTATATTATTAAATTATTAATATTACTCATTCAAAATAATTATTGAATAGCTTATTGTTATTCATAATCAAACTCATCAAGATCCTTTGAATCATTTACATTATGAATTATTCAACACATAATTATTCATTTTTATTTAACGCATTCTATATGTACGATAAATTTAAGTACAAGCGACAATTCTAATAGATATCACTAATAAAATCCTTTAAATAAACATAACATCTCAAATCATAATGTAGAAATTAATGCGAATATAAAGTCTAAATTGGTGTTTAATATGGACGTAAATCGATCACCTATGACCTATCCCCTCCACCAGATACATACGTACAACTTAACTACAATTTCTAAATACTAAATTAATAATAAACATATTATCGTGTATATATATACTTTTATTTTTTTCTTTTTTTTGGGCGAAAAAGGAAAAAACTTTTATAACAAAAGGAGATTCATTTAAAAGATGAAACTTCCTAAAACATACATACGAACTACCGAGCTAACTTAAGAATAAACTAACAAACCAAGCTCACAACATAACACGAAAAAGCGAAACCAAGACTAGAAACAAAAAACGACCCTAACAATCGCAAAAAAGATGTAATTCAATCTAAACGGTAAATCTAGAGATTATAATCCATCTACTTCTCAACACATCGAAGCCAAAAGCACACAAATATTTATGTACAATTGCATGATAAGTGAAGTTAACGATCACATTAACTTATTCAATTTTCTCTCTCATTTATTTCCTTTTCTTATTGGACAAGCCATTGTGCAAATAAAATTGTGTAAATTTACGTGACTATATCATTTTTGTATTTGTTAATATTATAGTACAACACAATTTTATACTGTACATGCTAAAAGAAAAGAGTGGTTTAGTTTAGTAAGGTGTGTACGCAACTTTATATACTACATGACATATTGATTATTGTCTTGTACTGTTACTCTTATTAGTAAATAATTAGGAGATAAAAATCCGATCAAGTCAATTGTTTGATTTTAAAGAACAAAACTAGTGGTTGAAGTGAGTTGACCTATTCAATTTCTAAATAAATGCACTCAAGATTGAAGATTATAATTAGGGTTGGTTGAAGATCACAAGATTGAACATGTAAAAGTAAGTATTTAGCAGATAAACATTCAAATAAACCAACATATTTGGGTGCACGTAATAGCAGATTCAAGAATTTTTTCCAACAAAAGCAAAAAGCATTAAACACATAAAAAAAACTAGGTTAAAATATCAAACCTTGATATATAAATACAATTAATATAAATTAAAAAGTCGGTCGACAGATGCGGCTGAATAAAACGATTAATACATATAAATATCAAACCTTGATATATAAATACAATTAATATATATAAATACATACTCACCACAATTTCATGGATTGTAGGTTAAAGAAGCCAACTTCACAAGGCTATGCAAGAATAAAACGATCTTGACCGTTAATGGAGAATTCCCTGGTCCGACTCTTTATGCTCGTAGAGGTGAGACCGTTATCGTTAACGTTAAAAACGTGGGCGACCTGGGCATCACAATTCACTGGTATGAATGAATTTACTAGTAGTATATATTCTAGATCATTAAGTTGTTTCTACTCTATGTAAAGATTATATTACTAACTACTCTTGAAGTAGATATTTAACAAACATATGTGGTATATCTAAAGACCGTGTGCAACTCGGTGCAAGTAAAATTTATTTTTGAAGTAAATGGGTAATAAATATTTTTACTGTTGAGAAAAAAAGTTTATATCTTTTCTAGTTAATTAATCAGTATTGTCTACTGACATAATACACCGTTAAAAATATCATTATATATTACATTACATATTATATTATTAACATATCTAATAAACAAAAGTTATGAATAGTAATAGGAGTATTTTCGACTTTTCACCTGTTTTTATTTTTAATTTTAACTAAATTTCATTTCACCAATAAAGCACTTTACACTTTTTTTCAAAAATTTAAATCGACCCAGGGGAGTAAAGTGTCAACTTAGGAGAAAAGGAGACTTATAATGAGACGATGTAGTATTAATTTTAAAACCAGATATGTACAAAATATTACGTACTTTTTTCTTTTACCATAAAGAGAGCGGAATATACTTTAACTATAAAAGAAAAAGGGGATAAGTTGCCATATCTATTTTATAATTTAAATCTTTATCTTTAACTACTACAGTACTACCTTTGTGTGTGTGTGTGTGAGAGAGAAAGGAGGCCCTAAAGTGAGATCGGTGATGATTGAACCTAGTTTCTTTGGAGATTTCTCAAGCACCATTACCACTCAACTACCCTTTGAGATTTTACTACATACTTCGTTTAATTCAAAGTTACAATAAATAATACTGACATCAAGTTTAAATAAAGTCAATAGTAGGAGAAAACATTACTTTACAATTAATTCACCCGAAAATTAATAATAAATTATATATACTTCTTCCGTCCCAAATCTACTATCCCCGGACAAAAACACACAGATTAAGAAAAAACACATGACACATGTACTTTTCTGTTAACTTTTCAGTTTAACCCTTTACTTTTACCTATCATTTTGTTTTACGTACATAAAGTAAAGGCACAAATGAACTTTATCATATAATTTTTTTCTATTTATGAAAATGAATAATTAATTTGCGACAATTAGAAAAAGAATAGTTGACAATATATATAGGAAGGATAGAGTAATAAATACATATGTAACTCGAATGCCTCAAATTAATAAACATAAATATAATATTAAATATAATAAATATATATGTAACTTAAATGACTCACTTTATCTAATAACGAGATCCGAATCGGCCCGCGCGTTATGCCGAGACTTCCAGCTTGTATATTCATATTTAACGTAACGTTATGTATTTATAGAACGGAAAACGGCTTATGTGTTAAGCAGATAAGCCCCGTTTTAGATGTCGGTTTGTTAACGTTTTTTAAAAAGTGTCTGTTTCGAACGTAACTAGTTTCGTTTTGTTCGTAAAATTATTTCGAGTTTAATGATGATGACGGTGAAAAATTTCTCGCGCCGAATAGAAAGACAAAGCAAGTTGAAGTTTTTGATGGGGTTTATTTTTTATCTTTTTAAATAAAAAGTAGAATTTACGTTTTATCTCTTAGAAGTTACAAATTGAACCCTGAAAAAGGGATAGAAATAAATTGATGATGTTGTTTGATAAATTGGGGATGTCCAAAACTACTAAAACATGCGAGACTTTTAATAATATAAGGTTAATAATACTCCACTAAAAACTTATACACAGTTTTAGAATACATCCTGTCTACGTCTAGTAATTTCTTTTAATCGGTAGAAACAGAAAATGAACATTTAAAATGAGTATCTCAAAATATAGTATTATTGACATTTTAGATCGGAGGAGGGTAGAAGGGAAAATATAACAAGGGGTTGATTTATGGTGACCTGACTTTTTATACAGAACATCAGGGGATTCGATTCACACTTGTTGTAAAATTTTCTTTATTGTTACCCGTCTATTTTATAAGTCAGTCAATGATTCTTAAGCGCAATTAAATACTACCAAAAAAAAAAAAAAAAGGGGGAGAATATCTGTCATCTGTGTCAGAAATAATGAATCTACTAGAGCCTAAGATATTTTTCTAAACCATCCTGGCATAGCCTGGCCACCAGGACTTTCAATAAAGCAAGAGGTCACGGGTTCGATTCCCTTCAAGGCAAATACCTTGGGGCGAGCTCCATTTAGTGACTGATTGACTAGAGGATGCTTTGTCTGATAGCGGTGGAGACCTGGCTTGCCGTTTACCCGGGGTTTACCAACTAGAGGGGAGCTATTATGGCTCGTCGCTAGGGTTCCTCGTAAAAAAAAAAAAAAGATATTTTTCTAGTCATGGATATGGAAAATGCTAGCTTTCACCGTCAAATAATGCATGCAGTGATGTGTTATTTTCACCCACAATATTGAAGTCTAACACGTCTCATTAGATTTTTTCATGAATACATTAACAAATCAACAAATTTGTTCAAACACTGTTTCTTAATATAAGTGTCCATGATTATGTTCATCGAGCTAACGAAAATTACAACACCTAGTTAAATATTACATCTACGTGTCACTTTTTTTTTTTTTTTCGGCGAAGAAGAAAATATATTAGAAGTGATCGCTTCATCAAAACAATGAAGGATCAAATTAAAGTACATTGACGGAGCCATGCTCGGCCTTAAATTGAAAGACAAATACAAATACATGAAAGCCTAAAAACATAAAAGATGCGGGTTTTGCTCCCAAACATAAGCGTGTAACCCATGACAAAAGTTAAGATTCGTTGCCCAAAGGAAAACTTTGAACTTGATATTTCGTATGATAATCGAGCGACAAGTATACTTGTTGTTGAAAATGACTTCGTTTCTAGCGACCCAAATCGCCCAAATAGTCGCAGGACCTATTAACTTCCAAAATTTGGAGGCTTTGATTCCCATGCCGTAGTACCAATCAAATGAGAACCCTTCAATAGATCCCGGGATAACCCATCGAAGATTCCACCAACGAAATAATTCCGCCCAAATTTTAAACGACCATCTACAATGTAACAAAAGATGGTTGATTGTCTCGGCTTCTTTTAACCACCAAACGCATAAGGTGGAAACATTAATGGGAAGAATGTGTCTTCGGGAAAGAACGTCTTTAACGGGAATGCTTTTGCGGATTGCTAACCAATGAAACAACATGATCTTGGTAGGAACATTATTACCCCAAAAAACCTTAGGCCAAATTGGAACCACGATATCGCTAGAATGAATGAGAACCCTAATAGCGTCGGCCACCGAATAAACGTTGCCCGGATCAGCAGACCATACGACTTGGTCTGAAATGCTATCATCTAGTCGCAAATTGGATAACAAAGAGGAGAGAAGCTCTGCCTGCTGCAGATCGAAGAGAGATAAAGGTAGAGGCAGAAACAAGTTCCAACCCTGCTGTACATGATCTAAATTAAATGGAAGTCGACATTCAAGAACAGATGCGTTGGGCTTTAAACACATAATAAAAAGAAAAGGAAAATCGTCCTTTAAGACTCTCCCATGGGCCCAATTATCATGCCAAAATAAGATTTTTGCCCCGTTACCAATTTTCCATTTCCAAATCGATGGCCCAACAATACAAGAAAGCGAGTCTTCTTTTTGTAAGTTAATCAACTCCTTCCAAATTGGTGAAAGATGAGACATTTGTAAAGAAGAAACGTTGTTCGTCAATTTCCCATTAAAAGAAGACCCAAAGGAAGAGGTAACAATGGATTTCCAAAGATATTGCTTATTAGAGTTCAATCTAGCCCACCATTTAACAATCATTGCAAAGTTTTTTAATCGAAGAGGAGTAATACCTAGTCCTCCCAACTCTTTGGAGAGGCATACCGAATCCCACTTAACGAGACAAGACTTCTTTTTAAGACAATCCCCGGTCCAGAGAAAATTTCTTCGAAGTTTCTCAAGTTGTTTAATAACAGAGACGGGGGCCTTGTAAATGGACATGTAATGAAGGGGGAGATTTGAAATAACCGCGTTAACCATAACAAGCCGTCCACCAAAAGAAAGGCACCTACCTTTCCATTCCGCTAGTTTCTTTTTGAGTTTTTTGATGACGGGATCCCACATAGATATTTTGTTGCAAGATAAGGCAATCGGAATGCCTAGATATTCGATCGGGAAAATCCCCACTTTACAATCAAAAATGGCCGAGAACAATACCATATCTTCTCTTGAAACATGAATACCGTATAACGTTGTCTTGATGGCGTTCATTTGTAACCCTGAAAAAAGAAAAAATAGATCGAAAATACCTTTGATACGGTTAAGCTCTTGAATGGACGGATGAGCGAAAATTATTGTGTCGTCCGCAAATTGAGAATGGTTAATTTTTAACGTTTGACTAAACTTGCACCCTTTCAACAATCCATTATCGAGATCTCTTGAGAGTAACTTGCTTAAAATTTCGGCTACAATAATAAACAAAAAGGAAGATAACGGATCGCCTTGCCTTAAACCTCGATGCATAACTCCTTCCCGGGAAGGAGAACCATTCAAAAGAACCGAAAATTGAACATTGGATATACAAGCTTTTACCCATGAAATAAATTTTGAACCAAACCCCATTCGGACAAGGACCTTGAAAAGAAAATCGTGAGAAATGCTATCATAAGCTTTGGAAAAATCTATCTTTAAAAGAAGAATAGGTCGTTTCTTTTTCTTAGCCATATGAACCACTTCATTAACAACCATCACCCCATCCATTAACAATCTAGCCGGGACAAAACCGTTTTGATTCTCACTAATAATAAAGGGAATAGCAACCTTTAACCTATTAGCAATCGTTTTTACTATAATCTTGTAAGGGGCATTAATGAGGCTAATCGGCCTAAGAAGGTCAATACTCTTAGCCGAATTTGATTTTGGGATCAAAACAATGAACGAGGAGTTGAAGCCTTTTGGAAAGGAAGGATGAGCATGAAATTGTGAGAACATCTCCATAATGTCGTCTTCTAAAAAATCCCAAGCTTTTTTGAAGAATTGTAAAGAGAATCCATCCGGACCCGGTGTTTTATTGCCATCTAATGATTTAACAACGGATTTAACTTCAGCTACAGAAAATATAGCTTCTAAAGAAGCACAACAGTGGGCTGGTAATGGGCTTAAATTAATTGAAGCCCAATCGAATTGCATAACAGCAGGTATGCCAGAATGACAAGAAGATAAATTTTCAAAGTGCTTGATTGCGTATTCTTTAACAATATTAGGATCTTCCTGCCAAACATGATCAATTAACATACCTGAGATAAAAGACGATTGTTGTCGAATGCGAGAGGCGACGTGAAAAAATCTTGAGTTTTTGTCACCTAAACGCACCCATAGATAACGAGATTGATGTCTTCTTTTTGAATCGATACGTAAGGATATCTCTTTTTGCATTTTTTAAGAAAAGCAAGCTCAATCAATTCACTATTACTAAGATCACGCAGCCTAAAATATCCTTTTAGAGCTTTGATCTTCAAGACACACGTTTTAAGGGTCGTGACATCCTGATCTTGATTCGACAAACTCCAATCTTTCAAGTCGTTTTTTAACAATCGAAGCTACCGGATATGAATCCCACTTAACTTCACACAAGTTAATGAAACCCGGTTTCGAGAGCCATGAATTATTGAAACGAAAAGGTTTAGGACCCCAATCTAACAATTTGTTTCCCCATATAATGGGTTTATGATCCGACTCATCCGGATTGGCCGAAATCAAAATAGCATCCGGGAACAAATGAGCACAAGACAGATTAACCAGCACCCTATCAATTCTTGAGAATTTACCTGACGGGCCCTCCCATGTAAACTCATCGTTTGACAAATGTTGGTCGAACAAGTTAGCATTAAGAATAAAATTGTTGAAAGAATCAATACTATTGAAATCTATAACTTCTCTTAACCTTTCATCCGGTGAGCTCACCGAATTGAAATCACCCAAAATACACATATGACCCGGCCAATTACGAGCCATATCAGTCAATTGTGCCCAGATAAACTTTTTCTTATTTTCTTGTTGCGGAGCATAAACATTAATAATTAAAACGATTGTGTTGTTTGGAGTATACCTCAAAATAGTCGCTATCCAATTTTTACGAGTCCAAGCTTGAATAAGTGAGAAAAAATCTGTCCTCCAAATCGACAGGAGACCCCCTGACCTGCCATTTTATTTTGATTGCACCGAGTCGAATACATGATGTTTCCAAATGGTGTTGAGGATTGGTTGTGATACTTCTTTTACCATAGTTTCTTGTGTTGCTAGAGATTTAATTTGAAACCGAAATACCAATGACCCCACCATGCTTCCACGTGATTTATTACCGAGTCCGCGTGTGTTCCAGGAAGCGAGTCTCATGGTTTTTGTACGTTTGGTGAATCGACATCAACCATGTTTCCCATAAGAATGCCAAAGTTAAACATCTCCTCTTGATAAGTTAATTTTTTTGCCCCAAATTGACACCCTTTGAATTTATTTTTCTTGTAAGTTGAATCATTACCTACAATGTGATTAATCTCACTTGTTGTATCAAACATCTCGGAAGCTGCAGGAACCTCTTCGACCCATTTATTCTTGTTGTCAACATTCTTCTTCTTTTCAGCACGGTCTGTTGAAGAAATAACAGGAGAATCGGGCTCTTCACTGGCAATGCATCTAGCCCTTATTTTTTCGCACGAAGACTTACAATTACTATCAATACATTGGTTTTGTGGAGAGCTGGTTGTAGCTTCAGTAAGCTTGGCATTAACAAGCTTTCCATTCGTCTCCTGTATAGCTAAAGATGCTTGTTGGATGTCTGCAAATTTAACAAAAGCAAATGATCTATTTTGTTTCCATGACACGCCTTGAATGGATCCGAAACTTTGAAACAAGTTAGAAATAGTGGTGGGATTTGTGAACCTTGATAGGCCTCCCAAGAACACCGTTGATTTCTTTTGAAAAGTAGGGTGATTCGTATTTTTTGAGAAGGATTGATGATTAATTGGAATTGAATTAGGGAAGGTAGGTTGAAATTTTTGTGAGGTTGGTTGATGCTGGTAGGTTGAAGGAAGGTGATTATTCTGGTAGGTTGAAGGATGGTGATTGTTCTGGTGTGTTGAAGGATGGTGGTTGTATTGAGAGCATATTAATTAGTCATTTTAATTCTACCATGTGCATAGCACATGATTCACCTCTGATGAAACACACGTTGGGTCACTTTCAGAATATCTTTAGCATATCATTTCTAAAAAAATTATCATATTATTTATTTTAGCATTAGTATGTATTAAAATATTATCAGTTAGTAACCTACACATTCCTGATTTCCTGATTTCCTGATTTCCATAATTCCTTTAAAAGTGCCTCGATATAAATTGAGCTCCTGAAAAAAAAAAAAAAATAAAAAAAAAAAAAAAAAAAATAAAATAAAATAAAATAAAATCCCATAACGTATGTGAAAATGGATATGGTATTGATGTTCATTTATCATATACCTAAAAGACAAAAAACTGTCACACTATTCATCAATAGTACCTAAGGGTACTTTCGTCATTTCACTTTTTTTTTTTGTCTCCAACGATAAAAGAAGCAATTTTCGTAAAAGAACCAACCCTTCAATGTTACCAAAAGATGGCGAAAAAAATTTTTTTTTACAAAAAAATCAACTACCTTTTTTTTCCTCAACGATAAAAAATGCAACTTTCATAAAAAGAACAACTCTTCAATGCTACCAAAAGATGTCGAAAAACATTCTTTTTTAATAGATCCAACTAACTTTATAAAAAAAAAAAGAACGCTAAAAGAAGCAACTTTTACAAAAGGAACAACCCTTCAATGTTAGATGTTGAAAAAAATTCTTTTTACAAAATAAATCAAGACTTTTTTTTTAACTCGCATTCAAAACGGAACTCCCCGCACGAAACGAGGGCTCCACAACTAGTTAAGACAATTCACAAAAGGAAAAATACAAGGGTTAATAATAAATGCTAAAAGGGCCTAAATATGGGCCATAAAACTACCAATAAATAAAATAAAGTGGGCTTGAATCTAATGTCTAACAGTCCCACACAGTTAGAGCGGGAGATGAGCGAACGGTCAAGCTGGATCGAAACTCTTCAAAGATGCATGACGGGAGACCCTTCGTAAAATTGTCTGCGTACTGGTACAGTGGCGAAGCTCAAACTATTAAAAGAACCCAATCATCACCTAGGTCCAGTGAGGGATAGGCAACACCCGCGCACAAGTGTCATAGAGAACGTTGGAAACAAACTACGACGACCGAAAAAACCTACTTTCGGCCGAACCCAAGCAAATCGACCACTAACATGTAAGAGAAAACAAACGACGGCCCTCAAAACGAAACAGAACTGAAACTGACGAGCAACATGAAATCCACCCAACTAAAAATCACGCCACGATAACGGCAACGAAAAGTTAGAGCCCGTCCCGAAGTCGCGTCTCGCCGAAAAAAGAAAAATGCGGGAGAAATCCGAACTACCGGCAAGATGTCGGTGGTTGGAGAACGAGTAATCACAACATCTACAAACGACTGTAATTTGATGATAAAAGGGGGGAGATGTATATCATTGTAGTTCCAAAAATGATAAAGTTATTTTACTAATCTCATGGCAACTACCCGCATTGCGAGCAGTCCGGAGTCATTGCATGTGAACCTCCGTGACCATGAGGGAAATAACTTTGTGAATGACAAGGAATCGAACCGTTGACCTCCACATTGGAAGGCCAGTGTTTTACCATGGTTAAATGATAAAGTTATTGTAGCTCCAAAATCGAAAAACGTAAAATGAAAAAAAAAAAAAAAAAAAACGTATGTAAAATTAATTTCTTGTGTCGAGATTAGTGATTTGATGAATCGGTCATTGATATTGGGCGATAAAATTTCGACGAGGTGAGTTGCATCATGGGTTTGGACAAGGTGAATTTTTTTTTTCCCCCTAAAGGCAACATATATAATATATATAAAAATTACAAATTTAGAAATCTACAAAAACACAACCAGCCTCCAAAATTAGAAGGCAGGCATGGACCCAACATATACGCGAAAGAAACAAAAGAAGACCCCAAGACCTAGCCAATTCCCGATTTGATTAGAGCATAAGAATCAAAGGCTCTTAGGTTTGTGAATCATTGAAGTCAGTCAGTCCACATTTTTGTGATCCATTGAAGTCAGTCAGTCCAATCATGGCTCAAGACTTGCACTTCATTAGAAATTGTTGCACTACTCGATACATCTTTCTCGAAAGCTACTTTGTTTCTGTAATTCCAAAGCACATACTCTGTTCTTATGTGCTCTACACATGCAATATTTAACTAATCATTATAACCGTTGTCAATGAAGGACTAACGCCATATAAAGTGAGGGATAGCCCGTGTAATTTCAAAAAGATAGACTATCAGCATAATTTTACGTAAACCAGGAGGATTGACAGTATAATTTACTCTTTTTTTTTTAATTAAATTTGTTGATTGTTGATTAATCGATTTAAGCAGATCACAGATGTTACCCCCTCCGTCCCACTTCAAATGTCCACCTTTTCATTTTTGGTTGTCCCATATCAAATGTCTACTTTGGATTTCAACCAATCGAGGTTATTTTGGAGAGAGAAGATTCCTGATCAGTGGAGAATGAAGTTAGTGAGATTTCTTAAAACTGTGTGAAAAAGTAAGTGGACATTTGTAATGAGACGGAGGTAGTAATTTTTATATTAATCATCACCTAATGACAAATTTAATTGAATAGGAATAACAATTTAGTTGGTTCTTATTTGTACAAAAATACCGTATAAGTTATGTACTCTGTTCGTCTCATAATAATTATAATTATATCCAAAATAATTTCTTTGATTAATGATAAACCAATCAATCAATTATCAGTTTTGTAATAGAAAGATTAACCAACAGAATTAAATGAATAGGGGGTAAAACAAATGATTTTTGGAAGGACTAGTTATATTCTAGCTTAATTTGTGTATTAGGACTAAATTTCATGTTAAACAATTCAATTACAGGCATGGGGTGAAGCAACCAAGGTATCCATGGTCCGACGGACCCGAATTCATCACACAATGTCCGATTAAACCCGGAGCCAACTTTACTCAAAAAGTTATTCTCTCAGATGAAGAAGGCACGTTATGGTGGCATGCTCATAGCGACTGGTCTCGAGCCACTGTTCATGGTCTGATTGTCATACGGCCCGCTTTTGGAAGACCGTACCCTTTCCCTAAACCCTACGCTGAATATCCTATCGTCTTAGGTTTTTCACTCTCACCTTTAATCGATTTCAATAGCCTGATTATTAGCAGTAGTTTTCATTTAATTAATTATTATAATTAATATAATGTAACGCTAATATTGTTATTTGGTTCTAATAAATGCAGCTGAATGGTGGAGGCAAGATGTTGAGGCTGTTTTATTAGACTTCACGAGAACTGGAGGAGACCCTAATACTTCTGATGCGTTGACTATTAATGGTCAACCTGGTGATCTCTACCCTTGTTCTAGTGCAGGTTGATTTTTCTTACTTATTAGTAATATACCTACAAAACGGGATAGGTTGAGTCGGTTTAGGTAACAGGTGAAAACGGTTTTTGATTGAAATGGGTCATGGGTCAGATTTTTAATCGGGTTCAAATGAATCAAGTTGGGTAACATGCTGGGTAATAGGCTGAAACGGTTCATGGGGTCAATTGGGTCCAAACGGGTATCTGCTTTTACATTTATGATTACAACAACAACAACAACAGTACCCAATACCACTTGAGTGGTGTATGGGGGAGGTGAGATGTAGACAATCCTTCCCTTATCCGAGAATAAAAACAAGTCATTTCTCCACCCAGAAAAGTAGAGAAAGTCATCCCTCTCTTTATTCGGCGGATAAAGAGATTGCTTCCGAGTGGACCTCCGGCCTTTTTTTTTATTTATTTATAAAAATAGTAAAATAAAAAAAAAAAAAAAAAAAAAAAAAAATATATATATATATATATATATATATATATATATATTGAGACGCCATGAAAATGATAGAATCAAAATTTCATGGGTTTAAAAGTCTCCCTGAAAATCAATTATGGCTCTAAGCGGCTAAAAAATAAAAATACTAATACTAGTACTAGTGTTAGTAAAAAATAGTTAAAAGCAATAGTACTAATATTAATACCACAAATAATATTAATAATTAATATTAACACACCCATAATACAATAATAATAATAATAATAATAATAATAATAATAATAATAATAATAATAATAATAATAATAATAATAAAAATAATAATAATAAAAGTAATAGTAGTAGTCGTAATAGTACCAGTACTAGTAATACCAAGAGTATTATAGTAGTAGTAACAATAATAAAAATAATACTAATAGTAATAGTAATAATAATAATAATAATAGTAATAGTAATAATAATAATAATAATAATAATAATAATAATAATAATAATAATAATAAAAATAATAGTAATAATAAAAATAATAATAATAAAAATAATAATAATAATAAAAACTAACAATAATAATATAGAGATAATAATAATAATAAATAAAGTAATAATAATAATAAAAAAAAGTAATAAAAAGCAAAAAAAAGCAAAAGTAAGAAACCTAATGAGAAATACTATTAAAAATAAAAAAATAACATAAAAGGACGTAACCCTACTCGACTATTCTAATTCTAGCCCTCCACGCACCCCTATCAGAAGTCATGTCCTCAGTCAGCGAAAGCTCCCTCATGTCGAGCCTAAGTCTATCCATCCACCTACGTGTAGGTCTACCCCTTCTCCTTACGCCATCGACCGTGAGTGCCTCGACTCTCCTTACCGGGGCAATACGAGGTCGCCTCATCACATGCCCAAACCATCGAAGCCGTTCTTCCCTTAGCTTGTCGATGATGCTACAGACTCCAAGGTTTTCCCTAAACACACCATTTGGGATCCTATCTAACATGGTTTTACCACACGTCCACCTAAGCATCCTCATTTCTGCTACTTCCATCCTTCTCTCTTGGGCCTTCGTCATTGGCCAACATTCTGATCCGTACAACATGGCAGGTCTAATAGCTACTTTAAAGAATTTCCCTTTTAATTTGAGTGGGATCTTCTTGTCGCACAAGACCCCTTTCGCCGCTCTCCACTTCAACCAACCTACCTTAATACGATGAGTCACGTCTTCGTCTATCCTCCCCGATTTGTGGAGGACCGAACCTAGATATCTAAACGACTCTTGTGGGTGCAAGATCTGGTCCCCAATGTTGATAATCCCTCCACCATTTAGTTCATCCTCACTCCCACTGAATTCGCACCTAAGATATTCTGTCTTTTGTCTGCTGATCCGTAACCCATTTTGTTCTAAGGCCTCCCTCCATTGTTCTAGTCTTCTGTTAAGCTCCTCATTTGATTCTGATACAAGCACGATATCATCGGCAAAAATCAGACACCAAGGGATGTTCTCTTGTATTCCTCGAGACAGCTCGTCTAGAATCAAAGCGAAAAGGAAAGGACTAAGGGCCGATCCCTGGTGCAAGCCTACTTCTATCGGGAAATACTCTGTGTTTCCCACAGGCGTCCTGACACAGGACTTCGCCCCATCATACATATCCATAATAGCTCTAATATATCTACTTGGGATACCCCTAACATTAAGTGTCTTCCAAATCAGCTTTCGCGGTACGCTATCATAGGCCTTTTCTAAGTCTAAGAAGACCATCTCTAGGCCCTTTTGTTTCTCCCTATACTTCTCCATAACGCTTCTTAAAATATGAATTGCCTCCATCGAAGAGCGCCCTGGCATGAAACCAAATTGGTTTTCTGAAACCGTAGTCTCGCGTCGAAGTCTAGTCTCAATCACTCTCTCCCAAAGCTTCATAGTATGACTAAGTAATTTTATGCCTCTATAATTACCGCAGATTTGGGCATCCCCTTTATTTTTGTAAATAGGGATAATCTCGCTGAGTCTCCATTCCGTAGGCATTTTATAACTTCTAAGCGTCTTATTGAAAAGACACGTCAACCACCTGACACATTTATGATTACGTTATACGTTTATATTTACAGTTTACGTTTACGTTTTACTTCTACATTTTACGTTTTACTTTACATTTATGATTTCTTTATAGTTCACTTGAAAATACTTACTCTGCGTAATCTATAATTTCAGAAACAACTAAATTCATCGTGGAACAAGGAAAAACGTATATGCTTCGAATGGTCAACGCTGCAATGAACCTCTTCTTGTTTTGGGGGATTGGAGGCCATGCATTCGAAGTTGTAGGAACCGATGGTTCTTACACAAAGCCGCTAAAAAGTCACTATGGAGTGATCGGACCGGGCCAAACCATGGATGTTTTATTTAAAGCTGATCAACCCATAGGCCGATACTATATAGCAGCTAGACCATATAATAGCCAGCCGTTGATTAGTTTCGATAACACAACCACCACAGCCATTTTCGAATACAAAGGCTACAAAAAAACACACTCAAAACCTGTCTTCCCTCATCTTCCTAAAGTCAATGACACCAGCGCATCGGTCAATTTCACTAATAGCCTTAGAAGTTTAGCTAGTCGCGCTCATCCTATTAACGTTCCAATGAAGATCACGCGAAATTTTGTATTCACCATGTCGATTAACACGGTTCCTTGTGCTAATAACTCATGTGAGGGGCCTAGAGGTTTGAGATTTAGAGCAAGTGTTAACAACATATCATTTAATTCACCAAATATTTCTGTACTTGATGCTTATTATGGAAGAATTAAAGGTGTGTATGGAGATGACTTCCCAAAATTTCCACCTTTGTTTTTCAACTTTACGGGGACGAATCTTAGTACATCGTTAGAAACTCCGTTAAATGCAACGGAAGCGGAAGTACTTGAGTACGGTGACAACGTGGAACTTGTGTATCAAGGGACAAACTTAGTTGCAGGGATTGATCATCCTATGCATTTGCACGGGCATAGTTTCTATGTTGTTGGATCGGGGTTGGGTAACTTTAATCGAAGTAAGGATCGTTTAAGTTTTAATCTCGTGGATCCTCCTCTTCGACAGACTGTTATTGTTCCGAAAAACGGTTGGACAGCCATTAGATTCAAGGCTAATAATCCTGGTGAGATATGATCTACGCTTTACACTATTTTTTTTATTTTTTATTTATGGTCATGAGTTGGCTCCTACGAATCGAGTACTAGCACTCTGTTTCGATTGACAATCTTACAAGTCATTCACCGATTTTGTTAAATTTGTGCCAGCTCGAGACTTTAACTTTTATTTTGTCACAAATAATTTTACACTTCTAAAAATAGATAATCAACTTTTAACATTTTACTAGTACGTTTTTCACATAAACATATGCCTAAAGTAAAATTGACATTTTTCACATAAAAGATGAATCTTCGTGATCAATTTAACCCTATGTGTCAGACATCGATAAGATATTTTTTGTGGGACCGAGGAAGTTTAGGTTTGTAAATAAACAAACAAACTAACATGTTTTTTTTTTTTTTTGTTTTTTTTTTTTTTGTTATAGGAGTATGGTTGATGCATTGTCATCTAGAGCGTCATATAAGCTGGGGAATGGAGATGGTATTCATCACAAAGAATGGTATTAGGCCAGGAGAATCGATATTACCACCGCCTCCTGACCTCCCACCCTGTACTTAGAATGTACAATTTATGTATACTTATTTTGCTATTGTCACCAAAAAATGTTATTGTATTTGTGAATGTGTTACTATATAATTAGATAAAGAAAGAGGAATGTACAAGTATAGTGCCTATACAAATAAAGATTTTTCAAATTGTTGTATGTTTTGAAAGAAAACAGTGATATTGTTTGTAATAAAATAAAATTTTTACACACTATATATATTTTGTTTGTTTTGAAAAAGCATATTTGTGATGAATAATTAAAACATGGTGATAGGCTGACTTTGCTGAGGCAATCATAATCGTTAACATGCGGATTATTAGGCATTACATCACTAATTAAAATTCCATTTCCAAAGGTAGAATATTACAAGGATATACTCCCTAATTAACTGGCGCTACGAAGATAAGTAAAATTAGAAGTGGGCTTGAAGCCCAACAATTATTGAACTAATGTTACTACACGGGCTTCTATTCAATGTTCACATTTTAAGAGGAAAAAGTAGGATGAGGCATGAGCAGGCCTGTTATAAATCAAGTTGTACTTTTTTCTTTCAAAAGGACTTCATAACAGCTTCTTTTGTAAACCTAGCTACTGATAATAAAGATTATTTGCTATAACTTCTTGAGAAATTACGGCCTCACTAATTCCCAACAAGCGCCCAATGAAAAACAGTAAAGAAATAAGAACAACACACAACACAAGATTTAACGTGGAAACTCCAAAACAGGAGAAAAACCACCGGCCCCCAAAGAGAGAAATACACTATATCACAAATTGTTACAATGATATAGACGACTCTCTTAAGCCAACTACATTCTCCAAAATATTTAACTAATACAACTCTCAAACAAGGGTAAGAAAGAAAGAAATAATCAAATACTTAAAGTGTATTGATTGGTGCAATTTGGAAGTAATCCCATAAGCTCCTTTTATAACCAAAGAGATTACTTCCCACTCTTTCCATCCACCGATGTGGGACGAAGCAAAAAACATTTCTTCTACTAGCCAAAAAATCAAACCAACAAATCTCCACCTTTTGGATAGAAGAAGATAACCATGCTTCCACATTGCAAGGATAACCGATGTAGACGCTTCCTCGACGACAACTTCAAGATCCTCATCTTCATGTCGTTGACATTATCTCCCAAGAGACAAAACTTGCATCTTCATCGAACATTGTCAAGACCCGAAAATCATTGTCATCACAGACAATCATAACTCTTAACAAGAATTATCATACTCCACCATTAAGAGTATAGCACTTAGAATATCACATTCCAAGCATTTCACCTCGGCACATGTTGTTGAACAACCAGCTGAAACTTTATGGTTCAACTTCCTGTTTGGCTTTCCCTGGAAGTTTCATCAGCTACAACATCAGTTTCCACCACACAACCTGCATCAATGCCAAACCAATGCCCATGTGCAATTGTGGAACCGCTAACGAACATCCCTTTCCATGGTGGCGCGGACACAGCATGAGGATGGTGTGACTTCAGAGGAATTCGTCACTCTCCATAACAACAGAGACAATGTTAGCATCTTTGAAGCCATTTGCCTGATTAGCTCCACCTGGACAATTAACCCTTACATGCCCAGTCTTCCCGCACCTCCAGCATACCAGATTCTTCCCAGGGTTTCTCTTTCGCCTATCCGAACACAACACTATCGTATCTCCTGATGACGAGACCCCGTTACCTTCCAGTCTTTTCTCCTCGGATAGGAGCTTGCTAGTAACGTCTTCAAACTTCAGAGTTTTCTTCCCATACATCAAAATAGGTTTCATGTGTTCATAAGACGATGATAAAGATAATATCAACCTCAAAGCTTTATCTTCATCATCCGTTTTAACTCCAATAGCCTCCAGTTCTGAAACAATACCGTTAAGAATACTTAGATGATCTGAAATCTTTGAACCCCCATCCATACGCAGAGTATGAAATTGTTCTTTAAGACACAACCGATTTGAGATGCCCTTGCCCTGGTACAACTGCTCTAGTTTAACCCAAAGCTCCTTTGCCGTTGATAACCCGTGCACATTTGCAAGCACGTTCTTTGCAAGACACAAACGAATCGCACTTGCTGCCCTCAAATCCATATCATCCCATTCTTCTTCATCGAACTTACTGCTAGAATCACTGCCGGGAACAAAGGTGGGTTTACCTTTCAATGCCTTGTGTAACCAGGACTGAATCAACACATCCTTGACTTGAACCTGCCATAAGCCAAAATTGATCATCCCATCAAATTTCTCTACATCAAACCTCATTGGACTGAACTTCGACATCGTATCCGTATCCTATAAACAACACTTTCTCTGATTTTGCTCACGTTTCGAATAGCCAAAAGATGTAGCAGGTAGCCAGGACCCTTTAAATCGGAAATCCACAACTCGCCACTAACAAATCCAACTATTACTACGAATCATAAAAAATATTGTCTAACCAGATATCCTATACGATCAATAGAACTCGTTTCTGATGTGGACGATCCACTCCCGTGGCAACCACAGAGCATACTCCGACTCCTATAACCGAGACCCCCGTCAAACCTGACGCTCCGATACCAGTTGTTGGGAAATTACGGCCTCACTAATTCTCAACAAACGCCCAATGAAAAACAGTAAAGAAATAAGAACAACACACAACACAAGATTTAACGTGGAAACTCCAAAACAGGAGAAAAACCACCGGCCCCCAAAGAGAGAAATACACTATATCACAAATTGTTACAATGATATAGACGACTCTCTTAAGCCAACTACACTCTCCAAAATATTTAACTAATACAACTCTCAAACAAGGGTAAGAAAGAAAGAAATAATAAAATACTTAAAGTGTATTGATTGGTGCAATTTGGAAGTAATCCCATAAGCTCCTTTTATAACCAAAGAGATTACTTACCACTATTTACATCCACCGATGTGGGACTAAGCAAAAAACATTTCTTCTACTAGCCAAAAAATCAAACCAACATAACCTTGTTAGATCACTAATCTAAAATTACTTACTAATCACTAACTTAATTCGTGTAAATGTTATAACGAATACAAATCTATTGCTTTTATCTAGTTAAGAACATCCACTTTAAACCAAAGGGCTTCTCGTCCAACAATTGAGTCTTATTTACCTTGGAGTTATGAGTTCGAGTCTCATCATGGACAAAATGAATGTGTCCCTTACAAAAAAATCCACATTAAATCGATTTATTACATGGAGATAAATTTTCTTTTTCAAAGGCAAAAAATTATAGTCGTATTAATATAACAAATTCAATACAAAAGAAGGCCCGGGATAAACCTACACAGCACAAACAAAAAACACAACACATTAAACACCCCTAACACAAATGACTCAATACATAAAAAATACCAATCCAATCTAAACTAAGCCGTCTCATCTTTTACGACGCGATACATTTAGACCATAGCATGCTCTTCATTGACTTAAACTTCAGATTCACCGACTTCACGCCCCAAACCTCGGTTGCTTTTTCGCTTGCTGGACTCTGTTTGACATTCAAAGTCAATAATTTGACCCGAATATGCTGCATAATAGTTTCCTATTATTCATTCACAGATCTTTTCCTATCTTTGAATATTCTCCAATTCCTCTCTTGTCAAATATAATATACCATTGCACCAACCACAATTCTATTAATAATGTTCCATATATTCCTTGAAAATGGGTATGCATATAATCTCTCCATAATATCATGTAATACATCTGGCAACCCCCTAAAAAGCATTTTACCTTTAACTGCTTTCCATATCTCATCAACATATGTACATCTAAAGAAAGATGCTCATTTGAACATAGAGATAAAATTTGAATGTACCATAAAATTTGAAGCTACAATGGAGAAATGTGACAATATATATTCTATGAATTTTTGTCCAATACTCCAAACTTTTTTAGAGTGTAGAGTCAAATTCAATACTTATCCATCAATCAGTATAACTTTCAGCCATTTGAAATAGTATATAACAAATTATATTATCACAACTTAAAGTACAGATAACTTCTTAATGTTGACAACTTGACATACAATTACGAGTACTGTATTATATATAATATAATATAACGATAAAGATATAAAGAAAGTAACGACACACTTTACAATACGGTATAGTACGTATATGCCCTCTCAATTCTTTATTTTATAATACCTTAATTACCCCTAAAGGTTGAAAAGAGAGTACTTTAATTAGGACACATTAATCAACTCAAAGATGCTTAATTAAATCGCACCATGCACTTCATTCCTTGATACAACTTTTGCACATAGAGGTTCCTTCATTTCACAAGACAGCTTCAAGACCTCAGTTAGGTTAACCGGTTGAGCAATATCTTGAACCCACACGAACTTATGCACCAACATAGCCACCCACTGGCTAACCGTGACCATACCAAGGTTCATACCAGGGCAAACCCTTCGGCCTGCTCCAAACGGAGCAAGCCTAAGGTCACTACCCCTTATGTCCACATTTGAACCACCGGCACATGGTAAGAACCTCTCCGGCTCAAACACGTAAGGACGTTCCCATACGTCCAAGTTATGTGTGATGGCCCACATGTTCACCATAGCAGAAGTGTTACTTGGAATAACCATGCCATTGGTTAGATGGACGTCCGATGTAGAAAGACGAGCCCATGAAAGGAGTGGGCCAGGTGGGTGAACGCGCAGGGTCTCTTTAATAACAGCTTGAAGGTAGGGAAGTTTGATTATCGTTGCGTCATCAATTACTCCCTCAGAGCCCATGATTGTGTCAAGTTCGAATCGGAGCTTTGATTGAATGTCTTGATGTAGTACTAATTCAGCCATGACCCATTCAGTTAAAAGAGCAACCGTATCAGTCCCTCGAAATATCATTTCCTGTAAATTGTCAAATATACATTATGTTAAATAATGTATATTATTACTTTAAATAATTTTATCTCATTTGTTACTTTAAGTCATATATGTTAAATAAATTCAGTCAAAACTTGAACAAATAGACTATTATTAAATTATCTTTAATTTAACAAAAATGTTTAAGAGCAATTATTTTGAGAATGTACAATTTTGATAAGGACAACCTTGAATTCAAATGACAACGATATATAATACTTATAAATACATGGATTGAAAGAGTTTAATTATAATTAAGTTGATTGTTACCCACGCAAGATCTTTATGTTTCTCAAAATTTGGTCGGCAAGACGGATCTTGAAAAAATGTTTTTATTCGCATTGTCGATAACTTCTAAAGTCCACGTTATGCAATTAATTAATATGTTTCTGTTGAAGACTATTTGATTGAAACATGTATTACGATTATATTGTTAGTTTAGGATGGAAACACACTTTTTGATGGGACCTACAATACTATTATGTCTTTGTACTTTCCGATGTAATAGCTAGTAACAATCTAACAGCACAAAATTTTGTCTTAATCTAGTATTAAAAAAAACATATAACCTTTTCCAATTTTACGACTAATAAAAACAAGTGTATATGCACCAAAAAATAACCGAATCAAAAGGAAGATTTACTTTACGCATATAATTACTAGGATTTAGAAATGAAATATGAGATAACATATATGCAAGGAACATTGAGTTGTAGCTCAACTAGTAGTGATCTGTCTTTCTTAGCAACTACGGGAAATGAACGCGTTGATGGTTTAGTCCCCGGATGATTCCAAACTGATGTTCAATAAAACATATATGCAAGGATGTTGACCAAGGGTGTAATGACTCCAACTACTCGAGAGCTAGTCGAGCTCGACTTACTAAAAGCTCGATTCGAGTCGAGTTTAAACGAACTACAGGTTGAATTCGTACAGATTTTGAAGATCGTTAAGTAAACAAGCTCTAACTCTTAATTATATCGATCTCGAAAAACTTCATGAGCTAAACGGGTCTTTCATTATGTACGTTAATCATTAATTATTTTATAATTATATATGATATAAATATAATTTTAAAAAACAACTAGAATATATATTAAATAGCAGAACTCAAGTCGAGTTCATGGCATGTATGACGTCAAACAAGTAAAGCCCGAGCTTAATATTAAGCTCAAAATGAGCCCGAATTGAGTTCGAGCTCTTTAAATTTGGACGAGCTAAACTAGAGTCTAATTGAGTTTGAGTTCGACTCCACTCGCTTACACCCAAATATTGAGTATGCTCAAATATATATAAGATCGAAAGCAAGTTACTAACCCAAAGAATGGCCACCATATCATCCTCGGTAGGCTTCTCTTTGCTATCTAAAGAGAGCAAAACATCAACGAAGTCCGAACTCTCACTGGTATTCCCTAAGCCTTTGAGTTTGTGCTCATCGATAATCTTTTTGACAAAGTTCGTGATTCGCGGAACAAGAGCCATACATCGTTCCTTAACACGAAAAGGGTCATAAAAGTAGTTCAACCACGGTAAGTGATCAGACCAATTAAATGCCCCTAAAAGCTCAAACCCTTCCCTTACCATTTCTTGAAGTTCCAAAATTTGAGTAGCATTGCTAAATATGTTGTATCTTTTACCAAAAACAATTTCCATTATATTGTTTAAAGAAGCATCTTGCAAGTGTTTTCTTAGTGCCACAAAACCATGCGAGGATTGTTCTTTACCAATATTATTTAAGAGTGATTCGCATTCTAGCCAACGTGAAGGTTCGTGTAAAGATAGGTGCTTTGGAGAAAAGAGATGAGATGATGATATTTTTCTTAGGAGTCTCCAATAGGCTCCATTGGGTGCAAACCCAATAGCTCGGTTAAACATGAGTAAACGAGCCGACTGCTTGATAGGACGGTTTGCAAAGTGTTGGGAAGTTAAGATTTCACGCGACGTTTGTGGGTCCGACGCAATTACAGTAGGGGTTGACCCTAAGCTGATAGCCATGAGTTGGGTGGTTGCATGGCTAGTACTAGCCATGGATGCAAGGGTTCGATGAGGTAACCCTTGGGCCAAACTTATCAAGCTCCCAAAGATCGGAAGTGATGAAGGTGATGGAATGGAAACATGGCCCATACAATTGCGGCCATGTTTCCATGCTGGACCTCCATGAGATGATAGAGTCCATGTCACAACAACTAGAGTTACAAATGCTATTAAAACATATAGCAATACTAGAGAGATGTTAAAGTTAATGTTAAGAATTGCAAGGTTAGTAATGGTGCACCAAGTGAACATGTCTTCATGAAGGAATGAGTTCATGGTTGTTGCCATTTGAGAATGAGAGATGGTTTGGGTTGAGGTTTGATATATGACGATGATGGCTGTTTAAATAGGTAACATGTTGTGAGTTAGGAAGCAAGCAATGGGTTTGAAATTTTTAAGAATTCAATTCCTAGGTTATCTAAAAAGTGGCAATATCTATGTGCTTTTTGATTTGTGTGCTTACTTTTTAATAAAGATATTTATTTTTAAAAATAGATCCAATCAAAACCTAGATTTCAAGGCCACGTAATTATATTTTAACGGTTAATTAGGTAGTACGTATTACGAAAGAAATTACACGTCGTAATAAAAACACACATATAGATATTGGTTTTTAGAAAAACAACCTCACGGCTTACACGTAGTGACTATTACACAATATATCCAAATCCAAATCCAAATCAAGATAATATAACGAATATGAGTTTCGTTATTGTTTCTCTCCATCGTACACATTAAAATGCATTTAATAAATTACTCGTATATAGTTATAGGTAATTCGAATACATTAGAGGGCGTGGTTTGATGATAATATTTTTAATTAATACAGTATAGCAATAAACATATTAGCAGGTTATTTCTGAAATTAAATATAAGACTCTTAAAAGTGTGTATATATATATATATATATATATATATATATATATATATATATATATATATATATATATATATATATATATATATCGTAGAAGGATCAAATAAGAACTTTTTTGTGTGAGAACCCTGAGAACTCAAAAATACACTAAAATTCGAGCAAAAATGGGAAATTCAAGCAAAAAACTCCATATATATATATATATATATATATATATATATATATATATATATATATATATATATATATATATAGTGGTATGATTAAGAGGGAAGTAACCATTCGGGGGGAAGTGGGGGGAAGCAAAAACTTTTTTTTTCGTTTTTTGAAAAAACTTTGTTCACGAACATTATAGATGAGATGAAAATATGAACATTTAGTAGAGACACTTTGTGATAAATGTTTTTATTTTGGCGGGAAAACGCTCGAAGAAGTAATATATAACAATTATCGTGTTTTTCGAGCGTATTTTGAGGTTTTAGCTATTGAGGTTTAGATATTAGGGTTTAGATATTAGAGTTTATAGGGTTTAGATATTAGGGTTTAGAAATTTAGGGTTTAGAGTTTAGATTTAGGGTTTAGATTTAGGATTTAGATTGAGTTTTTAACACGAACGGTTTAGAGTTTAGGGTTTAGGGTTTGGTGTTTTGGGTTTATAGAATAAACCCAAAATACCAAACCCTAAACCCTAAATCGGGCTAAATTTTACTTCACAAAACATGAAAAAAATGCGTTCATATTCTTGACGAACAATATTATCTTGAATGTTATTTTTGTCGATCGTTTTCCCGCCGAAAGAATAACATTCATCACGAAGTGTTTTTTCTAAATGTTCATATTTTCGTGTGATCTTGATGCCGGAAAAAAAAAATTCCAAAAAAACGAAGAAAAAAAAATTTGCTTCCCCCCGCTTCCCCCGATTGATTATTTCCCCATTGATCCTGCCTATATATATATATATATATATATATATATATATATATATATATATATATATATATAGTACTCCCTAATACCAGTAGATAGTAATTTACTAAATCAAAAGTTAATTTTGTGAAAAAATCAATTTTATTAAATTAACCTTTTAATGTGTAATACGGAGTACATATTAGCAAACCCAAAAAAATTCAAAGGTAGGTAAAGCCCAAAAAAAAAAAAAAAGAAAAAAAAAAATCGGTAAAAAGTTTAAATAGTTAAAATATATATAGAACATACTACAACTCAATGTTAACTACGTACACTTTATTGATTTAAGGATTTGTTTTTTTTTACTAAAGTGCCTATTTTTTTATTAACATACTAACCAATTACTCCGTATTTCTTCCAACTTATAATAATACATACAGATATAAAAAAATTATTCTTCGTCTGTACTTCATTATTGAACATTTATAGTTGATGTACGTCATGCAATAAGATTCTGGAAAGTATAATAATTGACGTCACTAAAATTCTAAAATACTTCTCAATCCACTTTAACCGTCTAGTACGTGCCATTATATAAATTTATTTGATTAAGTAACTATAGTTATTTAATCGCTATAGTAATAAGCAACTGTTGGGTTTTAAATGAATAAATTAATCGATACGCAACGTCAGATATATATACCGTACACCTATAATTGCAAATATTAAGGTTTTTTTTTTTTTGGTAAATAATATTCTACTCGGTAAATATATTAAACTAGTGAAATGACCCGTGAAACCACGGGTTTGTTTAAACGAAACAGTTTAATGATATATTTTAGGTATTAAGTGAACGTAAATGTTAATGTTATTTAGTTTAATGACCCGTGGAACCACATAGTCCGACTAAGAAACTCGTCAGCTGAACATTTCATCAAACACCTAAAATACATATTAAACAATCCATATCGAATCATAAGAGATTATATTGGTTGTCATTTTATTTTAAAAGTGTAAATTCCTAACTTTTATACATTCTCATACTAAATTCAAAATAATTAATTAAAATAATTTAATTTTAATAATTAAAATAATTATTAATAAAATTTAATAATAATAATAATTAATTAATAAGAATTAATTTTAATTTAGAATTATTTGAATTAATAACATCATCTACCATGCTTAGATTTTTTTCTTTGTCTTTTTGATTTTTTCTTAACAAATAAATTAATCTAATAATGACATCATCATTATAGCATTTTAATATTAACTATAGATGGATTCAAAAGATTACAAAGTTTGCAATCTCTATGAAGTAAACTTGACGACACAAAGGGCACAACGAGATACTTTACTGGCAGCTTACCCTCTTCGGGAAAAAAAACTCCGAAAATCGCTTCCTTTACCCCATTAGACACATTAGCAAAAAAAGCCGTACTTTTTGCTAAACTCGAAGCCAAACCTGAACATTTTTTAAACTCATCCAATGCGCTTTGAATGACAGAAACCGACCCAATATTTGCATAAGAAAAAATAAATAGATCATCCGCAAAACATAAATAATAATGTCACGATGCTCACATTTTGAGTGGTAGCGAAATTCATCAGCTACATTAGCATGACGATTCAACATCAAAGTCAAAACTTCCATCACAAGCGTAAACAAATATGGGGACAACGGGTCACCTTGTCTAAGCCCTAGTTTGCCACGAAAATAGCCGTGAAGCGTGCCATTAACACAAAAAGGAATACGACGTAGAACGAACACATGTCATGATCCAACCCACCATCTTGCTTGGAAATCCAAATCGACACAACATCACCTCTAAAAAATATCAATCAACAGTGTCATACGCTTTTTTAATATCAATCTTGAACGCAATATCACCTTGAAAATAATAAGGTTTTGCTAAAACAATAAAAAAGCAAGGCTATACAATCTAATTCAAATTACTCAGTATATAATTTTAACTTATATATTATAAAAATAATAATGAAATGAAATATTAATCAACAAGGTCCGTACGTGTGCGCAATACAAATGACTTAAGGGGTGTTTGGATTTGCATTTTGAAACTGATTATGCGTTTTAAATAATTATAATCAAATAATCAGCTGCAGCAAAATGTGTTTCGATAAATTGTGTTTAGATTTTGTTAGTCTGAAATCTAGCTAAGATCGATCGGTTTTGTTAGTGTAAGTGGATTTAGTTGTTAAGAACAAATAATATGATGATAAGGTTGAGAGATTGATACTTACAAGTAGTGAAATGTGTGAATAACTCAACTAAAGAGTAAAATGGGTGGGAGATTGCTTTATATACTAGCAATCTCCTTTAGTTACATGGATAGTAATTAATGATAATTACCATAGAAAACTAACTAGCTAACTATTACATAGTTACTATTACATCAATACTAACTAAAACCACATACCACATATAATAGACAATATTCATTGTCAACAATTTTCCCCTTGGCATGGGGTTTTCAAAACAATGTTAAATGTCAACAATTTTCCCTTTATCAATAGTCTTCCCCTTGATTATCAAAAATTAGTCCTTGATGTGGGGTTTTCAGAAGATGTAACCCTCCTTTAATCATTCTCTTGCAGTTTCTTGTGCAGCCTTCTTCTGGACTTTGATTTCGGTTTGAAGCTATGAAGCTTTTGATGCTATCAGCTTTGAACACGAACTTTTACACATAGGATGAACTGATCTGGGTGTGTTATGATTGATTTGTTATGTCATCTTCTTTAGTTCGGGCGAAGAGGTCTTGATCTTTGACTTTCAACCATCTTTATGAAATGCTGAGAGGGTCTTGAAAGTAGCTTGATATGATCTTGTGTAAACCTCTTTTGCTCCCCCTCAAATGTTGAGTCGTCTTTTTCATGATCGTGATTGATTTGTTTTTGACTCGTGTTTCATTCGCTCCGCATGATGAATATGGTGTACCATGTTCAGCATGTGTAGCACGAATATGGCATCCCGTGTTCATCCTAAAATAGCAGATAGAGAATATATGTTACCGCCAGAGAGGGAACGTGTACCTGCTAAGAAGAGACAAAGAGGTTAAGGTAAAGGTTAAGGTAAACAAAAAGTCATATGGATGTTAAATTTTAGTCAACTTTGTATAGCTTGCATAGTAATATTTTACACTATAAATAGGCATGTATGGTAGCCATTTAATTGTGTACCATTTCTCTTGAAATATCAATATTAATATTTCTTCTCTCTTTGTTCTTATATATAATTACATATTTAAGTAGTTAATAGGCCACTAAAGGTAGTTATAAGCCTACTGAATTATAACACGTTATCAGCACGAAGTGCTCCGTATAATCAAGGTTTATCTAAGCAAGCACAAGTCACTAATCAAGGTAAGAAATTCTTTAACGATATCTTCTATTATTTATTAGTAAGGTAAATATTATTATCATCATAAGCAGGGGCGGATCTTTGGGGGGACATGGAGGGTGTTGGCCCTCCCAAAATCATGAACAAGTAGTGATATATTATTAATTTGTTGTGGATGAAAAAAAAATCGAGATTAATTTTAATGGAGTTTTCAAGATTTTAAGATGGTGATACAGAGAAGTAAGAATGAGGAGATGAAGTAGATGTAATTTTAGAAAAGAAGCGTACTTTTAGTTTTCTTTAACTCAATTCCCCCTTTAAGTTTTAAAAGATATTCACTATCAACCCTTTCAAAATTATCTCTTCTCTATTCTAATTAAAATATACGGAGTATGTAGTATGAAACAAATAATAACTCAAAGATATTAATTGCAAGACTTTTATATTGAACGGCCGTAGTTTTAATTACATACATGAATTATATCCGGTAGAAGAAATTAATTTACTGCAAGCTAGTGATACATGCGTGAGGAAGTGTAATCAACATTAAAAAAAATAACGTTATTAATTTGTATTTCAAAAAAGTCTTTTAACACTTCATAAATTATTTTTCTTTTATACATAGGTTTTCTACTTGCTATATTTTACTTTTCAAAAACACGATCGCTAAAATAGGTTGGACAACTTGTAGTCAAACTATGTTTTACGTTTCAAAATTTTTTTGGCCCCTCTACATAATTGTTTCAAGATCCGCCACTGATCATAAGTAAAATTATATTTCTGTAATCTAACTTTTATTAACTTCACTAACATTTATATTTATGTTATTTAAGTTATATATGGTCGGTTATACCGCCTGAATTATATTTATGTAATCTAACTTTTTTTTTTAACTTCACTAACATTTATATTTATGTTATTTAAGTTATATATGGTCGGTTATACCGCCTGAATTATATTTATGTAATCTAACTTTTTTTTTAACTTCACTAACATTTATATTTATGTTATTTAAGTTATATATGGTCGGTTATACCGCCTGAATTATATTTATGTAATCTAACTTTTATTAACTTCACTAACATTTATATTTATGTTATTTAAGTTATATATGGTCGGTTATACCGCCTGAATTATATTTATGTAATCTAACTTTTTTTTTTTAACTTCACTAACATTTATATTTATGTTATTTAAGTTATATATGGTCGGTTATACCGCCTGAATTATATTTATGTAATCTAACTTTTTTTTAACTTCACTAACATTTATATTTATGTTATTTAAGTTATATATGGTCGGTTATACCGCCTGAATTATATTTCTGTAATCTAACTCTTATTAACTTCACTAACATTTATATTTATGTTATCTAACATTTATGATTACTTATGCAATTAATCATTATTTATTTCATGCATACTAATGTTTATTCTTAAAATTTATTATTTATGCATAATATGTTTATTCTCTTAATCTTCGTATTTATACTAAACGTAATTATACTAAATGTATTTATAGTAATCGTATTTGTACTAATAAAATTCTTTTATTAAAATTATTATTAATACAACGAGTACATAACAGTCGTTAACGTCAACTAACGACGTTACAACGGTCATATATACATAACGGTTGTTAACGTCAACTGACGACGTTAAAACGACTATATTTTTCAAATATAAAATAAACATCTCTGTTTTCACATTTTCACAAATCAATCTTCATTTTCTCAGATTACCACTCTAAAAAAAAAAGTTTTTGTAAAGATGATTCACACAAGGATGATTTTTCCTATTGTATTGGTCATACTTACTATCATCATTGTTGCTAATATACCACCGGGTGAACCTATATTCTATCATGCTCTTGTGATTTTATCATTTGTAATCATGTCATTATTCTGTTGTTTGCTACTTATGAATTTAAAATGATTCTAATTTCATTTTATTATTTGTCGATGAATAGAATTTGATTATGATTATTATTTATGTTGTTCATTTTTTTTAGAAAATGTCGAATTTAAAAAGGCTTAAATTTACTCCTTTAGAATCAAGTGGGAACAACTACTTAACATGGGTTATGAATGTAGAAAAACATCTCGAATCAATTAGTTTTTTAGAAACCCTGAATGAAAATAACAATTGTTCCGAACAAGAGAAAGTAATAGCAAGTATTTTTCTTAGCAAACATATTCACGAGTCCTTAAAATCTACATATTATATGGTCAAAGATCCAAGTGTATTATTGAAAATACTCAAAGATAGATACGATATTAATTATCAAGAAATAACGGTGATCCATGAAAGAATAAAATTGAAGATGTTAGTAGACGCTCTTATAAGAATCCCGGATATTCTTATTAATGATCTGGTAATGTGGATCATCAGTCTAGTATTTCTTGAATACATGAACATCTTGTTTAGCTCTACAAATAAGCCCCAAAAAAGCAAAGAAAACGAGAGTGAATCTGTTGAAAAATCTTGATTAAATAAACCTGAGCTACCTTGAGACTTGAATGGTTTGAATTTTCTAAGATGCCTAGCTTGTTATGTATCACTTATAAATAAATGGTTTTAGACCATAACGCATATGTTTATTAAGTGTTATCTTTTATATACTTCAGATTGTAACTTGTTTGCAGGTAATATAATTTGATTATCTTGCTGAAATATAACTCATTATTTGCTTATCTTATTTGAAGTTTTAGTATAATCCTACTGAAATACAACATCAATTAAATGGTAAAGACCTATGTATTGCAGATAGTGGTAACATATACACTATGATCAAATCTAAGAAATATTTCATTGATTTAAATCAAATGAAGGAATTATAAATACTATATCAGGTCTTGCAAACTTGATATAAGGAATGAAAAAGCGCAACGAATATGATTAAAAGCGCATATGATGAAAAGCGCATATGATGAAAAGCGCAGCGCATATGATTAAAAGCGCATATGGTGAAAAGGATATATGATGAAAAGCGCATATGGTGATTAATGCAAAAGCGCATATGGTGATTAATGAAAAGCACATATGGTGATTAATGAAAAGCACATATGGTGATTAATGAAAAAGCACATATGGTAATTAATGAAAAGCACATATGGTGATTAATGAAATGAATATTGAGAAAGAATCACCAATGTTTCTTGAAAGAATTCAAGGTTATATATATGGACCAATTCATCCATCATGTGGACCATTTTGATATTTCATGGTTCTAATAGACGCATCTAGCGGATGGTCTCATGTTTGTGTGTTATCAAGCCATAATATGGCATTTGCAAAGTTTCTTGTACAAATTATTAAATTGAGAACACGTTATTCTGATTACGCCATTAAAAAGGATGAGACTTAATAATGCTGGTGAGTTAACATCTCAAGCATTTAATGATTATTATATGTCTACATGGATTGTTGTTGAACATCCAGTTGCTCATGTGCATACACAAAATTGGTTTAGCTGAATCAATAGATAAACGCTTGCAGCTAATAACTAGATAATTGGTAATAAGTACAAAACTCTCAATATTTATATGGGGACATGTAAATTTACATGATGCGACATTAATTCGCATTAAACCAAGTGCAAGTCATAAATATTCTCCATTACCAACTTAATTTTGGTCGAGAGCCAAATACTTTACACCTTAGAACATTGGTTGTGCAGTGTATGTTCCAATTGTATCACCACAACACAATAAAATGGTTCTTCAAAGAAAGATGGTAATATATTTTGGATATAAAACATCTTCAATCATAAGATATATTGAACCCATGATGGGTGATGTTTTTACAACAAGTTTTGCTGATTGTCATTTTAATGAAACATTGTTCCCTAGATTAGGGGGAGAAATGAAAAATAAAGTAAATGATGTTTCATGGTATGAACATCAATTAAGGTATCTTGATCCTCGTACAAAAGAATGCGAAATGAAAGTTCAAAAAATAATGCATATGCAAGAACTTGTAAATCAATTACCTGATGCATTTACAGATATAAAAAGATTGACTAAATCATATATACCAGCAGTAAATGCTCCAGCTCGAACTGAAATTCCAAAAGCTGACAATAAAGTCACTCATGAGTCTTTGCCACGCCTGAAACGTGGGAGACCAATTGGTTCTACAGATAAAAATCCTCGAAAAAGAAAATCAGCTGATAATGAGGTAAAAGAAAGTGTTCAAGAAGAACCACAAATCAATACTCCTTCTGCAGAGGAGATTGATGATGTCAATAAGGAAATTGCAATCAATTATGCACATTAAAAAAAAAAAAATTATGGAACCAAAATGAAATGAAAAATCTTGATGAGATATTTTCATATAATGTTGCATATGACATCATGAATGATGATGATGATCAAGAACCAAAATCTGTCATTAAATGTCAAAATAGACACGATGAGCTCAATAGAAAGAAACAATACGAGCTAAATTTGAATCGCTCAATAAAGAAAAGTTTTCATATCAATAGTTATCATTGTGAAATATATGGAATATAAATGAATTTTTATCCGAAAAAGAAATGAGAAAAATGAAGTTACAAGGTAAAGATAGATTTGTAACTCAAAACTTCTCTCAAAGACCAGAAATTGATTATGAGAAAACTTATTCTCTTGTTATGGATGAAATTACTTAATCAGCCTGGCAATTTCTAAAGATTTAGAAATACATCTAATGGATGTTATTACTACTTATTTAAATGAATCACTTGATTGTGATATATACATGAATATACATGAAGGATTTAAGGTATCGGAAGCATCAAATGCAAAATCCAATGAAATGTATTCCATTAAATCACAAAGGTCTTTATACGGGTTGAAACAACCTGGTCGCATGTGGTATACCCGATTAAGTGATTACTTGATAAGCAAAGGGTACACAAATAATCTTATTTTCCCATGTGTTTTCATTAAGAAAACAACATCCGGATATGTGATTATAGCTGTTTATGTCAATGATCTTAACATCATAGGTACAAATAAAGAGATTCATGAAGTCATTCAACTTCTAAAGAAAGAATTTGAAATGAAAGATCTCGGAAAAACCAAGTATTGCCTTGGTTTATAAATTGAGCATATGCCTAATGATTTACTTATACATCAAACAGCTTATACAGAAAAGATTTTAAAACGTTTTCAATATGGACAAGGCAAAACCATTAACTACTCTTATGGTTGTTAGATCACTTAATGTTGACACTTATCCATTTCGTTCCTGTGAAGATCATGAAGATATTCTGGGACCATAAGTACCATATCTTAGTGCAATTGGAGCTCTTATGTATCTTACAAATTGTACAAGACCTGACATTTCTTTTGCAGTTAATTTGTTGACAAGGTTCAGCTCAACCCCTACAAAAAGACATTGAAATGGGATCAAGCAGATATTTTGATACCCTTGAGGAACTGCTGATTTAAAATTATTTTATTCTAACGCTTAAAAACAAGATTTGGTTGATTATGTATATGCAGGTCATTCATTAAATCCTCATAAAGATAAATCTCAAACTCAGTATGTATTCCTAAATGGAGGTACCACAAAATCATGGCGTTCTTAAAACAAACACTTGTTACAACATCATCAAATCATGACAAAGTGATTGCATTATATGAAACTACTCGAAAATGTGTTTGGTTGAGATCAATGACACAAATCATTATTGATTCTTATGGAATAGAACGCTATAAAAGACCAACAACTATCTTCACCAACAACTGTATATTAAGATAATGCAGCTTGCATAATACAAATGAAAGAAGAGTATCAAAAGTGACAGAACAAAATATAAATGCTGATGAGGCGCCAAAGCCATAGACTGTCTAAACGGTCATAAGTTTGATGGAAAAGAATGGAATGTTGGTAAGGCTCGGAAAAGACTAAAAGGGAATAGGAATTGAAACAAGGGTTTAAGCAAACCATGAAGGAGACTGTAGACAAATCACAGGGGCTAAACTTGTACATAAAAAATTTAGATAATAAAGTTTCAGATAAAAACCTCAGATTCTTCTCATATAAGACAACCAGATTAAAATGAGATACATTCAATCAATAACTCTGCTGATCTTTATACCAAAGCACTGTTAACCGCTGTTTTCAGAACACACGTTCACAATATTGGCATGAAGCAAGTTCAAAATATGTGACGACTCAGCGATGTCTACTTGAGGGGGAGTCAACTCTATACTGCACTCTTTTTCCCTTGACTAAAGTTTTTATCCCACTGGGTTTTTCTTTAGCAAGGTTTTTAATGAGACAGTACTAGTTGCACTCTAATAAAATTGATCATCCAATGGGGAATGTTATAATATGAGTACAAAAAGTCATATGGATGATAAATTTTAGTCAACTTTGTATAGCTTGCATAGTAATATTTTACACTATAAATAGGTATGTATGGTAGCCATTTAATTGTGTACCATTTCTCTTGAAATATCAATATTAATATTTCTTCTCTCTTTGTTCTTATATATAATTACATATTTAAGTAGTTAATAGGCCACTAAAGGTAGTTATAAGCCTACTGAATTATAACACTCAATCCACTTTAACCGTCTAGTACGTGCCATTATATAAATTTATTTGATTAAGTAACTATAGTTATTTAATCGCTATAGTAATAAGCAACTGTTGGGTTTTAAATGAATAAATTAATCGATACGCAACGTCAGATATATATACCGTACACCTATAATTGCAAATATTAAGGTTTTTTTTGGTAAATAATATTCTACTCGGTAAATATATTAAACTAGTGAAATGACCCGTGAAACCACGGGTTTGTTTAAACGAAACAGTTTAATGATATATTTTAGGTATTAAGTGAACGTAAATGTTAATGTTATTTAGTTTAATGACCCGTGGAACCACATAGTCCGACTAAGAAACTCGTCAGCTGAACATTTCATCAAACACCTAAAATACATATTAAACAATCCATATCCAATCATAAGAGATTATATTGGTTGTCATTTTATTTTAAAAGTGTAAATTCCTAACTTTTATACATTCTCATACTAAATTCAAAATAATTAATTAAAATAATTTAATTTTAATAATTAAAATAATTATTAATAAAATTTAATAATAATAATAATAATTAATTAATAAGAATTAATTTTAATTTAGAATTATTTGGATTAATGACATCATCCACCATGCTTAGATTTTTTTCTTTGTCTTTTTGATTTTTTCTTAACAAATAAATTAATCTAATAATGACATCATCATTATAGCATTTTAATATTAACTATAGATGGATTCAAAAGATTACAAAGTTTGCAATCTCTATGAAGTAAACTTGACGACATAAAGGGCACAACGAGATACTTTACTGGCAGCTTACCCTCTTCGAAAAAAAAAACTCCGAAAATCGCTTCCTTTACCCCATTAGACACATTAGCAAAAAAAGCCGTACTTTTTGCTAAACTCGAAGCCAAACCTGAACATTTTTTAAACTCATCCAATGCGCTTTGAATGACAGAAACCGACCCAATATTTGCATAAGAAAAAATAAATAGATCATCCGCAAAACATAAATAATAATGTCACGATGCTCACATTTTGAGAGGTAGCGAAATTCATCAGCTACATTAGCATGACGATTCAACATCAAAGTCAAAACTTCCATCACAAGCGTAAACAAATATGGGGACAACGGGTCACCTTGTCTAAGCCCTAGTTTGCCACGAAAATAGCCATGAAGCGTGCCATTAACACAAATAGGAATACGACGTAGAACGAACACATGTCATGATCCAACCCACCATCTTGCTTGGAAATCCAAATCGACACAACATCACCTCTAAAAAAATATCAATCAACAGTGTCATACGCTTTTTGAATATCAATCTTGAACGCAATATCACCTTGAAAATAATAAGGTTTTGCTAAAACAAAAAAAAGCAAGGCTATACAATCTAATTCAAATTACTCAGTATATAATTTTAACTTATATATTATAAAAATAATAATGAAATGAAATATTAATCAACAAGGTCCGTACGTGTGCGCAATACAAATGACTTAAGGGGTGTTTGGATTTGCATTTTGAAACTGATTATGCGTTTTAAATAATTATAATCAAATAATCAGCTGCAGCAAAATGTGTTTCGATAAATGGTGTTTAGATTTTGTTAGTCCGAAATCTAGCTAAGATCGATCGGTTTTGTTAGTGTAAGTGGATTTAGTTGTTAAGAACAAATAATATGATGATAAGGTTGAGAGATTGATACTTGCAAGTAGTGAAATGTGTGAATAACTCAACTAAAGAGTAAAATGGGTGGGAGATTGCTTTATATACTAGCAATTTCCTTTAGTTACATGGATAGTAATTAATGATAATTACCATAGAAAACTAACTAGCTAACTATTACATAGTTACTATTACATCAATACTAACTAAAACCACATACCACATATAATAGACAATATTCATTGTCAACAATTTTCCCCTTGGCATGGGGTTTTCAAAACAATGTTAAATGTCAACAATTTTCCCTTTATCAATAGTCTTCCCCTTGATTATCAAAAATTAGTCCTTGATGTGGGGTTTTCAGAAGATGTAACCCTCCCTTAATCATTCTCTTGCAGTTTCTTGTGCAGCCTTCTTCTGGACTTTGATTTCGGTTTGAAGCTATGAAGCTTTTGATGCTATCAGCTTTGAACACGAACTTTTACACATAGGATGAACTGATCTGGGTGTGTTATGATTGATTTGATTTGTCATCTTCTTTAGTTCGGGTGAAGAGGTCTTGATCTTTGACTTTCAACCATCTTTATGAAATGCTGAGAGGGTCTTGAAAGTAGCTTGATATGATCTTGTGTAAACCTCTTTTGCTCCCCCTCAAATGTTGAGTCGTCTTTTTCATGATCGTGATTGATTTGTTTTTGACTCGTGTTTCATTCGCTCCGCATGATGAATATGGTGTACCATGTTCAGCATGTGTAGCACGAATATGGCATCCCGTGTTCATCTTAAAATAGCAGATAGAGAATATATGTTACTGCCAGAGAGGGAACGTGTACCTGCTAAGAAGAGACAAAGAGGTTAAGGTAAAGGTTTGATCCTCAGGGAAAACAGGATCTTCAGAAACCATTTTTGGTTTTGTAAAAATCAAGCTAGTTGTTATACTAGACAGGTTTAAATCAGGCATGCTAGTTGTTACACTAGACAAGTTTTCTGAAACCAAACAGTGTCAGGATTTGGGGACCTCACCGGTATTGGTAGGTCCAAGTTTAACCTCGGTGGATGTTGAGGATGACTGGTCACCGAAGTTCCAGTTGGCGTTAGCAAGCTATCCACCTCCATGATTGAAGTATCATGGGACTTTTGTGCGACTATGCCGCTGTTGGTTATATCAAGCCTTCCAACTGTACCTAACACCGCATTGGTTTCGGTAGAAATCAATGTAATGTAGGAAGATGTTACATCGCGTCCTGAAGTCATTGATATGTCATGAGGTGACACATCTCTTTCAGTTGTTGCACTCTCTAAGGAGTGTGTGTAGTCAAGCTTAAATGATGACTGATTGTTAAGGTGATCATCATTCCGGAGGTCTGATAAATCTACCAAGGTAAGCCTAAGTATTATCATGTTGCCTCTCCGTTGAACAAGACAGATCTCCCTCATCCAGATAAGTCTGACCTATGAACCCTGTTTGACGATGTTTGATGTTGAGGTCCCACCTTATAAATGCAATAAGGCGTTGATAGAGGATTTTCAGCCGATAAGCAGGGTTCCTATTCAAGGTTTTTAGAAACCCCTTCGGCAGTTCGAGACAAAATACACTTAATTTACATCAAATTGTTGGGTCATTCAACATTAGAGGAAGTCATCTAGACACATCCTCCTGAGGCAGTCACTAGGACACATCCTCCATCATTTGATGACTATTTTGTTTGAGGCAGTCATCTAGACACATCCTCTTGAGGCAGTCACCAGGACACATCCTCCGTCATTACTGACATTTGAAACTTTAGACTCCCCTTTATAGTTGCACATTTTAGCTTTGTGATATCGGCTAAAAAGTCACATTTTCACCTCGGTATTGAGGCCCGAAAACAATAAAGTTTCAAGCTTTATCGCCAAAATACTCGCTTCGTCGGTTAAAATTGAAGATCAAGTAATTACGAAGATGGTGCAAAAAGAATCAAGAGAATCGGAATGAAGATTCTAGAGCGAAAATGCTAAAATACAAGAAACCAAGCTACGATCAAGGAAATCAAGTTACGATCCCGTGAAATTAGCAAGCCAAACGGCCTGCCAAACGGCATGCCATAATGAAAAAAGGCTTACTAAACGGCCCAAGCAAACAGGCATCAGAAACGTGCCACCATTGCAAATAGGCCCTGCAAACGGCTTGCCAAACGGCCTGCCAGCCGTTTGCAGGCAAAATCAACTTCTATTCAAAGGCCTTTTGTCATCCATTTTTACACACACTTCAATTCACTTCTTTTTCTCTCTTTCTACAATATTAGTCATACATTCAAGGTCTTCGACTCCGTGCGGGAAACCTAGTACCCGGTGAAGAACGCCGAAGATTGTATTAGGAGTGGTCTGGAGTTTGAAGTTGTCACTTTTGTATTCGGAACTCGTTTAATGAATTGGTACTTCTATCCTTTGTCTTTATAATGTTTTACATTATTGTGCTTTGTGATACTATTGCCATGATTAGCGACTAGTTATCTTTAGTGTATGCTATGATGTAGTCAGTTATAATGCCGAAATAATATTATGGTTTGTGTATGTTGTCAAGATGCTTTCCGATTATGCTTTAAACTCAATCGATTTTCCAACTAATAGAACGTAGTTATTGGCTCTGTTATTGGGAAGTCGCGAACCCCGATTTAGAGTACACTATTTGTGTCACCCCTTGGTAAGAGAAGTCTATCGGATACAATGTAAGTTTGAATGAGGTACACCGGTTGAAGTAAGTCCACCGAGCCTTGCACACCGGTTGGTTAATTAAGGAACTATTTGTTTAAACACATAAAGGATTGGACCGTTAGGATAACCGAACGTGTTCATGGAAGTCAAACCCAACTTGGCCATAGTGTTCTTTATGGTTGAACTCTTTTAAGGGCCTAACTATCTCTTAAACCCAATCATTAACGAAAGCATCAAAACACATCACGTCTCTCGGATATGGCAAACCCTGGATGCTATTCTGCTTAATAAAGTTTCGACCTTTGTGGAACGTTAATATGATGTGCGTAGAGGTGTATATGAAATAACTTTATTTTTACAACGAAATACTATTAAATATGATACAATTTTACACAAGATATTTATTTATTTATAGAATGGATATACCTAAACCTCGCTACAACACTTATAGGCAGTGTACCTAATCGTACAATAGTGTAGTTTTTAGTAAGTCCGGTTCGTTCCACAGGGAAAATCTTTTAAACAAAGCTTAACGCTATATTAGTTTTAATTTATAAAAATACAAATATATAAGTAATATTATTATTATAAAGGGGGGTTTTTACCGTTTAATGACCGGTTTGTCGATTTTTAAAACTTAGTCGCAGTTAAAACCTAATGTAAAATATTAAATAAATAAAACTTAATTTAAAGCGTAAAGTAAATAACGATAATGAAATTGTGATAAATAAAAGTGCGATAAAATAAACTTGCGATAATTAAAAAGTACGATAATTAAAAGTGCAATTAAATACAATAACAATAAATAAAAATGCGATAATTAGAAGTGCAATTAAATATTAAAATAAAGGAATTATGCTT
Organism: Rutidosis leptorrhynchoides; assembly: GCF_046630445.1. Classification (NCBI taxonomy): domain Eukaryota; kingdom Viridiplantae; phylum Streptophyta; class Magnoliopsida; order Asterales; family Asteraceae; genus Rutidosis; species Rutidosis leptorrhynchoides. The sequence goes on from NC_092342.1 coordinate 64,593,326, forward strand.
ATTTAAACTTCCGTAATCATGATGTTTGACGTGTTGATTTTAGTTTATTCCCATGGGTTAATTGTCCTTTGTCCTGGATTATTTAATATGTCCGTCTGGTTTTTGTCCATAACAGTCCATCAGTCATAAATATAAAGTGCGAGTGTGCTCGTCAAATTATCCTTATACCCGAAGTCAAATATTCTAACTAATTGGGGACTTAAACTGTAACAAGGTCTTAATACTTTGTTTAATAATTACACCAGGATATCGACTGCGTGTAATCCAAGGTTTTAATATTTTGTTATCAATTATGCCAAGTGTCCTTGTACATAATTTCACCCTTGTTTTAATAAGTCCATAGACTATTAATCCATTCCCGTGTCCGGTTAAATGAACGATTATTCGTACATATAAATACCCCGCCCATCGTGTCCGATCGAGTATATATGGTTATTTATAGGGACGTCCAATTGTAAATCTTTATATTAAAATTAAAAAACTATCATTTAGTTAAACAAATATAAAGCCCATTAATAGCCCATAGTCTAATTTCCACAAGTGTCGTTCTTTTGTCCAAACCCAAATTATGGTACAAAGCCCAATTACCCAATTTTAGTAATTAGTCCAACATCATGATTACTTCGTTTTAAATAAGCATAATAATAACTTAGCTACGAGACATTAATGTAAAAAGGTTGAACATAACTTACAATGATTAAAAATAGCGTAGCGTTACACGGACAGAATTTCGACTTACACCCTTACAATATGCGCTAACATACCCTTATTATTAGAATTAAAATTAAAATTAAAATTAAAATTAAAATTAAAATTATAAATATAAATATAAATATAAATATAAATATAAATATATATATATATATATATATATATATATATATATATATATATATATATATATATACACGTTTAGATAGAGAGATTGATATATTTAGGATATATGATGCACCAAAGCTCGATTTTTATAGGCATGTGGGCTGGAAAAGAGCCTCATGCGATCGCATGGGCTTTGCCCTTCAAGGCCATGCGATCGCATGGCCAGCTGGGGAGACTCAAAAGTCTTTAAAACGTGGGCTGCTTATTTATTTATTATATAATATAATATATATAATTAATTTTAATTATATATATATATATATATATATATATATATATATATATATATATATATATATATATATTATATTCTTGTACTCCGTTGACTTGTAATTTTTAGTCCGTTGCGTCGAGCGTTGAGAGTTGACTCTGGTCCCGGTTCCGGATTTTCGAACGTCCTTGCGTACAATTTAATATCTTGTACTTTGCGTTTTGAATCTTGTACTCTTGTAATTCTGAGACGTTTCTTATCAATAATTGGAACCTCTTTGATTGTACTTTGTACTTTTGAGCTTTTTGGTCGTTTGTGTCTTCAATTCTTCGAATCTGTTTTTTGTCTTCACCTTTTATTATTTAAACGAATATCACTTGTAAATAGAACAATTGCAACTAAAAGCTTGTCTTTCTTGAGGGATAATGCTATGAAATATATGTTCGTTTTTAGCATTATCAAATATTCCCACACTTGAGTGTTGCTTGTCCTCAAGCAATATAGTCTTAAAATACTAGAATCACCTCTTTATTCTTCACACTTTGTACATCAGTGATTTCATTACGGCGGTATAAACAATGGTAGTAACGATATGGTTTACGGTCCCACATGACTATAAAATTTAGATCCTTTAAGAAAATTGGATCTTTATGAAAACATTTGATCTTTTAAAAATTAAATCTAGTTTTTACCCTAGATAAGTTTTCCGGAATAACCCTTCACCGGTGTTTGCTAATTTTTTTCGTGGGTTTGGTGGGTTTCAGATTTGAAAATTTTAGCTCAAAACTTGTGGTTTTGTGTCACCCACTTGCTAACCTTGTATTGGGAAAGCAACACGGCCAGTATACTTGCTCCGTATATTACCTTTCGGTAAACTACCGTCCGGTTGTAAAGGAAAGCGTTGAACAAGCAACTGTTAAGGCAATGTCCCCTGACATGCTTTTAATTATGGTCTATAACGTGTCGGATGCAATTACTATCCTTGGTAGGAGCAATAGTAAAGCTCACCCTTATAATTTTCTGGTCTGGCACAAGGTCCTGTCTTTGATCATGCTATGCAACCACCGTTCTTACGGTTGACACCCGATTTGGTTCAGGTGACCTAATGAATTCCAGGTGAATTCCTAGGATTTTACGTTCAATGGTAATGAACGCATTGAAAATGGGTTTTTAGAAAACAAATCGGTTTGTATTTTGATCAAAATATTTTCTCGTTCAAGCTTGAGTTTAGATATCATCGAATTCCATGAGTTTGTAATTCTCAATCTTTAAGGTCAATCTCTAGGATTGAGTAATATCAGTCTTAAAAGCTGATTTTTTTGATCTTTTAAAGGAGATTATCCTTTCTGGGGATATGATTCATTAGTCTTATCAAGCTAATTTGCACGGCGTCCTCCCCATTTTACAAGACAGATCCTCTCATGGTTAGGATAAGTCTGACCACTTGGCGACCCTGTTTTATGCTGAGGTCCGTGGATTTCCTGCTGATTTTAGAGATGACTTTTCTAGATTTTTCGTCAACCTACAGCTGGTCTGGACGACAACTTCATGACCTAAATCAAGAAGCGCGTTTCTTTTTTGGAAGACTTTACTTCCTTTTAATGATGGAATTGATTCATCGTATAGATCCATCTTTTCTTTCAAATATATTACAGTAAATCTGGTAAAACTGTTTAGTTTAGTCCAAAGCAAAAGTATCTTCAATTATTTGTTACAGAAATATGTGACATATGTTTAAGATAACTTGGTAAATTTTCCCACACTTGGCTTTTATTTTCTTTTATTTGCCTTTTTATTGTCCTCTATTCCATTTTAAATGAATTCTAATATTTTGGTTTGTTTCTCAATTTATGTCCTTTCTGAGGTAACAATAATTTCGGTGTTAACACCTAGTTTTATCGTTCATAAATATGTATAAACATGATTTTGAGTTCATTTAATTAAAAATTTGGAAATTTTTTTTTTTACTAGAAGTGGATAGTCAGTATATAAGACTAGGGCTGTTCTTTATTATCAGAGAGCACTAGATTCTAATACAACTACTACGTTATTAGTATTTTTAATGGTAACCAAATGTTTAAGTTAAAAATTTTAAAAATTCGAAAGAATTTAACCCCTTCCCACACTTAAGATCTTGCAATGCCCTCATTTGCAAGAAATCAGTAACAATTTAAATTATTGAGGGTGATTAGCGTAGAAAAATGATTAAATTTTACCAAAGTTTCCAAATATATTGGTTTTTGTTTGCTGAATGATAAATGGTGCACATCATTTGTTCATTCCATCTTGTTGTTACATCACATTTGTTTTTCGTTTTGTCGTCAAAAGTACTAGCTTTTGCTGAACTTAATGCCAGTCTTTGAAAATGCGTTGTTTTACCATATTTTGTACAATCAACAATATACATACATACAAATATAAACATGCATGGCAATTTGAAATGGGACTTAATATCCCACTTTCAATCCTAAAGGTAAAATATTAGTACACAATAATAATAAAAATGATAAAAATTACATAAATATATCCAATAACATAAGTTTAAACATGAATAATTAAAAAGATAAAAACATAAAAATAATCAATGGAACTAAATCAGTCTGGATAAGGGTTCCAGTTCATCTCGTCAGGTGGGTTCCATTGTTGGTTATAGGTGTTCTGATAGGCTTGGTTATAGTCATACCGGTTAAAGGGTGGTCGGATGTCGGGGTTGTGTGACGGAAAATGAGCAGGTCGAGTAGGTACGTAATTATTTGGTACCTGATATGATAGCTGGCTCATGATTTGATGCTGATGAACTAACCAGCTATCATGTTGGCGTCGCCTATAATCCTCGTATACTCGCTCGGAGTTCCACTGCTCGTACATACTATGTCTGGTCGCGCTCGTCATTGCTTCCTCATCTATACGAATGTGGACGTCAAGAATAGCATCTCGTAAGACATCCCTAATGTCTTCTGCCTCCTCCATTTCCTCGTCTGAGCCCCTTTCTACCTGTGGATGAGGGCCCTCATAGGGTACTGCCTGGTTGCATCTACTTTTCAATACCTTAGCACCCACATAAACTTTCAATCCTAAAGGCTCAACTTGTTCTCTACAAAGCTGTAATGGACCCCCTTGGTTCCTATCAACACCTAAATACTCTCCAATGAGAGTAACAAAAATACCTCCTCCTATTATACTCCCGTCCTGCATTCCTTCTACCATTTTAGATAAATAGAAACCAACACAGTAAGGGATATTGACAAAGCTTCTAGGATCCCGAATACACTTTAGGTAGAATAAATCATGTAAGGTTATTTTTTCTTTATTGTTACCTCTTTGTGTAATCGAGTTAGCCAAAAATCTATGAATGATACGAAGCTCGGCTCTATCAATATGTGTATAGGAGTGTCCTCCCGCTCGTGTAAAAACATCAAAATGTGACATACGCCTCCAAATGGCGTCAGCGTCAAAGTTGCTATCTTCCCTTTCACCATAATGAATCAAATTTGTACAATCAGGTAGTAGCAACTCACCAGGAGTATATATCTGTAAAGCCCTGGCCATGTCCAGCATGGACATTCTGTACATCCTACCGCCAAGGATAAACCTAAGAAATCTTCTATCATCTATTCTAACTATATTTTTATCAAGTGATACAGTACTCATGAGCTCAACACACCATTCCTTATATACAGGTCTACGAATGGTGAAAAGACGTTCTCAATCTGTAAAAGAAGAGTTCCCGTACCTCTGAATCAGTAGCAGTCTGACTCTATTAGCTAGCTGAACTCTTTCCAAAGGATCCCAATCGATTACCCTTGGCACCTCTATATTTTTAGTTACCAATCTGAATTTGTTCCTTTGATATGTCTCGTAATCCCTCCATCTTCTATCAAATCTCAGATTAGGATGAAAAGTGTGCTCAGGAATCGTTGGGTATTCTACTGGCGGCCTCATCGAGAATACTATGAATTCATTAACAAACTGTACCGGATCATAATAAGGTACGTGTTGATCAGGCTGTTGTTGTGGTTCCTGTTGTGGTTCTTGTTCGGGTTCTGGCTAGTGTTGCATTTCTGGTTCTGGTTCTGGTGCTGGAGCAGGTCGTCTAGATGATGATGCTCCTGAACCTCCAGTATCGGCTTTCTGCAAAACACATTAAACACGAAATTTGTGCATCCAAATATGCATTAGTGTTAGCAAAATAACAATTTAAAACAATCACAATAACATGTTAAATCAAAATTAAACTTGTACACATTTTCACAAATTTTTTTTTTACAATTCTATACTTTTTCAAATAAGCACATATGAAAATGTAAACAAAATTCATAAGCATTTAACTCAAATAACATGTCAAAATAGTCATTACTAGCAATTAAACAAGTCTCAATTGGCAAATATATCAAATTAATCAAGTTCATGAATTTTGTACCTAAAAAGTTCACTTTAATCTTCAAAAATCATGTTTAGGATCAATGTTTGGATCATTTAACTACCTAAAATGTTACACTACTCAATTTAGCAATAATTCATGACAAAAATTGGCCATAACCTCTTTATATCAAAAAGCCCTAAATTGCTCAAGAACACAAAATCTAGATTTCTAAAAATTTTGAAGTTTTTGGCTTCAAATCATGTTAAAGAGCATCAATCTAGGTTATAAATGCATAAAATACTAACAATTTAACACTAATTACACTAGAAATCAACAAAATTGCATTAGGTAAAATATTGGTAATTATCACAAAAACTAGGAATTTATAGAGTTTAGGGGTGTAATTTTTACCTTTTTGCTGAAGAATGAGAATCTAGGCATGATTAGAGCGAAAAATTTGTTGAATTACGGTGAATTTTGGTGAAATTTGGTGAAGATTTGAGAGTATTTTCGTGTATGTGTGTGTATTGTGGAGAAAGAACAGCTCGCTGGTCTTTTTCTATCTGGCCAATTTTCCAGCTCCATGCGATCGCATGGAGTTGGAGTACAATACCCATGCGATCGCATGGGTATCCGGGAACAGTACTTTGGCCTTTTTATTTTTATTTTATAAAATCTTATAACTTCTAAAACATATAATTAATAAAATTATAAAAATTTTGTTTTCCTTTAGGAGCGAGGGCGTTTCGGATCATTGTCCTAGTCTGTCCCTCGACAAAAATTTTAAAATTTGTCACTTTTAAGCGCGGTTTTTAAAAGCAAAGATTTTTGGGTTTTTTAATGTTTTTGGCATACTTTAATTCAATAAGATTAAAAATAATGATAATAAAAGTTCTCGTCCCTCCCTCGGGTAAAGCAATTTGACCTAGACTTCAACTCACGACGAATTTTAAAAATCATCTTTTTAACTTACGAAATAAAGTAAATATTTTTTTTTAAATTCACACCAAACTTAAATTCAAAATGCATAAAATTAAAAATTCATATTAAAAATTCACAACAAACTTAAATTATATTTTTGTTTTTATACATACAAACTTATATTAAAAATATTAATTTTTTCAAATACTTACAATTTTAAATATATATTAATTTTAACAAGTTTACAATATTATTTTAATATTTATATATTAAATTTAAAAATAAAGTAAAAATAAAATTAAAAATCTTTTTGGTCTTTTATCCCACTTTAATCAATCAAATATTATCAAAAATATATGCCCCTCTTTTCGGTAAAGTAATTTCGGTTCCATGACCTAATTTAACTCATGACGAATTTTTGAAATATTTTGGTTTGATTGATTAAAGATATTTATACCTTAAGAATAAACGTTAAATTTTACAGTGATGTAATAAATTTTTGTATGATATCAATAATTTCGGTCGCAAGACCTAATTTTATCGAATACCAATTTAATACTTTATAGCGAACAAATTAGCGTTTATTATCAAAAGGTTAAAAATAAAAATAAAAATAAAAATAAAAATGAAAACTGTACAAACTTACCTGTGAAATATATTTCTTAGTGATATGCTCTAGCCCACTCATAAGATAGTCGGACTAATTGGTTTTCCATGGCTACATAGGCGTAACCTCGAGCATTTAATGTTTTTTTCTTCTAAACATATGAACGGTCCATCTCTGCATAAAGTAACAAATTCGGTGTTTGAATAGGTTTGATTATTTGAACATTTACCTTCGTGTGACCATTTTCCGCATTTGTGACATTTTCAAGGTGTCGTGCTCTTCTTTTCGCTGCGGATTTTGATTTTCCTTTACCAAATTGTAACTTATTATCTTCGCATCTGGATTCTTTTCTTACTCCGTCTAATTTTTCTCTGATTACTGATACTAGTTCACTCGAAAGTGTGTCATTATTACGTTTAGTGATCAAAGCGTGTAACATTAGACCATGGTTTAGTTCACAGGAAGTATTCATTTTGTAAAACCTAAAAATAATAAAAATTCAGAATGGGGGGAGAAGACTAGTTCTTTAGGGTCTGCTAGGGAAAGACCATTCAGGTTCCATTTTCGAGAACTACACGAAAACAGAAAATCTAACTCTAACAGAAATACATATTATCCTTTAAAGACTTGATTCTCCCCACACTTAGTTAGCTGTGGTATCGAAATTGTGATTAACTTCATTGTCAACTTCCATTGGACTATCTATGTAATGTTTAACTCTGTGACCATTAACCTTAAATTCAATCTTATTTGAATTTATCAATTCTACTGTTCCGTACGGGAAAACTCTTTTGACTATGAATGGTCCAGACCATCTTGATTTCAATTTTCTAGGAAATAGCTTGAATCATGAATTGAAAAGAAGAACTCTGTCTCCTTCTTTAAATTCTTTTGAACTTCTGATTCTTTTATCATGCCATATCTTCGTTCTTTCCTTATAGATTAACGAATTTTCGTATGCTTCATGTCTTAATTCTTCTAATTCGTTTAATCGACTTAACCGTAGTCGTCCAGCTTCATGTAAATCAAGATTGCATGTCTTCAAAGCCCAAAATGCTTTGTGTTCAATTTCTACTGGAAGATGACATGCTTTTCCATAAACGAGCCTAAAAGGTGTGGTTCCAATTGGAGTTTTGTAAGCTGTTCTAAAAGCCCAGGGTGCATCCTCCAACTTAATGGACCATTCCTTCGGATTTGAACCTACGGTTTTTTCTAGAATACGTTTTAAAGCTCGGTTGGTATTTTCAACTTGTCCACTCGTCTGTGGATGATAAGCCGTGGAGATTTTATGAGTTACTCCATATCTTTTAAGAACTTTCTCAAGTTGATTATTACAGAAATGAGTACCCCGATCACTTATTAAAGCTTTCGGTGTTCCAAACCTTGCAAAAAGACTTTTTAAAAAGTTGACTACAACTCGTGCATCGCTAGTTGGGAGAGCTTGTGCTTCCGCCCATTTAGATACATAATCAATGACAACGAGAATGTAGAGATTATTATGAGATTTTGGAAATGGACCCATAAAGTCAATACGCCAAATGTCAAATACTTCACATACTTGAATGACATTTTGTGGCATTTCATCACGTTGACTTATTTTTCCGGCCCTTTGACAAGCATCACAGGATTTGCAAAGAAGGTGTGCGTCTTTGTAAATTGTAGGCCAATAGAATCCAGCATCATAAACTTTTCTTGCTGTGAGTTGAGGCCTATAATGCCCTCCTGTTGGTCCTGTGTGACAATGGTTTAAGATTTTACTAGCTTCATCTCCGAATACACATCGGCGTATTATTCCATCGGGACAACTTTTAAACAAATGTGGATCTTCCCAGAAATAGTGTTTTATATCACTAAAGAATTTCTTTCGTTTTTGGTACGACAATCCTTTTTCAAGGAATCCACATACTAAGTAGTTTGCATAGTCTGCAAACCATGGAATTTCATTATGATCTATCTTCAATAGATATTCATCAGGAAGGTTGTCTTGTATGGTCGATTCATTTAGAACTTCTAATTCAGGATTTTCAAGACGAGAAAGATGATCAGCGGCGAGATTTTCTGCTCCTCTTTTATCTCAGATTTCAATATCGAACTCTTGTAAGAGTAAGATCTAACGGATTAATCTTGGTTTAGCATCTTGTTTCGAAAATAGGTATCTAAGAGCAGAATGGTCGGTATAGACCACCGTTTTAGCTAGAACGAGATATGATCGAAATTTGTCAAAAGCAAAGACAATTGCAAGGAGTTCTTTTTCAGTAGTTGTGTAATTTGTTTGTGCTCCTTGTAACGTCTTACTAGCATAATAAATAGATTGAAATAGTTTTTCAATCCTTTGTCCTAAAACGGCTCCCATTGCAAAATCACTTGCATCGCACATTAGTTCAAACGGTAGATTCCAATTTGGTGTTATCATGATCGACACATTAGTGAGTTTCTATTTAAGAATATTAAAAGATTTGATGCATTCATCTGAAAAGATGAATGGAGCATCCTTTTCTAGGAGTTTATTCATAGGAGTGGCAATTTTAGAGAAATCTTTTATGAAACGTCGGTAAAAACCGGAATGCCCTAGAAAACTCCTAACTCCTCTAACATTGGTGGGATGTGAAAGTTTAGCAATTACATCTACTTTAGCTCTATCCACTTCAATTCCTTCCTTTGAAATTTTATGACCAAGAACGATGCCTTCTTTAACCATGAAATGACATTTCTCCCAATTAAGAACTAGATTTGATTGTTCGCATCTAATAAGCATTCACTCAAGATTAGCTAGACATGTTTCAAATGTATCACTGAAAACTGAAAAGTCATCCATGAAAACTTCCATGCATTCTTCTATCATGTCGTGAAAAATCGCCATCATGCACCTTTGAAAGGTTGCAGGGGCGTTGCAAAGTCCAAATGGCATGCGTTTGTAAGCAAAAGTACCATAAGGGCACATGAACGTGGTTTTCTCTTGATCTTCGGGTGCTATTGGAATTTGAAAATATCCGGAAAAACCATCAAGAAAACAATAGTAACTATTTTCGGCTAATCTTTCCAACATTTGATCAATGAAAGGTAAGGGAAAGTGATCTTTTCTGGTGGCGTCATTTAATTTTCTATAATGAATACAAACACGCCATCCTGTTACATTCCTAGTAGGAATAAGCTCATTTTTCTCATTTGTGATGACAGTCATGCCACCCTTCTTAGGCACGCATTGAACTGGGCTTACCCATGGACTATCAGAAATTGGATAAATTAAACCTGCATCTAGCAGTTTAATAATTTCTTTCTTAACAACATCTTGCATATTCGGATTTAGTCTTCGTTGGCGTTGCACATACGTTTTATGACCTTCTTCCATAAGGATTTTATGTGTGCAATACGAAGGACTTATTCCTTTAATATCATGAATCTTCCATGCAATGGCTGGTTTATGAGCTTTTAACATAGAAATGAGTTGTGATTTCTCATTTTCAGTAAGAGAAGACGATATTATTACAGGTAATTTAGATTCACCATGTAAATAAGCGTATTTCATATGGTTTGGAAGTGGCTTTAACTCTAATTTCGGTGGTTCTTCTATCGACTATTTATATCGATATCTGTCTTCTTCTTTTAGCATTTGAATTTCTTCTGTTGTTGGTTCATATCCATTAGCCATAAGTGTAGCTAACATTTCAGTTTCATCAATTGGTTCAGTACTTTCTCCTAAAGAACATTCTCCTGTTCCTTGTAATTCTGGAAATTCTTCTAAGAATTCTGCATGTGATTCTATAGTTTGAATATAATAGCATGTATCATCTGCAGATTGCGGTTGTTGCATTGCTCTATCAACTGAAAAGGTAACACTCTCATCCTCTATACTTAGGGTCAATTTCTTACCAAACACGTCTATCATTGCTTTAGCCGTGTTTAAGAATGGTCTTCCTAATATGAGAGGAACTTGAGAATCTTCTTCCATGTCCAGAACAACAAAATCTACTGGAAATACTAAAGTACCAACTTTAACTAGCATGTTCTCCATTATCCCTCTAAGATATTTTATTGATCTATCGGCTAGTTGTATACTTATTCTTGTTGGTTTCAATTCTCCAAGGTCTAGTTTAGCGTATAGTGAATACGGCATTAAATTTATACTAGCACCTAAGTCTGCCAATGCTTCTATTGAACTAAGACTACCCAGAAAACATGGAATTGTGAAACTTCCTGGATCAGATAGTTTTTCTGGTATCTTATTCAACAGCACTGCTGAACAATTAGCATTCATAGTAACAGCCGAGAGTTCTTCCATTTTATTTCTATTCGAGATTAGATCTTTCAGAAATTTAGCATATCTAGGCATTCCTGAAATCACATCAATGAAAGGAAGATTTACATTTATCTATTTAAACATATCCAAGAATTTGAATTGCTTGACTTCAAGTCTCTCTTTTTTCATCTTACTCGGGTAAGGAAGTGGTGGTTGGTATGGTTTAACGTAAGGTTTAGCTTTAACTGTGTTATCTTCATTAACCTTTTCAACTACCGGTTCTTTTTCCTTATCTTGTTCAGGTTGTGGTTCTTGTGGAGTAGGAATAGCTTCATCAGAAATTACAGGTATTTCAGGTGGTTTAAATGTAATACCACTTCTTGTGGTAATGGCTTTAGCTGTTTCATTCCGGGGGTTAGCATTTGTATCACTAGGTAAACTTCCCGGTTTTCTTTCACCTATTAACCTTGCTAGGTTACTTACTTCTTATTCCAGATTTTGAATAGAAGCTTGTTGATTTCTAAATGCTTGAGCATTTTGTTCATTGGTTTATTTCTGAGATGTGAAAAACTGTGTTTGAGATTCAACTAGCTTCGTCATCATATCTTCTAAATTCGGCTTTTTATCATATGTTTGTGGTGGTTTGTTTTGAAAATTAGGTCTTTGCTGATTGTAAGTATTATTAGATACTTGTTGATTGCTAGGACCTTGTTGGTTGTTGTATGGAATATTTCGATTATAATTCTGGTTTTGATTGTAAATTGGTCTTGGCGGTTGATAATTATTCTGATAATTATTTCCAGGCCTTTGGTTTATGTATGAAACATTCTCTCTTTGTTCCATTGTTAGTTCAATACTGAGACAATCTTTTGTCAAATGTGGTCCTCCACACTGCTCACAACTAATTCGTATTGAGTGGATATCTTTAGTCATCTTTTCCATTCGTCTCTCGACAGCATCTATCTTTGCAGAAACAGAATCTAAGTCATGGCTAGAATCGGCTCTAGCTGCTTTAGATGATCTAACGATATCTTTTTCTTGGTGCCACTCATGTGAGTGGGAAGCAGTGTTATCAATAATTTTGTAAGCATCAGTTTCTGTTTTCTTCATAATAGAACCACCAGCTGTTATATCGATGTCTTTTCTTGTAGTGATGTCGCATCCTTGGTAGAATATTTGTACTATTTGACAAGTGTCTGGACCATGTTGCGGACATCCTCTTAATAACTTTCCAAATCTGGTCCAAGCCTCATATAGAGTTTCATTTGGCTTCTGTGTGAATGTAATAATTTCTCCTTGAAGTCTTACGGCTTTAGATGCCGGAAAGAATTGTTTAAGAAATTTTTCAACTAAAACGTCCCATGTATCAATCGCCCCTTCAGGTAACGATTCTAACCAATCTTTGGCTTCTCCCTTTAAAGTACAGGGAAATAACATGAGATATATATGTTCATCCTCCACTTCTCTTATTTTAAATAAAGTGCAGATTCTATTAAAGGTACGAAGATGTTCATTTGGATCTTCCTTCGATGCACCACTAAATTGGCATTGATTAGTCACCATGTGTAGAATTTGTCCTTTGATTTCATAATCTGGCGCATTAATGTCAGGATGAGTAATTGCGTGACCTTGGCCAGTGCGTTTAGCTCTCATTCGGTCTTCCATACTTAGAGGTTCCAGATTCTCCATGATTGAATTTGTTGAATCTGAATCACTAGAGGATTCTGATTTAATGGTTCGTTCCTCAACAATCTCTGTTTGAATGATTGGTGGTTCCGGAAGAAAAATTAATGGTTCAGGATCTATGAATCGTCCCTGAATATTCTCCGGATTCTCAATTGTGAGGTCGGGTTCAAAAAATGGATTATCGGAAATTTGAATTGGAGTACTTGGTCGACTAGATGACGATTCTAAAGAAAAATCAACGGCGACAATATTTGCTAGATGTCTTGATCGAGTTACAGGTGGTGAATGTACAAAAGGTGGTGAACGTTTTGCTCGGTGCATTCACTGAATATCCTATCAGTTTTTAAAAAGGAAAGAAAAATTATATAAGTTATCCAATTAATAGACTTTTCTGATTTTGCCCACGTTTCGAATAGCCAAAAGATGCAACAGAGGGGCATGATTCGTTTGGTCTCAATATAATTGAGTACTGTTTGGCTCCAATAATCCGGTCCACGTACAAATCCAACTATTACTACGAACCAGAAAATTTTGATGTCTATCAATTTAACCACTTAAAATAAATTTTCGTAATTTAAAGAAATTTAGAGAAGAAGTAGAGAAAATTTTAAGTCCTAAAAACTAGAATGGCGAGAAATAAGAAAGAAAAAGAGCGCGTCGGTATTAAAATTGGAGAAATAAGAAAAAAAAGAGTGACTTATAAAACTTTAAAACACTCGACTAACCCAACCTTATTATTATCACTAACTTAAAATTAAAATTGCAAATTGAGATTACTAATTGGAATGATAATTGATACATAGGTAAAAGGCGTCGAAAAATAAAAATAAGAAAGTAGCGCGTTGAAACTTAAAAAGGAACTAAAAACTAAGAATTAAAAGTTGCGTCTAAAAATATTAAAGCTTACAAGTAAAACTATATCCCAAATGACAATAATTTAAAAAGGTACTAAAACTTAAAAAGGCGTCGCAAAAATTCTAAAGCACCTAAATCTTAGTCTAAAGAAAAAGCACTTAAGAGATTTTACGGCAAAGACTAAAAATCTAGAAATAAAAATAACTAAGGCAAAAACTATGATTTAAAACAAAATACGAACGAAAAATATAAAAATTACGCTAAAACAATTAAAAGGAGACAAAATATAAAAATAAACTAAAAGTTATAAAAATTACAATTTTTATAAAAATATTATTTTTATATTATTTATTTTATAAAACTATTAATTTTATAAATTAGTTAAACTAATTAAACTAAATATAAAACAAATTAAATACAAAAACTAAAACTTAAATAATAAAATAAGTAAAACCTAATTAGGGTTTTAAATTAATTATAATTAATAATAATAACCTGTAATGATTGCAGTTTTTAGGGTTAACTGGCGTGTCAGGTGCCTTCATGCGATCGCATGAGTCCTAAGTTACCCGGCCATGCGATTGCATGGGCTAGGGTTTCGGGCTAGTGACTGGGATGCTACAGTACTGGACTCGAGTGTTTTTTTTTTGTTTTGCTAATATATATATATATATATATATATATATATATATATATATATATATATATATATATATATATATATATATATATATATATATATATATATATATAATATTTATATAAATTAAATAAAACTTATATTTTTATAAAATAAAGATAAAGAAACTTTTATAGAACTTATAAATTTAACAAACTTTTAAAAATATTTATATTATTTTTTTTTCTTTTTATATTTTAGAATATTTAAGACGTATTTTTATAAAAGCGTATTTTTTTGTAAAAGTAAACTAAAAATTAAAAATCTTTTTTTTATATATAGCGTTGCGCTTCCGGCTTTTAAGCTAGATTTGTATCCCCGGCAGCGGCGCCAAAAATACTTGATGTTATGCGAGGTGTATATGAAATAGCTTTATTTTTACAATGAAATACTATTAAATATGATACAATTTTACACAAGATATTTATTTATTTATAGAATGGATATACCTAAACCTCGCTACAACACTTATAGGCAGTGTACCTAATCGTACAATAGTGTAGTTTTTAGTAAGTCCGGTTCGTTCCACAGGGAAAATCTTTTAAACAAAGCTTAACGCTTTATTAGTTTTAATTTATAAAAATACAAATATATAAGTAATATTATTATTATAAAGGGGGGTTTTTACCGTTTAATGACCGGTTTGTCGATTTTTAAAACTTAGTCGCAGTTAAAACCTAATGTAAAATATTAAATAAATAAAACTTAATTTAAAGCGTAAAGTAAATAACGGTAATGAAATTGCGATAAATAAAAGTGCGATAAAATAAACTTGCGATAATTAAAAAGTACGATAATTAAAAGTGCAATTAAATACAATAACAATAAATAAAAATGCGATAATTAGAAGTGCAATTAAATATGAAAATAAAGGAATTATGCTTATTTAAACTTCCGTAATCATGATGTTTGACGTGTTGATTTTAGTTTATTCCCATGGGTTAATTGTCCTTTGTCCTGGATTATTTAATATGTCCGTCTGGTTTTTGTTCATAACAGTCCATCAGTCATAAATATAAAGTGCGAGTGTTCTCGTCAAATTATCCTTATACCCGAAGTCAAATATTCTAACTAATTGGGGACTTAAACTGTAACAAGGTCTTAATACTTTGTTTAATAATTACAATAGGATATCGACTGCGTGTAATCCAAGGTTTTAATATTTTGTTATCAATTATGCCAAGTGTCCTTGTATATAATTTCACCCTTGTTTTAATAAGTCCATAGACTATTAATCCATTCCCGTGTCCGGTTAAATGAACGATTATTCGTACATATAAATACCCCGCCCATCGTGTCCGATCGAGTATATATGGTTATTTATAGGGACGTTCAATTGTAAATCTTTATATTAAAATTAACAAACTATCATTTAGTTAAACAAATATAAAGCCCATTAATAGCCCATAGTCTAATTTCCACAAGTGTCGTTCTTTTGTCCAAACCCCAATTATGGTACAAAGCCCAATTACCCAATTTTAGTAATTAGCCCAACATCATGATTACTTCGTTTTAAATAAGCATAATAATAACTTAGCTACGAGACATTAATGTAAAAAGGTTTAACATAACTTACAATGATTAAAAATAGCGTAGCGTTACACGGACAGAATTTCGACTTACACCCTTACAATATGCGCTAACATACCCTTATTAATAGAATTAAAATTAAAATTAAAATTAAAATTATAAATATATATATATATATATATATATATATATATATATATATATATATATATATATATATATATATATATATATATATATATATATATATATATATATATATATACGTTTAGATAGAGAGATTGATATATTTAGGATATATGATGCACCAAAGCTCGATTTTTATAGGCATGTGGGCTGGAAAAGAGCCTCATGCGATCGCATGGGCTTTGCCCTTCAAGGCCATGCGATCGCATGGCCAGCTGGGGAGACTCAAAAGTCTTTAAAAACGTGGGCTGCTTATTTATTTATTATATAATATAATATTTATAATTAATTTTAATTATATATATATATATTATATTATATTCTTGTACTCCGTTGACTTGTAATTTTTAGTCCGTTGCGTCGAGCGTTGAGAGTTGACTCTGGTCCCGGTTCCGGATTTTCGAACGTCCTTGCGTACAATTTAATATCTTGTACTTTGCGTTTTGAATCTTGTACTCTTGTAATTCTGAGACGTTTCTTATCAATAATTGGAACCTCT
Organism: Rutidosis leptorrhynchoides; assembly: GCF_046630445.1. Classification (NCBI taxonomy): domain Eukaryota; kingdom Viridiplantae; phylum Streptophyta; class Magnoliopsida; order Asterales; family Asteraceae; genus Rutidosis; species Rutidosis leptorrhynchoides. Next base: position 64,609,979 of record NC_092342.1, read on the forward strand.
TTGATTGTACTTTGTACTTTTGAGCTTTTTGGTCGTTTGCGTCTTCAATTCGTCGAATCTGTCTTTTGTCTTCACCTTTTATTATTTAAACGAATATCACTTGTAAATAGAACAATTGCAACTAAAAGCTTGTCTTTCTTGAGGGATAATGCTATGAAATATATGTTCGTTTTTAGCATTATCATAATACTTCACCTAACCGAGTCGCTCAATTGGATGAGCTGTCTGAACGTGTATGCCTGTTGTCAGACTGCACGGGTGTCGGGGGTAAGGGACGTTGCTGTCTATTCAGAATCTTCAAGCCTATCGCATTACCCAGTGACATATCTTCTGACAGGGGCATTTAGGACCAGTGTAATGAATACAAGGTCACTACCTATTCATTAGCCATCATTCCATAATCTCGGCAAAGCAACTGATGAAATCATAGTATGCACTTGTTTTAACCTTATATGAATTACAAATTTTATCACATTTACTTTACTTTGTCTTATAAAATAGAAAACCAAAAAATAATGTAACAAAACACTACTCCTTCACATTAGAATTATCTTAAGCTTTAACTATAGGTTCGATTCTACTGATATCTTAAAAATACGACCCTAGATCATACTTCCCTTACTCATAATAAGGAGTAGTACGATTTAGGCCCCGCTAAATATAAATTTAAAACTATTGTTTGCTACCCTGATCGGCTGATTCTGACGTCGTGCGACCTGAAGACACCGCATAAATAAAACCGTCCGTTTCGACTATATCATTGTAGACAATAAGTTTTTGGCGCCGCTGCCGGGGAACTGGTATTAGAGAATACTGCTTTTATCAAACTCATTCACAAGCATTTAGTGGTGTCTAAGAAAGATAATTATACAAAAACTTGGTTGTTGGATTTTTCGAACAGTCAACCAAAAGGATCCTACCAATCCGTAGTCTGCCTGGCCACTTGGTTTGTTGAATAGTTCGTGCGAAGCTCTTTTATCAAAATACCAGGGAATCAGTAGCAAGAACCAAAAACATATTAAAACTTAGGATAATCAGATTAGATTACCTTAGATTAAAACTATATGAGATTACTCTCGATTAAGACTACCTTAGATTACCTTAGATTACTTTAGAATTGCCTTAGATTACTTTAGATTAAATTAGGAACTTAACTTATCTACTTAAATTTTTTTTTAAAAAAAGGCATACCCAGTGTATGACCCAAACCCGATCTAGACCAGGGCCGTTGTTATTCGTACCTGATCCAGACGCAATAATCTCTAAAGCACGTAAGGAAGAGTGAATTAGAAATTGAATGGCGTTATGCGTTACTTTAGAAGAAAACACCAAACCCTCGATTGAAGGTCGAAGAGGACCGATTAGATTCCCGAAGATTCAAGGACACTCGTTCGAGTTGAACATCACATTATACAGCTTAACCAAAATGACTGTCAATTTCATGTATTACCGAATGACAATCCTAACTCTCACCTTGATAAATTCATATCTCTTTCGAATTTCTACAAACAGCCAGGGATAGGAAAAGATATAGTCCGGCTATACTTGTTTCCCTCTTCTCTCACTCATCATGCATAAACATGGTTTGAAGGATTGGAAAAAGATTCCATCACGTCATAGACGGATATGGATACTAAATTCCTAACCAAATATTTCCCTCTCTCTAAACAAACCAAACTTAAGAATGACATCATTAACTTTAAACAAAGTTATGATGAATCTCTTTACACTGCATGTGAGCGATTCAAAACTCTACGGAAAAAAAGCCCTAATCACCAGTTAGAACGGTCAGCTCAAATCTGTACCTTCTACAATGGTCTTACGGTAAATCATAGGACGACGATCGATGCAGCAACTCAAGGAAATCCGATGAACCAAACCGCAGACGAAGCATGGAAATTGCTCGAGAACATGACAATGCATCATCATAACTGGAATAGTGGTGAAACAACTTCATCATCTGCCCCACTCTCTGCACTTAACAACCAAACAGAGGCCATCAAATCCCTCACAGATAAGATGGAATCTCTTGCCACGCAACTAGGAGATTTGAAGACACAACCGCAACAAGTTAACCAGGTTCAAGCCTGTGTTAATTGTATCAACCCGCAACCCACTGAAGAATATCAAGTTGAGTACGAGAACCCTGATAGATCAGTCTGTTACGTTCAATACCCAGCTCGTCAATCAAATTCTGGATTCAATCAACAACCTAGGGTTAACCAATTTCAAAGAAACAACCAGCCTTTTCGCTATCGTTACCCACCTTATCCACCCCAACAATCTCAATTGACCTACGATCAACCACTTCCACTCACTGGTCCACTAGCTGAGAAAAATTCCCCAACCACCCAAATTACAAAAGTAACCAACCCTACTCTCGAGACTGATGATCAGTTAACTCAGTTCATTCAAGGACAACAACAACTAAATTAGAGAACTTCATCTAGACAAGACCAGACAGAGATACTAATGAGAAATCAATTGGCTCTACTCAAAAGTCTAGAAACGCAGCTCAGACAGTTATCGCAACACCTTGAAACCCGACCTCAAGGAAGATTACCTAGTAATACTATCCAAAATCCCCACATATAGGAAGATAAACAAATGGATTTCGTAATCCCAGAGGAAGAACCACGGAGAAGGTCAGCTAGGCTCAAGAACAAATCGACATATCATCAGAAGCTATCCACTGCAACTCCAGTTTGTGTACCCTAACCTGGCAGGTTACAGGAAGAACCATCCAAGCTTGATTCCTACAAACTTGATGGAAGATTCCTGGACACCATGTCTAAAGTTCCCAACTAGAAGAGATATATCCGAAGGCTTCTCTCTACGAAGGAAAGGATACTAGATTCTAACAAAATTCCACTGAGTGAAGAATGCTCGGCATTACTCAGAAACTCTCTACCACAAAAGCTAGGAGATACGGGTCGATTCATTTTCCCATGTTCAATCTACCAGTCTGGAACCATTTATGCGCTAGCAGATTTAGGAGCAAGTATCAACCTAATCTCCTATTCTCTCTACAAGAGATTAGAACTAGGAGACTTGTCACCAACTAAAATAACAATCCAACTTGCCGATCACACAATTCGATATCCTAATGGCATAATTGAGAATGTCTTGGTGAAAGTCGACAAATTCTTGTATCCTACGGATTTCGTAGTGATGGACATTTTGGAAGACCTACACACACTGATAGTGTTAGGAAGACCTTTCATGAATACGGCTAGGACTGTCATTGATGTGTACAATCAAATATTGATCTTGCGATCATATGGGGAAAGCGTTACCTTCAAAATTGACCGACTTACCGATCTTTCTGGACAGGCAGAGATGTTTGCTATTTCCACCGGACGGATCACTTCCGATGATGAGTCCCTTCGATCAACCAATGATATCGAGATGGGTGTCGATTCACAGTATGAAGACGACCCAGAAATGGAAGAAGAGGATCTCAGCGAAGAAATAGAGGAAGAGGAAATGTGAGACGTAAAAGAAAGTGCGATAATACCCTATCTAAGCCTGGAACGTCACGAAGAATTATTGAGGCTTGAGACGGAAGATCACAGTTTAATCATTCGTTTTAAGAAGAAAATCGATAAGGCTGAAATTAAAGATATAGAGATTGACCTTGCAAGTGCCAAAGTGAAGAACTAGAATACTGAAGAAGCCGTTCATCAGACGAATCCTCAGAAGAATACTATACTGATGAAGAGCAACATGAAGACATTCTGGATAACTCATATTCTCCACCCGAACCAGATCAAGAGAAGTCGGACTCTTCTTCAGATCATATTCCGGTCATATCTACTCACGCCGACATGATAGCCTTCATCAATGACGCCAATGAATTTGAAAAGAATATTCTCGAAGCCATCCGTAAATCAACAATTGATTTCACACTACACTTAATAGAACAGATCATGGCTATCAAAGATGAATACAACCTCTATCTACAGAGAGAAGACAATAATGTTGAAATCTTAGAAGAACGCATTCAAGACTTTATCAATGCTCTTCACGATCATATCTACCGCGAAGAAAAGCCACGAGAGCACAATTCAGTGGTTCGTATTATTCTAGAGACAAGATTTTGTCGAGATCAGAAGATCATTTATTCTAAGGTTTACAACGCCTTAGTCGGATCTGCACTTCCGTTCTCAGCAAATTAATGAGCACTACTGACTCTCATCCGGAAGCATATGGATCTCTCCACCGGACGCCCGACTTATCACTCTGATTTGCAAATGATCGAAGATATTCACAACCTCTTCGCTCTCTTGGAAAAAGATAATTTCAAAAGCACACAGATAGGCTAGTGATTTACGTAACAATTGATCACCACGTTGATCTGATTATCAAGGACTTACGAGATGTAGTAGTAGAAGCAGGAAGACGCAATAATCCATTCTCACATCTTGAACCAGACCGAGTCAACATTGCCACCTATGTTACGAAGCAGATAGCACGTATCTTCCATGAATCCATAGATCCTAGTTTCACATTCAAAGCTGGATGACGAGAGATATACTCAAAGACGGTGACATTAATGCTTGGGTCAGGACTACTATTCACTACTTTTCAGCTTCGCCTCTTGACTAATCTGTGCAAGGCTATAGACTCCTACTGTGGAGACCACCGTTCAGAAGATTTTGAGATACTAAAGATACAATTTCTGACACTATTTGAAGATCTCTAAAATGAACATCCTATCAGAGAAGTAATCACCACCAGCACTGCCTCGATGATTGACATTCATGGATCAACCAACAGAGCCATGGATCATATTCTCATCGGACTTCAAGATTTGTCACGAGCCGAAACCGCACATTATCTCTCTTTCAGAAGATCTTCAAGAGAAGTACCGGATCTGCTACACTTTTGGTCCGACACTTTCTCAGGATTTATCCACCGAGACTTATATTCCCTCGAGAAGACCAAGATCATAACTACCAGAGGGGAATGTCTACTTTTTAGGCATCATTACGGTCGAGCCAACAACCTTAAACAAAAGCGCTTCTCGGGAGGCAACCCGTGCAATAAAGTAGAGTAGAAGAATAAATGATGACAAATGAGCCGACCAATAGAGTACGTAACTTCCAAGATTGCTGAGACAACCTGTCTTCATCCGCTAGGGGTACTCCTTTCTTCCCGTTACTATCTCAAATTTTAATTATACCACATCCTAGCTTATCATTAAGTGTGGGATTCCAACCCAAATAAACACTAGACAAATATTCCCAAGATTTTAATTAAAAATCCTAAGTGTGGGATACACTAGAAACATTGAGGACAATGTTCGTCTAAGTGTGGGATGTTGGTATAATCTTTTTATGTCATATTAAATAAACCCATTACAAAGATTCCGAGCTTTAAGCCAAATTTCAAAATTTTTAACAAGAGAAAACCTTTCCGAAAAAGTACTTTCGAAAACCTGAAACGTTTGTAAATAAAATAAGGCTTAAGTAAGGTAAAAATCTTGTTGGGACGAACCGAATCTCTAATAGAGCATTGCATGACTAGGTTTTATCGACCTAAATTGATTATGGTGAGGCACCCAAATAAGACCATATGAGCATTCATCTTTAATGCTTCGCTATTTTCCGTGGAGAGTGCCGATGTCTATACTCAGAATCAGAACTTGCTCTAGATCTGCATTTCCAAGTAATGAAATGTGATTCGTGTATAATCAGAAGAGCTAGCTATTTGTCAAATAAGCCTTTCACACCTCTACCACTTCTACCAAACTAACTCATCCACATCATTTTTACTATCACTCGAAAAATTCAGAAAATGAGATTCCTTCCAAAAACCCGATGTTATAAACCTCTTGAGTATCATGGCAAAGGTCTTGAAAAAGTTTATCGGGAAAAAGTTTCTCGAGATAAAAGAAAATTGAAAAAAGAAGCAAAACTTATAAAGAGAAACGTCGAACTCGACCGCTAATGCTTATCACTCCAAAGGAGAAAAGTTCAAAAGTGCTTCTCAAAAATATCAGCACTCCTACCTATCTGATATTATCCAAAATTTTGAATAAAAATCTTTAAAAAGACTATATTACCCTTTTCTCACCCTTAAAACAACTTCACCAAAATTCCTTTCCATCATTCCAATTGACAAATGACCTAGAAGTTATGGTTACTAGCGATTTCACATTATTACTAAGGATTTGAGTCTTTATCAAGCCTATGATGATGGGTGCAACATATGACTGGCTATGAGTGAATTCATTTCTTAGATCTATAGGGAACCCTAAACACTTGTGTGATTTAAGCGACCCGTGAAAGTCAACCTAAGTTATGTAACCTCCTCGCATGCTTGTAGAGATAGTTTCAACCCTAACATAAATAACTCACCTTATTTTTCGCTCTTATAATAAAAAGAAAACCGCTTAGGATATTAGAAAAGAAACTCTGAAAGGATTTCTTAAGGTAAAAACGAGAAGTTTGCTTGAGGAAAACCAAAGTATAAGTGTGGGATATTTGATATCGGCTAAAAAGTCACGTTTTCACCCCGGTATTGAGACCCGAAACCAATAAAGTTTCAAGATTTATTGCCAAAATACCCGCTTTGTCTGTTAAAATTGAAGATCAAGTAATTACGAAGACGGTGCAAAAAGAATCAAGAGAATCGGAGCTAAAACAAAGATTCTAGAGCGAAAACGGTAAAAGACAAGAAACCAAGCTACGTTTAAGGAAATCAAGTTACGAACCAGTGAAATCAGCAAGCTAAACGGCTTGCCATGGTGAAAAACGGCTTGCCAAATGACCCAAACAAATAGGCATCAGAAACAGGCCGCCATTGCAAATGGGCCCTGCAAGCGGCTTGCCAAACGGCCTGCCAGCCGTTTGCAGGGAAAATCAACTTCTATTTAAAGGTCTTTTGTCATCCATTTTTACACACACTTTGATTCACTTCTTTCTCTCTCTTTCTACAATATTAGTCATACTTTCAAGGTCTTCGACTCCGTGCGGGAACCTTGTACCTGGAGAAGAATGCCGAAGATTGTATTAGGAGCGGTCTGGAGTTTGAAGTTGTCACTTTTGAATTCAGAACTCGTTTAATCTACTGGTACTTCTATCCTTTGTCTTTATATAACTGTGACGACCCGAAAATTTCCAACCAAATTTAAACTTGATCTTTATATGTTTCCGACATGATAAGCAAAGTCTATAATGTCGAGTCCTAAAATTTTGGAACTGTTTACATTGATTCATTTCACCTTTGATTATTCCCAAAGTCTATATATATGTATGTATTAATTTGAAATATAAATCTATATGAGTTAAGTAATTTTGTAAATAAAATAATATATGATATTACTATATATATATATATATATATATATATATATATATATATATATTTATCATGCTTTATATATATATATATATATATATATATATATATATATATATATATATATATATATATATATATATATATATATATATATATATATATATATATATATATATATGTTATATATTTTCTACACATAATCATTATTATATGAATAATGTAAACTATACTAAAATATATCTAACATTAATACTCAATATAAGATATTATAAATAATCACTAAATAGTATATGATTAATAATATATAATCTTATTATATAAAATATAATTAAAGTCAAAATATAATTATTATAGTATTTTCAATAGTTAAAATCAATATTAGTATCATTGATAATATTATGTTAGATATATAACATGTAGATATGAAGTTTGTCATATATAAATTTTTGTGTTATTGTTATTAATACTATTAGTCTTATTAATATTATTACTTTCATAATTACTATTAACATTAAAACTCATTGTTATAATTATAAGTTATCATTTCTAATAACATTAATATTATAACTAGTAATAAAATCATGATCTTAAATATTATTTTGATATTATTATCATTAAGATTATTATTATTATTCTTATTCTTATTATTATTATTATTATTATTATTATTATTATTATTATTATTATTATTATTATTATTATTATTATTATTATTATTATTATTATTATTATTATTATTATTATTATTATTATTATTATTATTAGGTATTATTATTATTATAAAGACTTAATATTATTATCATAGATTATGATTATTACCATTATTACTATAATTTTAAGAAAATAATACAATTTATTATTATTATCATTAATAATAATATTATTATTATTTTCATGAGTATTACTATTGTTATTATTATTATTAATTATTATTAATATAATTAATAATTATTAATATTAATTATATAAATTATATAAAAAAATAAATAAAAAAATAACTAAAAATCGTACGATCTTATTTCCTATAACTATCAAACTGTTCTAGATTCATGCTCATGTATCTGATTTAGGTACCAAACGAACTCAATAACAGATATAACAAAAATCAGTCACGATCAAGCTTTATTTTTCTTATCCTCTTGTTATTTTTTTCTTCTGCTCGTACGAATATGACTCAATGTTGTTACAAGTCCCAATCCAATCACAATACAAACAAATTAGGATCGAACATATGTATTATAATTCGTTCAATCACTATGAGACATCGAATTAGCACCACAATCCTTTAATTTAACAGAAAATAAAAGATTTTTCCCTGTTCTTCCACTTTTTAGCCAAAACACGAATTCATTTTGAGTTTTAAAATCTTTAAATGCAGAATCGTTGGAAATCATGTGTTTAAACTTTCTGCAAAATTTCAAATGCCAATTTATCATATCGAATTCGAATTTTGAGGTCAAAGTTCGATTTAAAAAGTCAAAGGATCTGTTCTTGAACAAAATTCGAAGTTTATGTTATGAATTACGTTCAATTAACGATTACTATAGTTTCTAAACATGATTTCAAAACTTTTTCATGTTGTAAAATTTTTTCTGAAACATTCAAAATTTTAAAAATTGAATTTGAATTCATCATGAACTTCGCGAACTATTTTTTTTTTGCTGTATATGTATATTTTTTTGTTTTGTTTTTGTTCTCCATTAATACAAAATGTTTACAACAAGTCGTTTTATTTAAATTACAAGTTTTAAAAAAAATATAAATAAAGTCAATGTTAATCTGGAGTTCTGGGTTCTGATCGATTAGAAGAAGAAGAAGGAAATTAGAAACAGATTAATACAGTTTATCCTTAATTGAACCTAGTTATATTTAGAAAAGCAAGCGACAGCAAAATGGTTAGGGTGTGGTTATGGGTAGCGGGAGGTCGCGGGTTCGAGCCCAGCTATGGGCATATCTTTTACAAAAAGCTTAGGAAGGGGTATACACTTTTATTATTATTATTATTATTATTATTATTATTATTATTATTATTATTATTATTATTATTATTATTATTATTATTATTATTATTATTATTATTATTATTATTATTATTATTATTATTATTATTGTTATTATTATTATTATTATTATTATTATTATTATTATTATTATTGTTATTGTTATTATTATTATTATTATTATTATTATTATTATTATTATTATTGTTATTATTAGTATTATAAATATTATTTCTATTATTGTTATTAGTATTGTTATTATTAGTTATTATTAGTTATTATTATTATTATTACACGTATTATAATTATTATTATTAATAAAGCTAAAAATAAGTGTTAGTTATTATTAATGTGAATATAGTTATAATTATAGATAATATTAATATTATTATCATTTTGTTACCAAGTAACATCATTAAAAAAAAATTATTAGGGTTATTTTATTAGTAGTGATAATATCGATATAAGTATTATTACGATTAGGATATTATTATTATTATCATTAAGTATAAAAACTATTATTATTAAGTATTACAAATATTAATTATTGATGTTATTATTACTAACGTAAGTATAACTACCATTTATTATTATTACCATAACCCTAGTTACAATTATGAATATTATTATTATTATTGTTATTACTAATATTATTATCAAAATAAATATTATTATTAAGTGATATGATTATCAGTATTAATGAGATGCTTATTACTATTATTATAAGTGTCAGTATTAACAAAAATCATTATTAGTATTATTATTAATAAAGTTATTATTATTATTAGTAAATCATTATTATTAACAAAACTATCTTTTTAAAACAAATGTATATTTTGTGCATAAAATATACTTATTACATATATATTATAATTATATTAATATTATATATATATATATATATATATATATATATATATATATATATATATATATATATATATATATATATATATATATATATCAAACCTATTAATATTAATTATATAAATATTTGCATATAACAAACTATTGATTTTTTAAAAATAACACTAAACAATTATATATATAAATGTGGATATATTAATATAACTATATAAATATTAACTATATTAAATATATATAAGATATATAATTTAAGACTATAATATATAAATCTGTTTGATTACGATGATACATGTTAATAGATATACAAATGATATAGGTTCGTGAATCCGAGGCCAACCCTATACTTGTTCCATGTCGTTCTATGTATTTTTACTATAAAATATAGTATGGTGAGTTCATTTGATTCCCTTTTACTCTTTACATTTTTGGGACTGAGAATATATGCGCTGTTTTTATAACTGTTTCCTAAATGTTTTTGAGATATATTTTTGAACTGAGAATACATGAATTGCTTTATTAAATGATTGACGAAATAGACACAAATATTCAAAACTACATTCTATTATAGAATTATTTGGATTTAGAGGTTCGATTTAGTAGTTAGTAACGGTGAGATGATTTCGTCATTGTACTACGCGTTAGCTACCGTTTTAAGTACCATCGGTGAGATGATTTCGTCATTTCACTACGCGTTAGCTACCGATGTATTGTATTATAGTCGACTTTGTAGTTGGTAACGGAGGGATGATTTTGCATTGCGTACGCATTAGCCCCCGTTTCAGCTACCCTCGGAGGGATGATTTTGCATTGCGTACGCATTAGCCCCCGCTGTAAGAATTATATTGTATTAACTACTACGGTGAGATGATTTCGTCATTGCACTACTCGTTAGCTACCGTTGGTTAGTTGTTTGAAAGGTTCCGGTGTTCTTCATATGAATGATTTTTACAGCAGTGAGCAGACCTGCACAGATTGTTTTCTAATTATGAGTATCTTGTGGTCTATTAAAATGATGAATTTTATTGTTTAAGATAAACTAATGAACTCACCAACCTTTTGGTTGACACTTGAAAGCATGTTTATTCTCAGGTATGAAAGAAATCTTCCGCTGTGCATTTGCTCATATTAGAGACATTACTTGAGTCATTCATGACATATTTCAAAAGACGTTGCATTCGAGTCGTCGAGTTCATCAATATTATTATTAAGTCAATTATAGATGGATATATTATGAAAGAGTATGCATGCCGTCAACTTTCGATGTAAATGAAAGTTTGTCTTTTAAAAACGAATGCAATGTTTGTAAAATGTATCATATAGAGGTCAAGTACCTCGCAATGAAATCAACTATTGTGAATCGTTTATAATGTATATGAACGGATCCTTTCAGTTGGTATCAGAGCGGTGGTCTTAGCGAACCAGGTCTTGCATTAGTGTGTCTAACTGATAGTTGTTTAGATACATTAGTGAGTCTGGACTTCGACCGTGTCTGCATGTCAAAAGTTTTGCTTATCAATTCTAGTCAGAAATCATCTGCTTATCATCCTCAGGAAATTACCTGCTTATCATTCTTAGTCTAGACACATCTTACTGCATTGACTGCATGTTTAGTGTATAGACAAAACTCATATCTTAGCGCATCTGTTACTGTAAACTTTGCCTGACATATGCCATAAATTCCTCCGTAGTCTACGAAATCTTTAGTACTATATATATAGATATTCTATGTAGTTAGAATATCATCCAATATTCGAAAATCATTTCATATCGAAAAATCCTTTATTCAATTGTACGAAATGGAATTCGCCACTAGTTCAAGTCCCTCTAACTCCGATATAGAATTTCACTCGAGCTCCGAAAACAGTGTGACCAGAATGAACCAGCCGATTAACCATCATCTATTCTGGATGAATTGGAGATGGGTTCGTAGCCTACTTAATTATTGGAGACAAATCCACCATATTGCCCTCTCGGCTATGAACCTGAAGCACTTACCGGCGAACCTATCCGAAACACCATTTTCAGCCTATTTTCTAGAGTAGCTCGACACGATTATATTCTATCCACAATTCTAAACCTTATTCATTCGCTCGTTTCGACCGACAATCATCCTGGAGTAATGGAAGAAGTCAACGAGCTTCGCACTCGAGTAATAAATTTGGAGAATATGGTGCAAAATTTACCAGCTTCAACAACATCACGGACATCAACAGAACCACCAGCAACAGCACTCGTACCATCAACAACACACACCTCAACATCTCATTCTGTATATCGAGTATAATCATCGTTCTACGTATCTTTCTACATCAATTACCTTCGTTCTTCATGGCGATTATGTAATCTCTAATGTTTTAGAGATTATGTATTCTAGATCTAACGATAAATCAAATGAGATTAATATCATATTGACTCATTAAAATTCATGATTACATCTGAAGAAAATATATATATGTATATATGTTTTCATAAAGATTGTAATTAAAAATTCTTTTGTACAAACTGTTGATGGTGAAAATATTTTAACGGGTAGGTAATACCCGAGGAATATTTAGATTTCACATTAATAATTTACACTGTACATTCTTCGAATCTGATTCAACAGTCATTTACTATCCTACTTACATCCACCAACATACGTATCCGTTCACCGCAGAATAACCATTTTTATTTAATTTCATATTTGATTTTGACTTACCAGAATCCAACAAGTGGCATAATGAAGAAAACATTTGACATAATAAAATTTGTTAGAAACAAATAAATTAACTATGAGAAATTCTATTAAGATTCCACGCTAACAAAATCCTAGCTAACTGTTCCTAGCTAACTGTTAATTTCTTATTACATTTATTTATCGCAATTTAATTATCTTAATTTTAATTCTCGCAATTTTATTTATCGTCATTTAATTTCTGTCATTTATTTTACGCACTTTAAATATCGGGACACGTATACAAGGTTTTGACATATCATATCGACGCATCTATATATATTATTTGGAATAACCATAGACACTCTATATGCAGTAATGTTGGAGTTAACTATACAGGGTTGAGGTTGATTCTACAATAATATATATACTTTGAGTTGTGATCGAGTCTGAGACATGTACACGGGTCACGATACGTATTAAATAATTCGAGTATTATATATTAAACTATATATGAATTGTTGAACTACAAATTGTGGACTCCTAACTATGGACTAATGACATTGAACAATTAAAATGAATTAAAATATTGATTATAACATATGAAACTAAATATTTCTTCAAGTTTGCCACTTGATTTCATCTTAAACCTCATTTATATCTTGATGATTACAATCTGCGTTCAAATCCTTCATAAATTCTTGAAAACACCTCAATCTAGAGGATGAACCAACCACAATTCATCTACGGAAGAAAAGATTGATGCATATAGTTATGCACTTGAGAAACTCTCGGCAATTGAGTAAACGTTTAAAACGTAGCTATGCTAAATCCTTAGTGTTATTATTACCTAAAATAACTTGGAAATCCCTTTCAAAGTAGCAAATTCTGTCACAACTCCAGCAAGTCAATATCGACTTTTCATTCAAAACAACCTTATTATAACCTTGATATATATGCGTGCTCTTTTATTGTTACCAGGGAACCTTTTATATTCCACCATATTACCAGCAGACGTACCAGCAACCTCGTTGCTTATTGGCTTAAATCTCTCTGATAAATCATTATATTTGTTCATTGAAACCCTATCATATACTCATCCGCATCTTGTAACGAGAACTGCCATACCAATTACCGAGAATCAGCAATCAGTACTTTGAAAACTCACAGCATATCTACATCAACAGTTATATATATAACATTTATCTCTTAGAATTATGATCTTTCATTATGAAATTCTGAAAAGCACTCAGTTTACAAATCAATACTCTGAATGTTGAAAAAGCTGAATGAAGCAGCATAAACCGTAGACAACCGTAAACGACCTTAATCATCAGAAGTTTGATGATAAAGAATAGTATGTTGGAAAAGCTCCAAAAAGTTAGAACTGAAAAATGGATTGAGCTAACCATGAAGGAGACCAAGGACAAATACAAGGACCATACCCTATATTCAAAGAATCCAGGTAATTCTGGATCCGTTGAAATCTTTAGAGAATATCTTGCTCCGAAGTCATGTTAAAATCTTGTGGAAAATTTTCCTTCATCAACCTTCAAACTTGAAAATTCCAAAATATCATCATAAATATCTTCGATATTTCTGAGGATATTTTCATAAATATTCTCGTCCGAAATTATATACCTCTTCGTGCTTCCTGTGTTTCATTATATTGGAAACTTCTGTAAAATCTAAATTTAATTTATGAATGAATCCTGGAGAAATGTAAAGAAATTGATGCATGAATTAGTATAATATAATGACACTTGATCAATGTGATTATATTACAGTAAGTCATGCTGAGTTTCTAATGGAACGTGATGATTCACAGATCATAACGTCGTCATATGCCATGTTACATAACTCTTTCATTCTGCTTAACTTCTGAACATATCAAGAAAGTATATTCTTGATAGTTCTATCCTCAGTAATTCTGGAAATTTGACAAATCAAATCGTGCTACTACCTTTCCTTTCTACCTTGTATATTATGATAATTCAAAACTCCATACCTATGAAGTCTGGACCATTACTTGCGAAAAGAAAACAAAAGCATGAAGTTCCGAAAGAGAAAGGGGGTATAAATCGCAGCAAATAGGAGAGAGCATTAACTATGGATGACAATGATTATAGGAGACAGAAGCAGGGACATCGAAATATAAGGGAAGATACAAAACTCAACAATAACGTAGAAATTACAAACCGTGTATATCAATGTTTATCACAACATAAAGATACGGGAGAATTAAAAACACTATAACCCCAAGTGCGAAGTAGAAGAAAGCAGATTCCTCCGGTGGAAGTTGAAAAAGGAGAATGATTATTGCAAAAGTAAGGATAAGGACAAGGATCAGAACTGGATTAAGCATTTTCACAATCTTTTGGATGTATGAACTAAGAAAGAAAGTATAGGAATGGTGAGAAAAATGGAACGAAAGAGCTTAATTTATAATGGAAATATCAGACAGAGTAATCGAAGAAAATCACCGTATTTAATTATAGAGATCTTAATTTCTTTATTCGCCGAAGAATCAAATCTTTTAGATTTCGAAGATTTTCTTTAAATCCCTTGAATTCCGGAATCCAACCAAGACAATGTCAAAGATTAAGACGAAACTTTACATATTCACTTCACTCTTTTGTGATAGCTTCATTCGTGCTCTTCGAATAATCAAATTGTTTTATCCATATTACTCGATAATGATAAAACTCTATTCATCAACTCATATTCGTCATGAAAACATTTATATTGTTAACAACGACAACCACAATCAAATTTCGGGACGAAATTTCTTTAACGGGTAGGTACTGTGATGACCCGGAAATTTCTGACCAAATTTAAACTTGATCTTTATATGTTTCCGACATGATAAGAAAAGTCTATAATTTTGAGTCTTAAAATTTTGGAACTGTTTAGATTGATTCATTTCACCTTTTATTATCCCCAACGATTCACGAACCACTAATTATAGAATATATATATATATATATATATATATATATATATATATATATATATATATATATATATATATATATATGTATTAATTTGAAATATAAATCTATATGAGTTAAGTAATTTTGTAAATAAAATAATATATGATATTACTATAAATATATATATATATAAATATATATAAAAAGTATGATGAGTATATATATTATATATATTTTCTACACATAATCATTATTATATGAATAATGTAAACTATACTAAAAGATATCTAACATTAATACTCAATATAAGATATTATAAATAATCACTAAATAGTATATGATTAATAATATATAATCTTATTATATAAAATATAATTAAAGTCAAAATATAATTATTATAGTATTTTCAATTGTTAAAATCAATATTAGTATCATTGATAATATTATGTTAGATATATAACATGTAGATATGAAGTTTGTCATATATAAATATTTGTGTTATTGTTATTAATACTATTAGTCTTATTAATATTATTACTTTCATAATTACTATTAACATTAAAACTCATTGTTATAATTATAAGTTATCATTTCTAATAACATTAATATTATAACTAGTAATAAAATCATGATCTTAAATATTATTTTGATATTATTATCATTAAGATTATTATTATTATTATTATTCTTATTCTTATTATTATTATTATTATTAGGTATTATTATTATTATAAAGACTTAATATTATTATCATAGATTATGATTATTACCATTATTACTATAATTATAAGAAAATAATACAATTTATTATTATTATCATTAATAATAACATTATTATTATTTTCATGAGTATTATTATTGTTATTATTATTATTAATATAATTAATAATTATTAATATTAATTATATAAATTATATAAATTAAATAAATAAATAAATAAATAAATAAATAAATAAATAAAAATCGTACGATCTTATTTCCTATAACTATCAAACTATTATAGATTGATGCTCCTGTATCTGATTTGGGTACTAATTGAACTAAATAACAGATATAACAAAAATCAGTCACGATCAAGCTTTATTTTTCTTATCCTCTTGTTATTTTTTTCTTCTGCTCGTACGAATATGACTCAATGTTGTTACAAGTCCCAATCCAATCACAATACAAACAAATTTGGATCGAACATATGTATTATAATTCATTCAATCACTCTGAGACATCGAATTAGCACCACAATCCTTTAATTTAACAGAAAATAAAAGATTTTTCCCTGTTTTTCCACTTTTTAGCCAAAACACGAATTCATTTTGAGTTTTAAAATCTTTAAATGCAGAATCGTTGGAAATCATGTGTTTAAACTTTCTGTAAAATTTCAAATGCCAATTTATCATATCGAATTCAAATTTTGAGGTCAAAGTTCGATTTAAAAAGTCAAAGGATCTGTTCTTGAACAAAATTTGAAGTTTATGTTATGAATTACGTTCAATTAATGATTACTATAGTTTCTAAACATGATTTCAAAACTTTTTCATGTTGTAAACTTTTTTCTGAAACATTCAAAATTTTAAAAATTGAATTTGAGTTCATCATGAACTTCGCGAACTGTTTTTTTTTTTGCTATATATGTATATTTTTTTGTTTTGTTTTTGTTCTCCATTAATACAAAACATTTACAACAAGTCGTTTTATTTAAATTACAAGTTTTTAAAAAAAAATATAAATAAAGTCAATGTTAATCTGGAGTTATGGGTTCTGATCGATTAGAAGAAGAAGAAGGAAATTAGAAACAGATTAAGACGGTTTATCCTTAATTGAACCTAGTTATATTCAGAAAAGCAAGCGACAACAGAATGGTTAGGGTGTGGTTATGGGTAGTGGGAGGTCGCGGGTTCGAGCCCGGCTATGGGCATTTCTTTTGCAAAAAGCTTAGGAAGGGGTATACTCTTTTATTTTATCTCTATTATTATTATTATTATTATTATTATTATTATTATTATTATTATTATTATTATTATTATTATTATTATTATTATTGTTATTATTAGTATTATAAATATTATTTCTATTATTTTTATTAGTATTGTTATTATTAGTTATTATTATTATTATTACAAGTATTATAATTATTATTATTAATTATTAATAACGCTAAAAATAAGTGTTAGTTATTATTAATGTGAATATAGTTATAATTATAGATAATATTAATATTATTATCATTTTGTTACCAAGTAACATCATTAAAAAAAATTATTAGGGTTATTATTATTAGTAGTGATAATATCGATATAAGTATTATTATGATTAGGATATTATTATTATTATCATTAAGTATAAAAACTATTATTATTAAGTATTACGAATATTAATTATTGATGTTATTATTACTAATGTTAGTATAACTACCATTTATTATTATTACCATAACCCTAGTTACAATTATGAATATTATTATTATTATTGTTATTACTAATATTATTATCAAAATAAATATTATTATTAAGTGATATGATTATCAGTATTAATGAGATGCTTATTACTATTATTATAAGTGTCAGTATTAACAAAAATCATTATTAGTATTATTATTAATAAAGTTATTATTATTATTAGTAAATCATTATTATTAACAAAACTATCTTTTTAAAACAAATGTATATTTTGTGCATAAAATATACTTATTACATATATATTATAATTATATTAATATTTTACATAACTATATATATATATATATATATATATATATATATATATATATATATATATATATATATATATATATATATATATATATATATATATATATATATATATATATATATATATATATATATATATATATATATATATATATATATATCAAACCTATTAATATTAATTATATAAATATTTGCATATAACAAACTATTGATTTTTTAAAAATAACACTAAACAATTATATATATAAATATGGATATATTAATATAACTATATAAATATTAACTATAATAAATATATATAAGATATATAATTTAAGACTATAATATATAAATCTGTTTGATTACGATGATACATGTTAATAGATATACAAATGATATAGGTTCGTGAATCCGAGGCCAACCCTATACTTGTTCCATGTCGTTCTATGTATTTTTACTACAAAATACAGTATGGTGAGTTCATTTGATTACCTTTTACTCTTTACATTTTTGGGACTGAGAATACATGCGCAGTTTTTATAACTGTTTCCTAAATGTTTTTGAGATATATTTTTGAACTGAGAATACATGAATTGCTTTATTAAATGATTGATGAAATAGACATAAATATTCAAAACTACATTCTATGATAGAATTATTTGGATTCAGAGGTTCGATTTAGTAGTTAGTAACGGTGAGATGATTTCGTCATTGCACTACGCGTTAGCTACCGTTTTAACTACCATCAGTGAGATGATTTCGTCATTGCACTACGCATTAGCTACCGATGTATTGTATTGTATTGTATTATAGTCGACTTTGTAGTTGGTAACGGAGGGATGATTTTGCATTGCGTACGCATTAGCCCCCGTTTCAGCTACCCTCGGAGGGATGATTTTGCATTGCGTACGCATTAGCCCCCGTTGTAAGAATTATATTGTATTAACTACCACGGTGAGATGATTTCGTCATTGCACTACGCGTTAGCTACCGTTGGTTAGTTGTTTGAAAGGTTTCGGTGTTCTTCATATGAATGATTTTTACAGCAGTGAGCAGACCTGCACAGATTGTTTTCTAATTATGAGTATCTTGTGGTCTATTAAAATGATGAATTTTATTGTTTAAGATAAACTAATGAACTCACCAACCTTTTGGTTGACACTTGAAAGCATGTTTATTCTCAGGTATGAAAGAAATCTTCCGCTGTGCATTTGCTCATATTAGAGACATTACTTGGAGTCATTCATGACATATTTCAAAAGACATTGCATTCGAGTCGTCGAGTTCATCAAGATTATTATTATTAAGTCAATTATAGATGGATATATTATGAAAGAGTATGCATGCCGTCAACTTTCGATGTAAATGAAAGTTTGTCTTTTAAAAACGAATGCAATGTTTATAAAATGTATCATATAGAGGTCAAGTACCTCGCAATGAAATCAACTATTGTGAATCGTTTATAATGTATATGAACGGGTCCTTTCAATGTTTTCCATTATTGTGCTTTGTGATACTGTTGCCATGATTAACGAGTAGTTATCTTTAGTGTATGCTATGATGTAGTCAGTTATAATGCCGAAATAATATTATGGTTTGTGTATGTTGTCAAGATGCTTTCCGATTATGCTTTAAACTCAATCACTTTTCCAACTAATAGAATGTAGTTATTGGCTCTGTTATTGGGAAGTTTCAAAACCCGATTCAGAGTTGACTATTTGTGTCACCCCTTGGTAAGAGAAGTCTATCTGATACAACGTAAGTTTGACTGAGGCACACCGGTTGTAGTAAGTCCACCGAGCCTTGGACTCCGACTGAGGACTCTTTCGTAGTGAAACATTTAACTAGAGCCCTAGTACATTGTCGGTCCTAGACCATGCTAGTGTAGTCACCAATTATATAAACTTCGTACATGCACGCTGAAGCACAATGGTTGTTGTAAGCTGTACCTCTGCTAATTAAGGAATTGGAACCTGGTCAGTGCTGATTAGTACACTTCACCATAACGTGGTCTCAAACATTGCACATCGCTTGAGGGATTCTTGGTTAATTAAGGAACTGTTTGTTTAAACACATAAAGGATTGGACCGTTAGGATAACCGAACATGTTCATGGAAGTCAAACCCAACTTGGCCATGGTGTTCTTTATGGTTGAACTCTTTTAAGGGCCTAACTATCTTTTAAACCCAATCATTAACGAAAGCATCAAAACACATCACATCTCTCAGATATGGAAAACCCTGGATTCTATTATGCTTAAGAAAGTTTAGACCTTTGTGGAATGTTAATACGTCACCCAACCGAGTCGCTCAATTGGATGAGTCGTATGAACGTGTATGTCTATAGTCATACTGCACGGGCATCGGGGGTAAGGGACGTTGCTGTCTATTCAGAATCTTCAAGCCTATCGCATTACCTAGTGACATGTCTTATGACAGGGGCATTTAGGACCAGTGTAATGAATAGAAAGTCACTACCTATTCATGAGCCAGCATTCCATAATCTCGGCAAAGCAACTGATGAAATCATAGCATGTGTTTGTTTTAACCTTATATGAATTACAAATTTTATCGCATTTACTTTACTTTGTCTTATAAACTAGAAAACCCAAAATTAGGTAACAAACCACTACTCCTTCACATTAGGATTATCTTAAGCTTTAATTATAGGTTCGATTCTACTGATATCTTAAAAATACGACCCTAGGTCATACTTCCCTTACTCATAATAAGGAGTAGTACAATTTAGACCCCGCTAAATATAAATTTAAAACTATTGTTCACTACCCTGATCGGCTGATTCTGACGCCGTGCGACCTGACGACACCGCATAAATAAAACCGTGCATTTCGACCATATCACTTTGGTTTCTTGGGAGAGTTATGTGTGAAAATACGGGTTTTACAGTGTTATTTGTGCAAAAACCATTTTGATGATTAACACCATTATCACATGTGTTTAGCACCACTTTGAAGTCATTTTGAAGATTGAGGCCCATAGCGAGTGTATGGAACTCATTTAGGTTTTAATCCTTTTATCCTCCTCCTCAAAATTTGACGTGTCATATTTTGATAAATCCTTTATTTTCTTAGTCTTTTTCTCCCCCTCAAAATATGATTTATCTGGAATTAAAGCATATTTTGAGAATTTGTTGCTCAGAGAATATCGGTTTTGATGAGAAATATTAGAAGGTAGTTGAGAATCGGGCCATTTAAGGTTTTGGAGAAAACTTTCTTTCCAGTGCGGTTCCCGTATAGATCTCTATGGGAACCATCATTCCCTTCTTTGGTATCCTTCTTTGAGGTGCGGTTCTCATACAGGTCTATTATGGGAACCATCATTCCCTCCTTCTCCCCCTAAAAAAATTTTGATGTTTCCACTGAAATATTTTTAAGAGAAAGAATGGAAGATATTTGAGGCGCGATTCATACACTGAAATATGTGCATACACCATATAAGGTTTTGGTGAAAACCTTCTTTAGAGTGCGGGTCCTATACAGATCTATTATGGGAACCATCATGATCTATATGGGAACCAACATTCCCTCCTTCTCCCCCTAAAATTTTTTTGACGTTTCCACTGAAGTATTTTTAAGAGAAGAATTGAAGGCATTTGAGACACGGGGCATACAATGAAATGTGTGCATACACCGTATAAGGTTTTGGTGAAAACCTTCTTTGGAGTGTGGGTCCTATATAGATCTATTATGGAAACCATCATGATCTACAAGGGAACCAACATTCCCTCCTTCTCCCCCTAAAAAATTTGACGTATCAGATTTTGATAACCGTTATTTCCCGCCTTTGTTCATTGCTCCCCCTAGGCAATGCATTGCTCCCCCTAGACACATGCAGTTGTCAAGTTCATCAAGGAGAAGAAACTCATATGAGTCTTTTTCAACGGATGGTGATTCACCTATAACTACAGAAGTAGATGTACCAATGGTTATGGATTCTAGCGAAATTAGTTTTGGAGTAACCGTGGGATTGGGCGAGGTTGAAGGAAAGTTAGGTTCAAATAACACATCAGGTCATCCGAGGTTGTGAGTGGGACATGCCTGAGAGGACATTCAGGTGTCAGTGAGTTAAGTTCGGGTCTTGAACTGTTGTGTCCAAGAACCATTTTGAAGTCAAATCATTTTTTGAAAGTTAAATTTGAATACCATTTATAGGCATTGTTGATCTGACTTATGGACATTGAATTCCATTGGGTTTGATACACGACGTATCCTTAAAAGGTTGATTTTGAGGAATTAAGGATGATTGAAAATCTTTTGACATAGCCAGAGAAACGGATCTCGGCTTAAGTTTTACATAACTTCAATGAAGAGTACTTAGTTGATTTTGAAGAAGAAGTAGATCTTGGTGTTGAAAATGGTTTGGTTGTCCACTTATTATTTGACACTTGTTTAGCAATATTATTCATTGAGTGTTTAGAAACAAGGTCAATTTTGGTAGTATTTCTCGGACCTATGGATGACTTCATGGGTTTGTGTGGAAGCCAACCATATTGGTTGCGAAGCCCAGTAATCTCCTCATTTTTCCCATAAGTTATTTCCAGAAACGGACGGTTGATCTTGGTCTGGTAACTGGAGTAAATCTTTTTGTTTGGGAACTTGGATGCTATGGGTAGGGCAACGTTAAATTCCTTTGGTTTGGGTTGGGTAACTTTAGGTTCATTTAGTTTCGAGGATGTTTTTCTCGAAGTCGCCGTTGACTTTGGAGAACCTCGTTCTTTTAGTTTGGGGGTAGAGGACCTTTTGGGTAGTGTATCCAGGTGAACTTTTGGTTTCATGGAGGATTTTCTCGGTGTCTGTGTAGACTTAGGAGGACCATTGTCTTATGAATTTGGAACCTCCAGGGTCTTTGGTGTTTTATGTAAAGCATTCTTTGCGTACATTAAGGATTGGTACACTATGGGTTTGAGATTGGTCTTGGCAAAGGTCACCTACTTTTTCATAGTCTTGGGTGTATACGTTGAAGCATTGGACAACTCAGACTTAGTAACTCGGGAATCAACTGACACATTTGATTTTGGAGTGTCATTAGAGGTCAGTAGGGTCTCAATACCAGGACAATTCTTGTAAGAACCAGGTTTAGAACCAAAAGTGAATTTCCTACCAATAATGGATCTATTAGGCTCAGAATATATGGTCTTGGTCACAAAGTCCATACTTTCTATGAAATCACATTGATCATGCATGGTCTCATTCTCTTTCCTAAGTAGATTCACATGAACTTTTAACTCCTGAATTTCTAAGACAAGGTCATCAATAGAAACTACAACAGAGTCTTTAAAATCATAAGTAGGTTCTACTTTGGGAACTACAAGTATTTTCTCAATTGTTGCTAGAATTTTCTTATAGGTCTCACATTTAACCTGTAGATCTATGCTTTCTCGTTCTAGCTTGTCAACAAATTGAGTAATATCAGTCTCAACAGATTGAGTAAGATCTTTCATGGGTTATGTTTCTAACTTAACTTCTGGAATCTTGGGTTGAGATTCTAAGAAGTGATCTAGTGATTTGGACCTAGATGATGCTAACCTACGTTCAACAATGTCAAACTTGATCAAAAGAGAATCACTAAAGTCTTTGAGTTCTTCTGTTAGACCTTCACAATTGGTGGAGTGTTTCACGAATCTTGGGTTTGAGTCCCTTGATTCAGTGTTCTTTGAAAACAATTCACAAAAATTAACAACTTGATTTGCAATTTGATTTTCAAGTTATGAGCATTGGAGACCAATTTGTTGTTTTGGGATTCAATGACAGAGATTTGGTGTTGTAAAGCCTTAATGATAATTTGAAATTTGAGTTCGTTGTCAAAATATTTGATTTTGTTTTCATCAAGTTCGTCCTTCAGACTGATGATGTATCTTTCTAAAACCAAGGTTGGTAAATAGATTATACGCTTTTTACGGCTATTTTGAGCATTCAAACTTTCAAAATCATTGAATAAATCGAGAGGGGTGTTATAATATGAACCATCTTTTCTCATGTAAGTTGCATTTAATTTGTCATAAATTAACGACAACTCACGTTTCATTTTTGTTGATCGATTGGCTATTCTCTCCTCAATCTCACTTTCATTGGCAAAAGTGAGTCTCTATGGCAAACCTATCTTAATGTATCTACCATCATATAAACTAGGTTCGGCTTTAGAGATCTTGGACTTTATTTGAGGATTTTCAAACCCTAACCCCTGGTGTTTTTGGCAGGAGTTTTTGGGTCGATTCATGAACAGAGCTTGTTTAGAAATGTGGCCATCTAAGACTACTTTTGTTTGGTCAGTTTTGTAAAGTTTTTATTCAAATAAACTTAGTTAGGTTTTTAAGTCTAAGTTTTCAGTAACTAACTTAGAGCATTCAGAAGTCTTCTCGTCCAGGTCACTCAAAGGCTTTCTAGTTTTCCGTTCTACAGTCTCTAGGAAAAGTATCTTAGAATCATTAAGCTTCTTAAGTTCTTTTTCAGCGTTGTTAACTTTTTCCGTGAGAACTGCATTCCTCAGTTTAAAATCTGTCCTTTCTATTCGTAGGGTTTCACACTACTTTCTAGCTCTCTTAAGTCAGTTACTTTGTCAGCTAGATCATGTTTTATTTTCAAATAATTATGATTTGACACTTGTATTTCCAAAGCTAATTTCATTCTAGAGTTCTCATTTTTTAGTTCGCTAATTTGACTAGCAAATGATCTAAGGTCTCAATTCATTTTGGAGAAGTTGTCTACATACATATCATGTAGTATAGGAAACACACATTTGTCATTAAAAAGCACAGATTCAGATTTAATGGGCAGTTTCATTTGGACAGGTGAGAGTGGGGTATGACAAGCAGAGCTACATGTAATTGTATCATTTTGATCAAGAGGTGTTTCGGGAAAAGTTCACAATACATCATATACAAACACATAATTATTACGCACGGAGTTGTAATATTCATGAGTAATATCAGTGTATAATTGTACCTCTTCCTCAACATTGGAGGACACGTGATCATCACGATTTGCCATGTTAACAGGACGGGTGTTCAACAAGGGGCTTAGGACAGACAAGGGCAAACTACTTAGGACAGACAAGGGCAAACCACAAAACGATAAATAAACTTAAGAAATATCACTTTTCTCCCCCTCAAAAATATGATTCACATGAATCAAATTTTGAAAATGAGGTTTCGTTGGTTTTCGTTAACTTTCCGTTAAGTGTCTGTTAAATGCACGGTTTGAATTTCCCTCCAAAATTTATAGAAAAAATTTATGTCGTAAACTTTTGAGATCTGAACTAATATGTGACAAAGGGTTTGAGGAAAAATTTTGATTTTTTTCAAAATTTTCTTGCAAATTTAGTTCAAAATCGTGCATTTTCGGGTGGTTTTTGGGGCTGGAATATTCTCTGTCGTGAAAATTTAAATCTCGCGTAAAAATGATCTTTTGAGTCCAAGAAAAAATTTAAATTTTACCTGAGTTTTAGAGCACCAGGTTTTTTATTTTTATTTAAGTTTTCAGGTAGGTGGTTTTCGAGCGAAAGTTTTAGAGCACCAGGTTTTCGATCAAGGTTCTCGAGCAGGTTTTCGAGTAAGGTTTTTTGGTCAAGTTTTCGAGCACAAGGTTCAAAGTTTTCGAGCACTATGTTTTCGAGCAGTGTTCTCAAGCAGGTTTTCGAGCAGATGTTTTTGACCAAGTTTTCGAGCAGCAAGTTTTCGGGCAGCAAGTTTTCGAGCAGAAAGTTTTCGAGCACTGTTCTGCCAGCGTTTGTCCTTTTGTCCCTTGTCCTTTTTATAACACAATAAAGGTCAAAGATGCTTTTCGGTGGGTATTATCTACAGGACAAAGGTTTTTCGGTGGTTATTATCTAAAGGACAAAACTTTGGAGCCAAAATAAAGTCAACATTTAAAGTTTTTGGTCAAAGTAACAGGTTTTCTAGCAATACATGAGGTTTTCGAGCACTGTATTATGGTTTTCGAGCACTTATTTGTCTCAAAAACAAGATTTCAAGCAAGACTAATTGGGTTTTAAGGCACTAAATTCAGGTTTTAGAGCACAATTTTCAGGTTTTCGAGTATGCAACATGTAGTGACCCGAACTTTTCCATGATTATATATTAAATGAAAACAATATTTGCATGATTAAATGTTTCCAACATGTTAAGCAATCAAACTTGTTAAGACTTGATTAATTGAAATAAGTTTCATGTAAACAATTGACCACCCCGTTGTCCGGCGATTCACGAACGTTAAGACTTGTAAAAACGACATGACGATATATATATATATATATGTGTATATATATATATATATATAACATGATATTATGTTATGTAAGTATCTCACAAGGTATATTAACAAAGAGCTATATTGTATAAAATGAAACTACTGAATTAAAGAAACTCGAAACGATATATATAACGATTAGCGTTATAACAACGTTTTAATTAAAATAAACACATATGTATTGTATTAAGATATGAACACACTATGTTTAACATGATAAAATGATAATTAATTATATCATTAAGTGTATTAACAATGAATTACACGAGTAAGACGAGACTACTAACTTAAGAATTTCGAAACAATATATATATGTAACGATTATCGTTGTAATAGTATTTTAACACATATATATGATATTAAGATATATTCATTCACCATGTTATCATGTTAACATAACAATTTAACATCTCATTTAGATATAATAACAATGGATTAATTACATTTAACAAGATCGTTAACTTAAAGGTTTCAAAACAACACTTACATGTAACGACTAACGGTGACTTAACGACTCAGTTAAAATGTATATACATGTAGTATATTACGATGTATTAGTACACTTTTGAAAGACTTCAAGACACATATCAAAGTACTTCTACTTGGAAAAAATGCTCACAATTACATTCTCATTCATTTTTATCAACAATTCTACTCGTACTCAATCCGTATTCGTACTCGTAAAATACCCAGCTCCTAGATGTATATACTATTGGTATATACACATAAAAATCTGCTCCTTAGCAGCCTTAAATGATTAATAACATGTGGGACTCAAAGCTTTGTCATCTGATACCAAATATCTAACTAGAAAACAAGTTACATGTTTTATATTATGAATTATTAAACTAAAATACAAACTAGAATTTCCTTTAAATCCCATCCATGATTCATGACCAAAAACACCTACAAACACTTTCATTCTTTAATTTTCTTCATCTAATTAATCTCTCTCAAGTTCTATCTTCAAGTTCTAAGTGTTCTTCATAAATTCTTTAAGTTCTAGTTTTATAAAATCAAGAATACTTTCAAGTTTGCAAGTATACTTCCAAGCTTTCTAATCCATTCCAAGTAATCATCTAAGATCAAGGAACCTTTGTTACTTACAGTAGGTTATCATTCTAATTCAAGGTAATAATCATATTCAAACATTGATTCAATTTCTATAACTATAAACTATCTTAATTCGAGTAAAAATCTTACTTGAACTTGTTTTCGTGTCATGATTCTACTTCAAGAACTTTCAAGCCATCCAAGATCTTTTGAACCTAGATCATTTCTTGTCACTTCTAGTAGATTTACCTACTAAACTTGAGATATTAATGAGGTTGATAACATCATTCGATTCATATATATATATAACTATCTTATTCGAAGATTTAAACTTGTAATAACTAGAACATAGTTTAGTTAATTCTAAACTTGTTTGCAAACAAAGTTAATCATTCTAACGTGACTTTTAAAATCAACTAAACACATATTCTATATCTATATGATATGCTAACTTACTGATTTAAAACCTGGAAACACGAAGAACACCGTAAAACCGGACATACGCCGTCATAGTAAAACCGGGGGTTATTTTGGGTTAGATAATTAAAAACTACGATAAACTTTGATTTAAAAGTTGTTCTTATGGGAAAATGATTTTTCTTATGAAAATGAAACTATATCCATAAATCATGGTTAAACTCAAAGTGGAAATATGTTTTTCAAAATGGTCATCAAGACGTCGTTTTTTCGACTGAAATGACTACCTCTACAAAAATGACTTGTAACCTGTATTTCTGACTATAAACATATAATTTTTCTGTTTAGTTTCATAAAATACAGTTCAATATGAAACCATAGCAAGTTGATTCACTCAAAACGGATTTAAAACGAAGAAGTTATGGGTAAAACAAAATTGGTTAAAAATGGTTAATTTGACTACGGGAAGAATTGACAAAAATCTATACTAACCATATCCTAACTAACTTATATTATATTATACATGTATTCTAACATATATTATGTAATCTTGATAGATCATAGACACGTATACTATGTTTTGACATATCATATCGACGTCATCTATATATATTATTTGGAACACCATAGACACTCTATATGCGGTAATGTTCGAGTTAGCTATACAGGGTTGAGGTTGATTCCAAAATAATATATATACTTTGAGTTGTGATCGAGTCTGAGACATGTATACACTGGGTCGTGGATTTATTCGAGATAATATATATTGATTTATTTCTGTACTACTAACTGTGAACAACTAATTGTGGACTACGAATGTTGGACTGTTAACTTAACAAACTTAAATCGTTAAAACATAATAAAACATATTGTGAATATATTTTGATCATACTTTGATATATATGTATATATTTGTTATAGGTTCGTGAATCGACCCGTGGCCAAGTCTTATTTCCGACGAAGGAAAAATCTGTGAAAGTGAGTTATAGTCCCAGTTTTAAAATCTAATATTTTTGGGATGAGAATACATGTAGTTTTATAAATATTTTACAAAATAGACACAAGTACTTGAAACTATATTCTATGATTGAATCATTATACCGGATATCACCCTTTCAGCTTGGTATCCTAAGAATTTGGGAACAGACCCCCAAATTGACGCGAATCCTGAAAATAGATCTATGGGCCTAACGAACCCCATCCATGTTATGGATGCTTTAGTACTTAGATTTTATATGCAAATGAGTGTACCTGTATATTTAGGGATATTCTAGATGCATTTGTTAATGTCGGTTACCAGGGTTTCATCATATGAATAATTTTTATGCAGATTGCATGTTGTTTATGAGAAATGGAAATATGAAATCTTGTGGTCTATTATTACGATTTGATAAATATATAGGTTAAACCTATAACTCACCAACATTTTTGTTGACGTTTCAAGCATGTTTATTCTCAGGTGATTATTAAGAGCTTCCGCTGTTGTATACGAAATAAAGACAAGATTGGAGTCTGCAAGCTTGTATAATATTGTTTAAAAACTGCATTCGAAGACTTAAGTTGATGTGTAATATTATTGTAAACCATTATGTAATGGTCGTGTGATAACGCTATATTTTAGATTATCATTATTTGATAATCGTCGTAAGGTTTTTAAAACCTTTATCGATAAAATAAAGGTTATGGTTGTTTTAAAAATCGAATGCAGTCTTTGAAAAACATCTCATATAGAGGTCAAAACCACGCAACGAAATCAATTAATATGAAACGTTTATAATCATTACGAACGGGACATTTTAGTTGGTATCCGAACGTTGGTCTTAGAGAACCAGAAATTGCGTTAGTGTGTCTTATCAAGTTTGTTAGGATGCATTAGTGATTCTGGACTTCGACCGTGTTTTCTTTAAAAACGATTGCTTAACACTTTTTGTTAGAAACTATATATTGTAAACATGTAAATATTATGTGATATATTAATCTTTTAACGTGTTTGATATTGTGTGATAGATGTCTACCTCTAGTACAAATCCCATCGACTCACCTAATAATAATGAAGAGTCGAATATATTTTGGGAAGATTCACAAATTCCCGAAGAAGAACCGGAAGAAGAAGAACCGGAAGAAGAGGAACCGGAAGAAGAGGAACCGGAAGAAGAGGTTCCGGAGGAAGAAATATTAGTAAGTCTAGAAAAACAGTTAAATAAAAGAAAATCTTCAACCAATGGACCAAAGTAAAAAATGGTCAATGGTGTTTCTGCCGAGGAAGCAAAGTATTGGGAAAATTACCAATTTTCTGATGAATCGGATCCTGATGAGGATTCCTATGATGTTATAGAAATTACCCCGACCCAATTTGAAAAAGCAAAAGAAAACAATAAGGTAAAAGGCATCAAAATAGAAAAATCTAATTCCAACCCCGATGAACTTTATGTTAACATGAAATATCCTGATGGGAAATACCGTCAACACCCGTATTTCTTAAGTTTTAACTTAACCCGGGGACACCTAAGCCTTCAGGTTTTTCTAAACCATTTGTGAAAACAACGGATCGTATTAGAGGAACACCATATATCCCTAGGAAATTAGCAAAACGAACCAAGGCCAAAGAGGAAAAAACAAGTGAGTCGGAATGAAGAGGAGTAATCATGTTGTGTAATATATGTATTGTAGTGTGCTTGTACTTTGATGATATATGTAAAAATTGCTTGTATTGTTTGTTAACTATCTTTTACAAATCTAATCCTTGTCAAATTTACAGTATAAAACACACAATCGACGTTAAGGATGGACAACCAAAAATTTTAGAAGACCTATCAGGGGATATGATTGATGAAATCTTGTCTAGAGTCAGTCAGAATTCATCGGCACAATTATTTATGGCAAAATTAGTTTGTCGAACATTTGAAAGACGTTCCAAGCATGCCTTAGTTTATAAAAGGCTTTCTTTTGAAAGATGGGGTATATCACATTGGGGAGACTTTAAGTTACGCCATGTTTTCTTTAAGGCATTAAATGCGGAAAACCCAAATGCAATTTTACGCTACGGGTTGAAAACCTATTTTGACTCCACATATCCCAACATAGGACTTCGTTCTTTAGAAAAAGCTTCAAACATGTAAAATAAAGAAGCATGTTATGTTTACGGGTTAGTGATGTTCGTTTCTCACCAAATTGAGAAAAAGAACATTGGATTGCAACTGTTAAATAAAACATTCTCACAAGTGACGGGTTCAGTAGTTGGGGTAAGAAATGAGGTTTTTAGATTGTTATGGGGCTGTTGGGCATTACATAACACTCGTCCTTTTGACGACGTTACAACATGCTGTCTTGCCAACGACCACAACGGTTATTTTCCACAAGACCAAGGATGGGAAATAATACTAGTAAAACCAGAATGCATGACTTGTTTCTAGACTTATGAATTACGTGTCTTTATTGCTTTTGCTGAACGACTTGCGTATTAACTAGAATTGTCTTCACAATTGCCTTGTATCCAAGTTATTGTGTGCTATATTTTATGCTATATGTAAAATAGCGGTATTGTAAGTTTGTAAAATATTGTATAAAAGTTTGAACGCGAAATATTATTGTAATCAGTTTTTCATATAGAATTGTAGTAGTTGAATTGTATATTAGCTACTAAGTATGAACTTAACGGGTAGATACTACCCGAATGGAAAATTATAAAACGCTAATATGAAGAAAAAGCTTTTATAAATAAGTTCATATTATGCTACAAGATACTATTGACTACTCTTAATATTCTATATGATTAACTTAATTCTTTTGGCTATTTTTGAAGGAAATGGCACCGACTACTCGTCAGAACTTGAACATGAGCGAGGAAGACTTCCGTGTTTTCCTTGCTGCGAACATAGCCGCAGTGCAGGCCGCAATGCAAAATAACAACAATAACTCTGGTTCTAGCAGTGGAACTAATTCCACAAGAAATCGTGTAGGATGCTCCTACAAAGAATTCACTGCCTGTAAACCTTTGGAATTCGATGGAACCGAGGGTCCAATCGGATTAAAACGGTGGACTGAAAAGGTTGAATCGGTATTTTCCATAAGTAAATGTACTGAAGAAGACAAAGTAAAGTACGCTACGCATACCTTCACAGGTACAGCGTTAACATGGTGGAACGCCTATCTTGAGCAGGTGGGACAAGATGCTACTTACGCATTACCGTGGTCAGCATTCAAGCACTTGATGAACGAGCAGTACCGTCCAGAAACGAGATCAATAAGCTCAAGGTAGAGCTTAGAGGATTACGAACGCAAGGTTTCGACATTACCATGTACGAACGACGATTCACAGAGTTGTGCCTATTGTGTCCTGGAGCGTTCGAAGATGAAGAAGAGAAAATCAACGCATTTGTAAAAGGGTTACCGGAAAGGATTCAAGAAGATGTGAGTTCACACGAGCCCGCCTCTATACAAAAGGCAAGTCGAATGGCTCACAAACTCATAAATCAGATTGAGGGAAGGATTAAAGAACAGGCGATCGAAGAAGGCAACACGAAACAAGTCAAGAGAAAGTGGGAGGAAAACAGTGACAAGGGTTACCAATACAACAACAACAATTACAACCACAATCGCAACAACTATCTCAACAACCGCAACATCAATCGCAACAACAACCGTCCCAACAACAACAACAACAACCGTCCCAACAACAACAACAATCGTCCCAACAACAACAATAATGACAACATAAGGCAGAAAACCAGGTGCTTAAGGTGTGAGAAATACCATCAGGATAATTACTGTAGGGAGTTGTGCACAAAATGCAAAAGAACGGGTTACAGTGCTGCAAAGTGTGGAATCTATGGACCGAAGATTAACAGGATTAAAGGAACAAATAATGTCAGAACATTTAATGCCGCCATTACTTGTTTTGGGTGCGGAAAGATGGGCCATTACAAAACTGCATGCCCGGACGAAGTAAATAATAATGGCCAAAACCGTGGAAGAGTCTTCAACATTAATGCAGTTGAAGCGCAGGAAGACCCAGAGCTTGTTACGGGTACGTTTCTTATTGACGATAAACCTGCTTATGTTTTATTTGATTCAGGTGCAGATAGAAGCTATATGAGTAGAGATTTTTGTGCTAAATTAAGTTGCCCATTAATGCCATTGGAGAATAAGTTTTTACTCGAATTAGTAAACGGTAAATTAATTACAGCAGATAAAATATGTCAGAATCGAGAAATTAAACTGGTTAGCGAAACGTTTAAGATTGATTTGATACCAGTAGAGTTAGGGAGTTTTGATGTGATAATCGGCATGGACTGGTTGAAAGAGGTGAAAGCAGAGATCGTCTGTTACAAAAATGCAATTCGCATTGTACGAGAAAAAGGGAAACCCTTAATGATGTACGGAGAAAAGAGCAACGCGAAGCTAAATCTTATTAGTAATTTGAAGGCGCAAAAATTAATAAGAAAAGGTTGCTATGCCGTTCTAGCACACGTCGAGAAGGTACAAACTGAAGAAAAGAACATCAATGATGTTCCCATCGTAAAAGAATTTCCCGATGTATTTTTGAAAGAATTACCGGGACTACCTCCACACCGATCTGTTGAATTTCAAATAGATCATGTACCAGGAGCTGCACCAATAGCTCGTGCTCCATACAGACAAGCACCCAGTGAAATGAAGAAACTTCAAAGTCAATTACAAGAACTTTTAGAGCGTGGTTTCATACGACCAAGCACATCACCATGGGGAGCTCCTGTTTTGTTTGTCAAAAAGAAGGATGGTACATTCAGGTTGTGTATCGACTACCGAGAGTTGAACAAACTTACCATCAAGAACCGTTATCCACAGCCAAGAATCGATGACTTGTTTGATCAACTCCAAGGTTCGTCAGTTTATTCGAAGATTGATTTACGTTCTGGGTATCATCAAATGCGGGTGAAGGAGGATGATATTCCAAATACTGCTTTTAGGACGCGTTACGGTCATTACGAGTTTATGGTTATGCCTTTTGGTTTAACTAATGCACCAGCTGTGTTCATGGACCTCATGAACCGAGTGTGTGAACCATACCTTGACAAGTTTGTCATTGTTTTCATCGATGACATACTTATTTACTCAAAGAATGATCAAGAGCACGAAGAGCATTTGAGAAAAGTGCTAGAGTTGTTGAGGAAAGAAAAACTGTATGCTACATTTTCAAAGTGCGTATTTTGGTTGGAAGAAGTTCAATTCCACGGTCACATAGTGAACAAAGAAGGTATTCAGGTGGATCCGGCAAAGATTGAAACCGTTGAAAAGTAGGAAACCCCAAAAACTCCGAAGCATATACGCCAATTTTTAGGATTGGCTGGTTACTACATAAGATTCATCCAAGATTTTTTCAAAATAGCAAAACCCTTGACTGCATTAACGCATAAAGGGAAGAAATTTGAATGGAAGGATGAGCAAGAGAAAGCATTTCAATTGTTGAAGAAAAAGTTAACTACGACACCTATATTATCATTGCCTGAAGGGAATGATGATTTTGTGATTTACTGTGACGCTTCAAAGAAAGGTCTCGGTTGTGTATTAATGCAAAGAACGAAGGTAATTGCTTATGCGTCCAGACAATTGAAGATTCACGAACAAAATTATACGACTTACGATTTGGAATTCGGCGCTGTTGTTTTTGCATTAAAGACTTGGAGGCACTATTTATATGGGGTCAAAAGTATTATATATACCGACCACAAAAGTCTCCAACATATATTTAATCAGAAACAACTGAACATGAGGCAGCGTAGGTGGATTGAGTTGTTGAATGATTATGAATTTGAGATTCGTTACCACCCGGAGAAGGCGAATGTGGTATCTGACGCTTTGAGTAGAAAGGACAGAGAACCTATACGGGTAAAAGCTATGAATATAATTATTTGTACTAACCTTACTACTTAAATAAAGGAGGCGCAACACGGAGTTTTAAAAGAGGGAAATTTGAAGGATGAAATACCCAAAGGTTCGGAGAAACATATTAATATTAGGGAAGACGGAACCCGGTATAGGGCTGAAAGAATTTGGGTACCAAAGTTTGGAGATGTGAGAGAAATGGTACTTAAGAAAGCACATAAAACCAGATACTCAATACATCCTAGTGCGGGAAAGATTTACAAAGATCTCAAGAAATACTTTTGGTGGCCGGGTATGAAAGCCGATATTGCTAAATACGTAGGAGAATGTTTGACATGTTCTAAGGTCAAAGCTGAACATCAGAAACTATCAGGTCTGCTTCAACAACCTGAAATCCTGGAATGGAAATGGGAAAACATTACCATGGATTTCATTACTAAATTGCCAAGGACTGCAAGTGGTTATGACACTATTTGGGTAAAAGTCGATCGTCTCACCAAATCAGCGCACTTTCTGCCAATGAGAGAAGATGATAAAATGGAGAAGTTGGCATGACTATACTTGAAAGAAGTAGTCTCCAGACATGGAGTACCAGTCTCTATTATCTCTGATAGGGATGGTAGATTTGTTTCAAGATTTTGGCAAACGTTACAACAAGCATTGGGAACTCGTCTAGACATGAGTACTGCCTATCACCCACAACTGATGGGCAGAGCGAAAGGACGATACAAACACTTGAAGACATGCTACGAGCATGTGTTATTGATTTTGGAAACAGTTGGAAGCGACATCTACCGTTAGCAGAGTTTTCCTACAACAACAGTTACCAATTGAGTATTAAGATGACACCGTTTGAGGCACTTTATGGTAGAAAGTGCAGGTCTCCGATTTGTTGGAGTGAAGTTGGGGATAGAAAAATTACGGATCCAGAGATAATCCAAGAAACTACCGAGAAAATCATTCAAATTCAACAACGATTGAATGCCGCCCAAAGTCGACAAAAGAGTTACGCGGACCTTAAAAGAAAATATATAGAATTTGAAATTGGAGAGATTGTCATGCTTAAGTTTTCACCTTAGAAAGGCGTTGTTCGATTTGGTAAACGGGGGAAACTAAATCCAAGGTACATTGGGCTATTCAAGATTATAGATCGTGTCGGACCAATAGCTTACCGACTTAAATTAACTCAACAACTTGCCGGTGTACATAATACTTTTCATGTCTCGAATCTGAAGAAATGTTTTGCTAAAGAAGATCTCACTATTCCGTTAGACGAAATCCAAATCAACGAAAAACTTCCATTCATCGAAGAACCCGTCGAAATAATGGATCGTGAGGTTAAAAGACTTAAGCAAAATAAAATACCAATCGTTAAGGTTTGATGGAATGCTCGTAGAGGACCCGAGTTCACCTGAGAGCGTGAACATCAGATGAAGCTGAAATACCGGCACCTATTTCCAGAAGATGCGTCAACACCTTCAACAACTTAAAATTTCGGGATGAAATTTATTTAACGGGTAGGTACTGTAGTGACCCGAACTTTTCCATGATTATATATTAAATGAAAACTATATTTGCATGATTAAATGTGTCCAACATGTTAAGTAATCAAACTTGTTAAGACTTGATTAATTGAAATAAGTTTCATGTAGACAATTGACCACCCCGTTGTCCGGCGATTCACGAACGTTAAGACTTGTAAAAACGACATGACGAAATATATATATATATATATATATATATATATATATATATATATATATATATATATATATATATATATATATATATATATAACATGATATTATGTTATTTAAGTATCTCACAAGGTATATTAACAAAGAGCTATATTGCATAAAATGAAACTACTAAATTAAAGAAACTCAAAACGATATATATAACGATTATCGTTATAACAACGTTTTAATTAAAATAAATACATATGTATTGTATTAAGATATGAACACACTATGTTTAACATGATAAAATGATAATTAATTATATCATTAAGTGTATTAACAATGAATTACACGAGTAAGATGAGATTACTAACTTAAGAATTTTGAAACAATATATATATGTAACGATTATCGTTGTAATAGTATTTTAACACATATATATGATATTAAGATATATTCATACACCATGTTATCATGTTAACATAACAATTTAACATCTCATTTGGATATAATAACAATGGATTAATTACATTTAACAAGATCGTTAACTTAAAAGTTTCAAAACAACACTTACATGTAACGACTAACGATGACTTAACGACTCAGTTAAAATGTATATACATGTAGTATATTAAGATGTATTAGTACACTTTTGAAAGACTTCAAGACACATATCAAAGTACTTCTACTTGGCAAAAATGCACAATTACATTCTCATTCATTTTCATCAACAATTCTACTCGTACTCAATCTGTATTCATACTCGTACAATACCCAGCTCCTAGATGTATATACTATTGGTATATACACATAAAAATCTACTCCTTAGCAGCCCTAAATGATTAATAACATGTGGGACTCAAAGCTTTGTCATCTAATACCAAATATCTAACTAGAAAACAAGTTACATGTTTTATATCGTGATATATTAAACTAAAATACAAACTAGAATTTCCTTTAAATCCCATCCAAGATTAACGACCAAAAACACCTACAAACACTTTCATTCTTCAATTTTATTCATCTAAATAATCTCTCTCAATTTCTATCTTCAAGTTCTAAGTGTTCTTCATAAATTCTTTAAGTTCTAGTTTTATAAAATCAAGAATACTTTCAAGTTTGCAAGTATACTTCCAAGCTTTCTAATCCATTCCAAGTAATCATCTAAGATCAAGGAACCTTTGTTACTTACAGTAGGTTATCATTCTAATTCAAGGTAATACTCATATTTAAACTTTGATTCAATTTCTATAACTATAAACTATCTTAATTCTAGTAAAAATCTTACTTGAACTTGTTTCCGTGTCATGATTCTACTTCCAGAACTTTCAAGCCATCCAAGATCCTTTGAAGCAAGATCATTTCTTGTCACTTCCAGTAGGTTTACCTACTAAACTTGAGGTAGTAATGATGTTCATAACATCATTCAATTCATATATATATAACTATCTTATTTAAAGATTTAAACTTGTAATAACTAGAACATAGTTTAGTTAATTCTAAACTTGTTCGCAAACAAAGTAAATCCTTCTAAATTGACTTTTAAAATCAACTAAACACATGTTCTAAATCTATATGATATGCTAACTTAATGATTTAAAACCTGAAAACATGAAGAACACCGTAAAACCAGAAATACGCCGTCATAGTAAAACCGGGGGCCGTTTTGGGTTAGATAATTAAAAACCATGATAAACTTTGATTTAAAAATTGTTCTTCTTGGAAAATGATTTTTCATATGAAAATGAAACTATATCCAAAAATCATGGTTAAACTCAAAGTGGAAATATGTTTTTCAAAATGGTCATCTAGACGTCGTTTTTTTAATTGAAATAACTACCTCTACAAAACGACTTGTAACCTATATTTCTGACTATAAACCTATACTTTTTCTATTTAGTTTCATAAAATACAGTTCAATATGAAAACATAGCAAGTTGATTCACTCAAAACGGATTTAAAACGAAGAAGTTATGGGTAAAACAAAATTGGTTAAAAATGGTTAATTTGACTACGGGATGAATTGAAAAAAATCTATACTAACCATATCCTAACTAACTTATATTGTATTATACATGTATTCTAACATATATTATGTAATCTTGATAGACCATAGACACGTATACTATGTTTTGACATATCATATCGACGTCATCTATATATATTATTTGGAACAACCATAGAAACTCTATATGCGGTAATGTTCGAGTTAGCTATACAGGGTTGAGGTTGATTCCAAAATAATATATATACTTTGAGTTGTGATCGAGTCTGAGACTTGTATACACTGGGTCGTGGATTGATTCGAGATAATATATATTGATTTATTTCTGTACTACTAACTGTGGACAACTAATTGTGGACTATGAACGTTGGACTGTTAACTTAACAAACTTAAATCGTTAAAATATAATAAAACATATTGTGAATATATTTCGACCATACTTTGATATATTTGTATATATTTATTATAGGTTCGTGAATCGACCCGTGGCCAAGTCTTATTTCCGACGAAAGAAAAATCTGTGAAAGTGAGTTATACTCTCACTTTTAAAATCTAATATTTTTGGGATGAGAATACATACAGTTTTATAAATGTTTTACAAAATAGACACAAGTACTTGAAACTATATTCTATGATTGAATCATTATACCGGATATCACCCTTTCAGCTTGGTAGCCTAAGAATTTGGGAACAGACCCCCAAATTGACGTGAATCCAGAAGATAGATCTATGGGCCTAACGAACCCCATCCATGTTATGGATGCTTTAGTACTTCGATTTTATATACAAATGAGTGTACCTGTATATTTGGGGATATTCTAGATGCATTTGTTAATGTCGGTTACCAGGTGTTAATCATATGAATAATTTTTATGCAGATTGCATGTTGTTTATGAGAAATGGAAATATAAAATCTTGTGGTCTATTATTGCGATTTGATAAATATATAGGTTAAACCTATAACTCACCAACATTTTTGTTGACGTTTCAAGCATGTTTATTCTCTGGTGATTATTAAGAGCTTCCGCTGTTGCATACTAAATAAAGACAAGATTGGAGTCTGCATGCTTGTATAATATTGTTTAAAAACTACATTCGAAGACTTAAGTTGATGTGTAATATTATTGTAAACCATTATGTAATGGTCGTGTGATAACGCTATATTTTAGATTATCATTATTTGATAATCATCGTAAAATTTTAAAATCTTTATCGATAAAATAAAGGTTATGGTTGTTTTAAAAATTGAATTCAGTCTTTGAAAAACGTATCATATAGAGGTCAAAACCTCGTAACGAAATCAATTAATATGAAACGTTTATAATCATTATGAACGGGACATTTCACA
The DNA here is from genome assembly GCF_046630445.1 of Rutidosis leptorrhynchoides. Classification (NCBI taxonomy): domain Eukaryota; kingdom Viridiplantae; phylum Streptophyta; class Magnoliopsida; order Asterales; family Asteraceae; genus Rutidosis; species Rutidosis leptorrhynchoides. The sequence goes on from NC_092342.1 coordinate 64,650,053, forward strand.
ACACATGTTTTTGGGCAGTCAGATTTCAGAGAATATTTGACAAACACAAGCAGATTTCTAGTGTTCTTACAACATATTCTTCACAAACACAAGCAGATTTAAGGTGTTTTTGCAACAGATTCTAAACAAACACGAGCAGATTTAACATATTCAAGCTTGAATAAAAAGAATGGGGTTTACATATGCAAGTTTCAAGTTCACACAACAAGAATAACATAATATTGGATGAATATGTTGGTATTTTAAGGTGTAAAAATCAGTTCAAGTAGTTTTAATAACACATATATGATATGATAAGCACTAAAACTAACAAGAATAAAATAGTGAGTTGAGTTTTCAAGTTGCCTAAATTGAAAATTAACACGAACACTTAAAAACGCGATGGATACCTTCGAGCAACGGATCTTCTATGCAAAGAGCTTAAACCCGCTCTGATACCAATTGTTAGCCCCACATATATGGATATTTATGAATATTGATGAACATGATATGAATGTTGAGAGAATAAGTCAATTGATCAACACTTCATTTATCATCATGTGGCTTTGAATGGACTCAAGCAAGTGATAAGGGGAGACATGGGGTCCAATATATAGCCACACATATTGGACCCATATTACATGGCTAGGAAACATAATCTGGCTCATTTCAGGGTGTCACCAATCTCCCCAATGAGATAGATTATGTTTCAAAAATTGCCCTATGTCACAATTACATACAAAATTACATACAAGATTACATACAAAATTACATAAAAGGAATCACTAGTGCTAACTAACTAATTCCTATTCAAATTAAGTATGTGACGTCGAATCTTGAATCTCAGACGAAGTCTTCATCTTGATTCTTCAACGGTCTTATCAGAGTGGTGCACAACGGAATGAATTATCAAATCACCAACTTCATCACTGTTGATCACTATCGAGTAACCTCCCCCTTGACTTAGTTGTGATACGTCTCAAAGCTTTCATCAATGTCTACCTTTGTCGATCGCTAGACAACAATCTCCTCACTAGATATTCGTTGTGAATAACTTATAGAATTTGCTTGATTTGAGTCAAAATGTTGAAACTCTAGAAGCTTCCCTCTGAAAGTACATGGGATCTTTCTTTCAAAGTCTCGATCAATTGCTATTAGCTTTTCTCAACTTCGACCTTTGTCGATTGCTAGACAACAATCTCCTCCCTAGATATCCGTTGAGAATCCCTTTAGCCTGATCCGAATAACTTCCTATATGATGTAGGATCTTCTTTGAATCTCTAGCTCCCCCCAATCAAATAATTATTTCCTTACAATCGAGTCTTGCAACGTACATACACAAGAGTCATAGTTGAAGCATCACTTAATTTCTAAAGAACACTTCGAATTCTTGGAAGCACCTCCTTGGCGTTGATTATGAGCAAAACCCTCTGAAAATTACATACGAAACCCTCTTAGAAGATGTTTCATCATTACAGATGTTTTATCGCCAGAAAGAGTGTTTTGACTTTGTCTTTGAAGACCGAGTCCCATACTGAATTGCACGAAAGTCATTATCTGAAGCGCGAGTCCTATACTGAGTATAAGGAAATCATTTTTGAACATCAACCATATTGCATTTCTCCCCCAAAAGATGAACTTGTTGTAAAAAGGCATATTTTTAATTTGTTGATGTTGTTCGGAGAGGATTCGGCAATTGAATCACCAAAAGTTAACAAAATGGTAACTCTGTTAGTCTCAGTTAGCTTTCATTAGTTGAAATTTACAAGTCATCTTGGGTCTGATTTCAAGATTTAATAGATGGGCCACACAACACTTGAGTCCACCTACCATAATGATTTGTTAATGAGCCATTGTTTTCACTTTGTTGGACCTGGAAATAAGATACAATGTTGGCCCACAACCAAGTCAGCTCATCAACATTTAGGCCTACATCTCATCACTTATTTCATAATTGGGTCTCAAAACCACATTCAGTAATACCAATTCATCAATCTATCAATCTATAAACAAAAAATTCAAGTGTAACTAAAACGACCCGTCCTAATCCATATGGACGAATACAATAACATATGGTTACATTGCGAGGTATTTGACCTCTATATGATATATTTTACAAACATTGCATTCATTTTTAAAGACAAACTTTCATTTCATCGAAATTTGACAGGCATGCAAACCATTTCATAATATCCAAACTATAAATGACCTAATCTGTCATTTACTTAATAATAATCTTTATTGAACTCAACAAATTGAATGCAACGTCTTTTGAAATATGCCATGAATGACTCCAAGTAATATCTTTAAAATGAGCAAATGCACAGCGGAAGATTTCTTTAATACATGAGAATAAACATGTTTTGAAATGTCAACCAAAAGGTTGGTGAGTTCATTAGTTTATCGTAATCAATCATTTTCATAATTTTAATAGACCACAAGATTTTCATTTCCATTTCTCATAAACATCATCTCATATCAGGCATTTCGCACTCCATAGAGATAAAAATCATTCATATAGTGAACGCTTGATAACCGAACTAACAGGATGCATATAGAATATCCCCATCATTCCGGGACTCTCATCGGATATGATAAATAGAAGTACTAAAGCATTCGTAACCTGAATGGGACTTGTCAAGGTCCATAGATCTATCTTTAGGATTCGCGTCAATTAGGGGCCATTTCCCTAATTCTTAGGCTACCAAGCTAAAAAGGGGCATATTTGATTTCGATAATCCAACCATAGAATGTAGTTTCGATTACTTGTGTCTATTTCATAAAACATTTATAAAATAGCGCATGTATTCTCAGTCCCAAAAATATATATTGCAAAAGCATTTAAAAAGGGAGCAAATGAAACTCACGATACTGTATTTCGTAGTAAAAATACATATGACGGCATTGAACAAGTGCAAGGTTGGCCTCGAATTCATGAACCTATATTAATTATTAATTATATATATTTATATGTTGGTCAATATCTGTCTAACAATTTAGGTCGAACCGTAGTGTATCACATTCCTAATACTCGAGACTAATATGCAAAAGTCAACAAAAGTCAACTTGACCCAAAATGACTTCCAAAATCTATACATGATTATTATATAATTTAAATATAGTCATTTTATATATTTAAATATATTTAACAGATTTTATTAGAGTAAATAATATAAATCATTTATTAATAAATAAAAATTTATATTAAAATTTATATATAATAAAAATATATTTTTATATATCTTAAGTAATAAAATTTATAAAATTCACTTAATATAAAAAAAATAGTGGCATGTATTATTAATATAATTATATTACGTGTGATAAAAATATCTTTGTATCACATATTCATTTGATAAAATAATATTGATAATAATAATAAGTAAAAATTGTATTATTTTGTAATAATAATAATAAGTATCATTATTCTACTAATAATAATGACAATATTTATTTTTACTAATGATGATATTAATTATGATAAAATGATGATTATAATCATGATAATTTTAATAATAACGATTCTTTTTAACAGTAATAATAATAATATATATAAAAATAATTCTATTTAAAATGATAATTTTTAATAATAATAATAATAATAATACTAAAATGATAATAATAATGATATTTTATAATAACAATGATATTTCTATTAAAAATGATAATTTTAGTAAAAATGATAGTTTTAATATTAATAATACTTTTAATAATAATAATAATAATGATAAAAATATTGAAAATGATATTTTTATCTAAATCAATATCTTACAATATTTTAATTTCATCATAATTCCTATACTCATTACTTCCTAATTGATTTGTTTAATAGCTTTTAATCCTCTTTTATATCGCATTCATAATAATGATAATAATAATGATAATAATAATAATCATAATAATTAGGTGATACTAATATTAGTTTTTAATAATAATGATACTACTTATAATAATTATAATAATACTAATGATAATACTAATAATTATTTTAATTATAATAATAATACTAATAACAATGACAATTTTTAATGATAATACTTATAACGATAATGATAATAATAATAACAATAATTATTAGATAATATTAATAACGATGATAATAACGACGATAGTAATAATAATAATCATTTTTAATAATAATACTAAAATTAATGATAATTCAGTTGAATATATCTTTTAATCCATTCATCGAAACCATACGCTTTCTAAATGAAAAGTTATTGATTTTTTGTCAGCTTTCCAAAGATATGCATATCGTATACCTTATCCTGGTAGCATATGTATTAAATTCGTGATTTGTCATAAACTATTTAACGGCAAAATTAAACATACAAGCATGCATAATCATATATACTCGAGCACTAGTCAGGGATACACTATTAATATATAAAAGACAAGATATGAATGCTCACGTATCAATATTGTGATTCAATATTGCAGGAAAGTACGTAGACGCGACGGAGATGATAAACACTAGGTTGACCTCACGAGTTATACCCCCGAATCATACCCATAACCTCCATAGCTATAACCCATAATTTCCTTTGCTCAATCCCGCTCGACAAATCCGTTTTGAAATAACTCGTTCATAACCTCGTCGTAGTATTTTATTTTATGTATAATAATAATACTATTAATATTAATATAATAAGATTAATAATAATCTTTATTAATAATAATAATATTAATATAAATAATAAAATAAATAAATAATTATGGAGTACATTAAAAAGATAGAGAGATAGATATGGATTGAAACCAGAACGCGTTCGAGGCTTTTATAGGCCACTTCTGGACCCATGAGCTCCGCAATCGCAACATAAGTGTGGGTCTAAGCTCCGTAATCGCGGAGCTACCTATACCAGCTCATCAACCAATTTTTAAACGTGGGCTGCTGATTATTATATAATATTCTATATATATTATTTTTAATTTATATAATTAATTAAATATTATATTATATTTACGTGCATAGTTAACTTGTAAATTTAGTTCCAATGACTTGTATGTCGTCACTCGACTTATGTCCCATTCTCGGTTTCTTGAACGTTGTTTCGTACGCTTAGAAAACTAGCACTCTATGTTATGCGACGAATATCTTTATAAATAATTATGCTTAAAACATCGATAATCTATATCACTTGAAATATAACTTGTAGTTTTTGAGTGTTGTGGTCATTTGCTTCTATAAATCATTGTCTCGTTATTTAATTATATATATATATATATATATATATATATATATATATATATATATATATATATATATATATATATATATATATATATATATATATATATATATATATATATATATATATATATATATATATATATATATAAGTATTATTTTCAATCGACACGTCTTATAACCTAATTTATATTATATTTTATCACTTTGTAAAATATATTTTCATTTAAAAATTATATATTTTTGAAATATTTATTTAAATATAATATTTAATTTTTTTCAAAACTAATTATATTTCATAGTTTATTATATATACATTAAAATCGTTTTCATAATATAACATAATTTGATATGACTCATTTATGTACTAACGTTTACTCTAACTTGTCAAATATTTTAATTAACTTATTTAAATACCAATCGAATCACTAATCGAATACCAATATCGTTCATTAAATAAATCGAAATATATATATAAACACGTTTTTAATTACACGTTGTAATATATTTATATTTAATTAAATCACGGACCGTTTATTATTTATAACTTGTCAAAAGATTTCTAAAAAGATTCTAAATTCTAAGATAACGTTAAAACCCTTATCCTTATTAGTATGACTTGGTAACAATTTGTCAAAAGTGGTTCCAGGTATTTATAAAGTTATATTCTTTTTAAAGAGGATGTGACACTCAAATCATTTTATTAAAAGGTTAAAATAATGGAGATCATTATATCATAAAATGTTTTAGAAAAGTAAGATCGTATATAATTCATAATAGGTTTTCAAGTTTTTAAATTATCGTTTGCTGGTGAAGCGTAAGATAAAATCCAATGGTTAATATAAACGTATGAAATCGTCTTAATGTAAAATGTCAAATGGGTTTATCTAATCGACGAACCTTATCTTAGTTATTTATTCTATATGATCAATCATTATGAAAGCTAAATAATTAACTTATCAAAAGACACGAGGAAAATATTATCACGTAAGTATTGGAGATCAAACAGGAATCTCCACTAACTTTTGTCTAACACTCGTTAATTAACACTTTTGTTCTTACTTGTAAATCACTTTACCATTTCCCGAATATCGTTAAAAATGAACGATTTCTCAAATCAACGTGGACCTCACAACAAAGACTCATAATCATACAATGTATCTGATAAATCAATCATTTGATATTATCTTCCAATTCCACCGATAAACATATTGAAACAAATACGTTCATGTAAAGTATTATACGTTTACTACTTTGTTAATATTCTCAAGTTATAATATATATACATATATATAATCATATTCATTTATATAATGGTTCGTGAATCGTCAAAATTTGGTCGAGGTTAAATGAATGTATGAACATAGTTTAAAATCCTGGAGATTCAACTTAACAAACTTTGCTTATCGTGTCGGAATAATATAAAGATAAAGTTTAAATTTGGTCGGAAATTTCCGGGTTGTCACAGTAACTAGCACGCGATCCCTTATTTCAATATTGATTCACATGTGTACAGTAGAAAACAAAGAGATTCAGTATTGTACATCTTCTTCATTGGTCCTGTAACAAAATCAAAATCACCACGTTATCTTCACAAACTAAGTTCTCGAGCACAAAATTTTTAAGCATAAGATTTTTCGAGCAGCAGGAGGTTTCGAGCAGTAGGATTTGGAGCAGCAGGATTTTTTGAGCACCTGTTTTTAAGCACAATGTTTTTCGAGTTGAAGACTTTTCGAGCAGTAGGTGGTTTTCGAACACCCAACTTTTCGTGCACCAGATTTTCAAATACCCAACTTTTCGTGCACGCTAACGGATCCAGATGAAGAACAACTTGAATATGAGATCTACAAGAAAACTAACTAGCTACCTATTAAATAGTTACTATTACATCAATACTAACTAAAACCACATGCCACATATAATAGACAATATTCATTGTCAACAGATTTGATTATGCAGTTTGAAATCGTAATAATCAAATAATCAATTTTTAATTGTTTGGAAAAATCAGATTATTAAGTAACTTAACATGTAGATTTACCAAAAATGACTTTCTTTTTTTTTGGACATCAGTTTAGGATCACTCAGGGGGACTAAATCACTCACGCATTCGTCTCCCGTAGTTGCATAACCCGCCCCCCACTGCTGCCATGGAGGAAACCCGCCCGCACTAATTAAATATAACAGCTATTTAATATATCTAACGTTAACGTTTTATTATATATTTTAACATTAGTATCGTATATACGTTTCTAATATATCTATATATATAGTCATATAAAGCTCTAAAATGATGATGTAATCATTCCACTAATTACCCCTTAATTTTCCATTAAAATGATGTCATTATTTTATATTAATTCTAATTAAAAAATATAAAAAATAATAAAATCTATTTTTAGATAAGATATGTATATTTTTTATATATGTACATTATTTGAATCATTATGTATAACTTAATAGTAAACACCTCATGACTATATGTACAATAATAAAAGCATCATGTACAACCTTATAATAAAACACATAAATAACCATATATATAAAATCTGTAAAATAAATTGTACAATATTTTACAAAACATCTCATGAATACATGTACAAACATTGAAGTATATTGTACAATATTCATATAATAATTGTATTTCAGATTTTTTAAAAAAAAAATTTAGAGTCATTTGTTATTGCTAATAATTATTATTAATATATAAATTTTTAATTTTTAAATAAACTTTATTATTACTATTATTATTATTAATATTTTATTATTATTTAAATGTACGTTCTCATTACGAGATTAAATACGTTATATATGTATGCGAAATACATGTCTCAATGTTGTAATATAGGCTTTTATGACAAGGAAAATAGTAATTGTGATGAAATTTAGAAAAAGGTGGTGGGAGAATGAGGTAGTTCGTTTATTTCGTTAAATATGTTTGTAGTTTGTCTTTGATTATTTCAGATACATATGTTACAGGCAACATATTTGTGGTACGCTTTAGTTGTAATCATTTGCTATACGCGTTTTATATGCTTCAATAATTTGGTTATGTTTCTCAACGTTTTGGTATATATTCTCGATAATAGTATGTTTAAATTTGAATTATTTAATAAACCCGTGATTTCACGGGTTTTTATACTAGTATATATATATATATATATATATATATATATATATATATATATATATATATATATATATATATATATATATATATATATATATATATATATATATAAGATTCTATCTATAATATAATAAAAATAATGGAGCATATTATATCATAAACAATTAATAATCTAAACAATACACATTGAAAAGAGAGACGATAAATATTCACGTTGAAAATCAAATGGCATGTGTTGAACGTCAAATAAATATAGGGGTATTTCGGTACTTTTCATGAGATGCTAAGAGTGTTCTCAATGGTGACAGTTTAGTCCTCCAGGACTAGCTGCCACATCAGCGTCACATCAGCATTTTTTCATGACTAAACCCAAGACTAAATACCCCTAACAGTGACACCTTTCTTCCATATTTTTTATTATTTTTTATTTTTTATAAAATCAAATAATTATAATTATTTATATTATAATTTATAAATACTTATTAACATAAAATTAAAATTTCATTAAAATTAAAAACATTACAATAGTTATAAATTAAAAACATTACATAAATTAAAATAAAACACAAAACAACTAAACTACTCGTCGTCGTTAGAAACTGCCAATTCCTTAGAATATTTTTTCTTAAGTCTCGCCCGAACCCTCATCATCATATCATATTCATCGGGAGGCAAGTCATGTGACACCGGTTATGCAAGAAGCTTCAAACTTTTCAGCATTATTCTCGTCTTTCTTTCTTCACAAAGTTTTTCCATGGTTTGAGTCGCCGCTAGTTGGGAAGCTTCAGTGGATTGAGATATCTTAATTCGTACTTCATCGAATGACATACGACATCGGATGAGTACAAATGGGTTTGACTTTTAGCTCGACTTGGAGGACATCATATTGGGTCGTAATCCTTAAGTAAATTTTCAAATTGGGTTGGGTCGGTGTTCATGCTTGTGTTCGGGTTGGAACTACCCTTGGTTGGAACATTTATTGGTATATCATCGGCTTATTACCTGTAATAGACTGAAATTCAGGCTAGTTGTAAGTGGACTATTTGCCCTTAGGGTTTTATTATGTGTTTTATATGCTTTTATTTTATTCATATGGTAAATACCTGGTAATCGATCTTAACAAGATGCATATAGAATATCCCCATCATTCCGGGGCTCCCTTCGGACATGATAAATTCGAAGTACTAAAGCATCCGGTACTTTAGATGGGGCTTGTTGGGCTCAATAGATCTATCTTTAGGATTCGCATCAATTAGGGGCCAGTTCCATAATTCTTAGATTACCAGACTAAAAAGGGGCATATTCGATTCGATAATCCAACCATAGGATGTAGTTTCGATTACTTGTATCTATTTCGTAAAACATTTATAAAAGCAACGCATGTATTCTCAGTCCCAAAAATATATATTGCAAAAGCATTTAAAAAGGGAGCAAATGAAACTCACGATACGATATTTTGTAGTAAAAATATGCATACGACGATACTGAACAATGCAAGGTTGGCCCCGGATTCACGAACCTATATCAATTATATATATTAAAACATATAATCGAAATCTCATAAATTCAGTTATTAATTATATAATATTTATATATATTTGTAGTTATATAGAATTTATACTTAATTCCATTTTAAAACATATACTTATTTATATATATTATATCTTAAATTATTTGTTATATATATATATATATATATATATATATATATATATATATATATATATATATATATATATATATATATATATATATATATATATATATATATATATATTTTGTATATATATCTATTCATTTAGTTATGTTAATATATCAATATATAAGATTAGTATTATATTTAAAAATCATTAGTTGGTTATGTGTAATTATTTATATAAATAATATTAATATGTCTGATATATAACTATATGAAGTATTAATTTGATTATAGTATATGTAATAATTATATTTTTATACACAAAATTATTTATTAGTTAATAATGATAGTTTTGATGATAATAAAATGATAATTTTAATAATGATATTAATTTCAATGAAAATGCTAATTATAAATTTTAAAATAATGATACTTTTAGTAATGATAATCATAATAATACTGATAATAATAATAACTATAATAATAGTAATTTTTATTACAAATGATAATGATATAGTTGTGATAATCATAATAATGGTAAAAGTAATAATAATGATAATAATAACAATAATATTCATAATACTTAATAATAATAATAATAATAATAATAATAATAATAATAATAATAATAATAATAATAATAATAATAATAATAATAATAATAATAATAATAATAATAATAATAATAATAATAATAATGTTCATAATACTTAACAATAATAATACTAATAATAATAATATTAATACTTAATAATTATAATAATAGTAGTAGTAATAATAATAATAATAATGATAATAACAATAAAAAAGGAGCACAACCTTTGAAGATAAGCCTTTTAAATTTTTTTGCCACGAACGGGGCTCGAACCCGCGACCTTCTGTTAACCCGATACCCTCATTAACCACTCTTCCATTTGTGTTATTCTGATTTAAATCGGATCCTAATATAATTAACCCATTTATTTTATCTGTTCTCATTTTCTTCTTATTCATCAATTAAGCCGACCAGACATAACACAATCGTTACAACAAGCTTTGAATTGTTTTAGGATTTATAAAATAAACAGAAACAACCTTCTAAGTGACTTAAATCAATAGAATAACCAAAAATAATTCCAACAGCAGCAACAGTGACGCGATGAACACACATATGAACTCAATTTTGATTTTTGGATTTAGGACCGTTTTAGCTAAAACTTTCTACACGAATTATGTAGTAAAACCTTCCTAGAAACTGTTTGAATCATCAATTATTCCAGAAACCTTAAAACCAATTCGAGCTTTACGATGAACGAATTCTTTGACTTTTTGAAATTAACTTTGACTTCAAAATTTAGATTCGATAGGAAGATTTGGGTTTTGAAACTTTACAGATAGTTTGAATAGACAATTCCTAACAACTCCGCATTAATAGATTTTTAAGTTTCATTCGAAATCGAGTTTTGAGTGAAAAGTTACACGAGCAGAGGATCGAGCTTTATTTCTTGGATATTTTTCTGTTTTTCATCAACAATTACAACAATTGATATTATATAGCGTGAATGTGAGTGATTGATACAGTAACCAGAAGTGACATAAATGGTTTTGTAGCTCAGATTGATCGATAGGAAAATCAAGCTGGAAGAAAATAAATTAAAAGTGGAAAACGACTTGAAACAGATTTTGGAATCTGTCTGTACGATTATGTATATATATATATATATATTTAATATTAATAAATATAAATATATTAATAATAATAATACTTATGATAATAATAATTATATCAATAATAATAATAATATTGATAAAGATAATAATAATAATACTTATAATATTAATAAAAAATACTAATAATAATAATAATAGAAATAATACTCTTAATATTATAATTAATAATAATACAAATTTATAATAATATAATAGTAAAAATAATAATATTATTATTAATGATAATGATAATAATAATTACAAAATTTATAACAATAGTATCATTAATAATAATAATATTGATTATGATAATACTAATATTATTAATGATAATAATAATATTAGTAATAATAATACTATAACAATTTATATATATTACACTTTATATCTATATGTTATGTATTGAAAATAATAATATTAATAATACTATTACTAATAATAATAATAATACTAATAATAATATTTTTGATAAAGAGACTAGTAATAATAAAAGATAAATAATAATATGATAATTTTACATTAATACTAACAATATTAATAATAATATTAGTAATGATAATAATTAATAATAGTAATAATGATATTAACAATGATAACAATAATATTAATAATAATAATACTATAACAATTTAAATGTATTAATTTCTTTTCTATATTTTATATATAGTAGTATTAATAATACTATTATAATATTAATAATGAAAGTAATAATAATAATATTAGTATAACAATTATATTTTTAACTTGTAATCACATTTACTATATTAATATTAAAATTTATTAATTATGTATTATTTAATAATTATCTCATATATTATGTGATAACATTTATTGAATATTTAATATTTATACCTTACAATATAATAATAATTATTTATAGAAATCATATATATAAATTCATAATAATATCATATATATATTTATATATATTCCTATAATAGTAACTTAATTATTCTATTTTTTATTTTACATTCCACGTTCTTACTTTCTCATTAAATAATTTGAAAGCTAAAATAGTTATCTTATCAAAGTCACGAGGAAAATATTGTAAAACATGCATTGAAAGTTAAACATAAACTTCCACTAACTTTTGTCTAGTTCTCGTTTAATGACAATTTATTCTTACTTGCAAATCACATTACCATTTATTCCGAATACTGATAAAAAGGACAGATTTCTTAAATCACAGTGGACCTCTCAACAGAGACCCGTAATCATATCACAATGTATCTGGTAATTTAATCATTTGATATTATCTTTTAATCTCGTTGATAAATATAACAAACTTATATCGAGACAATTACGTTCATGTAAAGTATTGTACATCTAATACTTTGTTAACATTTTCAATTAATATTATATATGTATATCTATGCACATAAATGTTCGTGAATCGTCGAGCACGGTCAAAGGGTAATTGATTACATGAATATAATTCCAAAACTTTTGAGACTCAAGATTACAAACTTTGCTTATTGTGTCAAAAACATTATATCATATAAAGATTAAGTTTAAATTTGTTCGGAAATTTCTGGGTCGTCATAGTATCAGACAGAGATTCTAGATTTGTGTCAAACTTCTGGAACAGTCTACAACAGAATTTGGGTATACGTGTAAATTTGAGTACAGCTTATCATCCCCAGATAGACGGTCAGAGTGAGAGAATGATATAGACTTTAGAGGATATGTTAAGGGCTTGTGTATTTGAATACGGTAGATCGTGGGATTCACATCTGCTGTTGGTCGAATTTGCGTATAACAATTCATATCATTCAAGTATAGGGATGCATCCTTATGAAATGTTGTACGGTCGTCATTGCAGAACTTCGACTTGTTGGTTAAAAGCCGGGAAGAAACAATTTGCAGGTCCTAAAATTATTCAATTGACTGCCGAAAAAGTTGCTATTGCGCGAGAAAAATTAAAAGCCGCTAGAGACAGGCAGAAAATGTATGCTGATCCACGTAGAGGTCTGGTAACATTTAGTGTGGGTGATCGTGTGTATATAAACGTTTCACCATGGAAAGGGGTTATCAGATTTGGTAAACGCGGTAAGCTTTCACCAAGGTTTATTGGGCCGTTTCCGATCATTGAGATTTTGAATGATCAAACAGTGGTTTTGGATCTTCTGCCAGAATTAGCCGATATTCTTAATACTTTTAATGTGTGTTATCTATGAAAGTGTAAGGTAGAAGACGAGATGCAACTTTTACCGTTAAAAGATTTAAAGGTTGATTTGAGTAAGAAGTTGGTGGAAGAGCCAATTCGTATAGTTGATCGTAAGATAACTAAGTTGAGAAAGAAACATATTCCGATGGTGTTGATTGAGTGGAAGCATAGTTTGGGATCGAATCTTACGTGGGAGACAGAAGAGTTGATGAAGACTCGTTACCCTCAATTGTTTGACCAAGACCAGATTCCGAGGACAGAATCTCTTTAAGGGGGTGAATTTGTAATAGACTGAAACCCGGGCTAGTTGTAAGTGGAATATTTTGCACTTAGAGTTTTATTATGTGTTTTATATGCTTTTATTTTAATTAAGTGAATAGTGTTATTTTATTATTTGGTTAAGACCAGTTTGTGACAATGGTCACAGAACATGTTTGTTTATTTAATTTGAACTCCGTTAGGGCCGCCTAAAAAGGTACGTAAGATTTCAGATAACTGATAAATACCTGTGTGAGATGGGGTATGGGATTTTAACCCCAAACAAGTGTATTGTGCTGCCTTTTCTTCCCTTATCTCTCCATCTCTCTAGAAATTTCCCAAAACACACCCGTACTCACCTCATCTTCACCATCAAACCCTAGATTGCTAATTAGTGTTCTAGAGCTCAAATCTTGTGTATCATCTTGTTCCTTACAGTTTACTGAGTTTTTTGAGGTAAGAATCGAAGTGTTTCAAGCTCTAATCTTTGTGAAAATGGAGTTTTTGTGTTAATTTTACTAAAAGTTCAATTTGGGTCAAAATGGTTGATTTTTATGTTGTTTGTGTCAAAATCTTGTGGGTTTGTGTTTATTGATGTTTAGTGTACTTGATTTGGTCTGTGTTGAGGTAAGAAACGAGCTCTAGAGTAAGAAATGGCGAATTTTGGGTTAAACCCGTAGCTGTGTTCATCTTCTTCATCAGATGAACACACTCGGCTGAATGTCTCCTGACACTCGATCGACTGTGTAGACGATCGACCGTTGAGTGAAACACTCAAACGAGTGTGTATGAATTCTGACCATATAATTTGACTTAGTCAGTCGACCGAGTGAGAAAACATTCGACCGAGTGTGTGGACACAATCGGTCGACTGTGTGAGACAGTCGACCGTGTGTCTTTGAGGTCAGAATATTTTACTAAATGTTGAATTACAACAGTTATGCAGTCCGCATATTTTATGATTTCCAGGATGTAAATTTTGAAAATGCATAAGTGTTAATCATGAATTTTTAGCGAACGTTTTTTTTTACTGATTTGCTGAAATGTGCTGTCAGTGTGTCTAATTTTGATTGGAATACTATTCTAACTTGGTTTTTGTTGTTCTCAGGAGATAAGAACAAGGAGGAAGCTCAGAAATAATAACTGGGCAGTTGCTGATAATTGGTGAGTGAGTCTATCTTCGGATATCGTTTAAGTAGCATGCCATGCTACTGTGATTTATTCTTTTACCATGCTTTAAATTAGTGATATTGCCATGTTTAAATAAGGATTGCCATGCTAGTTAGATGATTGCATGCTTACTGTGATTATGTTATATTAGTGCGTACTGTGTTTGGCACCAGCCAGGCCAGAGGAGGCTGGGGACTCGTAACCGGGCCTGAGGAGGTTAGAGTTCGTATGAGGTCAATCGGGCCTGAGGAGGTTGGGTCCAGGGACTACCGATTGTGGAGTATAGTATTGAATGACACATCCCCTGCGTTCGGATAACTATGATGTGAATCGTGTAGCAAGGACTATCGGTAGACTCTAGCCCTATCAGCTAGGCGTCGTGTGCTCGTACAAGCCGCCGATCCTCGTATTGTCTTTATGTTGTATGCTAGTTGGTTGTTAGCATGCTAGTGTTGTTGTTCGCATGTGTGGTACTTATGCGACCTCTATTAGATAGATTCCATTCATTTAGCGTTATGCTAATCCCCCACATTTCCACCCTTGCTGGTTTAAGTACTGCTAGTTTGGGCAGATGTTAGTGTTGAAGACATGTTTGACTTATGAACTCTGATGTGGACTTTTGTAACATGTATTTTGTAATAAGTAATACCATCGTGTAAACTTAAACTTAATTATGTGGATTTCTGCTGTGATGTATTTCATGTTGTGATTTCAATATAAAAGTCTTCCGCTATGTTATAAAAAAAATGGCCGGGGTTACAAGCTGGTATCAGAGCATAGGTTTGGCAGCATGTACATGCGTGTATATTGTTCCCAAAACTTGTGACTAGTCAAACATTTCAGTGGGGTGGGGGTTATGTGAATGTAGGATACGTGTGTGTTAGTTGTGTTTGAACTAACCTAATGATACGGACATCCGCATGACTACGCGGATTGCGGATCCAAAGCCACAAAACGCACGTGAGTTGCCATCATTTGGCACAGGTATAGCCGCACCTCGTGCGCCTATACCATCTGATGCAAGTTTCGTATACTTGTATAAGGGTCTAGTATATTCTAGAAGAATGTACGGTATAATCAATTTGGATTCTTTTCCTTAAATAACGAAAGTTAGTTGGGATAAGATTGCATTTAATTAGGGAAGAGATTCTATCGAAACCCTAATTCATGAGCCTATAAATACGTAGCTCATAAACCCTAAAAAGATATACATTCATTCGTTTACTCATACGTAAACCACAGTATACAAATCTTCTTCGAATAAACAAAGCTTCTTACGATCTCTAAGACTTTCAGGTATGTCTCAAACTATAAAACCTTCATGTCTTTGGGCCACTCAACCTCGTATGCTAGGTTGTTGGTGGACTCTCAAATCGGCCACCCTGTCAGAATCGAAACGATACCGATGTGGGTTATCCATGACTACGCGTAGGAGGTCCGAATGTTGTTAGTCCTTAAACCCCATTATGCACTCAAGCGTAAGTTCACCTTGACCTAGTGAAAATATGCTTGATCATTTGGTGCCATCCGTGGGACCGGTTATACGAAACAAATAAGA
The DNA here is from genome assembly GCF_046630445.1 of Rutidosis leptorrhynchoides. Classification (NCBI taxonomy): domain Eukaryota; kingdom Viridiplantae; phylum Streptophyta; class Magnoliopsida; order Asterales; family Asteraceae; genus Rutidosis; species Rutidosis leptorrhynchoides. The sequence goes on from NC_092342.1 coordinate 64,666,834, forward strand.
TTGGAATTCATGTCGTGTATGATTTATTATATGTATCTTTTTTCAGAAAAAAACTTTTTTGTTTAATCGGTCACTTTCAGGTTTTTAATTGTCAGCAAGAATGGGTGGAGGAAGTAAGAGTTCAAAAAATCAAGGGCGATCGGACTCTCCAGTAAGTCCAGGGTTTCAAACACATACGACGACTATTACGAATACACCGTCGATGCCACCAGCACCAACCAAAGGCGCGTCAAAGCCTCCATCGACATCAAATGTTGAACCAGGACCGGTTGCCTCAAGAACGGTCCTAACAGAATCATGTAAGAGTTGGTGGCACTCCCCCGATGGAAGCTTACTAGAAACGGGAACTAGCTTCAAACCATTCGAGGATTTGCCTCCAAAGAATCTGAGCTTCGGTTCTCCAAGCGAAACTGTTCCGCCGGGTTTTAAAGTTAAAACCACCTATGTGGGCACCATGCCCATCATCACTTCGGTTGAGCTTGAAACTCCTATTGAAAGGGTTACCACCGAAAGCGCTCAAGAAAGAATCAAGCAGATGCCTGAGAAATCAAGATGGTTCATATATCATGCTGACACCACAACAAGGGTCAACGGCATATGCATCCTCGCAACCAGTCCATACTGTTGCAAACAACCAATATGGTGGGGCACTATGTCGCGACTCAATCAAACAGCTTCATATCTCATTTACAGCAAGTCGCACCACCACACTTGGCACCAGCTTTCAATGAGCCAGCACAGGTACAAGAATTTATGAACAATTGGTTCGCGGTGATGCAAGGGCAAAAAGCTAAGCAAAGCCTTGAATTAGCTCCCACAACCGAAAAGTTTGTGCCACATATTGCCAATTATACCTTCACAGTCGCACCTGTGTTGCCTCTAACACTTGGAAGTTACAATGGGTTGTCAGATCCAGACGACTTTTTGCAAAAATTTGAAGGGACTGCAAGAACGCACAGCAGGGGTGATGCAGTAGCATGCCATATGCTACCAATAGTGCAGCAAGGAGTAGCAAGAGAATGGTTCAATAATTTGCCAGCTCAAAGCGTTACAGGTTTTGCGGATTTGCGAACAAGATTTTTATTAAACTTCCACAACTTGCGCACACGCAAAAGAATACATGTCGAATGCCACGACATTAAGAAGAAGTCGAAAAAAAGTTTAGGAGAGATAATAGACAGATACACCAAGGAGGTGGCCAAAATACAAGACTTACCAGAAAGGCAGAAGATGTCCGGCTTTATACATTGTATAGATACCGACAGACACCTATCTTTATGGCAGCGGTTACGCAGAAGAGTGCCAGGAACTTTCGCAGAAGCCATAAAAGAAACGGATGATTATATGCGGGCACAAGAAGACATAAAACAGAATTCTGGAAACACCTCTTCGAGTATGGACATCGACGATGATTATTATTGAGTGTAGGGAAGATGGTCAGAGCCTGGAAGGCGTTATGGTAGTAATGGGCAACCTAGAAATGGCAACTATCATAATGACAAGTATCGCAAATTCAACAACAACAAAAGGGGAGGAAGTCAGAAGTATAAGAGCAGCCACACCAAGAATGTTGCACTAATAAAAGATCTCACAAAAACGCCAAAAGAAATTTTGGCTACAGAAGCAGTATGCAAAAGCTTCGACCCCCCTAGTGCCTTTGTCAAAGTATGGGAATAGAGACAAAAGAAAATTTTGTGATTTTCATGACGATTACGGTCATGAAACCAACGAATGTAGGCATTTAATCAAAAAGGTAGTTACTGAACTCAAAAGAGAAAGATTGCAACACCTGAAGAAGAATGCAAGAGCACCAATCGATAAAACAAAAGGAGAAAAGGAATATCCGTAGCAAAAGAAGAGTGGGGGGAAGGAAACGGATAAAACCATAAATATGGTAACCAGCGGACGTGCAAATCAGAGACGCAAGTTGGAAGTATCTGAAGAATGGGAAAACACTCCCATCATGTTCCCGACCATAGCACAGGAACCCTCAGATGCGCCCATCACGATTAAGGGGCGTGTTAAAAGCTGTGGTTACATCATTAAGCGACTACACGTAGACACCGGTTGTGGTGTTGATATAATGTACGAACATTGTTTTCGCTTGCTGCCAGGGGCTGTGCGAGCCAAGCTAGTGGCCCCTAACACCGCATTATCAGGTTTTTCTGGGGAGTCAGTATGGCCAATCGGGATCATTGTATTAGAGCTAGAATAGGTAGATGATGATAATAAGGAGTTAGTAAGGAGTACAACAGTAGACTTCGCTGTTATAATGTCTTACTCAAGATATAATGCGCTTTTAGGACGCACAACTTTGCAAAAATTGGTAGCTATCCCTTCAACAGTGCATGGCCTTGTCAAGTTCCCAACACCATTAGGAATTGCAACGATAAGGTCAGAAAAACAAGATGCAAGCGTCGCGGCTGTGGAACAAGCAGAAAAACAGCCAAGTGAGGCAGAGCAGCTTCAAAACTGCATGATCATCGTAAATCCGCGATATCCAAAGCAAAAAATTAAAATCGGCGGAGGATTGTCCGATGAGACAAAGTTTAAGCTTCGCAATATATTAACTTCTAATACTGATGTCTTTGCATGGAAAGAAGCGGACATGACGGGCGTGCCAAGAGAAATCGCTGAGCATAAACTTAACGCAAATCCAAGTTTGACGCCAGTGCGATAGAAGAAACGCGGTATGGCACCAGAAAGAAGTAAATGGTTGAAGGCATAAGTCGATAAGTTGGTCAAAGCAAATATATTACGAGAGGTAAGGTACCAAACATGGGTAGCAAACCCAGTACTGGTAAAAAAGACTGATGGTTCTTGGCGCATGTGTGTTGACTTCACGAATATCAATAAAGCATGTCCCAAAGACAATTATCCTATACCAGAAATAGACTAGAAAGTTGAGTCGCTAGCTGGCTTCTGATACAAATGTTTTTTGGATGCATACAAAGGATACCATCAGATACAGATGGTAGCGGATGATGAGGATAAAACCGCTTTTCACACAAGCCAGGACATATACTACTATACCAAGATGCCATTCGATTTAAAAAATGCCGGAGCAACATACCAACGGGTAATAGACAACCTTTCAAAAGTTAGATTGCATAAATTTAGAAGCATACGTCGATGACTTAGTTATAAAGAGCACAAAAGAGAAAGGGTTGTTGGAAGACATATTAGAAACATTTGCATCGTTAAGAAAGATTAATATGAAGCTCAACCCGTCGAAGTACAGTTTTGGAGAAGAAGAAGGAAAGTTTCTTGGTCATATAATATCCGAGCGCGGGATACGTGCAAATCCAAAGAAAATAGAGGCAATCGAGAATATGCCGTCAACAAGAAATAAAAGGAGGTGCAAAGTTTAACGGGTAAGTTAGAGGCATTAACAAGGTTTTTATCAAAATCCGAAGAGCGATCACTCCCCTTTTTTGGGACACTGAAGAATTACTTAAAGAAAATGGATTTCAAGTGGACGGATGAAGCAGAAGTGGCGTTTCAAGAAATGAAAAAGTTGCTGAAAGAATTGCCAACAATGAATGCGCCGATCGCGGGAGAAACGTTGACACTGTACTTAGCAGCATCGAAAGAAGCAATAAGTTCAGTATTAATTGCGGACAGGGGACAGGTACGCACTATAAAATTTCAAAATAACTAATTTTCGATCAATAGACATTTAAAATTATATAATGATGTTGTGCGAACAGGTGTAAATGCCTGTATATTTTGTTAGCAAAGCTTTAACAGGGAGCGAATTGAACTACCCTGCAATTGAAAAATTGGTTTATGCACTAGTGCATACTGCTAGACGCTTAAGGAGATATTTCCAAGCGCACCCAATCATGGTCCTAACAGATAAGCCAATAAAGCAGTTATGACAAACAACAATGTGTTGTCAACAAACATTAAATTGCTTGATAAATTCTAGCAAATTTACATTCGCTGATACTTGTTGAGCAGGTGCTATATAAGCCAGAAAATTCTGGTCGCATGGCCAAATGGGCTACTGAATTGGGAGAGCATGAGATAAGCTTCTCACCAAGAAGTGTGGTAAAAAGACAAGTCCTAGCAGATTATCTGGCTGAAACAGTCGGAGATATCAAAGTCTTGCATGAATCAAAAGAAATACCACCTTCGCTCGAACAATTGTGGGAGATGCACACAGATGGGGCTTGTGGCCCAGAAGGCACAGGGGCAGGCATAGTCCTAAAAAGTCCAGAGGGAGAAGAATATACCTTTGCGATGCGATTTAGCTTCCCCGTGACAAACAATGAAGCTGAGTATGAAGCATTGTTATCTCGAATGCGGGTAGCAAAATTTCTGGAGGTAAAAGAACTGTCAGTATATGTTGATTCGCAGTTAGTTGCAAACCAATTCAACGGAATATTTGAGGAACATGATGAATCAATGCAAAAATATCTAAAACTTGTGCAAGAACTGGCGGTAGACTTTGACTTATTCCAGATAACTCAGGTTTCAAGAACGTTGAACAAAAAAGCGGACACACTCAGTAAGTTAGCTGCCTTAACATTCAGCCATTTTAAGAAAGAAATTTGGGTTGAGGAAGTTAAGGTAAAATCTATTAAGGAAGACAGTGTATTCGTCGCAGTTTAAGAAGAGGAGCAGAGTTGGATGAAACCAATAGTAGAATTTCTAAGCAAAGGTACATTGCCGATAGATTCGGCTGAAGCAAGAAAAATTAAGATGAAAGCAACAATGTATTTGTTAGATAAGGGAATTCTATACAGAAAGTCTTTTCTGGGGCCCCATTTGCGGTGCCTTAATCCAACTCAAGCAGAATCAATCATACGGGAAGTACACGAGGGAATGTGCGCTTTGCACTCGGGACACAAAATAGTTGCGTCCAAAATAATGCGGCTCAGATACTACTGGCCGTCAATGTACAGAGATGCTGCAGAAGTAATACGCAAATGTCAGTCGTGTCAGCTTCACGCACCGGTAAGCAAGGCTCCGCGACATCCAATGATACTGGCCGCATCTCCATGGCCATTCTGCAAATGGGCAATCGACATAGTGGGGTCATTCCCCGTGGGACCTGGGGGTGTAAAGTTTTTGGTGGTGGTCATTGATTATTTTACAAAGTGGGTAGAAGCCAAACCACTGAAAACAATTTCAGGTAAGCAAATTCGAAATTTCGTATGGGAGAACATCGTATGTCGGTTTGGAATACCAAATGAAATAGTAAGCGACAATGGTACTCAGTTTGAAGGTAATCCATTCAGTGATTAGTGCCAAGAATTGAATATAAAGCAAACATTTACATCAGTTGCACACCCTCAGGCGAATGGTCAATGTGAAGTCACAAATCGGGACATTGTGTTAGGAATCAAAGCAAGGCTTGGATTGTGTCGAAGAGGTTGGATAGATGAACTGCCTAACATATTATGGGCACATCGCACAACTCTAAAAGGCGCACCTAATGAAACACCTTTCAGCTTGGTGTTCGGGTTCGAGGCTGTAATACCCGCCGAAATAAACGTGCCAACTATGCGCATAGCTTCCTTCGATGAAAGTAGCAATAGCGAACTGCGTGAAAATCTAAACTTAGTTGAAGAATGCAGAGAAATGGCGGCAATAAAAGAAGCAATCAACAAACAAAGAATCGCGAGCTACTATAACAAGCGCGTACAACCTTTGTCTTTCCAATTGGATGACTTGGTATAGCGAAAGAATGAAGCAAGCAGGGCGGAAGACACGGGTAAACTCAGACCTAAATGGGAAGGACCATACAAGGTTATTGGCGTAAGCGATACAGGGGCGTATCGGCTAGCAAGTTTGGATGGAAGAGCAATAAAGCGCACATGACATGCGCAAACACTAAAACGGTGCAACATATGAAAAAACTGCAGAGGGATTGATCACCTCAGACATCTGTTTAAAGTTTTTATTATATGAATTTTTATTTTCTATTGTAAACATGACAGCTAAGTGTTGGTCAAGTGATATGTTTGAAGTAAATTGAATTATGCAATTTAAGCCAATAACTTGTGCATTTTTACATTTGTTGATTCCATGCCCCTTAAGCTGCACAGGGACACACTCTGAGTCTCAAGTGACATAGTTTAGTTTGGTTACTAATACTATTTTTAATGGTGACAGTAGTAAAACATTGATTTGTTTCAAATGCTTGTACGCCGCGCAAGACGGAGACTTGCACAGTCTAGAATATAAACACAAGTTTGGTTTACTTGTTTAAATAACACGGACATTGGCGTGGCCGGAAGACTCTTGAGTATAGACATTGGTTTGTCTATAGTACGAATAAATTACATTGGATTGTATATGCGTACATACTTATAAAATTTTTTATAAAAGTCTTGAGTATAAATGTTTAAGCATTGGTTTGCTTATTTTTGCGTAAAACATTGGATTGTTAGCGTATGAATAAAAAGATCATGAAACGATTGAAGGGTCGCTCCCGTCATGAATTCATGGCATTTATTCTAAAAAAGAGTTAATGAATGCATAAAATTGTAACAAATCATTATAACCGTCGTAGTGATTTCGTAAAGATACAATAAATGCACTTTACCCAAAAAAGATGTCGAATTATATCCAGTCAAAAGATAATAAATTACAGTCATAAAACGTCAACCGCTTAGCATAAAAGCGGGACACGTACCAAAATTTGACCTAATACAAGCTAATAAAAAAAAAGAGGGGGTGGCATTGGCTGGAACGTTTGCCCTACACTAAGGAGAGTATGCCATCCCGCACGCAGCTATCAGACGCATACTCCGCTGTCAACAGAAAAGAAAAATATAATATAGGGATGCGAAATCTCCAAGACTGCAAGGCCCATCCCTCATTGGCAAAAAACAAGCCACCCAAGGATGGCTTAACAAACTCAGTTGAGTTTGTCGGTAATTATCTCCTGTGCGGAGATGGTAGGATCACGAATGAGTAATTGAAGACGGGGGGATCGAGATTTGTTGAAGTTGGGAACAAGCTTCCTCACATTTTTCCTTAGCTCCATCAACGAGCAACTCAGAAATATTGGGGGAATCACCGGGGGCACATACAGTTCCTGGTGAACAACATTCCAGAACAAGGTTCGCTCATACGCATATGCAGCAACCATGGCTGCACCAAATTGCTGCTCGATGGCTTTGCAGTCGAGAGCATGCTGGACAAGGTTTGGTAAATCCTTGCGAAGAATGTCATACTTTGCCTTTACAGCGTCATGTTTCGTGCCCCATGACTCCTGTGACGCAATCCAGTCACTAAAGCTTTCGTTTAAAAAGATGACATGGTTCTCTGACTCTTTAAGCTTTGCAGCCAACGATGTAATCTCCGACTCCATAAACCTTTTCTCAGCAACATGCCGATCCTCCTCCTGTTGCCTTTTAAACATCATAACATTGATTCGTTCTTCTACCTGCTTGTGCGCAGTTACCGCAACCGCAAGCTGAGCAGTTAGTTTTGCATTTTCCTGCTGCAAAGAAGTTTCTGTGGATGACGACGGTGGTAGATGAGCGAGCGCATCAGATTTGAGTTGCAAACAGTTGAGGTCCTTGGCAAAGTTGAACAGCGTCGATTGCGTGTCCATGTACAGTTCCTTGGTAGGTGAAAGTGCGGAAAACTTTTGAATCAATGGCTGAGGGGTGCAGGATTGTAGGAAAGAAAATTGTTGGGCGAATACTGAAAGAGGAACCTTCATGAATTCAGTGGAATTTGGAATAAGTAGAGTCAAATCTTCTGGATTTGGACATGCACGTTTGGAGTGATGAACTACACCACTTGGACCTGCAAAAACAATAAACATGGCATATAAAAATCTTAACATCGAAATTTAACTACACGGTCGTCGGATGAAATTATACCTTCGTCATGTAGCCTTTTGTGGTTACTTAGCCCTCTAGTACCGGGAGTTTGGTATAGTGAAGGTAGTGTATCTGAATGACTAGCCGGTGAACTCGAATGGTTACCGGAATTGGTGGTCAGATTGGGTGTGTAAGATTCCAACTTCATCTACAATGACAAAAATCAGAACAACAAATGAGTAATACATAAAAATTGTAACTAGGGTTACATAGTGTAAATGCAAAGTATAAGAGTACGAGATATACCTTTTTTTTTAGGTTTTTGCAGAGGAGATGAACATGGTTGAATTACTTAAAAAAGAAAAGATTGTGAGAGACGAAAAAATCCAAAAGGCTATTTATAGAGAAAATACGGGAGTTAAAAAGTAACAAGGGTATGATGGTAGCCGTTCACGTGTATCGATCTTAAGCTAAATTACTTTGTTAAGAGGTCCGGTGCACGTTAGCATTAACAGGCGGTTGCATAATTATAATCATTACCTTTTCGGTATACAGTGACAGATGTCACCTCGGGTGCAGGAAATGCAGCCGAAAAGACAGTTTGGTGACTGCATGCATACATTGCATTTAATGCTAATACAGTATCCGATTACACATATATATTTAAATAATCCTCATGCACTGTCCGGTTATATTTGAGATCCAACTAGGATTTGTATTGGAACTATTAAGCATGTTAATCCGGTTCAAAGATGTTGTTAAGGATCATTATGTGTACATGTTTTCTTCTTAGTTCGACGTCAAACACCAATTTTCATTGTATATAACATCGAACTGGGGGGACTTAATGATACGTACATCCGCAGGACTACGCGGATTGCGATTCCAAAGCCACAAAATGCACGTGAGTTGCCATCATTTGGCACGGGTATAGCCGCACCTCGTACGCCTATACCATCTTATGCGAGTTTCGTATACTTGCATAAGGGTCCAGTATATTCTAGAAGAATGTACGGTATAATCAATTTGGATTCTTTTCCTTAAATAACGAAAGTTAGTTGGGATAAGATTGCATTTAATTAGGGAAGAGATTCTATCAAAACCCTAATTCATGTGCCTATAAATACATAGCTCATAAACCCTAAAAAGATATACATTCATTCGTTTACTCATATGTAAATCACAGCATACAAATCTTCTTCGTACGAACAAAGCTTCTTACGATCTCTAAGACTTTCAGGTATGTCTTAAACTATAAAACCTTCATGTCTTTGGGCCACTCAACCTCGTATGCTAGGTTGTTGGTGGACTCTCAAATCGGCCACCCTGTCGGAATCGAAACGATACCGATGTGGGTTATCCATGACTACGCCTCGGAGGTCCGAATGTTGTTAGTCCTTAAACCCCATTATGCACTCAAGCGTAAGTTCACCTTGACCTCGTGAAAATATGCTTGATAATAACTGTTATCCACTAAGCTTTTGTGTGAGTTGTTTTGTAGCACAGGAATGGCTGATAGAAACACAACTGGCCCATCTAACCCGGGAATGTACAGAGCACCCGATGGGGTTTTTGAGTCTGATGATGATCAAAATAGTTACATCCTTAGAAAGCAAGCTAAAAGAGGCTGAAGAAAAAATTAATGAGCTTGAATTGGCGAGGCATTCGGGAAATGATGATACACCACCTGGATTCCCAACTGCACAATCCCAGATATTTCCTAATGCAAATCAGATACAGTTCATGTACCCGATGCAGAATCAGCTTCCTCTACAATACTATGTGCAACCTCAAAATGCTTATCCTTATCAAAATCCCAATATGATGAATCAATATCAAATGCCGTTGTTTCCACAACAGTTCATTCCACCTCCGAAAAAGTGTTCTTACAAGAATTTTCGTGATTGCAAACCCCCACAGTTTTCAAGAAGTACAGATTCGACAGAAACTCTTAACTGGTTGCGAGAAATTGAGCGGGTATTCGAAGCTTGTCAGTGTGAACCCGAGCTATGAGTTATATATGCTATTAGGATGTTGAAAGGTCGGGCAATGGTCTGGTGGGATTCCTTGATATCAAGCATACCGAGGGAACATGTAAGTTTGATCACGTGGGTGCAATTTTATGGGAAAGTTTATGAACAGTACTGTAATCCTTTTGATATGAATCGCATCAAAAATAAATTTATAGAAATGAGGATGACACCTCAAATGACGATTGATGAGGTGGTGGAGAAGTATATGGATAAGCTAAGATTTGTGCAACATTGGGTGCCGGATGAATCATCTCGGATTCAACATTTTGTGAATGTGATTTTAACGAAATACAGAACCTTTGTGAGAACAGCTATATCATTATCTCAGGCTATTGTGTAAGCCAAGATGGTGGAAAGTGATGTTAAGGCAGCTAGAAGTAGGATGTTTGGTAACATAGTGAATCAGGGTGGACAGGTGTCTAGTCAGTCGGGATCTAAGTCCAAGAAATCAGGTGGGTTTCGATCAAAGGGTAAAAGTGGTTATAGTAGTTCTGGGTTTGGATCTGGTATAGGGGATTGGTTCTGCAATTTTAAATCTTCACATAATGGTCAATGTTCAGATGCGACTAGGCGGTGTATACGATGTGGTATAATTGGGCACGATTCACAAGCTTGCTCATTCCCAAGTAGTGTGTGCTGGAATTGTCATCAATCTGGGCATCGTGCAGCAAGTTGTCCGTCCAAGAGTGTTAGTTCCAGGGCAGGGTCAGTTGTGCATTCGGCATCAGCCGGAGGGTCTACTGCCTCGAGTGGGCAGAAGAGGAAGAACCCTCCATTAGCAAAGGCCAGGGCTTTTCAGATGTCAGTTGAGACAGCTACTGTAACTGACGATGTGATCACCGGTATGTTCTTAATCAACTCAATACATGCTAGAGTATTGTTTGATTCTGGCGCGAATAGGACATTTATGTCTTTAGATTTCTTTACTAAGCTAGAGTTACCTGCTACTGTGTTGCCTGAGCCTATTAGAGTAGAGGCAGCTGATGGTAAGACGGATCCAGTCACAACATATATGTATGGAGATAGTATAGATATTTGTGGTAGACTATTTGCCATGTCTTGTTTAGTGCTGCATATCCGTAGTTTTGACGTAGTGTTATGGATGAACTGGATGAGCCTACATAAGGCCCACATTAAGTGTGATAAGAAGATTGTGACCTTCCGTTTAATCAATGGAACCCGTGTTGTGGCCCGTGGGGAACGGGTGGGTTCAGTTTTTTGCTGATTTCAATGATGAAGGTGAAGAAGTCACTTGCTAAGGGTTGTGAATCGTTTCTTGTGTATGTGATTGATGCCAAGAAAGAGAAGAAAACGGTCTCCGATATTCCGGTGGTTTCTGAATTCCCAGAGGTGTTTCCAGACGAGTTACCAGGTCTGCCTCCAGTGAGGGAAGTGGAATATAAGATTGAGTTAATGCCAGGAACTACCCCAGTTGCGAAAGCTCCGTACTGATTAGCTCCATATGAGATTCGCGAGATGATGTCTCAGATTCAAGAACTGTTTGATCGTGGGTTTATTCAATCGAGTTCATCTCCATGAGGTGCTCCTGTATTGTTTGTGAAAAAGAAAGATGGTTCGATGCGTATATGTATCGATTGTCGCTAGTTGAACAAAAGAATAGTGAAGAATAAGTATCATTTACCTCGAATAGACGATTTATTCGATCAGTTGTAGGGTGCTTCATACTTTTCAAAGATAGACTTAAGGTCAGGGTATCATCAGGTTCGTGTTGCAGAATCAGATATACCGAAAATAGTGTTTAGAACAAGTTATGGTCATTACGAGTTTCTGGTCATGTCATTTGGGTTAACGAATGCGCCGTCAATTTTCATGGATTTGATGAATAGAGTGTCCCATCTTTTTTTTAGACAAGTTTTGATTGTGTTTATTGATGACATATTGGTGTATTCAAAAACAGAGGTTGAGTATGCTGAGCATTTGAGACAGGTTTTGAATCTGTTGAAACAAGAACAGCTATTTGCTAAGTTTTCAAAGTGTGAGTTCTGGTTACGAGAGGTTCAGTTTTTGGGTCATGTTATATGTGCTGAGGGTATCAAAGTGGATCCATCTAAAATAGAAGCGGTAATGAATTGGAATTCTCTGAGGACTCCTACCGAGATTAAGAGTTTTCTGGGATTATCGGTTATTATCGCAGGTTTATCAAGAATTTTTTGAAAATAGAGGGTCCGTTAACTAAGATGACTCGAAAAGATGTGGCCTTTCGATGGAATGATGAACAAGAAAAGGCTTTTCAGACGTTGAAATAGTTGTTGTGTCAGGCACCAGTGTTAGCTTTACCAGAGGGTTCAGCTGATTTTGTGGTATATTGTGATGCTTCATTTGTCGGGTTGGATTGCGTATTGATGCAGAGAGACAGAGTAATTTCCTACGCCTCGTGTCAGTTAAAAATTCATGAGAAGAACTACCCTGTACATGATCTTGAAATGGCTGCAGTAGTGTTTGCTTTGAAACTACGGAGACACTATTTGTATGAAACCCATTGTGTTATATGTACAGATCACAAGAGTTTGCAATATATTTTCTCACAGAAAGAAATGAATATGCTTCAAAGACGGTGGCAAGAGTTGATTAAAGATTACGATTGTAAAATTAAATACCATCCGAGTAAAGCAAACGTCGTTGCAGACGCTTTAAGTCGCAAAAAGTCTAGTGAGAATGTTAAATTTCTGCGTTTGAGTATAACTTCAGATTTGATTGAGCAATTGAAAACTGTTCAAGACATTGCTTTGGAAGATGAACATGTTAAATCTGAACTTATGACTAAATGAAAATTTGACCTAGCCAATGACTCACGTGGACTTAAAACCTTTCATGACCATGTTTGGGTGCCTATGCTCGGAGACTTGAGGGAATTAATCTTGACAGAGGCGCATAAATCCAGATTGACAGTCCATCCAGGCAGCAATAAAATGTATCATGATTTGAAATCTATGTATTAGTGGCCTACTATGAAAACAGACATCGCTCGTTTTGTTGACAAATGTCATATTTGTGCACAAGTTAAGGCAGAACACCAGAAACCTTACAGTTCTTTACGTCAGTTAGAAATTTATGAATGGAAATGGGAACATATCACGATGGATTTTGTGACAAAGTTACCAAGAACTCAGAATCGACACGATATGATTTGGGTAATAGTTGACCGTTTGACCAAAAGTGCTCACTTTCTAGATACTCGTGAAACAGCGTCACTAAGTGAACTCGCCGAGTTGTATGTGAAAGAGATTGTTAGTCGACATGGTGTGCCATTATCAATTGTATCAGACAGAGATTCTAGATTAGTGTCAAACTTCTGGAACAGTCTACAACAGAATTTGGGTACACGTGTAAATTTGAGTACAACTTATCATCCCCAGACAGGCGGTCAGAGTGAGAGAACGATTCAGACTTTAGAGGATATGTTAAGGGCTTGTGTATTAGAATACGGTGGATCGTGGGATTCACATCTGCCGTATAACAATTCATATCATTCAAGTATAGGGATGCCTCCTTATGAAATGTTGTACGGTCATCATTGCAGAACTCCGACTTGTTGGTTAGAAGCCGGGGAGAAACAATTTGCAGGTTCTAAAATTGTTCAAATGACTGCCGAAAAAGTTGCTATTGCGCGAGAAAAATTGAAAGCCGCTAGATACAGGCAGAAAATGTAGGCTGATCCACGTAGACGTCCGGTAACCTTTAGTGTGGGTGATCATGTGTATATGAAAGTTTCACCAAGGAAAGGGGTTATCGGATTTGGTAAACGGGGTAAGCTTGCACCAAGGTTTATTGGGACGTTTCCGATCAATGAGATTTTGAATGATCAAACAGTGGTTTTGGATCTTCCGCCAGAATTAGCCGGTATTCATAATACTTTTAATGTGTGTTATCTACGTAAGTGTAAGTTAGAAGATGAGACGCAACTTTTACCATTAAAAGATTTAAAGGTTGATTTGAGTAAGAAGTTGGTGGAAGAGCCAATTCGTATAGTTGATCATAAGATAACTAAGTTGAGAAAGAAACAGATTCCGATGGTGTTGATTGAGTGGAAGCATAGTTTGGGATCGAATCTTACGTGGGAGACAGAAGAGTTGATGAAGACTCGTTACCCTCAATTGTTTGACCAAGACCAGATTCCGAGGACAAAATCTCTTTAAGGGGGGTGGAATTGTAACAGACTGAAACCCGGGCTAGTTGTAAGTGGACTATTTTGCTCTTAGGGTTTTATTATGTGTTTTATATGATTTTTTTTAATTATGTGAATAGTGTTATTTTATTATTTGGTTAAGACCAGTTTGTGACAAGGGTCACAGAACAGGTTTGTTTATTTAATTTTAACTCCGTTAGGGCTACCTAACGAGGTACATAAGATTTCAGATAACTGATAAATACCTGTGTGAGATGGGGTATGGGATTTTAACCCCAAATAAGTGTATTGTGCTGCCTTTTCTTCCCTTATCTCTCCATCTCTCTAGAAATTTCCCAAAACACACCCGTACTCACCTCATCTTCACCATCAAACTCTAGATTGCTAATTAGTGTCCTGGAGCTGAAATCTTGTGCATCATCTTGTTCCTTACAGTTTACTGAGTCTTTTGAGGTAAGAATCGAAGTGTTTCAAGTTCTAATCTTTGTGAAAATGGATTTTTTGTGTTAATTTTACTAAATGTTCAATTTGGGTAAAAATGGTTGATTTTCATGTTGTTTGTGTCAAAATCTTGTAGGTTTGTTTTTATTGATGTTTAGTGTACTTGATTTGGTCTGTATTGAGGTAAGAAACGAGCTCTAGAGCAAGAAATGGTGAATTTTGGGTTAAACCCGTAGTTGTGTTCATCTTCTTCATCAGATGAACACACTCGGCTAAGTGTCTACTGACACTCGATCGACTGTGTAGACGATTGACCGGTTGAGTGACACACTCGACCAAGTGTGTATGAATTCTGACCAGATGATTTGACTTAGTCAGTCGACCGAGTGAGAAGACACTCGACCGAGTATGTGGACACAGTCGGTCGACTGTGTGAGACAGTCGACCGTGTGTCTTTGAGGGCATAATATTTTACTAAGTGTTGAGTTAGTAAAATATTTCAGGATGTAAATTTTGAAAATGCATAAGTGTTAAGCTTGAATTTTTAGCGGACGTTTTTTTACTGATTTGCTGAAATGTGCTATTAGTGTGTCTAATTTTGATTGGAACACTATTCTAACTTGGTTTTTGTTGTTCTCAGGAGATAAGAACAAGGAGGAAGCTCAGAAATAATAACTGAGCAGTTGCTGGAAATTGGTGAGTGGGTCTATCTTCGGATATCGTTTAAGTAGCATGCCATGCTACTATGATTTATTCTTTTACCATGCTTTAAATTAGTGATATTGCCATGTTTAAATAAGGATTGCCATGCTAGTTAGATCGTTGCATGCTTACTGTGATTATATGATATTATGTGCGCACTGTGTTTGGCACCAGCCAGGCCAGAGGAGGCGGGGGACTCGTAACTGGGCCTGAGGAGGTTAGAGTTCGTATGAGGTCAACCGGGCCTGAGGAGGTTGGGTTCAAGGACTACCGATTATGGAGTATAGTATTGAATGACGCATCCCCTGCGTCCGGATAACTATGCTGTGAATCGTGTAGCAAGGACTATCGGTAGACTCTAGCCCGATCAGCTTGGAGGCGTGTGCTCGTACAAGCCCCGATCCTCGTATTGTCTTTATGTTGTATGCTAGTTGGTTGTTAGCATGCTAGTGTTGTTGTTCGCATGTGTGGTACTTATGCGACCTAAGTTAGATAGATTCCATTCACTTAGCGTTATGCTAATCCTCCACATTTCCACCCTTGCAGGTTTAAGTACTGCTAGTTTGGGCGGATGTTAGTGTTGAAGACATGTTTGACGTGTGAACTCTAATGTGGACTTTTGTAACATGTATTTTGTAATAAGTAATACCGTCGTGTAAACTTAAACTTAATTATATGGATTTCTACTGTGATGTATTTAATGTTGTGATTTCAATATAAAAGTCTTCCGTTGTGTTATAAAAAAAAGAAAGAAATGGCCGGTGTTACATTATCGTTTGTTGGTAGCCGCTATACCTTCACCTTCTAAAAACGTCGGGCAATCCCTTAAAACTCGCCAAGAATCCTCAAAAGAGAATTATGGGCCCTTGGTTTGAATTTTGAATTGTTTTCGGGCCGCGTTCATAACGTCTTCCCCTGCACAACCACTTTGCCACATTTCTCGAGCTTTGAATAAATTCCAATAAATATCTTAACATCCCTTTGAATTTTAGCCAATTTTCCACTAATTTGTTCTGCACGTCTTTTCTCAGGAACTACCGAATTATATTGTTTTCGAACTTCACCCCAAAACGACTCGCAGGTTTATTTGTTCCCCGCATTCGGATGTTCGAAAACATACACATAACTCTCGGCTAAAATTGTAGTTTTCAAGTCGGACCAAGCAACTTTCGGACACCTCATTTTTTTTCCTTTCGGATCGGCTACGGTTTCGTCCTCGGGTTCGACATGGCGTGGAGTTTGGGGAACTTGTTCGTCATCCGATTCGTCACGTAGTGTTGGATAATAAGGTGTTTGTTATTGGTTCGTGATGTATGGATATTGTTGAGTTTGTTGTTGATTCATAATGTATGGATATTGTTGGGATTGTTGTTGGATCGGGATGTATTGTTGTTGTTGGGTGTGAACATTTGGAAACATACATGTAAACGGATTAGCATTCGCAAATTGAGAAAAATCGGTTGATTGTTGCGTAGAATCAATTAAAGATTGCAATATATCTCGCTCGATCGAGCCTCGCTCTTGAACTTGAGGGTGTTGTTACGATTTGGCTTTATTTTTGGGTTTTTTTGGAACTCATTTTTTGATTTAAAGATATTGAAAGTGTGTGTATAAAATGATTGAAATGAAATAAATGGAGGTTAAATTGCGTGTGTAAAACGATAATGTTGATATGTATGTATGTATGTGTGTGTGTGTGTGTATATATATATATATATATATATATATATATATATATATATATATATATATATATATATATATATAGTGTATAAAAGAAAAAGAAAAAACTTTATTTTACCGTTACCCACTTCCAACGGTCTAAATTTTGACCGTTACCCTGTCCAGGAACCTGATTAATTTGGGCGAGATGGAGGGCAATCAGCTGGGCGATTAGGTAGGCGGCACCCTAGGTGGTCCGCTACCATCGACGCCCTCTTGGGCGGATGGCTGGGCGGCCCCCATGATCCAACCATTAGGAGCAACCTAATATAATTCAAAATGGCATTTTGCTACAGTAGCTACGTGTATACTGCTTGAAAACCGCGTTTTGATTCTCCAATAACTTAAAAAAATCGATTTTTAAATTTATTTCACCGAATAATTTCAATCAGTTATTTACATCTTCAAAATACAATAATTAAAAAATCAATATTAAATCACATTTTAAAACACCCCTTTAAACTATTTTCTCAAATTGATTATATATGCTATATGGTGGCTAGACAGATCATATGAATTTGATCACCACCTATTAGAACATTCCCATGCTTTAGTTATTCATCCGTGATAGGCTTGTGATGGCTTAGCAGACAACGGACTACATTCTAAGTGTTATAGCTAGTCATCCATGACTTCGTTGTTTTCTTAGTCGTGAAATAGCATAATAAATGGACTACATTCTAAGTGTTATAGCTAGTCATCCATGACTTCGTTGTTTTCTTAGTCGTGAAATAGCATAATGAATGGTGAGCATGGTGCTTTGATTTGTTGTACCAATTGCATCATATTATACATTGTATTAAATATTTAAATATAGCTTTTTTAACTGTAAATTTTATTAAAAACCACAACACCCCATTACAAGGCCCTATGGAGGGGGCCTAACAATTAGAATGGCTTAACAAGCCATGACTTCTAACTAAGATTACATTTGCTACTACTAACAATCCAATTAAAAAAAATATTTTTATAGAATCAAAAAGAATTTCTTTCTTCAAACGAGGCAGACCAAAGAGCACATTGTTACGATATCTTCAAAAGAGCCAAAGCGTAGCTCCAACGATCTCCAACGCTTAGCTCCAACGATCGAGAATAACTTAGATTATGATTCACTCAAAAGGCGGGTTGTTGTGTACCACTCGAACAATGAAGCTCACAAAGATAAGATCGGAACATCAAGATCAACCCATCTACGAACCTTACTCTAATCCAAAGCTAGCAGACACTCGAAGATAATATGATCCATTGATTTAATATGGAAACCACATGTAAGGCATCCAATATCTTATAGTTTCATACCTTTCTTGGAAAAAAGTTTAACCGGGTAGGCAACCCATTCCAGCTACTCGCTATAAGCAAATATAAATCTTCCTTGGAATTTCCTTAACCCGTAATGTAGTAATCTCTGTAGGCGACTACTGATACGCATAATGATCCGTCTCAAAAATGACATTAACAAAGTTTCGACCGGCTAGTATCTTACCCGGCACGGTCCATCCCGGAAGAAGGGCTACTCCCTGACATCATCCGTCATCATGTAGCCAGTCATGATGATTTTAACCGTGAAGAAACACTTGGAATAAATAGAAGGCAAAACCTTCCCGGCTAGACCGAGAGCAACGTGATGCCCTAGCTGGAACCAACATGCCACCGGTATCGTCACCACTTCCTGGTTCGGTATTCCAACCCGACATAAAGACACCTTCCCGGGTCAAACACGTCGTCCCAGAGAAAGCACATTGTCCCAGAACAGACACTTTATCCCGGAACAAGCACGCAAGCAAGTTGCATGCCACGTCAGCCCACGAATCTAGGAAAGTTTGTTAGGATCTGCTCGATTATTCCCATGAAAGGGACAGGTGCCACGTCACCCCTCGAGATTGGCAAAGTTCGTTACAACCATGAAAGGGACATGTGCCACGTCATCATTCCCTCCTAACATCTATAAATACGCGAACAAAATCACTCATTCCAACAACACTGGATGCGTTAATGTTACTCTGCCCAAATCAATTACGGTAGCGTTACTCCAGTCGTTATTCCGATCAATGCTCCGATCATCGTTGAAGCTAATCTTCACTCTAAGATATTAACTTATTTGATTCAAAACGAATAAGGTTAATTCGATCGATTGTTTTACGCCCTTGGAATCCAGATTCCAAATCAGGGTTTGCACAGTTATTGGAGTTAAAACATTCGGCTCACCTTTTTTCCCAAATCAAGCACTCAAACCCAAAATCTAACCATACTAGACTATTTTGGTTTGATCAAATGGCGCTATCTAAAGGTACGAAATTAATCACAGCTTACCCTAACGAGCTAGAAGACAAAGAAGCAAGCCCGAATAACACAGCCGACGCTGATGTGTACATGATTCACTCATGGGTTGCCGGACAACGACGCAAATCAGGAGTGTTAGATGAATGGAAGCACGAACCAATCGTCTTCCTGTCGTTGTTTAATATTAACCCGCCTTCAGATCCTGTCATCATTCGGGCACACATCTCCAATGGTCAAATTGGACGAATTTACACTGACACAGGTACAGGAGCAGAGGTCATGTTTGAACACTATTTTTTGCAGTTACCAGAGAGCATCCGCCGGCAAAAGAAAGTGGCGACATCCCCGTTAGAAGGATTCAATAGTGCCGCAACCTGGCCAGTAGGCTTCATCACGTTGGAAGTTGTACTAGGAAAATTACCTTTTCAAAGAACTGCGGACATAGAATTCTCTATTGTCAAAACAAACTCCCGGTACAACGTCATCCTTGGTCATAACGCCATGCAAAAATTTGGGGCAATCACGTCCACAGTGCACGGCATACTAAAATTTCCAACCCCAGCCAGCATAGCAACCATCCGGACACAGGAGATGGAGCCGGTTGAGTGCTTGCAAATACTTAAAGGGGCATATCACATCACAATGCATGATGATGGTTATGTATCACCAAACCCTAAATACCCAGACCAAAGGATCCAAATTGGGACAACTTTGAGTGGTGACGCAAAGGATACACTTTACAAACTCCTAGCGGCAAGCATCGATGTCTTCGCCTGAGAGCCATCCGACATGACAGGAGTCCCTCGTGAGATAGCACAACACCGACTAAACGTAAACCCGAACATCACACCAGTTGTTCAGAAGAAAAGAGCAATGGCGCTAGAATGGAGCGAATTCCTGAATAACGAGGTACAACGACTGGTCGATGCCGGTATAATGTAAAAAGTAAAATATCAAACATGGGTGGCGAACCCCGTGATGGTAAAGAAGGAAGACAGATCTTGGCGCATGTGTGTCGATTACAAGGACATCAACAAAGCATGCCCAAAAGACAATTACCCTCTACCGAAAATTGACTGGAAGGTGGAGTCCCTCTCGGGTTTCCGGTTTCTAAGCTTCCTGGATGCATAAAGGGGTTACCAACAAATCCCAATGGCAGAAGTTGACGAAGAAAAACCCGCATTCTTCACAAACAAAGGCATTTTCTGTTATACAAAAATGCCATTTGGGTTAAAGAATGTTGGAGCAACATACCAACAGGTAATCGACAAAGCATTCCAGGACCAAATCGGACGAAATATCGAAGCATACGTAGACGACATCATCATCAAAAGCAAAACAGAGGAACAAATGATTTTGGACATCATCGAAACGTTTGATTCACTACGCAAAATCAATATGAAGTTAAATCCGTCAAAATCCTCTTTCGGAATGGAAGAAGGTCGTTTCTTAGGCTTCACAATAACTCCAAGAGGAATCAAGGCAAACCCGAAGAAAATCCAAGCAATCGAAGACATGCAGTCACCAAAGAATAAAAAATACTTGGAAAGCTTAAACGGGAAGTTAACGGCACTCACAAGGTTTCTGTCATGAGCTGCAGACAGAGCTCTCCCCTTTTTCCAAATGTTAAAGGGCTGCCTGAGCAAAAAAGATTTCATTTGGACGGACGAGGCTGAGAAGGCCTTCCATGATGTAAAGGCATTCTTAAAGGAGTTGCCAACATTAACGGCACCTATACCGGGCGAAACCCTCACGGTATACCTCGCCGCCTCCTCTGAAGCAATCAGCTCAGTTCTAATTGCCGACAGAGGTAATATCAAAATGCCGGTGTACTTCGTAATTAAAGTATTACAAAACGGAGAAGTAAACTACCCGGCCATGGAAAAACTAATTTATGCCTTAGTGCACACAGCCAGACGATTACGGCGATATTTTCAAGCACATCCGATACAAGTCTTCACGGACCAACCGATCAAACACTTCCTGACTAGACCAGAAATTTATGGGAGAATGGCAAAATGGGCAATAGAACTTGGCGAGCACGAAATCACCTTCCTCCCAAGGCATTCGGTAAAGGGCCAAGTCATAGCCGACTTCTTGGTAGAGCTCCCGTCCGACATGATCAAACAAGAAGAAATCACTGTTACAAGAAGGGACACTAACGAATTCTGGGAAATATATACGAATGGAGCGGCAAGTGAGGAGGGAGCCGGCATAGGCATACTCCTCGTTTCCCCAAACGGAGAAGAAATAACCTACGCTATCCGGTTGAAGTTCGCCGCCTCAAACAACGAGGCCGAGTATGAAGCACTAATAGCCAGATTACTGTAACATCCCAGGTAACACGTTCCCCGTAGCATGATATTGTCCGCTTTGCCCGTAGGCGGACGGTTTTTTTTTGGCGACAAAAGACGACGAACACTTTCCCAGGAGGTCACCCATCCTGGTAGTGCACTCGTCCGAGCACACTTAACTGCAGAGTTCTCATGAGTTCTACTACGCTTGTGGTCCCAAAACGCGTCATGCTAGGAAAGGTCTCCACACCCTTACAAGGCATGCTTTGTTATCCTCTTCAACCGATGTGGGACGGATGTAACACGGATGTTACAATCCTCCCCCTTAATGGGACACAGCGTCCCCGCTGTGCACGTTTGGTCCAGAACCTGGCTCTGATATCATCTATAACATCCCAGGTAACACGTTCCCCGTAGCATGATATTGTCCGCTTTGCCCGTAGGCGGACGATTTTTTTCTTGGCGACCAAAGACGCCGAACACTTTCCCAGGAAGTCACCCATCCTGGTAGTGCACTCGTCTGAGCACGCTTAACTGTAGAGTTCTCATGAGATCTGTTGCGCTTGTGGTCCCAAAACGCATCATGCTAGGAAAGGTCTCCACTCCCTTATAAGGCATGCTTTGTTCTCCTCTCCAACCGATGTGGGACGGATGTAACACGGATGTTACAATTACGCTTGGCAAAAAGTATAGACATACGGTAACTTACAGCTTATGTCGACTCACATCTAGTAGTAAGCCAGTTAAACGGCAGGTTCGAAGCAAGTGATACATCGATGCAAAAATACCTAGAGCTTACAAAAAAACTAACCAACACCTTCGCAGTATTTGAAATAAAACAAATACCAAGTAACCGTAACAAGAAATCAGATGCTTTGATCAAGCTTGCCTCTTTTCTATACGATCACTTCACCAAAAAAGTTATGGTCGAAGTACTGGAAAGAAAGTCAACCGAAGAGGATACTCTCATGGCAACAATCACAACAGAAGAAGAATGTTGGATGACACCCTTCATAAAATACCTTACCAACGGTACCCTCCCGGAAGACAAATTACAAGCCCGTAGGATGTGAATGCGGGCACCAATGTATAACTTTAAAAATGGCATCCTGTACAGGAAATCGTTCACAGAGCCTTACTTACGGTGCATTGTCCCGACACAAGCCAAAGAGATAATACGAGAAATGCATGAAGGAGCCTGTTCCATGCACTCCGGCTACCGAACGATAGTTAGCAGGATCAAGAGAATGGGTTATTTCTGGCCACACATGTACCGGGACACATATGACCTGGTTGTAAACTGTGAGGCTTGCCAAATACATGCTCCCGTCAATATATCACCTCATCGAAACATGATTCCCATACACGCCGCTTGGCCGTTCTGCAAATGGGGGATCAACATTGTCGGCCCATTCCCAAGAGTTGTCGGTAACGTTAAATTCCTAGTAGTCGCAATCGACTACTTTACAAAGTTGGTCGAGGCGAAACCGTTAAGCACGATTACAGGAAGAAAAATCTTAACCTTTGTATGGGAGGACATCGTTTTTCATTTCGGCTTACCACGAGAGATACTTAGCGACAATTGCACACAACCCATTTAAAGACTGGTGTGCAGATATGGACATTCAACAGTCATTTACTTCTGTGGCCTACCCATAGGCCAACGGACAAGTCGAGGTCACTAACAGAGACATCTTTGCCGGCATAAAAGCAAGATTAGGTAAACACCGATAGGGATGGGTGGATGAACTCCAACATGTACTATGGGAACACCGGACAACTCCGAAAGACAGTACGAACGAAACACCTTTCAGTCTGGTGTACGGAACCGAAGCGGTTATCCCGGCTGAAGTGCTTATCCCGACCAACCGAATAACAACTTTCGATGAACAACAAAATGATGAAGCATTGCGAGAAAACTTGGATGCTCTGGAAGAACGACGGACGATAGCACATATCCGGCAAGCCAAAAAGAAACAACAAATCGCAAACCACTATGCCAAAAAAAGTCAAGCCACTGAAATTTCAGTTAAACGATTTGGTGTTACGTAGCAACGAGGCCAGCCAACAGCAAGACGTCGGAAAATTAGGCCCAAGATGGGAGGGACCTTACAAGGTTGTCGGCATAACTGAGTATGGTGCATACGACCTGGAAACACCAGATGGAGTTCCGATACAACGCCCCTGGCACGCCTTCCATTTGAAGAAATATCATGTGTAACTTACCTGCGATCTGGAGGACTGATCACCCACTCGGATGGCAGAAATGCAAAACACTTATGTACTCAAATAATTTCTATGTATAAGTCATCAATAAAGTTTCATTTTATATACTTATGCACTGTAACAACTCCGAATATGAAACAAGTAAAATTAAAAGTCTTTCGGCATATTTTAGACCTACCGCCAGAAGAAATGCTTTCTAGCTTTCATTGGTAGGAGGACACCCCTTGAAGAACTTTCTTGAATAACGAGGGCATCCGACCATATCATTGGTGGTCCGGTTCTATCGTATAAACAACTCGACCACACTCACGTGTAGTCTAGATATCTACGTTTTTGACATGACAATATACGCAACTCAACGAAAAGTAAACTAGTTTATACACATCATACAAGGAAATCACATTAATCATACAAAACACAACCGAGTGCATATCTCTACGGTTGGTAATTTACAATAACCTCCACGGATGAGTTCTCGTCCTTACAGATTTTGTGTAACTCTTCAAAACTAATCTGACCGAGAGCCTCATGTACCCGATGGCAGTCTTGGACACAGGTAGCGCTCAAATCAGTCTTCATCTTTTGGGCCGCGCTACCAGGCGGCAGGAAACACTGCAGCGCCCTCAACACCTCAAAAGTAGTTAGCTTCTTGATAGCGTCAATAAAAGAATTGAATGGCTGATGAACAATGGATGACTTCAGGATATGAGCAAAAAGCACCGAAATACCATGTTGAAGGCGGGTAAGTTCGCCTAATGTCATACCCCTAAATAGGGCCGGGGAAATATGACTTCACAAATCACAACACAAGTATTTATAAACGAGAACGACTATAAATGAGGAGTTTTAATTAAAAACCAATGTATTAAAGCAGCGAAAAGTATTAAGTCATTACAATAAATGTTTCAATGCAATAATATGAATGTAATAATGCGGACTCCAAAAGCAGCAAAGTCCAAATAGCAAATAGTCTTTAGCAATCTTCACCTGAGACAAAACATGCTTAAAGTGTCAACTAAAAATGGTTGAGTGAACAACATAGGTTTAATATAGTTTTAGACCACAAGATTTAGTTATAAAGTTTAATAAGTTCGTTAGTAGTGCTGAGGTGTATGATATCGAGACTAAACATAAGTTACCCTAAACACTTCACGTTCGTGTCGTTGAATCATTATTATGTACCCCCTTGACGACTACGCCAGTGGGTATAGAAGTCACTCCTAGTAGGACTACTCACAATAACTAAGTTTGCATTTCAAAGTAGCAATTAACGATATCATGGCAGGGATTTAGCATGAATCAAAGCATGTCATAGCACAGTTTGAACTAATCAAAATAAAGTTTTTGAGTACTTGTGTCTAAGCGTAAAACAGTTTGAAAGCAAGCATGTGTCTCACCCCAAAAGTTGTAAAACAGTTAATAAATAGTAAAAATGAGGCTATGAAGTTCACCTTAGTAGCAAGTAAGTAATTCCACGCAAGTTGTATGAACTGAGTATGTAAACAGAGATCTCAACCTAGAGATATAACTTTAATTAGTTAATGTCTAATAGACATAAAGCTTGTTTATTAATATAGCAAACTATATTAACAGTGTCGGTTTTCGAGAAAAGTTTCTATTTCTCAAAAGTTTCCATTTTTGGAAACCTACTATTTATGGAAAGCTTCCACTTATAGTAAGTTTCTAGTTTAAGAAGTTCGGGTTATAATTCTTAACAAAGATGTTGTAAAATCTCGCCCAAACTTCGTTGCTAAGATGCAAGTCACTCGAATGATCTATTGTTACCGGGCGCTCAGGACTCTTGACCAGAATCTAAGTCTTGGCATTCGAGATCCACAAGCATGTCCCATAATGGCAACAAGGATCACCCTAGGCGACAAGTAGCGGTGATGTTTGTAGTCTTTGTACGCTATCTTTAATTATAACCTTCCCGTTATAAGTGTATACACATAACAAGTTATTTATATACTTATTAATTATATATATAGGTGATAATATACTTAGTGTAATTAAGTGTTACTATATAGTTAAGTGTATAAGTTATAATAATAGTATTATTATTCTTTAATTATCCCATAATTAATTAACCATTCTTATAAGACATTATCATGTTTTATATACATACATACTATAATCTTTGTATGTGTTAGATATATAAATAAATACCTATGTGATACATATATATATTCTTTATTATTATTATACATGTTCATCACTATATAGTATATATATATATATTAGGTATATGTGTTACATATACATAAGTGTAAGATGATATATATATATATATATATATATATATATATATATATATATATATATATATATATATATACACACACACACTTATTACTTTTTTTGTTATGTTTACTAAACTTATATAACTTACATAATACACATTCATACATACACACACACGTACATATACATACATATATACACATACATATACACGTATGTATATATCTAAATATATAAACAAGCATATACCTACCTACCTATATATATATATATATATATATATATATACATACATACCTACGTATGCATGCATGCATGCATGTACATCATGATCATTATACTTTACTAATCTATAAAAATCATAACTTTTATCATAATCTTAACCTAACAACATTAATCATTACCACATAGAATCATACCCTTTTTATCATATTCAATCTTAATCTTTACCTATTTTAATTAGCTTCATATTATACATCATGATCATAACTTAACCCTACTACTATTAAATTACATACTTAATCTCATTAACATAATAACTTATTGATCTAATTATAATCATGCATCTTTTAACCCTAATCATAATAACCATTATTCAACACTAATTCATTAACCTTAACACATAAAATCATAAACTTTTTATTCAAACATAATTATATTACTAGTTTATAACCTAATACTTTTAATTTTCACAATCTTATTAATCATAATCTTCATTATCTTTTAATCTTATTCAACATGATTATACTTAATTCATACTAACATAATAATTAATCAAGATCATACTTCATATTCATAATACTTAACATAATACTTATTACATAACAATTATAAATAACTTAAAGTAAATAAATTGACAAGTAAGATTAAGCTAGGGTTTTAGTATACCTTAAGAAGGTAAAGATCAAGAAGAAAAAGATGGTGATTATGGGATCGTAACAGCAGCAGCTCAACAGGAAATCACGAACCAAAACAAGGTTTTCTTGGGTCCTCTTGATCACGAATAGAAACAGATTACGGCAGCAGCAAAATTTGATCAACAAGGGGTTTCTTGGGTCCTTTTTGTTCGACAGAAATAGCAAGAACTCAGCAGCAACAAATAGGATTTCTGGGGCTGTTTTGATCACGTTTGTAGCAAGAAAACATGAGGTTACAGCAACAAGAATCAATGGCGAATTGCAGCAGGTTTTGGTGAGGTTTTTAGTCGATGCAGGCTAGGCTTTTGTGAGGGTTTTCAGTCGACAAACAGGAGCTGGATGGTGGTTGGTTTTAGTTGACTGCGGATGGAGTTTTGGGGTGGTTTTAGTCGACAGATTGAGAGAGAAAGTAGCTGGAATTAGTCTACTAATATGAAACTTTCATGGGATTATTTTGTGGTGATATTAATGAAAAACTTGAGGGTTTATATAGGAAACAAATCAAGTGTTTGGGTTTCCTAATTCCACTAGAATTACTTGAAGATCAAGCACTAGAATTTGTATTAGACTAGGATTTGTGAATGCTTAAGGATCAAGTTTAATATTTCATAGCCTAGCCAATTTGTTTATGTATTTATTTATTTATTTTTTTCGGCACTTATTATTTATTTAAGTATTTTATATTTTTTTATTAAGGTTACATTTATTTAAATTACTTTTTATTTAATTATTAATCCCTAACCTTTTTAATTTTTAGTAAGTTCATATGAATTCTTATTAATTCATATAAAAGTCACATTTAATTTATTACATATAATTTATATTATTAATTTAATATTAGGGTTAGGGTTTATAAGATTAGGGTTTTAATTAATAGAAGAGGTTGAGGTTTCAGATTATTAATTACAAGTATTAATTTACTGTGTGTTTATTTACTCAGGCACTTATTATATCCGAATAGCAACCCTAATGCTAACACAGAGTATGACATTGAAACCCTAAGGGAAATTTGGTAAATTCAGAAGGGAAAAGTGTGGGTTGTTATAGTACCTCCCCGTTAATTTAAACTTCATCCCGAAGTTTCAGGAAGACTTCTCGGATGCATCTGCAGTTGAGAATAGATGTAGATATTTCCGCTTCATCTGGTCTTCACGTTCCCAGGTATACTCGGGGCCTCGTCGTGAATTCCAATGGATCCTAACAATAGGAATAGAGCTTTGTTTCAAGCCTTTAAGCTCACAATCCATAACTTCTATCAGTTCTTCAACGGAATGCATTTTTATCATTAATGCGGATATCATTCAACGGAATAACAAGTGTGTCATAAGTAAAACACTTTTTAAGATTCGAGATGTGAAATGTATGAACTTTAATTAACAGGAAGTGTTGACTAAAAA
Organism: Rutidosis leptorrhynchoides; assembly: GCF_046630445.1. Taxonomy (NCBI): domain Eukaryota; kingdom Viridiplantae; phylum Streptophyta; class Magnoliopsida; order Asterales; family Asteraceae; genus Rutidosis; species Rutidosis leptorrhynchoides. The sequence continues at coordinate 64,695,021 of NC_092342.1, forward strand.
TTACCATTCGGTCAACATTTTGTTAAAACAAAGTTTACATTTAATTACAGTGGGGATCTACTTGAGTGATAGCTGATATTGTATGAAATTTCAGCCAAAAGAGCCTGAGTGATTAGAATATGTAGTATTATGGACTTTATCCACGACTAGTTCTCGAAGAATTTCTGAATAGCGGTGATTTTTATAAGATCGACATGTATTCCTTCACTATCAACTACATACCCAAGAAATTGTACGTTTCGCAGCCAAAGTTCACACTTGGAAAAACTTGGCATACAATTGTTCCTTCTTTAAGAGCTCTAGAATCAATTGAAATGTTGATCATGCTCTTTCTCGCTCTTGGAATAGATTAAGATGTCATCAATGAAAATGATCACGAATTTATCAAGATAAGGTTTGCATACATGGTTCATAAGATCCATGAATACAGTAGGAGCATTGGTTAAACCAAAAGGTATGACAAGAAACTCATAATATCCATAACGAGTTCGGAAAGCAGGCTTAGAAACATCAGTTTCCTTGACTCTCAATTGATGATAACCCGACTTAGGATCAATCTTCGAATAGATATTTGATCCTTGCAACTGGTCAAACAGGTCATCAATAAGCGGGAATGGATAACGATTCTTGATGGTTAGCTTGTTGAGTTCTCGGTAATTAATACACATCCTCAACGTGCCATCTTTCTTCTTAACAAATAGAACGGGTGCTCCCCACGGAGGTAAGCTAGGATGAATGAAACCTTTCTCCAAAAGTTCTTTGGAGTTGGCTGGATAACTCCTACATTTTGGATGGAGCTAACCGGTATGGTGCCTTTACAACAGGTAGCACCGGGCGTGGATAATTTGAAAGAAAAAGATAATATAATATCTAGGGTTGATATTTTTAGTTGACATTTTATAGATAAAGAGTAGGTAACGGTACACAATGGTCCTAAGGTTGATCATACCCTATTTCCATCATGATCCATTAGGGTTTCTGCATGACTTATCATAATATAACTACGTTGATCAGGCGCCATTATATTATTCTAAATCATACTTTTTATCACTCCATAAAGTTACTACTAATGTCATCTAGCCAATATTCATCTTCTTCGAGGTGAATGATTCAATGAAAAATGAAAGAAAAGAAAATAACATCATTTATTCATTTAAAAGAAAATAACCAGAGTATTACAGAAACTTAACGAAATCCTCCAAATTATAGAAGTACTAAATGGTAACATAAAGAACACTATGAAAATGAGAAATTTAAATGACGCTAGTGGTTTCCAAGAATTCTTCATTGTGCCTCTTCGTTCTTCTTTTTATCCTAACATTTATTTTTGAGATGCCCTATTCCTCCGCATTTATAGCAAGTAGGAACGGTTGCTTTTGACTTTGTGGCTGAAATTTTGGTTGCTGGAATAGCAACCCTACAATTCTTGGCTATGTGACCCACCTTCTTACACTTGGTGCACTTGGCCTTACACCATCTTTTATGATGTCTCTCACATCTTTTGCAATAAGGATGGTTTTCCTTATAAAGCTTGTTGAATTTGCTTTTAAAATTTTCTTGCTCCATTCCTTCTCTCTTGCTTTTTGCACCTTCTTTCTTCTTATGTTTGTCGATGAAATAGCTTGCCATGCAAGCGGCTTCTTGTATAGTGCTTGGGTTCATCAAGGTAACATCTCTCTGGACTTCATCAGGTAATCCATTGATGTAGCATTGGATCCCTAGATACTCGGGAGTAGTCATGAGAGCAAATTCTTGAAATCGGTTGGTGTAGCTTATGAGATCAGCATTCACCATTTCCATATTTTTAAACCCAGGTCTTTCAGTACTCTTGTATGTAGGGGGCTGGTAGTTCATGAAATTTTGATGAGAACAAATAGTCGAAAGGTTTCACGGTACGCCATTGTTGCTATTGCCTTGCGCGGCAGCCAACAGTTGTTGAAATTGTGCGGAAGTCAAAGTAACATTTCGAAGAGCATTAGCACCATGAGTTGATTGAGCCATTGATCTTCAATACATAAAACAGTATTAGTCGAAAAGTTAATGGTGCTAGTAAATTTATAAAATGAGCAATATTCTCATAACGCGTAAAGGATAAATAGGGGAAACTATGAGATGTATTAAAACACTTGAATTTCATTAAATATCACAAAGATAACTAACATATTTTATTACACATGAAACGAAACTAAAATAAATATGAAATGAAACTATGATAGTAGGTTTAGGCAAAGCCTTTACAATGAATGGAAAACACTAATACAGAAATGGAAAAGAAATCCTATTATCTAATTCTTAGGTGATGGGGGTTGGGTCTTGAAATGTTCCCACAGAAGATCCTTGAGAAACTGCACCTCCTTCTCTAGTTCCTCAATCCTTTGATCTTGAAGCTCAATCTCTCTATCATGTCTCTTAGCAGTCTTTCTAAAGATGCTATACACATCATATGAGTATGTTGACAATTCCTCTTGTTGATCTTCAAGCGTACTAAAGTGATCATCAAGAAGTTCCTTTAACTTACCAAACTCTGTCTTCACTTCCTGTAAATCACTCTTTACCTTAGCATGTTCAACAGAGTTCGTGCAATGCATGGGAACAGTGGTAAGACGGGGTTCTTTGGATGAAATTGAACTCTCAGTTTTTGATGTTTCGGGTTCCTTTCTTTTTAAAGAATGAGGTAAGGCAACAGAGGGCTCGGGATTGGATTCTTCGTCGGGTTCTTCCTCGGAAGGCTCCTCCTCCACTTCTTCTTCAATCATCTCTTCCACAAAATCTTCCTCCTCATCATCCCCATCATAGTTAGCATTAGTGTGTGATTCTCCCATAAGAGGAGAGTGTGGTGGACTAGCAGGAATATAATAGGGGTGAGTTGGTGATAATGGCGGGGAAACGGGTCCATAAGCCGGTGTGCGGATAGATCTTTCAGAGTCGGATCCCTTGGAGTCAGAAATGACGATCGGGTTAAGGGGAGACATCCTAAATGAAAAGAAAACGAGATGATTAGGTAGGTTCTATGGATGACGCAAAAGCACGAATAAAATGTAAGGAGAAAAAGCACTAGAAACTAAAACAGGAAAGGTTATAGACCTATAGATTGCTAAGGCACCTAACTAACACATAAGGCACACATAAAATGCAATCATGGTTCTCTATAACAACCTAGCTCTGATACCACTCTATCATACCCCCAAATAGGGCCGGGGAAATATGACTTCACAATATCACAACACAAGTATGTATAAACGAGAACGACTCTAAATGAGGCGTTTTAATTAAAAAACAATGTATTAAAGCAGCGGAAAGTATTAAGTCATTACAATAAAATTTTTAATGCAATAATATGAATGTAATAATGCGGACTCCAAAAGCAGCAAAGTCCAAATAGCAAATAATCTTTAACAATCTTCACCTGAGACAAAACATGCTTAAAGTGTCAACTAAAAATGTTTGAGTGAACAACATAGGTTTAATATAGTTTTAGACCACAAGATTTAGTTATAAAGATTAATCAGTTCGTTAGTAGTGCTGAGGTGTATGATATCGAGACTAAACATAAGTTACCCTGAACACTTCACGTTCGTGTCGTTGAATCATTATTATGTACCCCTTTGACGACTACGCCAATGGGTAGAGACGTCACTCTCAGTAGGCCTACTCACAATAACTAAGTTTGCGTTTCAAAGTAGCAATTAACGATATCATGGCAGGGATTTAGCATAAATCAAAGCATGTCATAGCACAGTTTGAACTAATTAAAATAAAGTTTTCGAGTACTTGTGTCTAAGCGTAAAACAGTTTGAAAGCAAGCATGTGTCTCACTCCAAAAGTTGTAAAACAGTTAATAAATAGTAAAAATGGGGCTATGAAGTTCACCTTTGTAGTAAGTAAGTAATTTCACACAAGTTGTATGAACTGAGTATGTAAACGGAGATCTCAACCTAGAGATATAGCCTTTGATTAGTTAATGTCTAATAGACATAAAGTTTGTTTATTAATATAGCAAACTATATTAAAAGTGACGGTTTTCGAGAAAAGTTCCTATTTCTCAAAAGTTTCCATTTTTGGAAACCTACGATTTATGGAAAGCTTCCACTTATAGTAAGCTTCCAGTTTAAGAAGTTCGGGTTATAATTCTTAACAAAGATGTTGTAAAATCTCGCTCAAACTTCGTTGCTAACATGCAAGTCACTCGAATGATCTATTGTTACCGGGCGCCCAGGACTCTTGACCAGAATCTAAGTCTTGGCATTCGAGATCCACAAGCGTGTCCCATAATGGCAACAAGGATCACCCTAGCCACAAGTAGTGGTGATGTTTGTAGTCTTTGTAAGCTATCTTTAATTATAACCTTCCCGTTATAAGTGTATACACATAACAACTTATTTATATACTTATTAATTATATATATATATATATATATATATATATATATATATATATATATATATATATATATATATATATAGGTGATAATATACTTATTGTAATTAAGTGTTACTATATAGTTAAGTGTATAAGTTATAATAATAGTATTATTATTCTTTAATTATACCATAATTAATTAACCATACTTATAAGACCTTATCATGTTTTATATACATACATACATACTATAATCTTTGTATGTGTTAGATATATAAATAAATACCTATGTTATACATATATATATTCTTTATTATTATTATACATGTTCATCACTATATAGTATATATATATTATTTGTATGTGTTACATACACATAAGTGTAAGATGATACATATATATATATATATATACACTTATTACTTTTTTTATTATGTTTACTAACCTTATATAACTTACATAATACACATTCATACATACACACACACGTACATATACATACATATATACACATACATATACACGTATGTATATATCTAAATATATACATAAGCATATACCTATATATATATATATATATATATATATATATATATATACATACATACCTACGTATGCATGCATGCATGCATGTACATCATGATCATTATACTTTACTAATCCATAAAAATCATAACTTTTATCATAATCTTAACCTAACAACATTAATCACTACCACATAGAATCATAACCTTTTTATCATATTCAATCTTAATCTTTACCTATTTTAATTAGCTTCATATTATACATCATGATCATAACTTAACCCTACTACTTATAAATTACATACTTAATCTCATTAACATAATAACTTATTGATCTAATTATAATCATGCATCTTTTAACCCTAATCATAATAACCATTATTCAACACTAATTCATTAACCTTAACACATAAAATCATAAACTTTTTATTCATACATAATTATATTACTAGTTTATAACCTAATACTTTTAATTTTCACAATCTTATTAATCATAATCTTCATTATCTTTTAACCTTATTCAACATGATTATACTTAATTCATACTAACATAATAACTAATCAAGATCATACTTCATATTCATAATACTTAACATAATACTTATTACATAACAATTATAAATAACTTAAAGTAAATAAATTGACAAGTAAGATTAAGCTAGGGTTTTAGTATACCTTAAGAAGGTAAAGATCAAGAAGAAAAAGATGGTGATTATGGGATCATAACAGCAGCAGCTCAGCAGGAAATCACGAATCAAAACAAGGTTTTCTTGGGTCCTCTTGATCACGAACAGAAACAGATTACAGCAGCAGCAAAATTCGATCAACAAGGGGTTTCTTGGGTCCTTTTTGTTCGACAGAAATGGCAAGAACTCATCAGCAACGAATAGGATTTCTGGGGCTGTTTTGATCACGTTTGCAGCAAGAAAACATGAGGTTACAGCAGCAAGAATCAATGGCGAATTGCGGCAGGTTTTGGTGAGGTTTTTAGTCGATGCAGGCTAGGATTTTGTGAGGGTTTTCAGTCAATAAACAGGAGCTAGATGGTGGTTGGTTTTAGTCCACTGCAGATGGAGTTTTGGGGGTGGTTTTAGTCGACAGATTGAGAGGGAAAGCAGCTAGAATTAGTCGATTAATATGCAACTTTCGTGGGATTATTGATAGTGCTCCAAATGAACATATATTTAGTAGCAATATCCTCCCAATATGTAAATTATTTAGTTGTAATTGTCCTATTTTAAATTGTAATCGTTTATATTAAATAAGTACGAAGACAAAAGGCGAAAACGAAGATTTGAAGACGCAAACATCCAAAAAGCTCAAATGTACAAGATACAATCCAAGTGGTTCAATTTATTGATGAGAAACGTCTAAAATGACAAAAGTACAAGTTGCGGAACGCAAAGTACAAGATATTAAATTATACGAAAAGGCGTTCGAAAATCCGAACCCGGTACCCGAGCCAACTATCAACGCCCGACGCAACGGACCAAAAATTACAAGTCTACTATGCACAAGAATATAATATAATATTTAAATAATGATATAAATTATTTATATATTTTATATTATATTAAATAGTGTCGGCAGACTAAAAAACAAATGAATGTGAGCTGGTGCCAGATTCCATGCGATCGCATAGCCAGAAGGCACATATCCCATGCGATCGCATGGCCCGAAAAAGTTGGTCAGGTCCTATAAATAGCCAGCTTATTCGACGAGTTTTAAAGATAATAATAATAATACTCCTCTAATAATAATAAATATATATATATATACATATATATATATACATATATATTATAGTATAGGGTATTTTTATATTAGATTAGTTTGGGTTATGTAAAGGTTATTTTACGGGTTTTAAAGTCGAAGCTCTGTCCGTGTAACACTACGCGATAAATAATCAATGTAAGCTATGTTCTCCTTTTTAAATTGATGTCTCGTACTTAAGTTATTATTATGCTTATTTAAGACGAAGTAATCATGATGTTGGACTAAAAATAATTAAAATTGGGTAATTGGGCTTTTTACCATAATTGGGGTTTGGACAAAAGAACGACATTTGTGGAAATTAGACTATGGGCTATTAATGGGCTTTATATTTGTTTAACTAAATGATAGTTTGTTAATTTTAATATAAAGATTTACAATTGGACATACCTATAAATAACCATATACACTCGATCGGACACGATGGGCGGGAAATTTATATGTACGAATAATCGTTCATTTAACCGGACACGGGAATGGATTAATAGTCCATGGAATTATTAAAACAGGGGTGAAATTATGTACAAGGACACTTGGCATAATTGATAACAAAGTATTAAAACATTGGGTTACACGCAGTCGATATCCTGGTGTAATTATTAAACAAAGTATTAAGACCTTGTTACAGTTTAAGTCCCCAATTAGTTGGAATATTTGACTTCGGGTATAAGGATAATTTGACGAGGACACTCGCACTTTATATTTATGACTGATGGACTGTTATGGACAAAACCAGACGGACATATTGAATAATCCAGGACAAAGAACAATTAACCCATGGGAATAAAATAAAATCAACACGTCAAACATCATGATTACGGAAGTTTAAATAAGCATAATTCCTTTATTTTCATATTTAATTGCACTTCTAATTATCACATTTTTAATTATCGCAATTTTATTTCATCGCACTTTTATTTATTGCAATTTCATTATCGTCATTTATTTTACGCTTTAAATTAAGTCTTTTATTTATTTAATATTTTACATTAGGTTTTAACTGCGACTAAAGTTTTAAAATCGACAAACCGGTCATTAAACGGTAAACCCCCTTTTATATATAATTATATATAATTAAAAATATTTTGTACAAATATAGTTAATTAAAATATAGTGTACAATAAGCCCGCTCCCTGTGGAACGAACCGGACTTACTAAAAACTATACTACTCTACGATTAGGTACACTGCCTATAGTGTTGTAGCAAGGTTTAGGTATATCCCATCTGTAAATAAATAATAAATATCTTGTATAAAATTGTAACGTATTTAATAGTTTTTTCCTGTAAAAATATAAGCTATTTTATATACACCTCGCATAGCATCAAGTATTTTTGGCGCCGCTGCCGGGAATTCGGCGAAACACTATATTTTATAAATATATTTGTATATCATTTTTAGAAAAACAATAAAAAAACCAAAAATATAAAAAGAAAAATAAAAATTTATATATTTTTAAGAGTTTGTTAAAAGTTTTATAAAGTTTCTTTATTTTTATAAAAATATAAGTTTTATTTAAATATTTTGTATTTATATAAAAACAGAAAATTAGAAAACAGAAAAAGAAAAAAAATTAAATAAAAACTCTCAGGCCCGAACACTGTAGCAGCCCAGCTCCTGGCCCGAAACCCTACCTCATGCGATCGCATGAGATTTTAACTTCCAAACCATGCGATCGCATGGCTTGAGTTGACAGGCCTGGTAACCTCAGCCGACAGTTTAGGGTTTTAATTAATTTATAATTATTATTATTATAACCCTAATTAGGTTAGTTTATTTAATTATTAGTTTTAGTTTTATTTAATTAATTTGTATTTTTAGTTTAATTAGTTTTAATAAATTATAAAACTAATACTTTTATAAAATAAATAATATAAAAATAATATTTTTATAAAAATTGTACTTTTTACAACTTTAAGTTTATTTTTATATTTTGTATCTTTTTATTTGTTTTAGTGTAATATTTGTATTTTTTTTGCTCGTATTTAGTTTTAATATAGTTTTTACCATAGTTATTTTTATTTCTAGATTTTTAGGCTTTGCCGTAAAATCTCTGAAGTGCTTTTTCTTTAGACTAAGACTTAGGTGCTTTAGAATTTTGCGACGTTGTTTATAAATTTTAGTACCTTTTTAAATTATTGCCATTTTGGGATATAGTTTTCCTTTTAAGCTTTAATATTTTTAGACGCAACTTTTAATTCTTAGTTTTTAGTTCCTTTTTAAGTTTCGACGCGCTACTTTCTTATTTTTATTTTTCGACGCCTATTATTTTTCGACATTTTTATTTTTCGACGCACTTCTTTTTCTTTCTTATTTCTCGACGATCTAGTTTTTAGGACATAGAATTTTCTATTTCTTCTCTAAAATTTCAAAAACGAAAAATTATTTTAAGCGGTTAAATTGATAGACATCCAAATTTTCTGCTTCGTAGTAATAGTTGGATTTGTTAGTGGCTGAGTTGTGAGCTTCCGATTTAAAGGGTTCTGGCTCCCTGCTGCATCTATTGGCTATTCGAAACGTGGGCAAAAGCAGAAAAGTCTATTAATTTGATAACTTATATAATTTTTATTTTTATAACTAATAGGATAATTAAGTAAATGCACCACATTGTAGCTAAAATTTGGTAATAAGCGCATTATGGAAAATCTCGAGAATATTTTGGAAACTCTTTATGACATCCGAAATCAATTTAATCAATACTCTCAAACGGGTGTTGATGAAAATTCGTTCGGTCAATCTTGGATCACGAATAACGAAACAATAACTGGTTGTGAAATCTGTGGAGATTATCACTCAACATGGGAATGTTATTATTACGTTCCTATGGAAAATTATGAACCCATGGAACCTGAAGGGAACGATTATGAAGAATACAATTCAAATTGGGATTATTCCCAAGAATATTTCCAAACTCCACAACCAGAAGATGAGAAAAATTATGTGTCTGAAAATTCTTTAGATTATATGAAAATCAAACTCGAAGAACTTGATGCTCAAAATGAACAAATGAGAGAGTTTGTAAATAGGCAAGCTGAAACTCTATCAGATTACACACCTGTTGATCTGAGGAGTATTGTGCAAGAAAATCTCATATCATCGAATTTTGATGAATTCGAGAGCTCCGAAATCACCAATTATCCCAGTGATACTTTTTATTCAGCTTTACCAATTTCACAACATAACGACACATTAGCCTCTACCGACGAAATCAACGATCTATCAATGGATGAAGAAGAAGTAAGGGTGACAAATTGGTACTCTTGGGAAAATGATAACGTTGAAAATTTTACCCCCGAGACCAAAATGGTGGGACCGATAAGTACCATTAATGAAGAAGAATTTGCTTCGATCCCGAAATTCACCATTCCACAACCTTCCAACCCAATATTCTCAATAGACGAGTAATCTACCAAAGATGAACTACAAGCTGTAATAGATATTGACACCTCGAATTTCAACCAATTGGGTAATAGAGGTGAAAACCTTGATCCCGAGAATAAACGGAAGGAAATGTTAGGAATTATCCACCCTATAGAAATATGTATGTCGGTGTATATCGATCCATTTGACCAAGAACCAGAAAAGAGACATATCCATTTACTAAAAGCTACACTTAAAAAAGAATTAAGTAGCGACGATCGGGTGGGTCTAAACTTTAAACCCATTGATATATTTTATACCACCCGAGATGTAAATAACTGGCTCACTATTTTAATTCGTGGAACTTATTCTACCGACTTCACATGTCGTCAGCTAAGTATGGGGAAGTCTAACCCCACTTAACGTTAAATTAGGGGTTCGGGTTAGTGCATTACTCGTTAATAAAAATGCACGATTAGGGTAAAAGACGCATTTTCAAAAATTAGCAAACAGTTCAGAAAAGTAACCGTTTTTGAAGAAAAACATGTGTGATAAAACAAGAAGGAATGAACGATGAGGCGCGCCATCTATCATTCGACGAGCTTTGTAATTACAAACTGGGTATTTTCAATCACTTTTCTACACTAATCACCCTCATGAATTTATAATTATAGCCTGATTTCATGCAAATGAGGGCATTGCATGATCTCAAGTGTGGGGAAGGGTTATAAATTCTCTCGGGTTTATACTTGGCTTATTTTCTAAATATTGTGAAAATTTTAAAATTTTTCAACTAAATGAATTCAAAATCATGTTTATACATATTTATGAACGATAAAACTAGGTGTTAATGCCGAAATTATCGTTACCTCGGAAAGGACATAAATTGAGAAACAACTAAAACGCTTGAATTTATTTATTAGGATATAAAAAGACGCATGAAAAAAGCCAAGTGTGGGGAGAATGTACCAAGTTATTCAATTAAAAAAAAAACTATCTATCACATGTTTCTGTAAAGTTATTGCAGGTGCTTTTGTTTTGGACTAAATTGACTGTTTTACCCGCAATATTATAATAAAGATAAAAGAAAAGATGGATCTACACGATGAATCAATTCCATCATTAAAAGGAAGTAAAGTCTTCCGAAAAAGAAACGCGCTTCTTGATTTAGGTCATGAAGTTGTCGTCCAGACCAGCTGTAGGTTGACGAAAAATCTAGAAAAGTCATCACTAAAATCAGCAGGAAATCCACGAACCTCAGCATCAAACAGGGTCGCCAAGTGGTCAGACTTATCCTAACCATGAGAGGATCTGTCTCGTAAAATGGGGAGGGCGCCGTGCAAATTAGCTTGATAAGACTAATGAATCAGATCCCCAGAAAGGATAATCTCCTTAAAGATTAAAAATCAGCTTTTAAGACTGATATTACTCAATCCTAGAGATTGACCTTAAAGATTGAGAATTACAAACTCATGGAATTCGATGATATCTAAACTCAAGCTTGAACGAGAAAATATTTTGATCAAAATACAAACCGATTTGTTTTCTGAAAACCCATTTTTAATGCGTTCATTACCATTGAACGTAAAATCCTAGGAATTCACCTAGAATTCATTAGGTCACCTGAACCAATTCGGGTGTCAACCGTAAGAACGGTGGTTGCATAGCATGGTCGAAGACAGGACCTTGTGCCAGACCGAAAAAAATTATCGGGTGATCTTTACTATTGCTCCTACAAAGGATAGTAATTGCATCCGACACGTTTTAGACCATGAACAAATGCATGTCATTAGACATTGCCTAAACAGTTTCTTGTTCATCGCTTTCCTTTAAAACCGGACGGTAGTTTGTCGAAAGGTAATATACGGGACAAGTATACTGGACGTGTTGCTTTCCCAATACAAGGTTAGCAAGTGGGTGACACAAAACCATAAGTTTTGAGCTAAAATTTTCAAATCTGAAACCCACAAAACCCACAAAAACATTTTGCAAACACCGGTGAAGGGGTATTCCGGAAAACTTATCTAGGGTAAAAGCTAGAATGAATTTTCAAAAGATCAAATGTTTTCATAAAGATCCAATTTCCTTAAGGATCTAAATTTTTATAGTCATGTGGGACTGTAAACCACAATGTTACTACCATTGTTCATACCGCCGTATCAAAATCACTGATGTATAAAGTGTGAGAATAAAAAAAGTGATTCGAGTGAAGTGTGATTTAATTTCAAGTTCTGTATTGCTTGAGGACAAGCAACGTTCAAGTGTGGAGATATTTGATAGTGCTCCAAATGAACATATATTTAGTAGCAATATCCTCCCAATATGTAAATTATTTAGTTGTAATTGTCCTATTTTAGGTTGTAATCGTTTATATTAAATAAGTGCGAAGATAAAAGGCGAAAACGAAGATTTGAAGACGCAAACGTCCAAAAAGCTCAAATGTACAAGATACAATCCAAGTGGTTCAATTTATTGATGAGAAACGTCTAAAAATGACAAAAGTACAAGTTTCAGAACGCAAAGTACAAGATATTAAATTATACGAAAAGGCGTTCGAAAATCCGAAACCGGTACCCGAGCCAACTATCAACGCCCGACGTAACGGACCAAAAATTACAGGTCTACTATGCACAAGAATATAATATAATATTTAAATAATTATATAAATTATTTATATATTTTATATTATATTAAATAGTGTCGGCAGACTAAAAAACAAATGAATGTGAGCTGGTGCCAGATTCCATGCGATCGCATGGCCAGAAGGCACATATCCCATGCGATCGCATGGCCCGAAAAAGTTGGTCAGGTCCTATAAATAGCCAGCTTATTCGACGAGTTTTAAAGATAATAATAATAATACTCCTCTAATAATAAATATATATATATATATATATATATATATATATATATATATATATATATATATATATATATATATATATATACATATATATATATATATACATATATATACATATATATATATATACATATATATACATATATATATATATACATATATATATATATACATATATATATACATACATATATATATTATAGTATAGGGTAGTTTTATATTAGATTAGTTTGGGTTATGTAAAGGTTATTTTACGGGTTTTAAAGTCGAAGCTCTGTCCGTGTAACACTACGCGATAAATAATCAATGTAAGCTATGTTCTCCTTTTTAAATTGATGTCTCGTACTTAAGTTATTATTATGCTTATTTAAGACGAAGTAATCATGATGTTGGACTAAAAATAATTAAAATTGGGTAATTGGGCTTTTTACCATAATTGGGGTATGGACAAAAGAACGACATTTGTGGAAATTAGACTATGGGCTATTAATGGGCTTTATATTTGTTTAACTAAATGATAGTTTGTTAATTTTAATATAAAGATTTACAATTGGACATACCTATAAATAACCATATACACTCGATCGGACACGATGGGCGGGATATTTATATGTACGAATAATCGTTCATTTAACCGGACACGGGAATGGATTAATAGTCTATGGAATTATTAAAACAGGGGTGAAATTATGTACAAGGACACTTGGCATAATTGATAACAAAGTATTAAAACCTTGGGTTACACGCAGTCGATATCCTGGTGTAATTATTAAACAAAGTATTAAGACCTTGTTACAGTTTAAGTCCCCAATTAGTTGGAATATTTGACTTCGGGTATAAGGATAATTTGACGAGGACACTCGCACTTTATATTTATGACTGATGGACTGTTATGGACAAAAACCAGACGGACATATTGAATAATCCAGGACAAAGAACAATTAACCCATGGGAATAAAATAAAATCAACACGTCAAACATCATGATTACGGAAGTTTAAATAAGCATAATTCCTTTATTTTCATATTTAATTGCACTTCTAATTATCATATTTTTAATTATCATAATTTTATTTCATCACACTTTTATTTATTGCAATTTCATTATCGTTATTTATTTTACGCTTTAAATTAAGTCTTTTATTTATTTAATATTTTACATTAGGTTTTAACTGCGACTAAAGTTTTAAAATCGACAAACCGGTCATTAAACGGTAAACCCCCTTTTATATATTATTATATATAATTATAAATATTTTGTACAAATATAGTTAATTAAAATATAGTGTACAATAAGCTCGCTCCCTGTGGAACGAACCGGACTTACTAAAAACTATACTACTCTACGATTAGGTACACTGCCTATAGTGTTGTAGCAAGGTTTAGGTATATCCCATCTGTAAATAAATAATAAATATCTTGTATAAAATTGTAACGTATTTAATAGTTTTTCCTGTAAAAATATAAGCTATTTTATATACACCTCGCATAACATCAATTATTTTGTGGTGATATTAAGGAAAAACTTGAGGGTTTATATAGGAAACAAATCAAGTGTTTGGGTTTCCTAATTCCACTAGAATTACTTGAAGATCAAGCACTAGAATTTGTATTAGACTAGGATTTGTGTAAGCTTAAGGATCAAGTTTAATATTTCATAGCCTAGCCGATTTGTTTATGTATTTATTTATTTTATTTTATTTTTTTCGGCACTTATTATTTATTTAAGTATTTTATATTTTTTTATTAAGGTTACATTTATTTAAATTACTTTTTATTTAATTATTAATCCCTAACCTTTTTTAATTTTTACTAAGTTCATATGAATTCTTATTAATTCATATAAAAGTCACATTTAATTTATTACATATAATTTATATTATTAATTTAATATTAGGGTTAGGGTTTATAAGATTGGGGTTTTAATTAATAGAAGAGGTTGGGGTTTCAGATTATTAATTACAAACATTAATTTACAGTGTGTTTATTTACTCAGGCACTTATTATATCCAAATAGCAACCCTAATGCTAACACAGAGTATGACATTGAAACCCTAAGGGCAATTTGGTAAATTCAGAAGGGAAAAGTGTGGGTTGTTATACCTAACGTGGCCGACACCTTCTCCGATAACTTCTTATTGTCATCGGAAAGTAGAGCGACCTTCTCCTGTTTTTGGGCAAGTGCAGCCTTCAACGTTTCCTGCGCTTCCCGGGAAACGCGTAACTCGTCCCGGGTGGGCTCCAAGGCCTCCTGTGCCGACACTAGCTCCCTTTCGAGGCGAGCGATCATTCCCGACAACTCTGCCACATGACGGTTATCATTCTCAAACATCACACAATGCTCGTGAATGCGACGGGCATCGGCCTCGCTTCGGTTCAGTTCATCCGTCGCAAGATGCTGAGCAAACACGGCAAACTGAGAACGCAAGTGTTGCGCCTGAGTGGTGGAAAGTGCGGCCAATGCTTTTTTCAGAGCCAGAAAAGTTATGAAGTGCAGATGTTCCCTGTAAAGCGGGTAGTCGGAAGCATCACAGTGAAGAAGATCACGGAATGGCTCGACATTACAGTCGGGCAGAACGTAAACATTCTGCCCAGCATTTGTTGTCAGCCGGGGGCGAGCATTCGAGGCCTCCACGATGGGCTCTTTGCCAGAACGATGCCCTTGAACTGACCCCCTTTCAGTAGCTGGTTCCTCCTCAGCCACCCGACTCTCCCCCACAACCGGCTCAAGCCTCTCCCGGGGAGTAACTCCCTCCAACAACGGAACCATGGGGCGGATGCCTGCGGCCCCGCAGAAGTCACACCGGCATTTCCCATACGTACACGAAAGAAAGCAATGTAGTCAGCACAAAATACTATTAGGTAAGTTAAAGAGAGTGCGCGTCGAAAGCATACCTTCAGCTGTCGCAGACGGTTCAATCCGGCACCTGGTACGATGGATTAGCCCACCCTCTGAAGAACCGCCATTGGAAGATTCCAAGTCTTCAGGAGGCGGTGCCATGTGACGGCTAGAAGACTCTGGAGGCACACCTTCAACAACCTTGTCGGTAAGAACCATGCCATCCAGACTCGTCGCCCTCAGAACCTCCAACACAGTTAACTCTGCACAGATCATACAACGTCATTTTACAAACCATGACTAGAGAAACAAAAAAGAGAGAAGGATGAAAAACGTCGCACGGATAAATACCTCTCCAGCCTCTACGAGCAACGGGAATCCTATCAGAATGGGTCCAGTTGTTGCTAACATTAGCCATTACCAACACTTGCTCATCATAAGACCGTTGAGGAATCTTCAGGCCCCTCAACTGGTCAACCATCAATTCGCCTAGCTCAGATAACTGTCTTGGCTGCTGCACAGTCACCGACCTAAACATATAGGATTGTGCGTTCTTCAATGGAAAGTCAGAACACTTGGCAAAAACGAACGACTGCACCCAGTCATCTGCAATCGCTAGTGCCTCCCCAAGGAAATCAATCTCATCAATAAACGTGTACCACCCTCTGCAATAGGATGATAGCCGAAAAATGCTTCTGAAAATGTTCAAGCTTAGGACCATGCCTAAACCATTAAAATACATTTCAAACATCACGATCGCGCGAACCCCATTCGGATGTAAACAAGCAACACTGAGGCTATAGAAATTTAAAACCTTCGTGAAGAAACGAGTAAATGGGTATCTCAGATTTGAGACCTCAAAGGGTCTCAAATAGATAGCACAATGATTTGGTGGGGGCCTACAAGCGTGCTGCTGTGACCTTGGAATCAGTAACCCCAAGCCTCGTAGTTGAGGGCATATATAATAAATCCTATCAAGATAGGCTTGGTCAACGTTGTTAGGCGCGCGTAACATGTCATGAGGAATATTAGCAGATCTGGGGGCCATATTGAGCGAAGAAGAAAATAGAGAGATTCAAATTGAAGAAGATAAGAAAATTGTTTCTCTGTATTATGCAAAGCGAATACTATCGAGAGTAGAGAGGCGTGAATAAAGATAAATGATCGTTTATATAGGCAAAAATTTTATGCAGGCCCCATAAAACTCAAAAAGGTGCATTGAAACACGAGAAGCACTTTACTATGATTAAGGCAGCGTTAATTGCACGTCAAATCACGCTCGTGGGTCATGTTAACTTAAGTTTGGCAATGCGGCTGTTCCAGCCGACCTCACCAAACTAGGGGGACTTAATGATACGCATACTGATTCGTCTCAAAACGACATTAACAAAGTAGCGACCGGTTAGGATCTTACCCGGCATGGTCCATCCCGGAAGAAGGGCTACTCCCCAACATCATCCGTCATCATGTAGCCAGTCATAATGATTTTAACCGTGAAGAAACACTTGGAATAAATAGAAGGCAAAACCTTCCCGGCTAGACCGAGAGCACCGTGATGCCCTAGCCGGAACCAACATGCCACCGGTACCGTCACCACTTCCTGGCTCGGTATTCCAACCCGGCATAAAGACACCTTCCCAGGTCAAACACGCCGTCCCAGAGAAAGCGCATTGTCCCGGAACAGACACTTCATCCCGGAACAAGCATGCAAGCAAGTTGCATGCCACGTCAGCCTACAAATCTAGGAAAGTTTGTTAGGATCTACTCGATTATTCCCATGAAAGGGACATGTGCCACGTCACCCCTCGGGATTGGCAAAGTTCATTACAACCATGAAAGGGACATGTGCCACGTCATCATTCCCTCCTAACATCTATTAATACGCGAACAAAATCACTCAATCCAACAACACTGGATGCGTTAATGTTACTCTGCCCAAATCAACTACGGTAGTGTTACTCCAGTCGTTATTCCAATCAATGCTCCGATCATCGTCGAAGCTAATCTTCACTCTAAGATATTAACTTATTCGATTCCGATCGAATAAGGTTAATTCGATCGATTGTTTTACGCCCTTGGAATCCAGATTCCAAATCGGGGTTTGCACAGTTATTGGAGTTAAAACATTCGACTCACCTTTTTTCCCAAATCAAGCACTCAAACCCGAAATCTAACCATACTAGACGATTTTGGTTTGATCAGCGACATTCTACGGGTATCGCTTACACTAAACAACCCATCCTCTGAAATAGATCATTCCCACGAGTATATAGAATCACATAGCTCCTAAGACCCGAGGTTGTTGAAGAGTATTACAGTTTTTAGGACCAATGTCATCTTGACCTTACTCATGACCACACACCATTTACTACCCAATCGCATGAAAAACAGCCGGGGTTTGAATAAAGATGCACCAGGCGATTGAATTTAGATGTGAGAGTTCAGTCTCCCTTCCAATTATCCTTCCGGGAATGAATTGACCGACCGTTTCCCACATTCACCCGTAAAACATTCACTGGTAAAAAACCATCTACTTTAAGCTTGAGGAAAAGCTTTACAATTTAAATCCAAACGCTGGAACCTTTTGCATAACCTTGTAATCCTCCATCAGTGCCGTGAATCGATTGAATGACTGTGACCCACATCGACTCTTTGTCAACTAAGAAACATCATATCCATTTTACTAACAAAGCGTGATTAAATGCACGAATGATCGTGTTTGCATTGATGCCAAAACTTGGTTCCAATGCATCCTTCGGTTATCATTTGTACTCCTAAAAAAAGAAGTACGAACATGTTCAACCTCATTAATTATCGCTTCGGGGCATCTAAATATTGATAAATAATAAATACCTTCCGAATTAAGAAATGATTTCACAAAACTTGCTCAGCCTCCAATAGATAACAATTTTCTTGCCGACTGGATAATTTCTTTATGAAACGGTCTATAAAGTAACTCCAATTAGCAACCTGGTTCATAAAAACTTCCATCCGAAGACCTAAATAAATAAATGACATGGTTCCTTTAACACAATTAGCTATCTTTACCATTGAATCTAGTTCAATGTCAGAGACACTAATTCCATACACAGCTGATTTGGCCATCTTAATAGCTAAATTAGAAGCAGAATGAAACGTAACTAAAACATGTAACAAAACATCTAAATATTTTGTATGCCACTTAGTAACAAATATCGTGTCATCCGCATATAATAAATGAGAAATAAAAATAGAGGGATTATCAACCAGTATACCGTATAAAGATCCTTCAACTATTTTTTCTTTAATACAAATATGAAACCATTGATGAATCCTATGAAATTTCAATTGGGTCCTAATACAAATATGCAACCAGCGATGAAATTTTAAAGGGTAATTTAGTGTTTGTTTACCTATAAAAACCAAAATTTTAAAAATATATGGGGTCCTATTAGGGATGGCAATGGCCACCGATTCGATGGATATCCACCCGATTCACCCTCTTCGTGATGATATGGATGAACCTAAATGGATATGGATACAGACGTGGATGAACCTAATTTGATATGGATATGGACATGAATGAAAAGTTTCATCCGTGAATATATCCGTTACCACCCGAAATACATATACAAATACATAAATATAGATATATGCTTATATATTTACTTTTACAAGCTCATTTACCGTTAGATTTATATTTTGCTTTCAACCCTATAACGAAATAACTATAAAATATTATAATAAAACATGTATATCTAACAAAACAAACTTACAAATTTCATATTTAATTTTTCGTAATCTATGTCTTATAGTAAATTTAACAAATCTTGTTATATCTTCGACAAAGATTACACATTTTTATAGATAGAATTTGATTATGTCATGTTAAATTTATTTTTGATATACTACGTTTTTATTTTAATCGCATATTAGAAAATATCATAAAAAAAATTTAATATCCATTGGATATCCATTAACCAGTTTAATTCACTGGATATGGATATGGACGGATGACTTACAACTAAATGGATATGGATAAACAAAAACTAAATGGATATGGATACGGCATCACCAATCCATATCCGATCCATTGTCATCGCTAAGTCCTATAGCTAAACTAAGCAGTGTCATATTCAATTAGAAGAGTCCATTTTATAAAAAATATCCAATGTTGTGGGGTCTTTGGACCTCACACCTGTACACATAAAGTCAACCTAAATAAAGGATTATACGCACCCATGAGCTCCATGTAAATCTAAAACCCAAGAGACGAAACATATAATCGAGAAAATCTCGATTTACTATATTTATTTAATATAGTGTGTTAAATTTGTTTGAGGAATGTTGTCATTGATGATATTGATGTTGGTGCATGAATGTATAACTCCCTAGTTTATTTGTTGTTTATTACGTTTATTTTATATTTGGTCATTCGTACGTAGATGGACATTGGTATTTTATCTTTGATTGACAAGGTTGTTTATCATGTTTATTATATTGTCACTTGATCAAATGTATGCTCGTGATGTTGAAATTCAAAGTGCATACACATTGTTGCTCATACGTACGGATCAGTTCTGGTGATACGGATTATCGACATCTGATCCGTACGGATCAGATGTCGAAACCTATTAATAGAGGGTTCAGGTCGGTTACTCTTTTTTCACAACTCTGGCGGTATACTTTCGCTCTTAATCGTCTAGCAACTGTTCTTGTCTATTTCTAACCCTAAAACGTTTATTCTGAAGCAAAATGATTATTGTTTTTAATTGGTTTTTGATTGAAACCTTAATATTGAGGGCTTCACACTCAATATTGAGATAACGATTGAATTAATCCGTTAAATCGATCCTACAATTGATCTGTTATTCATTAATGATTGAGATGAAATGATGATGCGGTGTTGATGAGGCACACCATGATGCATACAAATCTTGTCATGATTGGGAGCAGTAATTTGGTGATTTGTGACGTGGAGTCAGCTTTGGTACTTCTTAAAAAGGAGATAATAATCTGTTCGTGGCGTGGTAGTGTCAAATTTTAAATTTGTGTTGGACCACTCGCTAGAGTGACTATGACGTGAAAGCAAATTTGATGTTTTTGGAAGGAAAGAAAAATTTGACTGTGTCGTGGAAGTGTCAAATTTTGAAGTTGTGTTATGCTGAGTGTTGAATCTAAGTGTAAATTCTTGAGTGATGTGGTAACATATGATTAAAAATTTGGTATAAAAAATTTAAAAAAAAATGTAGAAATGATGTATTAAATTTTAATTATGTGTCAAAATTTGATATTGCTGGTCACATTTCTAAATTGAAGACACAAATTTAACACCCCAAAGTGGGTTTTTGGGTGTTAGTTTTGTTCCAGGTAGGTGAAATCATTTTTCTTGGCGTCATATTATGAAAATCGCGCCTCGTCCCGCCTAGTAACTCACAGTCTAACGGTAATAGAAATTTTAGTTCCTCCCACTTATTTTATTTAGTATATTTTTGTTATGATTAAATCAAATAAATAAATTGAATGCAAAAATTACTTAAATTAATAAACTATAAAAACAAAAATTGTTAAAAATACAAATTACATAAATTTAAATTCTTAAAAATAAAAATTAGATAAATTTAAATTTTTAAAAATAAAAATTAAATGAATTATTAACCCTTCATCTAAAAGCTAAAAGGTTATGAACAGTAACTACTTACAAACTTCTAATGCATCTATTACAAATTTTTAACGCACATACAACATCAACTAACGTACTTTATTTTCTATACATAGTTACTAACATTTTTAATGTTGTGAGTGCAACTTCTTAATGCATAAACAAAAATCATAAGCTAACAAATCCTTTTATCTAATTAAGAGATCCTTAAACAAAACTAATATGATTCACAAACTAACAAATCCTTTCATCATCATCATCATCATCATCATCATCATCATCAACAACAACTACTTAATAATAAAAGGTTATGAACAGCAACTACTTATAAATGAATTAACCCTTCATCTAAAAGATAAAAGGTTATGAACAGTACCTACTTATAAACTTCTAACGCATCTACTACAAATTTTTAACGCACATACAACATCAACTAACGTACTTTATTTTCTATACATAGTTAATAACATTTTTAATGTTGTGAGTGCAACTTCTTAATGCATAAACAAAAATCATAAGCTAACAAATCCTTTTATCTAATTAAGAGATCCTTAAACAAAACTAATATGATTCACAAACTAACAAATCCTTTCATCATCATCATCATCATCAACAACAACTTAATAATCTTTCCATCAAATATCCAAAAATCGATTCTCAATATCTTTAAATATATATTTAAACAAAAAATGTTTAGGGATGAAGTTGTTTTTATAACCATCTTTTTTAGTTAAAAGTTTAAATTAAAATAAATATGAATAACAATGTTATAAGAAGCACAAGTATTGACCACTACACTAAAAGACAAACATTATGGACCAATCCGGGTTAACGTCATGCTGACATCATCTATTTAGTTTTTTTATACGGAGTATTTTTTAAGACAATTTTGAGTTTTTTTATCCACTTTAATTTGTTTTCTTTCATTCTATTATTTTCTCATTTTGTCTATAGAATTTAACAACCATCCTCCTTGTGCAACGCTAGTCACCTATCTCGTTAATTCATGCATGATACAAAAGGTTGGAGGAAGATATTAGATAGGCTCGACGAGATCGTCTTGCAATTGATCGCGCACTCGTTTGTCTCTTATTGCTCAATTAGTTGTTTACCGATCTCTTCTTCTATCTCTATTATGTTGGATTCTATTTAATAGTTTAACAAACATTTTTTTTTCAATTGAATTGATACCACATAATATATTGGATCCGTAACAATGGTTGTTTAAGAAACAAATTAAGATCGTGCGTTGTAATTGAGTAATATTTAAATAAAAATTGCAAATACAAAATAAACTTGATAAAAGGCAAAATAACACGTAATGGTGACGTCAACATAATTGTAAGAGATTACAAATCACATCATTTCAAGTATTAGTAATTATAATTTAGTATTGAGGGGTGGTATTGTTCGCAGGTGTTGTCATCCAATTGGTAACCTTCATTCACATTTGTGGTCCCACATAGAACATGAACATGTACTTTCTGTGACGTAGGAGTAATTAATTAATTTACATATTCATGTCACAACTCTTGGTTACTCTAGAGAATTGAGTCTAGAGAATTGAGTTTGATGTTGAGCTTTATGTTTCTTTTTTGTGTTCAGAGTTGTAATGGATGTTTTAGTTTGGCTTGCATATTGGAAGTTTAGAGATTGGGTGGATGTGGTCTATATAAATCTATTTGTGGGCCTTTCACAATTTGTGAAAAGTTAATATTAATTTATATTCTGTTTTTTACCAAAAAAAAAAAAAAAAAAAAAAAAAAAAAAAAAACCTTGATTACTCTAGTACTTTTTTCAGATAAAAAAATACATAATTTAAAATTTTTTATTATCCTTTAATATTTTTTTTTTCATTTTATTATTTTACCCTTTATTTTTATTATTTTTGAAAGTGAACTATTAGATTTAAACATTTCAAAAAGAAAAACAAATCTATTAAATTGAGACGTAGAGAGTAATAAATTTTTTTTTTTCAAAACTTAATATCAAAACAAGTCATAACTCTACAAACTTAAATAAACGGCTCAACCAACATGGTATAACACGTTTAATCTAGGAAATAAGTTAAGACTAGAAGCAATAACACGAAAAAAAAAATCAATATCAACTACACTAAACTGTTACAACAAACAAATAAAACAAACAAGCATAACAAACAATGACACTGCTGTCATAACCCGGATTTTTTCATGATTATATATATTATGTGAGATTAATATTTACATGAATAAATGTTTCCAACATGTTAAGCAATCAAACTTGTTAAGACTTGATTAATTGAAACGGTTTCTATGTAAACGTTTGACCACTCAGTTTGTCCGATGATTCACGAACGTTATAACTTGTATATGACATGATAATATGATAATATATATGGACATATATATATATATATATATATATATATATATATATATATATATATATATATATATATATATATATATATATATATGTTTAACATGATGAAATGATATTTAAGTATCTCATTATGTATATTAACAATAAACTATATACATAAAACAAGACTACTAACTTAAGGAATTCAAAACGATATCTATATGTAACGATTATCGTTGTAATAACGTCTTACTATTTATATATCATATTAAGATATATTAATACACTATGTTATCATGATAATATAACAACTTAACACATCATTAGATATAATAACAATAGATTAATTGCATTAAACGAGATCGTTAACTTAAAGGTTTCAAAACAACGCATGCATGTAACGACTAACGGTGATTTAACGACTCCATTAAAATATATATATATATGTAGTGTATTAAGATGTATTAATACACTTTTGAAAGACTTCAAGACATATATCAAAATACTTCTACTTAACAAAAATGGTTACAATTACATTCCCATTCGTTTTCATCAACAATTCTACTCGTATTCAATCAGTATTCGTACTCGTATTATACCCAGTTTCTAGGTGTACATACTATTGGTATATACACTTCAATGATCAGCTCTTAGCAGCCTTAATGAGTTATCAAAACATGTGGGAACCATCATTTGGCAACTAACATGAAATATCTAACAAAAATACAAACTAATGGAGCATATATGGACACCCCATATTCACATGAACCATCACCGTTCTAACACATTCATTTTCCAACTTTCATGCATCAAACACATCTCTCTCAAGTTCTCTCATATTGTTCTAAGTGTTCTTCATCATCTTCATCAAAATCTACATCAATCTAGCTCATAAATCCAACCTTTGATCAACCTACAAAACAACTAGTCAAGAACACTTACAAGTTTGCAAGATTACTTCCAAGCTTTCCAATCCATTCCAAGTAATCATCCAAGATCAAGAAACCTTTGTTATTTATAGTAGGTTATCTTTCTAATTCAAGGTAATATTCATATTCAAACTTTGATTCAAGTTCTATAACTATAACTATCTTAATTCAAGTAGTAATCTTACTTGAAATTGTTTTCGTGTCATGATTCTACTTCAAGAACTTCCAAGCCATCAAAGATCCATTCAAGCTCAAGATTATTTCTTGTCATTTTCAGTAGGTTTACCTACTATACTTTAGGTAGTAATGATGTTCATAACATCGTTCGATTCATACTTATATAACTATCTTATTCGAAGAATACAACTTGTAATCACTAGAACATAGTTTAGTTAATTCTAAACTTGTTCGCAAACAAAGTTAATCCTTCTAACTTGACTCTTAAAAAAACCTAACACATGTTTTATATCTATATGATATGCTAACTTAATGATTTAAAACTTGAAAACAGAAGAACACCGTAAAATAGGACATACGCCGTTGTAGTAAAATCGGGGGCTGTTTTGAGTTAGAAAGATAAAAACATCTTAATCTTTGAATTTAAGGTTTATTTTCTGGAAAAATGATATTTCATATGAACATAATACTATATCCAAAAATTGAAATGTCCCGTTCTTATTGATTAAAAACGTTCCATATTAATTGATTTCGTTGCGAGGTTTTGACCTCTATATGAGACGTTTTTCAAAGACTGCATTCATTTTTAAAACAAACCATAACCTTTATTTCATAAATAAAGGTTTAAAAAGCTTTACGTAGATTATCAAATAATGATAATCTAAAGTATCCTGTTTACACATGACCATTACATAATGGTTTACAATACAAATATGTTACATCGAAATCAGTTTCTTGAATGCAGTTTTTACACAATATCATACAAACATGGACTCCAAATCTTGTCCTTATTTTAGTATGCAACAGCGGAAGCTCTTAGTATTCACCTGAGAATAAACATGCTTTAAACGTCAACAAAAATGTTGGTGAGTTATAGGTTTAGCCTATATATATCAAATCGTAACAATAGACCACAAGATTTCATATTTTAATACACATCCCATACATAGAGATAAAAATCATTCATATGGTGAACACCTGGTAACCGACATTAACAAGCTGCATATATAAGAATATCCCCATCATTCCGGGACACCCTTCGGATATGATATAAATTTTGAAGTACTAAAGCATCCGGTACTTTGGATGGGGTTTGTTAGGCCCAATAGATCTATCTTTAGGATTCGCGTCAATTAGGGTGTCTATTCCCTAATTCTTAGATTACCAGACTTAATAAAAAGGGGCATATTCGATTTTGATAATTCAACCATAGAATGTAGTTTCACGTACTTGTGTCTATTTTGTAAATCATTTATAAAACCTGCATGTATTCTCATCCCAAAAATATTAGATTTTAAATGTGGGACTATAACTCACTTTCACATATTTTTACTTCGTCGGGAAGTAAGACTTGGCCACTGGTTGATTCACGAACCTATAACAATATATACATATATATCAAAGTATGTTCAAAATATATTTACAACACTTTTAATATATTTTGATGTTTTAAGTTTATTAAGTCAGCTGTCCTCGTTAGTAACCTACAACTAGTTGTCCACAT
The DNA here is from genome assembly GCF_046630445.1 of Rutidosis leptorrhynchoides. Classification (NCBI taxonomy): domain Eukaryota; kingdom Viridiplantae; phylum Streptophyta; class Magnoliopsida; order Asterales; family Asteraceae; genus Rutidosis; species Rutidosis leptorrhynchoides. Next base: position 64,721,331 of record NC_092342.1, read on the forward strand.
TTAGATGTACAGAAATAAATCGATAAATATTATCTTGAATCAATCCACGACCCAGTGTATACGTATCTCAGTATTGATCACAACTCAAACTATATATATTTTGGAATCAACCTCAAACCTGTATAGCTAACTCCAACATTCACATATAGAGTGTCTATGGTTGTTCCGAAATATATATAGATGTGTCGACATGATAGGTCGAAACATTGTATATGTGTCTATGGTATCTCAAGATTACATAATATACAATACAAGTTGATTAAGTTATGGTTGGAATAGATTTGTTACCAATTTTCACGTAGCTAAAATGAGAAAAATTATCCAATCTTGTTTTACCCATAACTTCTTCATTTTAAATCCGTTTTGAGTGAATCAAATTGCTATGATTTCATATTGAACTCTATTTTATGAATATAAACAGAAAAAGTATAGGTTTATAGTCGGAAAAATAAGTTACAAGTCGTTTTTGTAAAGGTAGTCATTTCAGTCAAAAGAACGACGTCTAGATGATCATTTTAGAAAACATACTTCCACTTTGAGTTTAACCATAATTTTTGGATATAGTTTCATGTTCATAATAAAAATCATTTTCCCAGAATAACAACTTTTAAATCAAAGTTTATCATAGTTTTTAATTAACTAACCCAAAACAGCCCGCGGTGTTACTACGACGGCGTAAATCCGGTTTTACGGTGTTTTTCGTGTTTCCAGGTTTTAAATCATTAAGTTAGCATATCATATAGATATAGAACATGTGTTTAGTTGATTTTAAAAGTCAAGTTAGAAGGATTAACTTTTATTTGCGAACAAGTTTAGAATTAACTAAACTACGTTCTAGTGATTACAAGTTTAAACCTTCGAATAAGATAGCTTTATATGTATGAATAGAATGATGTTATGAACATCATTACTACCTCAAGTTCCTTGGATAAACCTACTGGAAATGAGAAAAATAGATCTAGCTTCAAAGGATCCTTGGATGGCTTGAAAGTTCTTGAAGCAGAATCATGACACGAAAACAATTTCAAGTAAGATTTCCACTCGAAATAAGATTGTTATAGTTATAGAAATTGAATTAAAGTTTGAATATGATTATTAACTTGTATTAGAAAGATAACCTACTGTAAGTAACAAAGGTTTCTTGATCTTGGATGATTACTTGGAATGGATTTAGAAAACTTGGAAGTAAACTTGCAATCTTGGAAGTATTCTTGATTTTATGAAACTAGAACTTTTAGAATTTATGAAGAACACTTAGAACTTGAAGATAGAACTTGAGAGAGATCAATTAGATGAAGAAAATTGAAGAATGAAAGTGTTTGTAGGTATTTTTGGTCGTTGGTGTATGGATTAGATATAAAGGATATGTAATTTTATTTTCATGTAAGTAAGTCATGAATGATTACTCATATTTTTGTAATTTTATGAGATATTTTATGCTAGTTGCCAAATGATGGTTCCCACATATGTTAGGTGACTCACATGGGCTGCTAAGAGCTGATCATTGGAGTGTATATACCCATAGTACATACATCTAAAAGCTGTGTATTGTACGAGTACGAATACGGGTGCATATGAGTAGAATTGTTGATGAAACTGAACGAGGATGTAATTGTAAGCATTTTTTTTAAGTAGAAGTATTTTGATAAGTGTCTTTAAGTCTTTCAAAAGTTATGAATACATATTAAAACACTACATGTATATACATTTTAACTGAGTCGTTAAGTCATCGTTAGTCGTTACATGTAAATGTTGTTTTGAAACCTTTAGGTTAACGATCTTGTTGAATGTTGTTAACCCATTATTTATTATAACAAATGAGATGTTAAATTGTTATATTATCATGATATTATGATATATAATATATATTAGTATGATATATATACAGTTAAATGTCGTTACAACGATAATCGTTACATATATGTCTCGTTTCGAAATCATTAAGTTAGTAGTCTTATTTTTACATATGTATTTCATTGTTAATACACTTAATAATATATTTACTTATCATTTAAAATAATTAACCAAGTGTATCAATATCTTAATATGATTCATATGTACCTAGTAAGACGTTGTTATAACGATAATCGTTATATATATCGTTTTCGAGTTTCTTAAATTAATAGTCTCATTTTTATGTATATAACTCATTTTTAAAATACCTAATGAGATACATACTTATAATAAAATCATGTTAACTATATATATAACCATATATATGTCATCGTATAGTTTTTACGAGTTTTAACGTTCGTGAATCACCGGTCAACTTGGGTGGTCAATTGTCTATATGAAACCTATTTCAATTAATCAAGTCTTAACAAGTTTGATTGCTTAACATGTTGGAAACACTTAATCATGTAAATAACAATTTCATTTAATATATATATAAACATGGAAAAGTTCGGGTCACTACAGTACCTACCCGTTAAATAAATTTCGTCCCGAAATTTTAAGCAGTTGGAGGTGTTGATGTATCTTCTGAAAATAAATGCAGGTATTTCTTCTTCATCTGATCTTCACGCTCCCAGGTGAACTCGGGTCCTCTACGAGCATTCCATCGAACCTTAACAATCGGTATCTTGTTTTGTTTAAGTCTCTTAACCTCACGATCCATTATTTCGACGGGTTCTTCAATGAATTGAAGTTTTTCATTGATTTGGATTTCGTCCAACGGAATAGTGAGATCTTATTTAGCAAAACATTTCTTCAAATTTGAGACGTGAAAAGTGTTATGTACAGCCGCGAGTTGTTGAGGTAGCTCCAGTTGGTAAGCTACTGGTCCGACACGATCTATAATCTTGAATGATCCAATGTACCTTGGATTTAGTTTCCCTCGTTTACCAAATCGAACAACGCCTTTCCAAGGTGAAACCTTAAGCATGAACATTTCTCCAATTTCAAACTCTATATCTTTTCTTTTACTGCCCGCGTAGCTCTTTTGTCGACTCTGGGCGGTTTTCAATCTTTGTTGAATTTGGATGATTTTCTTGGTAGTTTCTTGCATTATCTCCGAACCCGTAATCTGTCTATCCCCCACTTCACTCCAACAAATCGGAGACCTGCACTTTCTACCATAAAGTGCTTCAAACGGCGCCATCTCAATGCTTGAATGGTAGCTGTTGTTGTAGGAAAATTCTGCTAATGGTAGATGTCGATCCCAACTGTTTCCGAAATCAATAACACAAGCTCGTAGCATGTCTTCAAACGTTTGTATTGTCCTTTCGCTCTGCCCATCAGTTTGTGGATGATAGGCAGTACTCATGTCTAGACGAGTTCCCAATGCTTGCTGTAATGTCTGCCAGAATCTTGAAATAAATCTGCCATCCCTATCAGAGATAATAGAGATTGGTATTCCATGTCTGGAGACGAATTCCTTCAAATACAGTCGTGCTAACTTCTCCATCTTGTCATCTTCTCTTATTGGCAGGAAGTGTGCTGACTTGGTGAGACGATCAACTATTACCTAAATAGTATCATAACCACTTGCAGTCCTTGGCAATTTAGTAATGAAATCCATGGTAATGTTTTCCCATTTCCATTCCGGGATTTCAGGTTGTTGTAGTAGACCTGATGGTTTCTGATGTTCAGCTTTGACCTTAGAACACGTCAAACATTCTCCTACATATTTAGCATACCGGCTTTCATACCTGGCCACCAAAAATGTTTCTTAAGATCCTTGTACATCTTCCCCGTTCCAGGATGTATTGAGTATCTGGTTTTATGAGCTTCTCTAAGTACCATTTCTCTCATATCTCCAAATTTTGGTACCCAAATTGTTTCAGCCCTATACCGGGTTCCGTCTTCCCGAATATTAAGATGCTTCTCCGATCCTTTGGGTATTTCATCCTTTAAATTTCCCTCTTTTAAAACTCCTTGTTGCGCCTCCTTTATTTGAGTAGTAAAGTTAGTGTGAATCATTATATTCATAGATTTTACTCGAATGGGTTCTCTGTCCTTTCTGCTCAAGGCGTCGGCTACCACATTTGCCTTCCCCGGGTGGTAACGAATCTCAAAGTCGTAATCATTCAACAATTCAATCCACCTACGCTGCCTCATATTCAGTTGTTTCTGATTAAATATGTGTTGAAGACTTTTGTGGTCGGTATATATAATACTTTTGACCCCATATAAGTAGTGCCTCCAAGTCTTTAATGCAAAAACAACTGCGCCTAATTCCAAATCATGCGTCGTATAATTTTGCTCGTGAATCTTCAATTGTCTAGACGCATAAGCAATCACCTTCGTCCGTTGCATTAATACACAACCGAGACCTTACTTTGATGCGTCACAATAAATCACAAAATCATCATTCCCTTCAGGCAATGACAATATAGGTGCCGTAGTTAGCTTTTTCTTCAATAATTGAAACGCCTTCTCTTGTTCATCATTCCATTCAAATTTCTTCCCTTTATGCGTTAATGCAGTCAAGGGTTTTGCTATTTTGGAGAAATCTTGGATGAATCTTCTGTAGTAACCAGCCAATCATAAAAATTGACGTATATGCTTCGGAGTTTTTGGGGTTTCCCACTTTTCAACGGTTTTGATCTTTGCCGGGTCCACCTGGATACCTTCTTTGTTCACTATGTGACCGAGGAATTGAACTTCTTCCAACCAAAATGCACACTTTGAAAACTTAGCGTACAGTTTTTCTTTTCTCAATACTTCTAGCACTTTTCTCAAATGTTCTCCGTGCTCTTGATCATTCTTTGAGTAAATAAGTATGTCTTCGATGAAAACAATGACAAACTTGTCAAGATATGTGTAGTGACCCGAACTTTTCCATGTTTATATATATTAATTGAGATTGATATTTACATGATTAAATGTTTCCAACATGTTAAGCAATCAAACTTGTTAAGACATGATTAATTGAAATATGTTTCATATAGACAATTGACCACCTAAGTTGACCGGTGATTTACGAACGTTAAAACTTGTAAAAACTATATGATGACATATATATGGATATATATATAGTTAACATGATACTATGATAAGTAAACATATCATTAAATATATTAACAATGAACTACATATGTAAAAACAAGACTACTAACTTAATGATTTTTAAACGAGACATATATGTAACGATTATCGTTGTAAAGACATTTAATGTATATATATCATATTAAGAGATATTCATACATGATAATATTATGATAATATAATAATTTAAAATCTCATTTGATATTATAAACATTGGGTTAACAACATTTAACAAGATCGTTAACCTAAAGGTTTCAAAACAACACTTACATGTAACGACTAACGATGACTTAACGACTCAGTTAAAATGTATATACATGTAGTATTTTAATATATATTTATACACTTTTGAAAGACTTCAATACACTTATCAAAATACTTCTACTTAACAAAAATTCTTACAATTACATCCTCGTTCAGTTTCATCAACAATTCTACTCGTATGCACCCGTATTAGTACTCGTACAATACACAGCTTTTAGATGTATGTACTATTGGTATATACACTCTAATGATCAGCTCTTAGCAGCCCATGTGAGTCACCTAACACATGTGGAAACCATCATTTGGCAACTAGCATGAAATATCTCATAAAATTACAAAAATATGAGTAATCATTCATGACTTATTTACATGAAAACAAAATTACATATCCTTTATATCTAATCCATACACCAACGACCAAAAACACCTACAAACACTTTCATTCTTCAATTTTCTTCATCTAATTAATCTCTCTCAAGTTCTATCTTCAAGTTCTAAGTGTTCTTCATAAATTCTACAAGTTCTAGTTACATAAAATCAAGAATACTTTCAAGTTTGCTAGCTCACTTCCAATCTTGTAAGGTGATCATCCAACCTCAAGAAATCTTTGTTTCTTACAGTAGGTTATCATTCTAATACAAGGTAATAATCATATTCAAACTTTGGTTCAATTTCTATAACTATAACAATCTTATTTCAAGTGATGATCTTACTTGAACTTGTTTTCGTGTCATGATTCTGCTTCAAGAACTTCGAGCCATCCAAGGATCCGTTGAAGCTAGATCTATTTTTCTCTTTTCAAGTAGGTTTATCCAAGGAACTTAAAGTAGTAATGATGTTCATAACATCATTCGATTCATATATATAAAGCTATCTTATTCGAAGGTTTAAACTTGTAATCACTAGAACATAGTTTAGTTAATTCTAAACTTGTTCGCAAACAAAAGTTAATCCTTCTAACTTGACTTTTACAATCAACTAAACACATGTTCTATATCTATATGATATGCTAACTTAATGATTTAAAACCTGGAAACACGAAAAAACACCGTAAAACTGGATTTACGCCGTCATAGTAGCACCGCGGGCAGTTTTGGGTTAGTTAATTAAAAACTATGATAAACTTTGATTTAAAAGTTGTTATTCTGAGAAAATGATTTTTATTATGAACATGAAACTATATCCAAAAATTATGGTTAAACTCAAAGTGGAAGTATGTTTTCTAAAATGGTCATCTAGACGTCGTTCTTTCCACTGAAATGACTACCTTTACAAAAACGACTTGTAACTTATTTTTCTGACTATAAACCTATACTTTTTCTGTTTAGATTCATAAAATAGAGTTCAATATGAAACCATATCAATTTGATTCACTTAAAACGGATTTAAAATGAAGAAGTTATGGGTAAAACAAGATTGGATAATTTTTCTCATTTTAGCTACATGAAAATTGGTAACAAATCTATTCCAACCATAACCTAATCAACTTGTATTGTATATTATGTAATCTTGAGATACCATAGACACGTATACAATGTTTCGACCTATCATGTCGACACATCTATATATATTTCGGAACAACCATAGACACTCTATATGTGAATGTTGGAGTTAGCTATACAGGGTTGAGGTTGATTCCAAAATATATATAGTTTGAGTTGTGATCAATACTGAGATACGTATACACTGGGTCGTGGATTGATTCAAGATAATATTTATCGATTTATTTCTGTACATCTAACTGTGGACAACTAGTTGTAGGTTACTAACGAGGACAGCTGACTTAATAAACTTAAAACATCAAAATATATTAAAAGTGTTGTAAATATATTTTGAACATACTTTGATATATATGTATATATTGTTATAGGTTCGTGAATCAAGCAGTGGCCAAGTCTTACTTCCCGACGAAGTAAAAATCTGTAAAAGTGAGTTATAGTCCCACTTTTAAAATCTAATATTTTGGGATGAGAATACATGCAGTTTTATAAATGATTTACAAAATAGACACAAGTACGTGAAACTACATTCTATGGTTGAATTATCGAAATCGAATATGCCCCTTTTTATTAAGTCTGGTAATCTAAGAATTAGGAAACAGACACCCTAATTGACGCGAATCCTAAAGATAGATCTATTGGACCTAACAAACCCCATCCAAAGTACCGGATGCTTTAGTACTTCGAAATTTATATCATATCCGAAGGGTGTCCCGGAATGATGGGGATATTCTTATATATGCATCTTGTTAATGTCGGTTACCAGGTGTTCACCATATGAATGACTTTTATCTCTATGTATGGGATGTGTATTGAAATATGAAATCTTGTGGTCTATTATTATGATTTGATATATAGGTTAAACCTATAACTCACCAACATTTTTGTTGACGTTTTAAGCATGTTTATTCTCAGGTGATTATTAAGAGCTTCCGCTGTCGCATACTTAAATAAGGACGAGATTTGGAGTCCATGCTTGTATGATATTGTGTAAAAACTGCATTCAAGAAACTTATTTTGTTGTAACATATTTGTATTGTAAACCATTATGTAATGGTCGTGTGTAAACAGGATATTTTAGATTATCATTATTTGATAATCTACGTAAAGCTTTTTTAACCTTTATTGATGAAATAAAGGTTATGGTTTGTTTTAAAATGAATGCAATCTTTGAAAAACGTCTCATATAGAGGTCAAAACCTCGTAACGAAATCAATTAATATGGAACGTTTTTAATCAATAAGAACGGGACATTTCAGTTGGTATCCCAGCGTTGGTCTTAGAGAACCAGAATTTTGCATTAGTGTGTCTTATCGAGTTTGTTAGGATGCATTAGTGAGTCTGGACTTCGACCGTGTTTACTTGAAAAATGATTGCTTAACAAATTTTGTTGGAAACTATATATTTTTAACATGTGAATATTATGTGATATATTAATCTCTTAACGCGTTTGATATTATGTGATAGATGTCTACCTCTAGAACAAGTCCCATTGACTCACCTAATAATAATGAAGAGTCAAATGTAAATTGGAATGATTCGTGGACTGATTCACAAGTTCCCGAAGAGGAACCGGAAGAAGAGTCAGAACCGGAAGAAGAGTCGGAACCGGAAGAAGAATCGGAACCGGATGAAGAAATAGAACCGGTGGGGGAAATAATAAAACGGTTAAGTAAAAGAAAATCCTCAACCAACCGACCAAGGTTAATTATGGTCAATGGTGTTTCTGCCAAGGAAGCAAAATATTGGGAGGATTACCAATTCTCCGATGAATCGGATTCCGACGAGAATTCCGATGATGTTATAGAAATTACCCCAACTGAATTTAAAAAGGCAAAAGAAAATAATAAGGGAAAGGGCATAAAAATAGAGAAATCTAATTCCAACCCCGATGAACTTTATATGTATCGTCAACCCCCGAAGTCCTTAAGTTGTAACAATGACCCGGGAACCTCTAAACCACCAGGTTTTTCTAAACCAATGTGGAAAACGACGGCTCGTATTAGGGGAACATCATATATCCCTAGAAACTTGGCAAAACGAACCAAAACCGAAGAAGAAGAAACAAGCGAGTCAGAATAAGATAGTTGTATTCGTGTGGTGTAATATATGTAATCTAGTGTGCTTATGCTTTATGATATATGTAAAAATTGCTTGTATTAATAAGTATTTTTTTTATGAATCTAACTCTTGTCTATTTTACAGTATAAAAACACAAAATGGATAGACAACCCAATATTTTAAGAGACCTACCCGGAGACATGATTGATGAAATCTTGTCTAGAGTCGGTCAGAATTCTTCGGCACAACTATTTAAGGCGAGATCAGTTTGTAAGACATTCGAAGAACGTTCCAAGAATTCCTTGATTTATAAAAGGCTTTCGTTCGAAAGATGGGGGATATCACATTGGGAAATCCATAAGTTACGATGTGTTTACTTTGACGCATTTATTGCGGGGAACCCAAATGCCATTTTACGCAATGGGTTAAGAAATTATTTTGACTCAATATATCCGAATATTGGACTTCGTGATTTAGAAAAAGTATGCAACATAAAGAAGCATGTTACGCTTACAGATTAGTAATGTTCGCTTCTCACCAAAGTGAGAACAAGAACATCGGGCTACAACTATTAAACAAAACGTTCCCACAAGTGACGGAGTCGGTAATTGGGGTAAGAAATGAGGTTTTTAGATTGTTACGGGACTGTTGGACATTACGTAACCCTCGTCCCTTTGACGACGTTACAACACGCTGTCTTATCAACGGCCATAACGGTTATGTTCCACAAGACCAAGGATGGGAAGTAATCCTAGTAAAACCAGAATGCATGACTTGTTTCTGGACGTATGAATTACGTGTCTTTATTGCCTTTGCTGAACGACTTGTGTACTAGCTAGAATTATCTTCACAACCATCTTGTATCAAATTTATTGTGTGCTATATTTCATGCTATATGTAAAATAAGCGGTATTGTAAGTTTGTAAAATATTGTGTAAAAGTTTGAACACGAAATATTATTATAATCAGTTTTTCATATAGAATTGTAGTAGTTGAATTGTATGTTAGCTACTAAGTATGAACTTAACGGGTAGGTACTACCAGAATTTAAACTTATAAAATGCTAATATGAAGAAAAAGCTTTTATAAATGAGTTCATATTATGCTACGAAATACTATTAACTACTCTTAATATTCTGTATGATTAACTTGTTCCATTTGACTATTTTGAAGGAAATGGCACCGACTACTCGACACACCGTGAATATGAATGAAGAGGAATTCCATACTTTTCTAGCTTCAAACATAGCCACAGTACAGGCTACGCTACATACCAACAATAACCTTGGATCTAGCAGTACAGGAAATCGTGTAGGATGCACCTACAAAGAATTCACTGCCTGCAAACCTTTGGAATTTGATGGAACCGAAGGACCGATCGGATTGAAACGGTGGACCGAGAAGGTCGAATCGGTGTTTGCCATAAGTAAGTGTACTGAAGAGGACAAAGTAAAGTACGCTACGCATACCTTCACAGGTTCTGCGTTAACATGGTGGAATACCTATCTAGAGCAAGCGGGACAAGACGATGCGTACGCACTACCGTGGTTAGCATTCAAGCACTTGATGAACGAGAAGTACCGTCCCAGAACCGAGGTCAATAAGCTCAAGACAGAACTTAGAGGGTTACGAACCCAAGGATTTGATATTACCACGTACGAAAGACGATTCACAGAATTGTGCCTATTGTGTCCGGGAGCATTCGAAGATGAGGAAGAGAAGATCGACGCGTTTGTGAAAGGATTACCGGAAAGAATCCAAGAAGATATAAGTTCACACGAGCCCGCCTCCATACAACAGGCATGTAGAATGGCTCACAAACTAGTGAACCAGATTGAAGAAAGAATTAAAGAACAGACTGCTGAAGAGGCCAATGTGAAGCAAGTCAAAAGAAAGTGGGAGGAAAACGGTGATAAGAATCACCAATACAACAACAACAGCAATTACAACAATAATCGCAACAATTATCCCAACAATCGCAACATCAATCGTAACTACAACAAACGGCCCAACAACAACAACAACAACAACAACAACAACAACAATAACAACAACAACAACAGCAACTACAACAATCATCCCAACAACAATAATAACCGCAACAACAACAACAACAATCAGAAGCAGCTATGCCTATGGTGTGAACAGTATCACTCGGGGTTCTGCACCAAATTTTGCAACAAGTGTAAAAGAAATGGTCATAGCGCGGAGAAGTGTGAGGTCTACGGACCAGGGGTTAATAGAACGAAAGGAACAAATGGTGTCGGAACGAGTAATGGCGGTGAAAGTAGTGTCGGAGCAAGTTATGCCAATGTAGTTTGTTATAAATGTGGAAAACCGGGCCACATTATTAGAAATTGCCCGAACCAGGAGAACACGAATGGACAAGGCCGCGGAAGAGTTTTCAATATTAATGCGGCAGAGGCACAGGAAGACCCGGAGCTTGTTACGGGTACGTTTCTTATTGACAATAAATCTGCTTACGTTTTATTTGATTCGGGTGCGGATAGAAGCTATATGAGTAGAGATTTTTGTGCTAAATTAAGTTGTCCATTGAAGCCTTTGGATAGTAAATTTTTACTCGAATTAGCAAATGGTAAATTAATTTCAGCAGATAATATATGTCGGAATCGAGAAATTAAACTGGTTAGCGAAACATTTAAGATTGATTTGATACCAGTAGAGTTAGGGAGTTTTGATGTGATAATCGGTATGGACTGGTTGAAAGAAGTGAAAGCAGAGATCGTTTGTTATAAAAATGCAATTCGCATTATACGAGAAAAAGGAAAACCCTTAATGGTGTACGGAGAAAAGGGCAACACGAAGCTACATCTTATTAGTAATTTGAAGGCACAAAAACTAATAAGAAAAGGTTGCTATGCTGTTCTAGCACACGTCGAGAAAGTACAAACTGAAGAAAAGAGCATCAATGATGTTCCCATTGCAAAAGAATTTCCCGATGTATTTCTGAAAGAATTACCGGGATTACCCCCACATCGATCCGTTGAATTTCAAATAGATCTTGTACCAGGAGCTGCACCAATAGCTCATGCTCCTTACAGACTCGCACCCAGTGAGATGAAAGAACTGCAAAGCCAATTACAAGAACTTTTAGAGCATGGTTTCATTCGACAAAGCACATCACCGTGGGGAGCTCCTGTTTTGTTTGTCAAGAAGAAAGATGGTACATTCAGGTTATGTATCGACTACCGAGAGTTGAACAAACTTACCATCAAGAACCGCTACCCACTACCGAGAATCGACGACTTATTTAATCAACTACAAGGCTCTTCTGTTTATTCAAAGATTGACTTACGTTCCGGGTATCATCAAATGCGGGTGAAAGAAGATGATATTCCAAAGAATGCTTTCAGAACACGTTACGGTCATTACGAGTTTATGGTCATGCCGTTTGGTTTAACTAATGCACCATCTGTGTTCATGGACCTTATGAACCGAGTGTGTGGACCATACCTTGACAAGTTTGTCATTGTTTTCATTGATGACATACTTATTTACTCAAAGAATGACCAAGAACACGGTGAACATTTGAGAAAGGTGTTAGAAGTATTGAGGAAGGAAGAATTGTACGCTAAGTTTTCAAAGTGTGCATTTTGGTTGGAAGAAGTTCAATTCCTTGGTCACATAGTGAACAAAGAAGGTATTAAGGTGGATCCGGCAAAGATAGAAACTGTTGAAAAGTGGGAAACCCCGAAAACTCCGAAACACATACGCCAGTTTTTAGGACTAGCTGGTTACTACAGAAGGTTCATCCAAGACTTTTCCAGAATAGCAAAACCCTTGACTGTATTAACGCATAAAGGGAAGAAATTTGAATGGAATGATGAACAAGAGAAAGCGTTTCAGTTATTGAAGAAAAAGCTAACTACGGCACCTATATTGTCATTGCCTGAAGGGAATGATGATTTTGTGATTTATTGTGACGCATCAAAGCAAGGTCTCGGTTGTGTATTAATGCAACGAACGAAGGTGATTGCTTATGCGTCTAGACAATTGAAGATTCACGAACAAAATTATACGACGCATGATTTGGAATTAGGTGCGGTTGTTTTTGCATTAAAGACTTGGAGGCACTACTTATATGGGGTCAAAAGTATTATATATACCGACCACAAAAGTCTTCAGCATATATTTAATCAGAAACAACTGAATATGAGGCAGCGTAGGTGGATTGAATTGTTGAATGATTACGACTTTGAGATTCGTTACCACCCGGGGAAGGCAAATGTGGTAGCCGATGCCTTGAGCAGGAAGGACAGAGAACCCATTCGAGTAAAATCTATGAATATAATGATTCATAATAACCTTACTACTCAAATAAAGGAGGCGCAACAAGGAGTTTTAAAAGAGGGAAATTTAAAGGATGAAATACCCAAAGGATCGGAGAAGCATCATAATATTCGGGAAGACGGAACCCGGTATAGGGCTGAAAGGATTTGGGTACCAAAATTTGGAGATATGAGAGAAATGGTACTTAGAGAAGCTCATAAAACCAGATACTCAATACATCCTGGAACGGGGAAGATGTACAAGGATCTCAAGAAACATTTTTGGTGGCTGGGTATGAAAGCCGATGTTGCTAAATACGTAGGAGAATGTTTGACGTGTTCTAAGGTCAAAGCTGAGCATCAGAAACCATCAGGTCTACTTCAACAACCCGAAATCCCGGAATGGAAATGGGAAAACATTACCATGGATTTCATCACTAAATTGCCAAGGAATGCAAGTGGTTATGATACTATTTGGGTAATAGTTGATCGTCTCACCAAGTCAGCACACTTCCTGCCTATAAAAGAAGATGACAAGATGGAGAAGTTAGCACGACTGTATTTGAAGGAAGTCGTCTCCAGACATGGAATACCAATCTCTATTATCTCTGATAGGGATGGCAGATTTATTTCAAGATTCTGGCAGACATTACAGCAAGCATTAGGAACTCGTCTAGACATGAGTACTGCCTATCATCCACAAACTGATGGGCAGAGCGAAAGGACGATACAAATGCTTGAAGACATGCTACGAGCATGTGTTATTGATTTCGGAAACAGTTGGGATCGACATCTACCGTTAGCAGAATTTTCCTACAACAACAGCTACCATTCAAGCATTGAGATGGCGCAGTTTGAAGCACTTTATGGTAGAAAGTGCAGGTCTCCGATTTGTTGGAGTGAAGTGGGGGATAGACAGATTACGGGTCCGGAGATTATACAAGAAACTACCGAGAAGACCATCCAAATTCAACAACGGTTGAAAACCGCCCAAAGTCGACAAAAGAGCTACGCTGACATTAAAAGAAAAGATATAGAATTTGAAATTGGAGAGATGGTCATGCTTAAAGTTGCACCTTGGAAAGGCGTTGTTCGATTTGGTAAACGAGGAAAATTAAATCCAAGGTATATTGGACCATTCAAGATTATTAATCGTGTCGGACCAGTAGCTTACCGACTTGAGTTACCTCAACAACTCGCGGCTGTACATAACACTTTCCACGTCTCGAATTTGAAGAAATGTTTTGCTAAAGAAGATCTCACTATTCCATTAGATGAAATCCAAATCAACGAAAAACTTCAATTCATCGAAGAACCCGTTGAAATAATGGATCGTGAGGTTAAAAGACTTAAGCAAAACAAGATACCAATTGTTAAGACATAATTAATTGAAATATGTTTCATATAGACAATTGACCACCTAAGTTGACCGGTGATTTACGAACGTTAAAACTTGTAAAAACTATATGATGACATATATATGGATATATATATAGTTAACATGATACTATGATAAGTAAACATATCATTAAGTATATTAACAATGAACTACATATGTAAAAACAAGACTACTAACTTAATGATTTTTAAACGAGACATATATGTAACGATTATCGTTGTAAAGACATTTAATGTATATATATCACATTAAGAGATATTCATACATGATAATATCATGATAATATAATAATTTAAAATCTCATTTGATATTATAAACATTGGGTTAACAACATTTAACAAGATCGTTAACCTAAAGGTTTCAAAACAATACTTACATGTAACGACTAACGATTACTTAACGACTCAGTTAAAATGTATATACATGTAGTGTTTTAATATGTATTTATACACTTTTGAAAGACTTCAATACACTTATCAAAATACTTCTACTTAACAAAAATTCTTACAATTACATCCTCGTTCAGTTTCATCAACAATTCTACTCGTATGCACCCGTATTCGTACTCGTACAATACACAGCTTTTAGATGTATGTACTATTGGTATATACACTCCAATGATCAGCTCTTAGCAGCCCATGTGAGTCACCTAACACATGTGGAAACCATCATTTGGCAACTAGCATGAAATATCTCATAAAATTACAAAAATATGAGTAATCATTCATGACTTATTTACATGAAAACAAAATTACATATCCTTTATATCTAATCCATACACCAATGACCAAAAACACCTACAAACACTTTCATTCTTCAATTTTCTTCATCTAATTGATCTCTCTCAAGTTCTATCTTCAAGTTCTAAGTGTTCTTCATAAATTCTACAAGTTCTAGTTACATAAAATCAATAATACTTTCAAGTTTGCTAGCTCACTTCCAATCTTGTAAGGTGATCATCCAACCTCAAGAAATCTTTGTTTCTTATAGTAGGTTATCATTCTAATACAAGGTAATAATCATATTAAAACTTTGGTTCAATTTCTATAACTATAATAATCTTATTTCAAGTGATGATCTTACTTGAACTTGTTTTCGTGTCATGATTCTGCTTCAAGAACTTCGAGCCATCCAAGGATCCGTTGAAGCTAGATCCATTTTTCCCTTTTCCAGTAGGTTTATCCAAGGAACTTAAGGTAGTAATGATGTTCATAACATCATTCGATTCATATATATAAAGCTATCTTATTCGAAGGTTTAAACTTGTAATCACTAGAACATAGTTTAGTTAATTCTAAACTTGTTCGCAAACAAAAGTTAATCCTTCTAACTTGACTTTTAAAATCAACTAAACACATGTTCTATATCTATATGATATGCTAACTTAATGATTTAAAACCTGGAAACACGAAAAAACACCGTAAAACTGGATTTACGCCGTCATAGTAACACCGCGGGCTGTTTTGGGTTAGTTAATTAAAAACTATGATAAACTTTGATTTAAAAGTTGTTATTCTGAGAAAATGATTTTTATTATGAACATGAAACTATATCCAAAAATTATGGTTAAACTCAAAGTGGAAGTATGTTTTCTAAAATGGTCATCTAGACGTCGTTCTTTCGACTGAAATGACTACCTTTACAAAAACGAATTGTAACTTATTTTTCCGACTATAAACCTATACATTTTCTGTTTAGATTCATAAAATAGAGTTCAATATGAAACCATAGCAATTTGATTCACTCAAAACGGATTTAAAATGAAGAAGTTATGGGTAAAACAAGATTGGATAATTTTTCTCATTTTAGCTACGTGAAAATTGGTAACAAATCTATTCCAACCATAACTTAATCAACTTGTATTGTATATTATGTAATCTTGAGATACCATAGACACGTATACAATGTTTTGACCTATCATGTCGACACATCTATATATATTTCAGAACAACCATAGACACTCTATATGTGAATGTTGGAGTTAGCTATACAGGGTTGAGGTTGATTCCAAAATATATATAGTTTGAGTTATGATCAATACTGAAATACGTATACACTGGGTCGTGGATTGATTCAAGATAATATTTATCGATTTATTTCTGTACATCTAACTGTGGACAACTAGTTGTAGGTTACTAACGAGGACAGCTGACTTAATAAACTTAAAACATCAAAATATATTAAAAGTGTTGTAAATATATTTTGAACATACTTTGATATATATGTATATATTGTTATAGGTTCGTGAATCAACCAGTGGCCAAGTCTTACTTCCCGACGAAGTAAAAATCTGTAAAAGTGAGTTATAGTCCCACTTTTAAAATCTAATATTTTGGGATGAGAATACAAGCAGTTTTATAAATGATTTACAAAATAGACACAAGTACGTGAAACTACATTCTATGGTTGAATTATCGAAATCGAATATGCCCCTTTTTATTAAGTCTCGTAATCTAAGAATTAGGGAACAGACACCCTAATTGACGCGAATCCTAAAGATAGATCTATTGGGCCTAACAAACCCCATCCAAAGTACCGGATGCTTTAGTACTTTGAAATTTATATCATATCCGAAGGGTGTCCCGGAATGATGGGGATATTCTTATATATGCATCTTGTTAATGTCGGTTACCAGGTGTTCACCATATGAATGACTTTTATCTCTATGTATGGGATGTGTATTGAAATATGAAATCGTGTGGTCTATTATTATGATTTGATATATAGGTTAAACCTATAACTCACCAACATTTTTGTTGACGTTTTAAGCATGTTTATTCTCAGGTGATTATTAAGAGCTTCCGCTGTCGCATACTTAAATAAGGACGAGATTTGGAGTCCATGCTTGTATGATATTGTGTAAAAACTGCATTCAAGAAACTTATTTTGTTGTAACATATTTGTATTGTAAACCATTATGTAATGGTCGTGTGTAAACAGGATATTTTAGATTATCATTATTTGATAATCTACGTAAAGCTTTTTAAACCTTTATTGATGAAATAAAGGTTATGGTTTGTTTTAAAATGAATGCAGTCTTTGAAAAATGTCTCATATAGAGGTCAAAACCTCGCAACGAAATCAATTAATATGGAACGTTTTTAATCAATAAGAACGGGACATTTCAATATGGCCCACACACTCGGTTCATAAGGTCCATGAACACAGCTGGTGCGTTAGTCAATCCAAACGGCATAACCATAAACTCGTAATGACCATAACGCGTCCTAAAAGCAGTTTTTTGAATATCATCCTCCTTTACTCGCATTTGATGATATCCAGAACGTAAATCGATCTTCGAATAAACCACCGAGCCTTGTAGTTGATCAAATAAGTCGTCAATTCTCGGCAGTGGATAACGGTTTTTGATGGTAAGTTTGTTCAACTCTCTGTAGTCAATACACAACCTAAATGTACCATCCTTCTTCTTGACAAACAAAACAGGAGCTCCCCATGGTGATGTGCTTGGTCGAATGAAACCACGTTCTAATAGTTCTTGCAGTTGGCTTTGCAGTTCTTTCATCTCGCTGGGTGCGAGTCTATAAGGAGCACGAGCTATTGGTGCAGCTCCTGGTACAAGATCTATTTGAAATTCAACAGATCGATGTGGAGGTAGTCCCGGTAATTCTTTCGGAAATACATCGGGAAATTCTTTTGTGAGGGGACATCATTGATGCTCTTTTCTTCAGTTTGTACTTTCTCGACGTGTGCTAGAACAGCATAGCAACCTTTTCTTATTAGTTTTTGTGCCTTCAAATTACTAATAAGATGTAGCTTCGTGTTGCCCTTTTCTCCGTACACCATTAAGGGTTTTCCTTTTTCTCGTATAATGCAAATTGCATTTTTATAACAAACGATCTCTGCTTTCACCTTCTTCAGCCAGTCCATGCCAACTATTACATCAAAACTCCCTAACTCTACTGGTATCAAATCAATCTTAAATATTTCGCTACCCAGTTTAATTTCTCGATTCCGGCATATATTATCTGCTGAAATTAATTTACCGTTTGCTAATTCGAGTAAAAATTTACTATCCAATGGCGTCAATGGACAACTTAATTTAGCACAAAAATCTCTACTCATATAGCTTCTATCCGCACCCGAATCAAATAAAACGTAAGCAGATTTATTGTCAATAAGAAACGTACCCGTAACAAGCTCCGGGTCTTCTTGTGCCTCTGCCGCATTAATATTGAAAACTCTTCCGCGGCCTTGTCCATTCGTGTTCTCCTGGTTCGGGCAATTTCTAATAATGTGGCCCGGTTTTCCAAATTTATAACAAACTACATTGGCATAACTTGCTCCGACACTACTTGCTCCGCCATTACTCATTCCGACACCATTTGTTCCTTTCGTTCTGTTAACCCCTGGTCCGTAGACCTCACACTTCGCCGCGCTATGACCATTTCTTTTACACTTGTTGCAAAATTTGGTGCAGAATCCCGAGTGATACTTTTCACACCTTTGGCATAGCTGCTTCTGATTGTTGTTGTTGTTGCGGTTGTTATTGTTGTTGGGATGATTGTTGTAGTTGCTGTTGTTGTTGTTGTTGTTGTTGTTGTTGTTGTTGTTGTTGTTGTTGTTGTTGTTGTTGTTGTTGTTGTTGTTGTTGTTGTTGTTGGGACGTTTGTTGTAGTTGCTATTGATGTTGCGATTGTTGGGATAATTGTTGCGATTATTATTGTAATTGCTGTTGTTGTTGTATTGGTGATTCTTATCACCGTTTTCCTCCCACTTTCTTTTGACTTGCTTCACATTGGCCTCTTCAGCCGTCTGTTCTTTAATTCTTTCCTCAATCTGGTTTACTAGTTTGTGAGCCATTCTACATGCCTGTTGTATGGAGGCGGGCTCATGTGAACTTATATCTTCTTGGATTCTTTCCGGTAATCCTTTCACAAACGCGTCGATCTTCTCTTCCTCATCTTCGAACGCTCCCGGACACAATAGGCACAATTCTGTGAATCGTCTTTCGTACGTGGTAATATCAAATCCTTGGGTTCGTAACCCTCTAAGTTCTGTCTTGAGCTTATTGACCTCGGTTCTGGGACGGTACTTCTCGTTCATCAAGTGCTTGAATGCTGACCACGGTAGTGCATACGCATCATCTTGTTCCACTTGCTCTAGATAGGTATTCCACCATGTTAACGCAGAACCTGTGAAGGTATGCGTAGCGTACTTCACTTTGTCCTCTTCAGTACACTTACTTATGGCAAACACCGATTCTATCTTCTCGGTCCACCGTTTCAATCCGATCGGTCCTTCGGTTCCATCAAATTCCAAAGGTTTGCAGGCAGTGAATTCTTTGTAGGTGCATCCTACACGATTTTCTGTACTGCTAGATCCAAGGTTATTGTTGGTATGTAGCGCAACCTGTACTGCGGCTATGTTTGAAGCTAGAAAAGTACGGAATTCCTCTTCATTCATATTCACGGTGTGTCGAGTAGTCGGTGCCATTTCCTTCAAAATAGTCAAATGGAACAAGTTAATCATACAGAATATTAAGAGTAGTTAATAGTATTTCGTAGCATAATATGAACTCATTTATAAAAGCTTTTTCTTCATATTAGCGTTTTATAAGTTTAAATTCGGGTAGTACCTACCCATTAAGTTCATACTTAGTAGCTAATATATAATTCAACTACTACAATTCAATATGAAAAACTGATTATAATAATATTTCGCGTTCAAACTTTTATAAAATATTTTACAAACTTACAATACCGCTTATTTTACATAAAGCATGAAATATAGCACACAATAACTTTGATACAAGATAGTTGTGAAGATAATTCTAGCTAGTACACAAGTCGTTCAGCAAAGACAATAAAGACACGTAATTCATACGTCCAGAAACAAGTCATGCATTCTGGTTTTACTAGGACTACTTCCCATCCTTGGTCTTGTGGAACATAACCATTATGGCCGTTGATAAGACAGCGTGTTGTAACGTCGTCAAAGGGACGAGGGTTACGTAATGACCAACAGTCTCGTAATAACCTAAAAACCTCATTTCTTACCCCAATTACCGACTCCGTCACTTGTGGGAACGTTTTGTTTAATAGTTGTAGCCCGATGTTCTTTTTCTCATTTTGGTGAGAAGCGAACATTACTAACCCGTAAGCATAGCATGCTTCTTTATGTTGCATGTTAGCCGCTTTTTCTAAATCATGAAGTCCTATATTCGGATACATTGAGTCAAAATAATTTCTTAACCCGTTGCGTAAAATAGCATTTGGGTTCCCCGCAATATATGCGTCAAAGTAAACACATCGTAACTTATGGGTTTCCCAATGTGATATCCCTCATCTTTCAAACGAAAGTCTCTTATAAACTAAGACATTCTTGGAACGTTCTTCGAATGTCTTACAAACTGATTTCGCCGTAAATAGTTGTGCCGAAGAATTCTGACCGACTCTAGACAAGATTTCATCAATCATGTCTCCGGGTAGGTCTCTTAAAATATTGGGTTGTCTATCCATTTTGTGTTTTTATACTGTAAAATAGACAAGAGTTAGATTCATAAAAAAAAATACTTATTAATACAAGCAATTTTTACATATATCATAAAGCATAAGCACACTATATTACATATATTACACCACACGAATACAACTACCTTATTCCGACTCGCTCGTTTCTTCTTCTTCGGTTTTGGTTCGTTTTGCCAAGTTTCTAGGGATATATGATGTTCCCCTAATACGAGCTGTCGTTTTCCACAACGGTTTAGAAAAACCTGGTGGTTTAGAGGTTCCCGGGTCATTGTTACAACTTAAGGGCTTCGGGGGTTGACGATACATATAAAGTTCATCGGGGTTGGAATTAGATTTTTCTATTTTTATGCCGTTTCCCTTATTATTTTCTTTTGCCTTTTTAAATTCAGTTGGGGTAATTTCTATAACATCATCGGAATTCTCGTCGGAATCCGATTCATCGGAGAATTGGTAATCCTCCCAATATTTTGCTTCCTTGGCGGAAACACCATTGACCATAATTAACCTTGGTCGGTTGGTTGAGGATTTTCTTTTACTTAACCGTTTTATTATTTCCCCCACCGGTTCTATTTCCTCCTCCGGTTCCTCCTCTTCCGGTTCTGATTCTTCTTCCGGTTCTGATTCTTCTTCCGGTTCTTCTTCGGGAACTTGTGAATCAGTCCAATATATATTCGACTCTTCGTTATTATTAGGTGAGTCAATGGGATTTGTGCTAGAGGTAGACATCTATCACACAATATCAAACATGTTAAGAGATTAATATATCACATAATATATACATGTTAATAATATATAGTTTCCAACAAAAATGTTAAGCAATCATTTTTAAAGAAAACACGGTCGAAGTCCAGACTCACTAATGCATCCTAACAAACTCGATAAGACACACTAATGCAAATTTTCTGGTTCTCTAAGACCAACGCTCGGATACCAACTGAAATGTCCCGTTCTTATTGATTAAAAACGTTCCATATTAATTGATTTCGTTGCGAGGTTTTGACCTCTATATGAGACGTTTTTCAAAGACTGCATTCATTTTTAAAACAAACCATAACCTTTATTTCATAAATAAAGGTTTAAAAAGCTTTACGTAGATTATCAAATAATGATAATCTAAAATATCCTGCTTACACACGACCATTACATAATGGTTTACAATACAAATATGTTACATCGAAATCAGTTTCTTGAATGCAGTTTTTACACAATATCATACAAACATGGACTCCAAATCTTGTCCTTATTTTAGTATGAAACAGCGGAAGCTCTTAGTATTCACCTGAGAATAAACATGCTTTAAACGTCAATAAAAATGTTGGTGAGTTATAGGTTTAACCTATATATATCAAATCGTAACAATAGACCACAAGATTTCATATTTCAATACACATCCCATACATAGAGATAAAAATCATTCATATGGTGAACACCTGCTAACCGACATTAACAAGCTGCATATATAAGAATATCCCCATCATTCCGGGACACCCTTCGGATATGATATAAATTTCGAAGTACTAAAGCATCCAGTACTTTGGATGGGGTTTGTTAGGCCCAATAGATCTATCTTTAGGATTCGCGTCAATTAGGGTGTCTGTTCCCTAATTCTTAGATTACCAGACTTAATAAAAAGGGGCATATTCGATTTTGATAATTCAACCATATAATGTAGTTTCACGTACTTGTGTCTATTTTGTAAATCATTTATAAAACCTGCATGTATTCTCATCCCAAAAGTATTAGATTTTAAATGTGGGACTATAACTCACTTTTACAGATTTTTACTTCGTCGGGAAGTAAGACTTGGCCACTGGTTGATTCACGAACCTATAACAATATATACATATATATCAAAGTATGTTCAAAATATATTTACAAAACTTTTAATATATTTTGATGTTTTAAGTTTATTAAGTCAGCTGTCCTCGTTAGTAACCTACAACTAGTTGTCCACAGTTAGATGTACAAAAATAAATCGATAAATATTATCTTGAATCAATCCACGACCCAGTGTATACGTATCTCAGTATTGATCACAACTCAAACTATATATATTTTGGAATCAACCTCAACCCTGTATAGCTAACTCCAACATTCACATATAGAGTGTCTATGGTTGTTCCGAAATATATATAGATGTGTCGACATGATAGGTTGAAACATTGTATACGTGTCTATGGTATCTCAAGATTACATAATATACAATACAAATTGATTAAGTTATGGTTGGAATAGATTTGTTACCAATTTTCACGTAGCTAAAATGAGAAAAATTATCCAATCTTGTTTTACCCATAACTTCTTCATTTTAAATCCGTTTTGAGTGAATCAAATTGCTATGGTTTCATATTAAACTCTATTTTATGAATATAAACATAAAAAGTATAGGTTTATTGTCGGAAAAATAAGTTACAATTCGTTTTTGTAAAGGTAGTCATTTCAGTCGAAAGAACGACGTCTAGATGACCATTTTAGAAAACATACTTCCACTTTGAGTTTAACCATAATTTTTGGATATAGTTTCATGTTCATAATAAAAATAATTTTCCCATAATAACAACTTTTAAATCAAAGTTTATCATAGTTTTTAATTAACTAACCCAAAACAGCCCGCGGTGTTACTACGACGGCGTAAATTCGGTTTTACGGTGTTTTTCGTGTTTCCAGGTTTTAAATCATTAAGTTAGCATATCATATAGATATATAACATGTGTTTAGTTGATTTTAAAAGTCAAGTTAGAAAGATTAACTTTTATTTGCGAACAAGTTTAGAATTAACTAAACTATGTTCTAGTGATTACAAGTTTAAACCTTCGAATAAGATAGATTTATATGTATGAATAGAATGATGTTATGAACATCATTACTACCTCAAGTTCCTTGGATAAACCTACTAGAAATGAGAAAAATAGATCTAGCTTCAAAGGATCCTTGGATGGCTTGAAAGTTCTTGAAGCAGAATCATGACACGAAAACAATTTCAAGTAAGATTTCCACTCGAAATAAGATTGTTATAGTTATAGAAATTGAATTAAAGTTTGAATATGATTATTACCTTGTATTAGAAAGATAACCTACTGTAAGTAACAAAGGTTTCTTGATCTTGGATAATTACTTGGAATGGATTTAGAAAACTTGGAAGTAAACTTGCAATCTTGGAAGTATTCTTGATTTTATGAAACTAGAACTTTTGGAATTTATGAAGAACACTTAGAACTTGAAGATAGAACTTGAGAGAAATCAATTAGATGAAGAAAATTGAAGAATGAAAGTGTTTGTAGGTGTTTTTGGTCGTTGGTGTATGGATTAGATATAAAGGATATGTAATTTTGTTTTCATGTAAATAAGTCATGAATGATTACTCATATTTTTGTAATTTTATGAGATATTTTATGCTAGTTGCCAAATGATGGTTCCCACATGTGTTAGGTGACTCACATGGGCTGCTAAGAGCTGATCATTGGAGTGTATATACCAATAGTACATACATCTAAAAGCTGTGTATTGTACGAGTACGAATACGGATGCATACGAGTAGAATTGTTGATGAAACTGAACGAGGATGTAATTGTAAGCATTTTTGTTAAGTAGAAGTATTTTGATAAGTGTATTGAAGTCTTTCAAAAGTTATGAATACATATTAAAACACTACATGTATATACATTTTAACTGAGTCGTTAAGTCATCGTTAGTCGTTACATGTAAATGTTGTTTTGAAACCTTTAGGTTAACGATCTTGTTGAATGTTGCTAACCCGTTATTTATTATAACAAATGAGATGTTAAATTGTTATATTATCATGATATTATGATATATAATATATCTTAGTATGATATATATACAGTTAAATTTCGTTACAACGATAATCGTTACATATATGTCTCGTTTCGAAATCATTAAGTTAGTAGTCTTATTTTTACATATGTATTTCATTGTTAATACACTTAATAATATATTTACTTATCATTTAACATAATTAACCAAGTGTATCAATATCTTAATATGATTCATATGTACCTAGTAAGACGTTGTTATAACGATAATCGTTATATATATATCGTTTTCGAGTTTCTTAAATTAATAGTCTCATTTTTATGTATATAACTCATTGTTAAAATACCTAATGAGATACATACTTATAATAAAATCATTTTAACTATATATATAACCATATATATGTCATCGTATAGTTTTTACAAGTTTTAACGTTCGTGAATCACCGGTCAACTTGGGTGGTCAATTGTCTATATGAAACCTATTTTAATTAATCAAATCTTAACAAGTTTGATTGCTTAACATGTTGGAAACACTTAATCATGTAAATAACAATTTCATTTAATATATATATAAACATGAAAAAGTTCGGGTCACTACAAAAATCATGGTTTAACACAAAGTAAAAGTATGTTTTTCAAAATGGTCATCAAGATGTCGTTCTTTCGACGGAACTGATTACCTCTTTCAAAAACGACTTGTAACCTGTAACTCCGAATATAAACCTATACTTTTTCTTTTTAGATTATTAAATTTTGGTTTGATACGAAACCATAGCCATTTGATTCACTCAAATCGGATTTGTAATGAAGAAATTATGGGTAAAACAAAATTAGTTAGAATTACTAGTTTTAGCTCCAAAAATTTTTATAACAAAACTGTACTAACCATATCCTAGCTAACTTATCCTACATGTATTTATACATGTCTTGATCCCTTATTAGTAGAAATACAAATTATAATAGTCAGGGTTAATTCTACGACAATATATTATAGTCTTAATAAAAAAATCGTAAGACACTATATATATATATATATATATATATATATATATATATATATATATATATATATATATATATATATATATATATATATATATATATATATATATATGACTTGATATGCATAGACATGTATACAATGTTTTGACATATCATGTTGACATCGTCTATATATATTATTTTGAATAACCCATAAGACACTATATGCGGTAATGCTCGAGTTAGCATATAATGAGTCGAGGTTGATTCTAAAATAATATATATACCATGGGTTGTGATCGAGTCTGAGACATGTATACAATGGGTCGTGGGGTGATTCAGACAATATATATATTATGTGTCTTAATTATATTAAGACAATATATAATAGTGTTAGTTAATTCTAACACGATATATACACGCGCGCACACACACACACACACACACACACACACACACACACACACATATATATATATATATATATATATATATATATATATATATATATATATATTATTAGATTATTATGGACTACTAATTGTGGACTACTAACGTTGGACTGCTAACTTGACAACTTAATACGTTAAAACGTAAATAAAAATTGATATGAATATATTTCTATTATACTTTGATATATATGTATATATTTGTTATAGGTTCGTGAATCGACCCGTGGCCAAGTCTTATTTCCGACGAAGTAAAAATCTGTGAAAGTGAGTTATAGTCCCATTTTTACTATCGAATATTTTCGAGATGAGAATACATGCAGTTTTATAAATATTTTACAAAATAGGCACAAGTACTTGAAACTACATTCTATGGTTGTATTATTATACCGGATATCACCCTTTTTAGCTTGGTAGCCTAAGAATTGGTGTTTATTATAATTGTCACCAATTGACGCGAATCCTAAAGATAGATCTATTGGGCCTAACAAACCACATCCGGGTTACGGATGCTTTAGTACTTCGATTTATCATATCCGATGAGAGTCCCGGAATGATGGGGATATTCTAGATGCATTTTGTTAATGTCGGTTACCAGGTGTTCACCATATGAATAATTTTTATACGCTTGCGAGTGTATGGTTATTTATAATATTTGAAATCTTGTGGCCTATTATTATTATTATCACGATTTATGATATAGGTTAAACCTATAACTCACCAACATTTTTGTTGACGTTTTAAGCATGTTTATTCTCAGGTGATTATTAAGAGCTTTCGCTGTTGCATGCTAATTAAATACAAGATGTGGAGTCAGCATGCTTGTTTAATATTGTTTAAAAACTGCATTCGAGAACTTATTTTGATGTAACATATTATTATTGTAAACCATTATGTAATGGTCATGTGTAAACATTATATTTTAGATTATCATTCCTTGATAATCTATGTTATGTCTTCTAAACCTTTGTCGATAAAATAAAGATTATGGTGTGTTTTAAAAACGAATGCAGTCTTTGAAAAACGTCTCATATAGAGGTCAAACCCTCACAATGAAACCAATTAATATGAAACGTTTATAATCGATATGAACGGGGCATTTCAACTGGAACCAAAACAATAAGGCGGACGCCGAAAGAGTTGAAGCCACACCAAATAGAACGCAACAGTAAAAACCGACTCAACCCCAGCACATAAACAAGATCTCCAATTGGGAGATTGTCGTCTGGTCGAAATTCGAAAAGCGAAATCGAACAGAAGAAGGTCCTAACCAAACAACACACAACAACAACAAAAATCGGACCCACGCCAAACAAACAATAATGCTACCACCTCCACCCACCCCCAAACAATGAGGGTCCACCACCAACAAGGTAGTGATCCACCACGCCGCCACCACAAACAACCATAAAATCGATGGTCACCACCAACAGGGTGATGAACCAACACGGGAGCCTGTAAGCAGCCACGAAAAGAAGGAAAAAAAGGGAAACCACTAAGGACAACAGCTACATGTGACCTCCACCAACAAAGGTGGAGAGCCACCGGCCATCATCGTCATAGGTGGTTCCGATTAGCTCGTTCTAACTAATACATACTAACCATCTGGAAATAAAGTAATCAGGGCCACCATAGCCAAAGCTACCACGAGAACGACGGTGGTGAGGCTGTGACAGTCACATGTTAGAGGATAAAATTAATTACACATACACTATTACATATACACTAGAGAATAAAATTTAATACACAAAGTAAATAAACATCATTAAGAATTCGGTGGTTGATACGTTGAGATCCATGTAAGAGATCAGATTCAAATATTGTGATGATCATGAAAAAGTTTGAAAATGGTCACGGATTAATCATGTTAGGCCGCATATTTCAGAATACAAATACTCAACCTGCGATTACCTGAGCAGTGAACACGTTATCACTTTTTTCTTTTTATAATAAATGCATGGTTTGGTAATTTCTTAAATCTTTAGGTGGGTCAACCGACCGATTGAGTTGGGTTGGACGTTCATGTCATAAAATCTTTCTCTAGCCAAGAATCACATTATTGATTGAATCGATGCGAATCCAATTCATTGGCTTTCAAAAAGTCAGTTTACATTAGTGAGCTAGTTAGAAGATAGATTTTACATTAAAACATCAAATTGAATATTTTGTAGAGTACAAATAATGTTTTAGTTGAGCTCGGACCAGTGGCGAAGGTTTTAAAGGGCAGGGGTGGGCTCCTGCACCCCAAAAACTTTTGTCTTTAGCAGCAATTATTCTTTATTCAGGAATTATATGTAAGAAATTCTATTTTAGCCCCCCAACTAGTTATTATTGTGCACTCAGTTACTTTTTCTCAAACTTAAAAAAGATGCATGGCCCTCATCTAGTCCAGCCGACTCATTTTATTAGCTTTTGGTATTTCGATTTCGGTGCAGACAACTTGATATAATTTATCAAGGTTATGTCATTTATTCTACTTATTCTATAGTATAAAATTATATTATTATTGTTATTATTATTATTCATTTTAATTAATAATTATTACTGGTACTAGTATTATACGAACTTACAGGGTACTATATATAAGATATATATTCGTAGGGACTTACCTAGTATAAATAAATAGTGATTAGGTTTAATTATATAAATAAAAAGAGATAATGATTTTAAATTTCACTTATGCTTTATTTTATTGTTTATATAAAAGTCTACATATTTTGTTTGGATTATCTCGTCCTCCCAATGCCGAACATCAAGCTTTGCCACTGGCTCGGACATTTCTATTCGGTGTCTGTATGCTTATTTGGGGTTTATTTATTTGATGAAATTTTCAAAATGTTTATAAAATTTTTAGTTTTTTGGTCAAATAAATAATAAATAATAATAATATAAAATAATATAGGGCACACATAATGTGAAGTATTTTTAAAACATTGTGTTATAGTTCAAGTGGTTGTGGTCTGATACTCTTTGTTATAGATCAGGAGTTCATTTTTTGGGGTATACAACATTGCACACAAGGTTATCTCATGACCTTGAAATCCACCAAGGTTGTCTTCGCAAATTGCGTTGCGGGGCAGCAGGGATGGGGGTTTTACCGGCCATGCCCTTGGATTTATCCGGATTTCCTTCGGGACAGCAGTTTAGGATGAGTTATGCAACTGCAGAAATGATCGCGTGGGTGGTTTACTCCCCTGATTAATCCTAAATTGTTATTCAAACAAAAAATGTGAAGTGTTTAAAACATCAAATTGAATATTGTATTACGTTACTTACGTAAATAAGTACGTAATAAAACACTATGGCGGCTTCATTTTCAATGCCCTTTTTCATGTCCTCTAACATTGAGGAAGCTTGGGTACAGATCTCCATCGAATAGGAATAACCCGTACACTAAGGAATTTAGATTATATGAATGGGGTCCAAAATTGGAAGCTGCTATAACTCTTTTGAAATTTGTCACGTTATTCAACATATATTTTGAAAGCACAAATTACAAAATAGTCCTTGCGCTCTATTATATTTTTTTAAAGAACACCCACAACCACCTCGATTTATTACTCGAATATATACATAATGTCCACTACTAGATTCGATAATCCTTGTGATTTATTCAAGCCCTTGTACTTCTTTTCTTCATTCAAATTAGATATGGTCCGTCGTTCAATTAAAATAAAAAAATATAAGAAAATACTAAAAAACTAAACAAATAAATTACTCTCTTTGTCTTATAATAATTAATTTGTTTTGACTTTTTAAAGTCTTTTCTTTTTAACATTGACCTAAAATATTTTTATTTGAGTTATATAATAGTTAATGAAACTCATATTAATAAAAAGTACATTTAAAACTCAATCTACTCATATAATTTTTATCAAATATTATACAATATAAATAAATATATTAAAGTTAAAGTTGAGAAATAAAAACTTTAAAATGTTAAAATAGAACACTTATTATGTGATGAAATGACTAATAAATATATAGTTTTCATCTTTAATTGGTGGCTGATTATTATTAAATTAATTAGACAATTCAGAATAATTCAAGTGATTTTATTTGGTATAGAGATTTATTTTTACTGATAAACAGTCCAATAATTACATATAACATTACATGTGTATAAAAAAACTATAACATCATACCTCCTCTTACCCTTTGAGTAATTTTATTGTTGTTGTATCATGTGTTACTCAAGCTCAATCGGTTAAAATTTCAATTTGAATTTAGTCTATGAACGAGTACATTGGCTTCTCCATTAAAGGTAAAACCTCGGGTAATCAAGTCCTCTGACCGCGAGACCTGGTACCGGGTTATTTGCGCATTATGCGCACCCTCTAGTCACACTCTCTTTTTGAACAATTTGTTTGATTTCTATATCGAGCCTCAATTTTCTGGCGCACCAAAAGTGACATATCATTTGTATGCATTAATAAGTTTTATATATAGCAACAATAATTTACATCATAAGGCCACTCCCTATCATGGCTAACAGTATTCATTCTTTTAACTGCCGCATCAGCGCAATATCAGTATACATATCTTATAACTAACCCACAAAATCCTAGTACCAAACACTACATATCATGGCTATAAACTTTCCTCTTAACTCCCACATCATTAATTAATTTCTTTTAATATTCATTTTAACTAACATAAAAATATTACGAATTACACATATAATCACAATTTTTTTAAATAACACTTTTATTAATAAACACAAATACGGTTACAACTTTTGTTAACAAAGACATAATTAAAACGATACAATAATAATATAAAACGAGAAGTACTATATCATCCATTTCGAGCACGTCGGTAGCATCCAAATGTGTTCAATTAGATCGTTTCGTAGTTAATGATGAACGACTAGATTACGCAACTCCTTAGCCATACGTTCGCGTGTTTCAACCGTCTCGCTCTACAAACATTGTGGTCGGTTGTGATCATTTCCAAGATAATCTTCTTCCAATTTACATAGATTGTGTCAGTTATCTTCGATAATCATATTGTGTAGTATCACACATATGTACATGATTTTTCATATCTTCTTCATACTATATGGCCGTGCAGGATATTTTAGAATGGCCCAAAGACCTTGGAGAACACCAAACACACGTTTCACGTCTTTTCTTGCATTATAATTCACATTCTTGTGCTCAACTGGACATTTAAACGACTTAACAAGTGTCTCGCTTTCCGGATAAATTCCATCCGCAAGGTAATAACCTTGGTTGTACGTAACACCGTTAACAATGAACTGTGTATTTGGAGCTGTATGTTGTAGTAATTCATTGAACAAATCCAATTGTTTTAATACATTTATGTCGTTGTTTGAACCACGCAGACTAAAATAAGTGCGCCAAATTCACAAATCGTATAATGCAACATCTTCAAGCATTATTGTTGGGTGTTCATGGTCACCCCTTGTGTATTGTCTTTTCCATGGTGTCAGGCAATTTTTCCATGCCAAATGCATAAAATCGATGTTATCGAGCATTCTCGAAAAACCATCCAACTGTGCATGTTCATGATACAAACGGTGGATGTCATGGTAGTTTGGTTTTCGCAAATGCTCTTGTAATAATAGATGAAAAACACATTTACAAAATCTATTCATATAATCGTATGACGTTTGTTGTCCCTTATGTAAATTCTCATCAAACAGGTCGGGTTCACAACCATACGCTAATTGACGTATATGAGATGTGCATTTTTGATAAATATTAAAGCCAGTTTTTTCAGTAGCATCGTGTCGTTGATGGAAAAAATGAAAATAATTAGGAAGTGGTTCTTGAGAGTAAGATAATATAACATATAAGAAGAAATAGAGGTCGTCTCATTCTGTATCATCTTCGAAATTTTCTTTAGGATAAACTGGAGACTCTGAAAAATAGTCAATCCATAATCGTTGGGCTGCTCCTTTAGGATATGTATTTAAATGCCTCTCTGAAATCTTTGGCCTTATAGAACTCTCCGCTTCTTATTCTTTCATCACTAACCTCCAAACTTACAAGGTTTAAATATAATGAATTTGGATTTAGCATTACAACATTGTAAGATATTTCAAAATTCGAATCGTACTCGGTATCACCCTCCATATTAAATATAAATGTAGAATGAGATATAAATTTGAGGTGTAGAATGAAGTTTGAATGTGTGCGTTGATTGGGTATAATGAAGATGTATATAGGGATAAATATAATATATATATATATAACACAACAAAACCCAAGCAAAAGTAGTTCCCTTATGTAGTTTAAACTCTCGTCAAAATCATAGTGAATGCGGGTAACGATTACGGGTAACTAGCTCGTCCTTATACGAGTAACTAAGGGTGGCGAGTAGGTAACGACTAGTAACTTGCCCATAAGAAGTGCTCTAAGATATATGGTAATATTCCGTACACCATCAACTTTTATTTGTACAGTTTGAAAAATGATTTAAACTGTTTTTTTTATACTATGGAACATCATAAAACATGTTTATTGGTGTACAGATTTGATGAGGGACGGAATAGGAGGTTACTTGATTCACAAGTAATTGGATGATATTACTTGAAGAACAAGCAACTTTGGTGGAAGTTTTTAAATTAGGATTTATCATCTATTTATTAGGAAACTTAATTAGATCTTATGTAGGATTAGATTTATAGGTATATATACATACTAGTTTTAAGAGCCCGTTCGTTGGACGGAAATTGTAAATATTATTTTTTTAAATCGTTTGTATAGACGAAAATTATATATGTTACCGATCAAATGTAGCCTATAATTGAAAACATGAAAACGTAAATAAAATAGAATCGTTACACGATAATCCTTTATGAAAAAGCTTGTGAAAGAGCCCGTGCTTTGCGTGATATTTTTAAATTAAACAAAAAATAATCATTAAAGATAAATATACTATATAATAATATGTATAACGATAAAGATGGTATTTACCCATCTCGCAACTGTGTTCGTATAAATATATATTGTCTATAAATAAGATTATTAATAAAAATTAATTTCTCCTTCAAAAAAATGACAGTCATGTATAAATATCTTCATACTAATTTATAGTAATAGCATTTATAGTAGTAGTTGTTTTGAGACGTATTTGATTATTTATATATTATATATTTATTTGTGTCTTTTATATAAGGTAACAAAATCAATCGGCTATATTTTATTAATTAATTTAATATTTAATTTGGTTTAATAATAGAATGACATGTAGGATTATGTAATTCATATTAATTAATAGAATGACACGTATGATAATTTAAATTTGATTAACTGAGGAGATGACACGTAAGCATAATGGCACGTGCTTTATAATAATGTATAGATAGATATAGCCAATATCTTAAGTTATTATTCATTCGATTCTATTAAAAAATAATTCTGTGTTTTCTTATTCACTCTTTCAGATTCATGAAGTTTAAATTTTATTGAATCGCGTTCGTGATTAATTTCTAATTCACTCTTTCATATTCGTGAATTTTAATTTTGGTGAATTGCATTTGCGATTAATTTCAGTTTACAACGTGATTGTAAATAAATACTTACATTGTCTACACTAGGAGTTCCTAAAAATAATTATATAGTGACAACACTAAAAGCTGCGAATAAAGTGCATAAAAGTCTTATACATAATGATTATTTATTTGATCTAAAGTGCCAATTATGAAATTCTATCAAACTTCTATGCACCTTAACGACAACTCATAAGAATATTTATATTAGTGGTTGTTTACATCCATAAATTCTAAACACAAAAACGACGATGATAAATTACTCGCTCCACAATTCCGGTCGAACAACACCCTGGATAATCGTGATACATTCGCTGATCTAAACCTTGAGGGGCATTTAAATGTTGATTGTCCTCCGGGCTTCTTACCAACGTCACGTTTTACACATGAAATTCACAAATGGCCTCCGATTAAACGCAACAAAGTGGACGAAACAGTGAACCTCAATACTTGTCACGGGTCAGGTAAGCATCTTGATCTTAATAATTCGATTGTTTCTAATCCAGTTCATGTTCAGGATAATGGTGATGTTACTATTCCCAATCCGGGTGATGATAATGATCTCAATCCAGTCAAAGCCCATAATACATTTAAGAGCAAGCCTCCATGCAAACCATCTAATAGTAACGAACAAGTACTTTCAAATGGCAGCTCGGGATTAAAAGAATTCGGGACAGATATCGGGCTTGAATGGATCGGGCCACCGTCAGGGAAGTAACTCTATCTCCCATTTCGTTTTCTTTATATTTATTTTATTTATTAAAATGAAGATAATTTCTTTAAATGTACGTGAGCTCGGGAAACTTGAAAAAGAAAAATTTAACTGGATAAAAAATTTAATTCGTTTTCATAATCCGGACATCTTCGCCATCCAAGAATCAAAAAGGAAACGTGTACTGATTTTATGATTGAATCGCTATGGGGTAATAAGAACTTCGAATATATTTTTAAACCATCGGTGGGTGTATCGGGTGGCTCAATAATGATATGGGATCCTTCTAGATTTTGTGTTTCCAGGGCGGTTGAAAAAGAATTTTTCTTAGGGATACGCGGTCACTGGGCGAGCAAAACGGTAGATTCTATCATATTAAACGTTTATGGGCCGCATAATGATACATTGAAATAAAAACTATGGGAAAGTCTTGATAATATTATGCAGGTAGATGTTGATGATTGAATTATTTGCTGTAATTTTAATGAAGTAAAAAAAAACAGAAAGGAGAAATTGTGAATTCATCGAGAATAGAGCAAAGATGTTCAACGATTTTATAGATAAGGCGAATCTTATTGAAATCCCAATGGTTTAACGACCCGTCCATATCGATTATAAACGATTCACAATAGTTGATTACATCGCGAGGTTCTGACCTCTATAAGATACATTTTACAAATATTGCATTCGTTTTTAAAAGACAAACTTTCATTTCAACGAAAGTTGACAGGCATGCATACCATTTCATAATATATCAAGCTATCAATGACCTAATAATATTCTTGATGAACTCAACGACTCGAATACAACGTCTTTTGAAATATGCCATGAATGACTCCAAGTAATATCTCTAAAATGAGCAAATGCACAGCGGAAGATTTCTTTCATACCTGAGAATAAACATGCTTAAAAGTGTCAACCAAAAGGTTGGTGAGTTCATTGGTTTATCATAACAATCATTTCAATATTTTAATAGGCCACAAGATTTCAGATATTTAATTGTACACGTAACCCGAGTACAAAATAGTACGCATAATCTGCGAATTAAAAATCATTCATATGGTGAACACCTGGTAACCGACATTAACAAATGCATCTAGAATATCCCCAAATATACAGGTACACTCATCAGTATATATAAAAAGTACTAAAGCATCCATAACCTGGATGGAGTTTGTTAGGCCCATAGATCTATCTTCAGGATTCACATCAATTAGGGGTCTGTTCCTTAATTCTTAGGCTACCAAGCTAAAAGGGTGATATTCAATTTTGATAATCCAACCATAGAATGTGGTTTCGATTACTTGTGTCTATTTCGTAAAATATTTATAAAAGCAGCGCATGTATTCACAGTCCCAAAAATATATATTGCAAAAGCATTTAAAAAGGGAGCAAATGAAACTCACAATACTGTATTTTGTAGTAAAAATACATATGACAGCATTGAACAACTGAACAATGCAGGGTTTGCCTTGGATTCATGAACCTATATCATTCATATATATATTAATACATATACTTGTAATCGAACAAATATATATATATATATATATGTATATATATATATATGTATATATATATATGTATATATATATATATATATATATTATTAGTGATATAATTTTTATATTAATAACTTATATTCATTTTATATAAAAATATTAAATTTTGTTATGTTATATGTAATAAATATATTTATATATACATATATATATTCTTTATTTGTTAAAACAGTACTTTAG
This sequence comes from Rutidosis leptorrhynchoides, assembly GCF_046630445.1. Taxonomy (NCBI): domain Eukaryota; kingdom Viridiplantae; phylum Streptophyta; class Magnoliopsida; order Asterales; family Asteraceae; genus Rutidosis; species Rutidosis leptorrhynchoides. The sequence continues at coordinate 64,757,502 of NC_092342.1, forward strand.
TAATACTAAGATAATATTTGAAATAATGATAGTGATAATACTGATTTTAATAAAAATGATAATATTATTTATAATTCTATTAGTAATAATATTAATGATAGTTTTCAATAATAGATCTCATAGTAATGATAATTTCAGTAGTTTTTAATAAATTAAATAATTTAATAATAATGATAACAGAAATAATACTTTTTGATATTAATACTTAAAACTTAATATTAATAATTGTAACAATCTTATTACTAACGGTAGTCTTAATAATAATACTTTTATTAATAATAATAATAATAATAATTCAAAAATGATACTAGTACTGATATTAATATAACTAATAGTAACTTTTATTATTTTCATCATAATACTAATAATAATCCTAATAATATTAATAATAATAATAATACATGTATTAGTAATAATTATAGTGTTAATAATTATAATACTTGTAATAACAATAATTGATAATGATAATCATAATAATAATAATAATAACACTAATACTACTCAATGATATTATTTAGTAATATCAAAAAAAAAATGATAATAACATTAATCCTATTATTTATTTTTAACATCATAACAACAAATATTAATAATAATAACAATAATAATAATAATAAAAATAATAACAATAATAATAATAATAATAATATTAATAATAATATTAATAATAATAATAATAATAATAATAATAATAATAATAATAATAATAATAATAATAATAATAATAATAATAATAATAATAATAATAATAATAATAAATCTACCTCACACAGAGAGAGTTTAAAAAAAAAAAAAATAGCTGCTCTTGCCCGGGCTCAAACCCGAGACCACCTGCTAACCGATAACCCCTTCTAACCATTGCTCTGCTTATTGTTTTTCTGAAATTATACGCGTTTAAATTTTATTTAACCTTCATCGGTTGCATTTTCTCTTCTACTTCTTCTCAGTTTCAAATTCGACCCAGGATCAATTCCAACTTTTAACGAATCAATTGTTTAGTTTTAAAATAAATAAATGAAATAGAATCGATTTTTAATAAGTTGTGATGTCATAGTAAAAATAAAAATAAAAAAAATACAGTCGCTGAAGTAAAAAAAAAATAAAACGAAGAACATACAATTCGATTTTTGATTTCTAGAAGGTTTCTGATCATGAGTTCAACATGAAACAAGTTGTTAATCGTACATAAAAACTTTTTGGATCATCAATTAAACTTAAAACATAACAACATATTCGAATTTCCTCAAGAACAAGTCGGTTGACTTTTTAGTTTTTAAACTTTGATTTCCAAATTCGAGATCATTCGAAGAAATTAAGGATTGAAAACTTGCAGATAGTTTACATAGGTGATTTATAACCCATCTGCATTTTTAGATTCTCATCATTGATTTGAATTCGAGTTTTGGCAACAACAAAAGAAAAGAACAGAGGTGAAGAAGAACACGTTTTTATTATTTGTTTTTATCAATGAATACTTGTAGTAATCAATATATAAACCATGATTTCCTGTGTTAAATTATGATTGAGAAAGACTTGTAACTGAATCCGACATTAACAAAAATTAATCACAGTGATTTGTACAATTTGATTCGGATATCTAACAGGATTAGGCCAAAAACAAAAATAGAGAAAGTGGATGTGATCGAGTTTTGTAAGATTGTGGTGAACAACAGAATATTTGGGAGCAGACAAAAAAATGAAAACGATCTAAAACAGAATTCGGTTTATAACTGTATAATCTTTATATATAATAAATATTAATAATTAATAAATATACATATATTAATAATAATAATAATAATACTAATAATATTAAAAATACTAAGAATAATAATAATAGACTTAATAATAATAATAATAATAATAATAATAATAATAATAATAATAATAATAATAATAATAATAATAATAATAATAATATCCAACTAACACTATTAATAATAATATTAATGATAAAAGTAACAAAAGTAATGATAATAATAAATTTAAACAAAAATGTGAATTTTTAGTAATAACAATAATAATAATCCTAATAATAACTACAATTATAATTTTACTATTAATTATAATAATATTACTACTAATGATATTCATAATAATAATAATAACAATAATATTAGTAATATTAATAATAATATAACAAATTAAATGTATCAAATTTCTTATTATAATTTAATGAAACTAATAATATTAATAATAATTATTAATGTAATAATAATATAAAAAATATAATTAAACTTGTAATTACATTTAATATATTAATATTACAATTTATTAATTAGGTAATATTATATTATATGATAACATTTATTGAATATTTAATATATTAACTTATAAGAAATTTTAATATGTTTATATTACATATTATTAACTATGTAATACTTAACAATTATCTACTATATATAATAACATATATTGATTATTTATATATATTACAATATACATATGAAAATAATTATCATAAAATCATATACTTATCTATAGGTTCATTTTAAATTACACTTAATAGTTTTGTATCTTATTTTACTTATTTAATTCTAGTGTTTAAATTATATTATAGAATTTCAATTTATTACAAAGACTTACATTTATATATATATATACATATTTATTTACAACAATTGTTCGTGAATCGTCAGGAATAGTCAAAGGTCAAATGCTTTCATGAGATAGTTCAAAAATTCTGAAATTCAATTTAATAGACTTTACTTATCATGTTGAAACCATATAAAGATTAAGTTTAAATTTGGTCGGAAATTTCCGGGTCGTCACAGTACCTACCCGTTAAAGAAATTTCGTCCCGAAATTTGATCGAGGTCGTCATGGCTAACAATAAGAATATTTTCATGACGAATATGAGTTGATAACTAGAGTTTGATCATTATTGCTTATTATAGATAAAATGATTCGATTATGTGAAGCGTACGAGTGAAGCTGTCACAAAATAGTGAACTGAAATGAGATAATAAAGATTTGTCTTAACCTCTGACATAGATAAAGTTGATTTCCAGAATTTCAGGGATTTAAAGATAATCTTTGAAATCTATATAAGATTTGATTCTTCGGTAATTAAGGAAATTAGGACCTTCTTTGGTTAAATACAATAATCTATTTCGATTGCTCTGTCGGATATTTCACTATAAATCCACTCCCTTCGTTTCCTTTATTTGGAGTTCCATACCTTTGTTTTCTCTTCCCGACTTTAAGTCAAGCGAATAATGGTCCAGAATTCATAGGTATGAAGTTTCGAATAAACATGACTAATGTTCTAAGAAAAAGATTGTAATAGCACGATCTTGATTGGTTAAATTACCAGAATTCAAGAGAAAAGATAGAAATATCAGGAAAATATGTTCTCGATATGTTTGGAGATTAGATCGAATGTAAGAGTCGTGTAACATGGCACATGATGACGTTATGATCTTTGAATCATCACGTTCCATTGGAAACTCAGCATGACTTACTGTAATATAATCACGTCGATCAAGTGTCATTATATTATACTAACTCATGCTTCAGTTCCCAACACTACTTCAAAACATTCATATTTTAAATTCGAATGTTTGCAGAATATTGAAACTAAACAGTTTCCTTTATGATGTAATATAGATAGCGTGAAGAGATAGATGATTTCAGATAAGAATAGTTACGACAATATCTTCAGAAATATCGAGGATATTTATAATGAAAGATACGATAGTATCTTAGAATTTCTATTATTAAAGGATGATGAAGAAAATTTGTCCACAAAGGTTTAGAGTCAGGAGCAAGGTATTCGTTAATGACTTCAACAGATATTGAATCATTTGGATTCTTTGAAGGCAGGTTTAGTATTTGTGATTTGTCCACAGCCTCCTTCATGATTTTCTCAATCTGTTTATCAGTTCCAACTTTTCCGAGCTTTGCCAACATACTATTCTTTCTCATCAAACTTCTGACAGTTAAGGTCATTTACGATTGTCTACAGTTTCTGCTGATTCATTCAGCTTTTTCAAAACTCAAAGAACTGATTCGTAGGCTAGAGTGCTTTTCAGAATTTCAGAATGAAAGATCATAATTCTAAGAGATAAATGTTATATGTGTACATATAACTGTTGCTGTAGAAACACTGCGAGATTCAAAATACTAATTGCTGATTTCTGGTAATTGGTATGGCAATTCTCGTTACAAGATGTGGATGAGTATATGAATAGGTTTTAACGAACAAATATAATGGTTCTTCGGAGAGACTTAAGCCAATGAGTATTGAAGTTGCTGGTAAGTTTACTGCTAATGTGGTGGAATATAAACGGTTCTCTGGTAATGATGATGAAGGGGCAAACGTATATATCAAAGTTATAATAAGACTTATTCGAATGAAAGGTCGATGTTGATTTGCTGGAGCTGTGACAAAATTGGCTTATTAAAAAAAATGCAATGTTATTTTCGGTAATAGCAATGCCAATGGAACTAGCATAGATACGTGTTAAACGTTTACTCAGGTTTCGAGTGTCTTCAGGTGCATAACTACATGCATCAATCTTTTCTTCCGTAGATAAAGTGCAGTTGGTTCATCCTCTCGATTGAGTTGTTTTCAAGAATCATGAAAGGTTTGAACGCAGATTGTAATCGTTAAGATACAAATGAGGTTTAAAATGAAATCAAGTGGCAAACTTGAAGAAATGTTTAGTTTCATACGTTATAATCAATATTTTAATTCATTTTTAATTGTCCAATGTTAGTAATCCATAGTTAGTAGTCCACAGTTAGTAATTCAATAATTCATATATAGTTTAATATATAATATTCGAATTAATTAATACGTATCGTGACCCATTGTATACATGTCTCAGACTCGATCACAACTCAAAGTATATATATTATTTTAGAATCAACCTCGACCCTTTATATGCTAACTCGAGCATTACCGCGATATAGAGTGACTTACGGTTATTCCAAATAATATATATAGATGACGTCGATATGATATGTCAAAACATTGTATACGTGTCCCGATTTATCCGACGATATTTAAAGTGCGTGAATAAATAAGAGAAATTAAATGACAATAAATAAAATTGCGAGAATTAAAATTGCGATAAATAAATTGAGATAAATAAAATGTAATAAGGAATTAACATTTAGCTAGGAACAGTTAGCTAGGATTTTGTTAGCGTGGATTCTTAACAAAATTTCTCATAGTTAATTTGTTTGTTTCTAACAAATTTTATTTTTTGTCCAATGTTTTCTTCATTATGCCATGGATTCTGATAAGTCAAAATCCAAATATGAAATTGAATGAAAATGGTTATTCTGTGATGAACGGATTCGTATATCTGTGGATGTAAGTAGGATAGTAAATGACTGTTGAATCAGATTCGAAGAATGTAAGTGTAACTTATTATTGTGAAATCTAAATATTCCTCGGGTATTACCTACCCGTTAAAATATTTTCACCATTAACAGTTTGTACAAAAAAAAATTTAATTACAATTTTTATGAAAACATATATACATATATATTTTCTTTAGATGTAATCATGGATTTAATGAGTTAATATGATATTAATCTCATTTGCTTTTCGGTTTGAGCTAGAATAAATAATCTCTAAGACTTTAGAGATTACATAATCGCCACATAATGTTTCTCCAATGATATTATAGATTAATACCTCATCGATTGTTGTTGTTGTTACTCCTTGGTATCTATGGTGCGTATGACGTTGATGCTCGAGGTATAGATTGTGATGTTGAGGTGTGAGATGCGGATGCTGTGACGACCCGGAGATTTCTGACCAAATTTAAACTTAATCTTTATATGATTTCGATACGATAAGCAAAGTATGTAATGTTGAGTCTAGAAAATGTTGGAACGATGTTCATATATTCATTTAATCTTTGACTATTCCTAACGATCCACGAATAATTGTGTGTAATTAAATATGTAAATATATATATAAATAAATTTAAGAGTATATATAATATTTTGAATTAATAGAATACACTTTAAACAATTGGAATTAAAAATGTAAAATAATACACATAATAATTAAATTACTATTAAAATGAATAGATACATATATGTATGATTGCCATATATAATTATTATTATATTGCAAAATATATAAAATGTATAAATATTAAATATGAAACATATGTTATTATATATATAAATTATATAATTATTAAATATTACATAACTAATAATATGTATTATTAATTACAAGTTAAAGATATAGTTGTAATACTAATAATACTATGACTACTTCCATTAATATTAAAATCTATATTAATAATTAATATTTCTCAATATATAATATATAGGTGTGAGGTGTGTTAAATATAAGTTGATAATATTATAAATACCATTAATAATATTGGTATGATTAATAATAATAATATTATTGTTACATAATTCATAAAAATTATAATTATTATTATCATTATTAATAATATTATTACTAGTACAATTATAATTGTATTACTATTATTTATAATATTAAAGAGTAATATTATTATATTTACATTTATTAATAAGAATAATGATAATTTATACATATAAATTTATAACAATAAAAGATATACAATTATGGATATAAATACAAATATATGAATGTTAGTATGTAAAGTTCATAATTAAATACATATACATATACTAAATACAGATATAAGTATATAAATAAATATTTATATGTTTTATAAATAAAAATAAAAATATAAATATCAATAAAAATATAAATAATTACAGAAAGTCTTGCATTCTGTTATCCATCATTCTCAAAACTGTAGGCAATTGATTTTATGTTTATTTGGTCGTACAAATCTGTGGTAAATCACAAGAGTGTAATTCCAAATTCTGTTAGTCGATCCTTTGGTCCTTTATATATATATTTTTTTTATTTTCTCTGACACTGATAGTGAAATTGTCGAGCAAATTGGGTTTTATAATTGGGGCAATTCAGTGTTAGGCATTAACTATGAACCCATCTTATCAATCAATAATTACAACTACACTTTTACAGCTTCAACCATCCGAATTTAAATTAAAATCAGGAAGAACACAGACCCTGCCCTGTTCTTGCTTCATTTTTTTCAAATCAATTGATTTTGTAATCAATTTCAAAAAGTGTAAATGCCATGTTGTTAGGAATGTTTACTACAAACTATCTGGAGAGTTACACTTTCCAATTTCTAATAACGATCGAGAATTTTTGAAGTCAAACTTTTACTTTAAAAGGTCAAACGGATTGTTCATGGCAAAATTCGAAGTCAATTTGATGTTTTAGTTTAAATTGAGTTTACAGAAAGTTTTTATGATGAATTTGAAACCATTTTCATTTAGGAATTGTGGTTTAAAACACACTAATTTAGCGAATACGATTTGGAGTTTGTAAACGGGTATAAATGTCTGTTACAACAAATATTTTTTTATTTATTTGGTTTAATTAATTCAAGCAATGCTTATAGAACGTTTCTGTTTGATTTGAAGTTCTAAGAACAACATTAAATTAGTGTTAGTGGAGATTCGATCTCTGGATGAATTAGGAGTTGAAGAAGATGAATATAAACAGAAATATAACGGGTTAAAAATAAACGGGTTTCAAATATTTCAGAAAAACAGAAAACGGTTGAGTGATTTGAGGGGTTGTCGGGTTATCGAGAGGTCGGAGGTTCGAGACCCAGCATGGTCATTTATTTTTTTAGGCTCATTTCATTAAGGGAGTCTTTCAAGTATTTTTATTATTATTCTATTATTATTATTATTATTATTATTATTATTATTATTATTATTATTATTATTATTATTATTATTATTATTATTATTATTACTAAACATTATTATTATCATTGTTATTAGTATTGTTATTATAAGTTAGTATGATTATTACAATATTATAATGGTTATTATTATTAATGCTAAGATAAGTATTAAAAATAAATCAACATTATTATTATGATTATAATTACATTTATACTAATAATATTAACGTCATTAAAAATAAGATTTTACCATTTTATTTTTAGAATAAGTATTATTATCATTATTATGATTATGATTATGATTAAAATTATTATTATGAAGATTATTGATAGTATTATTATATAAGCGAGTATATTGTTATTATTATTGTATTTTTAACAATATCATTATTATTATTATTAGTATTATCATTATCAAGAAAATTATTATTAGTTATATCAAAACTATCATTTTTAAGCCGATAAATATTTTATACATAAAATATATTTGTTACATGTACTATAATTATATTAAAATTTCACAAAACTGTATATATATCAAAACTATTAATATTATTTATATAAATATATACAAATAACAAACTATCAATTTTTAAATATAACATTAAACAATTATATATACAAATATGGATATATTAATATAACTATATAAATATTAACCATTATGAATATATACACAAAAATTAAAAAAATATATAATATATAAATTATGATTTAATAAATAAACTTGTTCGATTACGATTATGTGTATTATTAAATATACAAATGATATAGGTTCGTGAATCCGAGGCCAACCCTGCATTGTTCAATATAGTCATATGTATTTTTACTACAAAATACATTAGATGAGTTTCATTTGCCTTTTTACCCTTTATATTTTTGGGCTGAGAATACAAGCGTAATTTTTATAACTGTTTTACAAAATAGACACAAGTAATTGAAACTACGTTATATGGTTGAATGATCGAAGCCGAATATGCCCCTTTTGCTTGGTAGCCTAAGAATTAGTAAACCATTCTACTAATTGACGGGAATCCTAAATATAGATCTATTGGGCCTAACGAACCTCATCCGTTGTAGCGGATGCTTTAGTACTTCGATGTTGTTTTTATCATGTCCGAAGGATTTCCCGGAATGATAGGGGATATTCTTATATGCATCTTGTTAATGTCGGTTACCAGGTGTTCACCATATGAATGATTTTTATCTCTATGCATGGGATGTATATTTCTGAGAAATGAAAATGAAATCTTGTGGTCTACTATATTATTGGAAATGATTGTTTATGATAAACTAATGAACTCACCAACCTTTTGGTTGACACTTTAAAGCATGTTTATTCTCAGGTATGAAAGAAATCTTCCGCTGTGCATTTGCTCATTTTAGAGATACTACTTGGAGTCATTCATGACATATTTCAAAAGACGTTGCATTCGAGTCATTGAGTTCATCAAGATTATTATTAAGTCAATTATAGTTGGATATATTATGAAATGGTATGCATGCCGTCAACTTTCGATGTAATGAAAGTTTGTCTTTTAAAAATGAATGCAATGTTTGTAAAATGTATCATATAGAGGTCAAGTACCTCGGATGTAACCAAATGTAATGTATTCGTCCAGATGGATTAGGACGGGTCATGAAAGTTGGTATCAGAGCGGTGGTCTTAGCAAACCAGGTCTTACATTAGTGTGTCTAACTGATAGTTGTTTAGATGCATTAGTGAGTCTGGACTTCGACCGTGTCTGCATGTCAAAAGTTTTACTTATCATTTCTAGTCGGAAATCATCTGCTTATCATTCTTAGGAAATTACCTGCTTATCATTCTTAGTCTAGACACATCTTACTGCAATGATTCCATGAATAGTGTATAGACAAAATTCGTATCTTAGCGTATCTGCTAATTTATATCTTAGCATATCTCTTACTGTAGACATTGCCTGACAGCTTCAGTAGATTCCTCCGTAACTTATGGGATTTTAGTATTATATATGCATATGTAAATTATGTATTGCAGGGTACTAATCTACATCCTATAATCTATTTCTTATCGAATATCCTTCATCGGATCATACGAGATGAATCCCTCAACCAGTTCGAATTCCTCGGATTCCGACAACTATTCCGATATGGAGTTTCACCTAAGCTCCAAAAAGCTCCAAAAGTAGTGTCACCAGAATGAATCAACCAATCATCCATCCCCAATTCATCTAATGAGATCGTAGCTTACTTAATCAATGGAGACGAGAAGAAGGTGATCCTTTCCACCAACCGAATTCACCTCTTGGCGAAGAACCTGAAGCACTTACCGGCGAATCTATCCGAAACACCATTTTCAGCCTCATTTCCAGAGTATCTCATCACGACTATATACTATCTCAAAACCTAGATCTTATTCATTCGCTCGTTCCGACCGACAATCATCCCGGAATAATGGAAGAAGTCAACGAGCTTCGCGCTTGAGTTGTAGCCTTGGAAAATATGGTTTAAAACATACCAGCTTCAGCAACATCACTGCCACCAATAGTACCATCAGTAACAGCATCCGTACCATCAATAACACATGCCTCAACATCTCATTCTGTACCTCGATTATAATCATCATACTACGTATCGTACTACATCAATTATCTTCGTTCTACATGGAAATTATGTAATCTCTAATGTTTTAGAGATTATATATTCTTATTCTAACGGTAAATCAAATGAGTTTAATATCCTATTGACCCATTAAATCCATGATTACGTCTGAAGAAAATATATATGTATATATATTTTTTCATAAAGACTGTAATTAAAAATTCTTTCGTACAAACTGTTAATGGTGAAAATATTTTAACGGGTAGGTAATACCCAAGGAATATTTAGATTTCACATTAATAAATTACACTGTACATTATTCGAAGCGGATTCAACAGTCATTCACTATCCTATTTACAACCACCGATATACGTATCCGTTCACCGCAGAATAACCCTTTTTATTCAATTTCATATTTGGACTTTGATCTATCAGAATCCAATATGTGGCATAATGAAGAAAACATTGGACAAAAATAAAATTTTTTAGAAACAAAAAAATTAACCATGAGAAAATTTTGTTAAGAATTCACGCTAACAAAATCCTAGCTAACTGTTCCTAGCTAACTGTTAATTCCTTATTACATTTTATTATCGCAATTTATTTATTGCAGTTTATTTATCGCAATTTATATTCTCGCAATTTTATTTATCGTCATTTAATTTCTGTTATTCATTTTACGCTCTTTATTTATCGTCATTTAAATACTGTTATTTACGCATTTAAATATCGGGACACGTATACAAGGTTTTGACATATCATATTGATGCATCTATATATATTATTTGGAATAACCATAGACACTCTATATGCAGTAATGCTGGAGTTAGCTATACAGGGTTGAGGTTGATTCTACAATAATATATATACTTTGAGTTGTGATCGAGTCTGAGACATGTACACGGGTCACGATACGTATTAATTAATTCGAATATTATATATTAAACTATATATGAATTATTGGACTGTTAACTCTGGACTACCGACTGTGGACTAATAACATTGGACAATTAAAATGAATTAAAATATTGATTATAACATATGAAACTAAACAATTCTTCAAGTTTGCCACTTGATTTCATCCTAAACCTCATTTGTATCTTAACGATTACAATCTGCGTTCAAACCTTTCAAGATTCTTGAAAACATCTCAATCGAGAGGATGAACCAACCGCACTTCATCTACGGAAGAAAAGATTGATGCATATAGTATGCACCTGAAAACGCTCAGAACCCGAGTAAACGTATAACTCGTATCTGTGTTAGCTTCTTTAGCATTACTATTACCCAAAATAACTTTACAATTCCTTTTCAAAATAGTCAATTTTATCACAGCTCCAGCAAGTCAACTTCAACTTTTTGTTTGAAACAACCATATTATAACCTTGATATATATGCATGCTCTTTTGTTGTTACCAGAGAACCTTTTATATTCCACCATATTACCAGCAGACGTACCAGCAACCTCGTTGCTTCTTGGCTTAAATCTCTCTGATAAATCATTATATTTATTCATTGAAACCCTATCATATACTCATCCGCATCTTGTAACGACGACTGCCATACCAATTACCGGGAATCAGCAATCAGTACTTTGAAAAACTCACAGCATATCTACATCAACAGTTATATGTATAACATTTATCTCTTAGAATTATGATCTTTCATTCTGAAATTCTGAAAAGCACTCAGTCTACAAATCAATACTCGGAATGTTGAAAAAGCTGAATGAAGCAGCAGAAATCGTAGACAGCCGTAAACGACCTTAATCATCGGAAGTTTGATCATAAAGAATAGTATGTTGGAAAAACTCAGAAAAGTTGGAACTGGAAAACGGATTGAGCTAACTACGAAGGAGACTAAGGACAAATACAAGGACCATACCCTATATTCAAAGAATCCAGGTAATTCTGGATCCGTTGAAATCTTTAGAGAATATCTTGCTCCGAAGTCATGTTAAAATCTTGCGGAAAATTTTTCTTCATCAACCTTCGAACTTGGAAATTCCAAAATATCATCATAAATATCTTCGATATTTTTGAGGATATTTTCATAAATATTCTCGTCCGAAATTATATACCTCTTCGTACTTCCTGTGCTTCGTTATATTGGAAACTTCTGTAAAATCTAAGTTTAATTTATGAAAGAATTCTGGAGAAATGAAAAGAAATTGATGCATGAGTTAGCATAATATAATGACACTTGATCAACGTGATTATATTACAGTAAGTCATGCTGAGTTTCTAATGAAACGTGATGATTCATAGACCATAACGTCATCATGTGCCATGTTACACGACTCTTACATTCTATTTAATCTATAAACATATCGAGAACATATCTTCCTGATAATTCCACCTTTTCTCCTGAACTTTAGTAAATTAACCAATCCAGATCGTGTTATTCCAATTTCTCTCTTAGAACGATAGTCATGTTCATTCGAAACTTTATACCTACGAATTCTGGACCGTTACTTGCTTTACTAGAGAGCGAGAAGAGAATAAAAAGGCAAAGAGCTACAAAATATAAGAGAAAATATAAAGCCCAACAACAACACAGGAATTACAAACCGTGGATGTTAATACAGATAGCAAAATAAATACACGGTAGAATTAAGAATAATGTCAAGGTAATAGTAGAAGTAAATAGATTTTTCTGGTGGAAGATTGAAAAGAAGAATGACAAAAATGATAATTAGAAAAATTTTAAGGATTAGAACGGGATTAAGCATTTTCACAATCTTTTGGATGTATGAATTAAGAAAGAAAGTATTGAAATGGTGAAAGTAATGGAACGTAGGAAGTTGATTTATAGTGAAAATATCCGACAGAGCAATCAGGACTGATAACCACATTTAATTATAGAGATCCTAATTTCCTTAAATACCGAAGAATCAAATCGTTTAGATTTCGAAGATTTTCTCCAAATCCCTTGAATTCCGGAATCCACTGTGACTACATCAAAAGTTAAATCTCGATCTCAATCTTTTAAGACAGCTTCATTCATACGCTTCGAGTAATCGAATTGTTTTATTCATATTACTCAAAGGTGATAAAACTCTAATTATCAATTCATATTCTTCATGAAAACATTTCTATTGTTAACCATGATGACCTCACTCAAATTTCGGGACGAAATTTCTTTAACGGGTAGGTACTGTGGCGACCCGGAGATTTCCGACCAAATTTAAACTTAATCTTTATATGATTTTGATACGATAAGCAAAGTATGTAATGTTGAGTCTAGAAAATGTTGGAACGATGTTCATATATTTATTTAATCTTTGATTAATCCTGACGATTCACGAACAATTGTGTGTAATTAAATATGTAAATATATATATAAATAAATTTAAGAGTATATATAATATTTTGAATTAATAGAATACACTTTAAACAATTGGAATTAAAAATGTAAAATAATACACATAATAATTAAATTACTATTAAAATGAATAGATACATGCATGTATGATTGCCATATATAATTATTATTATATTGCAAAATATATAAAATGTATAAATATTAAATATGAAACATATGTTATTGATGTGCGTAGAGGCGTATACGAAATAGTTATATTTTTACTACAAAACACTATTAAATATGATACAATTTTACACAAGTTATTTATTTATTTATAGAGTGAATATACCTAAACCTTGCTACAACACTTATAGGCAGTGTACCTAATCGTACAGTAATGTAGTTTTTAGTAAGTCCTGTTCGTTCCACAGGGACTTAGCCAAGTTTAACGCTATATTTTTTAAAACTATATTTGTAAATATATAAATATATATAAGTAGTATTATTATTATAAAAGGGGGTTTTTACCGTTTAATGACCGGTTTGTCGATTTCAAAACTTTAGGCCCAGTTAAAACCTAATGTAAAATATTAAAAATAAATATAACTTAATTTTAAGCGTAAAGTAAATAACGATAATGAAATTGCGATAAATAAAAATGCAATAAAATTGCGATAATTAAAGAGTACGATAATTAAAAGTGCAATTAAATAATTTGACAGTAAATAAAAGTGCGATAATTAAAAGTGCAATTAAATATGAAATAAAGGAATTATGCTTATTTAAACTTCCGTAATCATGATATTTGACGTGTTGATTTTAGTTTATTACCATGGGTTAATTGTCCTTTGTCCTGGATTATTCAATATGTCCGTCTGGTTTTTGTCCATAACAGTCCATCAGTCATAAATATAAAGTACGAGTGTCCTCGTCAAATTATCCTTATTTCCGAAGTCAAATATTCCAACTAATTGGGGACTTAAACTATAATTACACCAAGTGTCCTTGTATATAATTCACCCCAGTTTTAATAAGTCCATAGACTATTAATCCATTCCCGTGTCCAGTTAAATGAACGATTATTAGTACTTATAAATATCCCGCCCATCGTGTTCGATCGAGTGTATGTGGTTATTTATAGGTACGTCCAATTGTAAATCTTTATATTAAATTAACAAACTATCATTTAATTAAACAAATATAAAGCCCATTAATAGCCCATAGTCTAATTTCCACAAGTGTCGTTCTTTTGTCCAAACCCCAATTATGGTACAAAGCCCAATTACCCCGTCTTAATATTTTTAGCCCAACATCACGATTACTTCGGCTTAAATAAGCATAATAATAACTTAGCTACGAGACATTAATTTAAAAAGGTTGAACATAACTTACAATGATTAATAATAGCGTAGCGTTACACGAACAGAATTTCGACTTACACCCTTACAACATTCGCTAACATACCCTTATTATTAGAATTTAAAATTAAAATTAAAATTAAAATATATATATATATATATATATATATATATATATATATATATATATATATATATATATATATATATATATATATATATATATATACACGTTGAGAGTAAGAGAGGAAAGAAAAAGATGTTGATATTCGATCACCAAAACTGCTTTTTATAGAGGTGTGGCCATGTACAGTTGCTCATGCGATCGCATAGTTTTTCTACTTCCTGGCCATGCGATCGCATGGCCTGGGATTCCAGCTCAACTTCGTTTGTTTTCTTATTTACCGACAGTTTTAAATAATAATATAATATATAAATAATTTTAAGAATTATTTAAATATTATATTATATTTATGTGCATAGTTGACTTGTAATTTTTAGTCCGTTGCGTCGAGCGTTGAGAGTAGACTCTGGTCCCGGTTCCGGATTTTCGAACGTCCTTGCGTACAATTTAATATCTTGTACTTTGCGTTTTGCGTCTTGTACTCTTGTAATTTTGAGACGTTTCTCATCAATAATTTGAACCACTTTGATTGTACTTTGTACTTTTTAGCTTTTTGGTCGTTTGCGTCTTCAATTCGTCGAATCTATCTTTTGTCTTCACCTTTTATTATTTAAACGACTATCACTTGTAAATAGAACAATTGCAACTAAAAGCTTGTCTTTCTTGAGGGATAATGCTATGAAATATATGTTCGTTTTTAGCATTATCAAATATTCCCACACTTGAGCGTTGCTTGTCCTCAAGCAATATAGTCTTGAAATACAAATACTAGAATCACTTCTTTATTCTTTACACTTTGTACATCAGTGATTTCTATACGGCGGTATGAACAATGGTAGTAACGTTGTGGTTTACAGTCCCACATGACTATAAAAGTTTAGATCCTTAAGGAAATTGGATCTTTATGAAAACATTTGATCTTTTGAAAATTAAATCTAGCTTTTACCCTAGATAATTTTTCCAGAATAACCCTTCACCGGTGTTTGCAAAATGTTTTTGTGGGTTTGGTGGGTTTCAGATTTGAAAATTTTAGCTCAAAACTTATGGTTTTGTGTCACCCACTTGCTAACCTTGTATTGGGAAAGCAACACGTCCGGTTTACTTGCTCCATATATTACCTTTCGGTAAACTACCGTCCGGTTGTAAAGGAAAGCGTTGAACAAGCAACTGTTAAGGCAATGTCCCGTGACATGCTTTTAATTATGGTCTATAACGTGTCGGATGCAATTACTATCCTTTGTAGGAGCAATAGTAAAGCTCACCCTTATGGTTTTTTGGTCTGGCACAAGGTCCTGTCTTTGACCATGCTATGCAACCACCGTTCTTACGGTTGACACCCGATTTGGTTCAGGTGACCTAATAAATTCCAGGTGAATTCCTAGGATTTTACGTTCAATGGTAATGAACGCATTAAAAATGGGTTTTCAGAAAACAAATCGGTTTGTAATTTTGATCAAAATATTTTATAGTTCAAGCTCGAGTTTAGATATCATCGAATTCCATGAGTTTGTAATTCTCAATCTTTAAAAGTCAATCTCAACGATTGAGTAATATCAGTCTTAAAAGCTAATTTATGATCTTTTAAGGAGATTATCCTTTCTGGGGGTCTGATTCATTAGTCTGATCAAGCTAATTTGCACGGCACCTTCCCCATTTTACGAGACAGATCCTCTCATGGTTAGGATACGTCTGAACACTTGGCGACCCTGTTTGATGCTGAGGTCCGTGGATTTCCAGCCGATTTTCGAGAAAACTTTTCAAGGTTTTTCGTAGACTCTACAACTGGTCTGGACGACAACTTCCTGACCAAAATCAAGAAGCGCGTGTCTTTTTCGGAAGACTTTACTTCCTTTTAATGATGGAATTGATTCATCATGTAGATCCATCTTTTCTTTCAAATATATTATAAGAAATTGGGTAAAACTGATAAAATTGTCCAAAACAAAAGTATCTTCAGTTATTTGTACAAAAATATGTGATATATGTTTTAAATAACTTGGTAAATTTTTCCCACACTTGGCTTTTATTTTCCTTTCTTTGCCTTTTTATTGTCCTCTATTCCATTTTAAATGAATTCTAACATTTTGGGTTGTTTCTCAATTTATATCCTTTCCGAGGTAACAATAATTTTGGTGTTAACACCTAGTTTTATCGTTCATAAATTTGTATAAACATGATTATGAATTCATTTATTTAAAAATTTTGAAAATTTTTACTAGAATTGGGTAGTCAGTATATAAGACTAGGGCTGTTCTTTATTATCAGAGAGCACTAGATTCTAATACAACTACTGCGTTACTAGTATTTTTAATGGTAACCAAGTGTATAAGTTAAAATTTTAAAAATTCGAAAGAATTTAACCCCTTCCCACACTTAAGATCTTGCAATGCCCTCATTTGCAAGAAATCAGTAACAATTTAAATTATTGAGGGTGATTAGCGTAGAAAAATGATTAAATTTTACCAAAGTTTCCAAACATATTGGCGTTTATTTGCTGAATGATAAATGGTGCACATCATTTGTTCATTCCGTCTTGTTGATACATCACATTTATTTTTCATTTTGTCGTCAAAATTAGTAGCTTTTGTTGAACTTAATGCCAGTCTTTGAAAATGCGCTGTTTTACCCTGTTGTGTACAATTGACAATATACATACATACAAATAATAACATGCATGGTAATTTGAAATGGGACTTAAAATCCCACTTTCAAATCAAATATGAAATATTAGTACAACATAATAAAAATATTAAACATTACAATAAAAGTATCAATATTTGTATGTTTAAATATAAATAAATAAAAATAATAAAAAGATAAAAATCATAAAAATCACCAACGGAACTATATCAATCTGGATAGGGGTTCCAGTTCATGTCGTCGGTCGGGTTCCATGGTTGGTGATAGGTGTATTGGTAGACCTGGTTAGGGTCGTAGAGAGTATGTGGTGGTCTCATCTCGGGCTAGTGTGGAGGATAGTAAGCAGGTCGGGTCGGTACGTAGTGATCCTGAGGTGATAGCCGACTCATGATCTGACGCTGATGATAGTCCCATCTATCATGCTGTCGTTGCCTGGAATGCTCGTACTCATTCCGGACTTGCCACTGCTCGTACCGTCTATGTCTCTCCTCGTTTGTCATTTCTACCTCATCTACACGCTGGTAGACGTCAGTCATAGCCTCCCTAATGACATCCCTAATATTATCTGCTTCCTCCATTTCCTCATCTGAACCTCTCTCTACCTGAGGATGATTACCAACATATGGTATTGCCTGATTGCGTCTGCTCTTTAATACCTTAGCACCCTGATAGACCATCAATCCTAAAGGCTCAACCCGTTCCCTACATACCAAAAGTGGACCCCCTTGATCCCTATCTACACCCAAATACTCTCCAATGAGAGTAATAAAAATACCTCCTCCTATTATTCCCCCTTCCTGTATTCCTTCCACCATCTTAGACAAATAAAAACCAACACAGTAAGGGATATTAACAAAGCCTCTTGGGTCTCGAATACACTTTAGGTAAAATAAATCATGTAAGGTCATTTTCTCCTTATTGTGACCTCTCTGTGTAATCGAGTTAGCCAAAAATCTATGAATTATACGAAGCTCGGCTCTGTGAATATGTAAGTAGGTATGTGTTCCTGCCCGCCCAAAAACATTAAAATCTGACATACGCCTCCAGACGGCATTAGCATCAAAATTCCTATCTACCCTTTCACCATGATAAATCAAATTCATACAATCGGGTAGTAGTAATTCAGTGGGCGTATATATCTGTAAAGCCCTGGCCATGTCCAGATGGACATCCTGTATATCCTACGACCAAGTATAAATCTAAGAAAACTTCTATCATCTAACCTATCTACATCCTCATTTAACGCTATAGTACTCATAAGCTCAACGCACCATTCCTTATATACAGGTCTACGAATGGTGAATAAACGTTCCCAATCGGGAAAAGAAGAGCTGCCATACCTTTGGATCAGATGCTGTCTAACTGAGTTAGCAAGTTGGACCCTTTCCAAAGGATCCCAATCGATTACCCTTGGCACTTCTACATTTTTTGGTACCAGTTTGAATTTGTTACTTTGATATGATGGGTAATCTCTTCAACTCTGATCAAATCTCAGATTAGGATGCAACTGTTCTTCATGAATCATTGGGTGTTGTAGTATTGGATGTATCGGAAATACTATGAAGGCATCAACATATTCTTCTTGCGGATCATAACAAGGTACGTGTTGATCAGGTTGTTGTTGTTCCTGTTGTTGCTCCTGTTCAGGTTCATATTGCATTTCTGGTTCAGGTTCTGGAGCAGGTTGTCTAGATGATAATGATGCACCATCAGTATTGGTAAATCTCTGCAAAACACATTAAACACAAATTTTGTGCATCCAAATACATATTAGTGTTAGCAAAATAACAACTTGAAACAATTACAATAACATGTTTAATCAAAATTAAACTTATACACATTTTCACAATTTTAACAATTCTACACTTTTTCAAATAAGCATATATGAAAATGTTTACAAAGTTCATAAGCATTCAACTCAAATAATATGTTAAAACAACCATTACTAGCAATTAAACAAGTTTCAAATGGCATTTACATCAATTTAATCAAGTTCATGAATTTTAGACCTAAAAAGTCCACTTTAATTCTCAAAAATCATGTTTAGGATCAAAGTTTGGATCATTTAGCTACCTAAACATGTTACACTACTTAATTTAGCAATAATTCATGACAAAAATCGGCCATAACCTGTTTATATCAAAAAGCCCCAAATTGCTCAAGAACACAAAACCTAGATTCCTAAAATTTTTGAAGTTTTTGGCTTCAAATCATGTTAAATAGCATCAATCTAGGTTATACATGCATATTATACTAACAATTTAACTCTAATTACATTAGAAATTAACAAAATCAAATTAGGAAAATTATAACTCAAGAACACTAAAAATCAAATTTAAAGAGGTTTAGGGGTGAAATTGTTACCCTTCTTGATAAACTTCTTATCAAATTCATGATTAGAGCGGATTGTAGCAAGAAATTTGGTGAATTTTGGTGAAAAAATGATGAAATTTGAGAGGGTTTATGTGTGTGTTCGTATGTGTTTTTGTGTGTGAAGTGAAAGAGCAGAACAGACTCGCTGGAGTTTTGTTCCTGACCTGATTTTTGCCTCCATGCGATCGCATGGAGGTGTAGTATAAATCCCATGCGATCGCATGGGTCTCGGGGTAATGTTTTTTTTTTTTTTTTTTTTTTTTTTTTTTTATATAAAAACCTTATAACTTTTAACACAAAATGATTAATTAAATTTTAAAAATTTTGTTTTCCTTTTTATTTAGGACGAGGTCGTTTCGGATCGTTGTCCTAGTCCGTCCCTCGACAAAATTTTAAAATTTGTCATTTTTAAGCGCGATTTTAAAAGCAAAGATTTTTGGGTTTTTTTAATGTTTTTGGCATACTTTAATTCAATAAGATTAAAAATAATGATAATAAAAATTCTCGTCCCTCCCTTGGGTAGAGCAATTTCAGTTCAACGACCTAGTTTTCAACTCACGACGAATTTTAAAAATCAAAATTTTAACTTACTGAAATAATATAAATTTTTGTTTTTAAATTCACACCAAACTAAAATTTAAAATGCATAAAATTAAAAATTCATATAAATATCATTAACGTTTTTATACATTAAAACTTTATATTAAAAATTTTGTTTTTAAACATACAAACTTATATTAAAAATATTAATTTTTCAAATATTTACAAACTTAATTGTATTAATTTTAAAAAGTTTACAATAATAATTTAATATTTATAAACAAAACATGGTAAAATAAAAAATTAAAAATCTTTTTGGTCTTTTATCTCACTTTAATCAATCAAATATTATCAAAAATATACGCCCCTCTTTTCGGTAAAGTAATTTCGGTTCAACGACCTAGTTTTACTCCTGACGAATTTCTGAAATATTTTGGGTTGATTGATTAAAGATATTTATACCTTAAGAATAAACGGTAAATTTTGCAGTGATGTAATAAATTTTTGTATGATATCAATAATTTCGGTTACGCAGACCTAATTTTATTGAATACCAATTTAATACTTTATAGCGAACGATTTAGCGTTTATTATCAAAAGGTTAAAAGCAATAAAAATAAAAATAAAAATAAAAACTGTACATACTTACCTGTAAGAAAGAATTCTCAGAGACCTGCTTTAGCCGACTCATAGGAGAGTTGTGTGATTTGGTTCTCCATAGCTACGTAAGCATAACCTCTAATCTTCAATATCTTTTCTTCTAAACATATAAACGGTCTTTCTCTGCATAGAGTAACAAATTCGGTATTTGAATATGTTTGATTATTTGAACATTTACCTTCGTGTGACCATTTTCCGCATTTATAACATCTTTCAAGGTGTCGTGCTCTTCTTTTTGTTGCGGATTTTGATTTTCCTTTACCAAAATGTATCTTATGATGATCTTTTCTGAGTTCTTTTCTTACTTCGTCACATCTGCTTCATATTACTGACACCAGGTCACTCGGGAGTGTGTCATTATTACGTTTAGTTATCAAAGCGTGTAGCATTAGACCATGGTTCAGATCAAAGGAATTCTTCATCTCGTAAAACCTAAAAAATAAAAATTCAGAATGGAGGGAGAAGACTAGTTCTTTAGGGTCTGCTAGGGAAAGACCATTCGGATTCCATTCTCGAGAACTACACGAAAACAGAATATCTAACTCTAACAGAAATATATATTACCCTAAAAGATTCGAACCTTCCCACACTTAGTTAGCCGTGGTATCGAAATTGTGATTAACTTCATCTTCAACTTCCATTAGATTATCTATGTAATGTTTAACTCTGTGACCATTAACTTTAAATTCAATCCCATTTAAATTTATTAATTATATTGTTCCGTACGGGAAAACTCTTTTGACTAAGAATGGTCCAGACCATCTTGATTTTAATTTTCCAGGAAATAGCTTGAATCGTGAATTGAAAAGAAGAACTATGTCTCCTTCTTTAAATTCTTTTGAACTTCTGATTTTTTTATCATGCCATTTCTTCGTTCTTTCTTTATAGATCAACGAATTTTCATATGCTTCATGTCTTAATTCTTCTAATTCGTTTAGTTGGCTTAACCGTAGACGTCTAGCTTCATGTAAATCAAGATTACATGTCTTCAAAGCTCAAAATGCTTTGTGTTCAATTTCTACTGGAAGGTGACATGCTTTTCCATAAACGAGTCTAAAAGGTGTGGTTCTAATTGGAGTTTTGTAGGCTGTTCTAAAAGCTCAGAGTGCATCCTCCAATTTCATGGACCATTCCTTCGGATTTGATCCTACGGTTTTCTCTAGAATACGTTTTAAAGCTCGGTTGGTATTTTTAATTTGTCCACATGTTTGTGGATGATATGCGGTTGAGATTTTATGAGTTACTTCATATCTTTTGAGAACTTTCTCAAGTTGATTATTACAAAAATGAGTACCCCGATCACTTATTAAAGCTTTCGGTGTTCCGAACCTAGCAAAAATACGTTTTAAAAAGTTGACTACAAATCGTGCATCGTTAGTCAGGAGAGCTTGTGCTTCTGCCCATTTAGATACATAATCAATGGCAACGAGAATGTAGAGATTATTATGAGATTTTGGAAATGGACCCATAAAGTCAATACCCCAAATGTCAAATACTTCACATACTTGAATGACATTTTGTGGCATTTCATCACGTTGACTTATTTTTCCGGCCCTTTGACAAGCATCACAGGATTTGCAAAGAAGGTGTGCGGCTTTGAAAATTGTTGGCCAATAGAATCCAGCATCGTAAACTTTTCTTGCTGTGAGCTGAGGCCCATAATGCCCTCCTGTTGGTCCTGTGTGACAATGGTTTAAGATTTGACTGGCTTCATTCCCGAATACACATCGGCGTATTATTCCATCGGGACAACTTTTAAACAAATGTGGATCGAAATAGTGTTTTATATCACTAAAGAATTTCTTTCGTTTTTGGTACGACAACCCTTTTTCAAGGAATCCACATACTAAGTAGTTTGCATAGTCTACAAACCATGGAATTTCACTATAATCAATCTTTAATAGATATTCATCAGGGAAGTTATCTTGTATGGCTGATTCATTTAGAACTTCTAATTCAGGATTTTCAAGACGAGAAAGATGATCAGCGTCGAGATTTTCTGCTCCCTTTTTATCTCGGATTTCAATATTGAATTCTTGTAAGAGTAAGATCCAACGGATTAATCGTGGTTTAGCATCTTGTTTTGAAAATAGGTATCTAAGAGCCGAATGGTCAGTATAGTCCACCGTTTTAGCTAGAACGAGATATGAACGAAATTTGTCAAAAGCAAAGATAATAGCAAGGAGTTCTTTTTCAGTAGTTGTGTAATTCGTGTGTGCTCCTTGTAACGTCTTACTAGCATAATAAATAGGTTGAAATCGTTTTTCAATCCTTTGTCCTAAAACGGCTCCCATTGCAAAATCACTTGCATCGCACATAAGTTCAAACGGTAGATTCCAATTTGGAGTTATCATGATCGGCGCATTAGTGAGTTTTTTTTTAAGAATATTAAAAGATTTGATACATTCATCTGAAAATATGAATGGAGCATCCTTTTCTAGGAGTTTATTCATAGGAGTGGCAATTTTAGAAAAATCTTTTATGAAACGTCGGTAAAAACCGGCATGCCCTAGAAAACTTCTAACTCCTCTAACATTGGTGGGATGTGGAAGTTTAGCAATTACATCTACTTTAGCTCTATCCACTTCAATTCCTTCCTTTGAAATTTTATGACCAAGAACGATGCCTTCTTTAACCATGAAATGGCATTTCTCCCAATTAAGTACTAGATTTGATTGTTCGTATCTAACAAGCATTTGTTCAAGATTGACTAGACATGATTCAAATGTATCACCGAAGACTGAAAAGTCGTCCATGAAAACTTCCATGCATTCTTCTATCATGTCGTAAAAAATCGCCATCATGCACCTTTGAAAGGTTGCAGGGGCGTTGCAAAGTTCAAATGACATGCGTTTGTAAGCAAAAGTACCATAAGGGCACGTGAATGTGGTTTTCTCTTGATCCTCAGGTGCAATTGGAATTTGAAAATATCCAGAAAAACCATCAAGAAAATAATAGTAACTATTCCCGGCTAATCTTTCCAACATTTGATCAATGAAAGGTAAGGAAAAGTGATCTTTTCTGGTGGCGTCATTTAATTTTTTATAATCAATACAAACACGCCATCCTGTTACAGTCCTAGTAGGAATAAGCTCATTTTACTCATTTGTGATGACAGTCAAGCCACCCTTCTTAGGTACGCATTGAACTGGGCTTACACATGGACTATCAGAGATTGGATAAATTAAACCTGCATCTAGCAGTTTAATAATTTCTTTCTTAACAACATCTTGCATATTAGGATTTAGTCTTCGTTGGCGTTGCACATACGTTTTATGACCTTCTTCCATAAAGATTTTATGTTTGCAATACGAAGGACTTATTCCTTTAATATCATGAATCTTCCATGCAATAGCTGGTTTATGAGCTTTTAGCATAGAAATGAGTTGAGATTTTTTATTTTTAGTAAGAGAAGATGATATTATTACAGGTAATTCAGATTCACCATGTAAATAAGTATATTCCAAATGGTTTGGAAGTGGCTTTAACTCCAATGTCGGTGGTTCTTCTATCGATGATTTATATCGATATCTATCTTCTTCTTTTAGCATTTGAATTTCTTCTGTTGTAGGTTCATATCTATTAGCCATAAGTGTAGCTAACATTTCAGTTTCATCAATTGGTTCAGTTCCCTCTCCTAAATAACATTCTCCTGTTCCTTGTAATTCTGGAAATTCTTCTAACAATTCTGCATGTGAATCTATAGTTTGAATATAATAACATGTATCATCTGCAGATTGCGGTTGTTGCATTGCTCTATCAACAGAAAAGGTAACACTCTCGTCCTCTATACTTAGGGTCAGTTTCTTACCGAACACGTCTATTATTGCTTTAGCCGTGTTTAAGAATGGTCTTCCTAATATGAGAGGAACTCGAGAATCTTTTTCCATGTCCAGAATAACAAAATCTACTGGAAATACTAAAGTATCAATTTTAACTAGCATGTTTTCCATTATCCCTCTAGGATATTTTACTGATCGATCGGCTAGTTGTATGCTTATTCGTGTTGGTTTCAATTCTCCAAGGTCTAGTTTAGCGTATAATGAATACGGCATTAAATTTATACTAGCACCTAAGTCTGCAAATGCTTCTATTGAACTAAGACTACCCAGAAAACATGGAATTGTGAAACTTCCTGGATCTGAAAGTTTTTCGGGTATCTTATTCAACAGCACTGCAGAACAATTAGCATTCATTGTAACAGCCGAGAGTTCTTCCATTTTCTTTCTATTTGTGATTAGATCTTTCAAGAATTTAGCATATCTAGGAATTCCTGAAATTACATCAATGAAAGGAAGGTTGATCTTTATTTGTTTAAACATATCCAAGAATTTGGATTGCTCGGCTTCAAGTCTCTCTTTTCTCATTTTACTTGGATAAGGAAGTGGTGGTTGGTATGGTTTAACATAAGGTTTTGCCTTAATTGTGTTATCTTCATTAACCTTTTCAACTACCGGTTCTGTTTCCTTATCTTGCTCAGATTGTGGTTCTTGTGGATTAGGAATAGAGTCATCAGAAATTACAGGCATTTCAGGTTGTTTAAGTGTAATACCACTTCTTGTGGTAATGACGTTAGCTGTTTCATTCCGTGGGTTAGCATTTGTATCGCTAGGTAGACTTCCCGGTTTTCTTTCACCTATCAACCTTGCTAGGTTGCTTACTTCTTGTTCCAAATTTTGAATAGAAGCTTGTTGATTTCTAAATGCTTGAGCATGTTGTTCATTTATTTGTTTTTGAGATGTGAAAAACTGCGTTTGACTGTCAACTAGCTTCGACATCATATCTTCTAAATTTGGCTTTTTATCATCGGTTTGTGGTGGTTTGTTTTGAAAAATAGGTCTTTGCTGATTGTAAGTATTATTGGATACTTGCTGATTACTAGGACCTTGTTGGTTGTTGTATGGAACATTTCGGTTATAATTCTGGTTTTGATTGTAGATTGGTCTTGGCGGTTGATAATTATTCTGATAATTATTTCCAGGCCTTTGGTTCATGTATGAAACATTCTCTCTTTGTTCCATTGTTGGTTCAATAGTGAGACAATCTTTTGTCAAATGTGGTCCTCCACACTGCTCACAACTAATTCGTATTGAGTGGATATCTTTAGTCATCTTTTCCATTCGTCTCTCGACAGCATCTATCTTTGCGGAAATGGAATCTAAGTCATGGATAGAATCGGCTCTAGCTGCTTTAGATGATCTAACGATATCTTTTTCTTGATGCCACTCATGTGAGTGGGAAGCAGTGTTATCGATAATTTTGTAAGCGTCAGTTGCGATTTTCTTCATAATGGAACCACCAGCTGCTATATCGATGTCTTTTCGTGTAGTGATGCCGCATCCTTGGTAGAATATTTGTACTATTTGACAAGTGTCTAAACCATGTTGCGGACATCCTCTTAATAACTTTCTAAATCTTGTCCACGCCTCATATAGAGTTTCATTTGGCTTTTGTGTGAACGTAACAATTTCTCCTTGAAGTCTGACGGCTTTAGATGCCGGAAAGAATTGTTTAAGAAATTTTTCAACTAAGACGTCCCATGTATCAATCGCCCCTTCAGGTAACGATTCTAACCAATTTTTGGCTTCTCCCTTTAAAGTCCAGGGAAATAAATGAGATATATCTGTTCATCCTCCACTTCTCTGATTTTAAATAGAGTACAGATCCTATTAAAGGTACGAAGATGTTCGTTTGGATCTTCCTTCGGTACACCACTAAATTGGCATTGATTAGTCACCATGTGTAGGATTTATCCTTTGATTTCATAATCTGGCGCATTAATGTCAGGTTGAGTAATTGCGTGACCTTGACCAGTGCGTTTAGCTCGCATTCGGTCTTCCATACTTAGAGGTTCCAGATTTTCCATGATTGAATTTATTGAATCTGAATCACTAGAGGATTCTGATTTAATGGGTTGTTCCTCTACAATCTCCGTTTGAATGATTGGTGGTTCCGAAGGAAAGATTAATGGTTCAGGATCTCTGAATTGTCCCTGAATATCCTCCGAATTCTCAATTGTGAGGTCGGGTTCAAAAAATGGATTACCGGAAATTTGAATTGGAGTACTTGGTCGACTTGATGACGATTCTAAAGAAAAATCAACGGCGACAATATTGGCTAGATGTCTTGATCGAGTTACAGGTAGTGAACGTATAAAAGGTGGTGAACGTTTTGCTCGGTGCATTCACTAAATATCCTATTAGTTATAAAAGATAAAAATTATATAAGCTATCAAATTAATAGACTTTTCTGCTTTTGCCCACGTTTCGAATAGCCAAAAGATGTAGCAGGGAGCCAGAACCCTTTAAATCGGAAGCTCACAACTCAGCCACTAACAAATCCAACTATTACTACGAAGTAGAAAATTTTGGATGTCTATCAATTTAACCACTTAAAATAATTTTTCGTTGAAATTTAAAGAAATTTTAGAGAAGAAATAGAAAATTCTATGTCCTAAAAACTAGAGCGGCGAAAAATAAGAAAGAAAAAGAGCGCGTCGAAAAACGTCGAATAATAAAAGGTTGAAAAATAATAAAAAGAACGTAGCACGTCGAAACTTAAAATTCTAAAAACTAAAAATTTAAACTTACGACTAAAGGTATTAAAGCTTAAAAGAAATTCTATATCTAAAACGGTATAAACTTAAAAGGGTTAAAGCCAAAAATAGGCTACAAACTTACACAAATGTACCGATGTCGCCCACAAACTCATTTCCGTCCTACTGTCGCCTACAAACTTTCAAAAAGTGTTTCAATGTAGACAAAAACTTTCAAAAAGTGTACCAATGTAAACAAAAATGACTTGCTACCGCCTAAACCGGTCAAAATTGACACGTGTCGTTCGTGGATTGGACCTTAATTCTAAAAAAAAAAAAAAGGTCAAAAATAGTACGTAACAGGTCAAAACGCCAAAATGTTGATATTATCACATTTTTCAAAGTTTGTAGGCGACAGTAGGACGGAAATGAGTTTGTAGGCGATATCGGTACATTTGTGTAAGTTTGTAGCCTATTTTTAGCATTAACCCAACTTAAAAAGTACTAAAATTTATAAAACGGCGTCATAAAATTCTAAAGCACTTAAATCTTAGTCTATAGAAAAAGTACTTAAGGGATTTTACGGCAAAGCCTAAAAATCTAGAAATAAAAATAACTATGGCAAAAACTAAGTCTTAAAACTAATTACGAGCAAAAAATATAAAAATTACGCTAAAACAAATAAAAAGATACAAAATATAAAAATAAACTTAAAGTTGTAAAAAGTACAATTTTTATAAAAATATTATTTTTATATTATTTATTTTATAAAAGTATAAATTTTTTAATTTATTAAAACTAATTAAAACTGAAAATATAAATTAAATAAATAAAACTAAAACTAAATAATTAAATACACTAACCCTAATTAGGGTTTTTAATTAATTATAATTAATTTATACTCCGTAATTAATGCAGTAGGAAGTCAAACCTAGCGTGTCAGGGCCAGTCATGCGATCGCATGAGATTGGAGTTAAAACTCCATGCGGTCGCATGGATTAAGTTTTCAGGCCAGATTATGGGCTTCAACAGTGATCGGCCCGTAAACTTTTATATATATATATTTTTTAATTTTTCTGTTTTTAAATTTATATAAAATATTTATATAACTTAAATAAAACTTATATTTAAAAAAAATAGAAATAAAAATACTTTATAATTTTATATATTTTGAACAACTCTTAAAAATATATATATTTTGTTTTTCTTTTTATATTTTTGTGTTTTTAATAATTAAAACGTATTTTTACAAAAGCGTATTTTTACAAAAATAAACTAAGACTTAATAAAAATCTTTTTTTTTATATATAGCGTTGCGCTTTCGGCGTTTTAGTGTCCCCGGCAGCGGCGCCAAAAATACTTGATGTGCGTAGAGGCGTATACGAAATAGTTATATTTTTACTACAAAACACTATTAAATACGATACAATTTTACACAAGTTATTTATTTATTTATAGAGTGGATATACCTAAACCTTGCTACAACACTTATAGGCAGTGTACCTAATCGTACAGTAGTGTAGTTT
The DNA here is from genome assembly GCF_046630445.1 of Rutidosis leptorrhynchoides. Classification (NCBI taxonomy): domain Eukaryota; kingdom Viridiplantae; phylum Streptophyta; class Magnoliopsida; order Asterales; family Asteraceae; genus Rutidosis; species Rutidosis leptorrhynchoides. The sequence continues at coordinate 64,786,883 of NC_092342.1, forward strand.
TTAGTAAGTCCGGTTCGTTCCACAGGCATCTTAGCCAAGTTTAATGCTATATTTTTTAAAACTATATTTGTAAATATATAAATATATATAAGTAGTATTATTATTATAAAAGGGGGTTTTTACCATTTAATGACCGGTTTGTCGATTTCAAAACTTTAGTCGCAGTTAAAACCTAATGTAAAATATTAAAAATAAATATAACTTAATTTTAAGCGTAAAGTAAATAACGATAATGAAATTGCGATAAATAAAAATGCGATAAAATTGCGATAATTAAAGAGTACGATAATTAAAAGTGCAATTAAATAAAATGACAGTAAATAAAAATGCGATAATTAAAAGTGCAATTAAATATGAAATAAAGTTATTATGCTTATTTAAACTTTCGTAATCATGATATTTGACGTGTTGATTTTAGTTTATTACCATGGGTTAAGTGTCCTTTGTCCTGGATTATTCAATATGTCCGTCTGGTTTTTGTCCATAACAGTCCATCAGTCATAAATATAAAGTGCGAATGTCCTCGTCAAATTATCCTTATATCCGAAGTCAAATATTCCAACTAATTGGGGACTTAAACTATAATTACACCAAGTGTCCTTGTATATAATTCACCCCTGTTTTAATAAGTCCATAGACTATTAATCCATTCCCGTGTCCGGTTAAATGAACGATTATTAGTACTTATAAATATCCCGCCCATCATGTCCGATCGAGTGTATGTGGTTATTTATAGGTACGTCCAATTGTAAATCTTTATATTAAATTAACAAACTATCATTTAATTAAACAAATATAAAGCCCATTAATAGTCCATAGTCTAATTTCCACAAGTGTCGTTCTTTTGTCCAAACCCCAATTATGGTACAAAGCCCAATTACCCCGTCTTAATATGTTTAGCCCAACATCACGATTACTTTGGCTTAAATAAGCATAATAATAACTTAGCTACGAGACATTAATTTAAAAAGGTTGAACATAACTTACAATGATTAATAATAGCGTAGCGTTACACAGACAGAATTTCGACTTACACCCTTACAACATTCGCTAACATACCCTTATTATTATAATTTAAAATTAAAATTAAAATTAATATATATATATATATATATATATATATATATATATATATATATATATATATATATATATATATATATATATATATATATATATATATATATATATATATATATATATATATATATATATACGTTGAGAGTAAGAGAGGAAAGAAAAAGATGTTGATATTCGATCACCAAAATTGCTTTTTATAGGGGTGTGGCCATGTACAGTTGCTCATGCGATCGCATGGTTTTTCTACTTCCTGGCCATGCGATCGCATGGCCTGGGATTCCAGCTCAACTTCGTTTGTTTTCTTGTTTGCCGACAGTTTTAAATAATAATATAATATATAAATAATTTTAAGAATTATTTAAATATTATATTATATTTATGTGCATAGTTGACTTGTAATTTTAAGTCCGTTGCGTCGAGCGTTGAGAGTTGACTCTGGTCCCGGTTCCGGATTTTCGAACGTCCTTGCGTACAATTTAATATCTTGTACTTTACGTTTTGCGTCTTGTACTCTTGTAATTTTGAGACGTTTCTCATCAATAATTTGAACCACTTTGATTGTACTTTGTACTTTTTAGCTTTTTGGTCGTTTGCGTCTTCAATTCGTCGAATCTGTCTTTTGTCTTCACCTTTTATTATTTAAACGAATATCACTTGTAAATAGAACAATTGCAACTAAAAGCTTGTCATTCTTGAGGGATAATGCTTTGAAATATATGTTCGTTTTTAGCATTATCAGTTATTATATATATAAATTATATAATTATTAAATATTACATAACTAATAATATGTATTATTAATTACAAGTTAAAGATATAGTTGTTATACTAATAATACTATGACTACTTCCATTAATATTAAAATCTATATTAATAATTAATATTTCTCAATATATAATATATAGGTATGAGGTGTGTTAAATATAAGTTGATAATATTATAAATACCATTAATAATATTGGTATGATTATTAATAATAATATTATTGTTACATAATTCATAAAATTATAATTATTATTATCATTATTAATAATATTATTACTAGAATAATTATAATTGTATTACTATTATTTATAATATTAAAGATTTATATTATTATATTTACATTTATTAATAAGAATAATGATAATTTATACATATAAATTTATAACAATAAAAGATATACAATTATGGATATAAATACAAATATATGAATGTTAGTATGTAAAGTTCATAATTAAATACATATACATATACTAAATACAGATATAAGTATATAAATAAATATTTATACGTATTATAAATAAATATAAAAATATCAATAAAAATATAAATAATTACAAAAAGTCTTGCATTCTGTTATCCATCATTCTCAAAACTGTAGGCAATTGAGTTTATGTTTATTTGGTCTTACAAATCCGTGGTAAATCACAAGAGTGTAATTCCAAATTCTGTTAGTCGATCCTTTCGTCCTTTATATATATATTTTTTATTTTCTCTGACACTGATAGTGAAATTGTCTAGCAAATTGGGTTTTATAATTGGGGCAATTCAGTGTTAGGCATTAAAATGAACCCATCTTATCAATCAATAATTACAACTACACTTTTATAGCTTCAACCATCCGAATTTAAATTAAAATCAGGAAGAACACAGACCCTGCCCTGTTCTTGCTTCATTTTTTTCAAATCAATCGATTTTGTAGTCAATTTTAAAAAGTGTAAATGCCATGTTGTTAGGAATGTTTACTACAAACTATCTGGAGAGTTTCACTTTCCAATTTCTAATAACGATCGAGAATTTTTGAAGTCAAACTTTTACTTTAAAAGGTCAAACGGATTGTTCATGGCAAAATTCGAAGTCAATTTGATGTTTTAGTTTTAATTGAGTTTACAGAAAGTTTTTATGATGAATTTGAAACCATTTTCATTTAGGAATTGTGGTCTAAAACACACTAATTTAGCGAATACGATTTGGAGTTTGTAAACGGGTATAAATATCTGTTACAGCAAATATTTTTTTTATTTATTTGATTTAATTAATTCAAGAAATGCATATAGAACGTTTCTGTTTGATTTGAAGTTCTAAGAACAACATTAAATTAGTGTTAGTGGAGATTCGATCTCTGGATGAATTAGGAGTTGAAGAAGATGAATATAAACAGAAATATAACGGTTAAAAATAAACGGGTTTCAAATATTTCAGAAAAACAGAAAACGGTTGAGTGGTTTGAGGGGTTGTCGGGTTATCGAGAGGTCGGAGGTTCGAGACCCAACATGGTCGTTTATTTTTTTTAAGCTCATTTCATTAAGGTAGTCTTTCAAGTATTTTTATTATTATGCTATTATTATTATTATTATTATTATTATTATTATTATTATTATTATTATTATTATTATTATTATTATTATTATTACTAAACATTATTATTATTATTATCATTGTTATTAGTATTGTTATTATAAGTTAGTATGATTATTACAATATTATAATGGTTATTATTATTAATGCTAAGATAAGTATTAAAAATAAATCAACATTATTATTATGATTATAATTACATTTATACTAATAATATTAACGTCATTAAAAAAATAAGATTTTACCATTTTATTTTTAGAATAAGTATTATTATCATTATTATGATTATGATTATGATTAAAATTATTATTATGAAGATTATTGATAGTATTATTATATAAGCGAGTATATTGTTATTATTATTGTATTTTTAACAATATCATTATTATTATTAGTATTATCATTATGAAGAAAATTATTATTATTTATATCAAAACTATCATTTTTAAGTAGATAAATATTTTGTACATAAAATATATTTGTTACATATACTATAATTATATTAAAATTTCACAAAACTGTATATATCAAAACTATTAATATAATTTAAATAAATATATAGAAATAACAAACTATCGATTTTTAAATATAACATTAAACAATTATATATACAAATATGGATATATTAATATAACTATATAAATATTAACCATTATGAATATATACACAAAAATAAAAAAAAATATAATATATAAATTATGATATAATAAATAAACTTGTTCTATTACGATTATGTGTATTAATAAATATACAAATGATATAGGTTCGTGAATCCGAGGCCAACCCTGCATTGTTCAATATAGTCATATGTATTTTTACTACAAAATACATTAGGTGAGTTTCATTTGCTTTTTTACCCTTTATATTTTTGGGCTGAGAATACATGCGAAATTTTTATAACTGTTTTACGAAATAGACACAAGTAATTGAAACTACATTATATGGTTGAATGATCGAAGCCGAATATGCCCTTTTTGCTTGGTAGCCTAAGAATTAGTAAACCAGTCTACTAATTGACGCGAATCCTAAAGATAGATCTATTGGGCCTAACGAACATCATCCGTTGTAGCGGATGCTTTAGTACTTCGATGTTGTTTTTATCATGTCCGAAGGATTTCCCGAAATGATAGGGGATATTCTTATATGCATCTTGTTAATGTCGGTTACCAGGTGTTAACCATATGAATGATTTTTATCTCAATGCATGGGACGTATATTTATGAGAAATGAAAATGAAATCTTGTGGTCTATTATATTATTGGAAATGATTGTTTATGATAAACTAATGAACTCACCAACCTTTTGATTGACACTTTAAAGCATGTTTATTCTCAGGTATGAAAGAAATCTTCCGCTGTGCATTTGCTCATTTTAGAGATACTACTTGGAGTCATTCATGACATATTTCAAAAGACGTTGCATTCGAGTCATTGAGTTCATCAAGATTATTATTAAGTCAATTATAGTTGGATATATTATGAAATGGTATGCATGCCGTCAACTTTCGATGTAATGAAAGTTGTCTTTTAAAAACGAATGCAATGTTTGTAAAATGTATCACATAGAGGTCAAGTACATCGCGATGTAACCAAATGTAATGTATTCGTCCAGATGGATTAGGACGGGTCATGAAAGTTGGTATCAGAGCGGTGGTCTTAGCGAACCAGGTCTTATATTAGTATGTCTAACTGATAGTTGTTTAGATGCATTAGTGAGTCTGGACTTCGACCGTGTCTGCATGTCAAAAGTTTTGCTTATCATTTCTAGTTGAAAATCATCTGCTTATCATTCTTAGGAAATTACTTGCTTATCATTCTTAGTCTAGATACATCTTACTGCAATGATTGCATGAATAGTGTACAGATAAAATTCGTATCTTAGCGTATCTGCTAATTTATATCTTAGCATATCTGTTACTGTAGACTTTGCCTGACAGCTTCCGTAGATTCCTCCGTAACTTATGGGATTTTAGTATTATATATGCATATGTAAATTATGTATTGCAGGGTACTAATCTACATCCTATAATCTATTTCTTATCGAATATCCTTCATCGGATCGTACGAGATGAATCCCTCAACCAGTTCGAATTCCTCGGATTCCGACAGCTATTCCGATATAGAGTTTTACCTAAGCTCCGAAAGCAGTGTCACCAGAATGAATCAACCAATCATCCATCCCCATTTCATCTGATGATATCGTAGCCTACTTAATCAATGGAGACGAATTCACCTCTTGGCGAAGAACCTGAAGCACTTACCGGCGAAGCTATCTGAAACACCATTTTCAGCCTCATTTCTAGAGTATCTCATCATGACTATATACTATCTTAAATCCTAGATCTTATTCATTCGCTCGTTCCGACCGACAATCATCCCGGAATAATGGAAGAAGTCAACGAGCTTCGCGCCCGAGTTGTAGCCTTGGAAAATATGGTGCAAAACATACCAGCTTCAGCAACATCACTGCCACCAACAGTACCATCAGTAACAGCATCCGTACCATCAATAACACACGCCTCAACATCTCATTCTGTACCTCGATTATAATCATCATACTACGTATAGTACTACATCAATTATCTTCATTCTACATGGAAATTATGTAATCTCTAATGTTTTAGAGATTATATATTCTTGTTCTAATGGTAAATCAAATGATTTTAATATCCTATTGACCCATTAAATCCATGATTACATCTGAAGAAAATATATATGTATATATATTTTTTCATAAAGACTGTAATTAAAAATTCTTTCGTACAAACTATTAATGGTGAAAATATTTTAACGGGTAGGTAATACCCGAGAAATATTTAGATTTCACATTAATAAATTACATTGTACATTATTCGAAGCTTATTCAACAGTCATTCACTATCCTATTTACAACCACCGATATACGTATCCGTTCACCGCAGAATAACCCTTTTTATTCAATTTCATATTTGGACTTTGATCTATCAGAATCCAACAAGTGGCATAATGAAGAAAACATTGGACAAAAATAAAATTTGTTAGAAATAAACAAATTAACCATGAGAAAATTTTGTTAAGAATCCACGCTTGATAGTGCTCCAAATGAACATATATTTAGTAGCAATATCGTTCCAATATGTAAAGTTTTTAAATGTAATTTCCTTATTTTTAGTTGTAATAGTTAAATAAATAAGTGCGAAGACGAAAGACGCAAATCGCTTGAAAATGAAGATTTAAAGACAAAAACGAAGATTTGAAAGACCAAAACGTCCAAAAAGCTCAAATGTACAAGATACAATTCAAAAGGTTCAATTTATTGATGAGAAACGTCTAAAAATGACAAGAGTACAAGTTACAAAACGCAAAGTACAAGATATTAAATTATACGAAAGGACGTTCGAAAATCCGGAACCGGTACCCGAGCCAACTATCAACGCTCGACGCAACGGAGCTGAAAGTACAAGTCAACTATGCACAAGAATATAATATAATATTTAAATAATTCATAATAAGAATAATAATAAATAATAAAAAGTTGTTAATTGAGCATAGTTAAGGGGTCATAAGTGAAAATTTCAAATCAACATTTGCCTATAAAATGGAATTCACGTAGTAATGAAAAAGGGGACCTTCACTTCATTTTTCTTTCTTTCCCTCTGTAAGAATATATATATTTATATTTATAATATTAAGTTTAATTTAAGTTTAATAATAATTGGGTTATTGTAAGGAATGTTTTACGGGTTTTAAAGTCGAAACTCTGTCCGTGTAACGCTACGCGATTAATCACCACTGTAAGCTATGTTCTTCCTTTTTAAATTAATGTATCGTAACTAAGTTGTAGCGACCCGACCAAATCGTCATTGACGGCGCCGACTACTTAGGTCCCGTTGCGTGGTCGTAGTCCCTATATGAGACTCGTTTGACCAAAATTATGTCGCGTTCATTTGAAAGGTACAAAGTTTAGTTTAGCAAACGGATCGACAATAAGTTTAAGTTTACAAAGTTATAAGGTATGAATGAATAACTTGCGACATAATTAGTTTGAAACCACAGTTGCTAAAAATAGCGTAAGTATGTAAACAAAAGTTTGAATCCAAAGGTGCTATCACTAGCGTATGTATGTATGTATCTTGACTCCAAGCAAATAATCAGAGTGTATGCATGTATGCTTGACCCCAAGCAAGTATGAGTGTACGCGGAAGCATGTATCAAATAGCCAAGTATGAACCTGAGAAACATATAGAAAACTGTCAACGAAAAACGTTGGTGAAATCATAGGTGTATTAGTAAGCGTTATATTTTGAACCACAAGATTTAGTATTTCCATAAATTGATCATCCAAAAGTTGCATTCCAAAAGTTGGTTCGCGAGCACCCAATTATCAAGACTTAACGTTTCCTTCCATAGAACCCCATCACAATAGTGTTAGAACATACACTGTTTCCCGAAAATATATTTCATCCGTAGACGGTAGCGAACCGTCCGTAATGAGGGTTTGTCAAACCCGTATGGCCACACAATATAAGTTCTCGCTTACACCCTGCAAGTGTAACTAATGATAATCGAATTGAGGATTTTTGTTCTAACTCGCTGTGGAATGTTTGTTTTCCTTGTACTTGTGTTCAAAGTATAAAAGCAAGTAGTACAAAATGTAACAAAGTATATGTTTCTCAGCCCACAATTTAAAGTATAAAAAGTTGTTGAAAAGGTGGGACTATGATCTCACCTCGAGTGCACGAGTATAAAAGTACTTCAACAAGTAAACGTGTGCATGAAAGTTGCTTAGCCTTGACCTAAACAAGTAAGTTATATCAATTAACCGGTTACGACACAAGGTCGGGTGAAATGTGTTCAATTAGTCCTATGGCTCGTTACGACTCGATTAAGTATAGCATGTGAATCACGTTGTCAAGTTTCATACAAGAAACAAGTATAAAAGCATGTTAGAATGATTGTATAAAAGTTTGGTTAAGTTTGACTAAAAGTCAAACTTGGTCAAAGTCAACGAAAAAGTCAACACGTTCGGGTTCGGTCCCGAACTATTTTTCTGAGGTTTTTATTCATATATAAGCATATTAGAACAAGTTTCATGTGAATCGGAGGTCGGTAGCTAGTCAAACATTTCGCGTGAAATGTGACAAAGTGAGCAGAATCTGGCCAGGCGATTCTGCGCGCCGCGCGGGTATGTGGCGCGCCGCGCCACTACCTGGCCAGAGAATTCTGGTCAGTTTTTCCAAGTGTGCATGAACCAAAACCTTTTCCAACCCAATTCTTGACCCGCAAACACTTATAATGCCTATCATATATCGTCGGAAAGGTATTTTGACGAGGAATACAACTAACCACATATCATCAATCAAAAACATCATTTACAATAACCGAAAACTCGTCAATTGATCAAGAAAGGTTTATTTTCAAAGTTTCAAGTTCGTAAAACGTATTTTATGATTCGGGAATCCAATTTACACATACGATATGCCGTTTTGAAGGTAATGAGGCATACATTACAACTAAACACTAACAATTAACATTCCATGGCATTCAAGCATCCAAAAATTCATGTCAAGAACTATCAAACCCTAGTCAAACATCACAAAATCAATATTCATGTTTTTGAAGTTTTCTTAATCAACCTACGCATCAAAACGAAGCTAGTGATACTAGTAACACAATTAAAACATGCACTTTAACAATCTAACAACATTAACTCATCCAAAATCAAGGATTAAGCACACCCATTTCAAGTTCATGCTAGTTACTCCAAAAACAACAAATCGAGCAAACCAAACATATATTCATGTTAGACTTGAGCCATAGACACTAACTAACACCATTTCAAATCAAAAACACGAATTTAGAGAAATCTAGAGTTTTAGAAATGTTACCCAAACGAGATGAAGTTGGTATCAAATTGTAGAGGATGAAGAGAGGATTCCAAATATGTAATTTGTTTTGAAGTTTGCTTCCAATCCCGAATTTAGATGATGATTCTATGAAGTTGGGGTTTGTGTGTGTTCTTGAGATGGAGAGAAAAGGGATGAGGGAGATGATGGAATGGATGAAATGGGTTGACTAGTTGACCTAGTCAACTAGTTTGCCCATTTGGCAACTCCGGTCCCTCGAGTTTCAAAGCGGGTGCGGGATTTAACCGATCGAGTATTTTTAAAACGCAAGTTAACGAGAGATGTTATAATTAAATGACGGAATTATTATGAACGTTAGTCAACGGAAACTACGAATTTAAATAACGAAATGTATTATTTAAAAGAAAAAGACGGTGTTAAAAATAAATTTAACGGAAAAAGGCGGGATGTTACATTATCCACAACTCAAAAGAAATTTCGTCCCGAAATTTAGTTGGAAGTAGTAGTTGTTGAATCTTACTCGAGACCTTGCGTTGTAAATTCTACGAATAAGTGAAGGTACGTCCTTGAGTATTTCCACGAATTTTGACGGTCGGGATCATATGTTGTTTTAAGGTTTGGCTTCCATGATTCATGGTTTCAACCGGTCCTCCTAGGAAGTGAGGGTTATCGTCGATAGTGAGTTCATCAAAGGAGATAACAAGTTCTCGTTTCGCAAAACACGTCTTTGAGTTGATACATCGAATGTAGGATAAACGGAGACCCAAAATGAGTCGGAAAAGTCTAAACGGCTAGCGACGGGTCCAAAACACCCCAAGAATTTAAAGGATCAAAATATCGCGGATTTAGCTTCCTACGTTTCCCGAAACGGATTGCACCTTTCCAAGGTGCGACTCTTAACGTGACACAGTTTCCCACGTGGAATTTGAAATGTTTACGTCTAACATCGGCGTAACTCTTGGTGATTACGAGTCGCGTAGGGTTTTACCTGAATATGAATAAATTTTCTCGGCTGTTCATGAATAACCTCGGCCCCGGTGAATTGATCATCGTTTACTTGGTTCGACAAAGGAGAATGACGTTTCCGGTCACATGTGGTTTCAAAAGGAGTGACGTTAAAACTCGAATGAAAATCATTGTAGTACGAGGATTCGGTTTAAGGAAAATACTTTTCTCAAGTAAGTTTGAAGTTGGTAATACAAACTTGTATTATGGTTTCCAAGGTTTAAATCGCATGTTTGTTCGGTCCGTCGGGTTGTGGATGGTACGCGGTACTCATGTCTAAACGCGGTCCCGAGGCTTTTTGTAAGTCTAGAAATGAAACGAGGATCTCGATCCGAAACGAGGTACATTTCCTTAAGGCATATCGAACAAGTTTGCTAGGAATGGAAAACGTTAGCTAGGACAAGTTTCTCAAGAAAATTCGCGTCGCAGAAGATTTATCGGTTTCCAAAAACGTTCGTCGGGGCAAGTTCTTATCGGGTTTTGAAAACGATTGTTAGGACTATCCACCCTCGCGGCGAATACTTGTATGACGTGAAGAGTCGCTCTCCATTGAGAATTTAGAATAAGGACCTCCTGAACCGGAAGTACGAGGGTGATGCAAGAGAAGTTTCCGCCCCGATGTGAGCATAACGAGTAAATTGTAGTTAGTCAACAAGACTGCGCGAGGACGAGCTAGTATACCCGTGTGACATACGGTTGAAGTCGAATGGAATCGGTAATTCATTCGGAAGCATAAATATAATTTGACAATAATTGAAGGTGTGTCCCCGGTATGGTTGTTATAAATATTCTCGGAGTTTTCGGATGTCCAAACCTGAAAAGATGAAGTCATGTACATGGCACATGGTGGTGTTTAGGTTGATCGAGTCTAACCACCATCACGTGTCACTAGAACTTTGGTATGTCTTACCGTAATATAACCACGTTGATCGAGTGTCGTTATATTACGCTAACTCATACCTCCATTCCCACATCACTCTATAGATTCAAGTTCGTGTCATCGCGAAAATCTAAAATGAACAAAATGTAACGACGTCTCAAACGTGACTCATATTAAATCGAAAGAATTTCTGCAAATCTAAGGAAGCGTTCCCCGAGGGAAGTGTATAAATGATTGTTCACGTCATTGTGGTTCAAGTCAAGCGATAATGCCCTTAGGCACGAAAGGAGTAACGAATCATGATAACAAAAAGTACGCAACCGTAGTGATAAACGTTGATGACGATACTCACCTAGAGTAGTGATGGTAGTAACACCAAAAATTAGATAGTAAGAAACACCAGTGGGAAACCGATAGTAAGTTGAAACGGTGGCAAATAACAATCCGGGAGACAGAGTTCCCGAACAAGTGTGACTAATGAAGTCGTCGTCATCCATACGTGTATGAATCATGAATTTGCGTGTGTTACCAAAAAGTGGCGGTATACGAGTTCGTATGATGAAGGTTGGGCATCATTAAAAAGTTTGCCTAAGGATGATTCAAGTATAATGCACAAGTAGTCAAGTAAGTGCTATCTATAGCAAATGTATGTCAGAATGCAAATGCTAACTATCCGGTTGTAGTCTAGACTCACTAATGCGTCCTAACGACTCTGTTAGACACACTAATGCACGTCCTAGTTCCCTACAACCAACGCTCTGATACCATCTGTAGCGACCCGACCAAATCGTCATTGACGGCGCCGACTACTTAGGTCCCGTTGCGTGGTCGTAGTCCCTATATGAGACTCGTTTGACCAAAATTATGTCGCGTTCATTTGAAAGGTACAAAGTTTAGTTTAGCAAACGGATCGACAATAAGTTTAAGTTTACAAAGTTATAAGGTATGAATGAATAACTTGCGACATAATTAGTTTGAAACCACAGTTGCTAAAAATAGCGTAAGTATGTAAACAAAAGTTTGAATCCAAAGGTGCTATCACTAGCGTATGTATGTATGTATCTTGACTCCAAGCAAATAATCAGAGTGTATGCATGTATGCTTGACCCCAAGCAAGTATGAGTGTACGCGGAAGCATGTATCAAATAGCCAAGTATGAACCTGAGAAACATATAGAAAACTGTCAACGAAAAACGTTGGTGAAATCATAGGTGTATTAGTAAGCGTTATATTTTGAACCACAAGATTTAGTATTTCCATAAATTGATCATCCAAAAGTTGCATTCCAAAAGTTGGTTCGCGAGCACCCAATTATCAAGACTTAACGTTTCCTTCCATAGAACCCCATCACAATAGTGTTAGAACATACACTGTTTCCCGAAAATATATTTCATCCGTAGACGGTAGCGAACCGTCCGTAATGAGGGTTTGTCAAACCCGTATGGCCACACAATATAAGTTCTCGCTTACACCCTGCAAGTGTAACTAATGATAATCGAATTGAGGATTTTTGTTCTAACTCGCTGTGGAATGTTTGTTTTCCTTGTACTTGTGTTCAAAGTATAAAAGCAAGTAGTACAAAATGTAACAAAGTATATGTTTCTCAGCCCACAATTTAAAGTATAAAAAGTTGTTGAAAAGGTGGGACTATGATCTCACCTCGAGTGCACGAGTATAAAAGTACTTCAACAAGTAAACGTGTGCATGAAAGTTGCTTAGCCTTGACCTAAACAAGTAAGTTATATCAATTAACCGGTTACGACACAAGGTCGGGTGAAATGTGTTCAATTAGTCCTATGGCTCGTTACGACTCGATTAAGTATAGCATGTGAATCACGTTGTCAAGTTTCATACAAGAAACAAGTATAAAAGCATGTTAGAATGATTGTATAAAAGTTTGGTTAAGTTTGACTAAAAGTCAAACTTGGTCAAAGTCAACGAAAAAGTCAACACGTTCGGGTTCGGTCCCGAACTATTTTTCTGAGGTTTTTATTCATATATAAGCATATTAGAACAAGTTTCATGTGAATCGGAGGTCGGTAGCTAGTCAAACATTTCGCGTGAAATGTGACAAAGTGAGCAGAATCTGGCCAGGCGATTCTGCGCGCCGCGCGGGTATGTGGCGCGCCGCGCCACTACCTGGCCAGAGAATTCTGGTCAGTTTTTCCAAGTGTGCACGAACCAAAACCTTTTCCAACCCAATTCTTGACCCGCAAACACTTATAATGCCTATCATATATCGTCGGAAAGGTATTTTGACGAGGAATACAACTAACCACATATCATCAATCAAAAACATCATTTACAATAACCGAAAACTCGTCAATTGATCAAGAAAGGTTTATTTTCAAAGTTTCAAGTTCGTAAAACGTATTTTATGATTCGGGAATCCAATTTACACATACGATATGCCGTTTTGAAGGTAATGAGGCATACATTACAACTAAACACTAACAATTAACATTCCATGGCATTCAAGCATCCAAAAATTCATGTCAAGAACTATCAAACCCTAGTCAAACATCACAAAATCAATATTCATGTTTTTGAAGTTTTCTTAATCAACCTACGCATCAAAACGAAGCTAGTGATACTAGTAACACAATTAAAACATGCACTTTAACAATCTAACAACATTAACTCATCCAAAATCAAGGATTAAGCACACCCATTTCAAGTTCATGCTAGTTACTCCAAAAACAACAAATCGAGCAAACCAAACATATATTCATGTTAGACTTGAGCCATAGACACTAACTAACACCATTTCAAATCAAAAACACGAATTTAGAGAAATCTAGAGTTTTAGAAATGTTACCCAAACGAGATGAAGTTGGTATCAAATTGTAGAGGATGAAGAGAGGATTCCAAATATGTAATTTGTTTTGAAGTTTGCTTCCAATCCCGAATTTAGATGATGATTCTATGAAGTTGGGGTTTGTGTGTGTTCTTGAGATGGAGAGAAAAGGGATGAGGGAGATGATGGAATGGATGAAATGGGTTGACTAGTTGACCTAGTCAACTAGTTTGCCCATTTGGCAACTCCGGTCCCTCGAGTTTCAAAGCGGGTGCGGGATTTAACCGATCGAGTATTTTTAAAACGCAAGTTAACGAGAGATGTTATAATTAAATGACGGAATTATTATGAACGTTAGTCAACGGAAACTACGAATTTAAATAACGAAATGTATTATTTAAAAGAAAAAGACGGTGTTAAAAATAAATTTAACGGAAAAAGGCGGGATGTTACATAAGTTATTATTATGCTTATTTGAGCCGAAGTAATCGTGATGTTGGGCTAAAATATTAAGAAGGGGTTATTGAACTTTGGACCATTATTAAGGTTTGGGCAAAAGACCGACACTTGTGGAAATTGAACTATTGACTATTAATAGATGGGGGGTATTGTCTAATTGAGTGACAACTCATTGGAGTCTGTCGAACCTATCTTCAAATTAATTAACCTAATAATTAATAATGATTATGGTTGTCCTATTTAGTGATGTTCATATGGAATCTGTTATAATCATTTAATTAATCAATTGGGTTGGGTAATTGATTATTCATTCTGATCAAGTGGATGAATTAATATTCATAAACTAAATAAAACAGGGGTGGATTACATACAGTGATAACTGGTGTAATTGTTGACAGAAGTGATAACTGCGTCACAGTTTAAATCCTTAATCAGTTGAAATATTTGACTTCGGGTATAAGGGTAATTTGACGAGGATACTCGCACTTTATATTTATGACCGATGGACTATTATGGACAAAAACCAGATAGACGTATCAAATAAACCAGGACAAAGGACAATTAACCCATGGTAATAAATTAAAATCAACACGTCAAACATCATGATTACGGAAGTTTAAATAAGCATAATTCTTTTATTATATTTCTCATCGTATCTTTATTTACTGTCATTTTATTACTCGCAATTTTATTTACTGTCATTTTATTTACTGTCATTATTTTACGCACTTTAATTATCGTCATTTATCTTTACGCTTAAAATATAGAATCGACAAACCGGTCATTAAACGGTAAAACCCACCTTTTATAATAATATTACTACTTATATAATTATATATATTTTGTATAAATATAGTTAAAAATATAGTAAGTATCACCAGCTCCCTGTGGAACGAACCGGACTTACTAAAAACTACACTACTCTACGATTAGGTACACTGCCTATAGTGTTGTAGCAAGGTTTAGGTATATCCCATCCGTAAATTAATAAAACTTGTGTCATATTTTGTAGTATTTTCTAGTAAAAATAATACTATTTCGTACCCTCACGCTACATCATCAAGTTTTTGGCGCCGCTGCCGGGGAGCGCTAAAACGCTATATTTTTAATTATAATAATATTGAAATAAAATATAATAATATAATAATATAATAATATTGAAATAGAATATAATAATATAATAATATTGAAATAGAATATAATAATATAATAATATTTTAGAATCAAAATTTGATACGTAAAGTTTTAAAAAGTCGTATTTATTAAATACTTCAGGGGTATATTATGTAACTTATAATTAATAATTTCTATCATGTCGCTTTCATGTGAATAGTAAATTAATTAATTTATTTTCATTTACTATTCATGAATAGTAAATGAATTAAAAAAAAGTTTTGAAAAAAAAATTATAATTATAAAATAATTATTAATTTGTAAAAAAAAAATCGTTTTTTAAAAAAAAAAAAATCATTTTTTTTAAGAAAAAAAAATTTCGTTTTTTGAAAAAAAAAAAAAAAAATTTGTGTAAAAAAAAATCGTTTTTTTTTTAAAAAAAAATTCGTTTTAAAAAAAATTGTAAAAAAATCGTTTTTTTAAAAAAAAATTTTAAAAAAAAAAAGTTTTAAAAAAAAATTTATATAAAAAAAATTTTTTTTTTTAAAAAAAAAAATTTAAAATCCTTAAAAAACGAAATAAAAAAAAATTAAAAAAAAAAGTTTTTTTTTTATTACCTTTAGATTTTTAGACTCTAGTTACAATTTTTAGTATTAAGTTTAGTTTTGCCATAGTTATTTTTATTTCTAGAATTTTTAGGTTTGCCGTAAAATCTCTTAAGTGCTTATTCCTTAGACTAAGATTTATGTGCTTTAGAATTTTGCGACGCCGTTTTTCGCGCTACTTTCTTATTTTTATTTTTCGACGCCTATTTTTCGACCTTTTATTTTTCGAGCTTTTTCGACGCGCAATCTTTTTCTTTCTTATTTCTCGCTATTCTAGTTTTAGGATAAGATTTTTATTCTACTTCTTATCTAAATTTCTTAAAATTACGAAAATTTATTTTAAGTGGTTAAATTGATAGACATCAAAATTTTCTGGTTCGTAGTAATAGTTGGATTTGTACGTGGACCGGGTTATTGGAGCCAAACAGTACTCAATTATATTGAGACCAAACGAATCCTGCCCCTCTGCTGCATCTTTTGGCTATTCGAAACGTGGGCAAAATCAGAAAAGTCTATTAATTGGATAACTTATATAATTTTTCTTTCCTTTTAAAAACTAATAGGATATTCAGTGAATGCACCGAGTAAAACGTTCACCACCTTTCATACGTTCACCACCTATAACTCGATCAAGACATCTAGCCAATATTGTCGCCGTTGATTTTTCTTTAGAATCATCATCTAGTCGACCAAGAACTCCAACTCAAATTTCCGATAATCCATCTTTTGAACCCGACCTCACAATTGAGAATCCGGAGAATATTCAGGGACAATTCCAAGATCCAGAACCACTAATCATTCCTCCTGAACCACAAACCATTAAATCAGAATCTTCTAGTGATTCGTATTCAACAAATTCAATTATGGAAAATCTGGAACCTCTAAGTATGGAAGACCGAATGAGAGCCACACGCACGGGCCAAGGTCACGCCATTATTAAGCCAGACATTAATGCGCCAGATTATGAAATCAAAGGACAAATCCTACACATGGTAACTAATCAGTGCCAATATAGTGGTGCGCCGAAGGAAGATCCAAACGAACATCTTCGTACGTTTAATAGGATCTGTACACTATTTAAAATCCGAGAAGTTGAGGATGAACAGATCTATCTCATGTTGTTTCCCTGGACTTTAAAGGGAGAAGCCAAAGATTGGTTAGAATCGTTACCTGAAGGGGCGATTGACACATGGGATGTTTTAGTTGAAAAATTTCTTAAACAATTCTTTCCGGCATCTAAAGCCGTGAGACTTCAAGGAGAAATTGTTACGTTCGCGCAAAAGCCAAATGAAACATTATATGAGGCGTGGACAAGATTCGGAAGGATGTTGAGAGGATGTCCTCAACACTGTTTAGACACTTACCAAATAGTACAAATATTCTACCAAGGTGTCAACGTTGCTACACGATAAGACATCGACATAACAGCTGGTGGTTCCATTATGAAGAAAACCGCAACTGAAGCTTACAAAATTATTGATAACACAGCCTCCCACTCTCATGAGTGGCACCAAGAGAAAGATATATATCGTTCATCTAAAGCGGCTAGAGCCGATTCTAGCCATAACTTTGATTCCGTTTCCGCAAAAATAGATGCTTTCGAGAGACGAATGGAAAAGATGAATAAAGATATTCACGCAATACTAATCAATTGTGAGCAATGCGGTGGACCACACTTAATGAAAGACTGTCACATTGAACAAACGATGGAACAACGTGAGAATGTTGTCTACATGAACCAAAGGCTGGAAAATAGTTATCAGAATAATTATCAACCGCCAAGGCCAAACTTCAATCGAAATCAAAACATTCTTTACAATCCAAAAGGACCCGACAATAACTCGTATAACCAACAAGGTCCGAATAAGCAACCAACTCAAAACAACACTTTCAATCAACAAAGACCTGGCTTGTATAAACCACCACAACAAACCGACGAGAAGAAGTCAAATCTGGAAGAAGTGGTATTTAAGCTAGTTGAATCTCAAACACAATTTATTGAAACTCAAACTCAAACGAATGAGAGGTTTGATCAGTCATTTAGAACTCAACAAGCTTCTATTTTGAATCTAGAAAAACAAGTAGGTACTCTTGTTAGATTGATGAGTGAAAGGAAACAAGGAAAGCTACCGAGTAATACTGAAGTAAATCCTCGGAATGAAAATGTTAATATGGTTTCAACAAATTCTGAAAAACCAGCATCAGAAGATGGGGAGGTTTTAGATGTAAGTAACAATGAAGAAGTTACACCACCACCACCACCCGAGTATGTAAAGCCAGTGGTGGCACCATACAGACCACCCATCCCGTTTCCAAGAAAAGGAGTTGAGTATGAGCAAGTAATAGGTAATAAAGTTTGTGATACCTCTGGAAAGAAGAAGAAGAAGAAGAATAAAAAAGTGCAAGAAACAAAAACAGTAGAAGTAAACCCGGTGAAGACAGTTCCACCAAATCCTCCACCTAGGGTAGGTGATCCGGGTGAATTTATTGTTCCTTGTCTACTTAGTGACTGTGTCATGTATGATGCACTAGCAGATTTAGGTTCAAGTGTGAGTGTTATGCCTCTTTCATTATATAAGAGATTAGGTGTAGGTGAGTTAACTCCAACGGATATGAGTGTTCGACTCCTTGATAAAACCATTAAGCACCCAGTTGGAATTGCTGACAACCTACCCGTTCAAGTAGGTAATTTAACCTTTCTAGTCGAATTCATTGTCATTGACATAGAAGAGGACTCAAACGTTCCTCTAATTTTAGGTCGACCATTCTTAGCGTCCACCGGGGCATTATTTGATGTAAGAAAGGGTAGAATGACACTTAGTAATGATGAGAAATCGATCACCTTTATGATTCGACAGTCTAAATATCCACAAACCAAAACCGTTGAACCGACAAAAACGATTGGTAAGAACCATGTTGTTTTACCAACTCCAACGGTAATGCTTAACAATAATAGAACGCCTAAGTGTGGGGAAAATGAAGTAACACCTAATGATGACTTGATAATAAAGAACCCCATAGTTGATACGAAATTAAATAACCCCGTTATTAACAGTTCAATGAAGAAACTTTTTAAACGGGTTATTGATGCTAAAAGTAAGGGAAACTTTAAGTTATATAACCGGTTAGTATCCAATCTGTCGCCTAAAGAAAAGGCGAAGCTAGTTGAATTTGTGGATATTACGGAAAAAGCTGGTCACTGGCTTAAAGCAAAAGTCACAGATATGCAAGTTGATTATGGTCCAAGAGAAATTGACGATGAAGTTAATCACAATTTCGACACCACATCTACCTAAGTGTGAGGAGATTCAAATATTCTAAAAAGAAAATGCTGTTTGGAGTTAGTTGTTCTGTTCTCGTGTAGTTCCGAGAATGGAATTCGATTGGTCTTTTCCGCTAGCAGACACTAAAGAACTAGTTTTCTCCCCTCATTCTGATTTTTTTTTTATTTTGTAGGTTTTATATGAAATTAATATGCTTTTTAAATTTAAGTTTTGTGTGAATTTAAAAACAAAATTTACTTTATTTCATTAAGTAAAAAAATGATTTCTAAAATTCATCGTGAGTTGAAGATTAGGTAGTTGAACCGAAATTACTTTAACCGAGAGCGGGACGAGAAATTTTGTTATCATTATTTTTAATTTAATTGATTTAAAGTATGCAAAAAAAAAATATTAGATTTTATAAATTTTTTAACGTGGGGTAATATACCCAACTTCAAAATTATGTATGTTTGTATTTTATGTTATATACAAAACAGGGTAAAATAACGCACTTTCAAAGACTGTCATTAAGTTCAGAAAAAGGTACTAATTTTGACGACAAGAAACAAAATATCAAATGTGAAATAACAACAATATGTTTGCAAACTCGGTATTTTTAATCATTTTTATACACTAATCACCCTCATGAATTTAAATTTTTACTGATTTCTTGCAAATGAGGGCATTGCAAGATCTCAAGTGTGGGGAAAGGTTATAAATTCTTTCGGGTTTGCACTTGGTTTATTTGCCAAATTTTGTGAAAATTTGAAAAATTTTCAATTAAATGAAGTCAAAATTATGTTTATACATATTTATGAACGGTGAAAACTAGGTGTTAATACCGAAATTATCGTTACCTCGGAAAGGGCATAAATTGAGAAACAACCTAAAACGCTTGAATTCATTTAAAATGGAATAAAGGAGAATAAAAAGGCAAAGAAAGAAACTAAGTGTGGGGAGAATGTACCAAGTTATTCAATTAAAAACTATCTATCACATGTTTCTGTAAAGTTATTGCAGGTGTTTTTGTTTTGGACTAAATTAACTGTTTTACCCGATTTATTAAAGAAAGATGGATCTACACGATGAATCAATTCCATCATTAAAAGGAAGTAAAGTCTTCCGAAAAAGACACGCGCTTCTTGATTTAGGTCATGAAGTTGTCGTCCAGACCAGCTGTAGGTTGACGAAAAATCTAGAAAAGTCATCTCTAAAATCAGCAGGAAATCCACGGACCTCAGCATCAAACAGGGTCGCCAAGTGGTCAGATTTATCCTAACCATGAGAAGGATTTATCTCGCATAATGGGGGGCACCGTGCAAATTAGCTTGATAAGACTAATGAATCAAATCCCCAGAAAGGATAATCTCCTTAAAGATCAAAAATCAGCTTTTAAGACTGATATTACTCAATCCTAGAGATTGACCTTAAAGATTGAGAATTACAAACTCATGGAATTCAATGATATCTAAACTCGAGCTTGAACGAGAAAATATTTTGATCAAAAATAAAACCGATTTGTTTTCTGAAAACCTATTTTCAATGCGTTCATTACCATTGAACGTAAAATCCTGAGAATTCATTGGAATTCATTAGGTCACCTGAACCAAATCGGGTGTCAACCGTAAGAACGGTGGTTGCATAGCATGGTCAGAGACAGGACCTTGTGCCAGACCGAAAAATCAAAGGATGATCTTTACTATTGCTCCTACCAAGGATAGTACTAGCATCCGACACGTTTTTGGACCATAATTAAAAGCCTGTCACGGGACATTGCCTTAACAGTTTCTTGTTCATCGCTTTCCTTTACAACCGGACGGTAGTTTGCCGAAAGGTAATATACGGGACAAGTAAACTGGACGTGTTGCTTTCCTAATACAAGGTTAGCAAGTGGGTAACACAAAACCACAAGTGTTGAGCTAAAATTTTCAAATCTGAAACCCACACAACCCACAAAAATATTTTGCAAACACCGATGAAGGGTTATTCCGGAAAACTTATCTAGGGTAAAAGCTAGATTAAATTTTCAAAAAGATCAAATGTTTTCATAAAGATCCAATTTTCTTAAGGATCTACATTTTCATAGTCATGTGGGACTGTAAACCACCTTTCAAATGTGCACTTTGCTTTGGAAACCGAAAGTAAATCGGCTATTTGATTGCAAGTGTCGTTGACCTAAACCCAAGGCAACTGTGGATGACACACCCACCTTTAACCATCATTACTGTCATTGTTTATACCGCTATATCAAAATCACTGATGTACAAAATGTGATGAATAAAAAAGTGATTCATGTATGTTTTTATTTCAAGTTCTGTATTGCTTGAGGACAAGCAACGCTCAAGTGTGGGGATATTTGATAGTGCTCCAAATGAACATATATTTAGTAGCAATATCGTTCCAATATGTAAAGTTTTTAAATGTAATTTCCTTATTTTTAGTTGTAATAGTTAAATAAATAAGTGCGAAGACGAAAGACGCAAATCGCTCGAAAATGAAGATTTAAAGACAAAAACGAAGATTTGAAAGACCAAAACGTCCAAAAAGCTCAAATGTACAAGATACAATTCAAAAGGTTCAATTTATTGATGAGAAACGTCTAAAAATGACAAGAGTACAAGTTACAAAACGCAAAGTACAAGATTTTAAATTATACGAAAGGACGTTCGAAAATCCGGAACCGGTACCCGAGCCAACTATCAACGCTCGACGCAACGGAGCTGAAAGTACAAGTCAACTATGCACAAGAATATAATATAATATTTAAATAATTCATAATAAGAATAATAATAAATAATAAAAAGTTGTTAATTGAGCATAGTTAAGGGGTCATAAGTGAAAATTTCAAATCAACATTTGCCTATAAAATGGAATTCACGTAGTAATGAAAAAGGGGACCTTCACTTCATTTTTCTTTCTTTCCCTCTGTAAGAATATATATATTTATATTTATAATATTAAGTTTAATTTAAGTTTAATAATAATTGGGTTATTGTAAGGAATGTTTTACGGGTTTTAAAGTCGAAACTCTGTCCGTGTAACGCTACGCGATTAATCACCACTGTAAGCTATGTTCTTCCTTTTTAAATTAATGTATCGTAACTAAGTTATTATTATGCTTATTTGAGCCGAAGTAATCGTGATGTTGGGCTAAAATATTAAGAAGGGGTTATTGAACTTTGGACCATAATTATGGTTTGGGCAAAAGACCGACACTTGTGGAAATTGAACTATTGACTATTAATAGATGGGGGGTATTGTCTAATTGAGTGACAACTCATTGGAGTCTATCGAACCTATCTTCAAATTAATTAACCTAATAATTAATAATGATTATGGTTGTCCTATTTAGTGATGTTCATATGGAATCTGTTATAATCATTTAATTAATCAATTGGGTTGGGTAATTGATTATTCATTCTGATCAAGTGGATGAATTAATATTCATAAACTAAATAAAACAGGGGTGGATTACATACAGTGATAACTGGTGTAATTGTTGACAGAAGTGATAACTGCGTCACAGTTTAAATCCTTAATCAGTTGGAATATTTGACTTCGGGTATAAGGGTAATTTGACGAGGATACTCGCACTTTATATTTATGACCGATGGACTATTATGGACAAAAACCAGATAGACGTATCAAATAAACCAGGACAAAGGACAATTAACCCATGGTAATAAATTAAAATCAACACGTCAAACATCATGATTACGGAAGTTTAAATAAGCATAATTCTTTTATTATATTTCTCATCGTATCTTTATTTACTGTCATTTTATTACTCGCAATTTTATTTACTGTCATTTTATTTATTGTCATTATTTTACGCACTTTAATTATCGTCATTTATCTTTACGCTTAAAATATAGAATCGACAAACCGGTCATTAAACGGTAAAACCCCCCTTTTATAATAATATTACTACTTATATAATTATATATATTTTGTATAAATATAGTTAAAAATATAGTAAGTATCACCAGCTCCCTGTGAAACGAACCGGACTTACTAAAAACTACACTACTCTACGATTAGGTACACTGCCTATAGTGTTGTAGCAAGGTTTAGGTATATCCCATCCGTAAATTAATAAAACTTGTGTCATATTTTGTAGTATTTCCTAGTAAAAATAATACTATTTCGTACCCTCACGCTACATCATCAACGCTAACAAAATCTTAGCTAACTGTTCCTAGCTAACTGTTAATTCCTTATTATATTTTATTATCGCAATTTATTTATTGCAGTTTATTTATCGCAATTTATATTCTCGCAATTTTATTTATCGTCATTTAATTTCTGTTATTTATTTTACGCACTTTATTTATCGTCATTTAAATACTATTATTTACGCATTTAAATATCGGGACACGTATACAAGGTTTTGACATATCATATCGACGCACCTATATATTATTTGGAATAACCATAGACACTCTATATGCAGTAATGCTGGAGTTAGCTATACAGGGTTGAGGTTGATTCTACAATAATATATATACTTTAAGTTGTGATCGAGTCTGAGACATGTACACGGGTCACGATTGATGATGTAGCGTGAGGGTACGAAATAGTATTATTTTTACTAGGAAATACTACAAAATATGACACAAGTTTTATTTATTTACGGATGGGATATACCTAAACCTTGCTACAACACTATAGGCAGTGTACCTAATCGTAGAGTAGTGTAGTTTTTAGTAAGTCCGGTTCGTTCCACAGGGAGCTGGTGATACTTACTATATTTTTAACTATATTTATACAAAATATATATAATTATATAAGTAGTAATATTATTATAAAAGGGGGGTTTTACCGTTTAATGACCGGTTTGTCGATTCTATATTTTAAGCGTAAAGATAAATGACGATAATTAAAGTGCGTAAAATAATGACAATAAATAAAATGACAGTAAATAAAATTGCGAGTAATAAAATGACAGTAAATAAAGATACGATGAGAAATATAATAAAAGAATTATGCTTATTTAAACTTCTGTAATCTTGATGTTTGACGTGTTGATTTTAATTTATTACCATGGGTTAATTGTCCTTTGTCCTGGTTTATTTGATACGTCTATCTGGTTTTTGTCCATAATAGTCCATCGGTCATAAATATAAAGTGCGAGTATCCTCGTCAAATTACCCTTATACCCGAAGTCAAATATTCCAACTGATTAAGGATTTAAACTGTGACGCAGTTATCACTTCTGTCAACAATTACACCAGTTATCACTGTATGTAATCTACCCCTGTTTTGATTAGATATGAATATTAATTTACCCACTTGATCAGTTTGAATAATCAATTACCCAACCCGAATAATTAATTAAATGATTATAATAGATTCCATATGAACGTCACTAAATAGGACAACCATAATCATTATTAATTATTAGGATAATTAATTTGAAGATAGGTTCGACAGACTCCAATGAGTTGTCACTCAATTAGACAATACCCCCCATCTATTAATAGTCAATAGTCCAATTTCCACAAGTGTCGGTCTTTTGCCCAAACCTTAATTATGGTACAAAATCCAATAACCCCGTCTTAATATTTAGTCAAACATCACGATTACTTTGGCTTAAATAAGCATAATAATAACTTAGTTACGAGACATTAATTTAAAAAGGAAGAACATAACTTACAGTGATTATTAATCGCGTAGCGTTACACGGACAGAGTTCCTACTTTAAAACCCGTAAAACATTTCTTACAATAACCCAATTATTATTAATCTTAAATTAAACTTAATATTATAAATATAAATATAAATTACATAAGAAAGAAAGAAGATTGGAAAAAGGTGTACATTTTCATTACTACGTGAATTCCATTTTATAGGCAAATGTTGATTTGAAATTTTCACTTATGACCCCTTAACTATGCTCAATTAACAACTTTTTATTATTTATTATTATTCTTATTATGAATTATTTAAATATTATATTATATTCTTGTGCATAGTTAACTTGTACTTTCAGCTCCGTTGCGTCGAGCGTTGATAGTTGGCTCGGGTACCGGTTCCGGATTTTCGAACGTCCTTTCGTATAATTTAATATCTTGTACTTTGCGTTTTGTAACTTGTACTCTTGTCATTTTTAGACGTTTCTCATCAATAAATTGAACCTTTTGAATTGTATCTTATACATTTGAGCTTTTTGGACGTTTTGGTCTTTCAAATCTTTGTTTTTGTCTTTAAATCTTCATTTTCGAGCGATTTGCGTCTTTCGTCTTCGCACTTATTTATTTAACTATTACAACTAAAAATAAGGAAATTACATTTAAAAACTTTACATATTGGAACGATATTGCTACTAAATATATGTTCATTTGGAGCACTATCAAATATCCCCACACTTGAGCGTTGCTTGTCCTCAAGCAATACAGAACTTGAAATAAAAACATACATGAATCACTTTTTTATTCATCACATTTTGTACATCAGTGATTTTGATATAGCGGTATAAACAATGACAGTAATGATGGTTAAAGGTGGGTGTGTCATCCACAGTTGCCTTGGGTTTAGGTCAACGACACTTGCAATCAAATAGCCGATTTACTTTCGGTTTCCAAAGCAAAGTGCACATTTGAAAGGCGGTTTACAGTCCCACATGACTATAAAAATTTAGATCCTTTAGGAAATTGGATCTTTATGAAAACAATTGATCTTTTGAAAATTCAAGCTAGATTTTACCCTAGACAAGTTTTCTGATTTGATCCATCATCGGTGTTGCAAAATATATTTGTGGATCATTATTTTGGCTAAAACTTTTAGGCTCGTGTAATCCACTGCTATCCCGGTATCGAAAAGCACACATCCAGTTTACTTGTTCCGTATATTACCTTTCAGCAAACTACCGTCCGGTTGTAAAGGAAAGCGATGAACAAGAAACTGTTAAGGCAATGTCTAATGACATGCTTTTGGTTATGGTCTTTTAACGTGTCGGATGCTAGTACTATCCTTGGTAGGAGCAATAGTAAAGATCATCCTATGATTTTTCGGTCTGGCACAAGGTCCTGTCTCCGACCATGCTATGCAACCACCGTTCTTACGGTTGACACCCGATTTGGTTCAGGTGACCTAATGAATTCTGTTGAATTCCTAGAATTTTACGTTCAATGGTAATGAACGCATTGAAAATGGGTTTTCAGAAAACAAATCGGTTTGTATTTTTGATCAAAATATTTTCTCGTTTATGCTCGAGTTTAGATATCATCGAATTCCATGAGTTTGAATTCTCAATCTTTAAGGTCAATCTCTAGGATTGAGTATTATCAGTCTTAAAAGCTGATTTTTAATCTTTAAGGAGATTATCCTTTTCTGGGGATCTGATTCATTAGTCTTATCAAGCTAATTTGCACGGTGCCTCCCCATTGTACGAGATAAATCCTTCTCATGGTTAGGATAAATCTGACCACTTGGCGACCCTGTTTGATGCTGAGGTCCGTGGATTTCCTGCTGATTTTAGTGATGACTTTTCTAGATTTTTCGTCAACCTACAGCTGGTCTGGACGACAACTTCATGACCTAAATCAAGAAGCGCGTGTCTTTTTCGGAAGACTTTACTTCCTTTTAATGATGGAATTGATTCATCATGTAGATCCATCTTTCTTTCAAATGTATTACAGTAAACCGGGTAAAACTGATTAGTATCGTCCAAAGCAAAAGTACCTGCAATAATCTTGTACAAAAATATGTGATATATGTTTTAAATTGAATAACTTGGTACATTCTTCCCACACTTAGTTTCTTTCTTTGCCTTTTTATTTTCTTCTATTTCATTTTAAATGAATTCAAGCGTTTTAGGGTGTTTCTCAATTTATGTCCTTTTCGAGGTAACGATAATTTCGGTATTAACACCTAGTTTTCATCGTTCATAAATATGTATAAACATGATTTTGAGTTCATTTAGTTGAAAATTTTTCAAATTTTCACAAAATTTGGCAAATAAACCAAGTATAAACCTGAGAGAATTTATAACCCTTCCCCACACTTAAGATCATGCAATGCCCTCATTTGCATGAAATCAGACTATAATATAAATTCATGAGGGTGATTAGCGTAGAAAAGTGATTAAAAATACCGAGTTTGCAAACATATTGTTATTTCACATTTGATTTTTTTTGCGTCTTGTCAAAATCAGTAGCTTTTGCTGAACTTCATGACAGTCTTTGAAAGTGCGCTGTTTTACCCTGTTGTGTACATAACATAAAATACAAACATATATATACATATTTTTGAAGTTTGGTATATAACCCCACGTTCAAAAATTAATATAATATTTTTTTTTGGCATACTTTAAATCAATAAAATTAAAAATAATGATAACAAAATTTGTCGTCCCGCCCTCGGGTAAAGCAATTTCGGCTCAACGACCTAGTCTTTAACTCACGACGAATTTTAGAAATCATTTTTAAACTTAATGAATTAAAGTAAATTTTGTTTTTAAAAACTTAAATTAAAATGCATATTAATTTCATAAAAAAAAAACTACAAAACAAAAATTCAGAATGGAGGGAGAAAACTAGTTCTTTAGTGTCTGCTAGCGGAAAAGACCAATCGGGTTCCATTCTTGGAACTACACGAGAACAGAACAACTAACTCCAAACAGCATTTTCTTTTTAGAATATTTGAATCTCCTCACACTTAGGTAGATGTGGTGTCGAAATTGTGATTAACTTCATCGTCAATTTCTCTTGGACCATAATCAACTTGCATATCTGTGACTTTTGCTTTAAGCCAGTGACCAGCTTTTTCCGTAATATCCACAAATTCAACTAGCTTCACCTTTTCTTTAGGCGACAGATTGGATACTAACCGGTTATATAACTTAAAGTTTCCCTTACTTTTAGCATCAATAACCCGTTTAAAAAGTTTCTTCATTGAACTGTTAATAACGGGGTTATTTAATTTCGTATCAACTATGGGGTTCTTTATTATCAGGTCATCATTAGGTGTAAATTCATTTTCCCCACACTTAGGCATTCTATTATTGTTAAGCATTACCGTTGGAGTTGCTAAAACAACATGGTTCTTACCAATTGTTTTTACTGGTTCAACGGTTTTGGCTGGTGGAGATTTAGACTTTCGAATCATAAAGGTGATCGATTTGTCACCACTTTTAAGTGTCATTCTTCCATTTCCTACATCAAATAACGCCTTGGTGGACGCTAAGAATGGCCGACCTAAAATTAGAGGAATGTTTGGGTCCTCTTCTTTGTCAATGACAATAAATTCGACTAGAAAGGTTAAATTGCCTACTTGAACGGGTAGGTTGTCAGCAATTCCAACTGGGTGCTTAATGGTTTGATCAAAGAGTCGAACACTCATATCCGTTGGAGTTAACTCACCTACACCTAATCTCTTATATAATGAAAGAGGCATAACACTCACACTTGAACCTAAATCTGCTAGTGCATCATACATGACACAGTCACTAAGTAGACAAGGAACAATAAATTCACCCGGATCACCTACCCTAGGTGGAGGATTTGGTGGAACTGTCTTCACCAGGTTTACTTCTACTGTTTTTGTTTCTTGCATTTTTTTATTCTTCTTCTTCTTCTTCTTTCCAGAGGTATCACAAACTTTATTACCTATTACTTGCTCATACTCAACTCCTTTTCTTGGAAACGGGATGGGTGGTCTGTATGGTGCCACCACTGGCTTTACATACTCGGGTGGTGGTGGTGGTGTAACTTCTTCATTATTACTTACATCTAAAACCTCCCCATCTTCTGATGCTGGTTTTTCAGAATTTGTTGAAACCATATTAACATTTTCATTCCGAGGATTTACTTCAGTATTACTCGGTAGCTTTCCTTGTTTCCTTTCACTCATCAATCTAACAAGAGTACCTACTTGTTTTTCTAGATTCAAAATAGAAGCTTGTTGAGTTCTAAATGACTGATCAAACCTCTCATTCGTTTGAGTTTGAGTTTCAATAAATTGTGTTTGAGATTCAACTAGCTTAAATACCACTTCTTCCAGATTTGACTTCTTCTCGTCGGTTTGTTGTGGTGGTTTATACAAGCCAGGTCTTTGTTGATTGAAAGTGTTGTTTTGAGTTGGTTGGTTATTCGGACCTTGTTGGTTATACGAGTTATTGTCGGGTCCTTTTGGATTGTAAAGAATGTTTTGATTTCGATTGAAGTTTGGCCTTGGCGGTTGATAATTATTCTGATAACTATTTTCCAGCCTTTGGTTCATGTAGACAACATTCTCACGTTGTTCCATCGTTTGTTCAATGTGACAGTCTTTCATTAAGTGTGGTCCACCGCATTGCTCACAACTAATTCGTATTGCGTGAATATCTTTATTCATCTTTTCCATTCGTCTTTCGAAAGCATCTATTTTTGCGGAAACGGAATCAAAGTCATGGCTAGAATCGGCTCTAGCCGCTTTAGATGATCGAAAGATATCTTTTTCTTGATGCCACTCATGAGAGTGGGAGGCTGTGTTATCAATAATTTTGTAAGCTTCAGTTGCGGTTTTCTTCATAATGGAACCACCAGCTGTTATGTCGATGTCTTTTCTTGTAGCGATGTCTACGCCTTTATAGAAGATTTGCACTATTTGAAAAGTATCTAATCCGTGTTGAGGACATCCTCTCAACATCCTTCCGAATCTTGTCCACGCCTCATATAGAGTTTCATTTGACTTTTGTGTGAACGTAACAATTTCTCCTTGAAGTCTCACGGCTTTAGATGCCGGAAAGAATCTTTTAAGAAATTTCTCAACTAAAACATCCCATGTGTCAATCGCCCCTTCAGGTAACGATTCTAACCAATCTTTGGCTTCTCCCTTTAAAGTCCAGGGAAACAACATGAGATAGATCTGCTCATCTTCCACTTCTCGGATTTTGAATAGTGTACAAATTCTTTTAAACGTACGAAGGTGTTCGTTAGGATCTTCATTCGGTGCACCACTGAATTGGCATTGGTTAGTTACCATGTGTAGAATTTGTCCTTTGATTTCATAATCTGGCACATTAACTTCTGGCTTAATAATGGCGTGACCTTGGCCCGTGCGTGTGGCTCTCATTCGGTCTTCCATACTTAGAGGTTCCGTTACTTCCATAATTGAATTCGTTGAATCGGTATCACTAGATGATTCTGATTTAATGGTTCGTTCCTCAACAATCTCTGTTTGAATGATTGGTGGTTCCGGAGGAAAATTTAATGGTTCAGGATCTACGAATTGTCCCTGAATATTCTCCGGATTCTCAATTGTGAGGTCGGTTTCAAAAAATGGATTATCGGAAATTTGAACTGAAGTACTTGGTCGACTGGATGACGATTCTAAAGAAAAATCAACGGCGGTTATATTTGCTAAATGTCTTGATCTAGTTACAGGTGGTGAACGTACAAAAGGTGGTGAACGTCTTGCTCGGTGCATTCACTGAATATCCTATTAGTTTTTAAAAGGAAAGAAAAATTATAATAAGTTATCCAATCAATAGACTTTTCTGATTTTGCCCACGTTTCGAATAGCCAAAAGATGCAGCAGAGGGGCAGGATTCGTTTGGTCTCAATATAATTGAGTACTGTTTGGCTCCAATAACCCGGTCCACGTACAAATCCAACTATTACTACGAACCAGAAAATTTTGATGTCTATCAATTTAACCACTTAAAATAAATTTTCGTAATTTTAAGAAATTTAGAGAAGAAGTAGAATAAAAATCTATGTCCTAAAACTAGAATAGCGAGAAATAAGAAATAAAAAGATTGCGCGTCGAAAAATAAAAGGTCGAAAAATAGGCGTCGAAAAATAAAAATAAGAAAGTAGCGCGAAAAACGGCGTCGCAAAATTCTAAAGCACCTAAAACTTAGTCTAAGGAATAAGCACTTAAGGGATTTTACGGTAAAGCCTAAAAATTTTAGAAATAAAAATAACTATGGCAAAACTAAACTTAATACTAAAAATTGTAACTAGAGTCTAAAAATCTAAAGGTAATAAAAAAAAACTTTTTTTTTATTTTTTTTATATTTCGTTTTTTAAGGATTTTAAAATTTTTTTTTTTTTTAAATTTTTTTTTTATATAATTTTTTTTAAAACTTTTTTTTTTTTTTAAATTTTAAAAAAAAAACGATTTTTTTTACAATTTTTTTTTTAAAACGAATTTTTTTTTTAAAAAAAAATGATTTTTTTTTACACAAAATTTTTTTTTTTAAAAAAAACGAAATTTTTTTTTTCTTAAAAAAAAATGATTTTTTTTACCCAATTTTTTTTAAAGGAATTAATATTTTTATTATTATTATTATTATTTTTTCAAAACTTTTTTTTAACTCATTTACTATTCATGAATAGTAAATGAAAAGAAATTAATTAATTTACTATTCACATGAAAGCGACATGATAGAAATTATTAATTGCAAGTTACATAATATACCCCTGAAATATTTAATAAATACGACTTTTTAAAACTTTTACGTATCAAATTTGATTCTAAAATATTATTATATTATTATATTCTATTTCAATATTATTATATTATTATATTCTATTTCAATATTATTATAATTAAAAATATAGCGTTTTAGCGCTCCCCGGCAGCGGCGCCAAAAACTTGATGATGTAGCGTGAGGGTACGAAATAGTATTATTTTTACTAGGAAATACTACAAAATATGACACAAGTTTTATTTATTTACGGATGGGATATACCTAAACCTTGCAACAACACTATAGGCAGTGTACCTAATCGTAGAGTAGTGTAGTTTTTAGTAAGTCCGGTTCGTTCCACAGGGAGCTGGTGATACTTACTATATTTTTAACTATATTTATACAAAATATATACAATTATATAAGTAGTAATATTATTATAAAAGGGGGGTTTTACCGTTTAATGACCGGTTTGTCGATTCTATATTTTAAGCGTAAAGATAAATGACGATAATTAAAGTGCGTAAAATAATGACAATAAATAAAATGACAGTAAATAAAATTGCGAGTAATAAAATGACAGTAAATAAAGATACGATGAGAAATATAATAAAAGAATTATGCTTATTTAAACTTCTGTAATCTTGATGTTTGACGTGTTGATTTTAATTTATTACCATGGGTTAATTGTCCTTTGTCCTGGTTTATTTGATACGTCTATCTGGTTTTTGTCCATAATAGTCCATCGGTCATAAATATAAAGTGCGAGTATCCTCGTCAAATTACCCTTATACCCGAAGTCAAATATTCCAACTGATTAAGGATTTAAACTGTGACGCAGTTATCACTTCTGTCAACAATTACACCAGTTATCACTGTATGTAATCTACCCCTGTTTTGATTAGATATGAATATTAATTTACCCACTTGATCAGTTTGAATAATCAATTACCCAACCCGAATAATTAATTAAATGATTATAATAGATTCCATATGAACGTCACTAAATAGGACAACCATAATCATTATTAATTATTAGGATAATTAATTTGAAGATAGGTTCGACAGACTCCAATGAGTTGTCACTCAATTAGACAATACCCCCCATCTATTAATAGTCAATAGTCCAATTTCCACAAGTGTCGGTCTTTTGCCCAAACCTTAATTATGGTACAAAATTCAATAACCCCGTCTTAATATTTAGTCAAACATCACGATTACTTTGGCTTAAATAAGCATAATAATAACTTAGTTACGAGACATTAATTTAAAAAGGAAGAACATAACTTACAGTGATTATTAATCGCGTAGCGTTACACGGACAGAGTTCCTACTTTAAAACCCGTAAAACATTTCTTACAATAACCCAATTATTATTAATCTTAAATTAAACTTAATATTATAAATATAAATATAAATTACATAAGAAAGAAAGAAGATTGGAAAAAGGTGTACATTTTCATTACTACGTGAATTCCATTTTATAGGCAAATGTTGATTTGAAATTTTCACTTATGACCCCTTAACTATGCTCAATTAACAACTTTTTATTATTTATTATTATTCTTATTATGAATTATTTAAATATTATATTATATTCTTGTGCATAGTTGACTTGTACTTTCAGCTCCGTTGCGTCGAGCGTTGATAGTTGGCTCGGGTACCGGTTCCGGATTTTCGAACGTCCTTTCGTATAATTTAATATCTTGTACTTTGCGTTTTGTAACTTGTACTCTTGTCATTTTTAGACGTTTCTCATCAATAAATTGAACCTTTTGAATTGTATCTTGTACATTTGAGCTTTTTGGACGTTTTGGTCTTTCAAATCTTTGTTTTTGTCTTTAAATCTTCATTTTCGAGCGATTTGCGTCTTTCGTCTTCGCACTTATTTATTTAACTATTACAACTAAAAATAAGGAAATTACATTTAAAAACTTTACATATTGGAACGATATTGCTACTAAATATATGTTCATTTGGAGCACTATCAACGATACGTATTAATTAATTCGAATATTATATATTAAACTATATATGAATTATTGGACTGTTAACTGTGGACTATTGACTGTGGACTAATAACATTGGACAATTAAAATGAATTAAAATATTGATTATAACATATGAAACTAAACAATTCTTCAAGTTTGCCACTTGATTACTGCCTAAACCTCATTTGTATCTTAACGATTACAATCTGCGTTCAAACCTTTCATGATTCTTGAAAACATCTTAATCTAGAGGATGAACCAATCGCACTTCATCTACGGAAGAAAAGATTAATGCATATAGTATGCACCTGAAAACACTCAGAACCCGAGTAAACGTATAACTCGTATCTGTGTTAGCTTCTTTAGTATTACTATTACCCAAAATAACTTTACAATTCCTTTTCAAAATAGTCAATTTTATCACAGCTCCAGCAAGTCAACTTCAACTTTTCGTTCGAAACAACCATATTATAACCTTGATATATATGCATGCTCTTTTATTGTTACCAGGGAACCTTTTATATTCCACCATATTACCAGCAGACGTACCAGCAACCTCCTTGCTTCTTGGCTTAAATCTCTCTGATAAATCATTATATTTATTCATTGAAACCCTATCATATACTCATCCGCATCTTGTAACGACAACTGCGATACCAATTACCGGGAATCAGCAATCAGTACTTTGAAAACTCACAGCATATCTACATCAACAGTTATATGTATAACATTTATCTCTTAGAATTATGATCTTTCATTCTGAAATTCTGAAAAGCACTCAGTCTACAAATCAATACTCGGAATGTTGAAAAAGCTGAATGAAGCAGCAGAAACCGTAGACAGCCGTAAACGACCTTAATCATTGGAAGTTTGATGATAAAGAATAGTATGTTGAAAAAGCTCAGAAAAGTTGGAACTGGAAAACAGATTGAGCTAACCACGAAGGAGACTAAGGACAAATACAAGGACCATACCCTATATTCAAAGAATCCAGGTAATTCTGGATCCGTTGATATCTTTAGAGAATATCTTGCTCCGAAGTCATGTTAAAATCTTGCGGAAAATTTTTCTTTATCAACCTTCGAACTTGGAAATTCCAAAATATCATCATAAATTTCTTCGATATTTCTGAGAATATTTTCATAAATATTCTCGTCTGAAATTATATACCTCTTCGTGCTTCCTGTGTTTCGTTATATTGGAAACTTCTGTAAAATCTAAGTTTAATTTATGAAAGAATTCTGGAGAAATGAAAAGAAATTGATTCATGAGTTAGCATAATATAATAACACTTGATCAACGTGATTATATTACAGTAAGTCATGCTGAGTTTCTAATGAAACGTGATGATTCACAGACCATAACGTCATCATGTGCCATGTTACACGACTCTTACATTCTATCTAATCTATAAACATATCGAGAATATATCTTCCTGATAATTCCACCTTTTCTCCTGAACTTTAGTAAATTAACCAATCCAGATCGTGTTATTCCAATTTCTCTCTTAGAACATTAGTCATGTTCATTCAAAACTTTATACCTACGAATTCTGGACCGTTACTCGCTTTACTAGAGAGCGAGAAGAGAATAAAAAGGCAAAGAGCTACAAAATATAAGAGAAAATATAAAGCCCAACAACAACACAGGAATTACAAACCGTGGATGTTAATACGGATAGCAAAATAAATACAAGGTAGAATTAAGAATAATGTCAAGGTAATAGTAGAAGTAAATAGATTTTTCTGGTGGAAGATTGAAAAGAAGAATGACAGAAATGATAATTAGAAAAATTTTAAGGATTAGAACGGGATTAAGCATTTTCACAATCTTTTGGATGTATGAATTAAGAAAGAAAGTATTGAAATGGTGAAAGTAATGGAACGTAGGAAGTTGATTTATAGTGAAAATATCCGACAGAGCAATCAGGACTGATAACCACATTTAATTATAGAGATCCTAATTTCCTTAAATACCGAAGAATCAAATCTTTTAGATTTCGAAGATTTTCTCCAAATCCCTTGAATTCTGGAAATCCACCATGACTACATCAAAAGTTAAATCTCGATCTTAATCTTTTGAGACAGCTTCATTCATACGCTTCGAGTAATCGAATTGTTTTATTTATATTACTCAACGGTGATAAAACTCCAATTATCAATTCATATTCGTCATGAAAACATTTTTATTGTTAACCATGACGACCTCACTCAAATTTCGGGACAAAATTTCTTTAACGGGTAGGTACTGTGACGACCCAGAGATTTCCGACCAAATTTAAACTTAATCTTTATATGATTTCGATACGATAAGAAAAGTATGTAATGTTGAGTCTAGAAAATGTTGGAACGATGTTCATATATTCATTTAATCTTTGACTATTCCTGACGATTCACGAACAATTGTGTGTAATTAAAAATGTATGTATATATATATATATATATATATATATATATATATATATATATATATATATATATATATATATATATATATAAATTTAAGAGTATATATAATATTTTGAATTAATAGAATACACTTTAAATAATTGGAATTAAAAATGTAAAATAATACACATAATAATTAAATTACTATTAAAATGAAAAGATACATATATGTATGATTGACATATATAATTATTATTATATTGCAAAATATATAAAATGTATAAATATTAAATATGAAACATATGTTATTATATATATATATATATATATATATATATATATATATATATATATATATATATATATATATATATATATATAATTATATAATTATTAAATATTACATAACTAATAATATGTATTATTAATTACAAGTTAAAGATACAGTTGTTATACTAATAATACTATGACTACTTCCATTAATATTAAAATCTATATTAATAATTAATATTTCTCAATATATAACATATAGGTATGAGGTGTGTTAAATATATGTTGATAATATTATAAATACCATTAATAATATTGGTATGATTATTAATAATAATATTATTGTTACATAATTCATAAAATTTATAATTATTATTATCATTATTAATAATATTATTACTAGTACAATTATAATTGTATTACTATTATTTATAATATTAAAGAGTAATATTATTATATTTACATTTATTAATAAGAATAATGATAATTTATACATATAAATTTATAACAATAAAAGATATACAATTATGGATATAAATATAAATATATGAATGTTAGTATGTAAAGTTCATAATTAAATACATATACATATACTAAATACAGATATAAGTATACAGATATAAGTATATAAATAAATATTTATACGTATTATAAATAAAAATATAAATATAAATATCAATAAAAATATAAATAATTACAGAAAGTCTTGCATTCTGTTATCCATCATTCTCAAAACTGTAGGCAATTGATTTTATGTTTATTTGGTCGTACAAATCTGTGGTAAATCACAAGAGTGTAATTCTAAATTCTGTTAGTCGATCCTTTCGTCCTTTATATATTTTTTTTATTTTCTCTGACACTGATAGTGAAATTGTCGAGCAAATTGGGTTTTATAATTGGGGCAATTCAGTGTTAGCCATTAACAATGAACCCATCTTATCAATCAACAATTACAACTACACTTTTACAGCTTCAACCATCTGAATTTAAATTAAAATCAGGAAGAACACAGACCCTGCCCTGTTCTTGCTTCATTTTTTTCAAATCAATCGATTTTGTAATCCATTTCAAAAAGTGTAAATGCCATGTTGTTAGGAATGTTTACTACAAACTATCTGGAGAGTTTCACTTTCCAATTTCTAATAACGATCGAGAATTTTCGAAGTCAAACTTTTACTTTAAAAGGTCAAACGGATTGTTCATGGCAAAATTCGAAGTCAATTTGATGTTTTAGTTTAAATTGAGTTTACAAAAAGTTTTTATGATGAATTTGAAACCATTTTCATTTAGGAATTGTGGTCTAAAGCACACTAATTTAGCGAATACGATTTGGAGTTTGTAAACGGGTATAAATGTCTGTTACAGAAAGTATTTTTTATTTATTTGGTTTAATTAATTCAAGCAATGCTTATAGAACGTTTCTGTTTGATTTGAAGTTCTAAGAACAACATTAAATTAGTGTTAGTGGAGATTCGATCTCTGAATGAATTAGGAGTTGAAGAAGATGAATATAAACAGAAATATAACGGGTTAAAAATAAACGGGTTTCAAATATTTCAGAAAATCAGAAAACGGTTGAGTGGTTTGAGGGGTTGTCGGGTTATCGAGAGGTCGGAGGTTCGAGACCCAACATGGTCGTTTATTTTTTT
Organism: Rutidosis leptorrhynchoides; assembly: GCF_046630445.1. NCBI lineage: Eukaryota > Viridiplantae > Streptophyta > Magnoliopsida > Asterales > Asteraceae > Rutidosis > Rutidosis leptorrhynchoides. The sequence goes on from NC_092342.1 coordinate 64,824,964, forward strand.
TAGGCTCATTTCATTAAGGTAGTCTTTCAAGTATTTTTATTATTATGCTATTATTATTATTATTATTATTATTATTATTATTATTATTATTATTATTATTATTATTATTATTATTATTATTATTATTATTATTATTATTATTATTATTATTATTATTATTATTATTATTATTATTATTATTATCATTGTTATTAGTATTGTTATTATAAGTTAGTATGATTATGACAATATTATAATAGTTATTATTATTAATGCTAAGATAAGTATTAAAAATAAATCAACATTATTATTATGATTATAATTACATTTATACTAATAATATTAACATCATTAAAAAAATAAGATTTTACCATTTTATTTTTAGAATAAGTATTATTATCATTATTATGATTATGATTATGATTAAAATTATTATTATGAAGATTATTGATAGTATTATTATATAAGCGAGTATAATGTCATTATTATTGTATTTTTAACAATATCATTATTATTATTAGTATTATCATTATCAAGAAAATTATTATTATTTATATCAAAACTATCATTTTTAAGCAGATAAATATTTTGTACATAAAATATATTTGTTACATATACTATAATTATATTAAAATTTCACAAAACTGTATATATCAAAACTATTAATATTATTTATATAAATATATACAAATAACAAACTATCAATTTTTAAATATAACATTAAACAATTATATATACAAATATGGATATATTAATATAACTATATAAATATTAACCATTATGAATATATACACAAAAATTAAAAAAAAATATAATATATAAATTATGATATAATAAATAAACTTGTTCGATTACGATTATGTGTATTAATAAATATACAAATGATATATGTTCGTGAATCCAAGGCCAACCCTGCATTGTTCAATATAGTCATATGTATTTTTACTACAAAATTAATTAGGTGAGTTTCATTTGCCTTTTTACCCTTTATATTTTTGGGCTGAGAATACATGCGAAATTTTTATAACTGTTTTACGAAATAGACACAAGTAATTGAAACTACATTATATGGTTGAATGATCGAAGCCGAATATGCCCCTTTTGCTTGGTAGCCTAAGAATTAGTAAACTAGTGTACTAATTGACGCAAATCCTAAAGATAGATCTATTGGGCCTAACGAACCTCATCCGTTGTAGCGGATGCTTTAGTACTTCGATGTTGTTTTTATCATGTCCGAAGGATTTCCCGGAATGATAGGGGATATTCTTATATACATCTTGTTAATGTCGGTTACCAGATGTTCACCATATGAATGATTTTTATCTCTATGCATGGGACGTATATTTCTGAGAAATGAAAATGAAATCTTGTGGTCTACTATATTATTGGAAATGATTGTTTATGATAAACTAATGAACTCACCAACCTTTTGGTTGACACTTTAAAGCATGTTTATTCTCAGGTATGAAAGAAATCTTCCGCTGTGCATTTGCTCATTTTAGAGATACTACTTGGAGTCATTCGTGACATATTTCAAAAGACGTTGCATTCGAGTCATTGAGTTCATCAAGATTATTATTAAGTCAATTATAGTTGGATATATTATGAAATAGTATGAATGCCGTCAACTTTCGATGTAATGAAAGTTTGTCTTTTAAAAACGAATGCAATGTTTGTAAAATGTATCATATAGAGGTCAAGTACCTCGCGATGTAACCAAATGTAATGTATTCGTCCAGATGGATTAGGACGGGTCATGGAAGATGCTGATGTTGGTGGTGGTGATGGTACTGTTGGTGTTGTTGATGGTGGTGCTGTTACTGTCGGTGCTGCTACTGGTGCTTGTAACCTTTGCACCATATTCTCTAAAACTACTACTCGAGCGCGAAGCTCGTTGATTTCTTCTATTACACGGGATGATTGGCGATTCGGACGAGCGAATGAATAAGATCTAGGATTTGAGATAGTATATAATCATGACTAGATACTCTGGAAATGAGAGAGAAAATGGTATTATGAACAGGTTCGCCGATAAGTGCTTCAGGTTCTTCACCAAGAGGGGAATGTGGTGGATGGAAGGGATCACCTTCTTCGCGTCTCCATTGATTAAGTCGACTACGAACCCATCTCCAATTCATCCAGAATAGATGATGGCTAATTGGTTGATCCATTCCGGTTACACTGCTTTCGGAGTTCGAGTGGAAGTCCATATCGGAATAGCCGTCGGAATCCGAGGAATTTGAACTAGTTGCGAGTTCCGTCTTGTATGGTTAGATAAAGGGCTTTTCGATATGAAATGATTTTCAGATATTGGATGATATTCTAATTACATAGAATACCTATATATAGCACAGGAGTTCCCGTAGATTGCGGAGGAATTTTCGGAAACTGTCAGACAAAGTTTACAGTAACAGGTACGCTAAGATACGAATTTATCTATACATTATCTATGCAATAGAGGCAGTAAGACGTGTCTAGACTTTAAGGATGATAAGCAAGTAATTTTTGACATGAAATGATAAACAAAACTTTTGACCTGCAGACACGGTCGAAGTCCAGACCCACTAATGCATCTAAACAACTATCAGTTAGACACACTAATGCAAGACCTGGTTCGCTAAGACCACCGCTCTAATACCAACTTTAACAACCTGTTCATATCGATTATAAATGATTCACAATAGTTGATTACATCACGAGGTTCTGACCTCTATATGATACATTTTACAAACATTGCATTCGTTTTTAAAAGACAAACTTTTATTTCAACGAAAGTTGACAGGCTTGCATACCATTTCATAATATATCAAACTATCAATGACCTAATAATATTCTTGATGAACTCAACGACTCGAATGTAACGTCTTTTGAAATATGTAACGACCCGACAAAATCGTCATTGACGGCGCCGCTAACTTAGGTCCCGTTACGTGGTCGTAGTCCCTATATGAGACTCGTTTGACCAAAATTATGTCGCATTCATTTGAAAAGTACAAGACTTACAAAATTTAGTTTACCAAACAGATCGACAACAAGTTTAAGTTTACAAAAGTATAATGTATAAATGAAATAAACTTGCGACATAATATAAGTTGAAAGTCACGGTTGCTATAAATAGCGTAAGTATGCAAACAATATTTTTGAATCCAAAGGTTCTATCACTAGCGTATGCATGTATGTATGCTAGACTCCAAGCAAGAAATCAGAGTGTATGCATGTATGCTTGACCCCAAACAAGTATGAGTGTACGCGGAAGCATGTATCAAATAGCCATGTATGAACCTGAGAAACATATAGAAAACTGTCAACCATACAGACCATAAGATTATTATGAGTGTACGGCGTCCAAGAATCTGGACGGCGTCCAGATCAGCATACAGACCCTGTTTTGCTGAAACACACAAGTGCACGAACGAAAACTCAAACTAACACAATTTGTAAACCTAAAACACTTAGAACATGTTTCTTATATCATTGGAAAGATATTTTGACAAGGAATACAACTAACCACATATCATCAATCGAGTTCATCATTTACAACAATAAAAACCTCGTCAAATGATCGTTAAATGTTCATAATTTAAGTTTCAAGTTCGTAAAACGCATTTCTTGACTCGGGAATCCAATTTACACATACGATACGCCGTTTTGAAGGTAATGAAACATACTATACAACTAAACACTTACTAACAACGTTTCATGGCATTCAAATCATCAAAAGTCCATTTTAAGAGCTATCAAACCCTAACCAAGAATCACAAAATCAATAATCATGTTAGTGATGTTTTCCAAATCAACCTACACATCAAATCGAAGCTAGTGATACTAGTAACACAATTAAAACATGAACTTTAACAATTTAACAACATTTAATCACCCAAAACTCAAGATTAAGCACACCCATTTCAAATGTTCAAACTAGTTACTCAAAACAACAAATCGAGCAAACAAAACATGTATTCATGTTATACTTGAGCCATAGACACTAATTAACACCATTTCAAGTATATAAAATGAATTTAGAGAAAATCTAGTGTTTTAGAAACGTTACTGATGTTATGCGAGGTGTATATAAAATAGCTATTAAATTTTACAAGGAAATACTATTAAATACGATACAATTTTACACAAGATATTTATTTATTTAGAGAATGGATATACTTAAACCTTGCTACAACACTTATAGGCAGTGTACCTAATCGTACAGTAGTGTAGTTTTTAGTAAGTCCGGTTCGTTCCACAGGGAAAATCTTTTAATCAAAGCTTAACGCTATATTAGTTTAATTTTATAAAAATACAAATATATATATAAGTAATATTATTATTATAAAGGGGGTTTTTTACCGTTTAATGACCGGTTTGTCGATTTTAAAACTTTAGTCGCGGTTAAAACAAAATGTAAAATATTAAATAAATAAAAGACTTAATTTAAATCATAAAGTAAATAACGATAATGAAATTGCGAATAATAAAAGTGCGATAAAATAAACTTGCGATAATTAAAAAGTACGATAATTAAAAGTGCAATTAAATACAATAACAATAAAAATGCGATAATTAGAAGTGCAATTAAATATAAAATAAAAGAAATTAAATATAAAATAAAAGAATTATGCTTATTTAAACTTCCGTAATCATGATGTTTAACGTGTTGATTTTAGTTTTATGCCCATGGGTTAATTGTCCTTTGTCCTGGATTATTTAATATGTCCGTCTGGTTTTTGTCCATAACAGTCCATCAGTCATAAATATAAAGTGCGAGTATCCTCGTCAAATTATTTTTATACCCGAAGTCAAATATTCCAACTAATTGGGGACTTAAACTGTAACAAGATTTTAATACTTTGTTTAATAATTACACCAGGATGTCGACTGAGTGTAACCCAAGGTTTTAATACTTTGTTATCAATTATGCCAAGTGTCCTTGTACATAATTTCACCCCTGTTTTAATAATTCTAGTGACTATTAATCCATTCCCGTGTCCGGTTAAATGAACGATTATTCATACATATAAATACCCCGCCCATCTTATCCGATCGAGTGTATATGGTTATTTATAGGGACGTCCAATTGTAAATCTTTATATTAAAATTAACAAACTATCATTTAGTTAAACAAATATAAAGCCCATTAATAATCCATAGTCTAATTTCCACAAGTGTCGTTCTTTTGTCCAAACCCCAATTATGGTACAAAGCCCAATTACCTAATTTTAGTAATTAGCCCAACATCATGATTACTTCGGATTAAATAAGCATAATAATAACTTAGCTACGAGACATTAAATTAAAAAGGTTGAACATAACTTACAATGATTAAAAATAGCGTAGCGTTACACGGACAGAATTTTGACTTACACCCTTACAACATTCGCTAACATACCCTTATTATTAGGATTTAAAATTAAAATTAAAATTAAAATATAAATTATATATATATTTACGTATATATTGAGAGAGAGAGAGATTATGGATATATATATTGATCATAATTCGTTTGCTTTTATAGGGAATTGAGTTCAGGGGGTCTCCGCGACTCGCGGCTTTTTCTGCCTTCAAACTCCGCGAGTCGCGGAGTTTGAAATTCCAGCTCACCAACTTTGGAGTCTTTCTTGCCGACGGATTTTTATTATTTATATAATATATAAATAATTATAAGAATTATTTAAATATTATATTATATTTATGTGCATAGTTGACTTGTAATTTTTAGTCCGTTGCGTCGAGCGTTGAGAGTTGACTCTGGTCCCGGTTCCGGATTTTCGAACGTCCTTGCGTACAATTTAATATCTTATACTTTGCGTTTTGAATCTTGTGCTCTTGTAATTTCGAGACGTTTCTTATCAATAATTGGAACCTCATTGATTGTATTTTGTACTTTTGAGCTTTTTGGTCGTTTGCGTCTTCAATTCGTCGAATCTGTCTTTTGTCTTCACCTTTTATTATTTAAACGAATATCACTTTTAAATAGAACAATTGCAACTAAAAGCTTGTCTTTCTTGAGGAATAATGCTATGAAATATATGTTCGTTTTTAGCATTATCAAATATTCCCACACTTGAGCGTTGCTTGTCCTCAAGCAATATAGTCTTGAAATACTAGAATCACTTCTTTATTCTTCACACTTTGTACATCAGTGATTTCTATACGACGGTATAAACAATGATAGTAACGATATGGTTTACAGTCCCACATGACTATAAAATTTAGATCCATTAAGGAAATTGGATCTTTATGAAAACATTTGATCTTTTGAAAATTAAATCTAGCTTTTACCCTAGATAAGTTTTCCGGAATAACCCTTCACCGGTGTTTGCAAATTCTTTTTGTGGGTTTGGTGGGTTTCAGATTTGAAAATTTTAGCTCAAAACTTGCGGTTTTGTGTCATCCACTTGCTAACCTTGTATTAGGAAAGCAACACGTCCAGTATACTTGCTCCGTATATTACCTTTCGGTAAACTACCGTCCGGTTGTAAAGGAAAGCATTGAACAAGCAACTGTTAAGGCAATGTCCCCTGACATGCTTTTAATTATGGTCTATAACGTGTCGGACGCAATTACTATCCTTTGTAGGAGCAATAGTAAAGCTCACCCTTATAATTTTTCGGTCTGGCACAAGGTCCTGTCTTTGACCATGCTATGCAACCACCGTTCTTACGGTTGACACCCGATTTAGTTCAGGTGACCTAATGAATTCCAGGTGAATTCCTAGGATTTTACGTTCAATGGTAATGAACGCATTGAAAATGGGTTTTCAGAAAACAAATCGGTTTATAATTTGATCAAAATATTTTCTCGTTCAAGCTCGAGTTTAGATATCATCGAATTCCATGAGTTTGTAATTCTCAATCTTTAAGGTCAATCTCTAGGATTGAGTAATATCAGTCTTAAAAACTAATTTTTGATCTTTAAGGAGATTATCCTTTCTGGGGATCTGATTCATTAGTCTTATCCAGCTAATTTGCACGGCGCCCTCCCCATTTTACGAGACAGATCCTCTCATGGTTAGGATAAGTCTGACCACATGGCGACCCTGTTTGATGCTGTGGTCCGTGGATTTCCTGCTGATTTTAGTGTTGACTTTTCTAGATTTTTCGTCAACCTACAGCTGGTCTGGACGACAACTTCCTGACCTAAATCAAGAAGCGCGTTTCTTTTTCGGAAGACTTTACTTCCTTTTAATGATGGAATTGATTCATCGTGTAGATCCATCTCTTCTTTTCTTTCATCGGGTAAAACAGTTTAGTTTAGTCCAAAGCAAAAGTATTTTCAGTTATTTGTTACAGAAATATGTGACATATGTTTAAAATATCTTGGTAAATTTTCCCACACTTGGCTTTTATTTTCCTTTTTATTATCCTCTATTCCATTTTAAATGAATTTTAACATTTTGGTTTGTTTCTCAATTTATGTCCTTTCCGAGGTAACAATAATTTCGGTGTTAAAACCTAGTTTTATCGTTCATAAATATGTATAAACATGATTTTGAGTTCATTTAATTGAAAATTTTAAAAAATTTTACTAGAATTGGGTAGTCAGTATATAAGACTAGGGCTGTTCTTTATTATCAGAGAGCACTAGATTCTAATACAACTACTACTTTACTAGTATTTCTAATGGTAACCAAGTGTATAAAGTAAAAATTTTAAAATCCGAAAGAATTTAACCCCTTCCCACACTTAAGATCTTGCAATGCCCTCATTTGCAAGAAATCAGTAACAATTTAAATTATTGAGGGTGATTTGTGTGAAAATGATTAAATTTTACCAAAGTTTCCAAACATATTTGTGTTTGTGTTGAATGATAAATGGTGCACATCATTTGTTCATTCCGTCTTGTTGTTATTTCACATATATTTTGCATCTTGTCGTCAAAATTAGTTGCTTTTGCTGAACTTAATGCCAGTCTTTGAAAATGCGTTGTTTTACCCTGTTGTGTACATAAGATAAACTGCAAACATATATACATATTTTTGAAGTTTGGTATATTACCCCACATTCAAAAATTATTAAAATCTAATAATAAAAGTTAGAAAATTATAAAAACTATTACAATATTAACATAAGTATTAAATGTATCAACATTACAAATTATAAAATAAATAAAACTAAGTAGACTAGGGATGATACTGATACCAGTAGGGGTTCCATGCATAACCATATGTGTTATAAAATGCTTCGGCTGGGTTATACGTAGGATACGGTGGTTGGATCTCTATAGACCAGGGAGGAAATACGGGCGATGGAGTAGGAATATAGTTTCTACATATTTGTTGGCAATAAGCTATGATTTGGTTTTGATGAACTTGCCAATCTTCAAATGCTCGATGTCTAGCATTTTCGTACTCTTGTGAAGGTATAAACCTTTGCATTTCTGTCATTTCATTTCCCCCTCCCACATTACCTGGCTGTTGGTTTCTCTCAACCTGTGGATGTCTACCATTATATCGTACTGCGGCGTTATTTCGCCTCTTCAAAACCTTCACACCATGGTATACATTTAAACCTATTATATCGCGGGGTTCTGGTTCTTCGATTAGTAATCCCCCCCGACTTATATCCACACCGAGATATTCAGCAATCAAAGTAATAAATATACCACCTACTATTACCATAGCTGATAAATAATAACCCACACAATAAGGTTTACTTACAGCGCTTTGTGGGTCTCGAATACACATGTGGTAAAACAAATCCTGTTCATTTACCTTTTCCTTGTTCTTACCTCGTTGTGTAATCGAATTGGCTAAAAATCTATGAATTACTCTTAACTCTGCTCTATCTATATCCAAATAAGAGTAATTTCCCCCTTTAAATCGGTGATGGCTAGTCATTTGACTCCATACACCATGCGTATCAAAATTTTCGTCTATCTTTCTACCATTTAGTATCAACCCTCTACAATCAGCAGATGCTAACTCCTCAGGCGTATATATACGTAAAGCCTGAGCCATGTCTAGTAAAGACATGTGGCGCATCGAACCTCCTAACAAAAATCTAATAAAAGATCGATCGGTTAAACTAGCTACCCAATCATTTAATTCTATACTACACAACAATTCTTCACACCATACTTTATATACAGGTCTACGCATGTTGAATAACCGTACCCAATCGTTAAAAGTAGAATTACCATACCTCTGTGTAAGTAATTCCCTAATTGGCCCGGCCAATTCTACAGCTTCTAATGGTCCCCATTCTATGACCCTAGGTACTTCAACAGCTTTAGAATGAAGAGTATGCAAGCCCCTTTGGTATTTTGGATAATCTATCCAACGTCTGTCAAATCTCAAGTTCGGGTGCAACTCTTCCAAGTGCATATCTGAAAATGTCATAACTGGATGAGGTATATCTTGTTTGTAGTAGTTATCCACCTCCGGTTGTTCCTCATTCTCAGCAGGAGCATTGCGAGCTTGGGATGAAGATTCACCCCTTTCAGTCTGCAAAACACATCAAACACAATTTTTGTGCATCCAAATATGCATTACTGTCAGCAAAATCATCAATCAAAATAATTACAATGACATGTTCAATTTATATCAAACTTAAGCTCATTTTCATATATTTATCAAATCTACACTTTTTCAAATAAGCATATACGAAAATGTTCGCCAAGTTCATAAGCATTCAACTCAAATAACATGTCAAAATAATCATTACTAGCAACTAAACAAGTTTCAAATGGCATTATCTCTCAAAAATCAAGTTCATGAATTTTAGACTTGAAAAAGTCCACTTTAATTCTCAAAATCATGTTTAGGCTCAAAGTTTGGATCATTTAACTACCTAAACATGTTACACTACTTAATTTAGCAACAATTCATGACAAAAATCGGCCATAACCTGTTTATATCAAAAAGCCTCAAATTGCTCAAGAACACAAACCCTAGATTACTCAAAATTTGAAGTTTAAGGCTTCTAATCATGTTAAATAGCATCAATCTAGGTTATACAAGCATAATACATAAGCAATTTAAGCATAATTACACTAAAAAGCATCAAAATCGAATTGGGTATAAAATTGCTCAAGAACACCAATTTTTGGATTAAATGGTGTTTAGGTGTAGAAATTTACCGTTTTTCTTGAGTAATTCCTTGATAGCATCCTTCTTAACATGATTTTAGTAAAAGATTTGATGATTAACGGTGAAAAATTGTGAATTTGGGAGTGTTTTCTCGGGTTTTTTCGGGTTTTATTTCGCAGTATTTTTGTGGTGTGGTGTGTGGACTGATCAGTTTACGTTTTTATTTTTTTCTGAGTTTTGGTCCCTCCGCGAGTCGCGGTGTTTGACCCTTCAAACTCCGCGAGTCGCGGAGTTTGTATTTTTTTTTTTTTAAACATCTTATACTAATTAAAACAATTAAGTAATTAATTTTAAAATTTTGTTTCCCTTGTTATTTAGGATGAGGTCGTTTCGGATCGATGTCCTAGTCCGTCCTTCGACAAAATTTTAAAATTTGTCTTTTTGTAGTGATTGTTTTAAAAGCTAAGATTTTTGGGTTTTTTTTAATGTTTTTGGCATACTTTAATTCAATAAGATTAAAAATAATGATAATAAAAGTTCTCGTCCCTCCCTCGGGTAAAGCAATTTCGGTTCAACGACCTAGTCTTCAACTTACGACGAATTTTAAAAATCATATTTTTAACTTAATGAGATAAAGTAAATTTTTGTTTTTAAATTCACACCAACTTAAATTAAAAATACATAAAATTCAAAATTAATATTAAAAATTCACACTAAACTTAAAATTTGAAATGCATAAAATTAAAAATTCATATTTTAAAAATTAAAAATTCACACCAAACTTAATTTAAAAATTCATATTATAAAATCACACCAAACTTATATTATATTTTTCAAATATTTACAATTTTAAATATATTGTTTTTACAAAGTTTACAATATTAATTTAAGATTTATATATTAATTTTAAAAACATGGTAAAAATAAAATTAAAAATCTTTTTGGCTTTTTATCCCACTTTAATTAATCAAATATTATCAAAAATATGCGCCCCTCTTTTCGGTAAAGTAATTTCGGTTCCATGACCTAATTTAACTCATGATGAATTTTTGAAATATTTTGGGTTGATTGATTAAAGATAATTATACCTTAAGAATAAACGGTAAATTTCGCCGTGATGTAATAAATTTTTGAATGATATCAATAATTTCGGTCGCCAAACCTAATTTTATTCAATACCAATTTAATACTTTATAGCGAACAAATTAGCGTTTATTATCAAAAGATTAAAAATAAAAATAAAAAATAAAAACTGTACAGACTTACCTGTGAGATAGTATTCTTAGTTATATGATCTATCCCATTCATAAAATAGTCGGTTTAATTGGTTTTCCATGGCTACATAGGCGTAACCTCGAGCATTCAGTGTTTTTTCTTCTAAACATATGAACGGTCCGTCTCTGCATAAAGTAACAAATTTGGTATTTGAATAGGTTTGATTATTTGAACATTTACCTCCATGTGACCATTTTCCGCATTTGTGACATCTTTCTAGATGTCGTGCTCTTCTTTTCGCTGCGGATTTTGATTTTCCTTTTCCTTTACCAAATTGTAACTTATTATCTTCGCATCTGGATTCTTTTCTTACTCCGTCCAATCTTTCTCTGATTACTGATACTATTTCACTTGGAAGTGTGTCATTATTACGTTTAGTGATCAAATCGTGTAGCATTAAATCATGGTTTAGTTCACAGGCAGTCTTCATTTCGTAAAAACCTAAAAAAAAATAAAAATTCAGAATGGGGGAGAAGACTAGTTCTTTAGGGTCTGCTAGGGAAAGACCATTCTGGTTCCATTTTCGAGAACTACACGAAAACAGACAATCTAACTCTAACAGAAATACATAAAATCCTTTAAAGACTTGATTCTCCCCACACTTAGTTAGCTGTGGTATCGAAATTGTGATTAACTTCATTGTCGAATTCCATCGGACTATCTATGTAGTGTTTAACTCTATGACCATTAACTTTAAATTCAATCCCATTTGAATTTATTAATTCTACTGTTCCGTATGAGAAAACTCTTTTGACTATGAATGGTCCAGACCATCTTGATTTCAATTTTCCAGGAAATAGCTTGAATCGTGAATTGAAAAGAAGAACTCTGTCTCCTTTTTTAAATTCTTTTAAACTTCTGATTCTTTTATCATGCCATTTCTTCGTTCTTTCTTTATAGATTAACGAATTTTTGTATGCTTCATGTCTTAATTCTTCTAATTCATTTACTTGACTTAATCGTAGACGTCCAGCTTCATGTAAATGAAGATTACATGTCTTCAAAGCCCAAAATGCTTTGTGTTCAATTTCTACTGGAAGATGACATGCTTTTCCGTAAACGAGTCTAAAAGGTGTGGTTCCAATTGGAGTTTTGTAGGCTGTTCTAAAAGCCCAGAGTGCATCCTCCAATTTAATGGACCGTTCCTTCGGATTTGATCCTACGGTTTTCTCTAGAATACGTTTTAAAGCTCGGTTGGTATTTTCAACTTGTCCACTTGTTTGTGGATGATAAGCAGTGGAGATTTTATGAGTTACTCCATATCTTTTGAGAACTTTTTCAAGTTGATTGTTACAGAAATGAGTACCCCGATCACTTATTAAAGCTTTCGGTGTTCCAAACCTTGCAAAAAGACATTTTAAAAAGTTGACTACAACTCGTGCATCATTAGTTGGGAGAGCTTGTGCTTCCGCCCATTTGGATACATAATCAATGGCAACGAGAATGTAGAGATTATTATGAGATTTTGGAAACGGACCCATAAAGTCAATACCCCAAATGTCAAATACTTCACATACTTGAATGACATTTTATGGCATTTCATCACGTTGACTTATTTTTCCGGCCCTTTGACAAGCATCACAGGATTTGCAAAGACGGTGTGCGTCTTTGTAAATTGTAGGCCAATAGAATCCAGCTTCATAAACTTTTCTTGCTGTTAATTGAGGCCCATAATGCCCTCATGTTGGTCCTGTGTGACAATGGTTTAAAATTTTACTAGCTTCATCTCCGAATACACATCGGCGTATTATTCCATCGGGACAACTTTTAAACAGATGTGGATCTTCCCAGAAATAGTGTTTTATATCACTGAAGAATTTCTTTTGTTTTTGGTACGATAATCCTTTTTCAAGGAATCCACATACTAAATAGTTTGCATAGTCTGCAAACCATGGAATTTCATTATAATCTATCTTCAATAGATATTCATCAGGAAAGTTGTCTTGTATGGCCGATTCATTTAGAACTTCTAACTCAGGATTTTCAAGACGAGAAAGATGATCAGCGGCGAGATTTTCTGCTCCTCTTTTATCTCGGATTTCAATATCGAATTCTTGTAAGAGTAAGATCCAACGGATTAATCTTGGTTTAGCATCTTGTTTCGAAAATAGGTATCTAAGAGCAGAATGGACGGTATAGACCACCGTTTTAGCTAGAACGAGATATGATCTAAATTTGTCAAAAGCAAAGACAATAGCAAGGAGTTCTTTTTCAGTAGTTGTATAATTTGTTTGTGCTCCTTGTAACGTCTTACTAGCATAATATATAGGTTGAAATCTTTTTTCAATCCTTTGTCCTAAAACGGCTCCCATTGCAAAATTACTTGCATCGCACATTAGTTCAAATGGTAGATTCCAATTTGGTGTTATCATGATTGGCGCATTAGTGAGTTTCTCTTTAAGATTATTAAAAGATTTAATGCATTCATCTGAAAAGATGAATGGAGCATCTTTTTCTAGGAGTTTATTCATAGGAGTGGCAATTTTAGAAAAATCTTTTATGAAACGTCGGAAAAAATTGGCATGCCCTAGAAAACTCCTAACTCCTCTAACATTGGTGGGATGTGGAAGTTTAGCAATTACATCTACTTTAGCTCTATCCACTTCAATTCCTTCCTTTAAAATTTTATGACCAAGAACGATGCCTTCTTTAACCATGAAATGGCATTTCTCCCAATTAAGTACTAGATTTGATTGTTCGCATCTAATAAGCATTCGTTACAGATTAACTAGACATGATTCAAATGTATCACCGAAGACTGAAAAGTCATCCATGAAAACTTCCATGCATTCTTCTATCATGTCGTGAAAAATCGCCATCATGCACCTTTGAAAGGTTGCAGGGGCGTTGCAAAGTCCAAATGGCATGCGTTTGTAAGGAAAAGTACCATAAGTGCACGTGAATGTGGTTTTCTATTGATCTTCGGGTGCTATTGGAATTTGAAAATATCCAGAAAATCCATCAAGAAAACAATAGTAACTATTTCCGGCTAATCTTTCCAACATTTGATCAATGAAAGGTAAGGGAAAGTGATCTTTTCTGGTGGCATCATTTAATTTTCTATAATCAATACATACACGCCATCCTGTTACAGTCCTAGTAGGAATAAGCTCATTTTTCTCATTTGTAATGACAGTCATGCCACCCTTCTTAGGCACGCATTGAACTGGGCTTACCCATGGACTATCAGAGATTGGATAAATTAAACCTGCATCTAGCAGTTTAATTATTTCTTTCTTAACTACATCTTGCATATTAGGATTTAGTCTTCGTTGGCGTTGCACATACGTTTTATGACCTTCTTCCATAAGGATTTTATGTGTGCAATACGAAGGACTTATTCCTTTAATATCATGAATCTTCCATGCAATGGCTGGTTTATGAGCTTTCAACACAGAAATGAGTTGAGATTTTTCATTTTCAGTAAGAAAAGACGATATTATTACAGGTAATTCAGATTCACCATGTAAATAAGCGTATTCCAAATGGTTTGGAAGTGGCTTTAACTCTAATTTCAGTGGTTCTTCTATCGATGATTTATATCGATATCTGTCTTCTTCTTTTAGCATTTGAATTTCTTCTGTTGTTGGTTCATATCCATTAGCTATTAGTGTAGCTAACATTTCAGCTTCATCAATTTGTTCAGTACCTTCTCCTAAAGAACATTCTCCTGTTCCTTGTAATTCTGAAAATTCTTCTAACAATTCTGCATGTGAATCTATAGTTTGAATATAATAACATGTATCATCTGCAGATTGCGGTTGTTGCATTGCTCTATCAGCTGAAAAGGTAACACTCACGTCCTCTATACTTAGGGTCAATTTCTTACCAAACACGTCTATCATTGCTTTAGCCGTGTTTAAGAATGGTCTTCCTAATATGAGAGGAACTTGAGAATCTTCTTCCATGTCCAGAACAACAAAATCTACTGGAAATACTAAAGTACCAACTTTAACTAGCATGTTCTCCATTATCCCTCTAGGATATTTTATTGATCTATCGGCTAGTTGTATGCTTATTCTTGTTGGTTTCAATTCTCCAAGGTCTAGTTTAGCGTATAGTGAATACGGCATTAAATTTATTTTAGCACCTAAGTCTGCCAATGCTTCTATTGAACTAAGACTACCCAGAAAACATGGAATTGTGAAACTTCCTGGATCAGATAGTTTTTCTGGTATCTTATTCAACAGCACTGCTGAATAATTAGCATTCATAGTAACGGCCGAGAGTTCTTCCATTTTCTTTCTATTTGAGATTAGATCTTTCAAGAATTTAGCATATCTAGGCATTCCTAAAATCACATCAATGAAAGGAAGATTTACATTTATCTGTTTAAACATATCCAAGAATTTGGATTGCTCGGCTTCAAGTTTCTCTTTCTTCATTTTACTCGGGTAAGGAAGTGGTGGTTCGTATGGTTTAACATAAGGTTTAGCCTTAACTGTGTTATCTTCATTAACCTTTTCAACTACCGGTTCTTTTTCCTTATCTTGATCAGGTTGTGGTTCTTATGGAGTAGGAATAGCTTCATCAGAAGTTACAGGTATTTCAGGTGGTTTAAGTGTTGTACCACTTCTTGTGGTAATGGCTTTAGCTGTTTCATTCTGGGGGTTAGCATTTGTATCACTAGGTAAACTTCCCAGTTTTCTTTCACCTATTAACCTTGCAAGGTTACTTACTTCTTGTTCCAAGTTTTGAATAGAAGCTTGTTGATTTCTAAATGCTTGAGCATTTTGTTCATTTGTTTGTTTTTGAGATGTGAAAAACTGCGTTTGAGTGTCAACTAGCTTCGTCATCATATCTTCTAAATTCGGCTTTTTATCATCGGTTTGTGGTTTGTTTTGAAAATTAGGTCTTTGCTGATTGTAAGTATTATTGGATACTTGTTGATTGCTAGGACCTTGTTGGTTGTTGTATGGAATATTTCGGTTATAATTCTGGTTTTGATTGTTAATAGGTCTTGGCGGTTGATAATTATTCTGATAATTATTTCCAGGCCTTTGGTTTATGTATGAAATATTCTCTCTTTGTTCCATTGTTAATTCAATACTGAGACAATCTTTTGTCAAATGTGGTCCTCCACACTGCTCACAACTAATTCGTATTGAGTGAATATCCTTAGTCATCTTTTCCATTCGTCTCTCCACATCATCTATCTTTGCGGAAATAGAATCTAAGTCATGGCTAGAATCGGCTCTAGCTGCTTTAGATGATCTAACGATATCTTTTTCTTGGTGCCACTCATGTGAGTGGGAAGCAGTGTTATCAATAATTTTATAAGCATCAGTTTCGGTTTTCTACATAATAGAACCACCAGCTACTATATCTATGTCTTTCCTTGTAGTGATGTCGCATCCTTGGTAGAATATTTGTACTATTTGACAGGTGTCTAAACCATGTTACGGACATCCTCTTAATAACTTTCCAAATCTTGTCCACGACTCATATAGAGTTTCATTCGGTTTCTGTGTGAACGTAACAATTTCTCCTTGAAGTCTTACGGCTTTAGATGCCGGAAAGAATTGTTTAAGAAATTTTTCAACTAAAACGTCCCATGTATCAATCGCCCCTT
This sequence comes from Rutidosis leptorrhynchoides, assembly GCF_046630445.1. NCBI lineage: Eukaryota > Viridiplantae > Streptophyta > Magnoliopsida > Asterales > Asteraceae > Rutidosis > Rutidosis leptorrhynchoides. The sequence continues at coordinate 64,841,814 of NC_092342.1, forward strand.
CAGGTAATGATTCCAACCAATATTTGGCTTCTCCCTTTAAAGTCCAGGGAAATAACATGAGATATATATGTTCATCCTCCACTTCTCTTATTTTAAATAGAGTGCAGATCCTATTAAAGGTACGAAGATGTTCATTTGGATCTTCCTTCGGCGCACCACTAAATTGGCATTGATTAGTCACCATGTGTAGAATTTGTCCTTTGATTTCATAATCTGGCGCATTAATGTCAGGATGAGTAATTGCGTGACCTTGGCCAGTGCGTTTAGCTCTCATTCGGTCTTCCATACTTAAAGGTTCTAGATTCTCCATAATTGAATTTGTTGAATCGGAATCACTAGAGGATTCTGATTTAATGGTTCGTTCCTCAACAATCTCTGTTTGAATGATTGGTGGTTCCAGAGGAAAATTTAATGGTTCAGGATCTATGATTCGTCCCTGAATATTATCCGGATTCTCAATTGTGAGGTCGGGTTCAAAAAATGGATTATCAGAAATTTGAATTGGAGTACTTGGTCGACTGGATGACGATTCTAAAGAAAAATCAACGGCAGTAATATTTGCTAAATGTCTTGATCTAGTTACAGGTGGTGAACGTACAAAAGGTGGTGAACGTCTTGCTCGGTGCATTCGCTGAATATCCTATTAGTTTTTAAAAAGGAAAGAAAAATTATATAAGTTATCCAATTAATAGACTTTTCTGATTTTGCCCACGTTTCGAATAGCCAAAAGATGCAGCAGAGGGGCAGGATTCGTTTGGTCTCAATATAATTGAGGACTATTTGGCTCCAATAACCCGGTCCACGTACAAATCCAACTATTACTACGAACCAGAAAATTTTGATGTCTATCAATTTAACCACTTAAAATAAATTTTCGTAATTTTAAGAAATTTAGATAAGAAGTAGAATAAAAAATCTATGTCCTAAAAACTAGAATAGTGAGAAATAAGAAAGAAAAAGAGCGTGTCGGAAAAAGATCGAAAAATAAAAATAAGAAAGAAAAAGAGTGACTTATAGAACTTAAAAATACTCGACTAACCCAACCTTATTACTATCACTAACTTAAAATTATAATCGCAAATTGAGATTACTAATTGGATTGATAATTGATACATAGGTAAAAGGCGTCTAAAAATATTAAAGCTTACAAGTAAAACTATATCCCAAATGGCAATAACAAAAAAAAACTAAAACTTAAAAAGGCGTCGCAAAATTCTAAAGCACCTAAATCTTAGTCTAAAGAAAAAGCACTTAAGGGATTTTACGGCAAAGCCTAAAAATCTAGAAAAAATATAACTATGGCAAAAACTAAGTTTAAAACTAAAAACTAGCGAAAAATACAAATATTACGCTAAAACAATTAAAAAGGGAGAAAATATAAAAATATACAAAAAGTTATAAAAATTACAATTTTTATAAAAATATTATTTTTATATTATTTAATTTATAAAACTATTAATTTTATAAACTAATTAAACTAATTAAAATTTAAAATACAATTTATTTTAAAAATTTAAAACTAATTATAATAATAATTAAGTAGTTAGGGTTAATAATAATAATAAATAATAATTACACCGTAATAAATGCTGTTAGGGTTTCTATGTGGCCCATGTCAGACGGCTCCGCGAGTTGCGGTGCTCGAAGCTGGAAACTCCGCGAGTCGCGGGGTATCAAATTTCAGATCAGGAGCTTTCGTTTGACAGGTTTATATTTTGTTTTATTTTTTTTTATTTTTCTATTTTAATAAATATATAAAATATTTATATAAATTAAATAAAAACTTATGTTTTAAAAACTAAAATAAAAATAGAAATACTTTATAATTTTAAAAAAATCTTAAAAATAGATTTATATATATATATTTTTTTGGTTTTTAATTTTTTTAATTTTTAAAATTTTAAAAAGTATATATTTTACAAAAACTAATTAAAACTTAATAAGAAATTTTTTTTTTTTTTTTTTTATATATTAGCGTTGCGCTTCCGACTTTTAAGCTAGATGTTCCCCAGCAGCGGCGCCAAAAATACTTGATGTTATGCGAGGTGTATATAAAATAGCTATTAAATTTTACAAGGAAATACTATTAAATACGATACAATTTTACACAAGATATTTATTTATTTAGAGAATGGATATACTTAAACTTTGCTACAACACTTATAGACAGTGTACCTAATCGTACAGTAGTGTAGTTTTTAGTAAGTCCGGTTCGTTCCACAGGGAAAATCTTTTAATCAAAGCTTAACGCTATATTAGTTTAATTTTATAAAAATACAAATATATATATAAGTAATATTATTATTTTAAAGGGGGGTTTTACCGTTTAATGACCGGTTTGTCGATTTTAAAACTTTAGTCGCAGTTAAAACAAAATGTAAAATATTAAATAAATAAAAGACTTAATTTAAATCATAAAGTAAGTAACGATAATGAAATTGCGAATAATAAAAGTGCGATAAAATAAACTTGCGATAATTAAAAAGTACGATAATTAAAAGTGCAATTAAATACAATAACAATAAAAATGCGATAATTAGAAGTGCAATTAAATATAAAATAAAGGAAATTAAATATGAAATAAAAGAATTATGCTTATTTAAACTTCCGTAATCATGATGTTTGACGTGTTGATTTTAGTTTTATGCCCATGGGTTAATTGTCATTTGTCCTGGATTATTTAATATGTCCGTCTGGTTTTTGTCCATAACAGTCCATCAGTCATAAATATAAAGTGCGAGTGTCCTCGTCAAATTATTCTTATACCCGAAGTTAAATATTCCAACTAATTGGGGACTTAAACTGTAACAAGATTTTAATACTTTGTTTAATAATTACACCAGGATGTCGACTGAGTGTAACCCAAGATTTTAATACTTTATTATCAATTATGCCAAGTGTCCTTGTATATAATTTCACCCCTGTTTTAATAATTCTAGTGACTATTAATCCATTCCCGTGTCCGGTTAAATGAACGATTATTCATACATATAAATACCCCGCCCATCGTATCCGATCGAGTGTATATGGTTATTTATAGGGACGTCCAATTGTAAATCTTTATATTAAAATTAACAAACTATCATTTAGGTAAACAAATATAAAGCCCATTAATAATCCATAGTCTAATTTCCACAAGTGTCGTTCTTTTGTCCAAACCCCAATTATGGTACAAAGCCCAATTACCCAATTTTAGTAATTAGCCCAACATCATGATTACTTCAGATTAAATAAGCATAATAATAACTTAGCTACGAGACATTAAATTAAAAAGGTTGAACATAACTTACAATGATTAAAAATAGCGTAGCGTTACACGGACAGAATTTCGACTTACACCCTTACAACATTCGCTAACATACCCTTATTATTAGGATTTAAAATTAAAATTAAAATTAAAATATAAATTATATATATATTTACGTATATATTGAGAGAGAGATAGATTATGGATATATATTGATCAGAATTCGTTTGCTTTTATAGGGAATTGAGTTCAGGGGGTCTTCGCGACTCGCGGCTTTTTTTGCCTTCAAACTCCGCGAGTCGCGGAGTTTGAAATTCCAGCTCACCAACTTTGGAGTCTTTCTTGCCGACGGATTTTTATTATTTATATAATATATAAATAATTATAAGAATTATTTAAATATTATATTATATTTATGTGCATAGTTGACTTGTAATTTTTAGTCCGTTGCGTCGAGCGTTGAGAGTTGACTCTGGTCCCGGTTCCGGATTTTCGAACGTCCTTGCGTACAATTTAATATCTTGTACTTTGCGTTTTGAATCTTGTACTCTTGTAATTTCGAGACGTTTCTTATCAATAATTGGAACCTCATTGATTGTATTTTGTACTTTTGAGCTTTTTGGTCGTTTGCGTCTTCAATTCGTCGAATCTGTCTTTTGTCTTCACCTTTTATTATTTAAATGAATTTCACTTTTAAATAGAACAATTGCAACTAAAAGCTTGTCTTTCTTGAGGAATAATGCTATGAAATATATGTTCGTTTTTAGCATTATCAGTTACCCAAACAAGATGAAGTTGGTATCAAATTGTAGAGGATGAAGAGAGGATTCTAAATATGTAATTTGTTTTGTTGCAAGCTTCCTAGATCGAATTTAGATGATGATTTTGTGTTTGAGGGTTTGAGAGAATAAAAATGAAAGTGATGAAATGGGGTGGATGAAAATGAATGGAGGAGGGTGAAGGTTGACTAGTTGACCTAGTCATCCCTTTGCCCTCTTGGCAAGTTTAGTCCCTTAAGTTTGTAGTCGGGTGCGGGATTTAACCAAACGAATTATTTTAAAAAACGCTAGAGTAACCGAGAGATGCTATAACCAAATAACGGAAATATTAGGAACGTTAGTTAGTGAAAGATACGAATTTAGATAAGGAAAGATATTATTTAAAAAAAAAAAGACGGGCGTTAAAATAAATTTAACGGAAAAATGCGGGATGTTACAAAATATGCCATGAATGACTCCAAGTAATATCTATAAAATGAGCAAATGCACAGCGAAAGATTTCTTTCATACCTGAGAATAAACATGCTTAAAAGTGTCAACCAAAAGGTTGGTGAGTTCATAGGTTATCATAACAATCATTTCATTATTTTAATAGGCCACAAGATTTCAGATATTTAATTGTACACGTAACCTGAGTACAAAATAGTACGCATAACCTGCGAATTAAAAATCATTCATATGGTGAACACCTGGTAACCGACATTAACAAATGCATCTAGAATATCCCCAAATATACAGGTACACTCATCTGTATATAAAATCGAAGTACTAAAGCATCCATAACCTGGAGGAAGTTTGTTAGGCCCATAGATCTATCTTCAGGATTCGCGTCAATTAGGGGGTCTGTTCCCTAATTCTTAGGCTACCAAGCTAAAAGGGTGATATTCAATTTCGATAATCCAACCATAGAATGTAGTTTCGATTACTTGTGTCTATTTCGTAAAACATTTATAAAAGCAGCGCATGTATTCTCAGTCCCAAAAATATATATTGCAAAAGCATTTAAAAAGGGAGCAAATGAAACTCACAATACTGTATTTTGTAGTAAAAATACATATGACAACATTGAACAACTGAACAATGCAGGGTTAGCCTTGGATTCACGAACCTATATCATTTATATATATATTAATACATATACTTGTAATCGAACAAATATATATATATATATATATATATATATATATATTATTAGTGATATAATTTTTATATTAATAACTTATATTCATTTTATATAAAAATATTAAATTTTGTTATGTTATATGTAATAAATATATTTATATATACATATACATATTCTTTATTTGTTAAAACAGTACTTTAGTAATACTAAGATAATATTTGAAATAATGATAGTGATAATACTGATTTTAATAAAAATGATAATATTATTTATAATTATATTAGTAATAATATTAATGATAGTTTTCAATAATAGATCTCATAGTAATGATATTTTCAGTCGTTTTTAATAAATTAAATAATTTCATAATAATGATAACGAAAATAATACTTTTTGATATTAATACTTAATACTTAATATTAATAATTGTAACAATCTTTTTACTAACGGTAGTCTTAATAATAATACTTTTATTAATAATAATAATAATAATAATAATAATAATAATAATAATAATAATAATAATAATAATAATAATAATAATAATAATAATAATAATAATTCAAAAATGATACTAGTACTAATATTAATATAACTAATAGTAACTTTTATTATTTTCATCATAATACTAATAATAATCTTAATAATATTAATAATAATAATAATAATACATGTATTAGTAATAATTATAGTGTTAATAATTATAATACTTGTAATAACAATAATTGATAATCATAATCATAATAATAATAATACTTGTATCACTATTAATAATAATAATAATAATAATAACAACACTAATACTACTTAATGATATTATTTAGTAATACAAAAAAAAAATGATAATAACATTAATCCTATTATTTATTTTTAATATCACAACAACAAATATTAATAATAATAACAATAATAATAATAATAATAATAATAATAATAATAATAATAATAATAATAATAATAATAATAATAATAATAATAATAATAATAATAATAATAATAAATCTACCTCACACAGAGAGAGTTTCAAAAAAAATAGCTACTCTTGCCCGGGCTCGAACCCGAGACCACTCGCTAACCCGTAACCCCTTCTAACCATTGCTCTGCCTATTGTTTTTCTGAAATTATACGCGTTTAAATTTTATTTAACCTTCATCGGTTTCATTTTCTCTTCTACTTCTTCTCAGTTTCAAATTCGACCCATGATCAATTCCTACTTTTAACGAATCAATTGTTTAGTTTTAAAATAAATAAACGAAATAGAATCGATTTTTAATCAGTTGTGATGTCATAGTAAAAATAAAAATAAAAAATACAGTCGCTGAAGTAAAAAACATAAAACGAAGAACATACAATTCGATTTTTGATTTTTAGAAGGTTTCTGATCATGAGTTCAACATGAAACAAGTTGTAAATCGGACATAAAAACTTTTTGGATCATCAATTAAATTTAAAACATAACAACGTATTCGAATTTCCTCAAGAACAAGTCGGTTGACTTTTTAGTTTTTAAACTTTGACTTCCAAATTCGAGATCATTCGAAGAAATTAAGGATTGAAAACTTGCAGATAGTTTACATAGGTGATTTATAACCCATCTACATTTTTAGATTCTCATCATTGATTTGAATTCGAGTTTTGGCAACAACAACAAAAAAAAAAAACAGAGGTAAAGAAGAACACGTTTTTATTATTTGTTTTTATCAATGAATACTTGTAGTAATCAATATATAAACCATGATTTCCTGTGTTAAATTATGATTGAGAAAGACTTGTAACTAAATCCGACATTAACAAAAATTAATCACAGTGATTTGTACGATTTGATTCGGATATCTAACAGGATTAGGCCAAAAATAAAAATAGAGAAAGTGGATGTGATCGAGTTTTGTAAGATTGTGGTAAATGACAGAATATTTAGGAGCAGACAAAAAAATGAAAACGATCTAAAACAGAATTTGGTTTATATATGTATAATCTTTATATATAATAAATATTAATAATTAATAAATATACATATATTAATAATAATAATACTAATAATATTAAAAATACTAAGAATAATAATAATAGACTTAATAATAATAATAATAATAATAATAATAATAATAATAATAATAATAATAATAATAATAATAATAATAATAATAATAATAATAATAATAATAATATCCAACTAACACTATTAATAATAATATTAATGATAAAAGTAACAAAAGTAATGATAATAATAAATTTAAACAAAAATGTGAATTTTTAGCAATAACAATAATAATAATCCTAATAATAACTACAATTATAATTTTACTACTAATTATAATAATATTAGTAATAATGATATTCATAATAATAATAATAATAACAATAATATTAGTAATATTAAAAATAATATAATAAATTAAATGTATCAAATTTCTTATTATAATTTTAATGATACTAATAATATTAATAATAATTATTAATGTAATAATAATATAACAACTATCATTAAACTTGTAATTACATTTAATATATTAACTTATAAGAAATTTTAATATGTTTATATTACATATTATTAACTATGTAATACTTAACAACTATCTACTATATATAATAATATTACAATATACATATGAAAATAATTATACATAAAATCATATATTTATCTATAGATTCATTTTAAATTACACTTAATAGTTTTGTATCTTATTTTACTTATTTAATTCTAGTGTTTAAATTATATTATAGAATTTCAATCTATTACAGAGACTTATATATATATATATATATATATATATATATATATATATATATATATATATATATATATATATATATATATATATATATATATATATATATACATACATATATATTTACAACAATTGTTCGTAATCGTCGGGAATAGTCAAAGGTCAAATGCTTTCATGAGATAGTTCAAAAATTCTGAAAATTCAATTTAATAGACTTTGCTTATCATGTTTAAACCATATAAAGATTAAGTTTAAATTTGGTCAGAAATTTCTGGGTCGTCACAACTGGGGAGCATGAAGTTTACAAGGATCAGTGATGACGGATTAAAATATAGTAAACTTGATAGGTTCTTGGTCTCGGAAGCATGTTATTCATCATAGGAGGGAATTACCGCGTGCACTCTTGATAGAGAGTACTCAAACCATTTCCCCATCGTTTTGAAGGACTGGAACAATGATTTCGGCCCGAAACCAAATAGCATCTTTAACAATTGGTTCGAGGATGAGAAAAGTGGTGATTTGATCAAAGAAGTGTGGGGTTCTACCATGCGAAATCCTAGGGCCGATTGTGTATTTCGGGAAAAGTTAAAGAATGTCAAAGTGGTGTTGAAAGAAAAGTGCAACCCAAAATCCAATAGTTTAAACATTGAAATCGATACTCTTCACAAAGAAATTTCTGAATGGGAAAACCTCATTGGCACTCATGACCTCTCAGATGTGGAGATTGATTCGTGGTTGGATTCGAGGAAAAAGTGGGCGCTTAAAGATAAAGAAAAAGCGGCCATATTGAGGAAAAAAACTAGGATCAAATGGGTAACCGATGGAAAAAAAAACATCAGGTATTTTGACTCGTGTATTAAAAGGAGGCAAAACAAAAATAACATTAGGGGTATCAATTTAAATGGTTTATGGACGGAAAATTCGGAAGAAATCAAGTTGGCCGCATTTACACTCTTCAAAAATCGTTTTAGCAACACAAATGAATGAACCTTCAAAATTCGTGGTCCATTGGAAAAAAGGCTCAACAACGATGAGGCAGCAAGCCTTGAGTTTCCATTTACCCTTTCTGAAATTCATGATGCTATTAAAGATTGTGGGGGCGAAAAAGCACCGGGGCCCGACGGTTTTAATTTGAATTTTTTTACAACACATTGGGACGTAATAAAGGAGGATCTTCTTGCGGTGTATACTCGTTTTTGGGAGGTTGGGGAAATTTCTAAGGGTTGTAATTCCTCCTTTGTCTTGCTAATTCCAAAAAAGAACGACCCACTAGGATTCGGGGATTATCGACCAATTAGTTTAATCGACAGTCTTTATAAAATATTATCAAAAGTCTTAACCAAAAGACTTCAAAGGGTTATATCCTCGGTCATCGATTTTGAGCAAAGTGCATATATTAAAAACCGTTATATTCTCGATGGTGTGATAATTACAAATGAGGTACTTCATGATGTCAAGGTAACTAAAAGAAAAGGCTTCCTCTTTATAGTCGATTTTGAGAAGGCGTTTGATAGTATTAGTTGGGACTTTCTTATGGAAATCATTGAACTAATGGGGTTTGGGCATCGCTGGTGAAAATGGATATACGCACGCCTCTTATCTACTTCTATCTCAATTTTGGTCAACGGGTCCCCAACAAAAGAATTTGCTTTACAGAAAGGCGTGAGACAAGGGGATCCCCTATCCCCGTATCTCTTTATCATGGTGGCCAAAGGTTTAAACCACCTAACTAAACTGGCTGCTTCATATAATCGCTTCTCGGGAATTCCTATCGGGCGGGGGGGATGTTTGTGTCACACATTTGCAATACGCGGATGACACCCTGTTTTTGGCGAATAGAATAGATGCAACGTGCAAAATCTTACTAAAATTCTTAAATGCTTTGAATCGACATCGAGATTAAAAATAAATTTTCATAAGAGTTGCGTTTATGGTCTCGGGGTCCCCAAATCTGAAACTGAAAATATGGCGGCTTGGCTAGGATGTGTTGCAGGCACACTACCGATCACCTACCTTAGTCTTCCGCTCGGCTCATCTATGAAACAATCAAAAGCTTGGGACTCGATTTTCGATAAGTTTGGTAAGCGACTCGCAGATTGGAAAGCTAGATCACTATCATATGGTGGGAGGCTCACTCTAATCAAAGCGGTATTATCTAGTCTACCTCTCTATTTTTTCTCATTATATTTATCCCCATCGTGCGTCATTGATAAATTGGAGGGTATGAGGTGTCGTTTCTTTTGGGGTGGGTCTTCTGAGGTCTCCAAAATGGCATGGATCAAATCGGACAGATGCCTATTGCCTCGTGAGTATGGTGGATTGGATATTGCCCCTCTTGGTCTTAAAAATTGTTCTTTGCTTGCAAAAAGGTGGTGGCACTTTTATAATGAAAAAGTCTCGCTTTGGGTATCGGTTATAAAAACTATTTATGGTGAGGACGGGGGTCTCGTTTCAACTCCCCCTTCCTCTCATGCTTCTTCCACATGGGCGGGTATTCTTAAAATGGGTAAGAACTTGTTTATTAATAACTCTGCGTTTGCTAATTCGTTTAAAAAGAGAATTGTCGATGGGTCTAGTACTCGGTTTTGGGACAAATTTTGGGTTGGGGACTCTTTACTTAAAGATAAATTTAATAGACTTTTCCAACTTGAAACCATTAAAGATGCCACCATCCTAGACCGGGTCCGTTGGGAGGGTTCTAATATTCTTACCTCTTGGTGCTGGTCCCGTGATATCTCGGGGAGATTGGTCGGGGACCTCACCAACCATACTAACCTTTTATCTATTTTTGTTCCATGTAGCTCTGGTCGAGAAGAATGGTCATGGTCTTTGAGTAGGGATGGGTCATTTTCGGAAAAGAACCTCATAGATCTCCTTATTCGGGCTAATCTTCCGAACATCTCCTCGTGCATCCCGACACTTAGTAATTTATGCGTTCGTGCGATATACATCTTTTACCCTCTAAATTTTATTTTTTATTTAAACACAACAATCAAGCACACACAACTAACGAGCACTTAGAACCCGGTTATTATAGCACTTTAATGTAAGTATTCTTATTAAGTTCGTCCTAAGAGACATGGTGTAAGTCGGATATTTGAAACTATCAATTGTCCTAGGGTTTGTTTGATTGGGGGGTTTCGATTGATATCAACTAACAACTAAAACTTTCACAATTAAATAAACCTAAATTTATCAATTAAACTAGTGACAAGAAACATTTAGTGAAGTATTAAGACTTACAACAAATTAACTAAGATGTGTTCACTTATCTAATCCTCTCTATGCTTTTGCTTGCCCCGTTTTTCCTATATTGCTATCTCATTAGTTGTTGAACTATTAAATGTTTAGCATCACCACTAAATCTCAAATCAAATGATACTCCACGAATTCACATAAGCTTTATATCTTAAGATCGAGTTAAGCATGATTTGGTCATTGAGATTGAGCTTAGGTTAAAATCACTTAAAACCTCTACCTATCGAAATCACTTAAGATAATTGGCATTACTATGTTGACTAGAGTCCAATTGAAAACCAACCTAGATCAAGAACACAATCACTTGCAATTCCTAAACTAGTTGTCTAGATCACCTAAGGTGTTGAAGCACATATCGATTCACTTATCAAATCACTAAGAGAGCTACACAATATATGTAATCAAAATCAAGCCTAAAACAAACTCATAGTAATGGATCTTTAACCAACTCAACAACACATAATCATGTAATTCATTCAAACAACAATAATCAATTGATTTGGGGGAAACACTAGCATTAGAGATTCATAGATAAGAAAACACAAGAGATTTAGCCAATCATAGCTAAGATTAAACTAATAGTAAGCATAGAAATGTAAATCATCATCTTCTTCAAGCTATTACAAGTAATCAATGCTAAATATGAAAAGTAAAGTGAAGATTACAACCCAAAATGTAAAGAAGATGAAGATCTAAGCTAAACAATGATGAATCTTGAGCTAGCTTCCTTGAATCCACCCTTAAACACCAATGGATGATGAAATTAGGGTTTAGTGTGTGAAATTCGGACCTTAAGCAGCTGCTCCCAAAGATGCATATGAAAAATGACCTAATCTCGCTCCTTCTATAGTGCTGAAAATCTGGGCTGAAACAGCGTCAGGAGCGCTGCTTTTACTTCAGGAGCGGCGCTTTTGGCTTGATGAGGAGCGGCGCTTTTAACTTTGGAATGCCGCTTTTAGCTCTGAACAGGGGCGACGCTTTTGTTGAGGAGCGACGCTTTTGGCTGATCAGGAGCGACGCTTTTGACATTTAGAACGGTGCTTTTGCTCACTGAAGAAAAATGAAGACAAATCGTGCATAATAGCGCCGCTTATCCTTATGGAACGGCGCTTTTGGGCCTTCGGGAGCGGCGCTCCTATACAGGAGCGGCGCTTTTTTAGCTGTTTCCTGCACTTGTCATTTTCTTAGCCAATTTTGCCCATGATTTGGTCAATTTTACACCAAATCAACTCCTTAGCCCTTAGTTTACCAATTAGCTCAATAACACACTAAATAGGCTTTGAGATAGTCAAAAATCGAGCAAGGTGAGGTAGATATCGCGAAATAAAGTATATATAAATGGAGCGATATCAAACCCCCTACATTTGAACCTTTGCTTGTCCTTAAGCAAACAATCGACAAAACAAGCTTTGGAGATAGAGAACAAATAAGCAAACATTGCCAAAGCGGAAGAAGGTTAAGCTCAAAATGATACCTTTCATGAATATGCACTAGGCGGTAATAGCGTTCTCCAAAAACTTGCACTTGCTAGGACCAAGCACAATCAGCCTTTTCTTTCTAATAAGAATATCTTAACTCAAGCTCCAAATAGTATCTTCAAATCTTCGATCCTCAAATGCTAACATAAACATAATTCAAGCCTAAGTCTATCCGAACCAATCACGCCCCCGGTCAAAGTCAACTTCATCTACGAGTAGGTCGTCAAATACCAATCACAATAGTATCAAATCATTGCAAACTCGAACTTGACCTCCTTGACCTTGACCAAATATGTAGGATTCACAGGATAGCCATAAAATCATCAAACAAATCGATCATACCAAATACAAGCCTACTCAAACAAACTCAAAGTGTACCCAAAGTATGTAAAATGCACCCCGAAATGAATAAGGGCGATGAAAATCGCACACATCAATATTAATCATGAAATGCATTGTGTAAAGAATACGCTTCCAAAAAGAATGCTCACCTCATCACCCGCAATGGCTATCCCTCTTCCACCTCCATGCCCCCAAAACACCTATTTTTCGTCAATTCCAAAAATGATCATCAATTCTAATTGATAATCGTCAATTCCAAGTATAGGGTTAAGGTGGTTGTGCCAAAGGTAAGGGACTGGGTACCCCAACTTTATTTGGTTACCCGGGTACAGGGTAACCGGCACTCATCAAGCTTTCTATCACAACTCTATGGTTTCTCTCATAGTAGGGCGAAAGCATTGACGGAGGTTCGTGGAATTAGGGCCCCACGAGGCTAAATAAGAGAGTCCGCCAATTCCAAATTTTTGAAGCATTAGGAAGACTTTAACTTCCCTTCAAATAATCGAGCTTAACTTGGGAGACTTTACTCCCAAGCTTGGAACAAACATAACTTGGAAGACTTTACTTCCAATTTTGGAAGACTTTACTTCCAAAACAAGATGATGCTTATCTACTTCAAACATAACAAGCTTTTATGCTTATTTTTAGAAAAGGTAGAAAGTCGTTACTACCTTTCCGTTAATTGCAATCGCAAGGGTGCCATAGCTTTTGGCTATGGGTTGTGTTGTCTAGAAACACTAGCACGAAGCCATTGCTCCTAAAAAGGATAGCACTTTGTGAAGCACGGTGGCTCCTCTTCCCACGGTATGATACATCAGTTGAAATATCCTGAAATGATGAGACAACCAATGTCAATATGAACTGGTGTGGATTAGAAAGTCTCCCACACCAAGTAGAACGAAATTCGGGAGACTTGACTCCCTACAATGGATGGACTCGATTCATCCGGAAGTGTTAAAGCATAAAGCTTTAAACACTTGGTTTTGATGCACATGCATGAAAGACTTTAACTTTCAAGCATAAATTTGATTTTTCTCAAAATTTTATCATTTTAGCGCAAAATCATAAGAAAAGTGAAAGACTTTACTTTCACTTAGTGAAATACAAGCATGGAACAAAAGGAAGACTTTACTTCCTTAAGTTTTGAAAATCAAGGAAAAGACTTTACTTTTCCTAAAAAGTTTGAAAATTTTTACAAGTTTTAACCATTTTAGTATTTATGATATAAATTAGTGTAATGGTTAAAAACTTGTTCCAAAAATTGTTCGACAATGCAAGTTTTAATCTTTAGAGAGTATATGTGACTAGCTTACCCGAAAAAGTTTAAAAATGGCCCGAATTTTTAACTCTTCCCCCTACATTTAGCGTATGCAATGCCCTCATTGCATTAAAGCGATTGAATAAGTGAAGATGAGGGACATTTTGAAATAGAGAAGATGAGAGGGAAGAAAGTAAAAACCGGCGAAGATTAAATGATCTTTGTTGTTACCATTCGAGAAACTTAATCACCAAAGGAATGCAAGTCGATGAGCTTGACACCTGAACTTAATGACATGCTTGGATCAATCATCAATAAGGTGTATCCTGCTACTAAGAACCACAACAAGCAAGAACATACAAACCACCACAAGAATATCTAACACACGCCCATGACAAATTATTACAATCATAAAGATGTTCATGTGTGAGAGTAGCAATATGAGTCTACTATCCCACACCGAATCACCAATTCAAAGTTTCACACACACAAGCATCAAATTTAGTTAAGTTACATGCCAATTCAAAAGATAGATTGTTCACAAACCATGATGAAAATTTATTACCAAATTCCCTCGAGTATCGGCTTGACATCTACACGCCCCTCCGAATGCACTCTTGATAGCCCAACCGCTCCATGGGTACCTCCTCCGATTCATTGAGATTCACCTTTAGGAACTTTGCGATGCGGGTTACGTAATAACCACCAACACTTGGGAATCCCGATTTCTCACCACTTGCGTCGAATAAATAACTTGTGATAACGTTGGGAATGTGAATGTGCTTCATCTTATGGATAGCATGAATCAACCAAATATCAAACATTGTCATCTTATCAATGTCCACCGTTCGGTGAAAGACCGAGTGAGCGATGAATCTTTGGAAGCACCTAAGTATGGGGCTTTTGAGCGCACTTGGGACTAGATTATCGAGAGTTGGCTTGACATGACTAATTTTGTGTCATGCTTGCTTTGGATCAAACTCATTCAGGTTGCAGGTTTCACATTTTGCCAAGTACGCAAAGGTTGAATCTGGATCAGAATATGTGTAGAGACCTAGGCATGCTATGAATTGAGCCATGCTCATTTGCCATTCTTCACCCCCTAGCCTGAACCTGAGGTAGTTGCGGATCCATGGAGAGGCGACCTTGAAATCAACCCTAAGAGTTGCTAAGAACTCACGGGTTAGCAATGGATAAACACTCTCCTTCATGTAAAGGAGCATCTCCCATGGGCGCATAACCTTATTATGCTATTCAACCGTGAATGTTTCCCGAATTTGATGACCTAACCCAGCTAATTCGATCTCAGTCTAATAGATGTACCTTGTTGGACATACTGGCGTATGAATACTACTAATCACTTGGTCTTGAGTTGTTTCATCCATTAAGATCACTTGCAACCACTCATGAACATTGGTTGATGTAAAACTAATCTCTCCTCTAGAAGTAGTTCCCTGCAATAGATTCAACAAACAATACGCGCCAAAAACGTTTCCATAACATTAGCAACCATCCATTATATTGCATACAAATGATGGTGGGGGAATATGCCTCCCCTACATTTATGCTTAAGATGGGGCTTTACAACATTCAATCATATGTAACATGGTCTAATTGCAAAAAGTTAACTCTAGTCAAAATCAAAAGTCAAATCAAGCTTAAAACTAGGAGCATGCATTCTAGGATAACAATTAGCCAAATCAATAAGCATAATAACTAACAAGTAAGGTTCAATTTCAATCACAACCCAATTGGTCAAACTTAGTCAAAAGTCAAAGAATCAAGAATCCAAAATTCAAGTTAATCTCATACAAGCATGGAAGTTGATTTCTTTTTGATCTAGATATAACATAGAAGCATAAAATGACCAATTGCATCATTACATTCTCAATTAAATAGCATATTTGAAGAACCCCTAAATTGGGAAGAACCCTAAAAATTCGAAGTGTAAATTTTCAAAATCAAGCATGCAAATCATATTAGGAATCGTGATAATAACAAGGATTCATCACCAATTTAGCATAAACATCATCAATTTCTTGTAGATCTAGAAATGAGAAGAAACAAGAACATAGCAAGAAACATACAATTAATTGAAGAAAAGTGATAATGAAGCATGAATCTTACTTTACTCATGTTAGTTGATGATTAAAAATGCAAGAAATCTCCACAAAAGATGTTAATTTGATGCAGGGGGCCAAAGTAGCTGAGATGTGGTCGCACTATGAGAGTGTAAATGAAGTGGGTGGAGAAAATGAAGTGTTTGAGTCCCTTTTTAAAAGTTGACAGCCCAGGTACAGGACCGCCGCACCTGAAGTAGGAGCGCCATTCCTGCAGTTCCAAAAGCGCCGCTTTTCAAATTTAGAACGCCGCTCTTGAGAAAACAAAAGTGCCGCTTTTTGTAAGAGAAGCGTCATTCTTGGCTACTGTCCATTTTTGGTCCAAAATTACAGGTTAAAACGTCGCTATTGAAGCGGAAGCGTCGCTCTTGGAAGACCAAAAGCACCGCTCCTTTGACAAAAGCGTCGCTTTTGTACCTGAAGCAGTTTGCAGTTTCAAAATCCATTTCAACTCATTCAAAAGCTATTTTTGCCATTTTCCGAATTTACCCAAATGCATGAAATACAACTATATGCAAATGCAAACTATGAAAAACATAATATCATACAAGTCTAAATGAATGCAATCCTAAATGCACAATTATACACAAACATGATTGTTTTGAGAACGGGTTTATCACTTGACCCCTTTTAGCGCAAAGGTGTCATTTTAGGAATAGCATTGATGTCATCTCTATAAACCTTCAATCTATGACCATTAACCTTAAAAGTGTTCCCATTCCCATATAACTCCACATAACCCGTAGAATAAGCTTTCTTAACAATGTATGGACCCGTCCATCTGGATTTCAACTTACTGGGTGTAAACTTAAAGCGGGAGTTGTAAACTAAGATCTTATCGTTAGGATTAAATTCTTTGGGACCCTTGAGTCGAGCATCGTGTCAACGCTTAGTTTTCTCTTTGTATACTAAAGAGTTGTCATATGCCTCTAACCTAAGCTCCTCTAATTCATGTAATTGTGTCACCCGTTTTTCCTTAGCTCTTTCTAGGTCTAGGTTTATCTCCTTAATTGCCAAAAATGCCTTGTGTTCAACTTCAACCGGAAAATGACATGCCTTCCCATACACTAGATGAAAAGGTGTAGTTCCTATGGGTGTCTTGTAAGCGGTTCTAAATGCCCACAATGCTTCATCTAGTTTGGTTGACCAAATCTTAGGGTTATTACTAACCATCTTCTCCGGAATTCTTTTTAAGGCCCGATTAGTATTCTCAACTTGACTGCTAGTTTGGGGGTGGTAAGGGGTCGAAAAACGATGGTTTACACCATATTTTTCCATGACTCTCTCCATAAGACTATTAGCAAAATGCGTCCCTCGATCCGAGATCAATGCTTTTGGCACACCAAACCTAGCAAACAACCCTTATAAAAACTTAACAACTACTCTCACATCATTTGTTGGCAAGGCTTTAGCCTCGTCCTATTTCGAGACATAATATACCGCCACCAAAATGTAAACACACTTATTTGAGTTCGGGAATGGTCCCATGAAATCTAAACCCCATACGTCAAACACCTCGCATATTTGAATGTCGGTTTGGGGCATCTCATCCCTTTTGGAGATGGATCCCGACCTTTGGCATGAATCACATCGCTTAATTAAATTGTTTGCATCCTTGAAGATAGTGGGCCAATAAAACCCCGAATCGAAAACCTTTTTCGCGGTGTGATTTGGACCAAAGTGGCCTCCCGTTGGCCCATTATGACAACTTCTTAAAATATCCCGGGCCTCTTGCCCATAAACGCATCTCCTAATAACTTGATCCGTCCCAATGCGGAACAAGTGTGGGTCATCCCAAAAATAATATCGTAAATCATTGAATTTTTTTTCTTTTGTTGGTAGGACAAACCTTTTGGTAAAATATTTGATGCCAAGTAGTTTGCATAGTCGGCAAACCATGCGACTTCATCAATTAGGTCGATTCTCATTAAGTGTTCATCCGGGAATGTGTCCCGAATTTTGTTCTCATCTAAAGGTTGGAGTCCCGGGTTGTCTAACCTCGATAAATGATCGGCCGCCACATTTTCGGCTCCCTTTTTGTCCCTAAATTCTATATCAAACTCTTTCAAAAGTAGCACCCAACGAATCAAACGATGCTTTGCATCTTGCTTTTGAAAAAGGTATTTTACCGCGGAGTGATCCGTGTAGACGGTTGTCTTTGAAAGTACAAGATAAGATCGAAACTTATCAAAAGCAAATACTACCGCAAGAAGCTCTTTCTTGGTAGTGATGTAGTTTAGTTGGACCCCATTTAGGGTTTTGCTTGCATAGTAAATCGGTCTAAAGTGTTGGTCAACTCTTTGACCAAGAACCGCACCTAGTGCATAATCGCTTGCATCGCACATCAATTCAAAGTCTTTGTCCCAATCAGGAGAGACAAGAATATGTGGGTTAGCTAACTTTTACTTTAACAAATTCAATGCCTCGATACATTCATCATTAAACAAGAAAGGTTGGTCCTTTTCTAACAATTTGGTCATAGGGCGGGCGATTTTTGAAAAATATTTTATGAATCGTCTATAAAATCTTGCATGCCCAGGAAAACTTCAGATGGCTTTTACATTCGATGGTCTAGGTAAGTCCTTTATCACACTAATTTTAGCCTTATCAACCTCAATTCCCGCCTTAGAAATTTTATATTCCAAAAATATCCCTTCGTTAACCATAAAGTGGCATTTTTCCCAATTAAGAACCAAATTTGCATTTTCACGTGTTAACATTTTGTCAAGATTTTTAAGACAATGGTCGAATAAATCTCCGAATACCATCCATGAAAACCTCCATAGTATCCTCAACTATATCCGAAAAAATAGCAAGCATACATCATTGGAATGTCCCCCGGGCATTGCATAGCCCAAAAGGCAACCTCCGATACGCAAATGTACCATAAAGACATGTAAAGGTCGTCTTTTCTTGATCCTCAGGGTCTATCGGGATTTGGAAGTATCCCTAAAACCCGTCAAGAAAGCAATAGAATTCTCTCCCGCTCAAACGTTCAATCATTTGATCGATGTAGGGGAGTGGAAAATGGTCTTTTCATGTTGCGTCATTTAGACGCCTATAGTCAATGCATATGCGCCATCCCGTGATGGTTCGGGTTGGGACAAGCTCATTTTGGTCGTTTAAGATCACCGTGGTCCCACCCTTTTTGGGCACCACTTGGACGGGACTCACCCATGGCGAGTCGGATATTGGATAAATAAGCCCCGCCTCCAAAAGTTTGATCACTTCCTTCTCGACAACCTCATTTACAAAAGTTTGATCACTTCCTTTTCGACAACCTCTTTCATGTTTGGGTTAAGTCTTCGTTGTCGTTTGACAACCGGTTTGTAGTTCTCCTCCATGAGGATTTTGTGCATGCAATATGATGGATTGATCCCCGAAATGTCCGTGGTTTTCCATGCTATGGCCTTATGGTGGGACTTAAGTAATGAGATAATTCGGGTCTTTTGGTCTTGGGTGAGTTTCGAAGAAATAATCACCGGAAGTTGGTTTTCTTCCTTAAGATATGCATATTCAAGATGTTCGGGGAGTTCTTTAAGCTCAAGAGTCAGAGGCTCCTCCCATGAAGACTTGATTCGGAATCTATCTGCATGAAGGATGGACTCAAATGACTCTTCCTGAATGGTCTCATATTTACTTTCAAAATCATCAACATTAACATTCATTAGTTCCTTAAATTCGGCCTCTAAATCCACAATTTCATTATCACAAGTTTGGTCGAACTCTGAAGTATCAACCTTTAAAAGTTTTTCAAGTTCATCATGCACATAAAGGAAAATATGGTCAAAGGCATATCACTCATCATCATCGGTGTTACTCGGTTGCTTCATAGCTTCCCGAATATTAATGGTCACACACTCTTCGCCAACTCCAATTTTAAGTTGGTTGCATTGTACTAAGATGATGGTGTCGGCGGTCTCCAAAAATGGTCTACCTAAGATGAGGGGGACTTGAAGGTCCTCCTTCATCTATATGATAACAAAATCGACCGGAAACACCAAGGTGTCAATGCTAACCAAGATGTCCTCGGCGATGCCAATAGCGGTATCAAACGAATAGTTGGCCAATTTTATCCTAATTTGAGTTGGTTTAAGAGGTCCAAGACCAAGCCTCTCGTAAAGTGAATAGGGTATTAGGTTAATGCTTGCACCCAAGTCGGCTAGTGCATTGAACACTTCCGATTTATCGAACTTACAAGGGAAAACAAATTTTCCCGGATCTCCTAACTTCTTAGGAATCCTTGGCCTTGATGCAAGAATCTTGTTGCACTCCTCTTCGATAAAGAAAGATGTTTCGTCATGATATTTACCCCTTTGTGATATTAGCTCCTTGATGAACCGACCGTAATTCGGCATTCCTTTAAGCACATCGGTGATAGGTAGGTTAACCTTGACGTTTTCATCATTTCTTGAAACTTTTTGTATTGAGCCGCCAACTTGTCCTTCTTTAAAGCTTTTAGATATGGTACCGGTCTCGTAATCCTTGAAGACTCATCACCCTTTTTCTTACCCGATTCATCATTACTCTTACCCTCGGTTGAGTTAACCTTTTCTTTACCCTTCTCCTTACTAACCCCGGTATCCTCTTCAATAAAACTTGGTAGTGGTTCATGGGTTATAAAGGGTTGTGGTTGAGGATCTTCGACCCCTTTAGTGGTTAACCCGCTTCGAGTGGTTATGGCGTTGACATTTTCATTTTGGTTTGGGTTATTAGGGTTTTGGTTGGTGCGTTCGATAGGAATCACTCTTGAGTTGTTTTGTTGTTGGTTTTGATGGTGTTGACGGTTAGTGTTGTAATTGTTAATCGGGTTGACTTGAGTGTTTGAAGGTAAAGTTCCTTGTGGTCTTTCGGCAACTTGGGTTGAAAGTCAGCCAACGGCACTCTCAAGGTTTTAGAATGAGGCTTGTTGGTTTCGGATTTGTTACTTTAAGAATTCATTCTCTTTCATTAGAAAAGCTTCGGTTGATTCTACCTTCTTGATGTAGTTTTGCATGATTTCTTCTAAGCTCTTCGAAGGTTGGGATTGTTGATTATTTTGTTGAGGTTGTTGATTGTAACCTTGGTTATTTTGTGATTGACTATAACCTTGGTTATTTTGATAATTTGAATTTGCTTGATTGTTGTAAGGTTGGTTGTTGTAAGGTTGTTGGCTATGGTATTGGAAGTTGTTGTTTCGGTTTTGGTTATAGTTGTTGTAACCTTAATTTCAGTTTTGGTTCGTGAATCCGGGTGGTGTATTGGTTTGGTTGGTGAACGATAATTGTTTTTGATTAGGATTGTAGTAGCTTTGGTTAGATGTTCATCCCCATTGGTAGTTTTGATTACTCACATAGTTCACATGAGCATCCGAATTCATGGAAATATCATCTAGATCAACATGATGGCATTGAGTAATTTGAGGACAATTCTTTGTGAGATGTGGACCCTCGCATCGTTGCATCGTTGACAACTTACTTGCATTGCAACTATCGTTTGTTGAATCTTCTTCAATTCTTTCCCAAATGTTTGAAATTGATTGTTCAAGCTTGCAAGCGTCACTTGCCCATTTTCACTCTCGACTTGTGCTACATTCGTCCTTGCTAAATCTCGCGGTGAAGGTGCCCATTCATATGTGTTGACCGAGATATATTCTAGCATAATTTCGGCCGCATTTGGTAATTTGTACATAAATACCCCACCGGATGAAGAATCAAGATATCGCTTCGTTAACATATTACAACCTCGATAGAATGTGTTGATATACTCCTTCTTCGTCAAACCATGAGATGGGCAAGCTCTTAGCAGCTTCTTAAATCATACCCCATTGTGTGAACCCATTAATCTCCATTCTAAGCCGCTCTACTTTGACGGTGGAAAGAAATGATTGATAAACTCGTTTGTTAATTCTTGAAAACACCTTATGGAATCGGATGGTAAACTTCGCATCCAAGCTTTTGCATCTCCTTGAAGTGTGAAGGGGAATGCCCTTAGCTTAAAAGCGTCATTGGTGACGTTTTTGGTTTTGATCATAAAGTGTTGAATATGTTCGAACGGATTTTCATCTATCAACCCATGAAAGTATGTATCCTTGATCAACGTGAAAATGTTACCCTCGATCTTCCAATTATCCGCTTCAATTGGTGATTTTGTAATAGCCGGTGCTATCATTGTTGGTGCAATTAATCTAGCGTTCCACATTGGCGTGTCGTTTGGATCATTCAACAATTCTTGATTAACCGGAGGACCATTAGGATTGCCCTCTTCATCGTGAATCGGATTACCGTTTGGATCCATCTCGTTTAAACAAAATGGCAAAGCTTCGAAATTCTTTCTTAATACCCTTTCTTCTCTACGATTATAAACCCCGTGCACGTGTCTTTCCGGATCGAAAAATGGTTGTGTGAATTCTTGATCCTTGTGAGACCTTGTTTTCATACACCAAAGGTACCTATACTTCAATCACAACACAAATACAAGCGGTTTTCCAAACAAAAATAATAATATAAAATGCAAAAAGTAACTTCCGTAAGGGTGAACACCTACGAAAGGATCGAACAATTAAAAGTTTAAATCAAATAACAAACTAAGCTAACCGCATCCCCGGCAACGGCGCCAAGAAAGTGTGATGCGTTCGTGCGATATACATCTTTTACCCTCTAAATTTATATTTGATTTAAACACTACAATCAAGCACACACAACTAACGAGCACTTAGAACCCGGTTATTATAGCACTTTAATGTAAGTATTCATATCAAGTTTGTCCCAAGAGACACGGTGTAAGTCGGATATTTGAAACTATCAATTGTCCTAGGGTTTGTTTGGTTGGGGGGGTTTCGATTGATATCAACTAACAACTAAAACTTGCACAATTAAACAAACCTAAATTTATCAATTAAACTAGTGACAAGAAACAAGTAGTGAAGTATTAAGACTTAAAACAAATTAACTAAGACATGTTCACTTATCTAATCCTCTCTATGCTTTTGCTTGTCACGTTTTGCCAATATTGCTATCCCATTAGTTGTTGAACTATTAAATGTTTAACATCACTACTAAACCTCAAATCAAATGATACTCCACGAATTCACATGAGCTTTATATCTTAAGATCGAGTTAAGCATGATTTGGTCATTGAGATTGACCTTTGGTTAAAATCACTTAAAACCTCTAACTATCGAAATCACTTAAGATAATCGGCATTACTATGTTGAATAGAGTCCAATTGAAAACCAACCTAGATCAAGAACACAATCACTTGCAATTTCTAAACTAGTAGTCTAGATCACCTAAGGTGTTGAAGCACATATAGATTCACTTCTCAAATCACTAAGAGAGCTACACAACATATGTAATCAAAGTCAAGCCTAAAACAAACTCATAGTAATGGATCTTTAGCCAACTCAATAACACATAATCGTGTAATTCATTCAAACAACAATAATCAATTGATTTGGGGGAAACACTAGCATTAGAGATTCATAGATAAGCAAACACAAGAGATTTAGCCAATCATAGCTAAGATTAAACTAATAATAAGCATAGAAATGTAAATCATCATCATCTTCAAGTTATTACAAGTAATCAATGCTAAATATGAAAAGTAAAGTGAAGATTACAACCCAAAATGTAAAGAAGATGAAGATCTAAGCTAAACAATGATGAATCTTGAGCTAGCTTCCTTGAATCCACCCTTAAATACCAATGGATGATGTAATTAGGGTTTAGTGTGTGAAATTCGGACCTTAAGAAGCTGCTCCCAAAGATGCATATGAAAAATGACCTAATCTCGCTCCTTTTATAGTGCTAAAAATCTGGGCTGAAACAGCGTCAGGAGCGCCGCTTTTACTTCATGAGCGGCGCTTTTGGCTTGATGAGGAGTGGCGCTTTTGACTTTGGAACGCCGCTTTTAGCTCTGAACAGGGGCGATGCTTTTGTTGAGGAGCGACGCTTTTGGCTGATCAGGAGCGTCGCTTTTGACATTTAGAACAGCGCTTTTGCTCACTGAAGTAAAATGGAGACAAATAGTGCATAATAGCGCCGCTTATCCTTATGGAACAGCGCTTTTGGGCCTTCAGGAGCGGCGCTTTTTGAGCTGTTTCCTGCACTTGTCATTTTCTTAGCCAATTTTGCCCATGATTTGGTCAATTTTACACCAAATCAACTCCTTAGCCCTTAGTATACCAATTAGCTCAATAACACACTAAATAGGCTTCGAGATAGTCAAAAACCGAGCAAAGTGAGGTAGATATCGCGAAATAAAGTATATATAAATGGAGCGATATCAGCAATAATCTTGTCCCTCTTAAAGTCGAACTATTTATTTGGCGAGCTCGCAAAAAACGGTTTCCTACGAGGGTCGAACTTGATAACCGAGGAATGGATTTGGGTACGGTTCGATGTCTAGTTTGCGACAATGGTCTTGAAACAGTGGACTACTCCATTGTTTCTTGTAGTTTTGCTTTTGACTTATGGAGTAAGGTTTTCGGTTGGTGGAATCTTGGCGCTTTTTCAAATATGAGCTTAAATGAAGTATTTCTCGGGAACGGTCACACATTTACCTCCGATGTTGGTAAACAATTGTGGCAAGCTACCGAATGGGTTACAGGGTATTCGATTTGGAAAAATAGAAACGCCTTTACATTCACTAAAGCAAAACCGATGTGTGATCTGGTTTTTAAAGACATCCAACTTAAATGTTTGAATGGTTCTCTAAAAGGATCAAAGGTATCAAAATCGTTTGGGATGTCTGGTTAGCAAATCCACGTGCATATGATTCGCTAGTTTTATCATCTAAGAGATTCGAGATAGGTTAAATAGTTGTAATCCACGCAGGTTTTTTGCCCTACCCCTAAAGTAGTCGTTTCGGTCGGGAGAATTTGGGGTGGCGCGGGGTGCTTTGTCGTTGAATTGCCAACATTGTGCCCCGTTCCCACTCCAGCTTGTTTAGTTAATTCTTCTCAAGTCCAATCTCGGCCCTAACGATAATGAACGGGCTAAGGCGTTTTCCTGCCAATGGGGGATATTCTTTATCTCGGTCTCCATGTTTTCTCGTTTTCGGGTTCATAGATGTAGGGTATTTTTTGTAATTGGAATTCTTTGTAAATCTTTCGTTTTGATATATATAATATATACTGCTTTGCCTTAAAGGAAAAAAAAAAAAAAAAAGTAGAGGTATTACTCGACACAAATGCTTTGTTACTAGAATCGTCTTTACTTATAGCCGTCATTAAAAGTTTAAACATTAACGATAAATCTTATTAGTATCTAATTAAGAATTACATCTAAATAAAAAAAAATATTTTCTACAAAGAAAATACTCAGAAAACAAAATATAGTTTTACAATAAATGAGTCAGCTCATAATCAAGCTCAAGCTTCTAAAATATTAAACGATTCATGTTCAAATTTAAACACTTTGAAGTTTATAGATAAACATATTATAGCACTCCCCATAATTCTTTATCCAGGCTCGTTATGCTCATGTGGCGCTCGTTATAACTATAATACTATAGACACCAATTGGTTATTGCAATTCCTTGTAGACTTTCCGTGTTAACCATGGATTTAATGAGCATGTTTTAGCAATTAGTGGGTTTCAAATGTATCTTTTTGTAGCAAAATACCCTTCATCGACTATACAAGCATTAACACATATTGTACAACTTTTTTTATATTGCTATTGTACAAACATTTATCCATATTGTACAAACATTCATCTATATTTAATTCATATTGTACAATCATTCATCATATTGTACAACTTTTTTTGTAAGCTATAAATAGATATATTTATTTATTAATCTATACATAACTAAAGACCGACTCCCAATGTCAATAAATGAGCCTCATTAATCCTTTTTACTAAT
This sequence comes from Rutidosis leptorrhynchoides, assembly GCF_046630445.1. NCBI lineage: Eukaryota > Viridiplantae > Streptophyta > Magnoliopsida > Asterales > Asteraceae > Rutidosis > Rutidosis leptorrhynchoides. Next base: position 64,867,997 of record NC_092342.1, read on the forward strand.
CAAAGAAAAAAAACAAATTATTAACTTAAACGTTTTAACCCAATCTTATGATAATTAATAACTTATACGGAGTAGTAAATAATGTTCGTAAATATGCAAGTTATAAAAGATGAAACATTGCATATTAATTACATTAAAATGGTATATCTATACACAACTAAAGACTGACTCCCAATGTCAATAAATGAGCTCCATTAATCCTTTTATTAATCAAAGGAAAAAAACAAATTATTAACTTAAACGTTTTAACCCTATCTTATGATAATTAATAACTTATACGGAGTAGTAATTAATGTTCGTAAATATGCAAGTTATAAAAGATGAAGCATTGCATACTGATTACATTAAAATGGTATAGTGCCAATTGATAAGAGGGAATGTCAAAAGAAAAAGAAATTAAAAGTATTAAGTAGCTCATTCAATTGGTCATAAAGAAGTATATGAGAGCGACCATATATTCCAAACTGCTCAATGTGATGGTTATCTTCAGTGATACAAATTGGCAGAATTGGTTTAGATTGATTTTCTTGAATATTGTGATGTAATAGGAAATTATTGTCTATTTGATTGTTTCTTATGATATTTGATAGTAAAAATAATGTTGGTCTTATTGGCTTTTACACATTGTCAAGAAATGCCCATGTTCATATTGAATTATACTATATATTGAAGGTATGTCATGTAGACTATTTAGAAATTTTGTACATGATTTTATTCAAAACATCTCAAATTATTACTAGATGCTTTACTTCCCTATACATGAATTATAATTACGGTGGAATGATAATAATGGGTGCATGTGGTAAAGGTTGGGTAGCAAATCAAAAGACAAATAAATCACTTTTGATGTGCTAAAATGGGTTGTACTTGGTTGACATCGAACACATGTCTAGCCATTTTACTAAAAAACTTATTCAACGAAGGTGTCTTTTAGATTACAAGATTTAAATAATATGTAACTTTGAAAATTCCGTTTAACAAACTCAACCCAAATTACCTTATTCCATTTTATCTAATCATTTCGTTACAAACATTAAACGGTTATAATTTCTCCCATTAAACTTAAAGAGCATGCTTTTTTGGATGTAGACATGACATAGATCCGACTTTTAGCTTTCAACCCATGTATTACATGATGTTGGTTATAGTATAGTAAAAGATATGTGAGTCAAAACACATAAGAATACACAAAACATCCTAAATTTTTTGAACTAAAATAATAGATCGAGTACACTTGAAGTGGTCTTAAAACAAAAACATAAATTTTTTAACATCATAGTGTCATACTAGCGTTTATATGTTTTTTGAATATTACAAACCCAACCTCTTATCCATATTTTCCCCCCACTATTGATTCATATTATTTTTCCTCCCTTAAGTAACCTGCTAGCTATTTTCCTTTTCAAACATGGCTTGGGGATGCAAGATTAAAGTAACATTACGGGAAAGTTTCAAAATATTTATTAAGTCTCGGAGTTGCGGATTTTACTCTAAAAGTTTGTCTTCAATGACTATCATATATTACTATCACAAGCTACAGACCTACTCAGTATTACTCATGACTATCTAACCATATACATTATACAACCTATAGTTTTTCATCTTCAACATTTAACAATTCAAAATGAACATCAAAATAAAAATACTGAAACAGGGACAATTTTAATAATACTAAAATCACATTTATTACTATGAGACTCGATCACATTAACCACCATGAGACTCAACTTTTTACTATCATCGAGTATACTCCATTTTCTATCTTAAAACCCAACTCACTATCTAAAAACTCAACTAATCCGTAATAAATTTATATTTATTTATATACTAATTATAATAATAATAATACTAAATCACAGTTATTACTATAAGGCTCGATCACATTCCGTACACTTTAGTATGACCCTTGAATTGAGTTCAATTGAGTTCAACGTGTTGTTGGTTATAAGAGTCTTGAGGTTTATGAAATTGTTTAAACTTAATTCAATTGTAGAATAAGTGATTTGGAAATTTCTTTTAAATTTTCCCCTTTGATATTGATATAGCATGTGCGTATGTATATTGCTTTACCTCAAATTCCATAACATTATACAACACCTTTCTTACAAACTCCATATCAAAAATGCCCTTAGCCAATATTACCAACATCCCCAACATCCCCAACTCATTGAAGATATTACCAAACCTTATTACGTAACCTCAAGCTTTTCATCTTTATCATATACCAATTCAAATGAATTATAAAATATTGAAATGTGGGACAAGACTTGCAATGCACAATTATCGTCCATTTGGGAGTAAGCTATATTCGCTAATATAATGTAAACTGAGTTACAGTCGTTATTTCTAAAAATGATGGTGAAAATGATATTTTCTATTCATATATCGATTAGTGTATGCTTTCTATTCATGCTACAAAAATGTTGTTCACTTTACATTGACACAATTTGCTACCTGCACCGAAGACCAATTACTACATGAAACAATCTCAATTACAAGTGTGATATAGCAACCATAACCAACTTCGTGCAACGCACGGGCAATGCACCTAGTAATGGATAATGATTTATATAATATATCATGTATACCATTTTTAATGCATTTTTTACAACACTTTGTGTTTGTTAATAAATACAGTATTATTCAAAAAAATATATATATATTATTTTGGTGTAAATTAAATTAAAATAATAGTAATTAATTTCGTTGTTATTAAGGGAAAGATGTTTTAGTTATGATACGGAAATTAGTTATCAAATAGTTATAGGATTCTTTTGAGAGGGAGGACAAGTCCAATATTTCCCTTCCCAGCGTCAATTTGCTTCCTTTGTCTCACACAGGAAAGCATGAACGTACTCCAGTTAGTCTCATGCGTGGAATCAGCTTCTGAGAATCTTGTACCTTGATGTTAATGTGTCGGTTATATTTAGTAATTATAATGAGTTAAATCTTACCTATAAAGTTATAATAGAGAGTAGTCTTACACCTCTATATAAAATTTATTCAGTGATGAAACTATTTTGATACTATCAAAATAAAAGTTTTTCACATCATTCGAAAAATAGCACGAATGGTTTGTATATTAAGTAATATTCACTACATCGGTTTCGAGATTCAAACCAATATGCATAAGTATTTGAAAACTTTATTTCCTCTTGAACAAAACATAACACGCAAAACACAAATTTCGAAAGTTTTAATTATCCAAGTGGAACGGAATTATATTTATTGAAATTGAAATCCTCAACTTTCATTGTGAGAACGTGGAATCAATAAAAAGAATACATTTAGTAGTTGCAAAGATTTAGGGCACAAGAAACAATTAACGAGTGGAAAACAATTAAAGGTTAATTATTCGTACATTTCTAAAATTTATTTGTGTATTCCGGTCTAAAAAATAACCCCTCTCTTGTCAAAGTGATAAAAAAAATACTGGAGAAAAAGTAATGTAAGAACCTCTTTACTTTTTAGTTAATAATTTTTTATTATACAATTTTTAATACATCAAATAAAACTGCCGTTTCTTTATTACTTAATTTGAAAATTAGTCCTGTTTTCCGAAGACATAGAATCATACACCCTCTATCCATTAACAACCAAATGGAAACATGATTTAATTACATAAAAAAGTAGACAATGTAACTCATATTTTTCAATTGGTTTTTGTGAGTTATTTTTAATTTTATTATTGGAAAAAGGAAGAAAAAAATACATATATATATACATATATACACATATATATATATATATATATATATATATATATATATATATATATATATATATATATATATATATATATATATATATATATATATATATATATATATATACCCTTTATCCATTAAACCCTTTCTAAGTTATTTTATTTAACAAATGATTGAAAAAATTGTAACCATTGATTTAATTGTTGAATGGCTTAGATTTGTTCTCACCAAATGTTAAAATGAGAATGTTTCACTTGAACACATTTATAATATATATATTTATAATATATATATATATATATATATATATATATATATATATATATATATATATATATATATATATATAATCTTTTGGCAAAAATAACGATAACATAAAACAAAGTCTTTCATCAATAGATGAAAAGACGAACAACGATACAAACGAAACATAAGAATGCCAAGGCTCGGAAACTATAAACGATCCCTATCACTAAAACAAGAGCAAAAGCTAAAAAAGCCCGAGCCTTGGGCAACCAAATCACTAGAACGACCCCGTCACAAAATCTAATACAAGGTCTTAAAATTACATTTAAATTCCTAAATATATTTAATAAAACCCATAAAATAAGAAAAAAAAATAGCTTAACATTCATATTCATATTCATATTCATATTCTACATATATATAACAAGAATGTCGTTTTCCGTTTTACATCAACTGTCGTTTAAACAACTCTTTTCCATGGTCAAAGATGGTAGGTGGTGGCCCAAAGGTGATATAATCTAAATTCATTTCTATTTTGACCCACCTATATTTTTTTCCTTTCTTTTTTACTGATATGTTTTGTTTTCTTGTTTAGAAACAAGCATCATGGGACACCGCTTACAACATCAATCAAGCATTTTACATCTTCCTAATCCATGAGCCAACCACAATTGAGCATCATGATCCCGTGTTCATCATGATTCGATTTTCAGATTCAAAAGCCTAAAATCAAAGAGCTAAATATTTCATTATTTATCTATATTTTAGAAGAAATGAGAGCCCCTCCTTTGCCTAAATAAAGATTCACCCAGAAAATAATTAATGGGTTTTGTTGGTGTAAATACACACGCTACTCAAATAAAGCTCCACCTCTACATATAAATATATAATTAACTTGTTTTACTGTTGTAAGAAAAAAGGAATAGCGGTATGAGAGGAACACTTCAATATAATTTTTTAGTAACACTAACACTTATGTACATTATTCAATATAATTTGTACATTCTTTGATGAAACATAGAACTGCAAGAATACTGGATAAGTAGTTCAAATATTTTAATTAATTCTTTAGTTTTTTAAGTCATGAGAGTGCAGCGTTGTAAAAAATCCGATTATTCATAGATTAATCTCCGATTAATAATTTTGAAGAGCAATCCGTTCTGATTTTCAAAAATCTGTTTAATTAAACAGTCAACGTCAATTGATGGGTCAAAATCAAATTTGGTAACCATAGTCGGTCAAAGTCAAAAATGATTACCATTTTAACATGAATTTAAACTAAAACTTTATAGTTTTCAAACAAAATGAACAATTTTAGACAATTATATTAAAGTTTATTTTTATATTTATAATTTTTTTCTATATTTACACATAATTTTTAAAATTTAATATTTCAATGTATACAGTAGAATTCGATTAATCCCCGATTAATCTCCGAATTGCCGATTAATCTTTTCAAAATTCGACCGATTAATCCCCGAATAACGAATTTTGCAACCTTGTGAGGATGTATACAGTATCGTAATATTTGCATAGCGCAACGAAGCGCGCACCTCCTATTTCTAGTTCATAAATATATAATAAGACATTAGGTAATTTTCTTTACGAGTGTAGCGCAATTTGGATAAATACCATCAGATAGATGATGAAATTTTGAATAGTTATGACCATTTACAGTAAATGGTGCGTGTGATGACCCATCCAAATCCATTTGGACGAATACATCATTCATCGATTTCATAGTGAGGTACTGACCTCTACATGATACGTTTTGTAAACATTGCATTCTTTTGAAAAGGCACACCATAAATGAATTTCAATTTTCAAGGTTTTCGACATTTGATGATTTCTACATATAGACAATCACCGTAAATAATAGTTTACCATAATACATCCGTTGTCAATGCAGTCAAAATAAGATACATGGTGATGATTTTGTGAATGCAAAGTTTTCTCGAATAAAGCATGTATGACTCCATGCACATAGCTTGTATAACGTATAAGCAAACAGCAGAAGACTTCTAGGGACCTGAGAATAAACATGCTTAAAAGTGTCAACACAAAGGTTGGTGAGTTCATAGTTTTAATATTGCGCATAATCTGTATATAAAGGTGGATCACAAGATTTCAGTTATTTCATCCAGAAACATTTATCAAAATATTCTACAAGATTGAGCACCCTGGTAACTAAACTTAACGTATATATAATAAGTACCATTGTTTTAACATACATGCAACCAACATGTACAATACACGCAAACCAACGTGTACTAAACTTAAATAGCATACGTCTGTTTTATAGTTCAGGCTAGGGTTTCTATACCTGGAACAGACGGGGTTGTCAAGCCCTATGGATCCATATATAACTACTCGCGCCCACCAGTTCTTATAACCGGCAGTTACTAGTTACCAAAACTAAGGGATTTTCGGTTCAAACTCGGTGTAGAATTTAGTATGTACTTGTATCCATTGCATTTAAAATAAAGTGCATGTATTCTCAGCCCAAAAATATAGATTGCAAAATCAATTAAAAAGGGAGCAAATAAAACTCACCTTAGCAGCACATAAGGTCATTCACCGAAATGTGACCGAAACTCGGAATGCAAAGTAACCATAGATCTCAACCTAGAGAACATATTATGGTCAATAAATGTCTAACAAGCTAGGTCGGGTCATAGTGTATCACAATCCTAATGCTCGAGACCGACATACAAAAGTTAACAAAAGTCATCTCAAAAGTCAATCTGACCCAATATGATCTTTAAATCTATACATGTTTATTATATTAACATAGTATAAGTCTTGATAATTGAACGAATTTATAATTTATCAAACTCAAAATATTATTTATTTTAGGAGCTATATTATATTTGAATTATCATGGCAATCGAAAATATTTTATTATTTCACATAGTTTTCCAATACTTGTAAAATCAGATTATAGTGTTTATAAAGTTTTAAAACATGATAAGACAGTCAACTTTGACAATTGTTCAACAAAACGAGACGTGCCTTATATAGAAATTAATTACCTCGATTAGTAATATCTAAAAATCCAATTTATCAATCTCATAGACAAGTTATTTAAATATTAATTTACAGTTATAACACAATTTCAATTAACGTCAAACATAATTCAGTTGACCATATCTTTTAATCATTTCATCGAAATCACATGATTTCTAAATGAAAAGTTATTAATTTTTTGATAGCTTTCCAATGACATGCATATCATATACTTTATATCAGTAGCATATGTATCAAATTCGTGATTCATCATAAACTATCTAAGGGAAAAAAAATTAAAGCATACAAGCATGCATAAACATATATACTCGAGCACTAGACATGGATACACTATTAATATATAAAAGATAAGATATGAATGCTCACATATCAATATTGTGATTCAATATTGTGATGATCCGTCCAAATACCTTTGGACGAACACATCATTCATCGATTTCACAGTGAGGTACTGACCTCTACATGATACGTTTTGTAAACATTGCATTCTTTTGAAAAGGCACACCATAATTGAATATTAAATTTCAAGGTTTTTGACGTTTGATGATTTCTACATATAGACAATCACCGTAATTAATAGTTTACAATACTACATCCGTTGATAATGCAGTCAAAATAAAATACATGGTGATGATTTTGTGAATGCAACGTTTTATCGAATAAAGCATGTATGACTCCATGCACATAGCTTGTATCACATATAAGCAAACAGCGGAAGACTTCTAGGAACCTGAGAATAAACATGCTTTCAAGTGTCAACATAAAGGTTGGTGAGTTCATAATTTTAATGTTGCGCATAATCCGTATATAAAGGTGGATCACAAGATTTCAGTTGTTTCATCCAGAAACGTTTATCAAAAAAAATTCTACAAGATTGAGCACATTGGTAACTAAACTTTAACGTATATATAAAAAGTACCCCTGTTTTAACATACATGCAACCAACATGTACAATACACGAAAACCAACGTGTACTAAACTGAAATAGCATACATCTGTTTTATAGTTCAGGCTAGGGTTTCTATACCTGGAACAGACGGGGATGTCAAGCCCTATGAATCCATATATAACTACTCACACCCACCAGTTCTTATAACTGGCAGTTACTAGTTACCAAAGTTAAGGGATTTTCGGTTCAAACTCGGTGTAGAATTTAGTATGTACTTGTATCCATTGTGTTTAAAATAAAGTGCATGTATTCTCAACCCAAAAATATAGATTGCAAAAGTAATTAAAAAGGGAGCAAATGAAACTCACCTTAGCGGCACATAAGGTCATTCACCGAAATGTGACCGAAACTCAGAATGCAAAATAACCGTAGATTTCAACCTAGAGTACATATGTTGGTCAATACATGTCTAACAAGCTAAGTCTGATCATAGTGTATCACAATCCTAATGCTCGAGACCGACATGCAAAAGTTGACAAAAGTCATCTCAAAAGTTAACCTGACCCAATATGATCTTTAAATCTATACATGTTTATTATATTAACATAGTATAAGTCTTGATAATTGAATGAATTTATAGTTTATCAAACTCAAAGTATTATTTATTTCAGGAGTTATATTATATTTGAATTATCATTGCAATCGAAAATGTTTTATTATTTCACATAGTTTTCCAATACTTGTAAAATCATATTATAGTGTTTATAAAGCTTTAAAACATGATAAGACAGTCAACTTTAGTGCCTTATATAAAAATTCATTTACTCGATTAGTAATATTTGAAAATCCAATTTATCAATCTTATAAACAAGTTGTTTAAATATCAATTGCAGATTCAAAAGCAATTTCAATTAATGTTAATCATAATTCAGTTGACCATAACTTTTAATCCGTTCTTCAAAAACACACGATTTCTAAATGAAAAGTTATTAATTTTTCAATAGCTTTTCAACGACATGCATATCATATACTTTATATCAGTAGCATATGTATCAAATTCGTCATTCATCATAAACTATCTATCGACAAAATTAAAGCATACTAGCATGCATAAACATATATACTCGAGCACTAGACATGGATACACTATTAATTTATAAAAGATAAGATATGAATGCTCATGTATCAATATTGTGATTCAATATTGCAGGAAAGTACGTAGATGCAACGGAGATGATAAACACTAGGTTTGACTTGCGAACAATACCCCCGAACAATACCCATATATTCCATATGTATAACCCATATTCTCCTTAGCTCTATCCCGCTCAAAACTCGTTTTGAAAATAACTCGCTCATAACCTCGTCGTAATATTTTATGTAATAATAATACTAATAATAATAATGCAACTTAATAATAATACTAAGATTAATAATAATAATAATAATAATAATAATAATAATAATAATAATAATAATAATAATAATAATAATAATAATAATAATAATAATAATAATTTATATATATATTCAGAGAGTAGAGAGATATTTGTATGTGTGTTCTCGAGCAAAAATGTCAAATTTATAGAAGTGGCCTGCCTTCAGACCCCATGCGATCGCATGGTTTCTGTGTGTAATGGCCATGCGATCGCATGGCCTAGGATACCAGCTCATTTCCCTTTTGTTTGCTAGTTCGTCGACATAATTAAATAAATATATAATATATATAATTTATATTAATTAATTATATGTATAATACTACTAATAATAATTCTCCTAACTATAAGATTAATAATAATATTAATCTTAATTAAAATAATAATAATAATAATAATAATATAAATAAAAATAAATATACTATGGAGTATGTGAATTAGATAGAGAGATAGATTGAATTGTGAAATGGTTCGGCAGGATTGATCGAATATATATATATATATATATATATATATATATATATATATATATATATATATATATAAAATATAAATATAATATAATAATATAGAAAATAAAAACGTGACAATTAACATTCAATAATATCTGCCGACAGTTTTTGCGGACCGGTATTTCGTACTCTGTTACTAATAATTGACGGGTAAAAGTATAAATAAAAAATATTTCACTTTTTATAATTGAATACATATATTTATTTTGGTCTTAAGCTTTATAAAACTAGTTGTAAAAAGGTTCATTTATTTATAAAATTACTATATACGTTCGACGTAGAGTGTACGTACTAGTCCGCTGATCATTATGTGCTACCGTAAATTACTGAATTAGTTTAATTCAATCGAATTAACGAATTTTAATATTTTAAAAAGTCGTATTTATTAAATACTTCAGGGGTATTTTATGTAACTTATAATTAATAATTTCTATCATGTCGCTTTCATGTGAATAGTAAATTAATTAATTTCGTTTCATTTACTTTTCATATGAATAGTAAATAAATTAATTTCGATTCAACTATTTAAGTTACGTTGTTGTACGTTGTACATCTTTGATTTAACTTCGTGTCTTCTTAAAAACTAAAAAAAATACATCATAAAAATAAAATGATTATATACGTAAACTTTTTAATTCGAAACTGCATCATTCAATAGTAAATTTTTATCATTTCGTATATAAATATTATTCACATGTTTCCGTATATATTATACATACACAATTATATAATTATCATAAGTTACGACGTTCGTGAATCGTCGAACAAATGGGGTGGTCAACCGTTATATAAAAACTCATTTTCAAAAGTTTTAAAACTTGTCATAATTCATTACTTATCATGTCGGAAACATTTATAGTTTTGGTTCAAAATAAGTCGAAATTTTCCGGGTCGTCACAGTGCGCGTGGAGCAACCGCCTTATTTGATAAAATCGAATAACGAAGATTGATTCAAAACAATAATTCTTTTTAGCACCCGCATTGCCAAAAAAATGCATGCCATATTGTAAGACCCAAATATTTATTGTACAAAATGTATTTATGGTGTACGATGCGTGTATAAAGTGTACGAAGCATGTACATGTTGCTTGCTCGAACGTCGAAGGAGACTGGACGTTGTCTGAAGTGACAAGGTGTGTACGTATCTTTTTAATCCCAAATAAATTTGTGTTGATGTTTCAAAGCCTTACCATTTGAAAGAAAATCTTATTACGTTTCCAACGATATTTGATTCATCGAAAACGGAGCTACGGTCAAAAAGTTATGGCCAAAACAAGTTACTGAAAACTGACCTGAAGGTTGGAGCGGCGCTCCACCTTATGGAGCGGCGCTCCGAATGCGTCTGATGCAATTTTCAGCATTTTTAAAGTGTTTAAATGAGGGGTACTTTGATCTTTTCACTTGGGGACGGTTTGGGGTCATCAAAACTGATCCATTGATCATTGTGGATCACATTTCACCTCTTTTCACTCATCAACACTCTCATCTTCAAACCCTAGAGGGAGAGGAGAGATTTAGAGAGAGAGAGCTCTAATTGGAGAAGAAGAAGAAGAGTATTTCGAGTCAAACCTCAAGTATTAAAGTTGTTCATCTCGTCAACGGCATTATTTTGGCGGTATTGGTAAGTTCAAACTCCAAATTTCATTGGTTAGATTTGAGATTCAAGTTAGGGTTTGAGATTGTTAGTTGTAAAACCCATTTAGTTGATGAAGAGGGTTTATGGAAACTTGCTATTTTGATATTTGACGGGTTTTGGGTTGGTTAATGATTTAACCATGTTTAAGACTTGTAAATGGTGTATAATCACTACTATTAGTGATTATTGATGTTTTGGAGACCATTAGGGTTCTTGTGATTGACTAATTTTGACTAGAGTCAAAATTAGGGTTTGTTGATGAGTATGACCCAATTGTCGATTTAATAAGGTTTATAAACTTAAAATGGATTAAGTTGAAGTATAAAACCGAGTTAAATATGTTTTGGTGTCAAAACTTACTAATGGCGCGATGTTGACTCCTTATGGGTCAAAATTAAGGTTTAAGTGTCATTTTGGGCAAGATAGGTGTTTAACACCTATGATTGGGTTTAATTGGCGTATTAGGACCATTCTCACTTGTGTTAGTGATTATTGGTTAATTTTGGGCGCGGTTTGTACTTGGAAGTGCATTTGGGTCGAAATTGCACTAAGCGTCAATTGGGTTGGTTTGTAAGTCAACCCTAATTGTGTTACTTGTTATGTGATAAATGGAATAGGTACATTCCATCGGCGATTGCGGATTTTGGTTTGGCATCCATCAAGACTTCAAGGTGAGTGTTAATATCCTATGTGCATATGTATGTATAGGATGGGTGCGGGTCGGGTGAAGTGATTCTCGGCTATAGAGCTCACGTCGCATATAGGTGGTTTTGATGGACTTGTGTATAGGTCCAATTGGCATGGTTGTGTGTTTTGGTTGATCACCTTTGGCGAAGTACACATTTGGTGTGTACATTATCACACGTGGTTGTGATGTGGATGATATAACCCCAATGGCGAAGGGTTTTGATGTTGAGAAGTGAGTTGCGTGTAGTTCGGATTCACGATGACGCGTGTAGTTCGGTCATCTTATTGAGGTAGTAATCTCGTGTGGTTTCAGATTACTAAGGCTCGTGTAGTTCGGCCAACCTCAATGTTGTCTTGTTGAAGATAGTAATCTCGTGTGGTTTTGGATTACTAAGGCTCGTGTAGTTCGGCCAATCTTCATTGTGGTGTTTGGTATTTGCTAATGGGTTAAGGGGTTAACCTTATTCATTTATATATTGTTATATATATATTGTTGTATTGTCGTGATGTAGCTAACCCTCCGGGTGTAGCTTCTTGGCGTTATTCACATCGTCGTTGGTGAACTTATGTTTGTTGATGCGTATTTAGCTTGTTGCTTAGTGATCGTACGGTATACTTAGATTAGCTTGCCTTTATGCTTGAATGCTTCGGTATGCGGTATTTGTTTATTTATGTGGCGTGTCCATTTTATGCATATATATGTATGTAGTATATTTTCACTCACTAAGCATTAGCTTACCCTCTCGTTATTTACATTTTTATAGATTTGCTTGGATGAGGTGGCTCGGGTGAGCGTGGGAACTAGTGGCTCGCGTAGTTGCTTTGGAAGGCTTGCTTTTGGATTAATTAGGATTGGGTAGCGTATCCCCAATCGCCATGCTCTGCTTTTATTTTGTGTTCAAAATTGTGGGGTTGAAACATGTATTTTGTACTTAAAGGGTAAATTGGGTCGATGTGGGCCCCGCATCGTAAAACTTATTTTATGAATGGAACGTGTTAGTTTTTCATATATGAATATGTTGGGAAAAGCGTTTTGTCTAAATATGTCGGGAAGTGGTCAAACATTTTCGCATTTTGGGACTTTTTGGACAGCGGGCTGCCAGGCCCCTTTTGCGCGCCACGCAAGTGGATGGCGCGCCGCGCCATTTACTGCACAAAGAATTTTTTTTTTAATTGATATTTTCGCGTAATCGTTTGTATATCGGGTTTGGTTGTTACACATATTCACGTATCATACGAAGCAACCGTTTCAAGTATTATCGGCGGGTGGCTTTGATGACCACTAGTGAACTAACTTTTCCATGCAACCGGGCAATTTTCTTCATTCCTGATGCATGCAGTCGATGCTTCCAACCATCCCTTTTAAACCATGTTTTGATTCACGATCTATATATAACCAAGCATTACCCTTGCCGTTGATTCTCTCATATATTCACTATTTATAGATTCAAGACACACTTGTATAAGTTATCAAGACACAATGTTGTTGTCTTCTCACTCATTTGTAAGTACTCGTCAAACATATTCTCCGATGTACTGTAAGCCATTAGGCATATAGAAAATGTACACTTAGTACAGTACACCAAGTGCATCCGTTTTTCGTCTAAAAAAATTAATATGCTCGGGTATAATCATCTCAGTAATTAAAACTTCCATGCACAATTCGTAGAAACAATTGAAAACACGTCATAAAACGTCTTTTAAATAGGTTTGGACGATACCTTGGTCGCTCGACATAGTAGTCATCCCATAATCATTTAATGGCACCTTCATGATCTCTAAGAGTGCATATTCGAGAGCGAGGTGTTCTTTCACTAGAAATTTTGCCGGTTTCTCGATCAAGCTCTTCGGCCTATAGTTGTAATTTCTTCTTGAGATGAAGAATCACAAATATTTGAAATTGATTGCATAATGTTCATATGAAAATTGAATTATTTTTTGGAGTTGTATGTATAAAATGGACAAGTGAAATGAAGTTTTTTTTTTCTTTTTTTTTGGAACAACAAATTTCATTGAAAACCCCCTAGCGAGCAACTAGAGAAGGTAAAAGAGAACCACTTACAACGACTTCATAAGTCAACTATCCCAACGCAAATTACAAGAACTTCTACTACGAATCCAATTAAAAGAAACACTACACACGTAATCAAATAAATACTCTTTCTTCATTCTCTTGTTAGCGAACACCGTGTCGTTTCGAAATCCCCATAAATGCCAACAATCACATAAAAATAGATCTTGGCATCAGTTGAATAATTACAATCGTCGAAACACTCTAACCATTGTTGCCAGTTTACGAAAATAGGCACATGTTATTGGGACCAAACATGCACCTTGAATAACAAGTCTGATGCAACCGAACATGAAAACAATACGTGTTCAATCAATTCAACTCTAAACCCATAGATGAAACATCCGATGTCTTGAATATCCATAGCTCTTTATGAAAAATTAAGACGTGTCGGGAGTTAATCTAAAGCGAGTCTCCAAATGAATACATTTACCTTACGAGGTAACTATTTTTATCAATCTCGTAGCCACCTCGTTACTCGAAAAACATATATCATATATAAATTTTCGAGTAGTGTTAACATGAAATAGACCATCATCAGGGCCGGATCTAGGGTGGGGCTGGAGGTGCAACCGCACCTGGGCATCATGAAAGAGAGGGCATCATGTGTTCAATGGTTATTCTTGAGTTTTTACAGATTTGAGATGTGTAAGTGTGTAAAAATTGAGTTTTGAACAATTTAATTATGTTATATGATACTTATATATATACTATGTTTAGATGGTTAATTTTTGTTTCTTGGCGCAAACTTAAAAGCTTCATTTAGGTTTTATGGGATTATGATGTTGCAGAGAATTTTGGGGAAAATTTGGGGAAGGTAAATTTCCTGACACGATCAATTAACTTTTTTTGCTACTTACCCCTTCACTATTATACTAACTTACATATTAACCCTTCTCTTTAGATTTTATTATTTAATTTTTTTTATTAATACTCCATTATTATAATTATATACGAGTAGTACTGTATGTGAGTATATTAAGGAATTAAAGAACACTTTTGTACTTGTAATACAAAATAAAATAGGATCATATATTATACTCGTATGTTATTCAGTTTGTGTTAATTTATATCTAGACTAAAAGATATAGTTTAAATAATAAATTAATAAAAAAGTATTTTAATATTGATATATAAGCATATTTGAAATCTAATTGAATGAATATATTAATATTACCGTGCTATTTTTACAAACTAGAATAAGTGAAAAATTTATTTGAATTCTTATTTTTGTTTGAGAATCGTACAATCACATATGATTGGATCGTACAATCACATGTGATTATCATGACAATCACATGTGATGGATCCGCCAAATCACATTTGATTTTAATTCTAGCAATTGATTATTTTAATTCAAAGGCCGAGCTTTAGCGCTTGGTTTTCAAACAAAATTAAGGATTTAAATGAATATTTTCGAATAGAACATATGTAGCATGTATTAATAAACCTTGAAAGTTGACTTGAAGTGATGTTATATTTTTTTAGTGTTATATTCTTCTATAAATATATGTATTATAACATATATTCAGTTAAATAAAACATAAAATTTAACACAAGGTTATAACCATTTATTTATACTTATATTTATAAAGATAGTATAATAGTACTATTTGCTTACAAAAATTAAAAAGACAAATTTTTATATTTACGCACCGGGCATCAAAAATGACAGGACCGGCCTGACCATCATTAGATAAGGTCCATTCCCAAAAGTCATCACCACCAAAAAAAAAAAAAAAAAAAAAAAAAAAAAAAAAAAAAAAAAAAAAAAACTGTGGTTGATCTTCATCGTCTGAACTAACACTTTGTTTCTAGGACCGATGTCATTTCGAAGCCACTCCCAATTCCATCCCTGGATACTGAAACAGGCTGCCACAAGTTGTTCTTTATTAGCCGCAAGATGATACAATCGTGGAAACTTTTGGAACATATAACCATCACCTAATTAATTATCTGGCCAAAAACGTGTAGTTCTACCATTACCCAACTTGACACGCAATGAATTATGAGGAATAATGCTAGAGTTTTTAGCTCTTTCAAAAGAAGAAATCAAATTAGTCCACACTGTTGCACCATTATAGTTAGAGCCAATACCTGTAGAAGGACCATATATTGCTAAAATGACCGATGCTCATTTGGAAACCGGGTTTAATTTAGGACGCAATAACCACTTTAAGAGGAGAGATTAGTTAAAAGCTCGAAGACTCCCGATTTTTAACCCACTATTTGCATGGGAAGCAACACTTGCTCCCAACAAACCCAATGCATCTTCATAACATCGGCCGAGCTTTCCAAAAAAAATAAAAAAGGGATCCAATGCTCTCTAAATTGTCGAGGGGGCATTTATATAAAGATAAATAATAAATATAGAGACTCCCAATTAGCGCTTTGACCAAAGTTAACCGACTACCAAACGAAAGTAAATTGGCCTTCCAACCCGATAATCTTTTTATAAACCGATCTATAAGTGGATTCCAACTACCAACACAATTCATCTTAATACCCATCGGGAGACCTAGATACATGAAAGAGAAAGTACCTTTCGAGCAACCCGTATGAGATAGGAGCATATCAATTTCGTCTTCGGAAACAACAATGCCATATATATGGGATTTGGCTAACTTTATATTCAAACCAGAAATGGAATGGAATGAAATGAACAAGTACCTGCATCATACCTTCGATATTGTGCCTCCCCAATTCCGAAACAAAAATAGCATCATCCTTGTACAATAAGTGAGAAACTTTGGCGAATGGATTTCTGAACAAAGCTCCCTGAATCTGCCCAGGATCAACCGCCTTTTGGACTAATATATGAGACCCTTCCATAATGAGGAGAAAAGAAAAAGGGCTCAAATGGATCGCCTTGCTTTAGACAACATTGAACGTGAAATTTTTACGAAGGTCTACCATTAACTAACACTGACGTACGAGCCGAAATCAAACACATTTTGATCCAATCGCTCCAAGTGTTGCTAAATCCAACTTTCATCAACAGAAGATCCAAAAAGTCCCAACTAACGGAGTCATAAACCTTCTCGAAATCTACCTTAAAGATCAACAATCTTTTTTTCTTCTTTTTATACCAATCGATCGCCTCGTTAAGAATTAACGGATCATCCAAAATTTTCCTTCCCGAAATGAAATCCGAATGTTCCCCACTAATAATTTTATCCAAAACATTCATAAGACGAATATCTAGAATCTTCGTTATAATTTTATATACTACACCTATCAAATATATTGCTCTATAATCTTTAATAAACGTAGGATTTGGAATTTTCAGGATCAAGGTGATCAAAGCACTCCCCGTACCTTTTGGCATTCTACTTCCTTCAAACGCCTGCACAATTGTCTCACAAAAATCCGTTTTCAAAGTATCCCAAAAAAGTTTAATCAATGAGAAAGTAAACCCTTTGAGGCCCGGGCTTTTATCGATGTCGCAACACCAAACTGCAATTTTAATCTGGTCGAAGGTAACACCTTTATCACGCATTTATCAGCCTTCCACATTTAACATGTTACTAGGATTGAATGACAATTCAGGAACTACAACATTTACCTCCTCAAATTTAATCTTGTAAAATGATAAAAATGCATTTTTGACATCGATCCCTTGGATCTGATAAACATTCCCCCTTTATATTAATCCTGCTAATAACGGGCAAAAATTCATGTTTTTAACCACGTTATATGGCTCATTTAAAATACGATATCGAATAAAACACCTAAAAATTACCTTTTATTGGCTTATTGATGTTATGTGAGGTGTATATAAAATAGCTTAAATTTTACTAGGAAATACTATTAAATACGATACAATTTTACACAAGATATTTATTTATTTAGAGAATGGATATACTTAAACCTTGCTACAACACTTATAGGCAGTGTACCTAATCGTACAGTAGTGTAGTTTTTAGTAAGTCCGGTTCGTTCCACAGGGAATCTTTTAATCAAAGCTTAACGCTATATTAGTTTTATTTTATAAAAATAAAAATATATATAAGTAATATTATTATTATAAAGGGGGGTTTTTACCGTTTAATGACCGGTTTGTCGATTTTAAAAACTTTAGTCGCAGTTAAAACAAAATGTAAAATATTAAAAATAATTACAACTTAATTTAAAGCGTAAAGTAAATAACGATAATGAAATTGCGACAAAATAAACTTGCGATAATTAAAAAGTACGATAATTAAAAGTGCAATTAAATACAATAACAATAAATGAAAATGCGATAATTAGAAGTGCAATTAAATATAAAATAAAGGAAATTAAATATGAAATAAAAGAATTATGCTTATTTAAACTTCCGTAATCATGATGTTTGACGTGTTGATTTTAGTTTTATGGCCATGGTTTAATTGTCCTTTGTCCTGGATTATTTAATATGTCCGTCTGGTTTTTGTCCATAACAGTCCATTAGTCATAAATATAAAGTGCGAGTATCCTCATCAAATTATCCTTATACCCGAAGTTAAATATTCCAACTAATTGGGGACTTAAACTGTAACAAGATTTTATTACTTTGTTTAATAATTACACCAGGATGTCGACTGAGTGTAACCCAAGGTTTTAATACTTTATTATCAATTATGCCAAGTGTCCTTGTACATAATTTCACCCCTGTTTTAATAATTCTAGTGACTATTAATCCATTCCCGTGTCCGGTTAAATGAACGATTATTCGTACATATAAATACCCTGCCCATCGTGTCCGATCGAGTATATATGGTTATTTATAGGGACGTCCAATTGTAAATCTTTATATTAACATTAACAAACTATCATTTAGTTAAACAAATATAAAGCCCATTAATAGCCCATAGTCTAATTTCCACAAGTGTTGTTCTTTTGTCCAAACCCCAATTATGGTACAAAGCCCAATTACCCAATTTTAGTAATTAGCCCAACATCATGATTAATTCATTTTAAATAAGCATAATAATAACTTAGCTACGAGACATTAAATTAAAAAGGTTGAACATAACTTACAATGATTAAAAATAGCGTAGCGTTACACGGACATAATTTCGACTTACACCCTTACAACATTCGCTAACATACCCTTATTATTAGGATTAAAATTAAAATTAAAATTAAAATATAATATATAAATATTACGTATACATATATAGAGAGAGATTGATTTTTTATGATATTTTTACGATCAGAATTCGCTGGCTTTTATAGGAATTTTCGTCCAGGGGGACTCCGCGAGTCGCGTAATTTTTTGCCTTCAAACTCCGCAACTCGCGGAGTTTGAAATTACAACTCACCCAGCTTTGGCTCTTTGTTTGCCGACGATTTATAAATATATTATAATATATATATTAATTTTAAGAATTAATTATATATTATATTATATTTATATACATAGTTAACTTGTAATTTTTAGTCCGTTGCGTCGAGCGTTGAGAGTTGACTCTGGTCCCGGTTCCGGATTTTCGAACGTCCTTGCGTACAATTTAATATCTTGTACGTTGCGTTTTGAATCTTGTACTCTTGTAATTTTGAGACGTTTCTTATCGATAATTGGAACCTCTTTGATTGTCTTTTGTACTTTTGAGCTTTTTGGTCGTTTGCGTCTTCAATTAGTCGAATCTGTCTTTTGTCTTCATCTTTTTATTATTTAAACGAGAATCACTTGTAAATAGGACAATTGTAACTAAAAGCTTGTCTTTCTTGAGGAATAATGCTATGAAATATATGTTCGTTTTTAGCATTATCAAATATTCCCACACTTGAGCGTTGCTTGTCCTCAAGCAATATAGTCTTGAAATACTAGAATCACTTCTTTATTCTTCACACTTTGTACATCAGTGATTTCTTTACGGCGGTATAAACAATGGTAGTAACGATGTGGTTTACAGTCCCACATGACTATAAAATTTAGATCCTTTAAGGAAATTGGATCTTTATGAAAACATTTGATCTTTTTGAAAATTCAATCTAGCTTTTATCCTAGATAAGTTTTCCGGAATAACCCTTCACCGGTGTTTGCAAATTCTTTTTGTGGGTTTGGTGGGTTTCAGATTTGAAAATTTTAGCTCAAAACTTGCGGTTTTGTGTCACCCACTTGCTAACCTTGTATTAGGAAAGCAACACGTCCAGTATACTTGCTCCGTATATTACCTTTCAGTAAACTACCATCCGGTTGTAAAGGAAAGCGTTGAACAAGCAACTGTTAAGGCAATGTCCCCTGACATGCTTTTAATTATGGTCTATAACGTGTCGGACGCAATTACTATCCTTGGTAGGAGCAATAGTAAAGCTCACCCTTATGATTTTTCGGTCTGGCACAAGGTCCTGTCTTTGACCATGCTATGCAACCACCGTTCTTATGGTTGACACCCGATTTGGTTCAGGTGACCTAATGAATTCCAGGTGAATTCCTAGGATTTTACGTTCAATGGTAATGAACGCATTGAAAATGGGTTTTCAGAAAACAAATCGGTTTGTAATTTGATCAAAATATTTTTCTCGTTCAAGCTCGAGTTTAGATATCATTGAATTCCATGAGTTTGAATTCTCAATCTTTAAGGTCAATCTCAAGGATTGAGTAATATCATGCTTATAAGCTGATTTTTAATCTTTAAGGAGATTATCCTTTCTGGGGATCTGATTCATTAGTCTTATCAAGCTAATTTGCACGGTGCCCCCCATTGTACGAGATAAATCCTTCTCATGGTTAGGATAAATCTGACCACTTGGCGACCCTGTTTTATGCTGAGGTCTGTGGATTTTCTGCTGATTTTAGAGATGACTTTTCTAGATTTTTCATCAACCTACAGCTGGTCTGGACGACAACTTCATGACCTAAATCAAGAAGCGCGTGTCTTTTTCGGAAGACTTTACTTCCTTTTAATGATGGAATTGATTCATCGTGTAGATCCATCTTTCATTACAGTAAATCGGGTAAAACAGTTAATTTAGTCCAAAACAAAAGTATTTTTAATTATTTGTTACAGAAATATGTGACATATGTTTAAGATAACTTGGTAATTTTTCCCACACTTGGCTTTTATTTTCCTTTTTATTGTCCTCTATTCCATTTTAAATGAATTTTAACATTTTGGTTTGTTTCTCAATTTATGTCCTTTCCGAGGTAACAATAATTTCGGTGTTAATACCTAATTTTATCATTCATAAATATGTATAAACATGATTTTGAGTTCATTTAATTGAAAATTTTGAAAATTTTTACTAGAATTAGGTAGTCAGTATATAAGACTAGGGCTGTCCTTTATTATCAGAGAGCACTAGATTCTAATACAACTACTACTTTACTAGTATTTTTAATGGTAACCAAGTGTTTAAGATAAAAATTTTTAAAAATCCGAAAGAATTTAACCCCTTCCCACACTTAAGATCTTGCAATGCCCTCATTTGCAAGAAATCAGTAACAATTTAAATTATTGAGGGTGATTAGTGTAGAAATGATTAAATTTTACCAAAGTTTCCAAACATATTGTTGTTTGTGTTGAATGATAAATGGTGCACATCATTTGTTCATTCCGTCTTGTTGTTATTTCACATATATTTTTCATCTTGTCGTCAAAATTAGTTGCTTTTGCTGAACTTAATGCCAGTCTTTGAAAATGCGTTGTTTTACCCTGTTGTGTACATAAGATAAACTGCAAACATATATACATATTTTTGAAGTTTGGTATATTACCCCACATTCAAAAATTATTAAAATCTAATAAAAAAAATTAGAAAATTATAAAAACTATTACAATATTAACATAAGTATTAAATGTATCAACATTACAAATTATAAAATAAATAAAACTAAGTAAACTAGGGATGATACTGATACCAGTAGGGGTTCCATGCATAACCATATGTGTTATAAAATGCTTCGGCTGGGTTATATGTAGGATACGGTGGTTGGATCTCTATAGACCAGGGAGGAAATACGGGCGATTGAGTAGGAATATAGTTTCTACCTACATGTTGGCAATGAGCTATGATTTGGTTTTGATGAACTTGCCAATCTTCAAATGCTCAATGTCTAGCATTTTCATACTCTTGTGAAGCTATAAACCTTTGCATTTCTGTCATTTCATTTCCCCCTCCCACATTACCTGGCTGTTGGTTTCTCTCAACCTTTGGATGTCTACCATGGTATTGTACTGCGGCGTTATTTCGCCTCTTCAAAAAATTCCCACCATGGTATACATTTAAACCTATTGTATCGCGGGGTTCTGGTTCTTCGACTAATAATCCCCCCGACTTATATCCACACCGAGATATTCAGCAATCAAAGTAATAAATATACCACCTCCTATTATGCTATGCGGTCTCATCCCCCTAACCATAGCTGATAAATAATAACCCACACAATAAGGTATACTTACAGCGCTTTGTGGGTCTCGAATACACATGTGGTAAAACAAATCCTGTTCATTTACCTTTTCCTTATTCTTACCTCGTTGTGTAATCGAATTGGCTAAAAACCTATGAATTACTCTTAACTCTACTCTATCTATATCTAAATAAGAGTAATTTCCCCCTTTAAATCGGTGATGGCTAGTCATTAGACTCCATACACCATGCGTATCAGAATTTTTGTCTATCTTTATACCATTTAGTATCAACCCTCTACAATCGGCAGACGCTAACTCCTCAGGCGTATATATACGTAAAGCCTGAGCCATGTCTAGTAAAGACATGTGGCACATCGAACCTCCTAACAAAAATCTAATAAAAGATCGATCGGTTAAACTAACTACCCGATCATTTATTTCTGTACTACACAATAATTCTTCACACCATACTTTATATACAGGTCTACGCATGTTGAATAAACGTACCCAATCGTTAAAAGTAGAATTACCATACCTCTGTGTAAGTAATTCCCTAATTGGCCTGGCCAATTCTACAGCTTCTAACGGTTCCCATTCTATTACCCTAGGTACTTCAACAACTTTAGAATGAAGAGTATGCAAGCCCCTTTGGTATTTTGGATAATCTATCCAACGTCTGTCAAATCTCAAGTTCGGGTGCAACTCTTCCAAGTGCATATCTGAAAATGTCATAACTGAATGAGGTATATCTTGTTTGTAGTAGTTATCCACCTCCTGTTGTTCCTCATTCTCAGCAGGAGCATTGCGAGCTTGGGATGAAGATTCACCCCTTTCAGTCTGCAAAACACATCAAACACAATTTTTGTGCATCCAAATATGCATTAGTGTCAGCAAAATCATCAATCAAAATAATTACAATGACATGTTCAATTTATATCAAACTTAAGCTCATTTTCATATATTTATCAAATCTACACTTTTTCAAATAAGCATATACGAAAATGTTCGCCAAGTTCATAAGCATTCAACTCAAATAACATGTCAAAATAATCATTACTAGCAACTAAACAAGTTTCAAATGGCATTATCTCTTAAAAATCAAGTTCATGAATTTTAGACTTGAAAAAGTCCACTTTAATTCTCAAAATCATGTTTAGGCTCAAAGTTTGGATCATTTAACTACCTAAATATGTTACACTACTTAATTTAGCAACAATTCATGACAAAAATCGGCCATAACCTGTTTATATCAAAAAGCCCCAAATTGCTCAAGAACACAAACCCTAGATTACTCAAAATTTGAAGTTTAAGGCTTCTAATCATGTTAAATAGCATCAATCTAGGTTATACAAGCATAATACACAAGCAATTTAAGCATAATTACACTAAAAAGCATCAAAATCGAATTGGGTATAAAATTGCTCAAGAACACTAATTTTCGGATTAAATGGTGTTTAGGTGTAGAAATTTACCGTTTTTCTTGAGTAATTCCTTGATAGCATCCTTCTCAACATGATTTTAGTAAAAAATGTGATGATTTTCGGTAAAAAAAATTCGATTTTGTGATGTGTTTGTGTGTGTTTTTCGCAGTATTTTTGAGTTGGGTTTTGTGGACTGATCTGTTCGTTCAGCTTTTTATTTTTTCTGGATTTTGCAAGCTCCGCGATTTGCGGTGTTTGTGTTCTTCAAACTCCGCGAGTCGCGACCATTTTTATTTTTTTGAACAAGCCTTAACTTATAAAACAAATATAAAATAAATTTAAAATTTTGTTTTCCTTTGTTTTAGGACGAGGTCGTTTCGGATCGATGTCCTAGTCCGTCCTTCGACAAAATTTTAAAATTTGTCTATTTAAAGCGCGGTTTTAAAAGCAAAGATATTTTTTTTTTGGGTTTTTTTTAATGTTTTTGGCATACTTTAATTCAATAAGATTAAAAATAATGATAATAAAAGTTCTCGTCCCTCCCTCGGGTAAAGCAATTTCGGTTCAAAGACCTAGTCTTCAACTTACGACGAATTTTAAAAATCATATTTTTAACTTAGCGAAATAAAGTAAATTTATGTTTTTAAATTCACACCAAACTTAAATTTAAAATGCATAAAATTTTAAATTCACACCAAACTTAATTAAAAATTCATATTTTAAATTCACACCAAACTTATATTTAATTTTGTTGTTATACATACAAACTTATATTAAAAATATTAAAATTTTTTAAATATTGACAAACTTAAATATATTGATCTTACAAAGTTCACAATATTAATTTAAGATTTATATATTAATTTTAAAAATATGGTAAAAATAAAATTAAAAATCTTTTTGGCTTTTATCCCACTTTAATCAATCAAATATTATCAAAAATATACGCCCCTCTTTTCGGTAAAGTAATTTTGGTTCCATGACCTAATTTAACTCATGACGAATTTTTAAAATATTTTGAGTTGATTGATTAAAGATATTTATACCTTAAGAATAAACGTTAAATTTCGCAGTGATGTAATAAATTTTTGTATGATATCAATAATTTTGGTCGCCAAACCTAATTTTATTGAATACCAATTTAATACTTTATAGCGAACAAATTAGCGTTTATTATCAAAAGGCTAAAAATGAAAATAAAAAATAAAATCTGTACAGACTTACCTGTGAGATAGTATTCTTAGTGATATGATCTATCCCATTTATAAGATAGTCGGTTTAATTGGTTTTCCATAGCTACATAGGCGTAACCTCGAGCATTCAGTGTTTTTTCTTCTAAACATATGAACGGTCGGTGTTTGAATAGGTTTGATTATTTGAACATTTACCTCCATGTGACCATTTTCCGCATTTGTGACATCTTTCTAGGTGTCGTGCTCTTCTTTTCGCTGCGGATTTTGATTTTCCTTTACCAAATTGTAACTTATTATCTTCGCATCTGGATTCTTTTCTTTCTCCGTCCAATCTTTCTCTGATTACTGATACTATTTCACTCGAAAGTGTGTCATTATTACGTTTAGTGATCAAAGCGTGTAGCATTAGACCATGGTTTAGTTCATAGGAAGTCTTCATTTCGTAAAAACCTAAAAAAATAAAAATTCAGAATGGGGGGAGAAGACTAGTTCTTTAGGGTCTGCTAGGGAAAGACCATTCGGGTTCCATTTTCGAGAACTACACGAAAACAGAAAATCTAACTCTAACAGAAATACATATTATCCTTTAAAAGACTTGATTCTCCCCACACTTAGTTAGCTGTGGTATCGAAATTGTGATTAACTTCATTGTCAACTTCCATTGGACTATCTATGTAATGTTTAACTCTGTGACCATTAACTTTAAATTCAATCCCATTTGAATTTATTAACTCTACTGTTCCATATAGGAAAACTCTTTTGACTATGAATGGTCCAGACCATCTTGATTTCAATTTTCCAGAAAATAGCTTGAATCATGAATTGAAAAGAAGAACTCTGTCTCCTTCTTTGAATTCTTTTGAACTTCTGATTCTTTTATCATGCCATTTCTTCGTTCTTTCCTTATATATCAACGAATTTTCGTATGCTTCTTATCTTAGTTCTTCTAATTCGCTTAATTGACTTAACCGTAGACGTCCAGCTTCATGTAAATCAAGATTACATGTCTTCAAAGCCCAAAATGCTTTGTGTTCAATTTCTACTGGAAGATGACATGCTTTTCCATAAACAAGTCTAAAAGGTGTGGTTCCAATTGGAGTTTTGTAGGCTGTTTTAAAAGCATAGAGTGCATCCTCCAATTTAATGGACCATTCCTTTGGATTTGATCCTACGGTTTTTTCTAGAATACGTTTTAAAGCTCGGTTGGTATTTTCAACTTGTCCACTTGTTTGTGGATGATAAGCAGTGGAGATTTTATGAGTTACTCCATATCTTTTAAGAACTTTCTCAAGTTGATTATTACAGAAATGAGTTCCCCGATCACTTATTAAAGCTTTCGGTGTTCCAAACCTTGCAAAAAGACGTTTTAAAAAGTTGACTACAACTCGTGCATCGTTAGTTGGGAGAGCTTGTGCTTCCGTCCATTTAGATACATAATCAATGGCTACGAGAATATAGAGATTATTATGAGATTTTGGAAATGGACCCATAAAGTCAATACCCCAAATGTCAAATACTTCACATACTTGAATGAGATTTTGTGGCATTTCATCACGTTGACTTATTTTTCCGGCTCTTTGACATGCATCACAGGATTTTCAAAGAAGGTGTGCGTCTTTGTAAATTGTAGGCCAATAGAATCCAGCATCATAAACTTTTCTTGCTGTTAGTTGAGGCCCATAATGCCCTCATGTTGGTCCTGTGTGACAATGGTTTAAAATTTTACTAGCTTCATCTCCAAATACACATCGGCGTATTATTCCATCTGGACAACTTTTAAACAGATGTGGATCTTCCCAGAAATAGTGTTTTATATCACTGAAGAATTTCTTTCGTTTTTGGTACGATAATCCTTTTTCAAGGAATCCATATACTAAATAGTTTGCATAGTCTGCAAACCATGGAATTTCATTATAATCTATCTTCAATAGATATTCATCAGGAAAGTTGTCTTGTATAGCCGATTCATTTAGAACTTCTAATTCGGGATTTTCAAGACGAGAAAGATGATCAGCGGTGAGATTTTCTGCTCCTCCTTTATCTCGGATTTCAATATCGAACTCTTGTAAGAGTAAGATCCAACGGATTAATCTTGGTTTAGCATCTTGTTTCGAAAATAGGTATCTAAGAGCAGAATGGTCAGTATAGACCACCGTTTTTGCTAGAACGAGATATGAACGAAATTTGTCAAAAGCAAAGACAATAGCAAGGAGTTCTTTTTCAGTAGTTGTATAGTTTGTTTGTGCTCCTTGTAACGTCTTACTAGCATAATATATAGGTTGAAATCATTTTTCAATCCTTTGTCCTAAAACGGCTCCCATTACAAAATCACTTGCATCGCACATTAGTTCAAACGGTAGATTCCAATTTGGTGTTATCATGATCGGCGCATTAGTGAGTTTCTCTTTAAGAATATTAAAAGATTTGATGCATTCATCTGAAAAAATGAATGGAGCATCCTTTTCTAGGAGTTTATTCATAGGAGTGGCAATTTTAGAAAAATCTTTTATGAAACATCGGTAAAAACCGGCATGCCCTAGAAAACTCCTAACTCCTCTAACATTGGTGGGATGTGGAAGTTTAGCAATTACATCTACTTTAGCTCTATCCACTTCAATTCCTTCCTTTGAGATTTTATGTCCAAGAACAATGCCTTCTTTAACCATGAAATGGCATTTCTCCCAATTAAGTACTAGATTTGATTGTTCGAATCTAATCAGCATTCGTTCAAGATTAGCTAAACATGATTCAAATGTATCACCGAAGACTAAAAAGTCATCCATGAAAACTTCCATGCATTCTTCTATCATGTCGTGAAAAATCGCCATCATACACCTTTGAAAGGTTGCAGGGGCGTTGCAAAGTCCAAATGGCATGCGTTTGTAAGCAAAAGTACCATAAGGGCACGTGAACGTGGTTTTCTCTTGATCTTCGGGTGCTATTGGAATTTGAAAATATCCGGAAAATCCATCAAGAAAACAATAGTAACTGTTTCCGGCTAATCTTTCCAACATTTGATCAATAAAAGGTAAGGGAAAGTGATCTTTTCTGGTGGCGTCATTTAATTTTCTAAAATCAATACAC
Source organism: Rutidosis leptorrhynchoides (assembly GCF_046630445.1). NCBI lineage: Eukaryota > Viridiplantae > Streptophyta > Magnoliopsida > Asterales > Asteraceae > Rutidosis > Rutidosis leptorrhynchoides. Next base: position 64,896,224 of record NC_092342.1, read on the forward strand.
ACACGCCATCCTGTTACAGTCCTAGTAGGAATAAACTCATTTTTTTCATTTGTAATGACAGTCATGCCACCCTTCTTAGGCACGCATTGAACTGGGCTTACCCATGGACTATCAGAAATTGGATAAATTAAACCTGCATCTAGCAGTTTAATTATTTCTTTTTTAACAACATCTTGCATATTCGGATTTAGTCTTCGTTGGCGTTGCACATACGTTTTATGACCTTCTTCCATAAGAATTTTATGTGTGCAATACGAAGGACTTATTCCTTTAATATCATGAATCTTCCAGGCAATGGCTGGTTTATGAGCTTTCAACACAGAAATGAGTTGTGATTTTTGATTTTCAGTAAGAGAAGACGATATTATTACAGGTAATTCAGATTCACCATGTAAATAAGCGTATTCCAAATGGTTTGGAAGTGGCTTTAATTCTAATGTCGGTGGTTCTTCTATCGATGATTTATATCGATATCTGTCTTCTTCTTTTAGCATTTGAATTTCTTCTGTTGTTGGTTCATATCCATTAGCTATTAGTGTAGCTAACATTTCAGCTTCATCAATTGGTTCAGTTCCTTCTCCTAAAGAACATTCTCCTGTTCCTTGTAATTCTGGAAATTCTTCTAATAATTCTGAATGTGAATCTATAGTTTGAATATAATAACATGTATCATATGCAGATTGCGGTTGTTGCATTGCTCTATCAACTGAAAAGGTAACACTCTCATCCTCTATACTTAGGGTCAATTTCTTACCGAACACGTCTAGCATTGCTTTAGCTGTGTTTAAGAATGGTCTTCCTAATATGAGAGGAACTTGAGAATCTTCTTCCATGTCCAGAACAACAAAATCTACTGGAAATACTAAAGTACCAACTTTAACTAGTATGTTCTCCATTATCCCTCTAGGATATTTTATTGATCTATCGACTAGTTGTATACTTATTCTTGTTGGTTTCAATTCTCCAAGGTCTAGTTTAGCGTATAATGAATACGGCATTAAATTTATACTAGCACCTAAGTCTGCCAATGCTTCTATTGAACTAAGACTACCCAGAAAACATGGAATTGTGAAACTTCCTGGATCAGATAATTTTTCTGGTATCTTATTCAACAGCACTGCTGAACAATTAGCATTCATAGTAACAGCCGAGAGTTCTTCCATTTTCTTTCTATTTGAGATTAGATCTTTCAGAAATTTAGCATATCTAGGCATTCCTGAAATCACATCAAAGAAAGGAAGATTTACATTTATCTGTTTAAACATATCCAAGAATTTGGATTGCTCGGCTTCAAGTTTCTCTTTTTTCATTTTACTCGGGTAAGGAAGTGGTGGTTGGTATGGTTTAACATAAGGTTTATCCTTAGCTGTGTTATCTTCATTAACCTTTTCAACTACCGGTTCTTTTTCCTTATCTTGATCAGGTTGTGGTTCTTGTAGAGTAGGAATAGCTTCATCAGAAGTTACAGGTATTTCAGGTGGTTTAAGTGTTGTACCACTTCTTGTGGTAATGGCTTTAGCTGTTTCATTCCGGGGGTTAGCATTTGTATCACTAGGTAAACTTCCCGGTTTTCTTTCACCTATTAACCTTGCTAGGTTACTTACTTCTTGTTCCAAGTTTTGAATAGAAGCTTGTTGATTTCTAAATGCTTGAGCATTTTGTTCATTAGTTTGTTTTTGAGATGTGAAAAACTGCGTTTGAGTTTCAACTAGCTTTGTCATCATATCTTCTAAATTCGGCTTTTTATCATCGGTTTGTGGTGGTTTGTTTTGAAAATTTGGTCTTTGCTGATTGTAAGTATTATTGGATACTTGTTGATTGCTAGGACCTTGTTGGTTGTTGTATAGAATATTTCGATTATAATTCTGGTTTTGATTGTAGATCGGTCTTGGCGGTTGATAATTATTCTGATAATTATTTCCAGGCCTTTGGTTTAGATACGAAACATTCTCTCTTTGTTCCATTGTAAATTCAATACTGAGACAATCTTTTGTCAAATGTGGTCCTCCACACTGCTCACAACTAATTCGTATTGAATTAATATCTTTAGTCATCTTTTCCATTCGTCTCTCGACATCATCTATCTTTGCGGAAATGGAATCTAAGTCATGGCTAGAATCGGCTCTAGCTGCTTTAGATGATCTAACGATATCTTTTTCTTGGTGCCACTCATGTGAGTGGAAAGCAGTGTTATCAATAATTTTGTAAGCATCAGTTTCGGTTTTCTTCATAATAGAACAACCAGCTGCTATATCTATGTCTTTTCTTGTAGTGATGTCGCATCCTTGGTAGAATATTTGTACTATTTGACAGGTGTCTAAACCATGTTGCAGAAATCCTCTTAATAATTTTTCAAATCTTGTCCACGCCTCATATAGAGTTTCATTCGGTTTCTGTGTGAACGTAACAATTTCTCCTTGAAGTCTTAAGGCTTTAGATGCTGGAAAGAATTGTTTAAGAAATTTTTCAACTAAAACGTCCCATGTATCAATCGCCCCTTCAGGTAACGATTCCAACCAATCTTTGGCTTCTCCCTTTAAAGTCCAGGGAAATAACATGAGATATATCTGTTCATCCTCAACTTCTCTTATTTTAAATAGTGTGCGGATCCTATTAAAGGTACGAAGATGTTCGTTTGGATCTTCCTTCGGCGCACCACTAAATTGGCATTGATTAGTCACCATGTGTAGAATTTGTCCTTTGATTTCATAATCTGGCGCATTAATGTCTGGATGAGTAATTGCGTGACCTTGGCCAGTGCGTTTAGCTCTCATTCGGTCTTCCATACTTAAAGGTTCCAGATTCTCCATAATTGAATTTGTTGAATCGGAATCACTAGAGGATTCTGATTTAATGGTTCGTTCCTCAACAATCTCTGTTTGAATGATTGGTGGTTCCGGAGGAAAAATTAATGGTTCAGGATCTACAAATTGTCCCTGAATATTCTCCGGATTCTCAATTGTGAGGTCGGGTTCAAAAAATGGATTATCAAAAATTTGAATTGGAGTACTTGGTCGACTGGATGACGATTCTAAAGAAAAATCAACGGCGATAATATTTGCTAGATGTCTTGATCTAGTTACAGGTGGTGAACGTACAAAAGGTGGTGAACGTCTTGCTCGGTGCATTCACTGAATATCCTATTGGTTTTTAAAAGGAAAGAAAAATTATATAAGTTATCCAATTAATAGACTTTTCTGATTTTGCCTACGTTTCGAATAGCCAAAAGATGCAGCAGAGGGGCAGGATTCGTTTGGTCTCAATATAATTGAGGACTGTTTGGCTCCAATAACCCGGTCCACGTACAAATCCAACTATTACTACGAACCAGAAAATTTTGATGTCTATCAATTTAACCACTTAAAATAAATTTTTGTAATTTTAAGAAATTTAGATAAGAAGTAGAATAAAAATCTATGTCCTAAAAACTAGAATAGCGAGAAATAAGAAAGAAAAAGAGCGAGTCGAAAAAGAAAAGGGTTGAAAAATAAAAGGCGTCGAAAAATAAAAAAAAATGACTTATAGAACTTAAAAACACTCGATTAACCCAACCTTATTACTACCACTAACTTAAAATTATAATCGTAAATTGAGATTACTAATTGGAATGATAATTGATACATAGGTAAAAGGTGTCTAAAAATATTAAAGCTTACAGGAAAAATTATATCCCAAATGGCAATATCTTAAAAAGAAACTAAAACTTAAAAAGGCGTTACAAAATTCTAAAGCACCTATATCTTAGTCTAAAGAAAAAGCACTTAAGGGATTTTACGGCAAAGCCTAAAAATTTAGAAATAAAAATAACTATGGCAAAAACTATGAATTAAAACTAAATACGAGCGAAAAATACAAAAAATTACGCTAAAACAATTAAAAAGGGACAAAATATAAAAATATACTAAAAGTTGTAAAAAGTACAATTTTTTATAAAAATATTATTTTTATTTTATTTATTTTATAAAATTATTAATTTTATAATTTAATTAAACTAATTTAACTAAATATATAAATTAAATCTAAAAATCTAAACTAAATAATAAATTAACAAAAACTAATTAGGGTTTAATTAAAAATTAATAATAATAATTACTCCGTAATAAATGCTTTTAGGGTTCCTGTGTACCCGTGTCAGGGCTGCTCCGCGAGTTGCGGTGCCCAAAGCTGGAAAACTCCGCGAGTCGCGGGGTTCGAAAATTCAGATTAGGTGCATGTTTAAATTCAACAGGTCAGTTTTATTTATATCTTATTTATTTATTTTTCTGTTTTAAATAAAATATATTTATATAAATTTAATAAATCTTATATTTTAAAACCTAAAATAAAAATAGAAATATTTTATAATTTTATAAATAAAACTCTTAAAACTAGATTTATAAATGTTTTTTTCGGTTTTTTGATTTTATGTTTAAAATAAAAACAAAATAAATAACACTTATATTTTTATAAAATAAAAATAAAGAAACTTTATAAAACTTAGATATTTAACAAATTCTTAAAAATATTTATATTTTTGTTTTTCTTTTTATATTTTCGAATATATAAAACGTATTTTTACAAAAGCAAACTAAAAATAATTTTTTTTTTATATTAGCGTTGCGATTCCGACTTTTAAGCTAGAAATTGAGTTCCCCGGCAGCGGCGCCAAAAATGCTTGATGTTATGCGAGGTGTATATAAAATAGCTTAAATTTTACTAGGAAATACTATTAAATACGATACAATTTTACACAAGATATTTATTTATTTAGAGAATGGATATACTTAAACCTTGCTACAACACTTATAGGCAGTGTACCTAATCGTACAGTAGTGTAGTTTTTAGTAAGTCCGGTTCGTTCCACAGGGAATCTTTTAATCAAAGCTTAACGCTATATTAGTTTTATTTTATAAAAATACAAATATATATATAAGTAATATTATTATTATAAAGGGGGGTTTTTACCGTTTAATGGCTGATTTGTCGATTTTAAAAACTTTAGTCGCAGTTAAAATAAAATGTAAAATATTAAAAATAAATACAACTTAATTTAAAGCGTAAAGTAAATAACGATAATGAAATTGCGATAAAATAAACTTGCGATAATTAAAAAGTACGATAATTAAAAGTGCAATTAAATACAATAACAATAAATAAAAATTCGATAATTAGAAGTGCAATTAAATATAAAATAAAGGAAATTAAATATGAAATAAAAGAATTATGCTTATTTAAACTTCCGTAATCATGATGTTTGACGTGTTGATTTTAGTTTTATGCCCATGGTTTAATTGTCCTTTGCCCTGGATTATTTAATATGTCCGTCTAGTTTTTGTCCATAACAGTCCATTAGTCATAAATATAAAGTGCGAGTATCCTCGTCAAATTATCCTTATACCCGAAGTTAAATATTCCAACTAATTGGGGACTTAAACTGTAATAAGGTTTTATTACTTTGTTTAATAATTACACCAGGATGTCGACTAAGTGTAACCCAAGGTTTTAATACTTTATTATCAATTATGCCAAGTGTCCTTGTACATAATTTCACCCCTGTTTTAATAATTCTAGTGACTATTAATCCATTCCCGTGTCCGGTTAAATGAACGATTATTCGTACATATAAATACCCTGCCCATCGTATCCGATCGAGTGTATATGGTTATTTATAGGGACGTCCAATTGTAAATCTTTATATTAACATTAACAAACTATCATTTAGTTAAACAAATATAAAGCCCATTAATAGCCCATAGTCTAATTTCCACAAGTGTCGTTCTTTTGTCCAAACCCCAATTATGGTACAAAGTCCAATTACCCAATTTTAGTAATTAGCCCAACATCATGATTACTTCGTTTTAAATAAGCATAATAATAACTTAGCTACGAGACAATAAATTAAAAAGGTTGAACATAACTTACAATGATTAAAAATAGCGTAGCGTTACACGGACAGAATTTCGACTTACACCCTTACAACATTCGCTAACATACCCTTATTATTAGGATTAAAATTAAAATTAAAATTAAAATATAAAATATAAATATAAATATTACGTATACATATATAGAGAGAGATTGATTTTTTATGATATTTTTACGATCAGAATTCGCTGGCTTTTATAGGAATTTTCATCCAGGGGGACTCCGCGAGTCGCGTAATTTTTTGCCTTCAAACTCCGCAACTCGTGGAGTTTGAAATTACAGCTCACCCAGCTTTGGCTCTTTGTTTGCCGACGATTTATAAATATATTATAATATATATATTAATTTTAAGAATTAATTATATATTATATTATATTTATATACATAGTTAACTTGTAATTTTTAGTCCGTTGCGTCGAGCGTGGAGAGTTGACTCTGGTCCCGGTTCCGGATTTTCGAACGTACTTGCGTACAATTTAATATCTTGTACTTTGCGTTTTGAATCTTGTACTCTTGTAATTTTGAGACGTTTCTTATCGATAATTGGAACCTCTTTGATTGTCTTTTGTACTTTTGAGCTTTTTGGTCGTTTGCGTCTTCAATTCATCGAATCTGTCTTTTGTCTTCATCTTTTTATTATTTAAACGAGAATCACTTGTAAATAGGACAATTGCAACTAAAAGCTTGTCTTTCTTGAGGAATAATGCTATGAAATATATGTTCGTTTTTAGCATTATCACTTATTTTGTAGATCTTGTAAAAGCGAATCCAATGGTGCAAGAATCGAAAAAAACAAAGTTATAACGAAGAAAACAGAGCTAAAACAGTGATTGATCGAAAAACGCACTCCAGAATACGCATCATGAACAAGAACCAGCTGGTACCCTCCAAAAAGGTACCAGGACCGACACGCACCATAGAGGTCGGGACCGATTCCCCATGTACAGACCGGTGGGGAGTTAAAAGCCCTCGGGACCGATACCTACCTTTGGTGTCGGGACCGAGGCTGGGTAAAATGGCCGAGACCTACATGACTGGACCGAGGGCCCCCTACCGGGACCGAGGGGCCCCCTTACCGGGACTGAGACCCCGCATGTCGGGATCGACAACTGAGATGGTAAAAGAGGTCGGGACCGAGGCATGTTTACGTGGTATCGTCCGGTATTTCAAAGATTCCATTTTATTTGTGTTTTCAGCCCAAGACCTCACAAACTGTCGGTATCCCGACACCCAAATTCAAGTGCTGAACTGCAAATTTCAGGAGAGACTTGGGGTGCAATTTTGAAGACTTTCAACTCTATAAATACTCTCATCCTTAACCATTTTTACACACACTTCCATTCCAATCTCACTAAATACTCTCTATAATAATATTTTTAGTAGTTAGCTTCTAGATTAGAAAAATTATCACCCGATTAGTGATAAATATCTACAGATAAGGAAAGAAAATTGTAAGTAGCATGGTGCGTCGAAAGTTGTCAACCCTTTGTAATATTCAGAACTCGCTATTAATCTACGGCCAATTCCTTCCTTATATCTATTTAATTTTATAATATTTTATTAATCGTTATTGTTGGTTGAGAATTCAATTATAATATTCAAAAGTTAATCACTTTGTTTTGATGATGACACAAAAGAGACAAGTGCTTAATCATATGTAAGACGACATGAGTTCATAAACCTACACTATCTCTAGCAAAAGACCAATACATAAATAATTAACTTGGTAAAATTGCTATGCGGCTGCACCACGGTCGACCGTGAGTCTGACCATGGATGCCTTGTACCAACGGCTGCACCTTTTTTCAAAACTGTCAATCTGTGGTCAACCTCACAGCAGACCGTGGATCGACCGCAGTTTTCTCTGTAACTAAATTCATCCACTTTAAGATAGACCACTTTGAGGCATCTATATTTTACAAAACCTTTTTAAACATACTTATAATAGTTGCCTTCTTTGATTCCAAAAGAGTTTTGAACCAAAAGATGTTAATTTTTACTAATCACACCTAATGACATCTTAATGACATTTTAAGCTCAAATAAGACTAAACACAAAATGTTTTACTTTTATCTTATTACAAAATGTCATTCAAATACATACTAATGATGGACTTTAGAAGTCCCAAAAAAGAGATGCTCTCCCATGACTCTTATGTATCATTTTTATGTATGTGTTATTAATTATGAACTAGTAAATTGTTGTAATAATTTCCAAGTAAGTTCCAACTAGATTCAAACTAGTTCATTTGAGATGTAACAATGTTCCAAAGAGCAAGATACTTCCAGTTAACAAAAAGACAAGTTGGTGAAGACATGGGTATGAGGTTTGGAATGTAGTGATTTATCTCTTTATGATTAGTGCAACTAGTCAAAGCTTTCCCAACTAGATTCAAACAAATCCAATTGATTTGTAACAAGCACCAATTAAGCAAGATACTTCCATCAAAGATGAAGACAAGAGTGTAAGGATTTGGGTAATGAAGTTTGGATGCTAGTGGTTTGTCAAGGGATAAAAATCTGCATTTACCTTATTAGGAAATCAATGACAATGGTCATTAGCTAGCATATGTCAACCTCCATGCATATGTCCAAGATCAAAGGGGTAATGGAGTTAACTTCTAGGTGTATTAAGCATATTTTGAAGGCTCTATATTGGGTAAAGAAGCTAAAAATTCAAAGAAAAAGGAGCTCCAACGGATATGTTGAAATGCTGACAGAAGTTGTAAGGCTGAGTGCAAGGTCGACCGTGGATCGACCGCAGTTTTGTCTGTCAATATTTTCTTGGAATATAAATACACCACTTTGCCAAACTATAAGACCACCTCTTTTCAACATTCTTTCAAAGTCATATCTACTAATCTCTCAAGCCTCAAGCACATATCTATGAAGAGATTATAAGAGAGAAAGAGATTCTACTTACACTAAGTAGAATTAAAATGTAAACTTTGTACTTATCATTTGTATCTTTAAGTTTACTTTGTAAGACACTTCCTTAGGGAGTCAAGGAAGTTAGATAGTTCTTATGATAGGAAACACCATCTTGCTTAATGATTCAACTTCCTTAAAGGGATCTAGAAAGTTGATCAATTCTATTGGGAATTAAGTTAGTGTGACCTATTGAAGAACAATGAGTGATTGTAAGCTTAGCTATAAATTTACTTATGAGCTATCTTCTTAAAGGGATCTAGAAGGTAGTTGTGATTTCACTAGGCTAGAGCATTAAGATCTTGTGGTAAGAGTATTTGGTGTTTATGAATTCTTCAAAGGGACATAAGGATTCATAAGTAGCAGCTTATCGAGGAGTTAGTGTTGTATCCGGACACTCCACCGGGTTTGGGGTATCATAGTGAAGAAAAGTCTCAATTCTTAGAATTGAGGAGTGGATTAAGGAGGATTAGTTAACATCCTCCCGAACCACTATAAATCCTCGTGTTTGTGCACTTACATTCTTTACATACTTGCATTAACAAACACGAACATTACCGTACTTAAAACTTATCTTTTAATAGCTAAAGATTTCAAAAAAGTTTTAAGAAACCATTAAGTAACTATTCACCCCCCTCTAGTTACTTAAAATTGGTATCAGAGAGGTTGCTCTAATCTTTGCTCAAAAAATATTTTTGTCATGTCGAAAAGCTATTTTGTGCAAAAACCCGAGTCAAAGATCTTGGAATCTAGCTCTACCTGTTTGGAGAACGCAAAAGAAATTTTGGATGAGTTAGACTTGAATCGTGATGAAAATTTTCATATGAGAAGCAACTTCAAGACACTCGTGTGATGTAAAGTCAAGGATCTAACGCGAATGCTCAAACTTTGAGGAAAAATACCAGCATTCACATGGTGAGGTAAGATTGCCCGTTTTTAGTCTTTCTAATATTTGTGTACTCTAAATGTTGTGATAATTAACAAAACTATGATTGAAAAAGAAAAACTTAAACAAAGAAACATTTTTTTAATAAATAAAGTTAATTTTTGAAAATTAAAGTATGTAAAGAAAAATGTGGGGTTGGGTTAAAATCACAACTATAGTGTACACAATAGAAGTACCTTGAAACTTGCCATGAAACTTAGGTCTATGCAATGTATGTGATAATTAAAATTATTTGTGCCTTGAATCCTTGCATGAAAAATGACATGAGTTATTGCTTAATGTGTGCTTGATAAATTGATCTTACATGATAGAATATGTAGGTTGTCACACATCTTAGAGACTTAAGTTATAGATATAATATATCTAAGATTAGACTCTAAGCATCTAAATAAGTGTTCTCGAATAAAAAGTTACTTAGGGGTAATTACAACTTGAAACCAAAATTTACTAGCTTGTGACTATTTTAAAAAAAGAAAAAGAATTACCTTTCTTCGAAAATGATAAAGAGTGGTGATATAGTAAAAGTGATTTTTAAAGTCAAAGATTCCAAATGATAAACCAATACCTAGCTATAAAAAAAACACCTTAAGTAAACCTATCACATGCTTTTCAAAAACACACTTCATAAAACTCAACTTATGGAAAACTAGTCGGCAATCGAGCCTACGGTCGACCGTGGATCGACCGCATAGGCTCTGATCAAAATGTGCTTTTGCAATTTTAAGATCGGCCGTAGTTTGATACTTTTAGATGTTGATTCTTTGTAAATTAGTTATAACATTAGTTTTACATTGTTTATTGGAAAGATCTAAACATTTGCTAAATGTAAAACTATTTATTATCATCAAATGAAACTTGTTTATATAAGTGATAATGATTCTTAAACAACTATAAGTGTACACGATAAATTATTCTCACTCAAGACATGAACTTGGTTTATCAAATCTTATAATATAAACATGTCTAAAAGGATAAACTCTGGCGTTTGAGAAAGCTACTAAAATGGATTAGGGCAAGAATATTTAATGCTAACAACCCCGGACCCAACAAACATGATGACGTGTCCATGATAACTATGTCACCCCGAGCACAAAGAACATGATGACGTGATGGACATATTTGAAGTACCATTATCGGTAGTGGTAACATTTCTTGAAAGTAAATGTGTTACTTGAGTTCTAGCTTGCTATGTGCATATATCTTAACATGCTAGTTAGGTCACAACTTATTTGAAAGTAGAAACATGTTATGCATACAATTAGGTAGAATGTCTTATATGCTTGCAAGTGAAATTAGTGAAAAGATAAGAACATGTTAATATGTGCGTTGCATCAATACATGTTCTTTTTTTTTTTTTTTAATTTGATGACATATAAGATTAGATCACACAATCATGAAACTAATCATTAGAGATCTACCTAAGAGTAATATATGATGATTACTAAGTGAGCTAAAGTGTTTAAAAGATCATTCTCATTAGTTTGCTTCAACAAAGTAAATATTTGATAAACAATGACAGCAAAGAGAATCATGTTAAACAAATCTTAGGAGACATCAATAGGAGTCAGATTAGATTTTAAGTGTGTAGTCTAAGTTCTCTGTTTTCTAGGTATAGTATAGATTTACAAAGTTCAATTTTTTAGTCTTAATAAATGGGTTGTGTATGTTTTATATCATCTATGCTTAATGAGATACATTTGTGATGATAGAACTCATTCTAGGCTAAAACTTAAAAGATAGTATTCTTGTATAATTTGCTAGAGTAGTAGTCATTAGAAGTTTACTTAATTAGTCATAAAAATCAAAATAAATAAAAAACGTAAATTTCTTAAAGAAAATGCCTAGGAATCTCAAACAACCTTATGTCCAAAACTAACTTTTAAAGTTTAATGTTCGACTAGGATTTAGTAAGCTCAATGACTTATATTGCATCCTTTGGATATAATATTAAGTTTACATCGATAATTTGTGATGCTCTAACATGATTGGTATAAGAATTAGAATATCACTAAAAGTCATCATTGATAGAAGTTGTTAGTTAAACGCATAAGCGTCTGTTGAGTTATCAAATGTCTAAAACACACTTAGACACATTAGGACGGATGATTGTTAATCTTTGAGGTTATAAAACTTTAAGAATAATTAATTCTCTTAATTTCTAAACTAGGATCAAACGAACACCTAGAACAAACAAGTAAAATGAAAAGTTTCACTAACCTTTTAGATAAGTGCTAAGTAATTAGACACACCTATGGAAATCAATGCTAGATTATCACTCAAAGGTGTAGGTGTGACTCTAAAGGTAGGTACGTCTCTAGGATACTCTTTAGAAAGCAAAACATACCTAGGTCTAAATAGACGTTCGAGTAGCCTTAAGGAATAATCAAACATACATGAAAAGGCTATATCTTTGGATTTTGAAAGTCTTGATCAACTTAGGACATACTTGCTTGATCATGTGTGAAATGGTAAAACTTTACAATACATTATTTGCTAAGAAGTATTAGAATGAAATCTTAATCATGCAAATGAAAGTTTATGACTTAGTTATTGATCAAGTTAACAATTTTCCTTGTGAAAAGTTCTTTGAACTCACGGATGATAAGTTTGAAATATACTTGATAGAGAAACTTGAATGTTTTATTGTATGCTTTACACTATAGGCTTAACTCTAAGGTTCCGCTCATTATACACTAAGTGTAAACTACACAATCTTTGTTTTCTCTCTCATATGTGCCATATATGTTTTCATTGTTTCTATGATTGCGTGTGCAACATCTACTTGTCATAACTACATGATTATATGTTTGTATATACAACGACCCTAATTTTTCCATTTGTGTTTCTGCTGTTCTACTATTAGGAATTTTTGTACTCATAAACTTTATTTAACAACACTTTGATTAAATAGTAATTTTTGATCCATACTCTCTGTTAATATAAGTTTATGTGTTATATGATATTTTTATATATATAAACTAATTGTATTAATATATGACATTTATAAATTTAAAACTAATAAGAACTAAATATGAATAAAAGACATGGACAAAATGTAAATGACTAAATAAAAATGTATTTAAAATTAAATGTAACTTTAATAAAAAAAACATATAAATAATTATAAGCTGAATTATAAAAAATAAAATAATAATAACAATGTATAAAAAAAATCGGCTAGGATATAAAAAAGGAAACAACTTGATCATTATGTACATTAAACCTAGCCTAATTCTAATTCCTAATCCTTTCACTCCAAGAAAACCTTGATCACCAAGTCTCATAAGCAATCCTAACATGATCATAACTCTTGATTAGTTCCTTATAAATAGCCTCATGTATTTCCCATATTTGCACCACAAATTTAAATCACAAAAATCTCTCCCATTCCTTGTGTTAGTCAACAGATTACAGCATCATCACCATCCTTTGTAATCGACCAAAACAACCCTCTAAACCCACCATCAGCAGTTGACTCAAACCCCCACAAAACAGCCTCCTGTTCGCCACTTTTACAGCCTTAAAGTCGACCTCCTGCAGCCCTTGTTGCTGTGTTATTCTACCACCAACAGCCTTCCGTTTCTTGCTATTTTCGTGATCAAACAGCCCTTCAAAGTAGACCCATTGTTGCTGCTTGTTGCTGCGTCTTTGCTTAATTTCCTGCTGCTGCTGTCGTGACAAAACAGACCCAAGAATAATCAGTTTGGGTCGTGTTTTTCTGCTGTAATTCAGCTCCTGTTTCACTCCATATTCATCATCTTTTTCTTGATTCTAATCTTGTTGAGGTATACCTAAAACACTAGCTTAATCATACTTCTTTAATCTATTACTTTTAATGTATTATGTTGATTAAATATGATCTTGATATATAAACTAGATAAATAAATGGTTAAAAGCTTTAGTGAAAGATTATGATTATGATTATTAAGATTATGTATGTTGAATTATAAGTATTATGAATAAGATAATAATAATGTTAAAAGGTTATGAATAAGGTTAAAAGTTATTAGGTTATGATTAGTTATTATGGTAAAAGATTGAACATGAATTGGATGTGATTATGATTTATAAGCTAGGTTACTTGAATAAAGATTTATGTAATGGTAGAAGTTTAGGATTAGTAAATAAAAGGGGTATGATTTTATGTGATAATAATCATGCATGCATGCATACGTACGTAGGTACATGTAATAGTGTAGATACATGCGTGTGCATATATGTAAATATATACATGCGTATATATATATGTCTATGCATGTATGTATATGTACGTGTGTGTGTATGTATAAGTATATATGTATCATATATATTATAGGTAATTATAAAAGTTGACAAGTTATAGTATAGATATATGTACCACCTTTACACTTATATGTATATGTAACACATATATGATAAATACATATAATATAGATATAAACATATACATATAACACAATAATAAGATATATGAACTTGTATGTGATATTATATAAAGAGTATATGTATATGTAACATGTAGGTATATACATATATAACACATGTAATGATATGATTATATAAGGGTTGATTAATTAAAAGTAATTAGAATAATAATATTATTATTATAACTTATAAACCTATCTATATGGTAACACTTTAATTACACTAAGTTATATTAACACATATATAATTATTATGTACATTAATAATTCGTTGTGTGTATACACCTATAACATGAAGGTTATAATCTAAAAGATAACGGGCACTATATACGAACCTCACTGCTACTTACGGCCTAGGGTGGTCCTTGTTGCCTTATGGGACTCGCTTGTGGATCTTGAATGCCAAGCCTTAGATTCTGGTCAAGAGTCCTGGGTGCCCGGTAACAACAGATCATCAGAGTGACTTACTTGATAGCAACGAGGTTTGGGCAAGTTGTACAACATCTTTGTGAAGGATTATAACCCGAACATACTAAAACTAGAAACTTACTATAAGTGGAAGTTTTCCATAAATAGTAGGTTTCCAAAAATAGAAACTTTTGAGAAATAGGAACTTTTCTCGAAAACCGTCACTGTTAATATAGTTGCTATATTAATAAACAAACTTTATGTCTGTTAGACATTAAATAATCAAACGTTATATCTCTAGGTTGAGATCTCCGATTACATACTCTGTTCATACTCTTTGCGTTGAATACTTACTTGCTACTAAGGTGAACTTCATAGCCCCACTTTTTAACTTTCTCTATTTACTTATTTTAAACTTTGGAGTGAGACACATGCTTGCTTTTAAAACTGTTTTACGCTTAGACATAAGTACTCGAAAACTGTTTAACTGTGCTGCCATGCTTTGTTTCATGCAAAATCCCTGCCATGATATCGTTAATTGCTACTTTGAAACGCAAACTTAGTTATTGTGAGTAAGCCTATTGAGAGTGAAGTCTCTAACCAGTTGACCGTTGACCTTTGGTTACATAATAATGGTTTTAACGATACTGACAGTTCAAGGTGTCATAGGGTAACTTTGTTAAGTTTCGATATCATAACTTCAGCACTACTTTTGAACGATGTTTCTACATCAAACTTGATAACTAAATCTTGTGGTCTAAAAACTATTATAAACCTATGTTGTTCACTCAACCATTTTTAGTTGACACTTTAAGCATGTTTTGTCTCAGGTGAAGATAGCTAGAGATTGTTTGCTATTTGGAATTTTTTGCTTTTAGAGTCCGCATTTTTACATTCATATTATTGCATTAAGATATTTAAGTTTATTGTTTACATTTTAGGATTTCATTTGTAATGACTATTTAATTCCGCTGCTTTAATTACATTGGTTTTTAATAAAACGTCTCATTTAGAGTCGTTCTCGCTTTACACTTGTGTTATGATATTGGTTAGTCACATATGACCACTGGTCCCATTTAGGGGGTGTGACAGATTGGTATCAGAGCCAGGTTGTTATAGAGAACCAGGATTGTATTTTACGTGTGCCTTATGTGATAGTTAGGGTGCCTTAGCGATCTTAGGGTCTATAACCTTTCCTGTCTCGATTTTTAAGCACTTTTCCTTTACATTTTATTCGTTCCTTTGCGTCTTCCTTCTAACCTATCTAACTTCGTTCTTTCGTGTCTTTTAGGATGTCTCGCCTTAATCCGATCGTCATCTCCGACAACGAGTCCGAAGGATCCGTTAACTCACCGGTCTATACACCCGCTACTCCACCCACATCACCTGTCTACATGCCCGCTACTACACCACACTCTCCTCTTATGGAAGAATCCCATACAAATGTCAACTATGATGGGGATGACGAGGAGAAAGAGTTTGTGGAAGAGATGATAGAGGAAGAAGTGGAGGAGGAGCCTTTCGAGGAAGAACCCGAGGAAGAATCCGAATCCGAGCCCTCTGTTGTCATACCTCCCTCTCTAAAGAGGAAAGGGCCCGAGACCCCTACTAATGATGCCCCCGGTTCTTCCAAGAAACAAGACACCACTGACTTGGCAATGATCATTGAACGCCAAGATAGGTTGGCAATGGAGCAAGAGAGCATATTTGATGTTATGTCTGTTTTTATCGAGGACCAAAAGCAAAAGAACAAAGTGTTTAAAGGTTTCATGAAGTTTGTTCAAGATCTCCTATGGGATAAGGAACAAGCGTCTGTTCATGCCCGATTGGCTAAGGTCGAGGAGAGTCAAGACCAATTGGGGAAGATGGTGGCCAACATGAAGGCGCTTCAAGATAAGAAGAATAAGGACTTTGAATATTTCATTGAAGAGTATCTTTAGATATTTATTCTTCTAGCATATGTTTTTCCACTTTCGTATTAGTATTTCCCATTTCATTGTAAAGGTTTTGCCTAAAACTACTATTCTTGTTTCATTTCGTATTTCATGTGTAATAAAAGATGTTAGTTATCTTTGTGATGTTTAATAAAATTTAAGTGCTTTTTTAATACATCTCGTTGTTTTCTCTTATCTATGTTCCTATTACGTGTTGTGTGAAATTTGTGCATTTACTAAACAAACTTATAACTTACTAGCACCATAACTCTTCAACTAATACTGTTTTGTGTATAGAAGATCAATGGCTCAATCAACTCGTGGTGCTAACGCTCTTCCAAATGTTACTTCGACTCCCGCGCAATTTCAACAACTGCTTGATGCCGCCCAAGGCAACAACAATCAAGGGAACAACTGAGGAAATCCACCTACATCATGCACCTATAAGGAGTTTATGAACTGTATGCCTCCAACCTTCAATGGGAATGAGGAAGCAGTTGAATTAACTCGTTGGTTTGAAAAACTCGAATCAATCTTTCGTATCTGTAACTGTGCGGATGTCGACCGAGTGAAGTATACCACTTACACACTAGGTGGCCTTGCTTTGACTTGGTGGAACGCTTATGCCCAAACTGTGGGCTAGATGCTGCTAATTCTATTCCATGTGCCGTTGTAAAAAGAATGATGACATATAAGTTCTGCCCTAGGAACCAAATCCAAAAGTTAGAAGTAGAGTTTTGGGAATTGAAGGTCAATGGTACCAATATTGAAGCTTATACCAACAGGTTTATAGAGTTGGTTTCATTGTGCCCGAACATGGTGCCCACTGAACAAAAGAAGATTGAGCGATACATAGAAGGTCTTCCCGACGAGATTCAAGGAAATGTTATTGCTGCTGGTAAAGAGACCTTAGATGTAGTGATACTTATGGCTCAAAAATTGATGATGGCTAAGAGGAGAAAGGCCGCGGTTAATAAACAATCCGAGGCTAAGTGTAGTGAGGGAAAGAGGAAGTTTAAACCATCTCAAGGTTCAAGCCAAGGTTCAAACAAGAAAGCTGCTGATAGTTCTAGAAGTGGTTATGCTGGGACAAGACGACAATGTAGTCACTGTGATAGACACCATTATGGGAAGTGTATGGCCGAGTGCACCAAGTGCAAGATGGTAGGTCATATAGCTAAGTATTGTAGAGTTTCTGTTACTCCTGCTACAAAGTCAAACGCGATTGCTCCAACTTGCTATTGTTGTGGAGAAGTAGGACATTTCCACAATCAGTGTCCAAAGAGCAAGGGTAACAGTGGTAATGCTAAGAGCCGTGCCTTTGTGATGACTGCTGAAGAAGCTCGTGATGATGATGAAGTGATAACGGGTACGTTTCTTGTTAACAACTTCTATGCTACTGTTTTATTCGATTCTGGTGCTGATAGAAGTTATGTGTCTACCAAATTTTGTGCCTTATTCACTGAAAAACCACAAGCCTTAGAAATTAAGCGTCTTGTAGAAGTAGCAAATGGTAAGGTTATGAAAGTAGATAACGTGTATAAAACCTGTGATCTAATTCTAGCGGACAAACACTTTAAGTTCGACCTATTGTCAGTCGAGTTAGGAAGCTTTGTGTAGTCGTAAGGATGGATTGGTTAAGTCAATTAAGAGCTGCAATCATGTGCTACGAGAAAACCATTAACATTCCTCTTGAAAATGGTGAAACCCTAATCGTTCAAGGAGAGACGAGTGGTTCTAAACTTAATATTATCTCTTGTATCAAAACCCACAAATATCTAATGAAGGGATATCAAGCCATCTTGGCTCATGTTAAGAAAGTTGAACCGAAAGAGAAACGTATTGAAGATGTACCGGTGGTTAGAGACTTTCCCGAAGTATTTCCCGAAGAACTCCCTGGTCTCCCTCCCCAACGAAAGGTCGAGTTTCAAATTGATTTAGCTCCTGGTGCTGCACCTATTGCAAAGGCACCATACCGATTAGCTCCATCCAAAATGAAGGAATTATCTAGCCAACTCCAAGAACTTTTGGAGAAAGGTTTCATTCATCCTAGCTCATCTCCGTGGGGAGCACCCGTTCTATTTGTCAAGAAGAAAGATGGCACATTGAGGATGTGTATTGATTACCGAGAACTCAACAAGCTAACCATCAAGAATCGTTATCCACTCCCGCGCATTGATGACCTATTTGACCAACTGCAAGGGTCAAGTATTTATTCGAAGATTGATCTTAGGTCGGATTATCATCAATTGAGAGTCAAGGAAGCTGATGTTTATAAGACTGATTTATGAACTCGTTACGAACACTATAAGTTTCTTGTCATGCCTTTTGGATTAACCAATGCTCATGATGTATTCATGGATCTTATGAATCGTGTATGCAAACCTTATCTTGATAAATTCGTGATCGTTTTCATCGATGAAATTCTAATCTATTCCAAGAACAAGAAAGAGCATGAGCAACATCTACGATTGACTCTAGAGCTCTAAAAGAAGGAACAACTGTATGCCAAGTTTTCTAAGTGTGAATTTTGGCTGCGAACCGTACAATTTCTTGGACATGTAGTTGATAGTGAAGGAATACATGTCGATCCGGCGAAAATCACTGCTATTTGAAACTGGGAAGTGCCTAAGAGTGCGAAACATATTCGCCAATTTTTAGGACTTACTGGTTATTACCGAAGGTTTATCAAAGATTTTTCTATTCTAGCCAAACCTCTCACCAAGCTAACTCACAAGGGGAAGAAGTTTGAGTGGTCCGAAGAATAGGAATTTGATTTTAAGGTTCTAAAGGATAAATTGACCACAGCCCCGATTTTATCATTACCCGATGGCACCGATGATTTTGTAGTCTATTGTGATGCCTCGAACTAAGGTTTCGGATGTGTCTTAATGCAACTAACAAAGTTATAGCTTATGCATCTAGACAATTGAAGAAACATGAGAAGAACTATACCACGCATGATCTGGAGTTAGGAGCCGTGGTATTGCATTGAAGATGTGGAGACATTATCTCTACGGGATTAAATTTGCGGTGTTTACCGATCATAAAAGTCAACATATATTTGATCAAAAGCAAGTGAACATGAGACAAAGGCATTGGGTTGAGTTATTAAATGACTACGACTGTGAGCTTAAATATCATCCTGGTAAGGCGAATGTAGTTGTCGATGCCTTTAGTAGAAAGGATCGTGCTAAAACGATCTGAGTCCAAGCTTTAAATATACGTATTCGTATGAATCTTACATCTCAAATCCGTGAAGCACAACTTGAGGCATTAAAGGAAGAGAATGTCCAACTCGAGGGACTTAAAGGTCTCGCAAAGCAACTTGAACTCAATGGAAATGGAATAAGGTATTTCAATAACCGAATCTGGGTCCCAATATTTGGAAATCTTCGAGAACTAGTCTTGGATGACGCACATAAGACTAGGTATTCTATTCACCCAGGCTCTAGTAAAATGTATCACGATGTGAAAGAGTTTTATTGGTGGCCTAATCTTAAATCTGATATTGTTGATTATGTGAGCAAGTGCCTTACTTGTTTGAAAGTTAAGGCCGAGCATCAAAAGACATATGGTTTACTTCAACAGTCGGATATTCCGCAGTGGAAGTGGGAATGTATCACTATGGATTTCTTTACTAAGTTACCCAAGACCTCAAACGACAACGATACTATTTGGGTCATAGTGGATCGTCTTACTAAATCTGCGTACTTCTTACCCATCAAAGAAACCGACAAGATGGAGAAATTGTCACAACTTTATATCAAAGAGATTGTCTCACGTCATGGAGTCCCTATCTCAATCATTTCAGATCGCGACAGTCGATTCATTTCTAGATTTTAGAAAACTTTACAATCTGCTCTTGGAACTCAACTCGACATGAGTACTGCCTATCATCCACAAACCGATGGTCAAAGTGAACGAACCATTCAAACTTTGGAAGATATGCTCCGTGCTTGTGTTATCAATTTCGGCAAAGGTTGGGATAGACACTTGCCTTTGGCTGAATTTTCTTACAATAACAGCTATCACTCAAGTATTAAGGCCGCATCTTTTGAAGTCTTGTACGGACGAAAATGTAGATCTCTACTGTGCTGGGATGAACTAGAGGACAGACAATTAACTGGTCCTAAAATCAATCATGAAACTACCAAAAAGATCGTTCAGATTAAGAAATGATTAGAAACTTCCCGCAACCGACAGAAGAGCTATGCTGATAATCGTCGGAAAGATTTAGAATTCCAAGTTGGTGATAAAGTCATGGTGAAAGTATTCCCTTGGAAAGGCGTCATTCGTTTTGGTAAACGAAGCAAACTAAGTCCGCGTTTTGTTGGACCTTTCAAGATTAATGAAAGAATTGGTCCCGTGGCTTATCGATTAGAACTACCTGCTGAGCTTAGTAATGTACACGACGTGTTTCACGTCTCAAATATGAAAAAGTGTCTTGCTGGTTATTCCTTTGGATGACATTCGTATTGATGATAAAATGCACTTCATAGAAGAACCAATTGAGGTCGTGGACCAAACTGAAAAATGCTAGAAACAGAGCACTATGCCTATTGTTAAGATCTGTTAGAATTTACGAAGAGGCCCCGAGTATACCTGGGAATGTGAAGTCCAGATGGAGCGGAAATATCCCCATCTCTTCTCAACCGCTGATGCATCCAAGAAGTCTACCTAAAACTTCGGGACGAAGTTTTTATTAACGGGGAGGTACTATAACGACCCTAATTTTTCCATTTGTGTTTCTACTGTTCTACTATTAGGACTTTTTGTACTCATAAACTTTATTTAAAAACACTTTGATTAAATAGTAATTTTTGATCAATACTCTCTGTTAATATAAGTTTATGTGTTATATGATATTTTTATATATATAAACTAATTGTATTAATATAAATGTGACATTTAAAAATTTAAAACTAATAAGAACTAAATATGAATAAAAGATATGGACAAAATGTAAATGACTAAATAAAAATGTATTTAAAATAAATGTAACTTTAATAAAAAAACATATAAATCATATAAATAATTATAAGCCGAATTATAAAAAATAAAAAAATAAAAATAATAACAATGTATAAAAAAAGTCGGCTAGGATATAAAAAAGGAAACAACTTGATCACTATGTACATTAAACCCAGCCTAATTCTAATTCCTAATCCTTTCACTCCAAGAAAACCTTGATCACCAAGTCTCCTAAGCAATCCTAACTTGATCATAACTCTTGATTAGTTCCCTATAAATAGCCTCATGTATTTCCCATATTTGCACCACAAATTTAAATCACAAAAATCTCTCCCATTCCTTGTGTTAGTCGACAAATTATAGCATCATCAAAATCCTTTGTAATCGAACAAAATAGCCCTCTAAACCCACCATCTGTAGTCGACTCAAACCCCCACAAAACAGCCTCCTATTCACCACTTTTACAGCCTTAAAGTTGACCTCCTGCAGCCCTTGTTGCTGTGTTATTCCACCACCAACAGCCTTCTGTTTCTCGCTATTTTCGTGATCAAACAGCCCTTCAAAGTCGACCCATTGTTGCTGCTTGTTGCTGCGTCTTTGCTTAATTTCCTGCTACTGCTGTCTTGACAAAACAGACCCTAGAATAATCAGTTTGGGTCGTGTTTTTCTGCTGTAATTCAGCTCCTGTTTCACTCCATATTCATCATCTTTTTCTTGATTCTAATCTTGTTGAGGTATACCTAAAACCCTAACTTAATCATACTTCTTTAATCTATTACTTTTAATGTATTATGTTGATTAAATATGATCTTGATATATAAACTAGATAAATAAATGGTTAAAAGCTTTAGTGAAAGATTATGATTATGATTATTAAGATTATGTATGTTGAATTATAAGTATTATGAATAAGATAATAATAATGTTAAAAGGTTATGAATAAGGTTAAAAGTTATTAGGTTATGATTAGTTATTATGGTAAAAGATTAAACATGAATTGGATGTGATTATGATTTATAAGCTAGGTTACTTGAATAAAGATTTATGTAATGGTAGAAGTTTAGGATTAGTAAATAAAAGGGGTATGATTTTATGTGATAATAATCATGCATGCATGCATACGTACGTAGGTACATGTAATAGTGTAGATACATGCGTGTGCATATATGTAAATATATACATGCGTATATATGTATGTGTATGCATGTATGTATATGTACGTGTGTGTGTGTGTGTATGTATAAGTATATATGTATCATATATATTATAGGTAATTATAAAAGTTGACAAGTTATAGTATAGATATATGTACCACCTTTACACTTATATGTATATGTAACACATATATGATAAATACATATAATATAGATATAAACATATACATATAATACAATAATAAGATATATGAACTTGTATGTGATATTATATAAAGAGTATATGAATATGTAACATGTAGGTATATACATATATAACACATGTAATGATATGATTATATAAGGGTTGATTAATTAAAAGTAATTAGAATAATAATATTATTATTATAACTTATAAACCAATCTATATGGTAACACTTTAATTACACTAAGTTATATTAACACATATATAATTATTATGTACATTAATAATTCGTTGTGTGTATACACCTATAACGTGAAGGTTATAATCTAAAAGATAACGTGCACTATATACGAACTTCACCGTCCTTGTGGCCTTATGGGACTCGCTTGTGAATCTCGAATTCTAAGACTTAGATTCTGGTCAAGAGTCCTGGGCGCCCGGTAACAACAAATCATCAGAGTGACTTACTCGATAGCAATGAGGTTTGGGCAAGTTGTACAACATCTTTGTGAAGGATTATAACCCGAACATACTAAAACTAGAAACTTACTATAAGTGGAAGTTTTCCATAAATAGTAGGTTTCCAAAAATGGAAACTTTTGAGAAATAGGAACTTTTCTGGAAAACCGTCACTGTTAATATAGTTGATATATTAACAAACAAACTTTATGTCTGTTAGACATTAACTAATCAAACGTTATATCTCTATGTTGAGTTTGATATCGGCTAAAAAGTAACGTTTTCACACCGGTATTAAGGCCTAAAAACAAGAAAGATTCGAACTTTGTTAGCAAAAATACCCACTTCGTCAGTTAGAATTGAAGAACAAGTAATTATGAAGACGGTGCAAAAAGAATCAAGAGAATCAGAGCTAAAACGAAGATTCTAGAGCGAAAACGGTGAAAGACAAGAAATCAAGTTACGATCCAGGGAATCAGCAAGCTAAACGGCTTGCCAAACGGGCTGCTAAACGGCCTGCCAGTGTGTTAAACGGCCTGCCAAATGGCCAAATCAAACAGCCTCGTTAAACGGCTTGCATTAGCAAACAGGCCTTGCCAAACGGCTTACCAAACAGCCTGCCAAACGGCCTGCCGGCCTTTTCCGGGAAAATTTTGTGCTTATTTAAAGGGTCTTTGTCATTCATTCCAACACACACTTCAATTCACTTCTTTCTCTCTATTGTACAATATTAGTCATACTCTCAAGGCCTTCGACTCCATGCGGGAAACCTCGTACCCGGAGAAGAACATCGAAGATTGTATTAGGAGCGGTCTGGAGTCTTGAAGTTGTAACTTTTGTATACAGAACTCGTTTAATCTATTGGTACTTCTATCCCTTATCTTTATATAATGTCTTCTATCATTATGTTCTGTGATATTGTTGCCATGATTAGCGAGTAGTTATCTTTAGTGTATGCTATGATATAAGCAGTTATAATGCCGAAATAATGTTATGGTTTGTGTATGCTGTTGAAATGCTTTCCGATTATGCTTTAAAGTCAATCGCTTTTCCAACTAATAGAACGTAGTTATCGGCTCTGTTATTGGGAACCCCGATTCAGAGTACACTATCTGTGTCACCCCTTGGTAAGAGAAGTCTATCGGATACAACGTAAGATCAACTGAGGCACACTGGTTGTAGTAAGTCTATCGAGCTTTGGATTCCGACTGAGGACTCTTTTGTAGTGAAACATCTGACTAGACCCTTAGTACATTATCGGTCCCAGACCATTCTAGTGTAGTCACCAAGCATATAAACTTCGTACGTGCACGCTGAAGCACAGCGGTTGTTGTAAGCTGTACCTCTGCTAAGTAAGGCCATGGAACCCGGTCAGTGTTGATTAGTACACTGCACCATAACGCGGTCTCAAGCATTGCACCCCTCTTGAGGGATTCTTAGTTAATTAAGGAACTGTTTGTTTAGACACATAAAGGATTGGATCGTTATGGTAACCGAACGTGTTCATGGAAGTCAGCTTGACTTGACCATGGTGTTCCTTATGGTTGAACTCTTTTTAAAGGGCCTAACTATCTTTTAAAACCAATCATTAACAAAAGCATTGAAACACATCACGTCTCTCAAATATGGTAAACCATGTATTCTATTATGCTTAAGAAAGTTTAGACCATTGTGGAATGTTAATATGTCACCCAACCGAGTAGCTCAATTGGATGAGCCGTCTGAACGTGCATGCCTGTAGTCAGAATGCACGGGCGTCGGGGGTAAGGGACGTTGCTGTCTATTCAGAATCTTCAAGCCTAGTGCAGTAACCAGTGACATGTCTTATGACAGGGGCGTTTAGGACCAGTGTAATGAATACAAGGCCTCTGCCTATTCATGAGCCAGCATTCCATAATCTCGGCAGAATAACTGATGAAGTCATAGTATGCATTCACTTTAACCTTATATGAATTACGAATTTTATCGCATTTACTTTATCTGTCTTATAAATTAGAAAATCCCAAAAATAAGTAACCACTACTCCTTCCTAACTATCTTAGGCTTAAATTTAGGTTCGATTTTACTGATATCTCAAAAATACGACTCTAGATCATACTTCCTTTACTCATACTAAGGAGTAGTACGATTTAGGCCCCGCTAAATATAAATTTAAAACAGTACCCACCCCTTGGTGGTTGATTCTGACGTGCTGCGGCCTGACGACACCGCACAAACAAAACCGTCCGTTTCGGCCATATCAAGGGGGAGTATAGTTTTTGGTACCGCTGTCGGGGAACTGGTATCAGGCAATACTACTCTTTATCAAACTTATTCACAAGCATTTAGTGGTGTCTAAGAAAGACAATTATACACGGACTTGGTTGTTGGATTTTTCGAACAGTCGCCAATTATATTGGGACCAAAAGGATCCTGCCTCTGCGTAGTCGGCCTGACCACTTGGTTTGTTGAATAGTTTGTGCGGAGCTCTGTTATCGAAATACCAGGGAATTAGTAGCCAGAACCAAAAACATATTCAACCATAGGATAGTTAGTTAATTAAATTAGATTGCTTTAAATTAGATTGCTCTAGAGTAGACTACCTTAGACTAGTTTAGATTATCCTAGATTACTTTAGAAATTTAGTTTATTTTCTAAAAATTAAAAAACAAAAAGGCATACCCATTGTATGACCCAAACCCGATCTAGACCAGGGCCGTTGTTATTCGTACCTGATCTAGACGCAATAATCTCTAAAGCACGCAAGGAAGCACGAATCAAAAATTGAATGGCGTTACGCGTTACTTTAGCAGAAAATACCAAACCCTCGATTGAAGGTCGAGGAGGACCGATCAGATTTTTGGAGATTCAAGGACACTCGTTCGAGTTAAAACATCACATCATCCAGCTCATCCAGAATAGCTGTCAGTTTCATGGATTACCAAATGACGATCCTAATTCTCACCTTGATAAATTCATATCTCTTTCGAACTCCTACAAACAGCCAGGGATAGGACAAGATATAGTCCGGCTATACTTGTTTCCCTATTCCCTCACTCATCATGCTCAAACCTGGTTCGAAGGACTGAAAAAAGATTCCATCACGTCATGGACAAAGATGGCTACTAAATTCCTAACCAAATATTTCCCTCCTTCTAAACAAACCAAACTTAAGAATGACATCATTAACTTCAAACAAAGTTATGATGAATCTCTTTACACTGCATGGGAGCGATTCAAAACCATGCTGAAGAAATGCCCTAATCACCAGCTAGAACGGTTAGCCCAAATCTGTACCTTGTTCAATAGTCTTACGGTAAATCATAGGACGACGATCGATGTAGCAGCTCAAGGGAATCTGATGAACCAAACCGCAGACGAAGCACGGGAATTACTCGAGAACATGACAATGCATCATCATGACTGGAATAGTGGTGAAACAACTTCATCATCTGCCCCACTCTCTGCACTTAACAATCAAACAGAGGCCATCAAATCCCTCACAGAAAAGATGGAATCTCTTGCTAAACAACTCGGAGAACTGAAGACGCAGCCGCAGCAGGTCAACCAAGCTCAGGCTTGTGTTAATTGTACCAGCCCGCAACCTACTGAAGAATATCAAGTTGAGTACAAAAACCCTGACGTTTCAGTTTGTTACGTTCAATACCCAGCTCGTCCACCAAATCCCGGATTCAATCAACAACCTAGGGTTAATCAATTTCAGCGAAACAATCAACCTTTTCGCTATCGCTATCCACCTTATCCAGCCCAGCAATCTCAATTGACCTACGATCAACCACTTCCACTCACTGGTCTGCCAGCTGAGGAAAATTCCCCTACCGCCCAGGTTACAAAAGCAACTAACCCCACTCTCGGAGCTGATGATCAGTTGACTCAGTTCATTCAAGGATAACAATAGCTAAATCAGAGAACTGCAGCCAGGAAAGATCAGACGAAGATGCTAATGAGAAATCAATTGGCTCTGCTCAAAAGTCTGAAATGCAGCTCGGACAGTTATCACAACGCCTTGAAACCCGACCGCAGGGAAGGTTACCAAGTAATACTATCCAAAATCCCCACATAGAAGAAGCAAAGCAAATGGATTATAACAACCCTCACTTTTCCATTCCAAATCTACCAGATTGCCCTTAGGGTTTCATTTCCTGATCCTGTTTACTGTCATTAGGGTTGTTATCCAGATATTAAATGCTCAATAATTAATGCACGTATTTAAACCCTAACCCTAATGAATAATTAATACTATAAACCCTAATACTATAAAAATAAATGGGAAACAAATAAAATTAATTAAATTTATAGAACTAAAATGATAAATTAATAATACTTATCAACTAGTAAAAAAATATATAATTTATATAAATACAAAATAAGCCGAATATATATATATATATATATATATATATATATATATATATAAATGGGACGGCCAAATAAAAAAAAAGAAAAATAAATAGAAAACTTATTAGCAAAGTAATCTAATCCTAAGCTAGTTATAATTAATCTAATCCTAATCTAGTTCTAATTCTAATCTCAATCCCTCTTCAAGCTTATCTCCTAGAAATCCTTGTTTGATCATGACTCTAAATCTAGCACTATAAAAAGACCACAAGACATCCCATAATCTCATTCACAAAATCAATCAAAAACCTCCTCCTTTTCTCTCCTTGTTGGCGACGCAAGAACACACCACCACCACCCTCCCACCTTCAGTTTCAACAACCAAACCACACCACCACCTGCTGCCATCGTTGTAGCCTACCACCACCACAAAAACACCTTCCTTGCTCCTGCAAAACCCCATGAAAAATAGCCCCTCTGCTGCTACTATTTACGTGAACCAAACCCACCAAGAACAACCCTTTTTGACACCTTATTGATTCATTTTTGCTGCTGCTGCTGCTTTTCTGTTCATTCCTCATCATCAAACATCTCTTTTTCTTGATCTTTATAACCATAAGGTAACCCTAGATCCTTACTCGTTCATAGTTTTATTTACATGCGAGTGTTATATAAAAAATATATGTATATATGTGTATACGTGTGCATATATGCATGCATACGTTATATATGTATAAAAACATGATATATATATGTATCTAAGTATATATTATGAAGTATTGTACGTAAGATTTTGGTTAAAAAGCAAAGAAACTATTTTATATAAATATATATGTAAATCGATGGGTATATATAAGGATAAATTGGTTTTAATTGTTCTAAATACTTAAAAGTGGTTATGATAATTTTCACAGAGGTTTTTATATTTATAAAAGTTGTTGGATGAGGAAAATTGATTTTTATAACATTATATACAATTATTCTATAATTAATGGTATTATTGTATGATTTTAATAGATAAAAACGAAATTAATATATATAAAATATGGATATCAGTAATATTTATATAGAAAGTATTTAGAATAGTGTTAGATCATGTAAAATAATTATAGTAGTTTTTGGAATTTTATTTGTAGTTAAAAACGAATTATGTAGTATTTAAGTATAAAAATAATGCAAAATTCGTAATAAAAATTTATATATATATATATATATATATATATATATATATATATATATATATATATATATATATATATATATATATATATATATATATATATATAATTTTTATGAGGTTAATAAATGTTAAGAAGTCTGTAAAAATTATAAAAATTAATATTTGAGTCTAATTAGTATTTAATGAATATTTAAAACACTATTATAATGTAATTAAAGGATAAATAAGGAAAGAATATAAAAATAATATAATATATATTTTTCTACAGATTTTTAAGATGATATAAACTTATAAAAATAATAAAAGAAATTATTTAAGTTTATTTAATAATTATGTGGAATTTAACTTGATTTTATGACTAAATAAAGGGGAAAAACAAAAATAAATACAAAATTTTGATAAAAATGATTTTCAATATTTTTATTCTGATTTATATGATTAATTAAGTTTATAAAAATTATGTATATGATTTTTAGATATTTAATTAATTATTAGGATATTTATGGATAATATAAGGTTAATACTAATTAAGTAATTGTGTATAATATAAAATATATTGTAAACTAATACTTATGTATGAATAACATGTAATGATAAGATTTTGTAATAGTTAATTAATTAAAGAAAAATACTATTATTATTATTATAACCTATACACCTAACTATATAGTAACACTTAAATTACACTAAGTATATTATCACCAATATAAATAATTACTAAGTACATTAATAACTTGTTATGTGTATACACCTATAACGTGAAGGTTATAATTAAAGATAACGCACAAAGACTACAAACATACCGCTACATGTGGCCTAGGGTGGTCCTTGTTGCCTTACGGGAACTGCTTGTGGATTTCGAATGCCATGACTTAGATTCTGGTCAAGAATCCTGGGCGCCCGGTAACAACTGATCATTCGAGTGACTTGCATGATATCAATGAAGTTTGGGCGAGACTGTACAATATCTTTGTTAACAATTATAACCCGAACTTCTTAAAATAGAAACTTACTATAAGTGGAAGCTTTCCATAAATAATAGGTTTCCGAAAATAGAAACTTTTGAGAATAGGAACTTTTCTCGAAAACCGTCACTGTTAATATAGTTTGCTATATTAATAAACAAACTTTATGTCTGTTAGACATTAACTAATCGAACGTTATAACTCTAGGTTGAGATCTCCGATTACATACTCCGTTCATACAACTTACGTGGAATTTCTTACTTGCTACTAAGGTGAACTTCATAGCCCCGCTTTTTAACTATCTTTATATACTTATTTTGAACTTTTGGGGCGAGACACATGCTTACTTTTAAAATGATTTATAATTTAGACACAAGTACCTAAACTATTTGTATGCAATTTCGTGAGACTTTTATTAAACATGTATTTATTTTTACATGCAAATCCCCGCCATAATATCGTTAATTGCTGGAATTGAAATTTTGCAAGCTTAATTATTATGAGTAGGCCTATTGAGAGTGACGTCTCTACCCATTGGCATGATCATCATGGGGGTACATAATAATGATTGCCGACACCCGTACAGTGTCAGGGGTTAATGTTTAGTTCGATATTATAACTCGTGGCATATTGAATATTTTGATGTTTTGAACTAAATCTTGTGGTCTAAAACTTATTATGATTGTTAAACCTATGATGTTCACTCAACCTTTGTGTTGACATTTTAAGCATGTTTGTCTCAGGTGAAGATTAGCTTGTGTGCTGCCCTATGATGCTTAGTTAGCTGTTGCATTGGAGTCCACATATTAGACTTATCATTTGAATTCCATTATGTAAAACATTATTATGTTTCCACTGCAAATTCAAATTTTGTTATAAAACGTCTCATATAGAGTCATTCTCGTTTATACATACTTGTGTTGTGATATTGTAAAGTCATATTTCTCCGGCCTTATTTGCGGGTATGACAAAGTGGTATCAGAGCCATGTTTGTTATAGAGAACCAGTATTGCATTTTATGTGTGCCTTATGTGTTAGTTAGGTGCCTTAGCAATCTAGAGGACTATAACCTTTCCTGGCTTAGCTTAAGTGCCTTTACTTGTTCATATTCATGCCATAGTTTTTAGTGTTTCCTTACTATATGTTTCTTTTTATCTTGCCCTTATATCTTTTCTTAGCAACCCTCTCTATACCCTGTTTCCTTTCCTGAGGATGTCATTTATGACTTCTGAATTTCGCAAAATTTTCCATGTCATTTATTACGGTCATGTACATAACATTATTGTTATAATACCTACCGTGATGCCTTGGTTTGCGAACCAGAAAATGTCTTTCTAGACTCATGAAGATTCTCTTCGTGCAATCTTTAGTGTGTTGGGAAATGCTTTAGGGTATGAAATCTTCAAATGGCAAATGAGTTTTAGGTCCTTAGGAAGTTTTCTAATAAAAATTCTGTAGTTTGATCACATATCCTGACCTTATGGAGTGACCTTGGAATGGAAATATGAATTATTGAAATATAATGACGCCCGGCCAACGTGATTATATTACGGTAATTCATATAGAAATTCCAATATCATGACATATGGAATAGAAAGTGAATCAAAGAAAAAAATCCCAAGCCATTCTTTCGAAAATCTCAATGTTATTACATGAAGAGTAATCATCATCTGATTTGTAGATACGAAGATCTCGTCTCAACCAAACTATCTACCTCATACCCATTAGTAGATTAACAATCCCTCCTATACCATAAAGGTTGTAAAACCTTACATCCTTTCTTTCTTACTCAACCTATCTCTATATCCTTGACGCTTAATCATCACCTGTTGTGTCCGACTTCACTCTATTGCACTATGACAAATAGAATGTTAGTAGTCACCACCATATCCTCGCTAGAAGGCAGGATACATATTCTTAAGTGACCTGTAGTGACACCCCCAAAATTTCCTTAAGTATGCCTCCCGTAATCCGTAATTACGCTCACGGTGTAGATTTTCATAAACCCATTAAGAAACCTGGTGAAGATAAGCGACAACCACTCGCAAGGATTTTATTTAAACAACGATATCATAAACACCACATTCACTATTACATTCTCTGTGCTGAGACGGTCAATATCTCATGAGCATAATCTCATGAAAAATAGGACCTTCCAACAAGTTTCTTTTAATTACCATAGCCAAGGAAAACTCTTCGCGCTCATGCATTTATCACTTGACACCATGCAATAATCGATCACTGTCAATTCAAAATCTAGGGTTAGATACACCACCAGAAGTTTTTTTAATTTTCTCGCGAGTTGCAGCATGAGCTAAACTCACCCTAATCACATCTGAAAACTACTATAGGAATCAAAAGAATCCCATTATACTCTAGTATCCACAGTTCTGGCCAGTTAAGTCTGAAGTATATATGTATTTCCATCACCATATTGAAAAAGCACGTGATCCTCACACGCTCTATATGATCAAAGGTAGCATTGATATGATTATCATTACGTTACTTATGATCAAACATCGCGTGATTTGTCACGACCTTTGAACCGTTAACCATTTTTCTGAAAATTCTTACGCTTTCGTCTCGGTGTTACAAGCATGTTAAATGTATCATTAATGATCATATAACAATAGGCAAGTGACACCGTGTCCTTACATCGCCCTTACTCATTGGGGAAATTCATACCATTCTGACAATAATCACAGATTTAACGAGAACTTGATAGATTGATTTTCAATGATCATCACATAGTCGAAAGTCACTGCATTAGCATGTCTTTATACCTGTCTATGTGAACATGGGATTATTCATGCTCAAGTTATTATGAAATCTTTGTGAATGACGGACTCAATCCATGAGTATATAATAAGGGCACTTACAGCCAGCCTTCTGACTCCAATATTAGTCATGACCTGTTGGCATTTCAGAGTCAACAGTAGATTAACTTCACGTTTTCATACTCTACCATTCATATCTCACTTGACAGCAACAGCTTCACACATGAAAGTTTTGAATTCCAAGAACTTATAATAGTCATTAACCACATTTAAATTCAATGGTTTTCATTAACTCGTAACATTTTTGATTAAATATCCCCAAAATTTTCAAAAATCATTCACTCGATCTTCATCAATCTTTTTCCAACTCGTAACCTCCGAAATATGAAAATTTTATTTATCAAATTTTCACACACACTATTTTACTGTGCGATCCTCTCCAAAATTTTATAAAATAAATTTATTTACTGCCATTCTTGCAAATTTTATAAATCGTATATATTTACATAATAAAGTAAATAAAATTACCTTTACTTATTTTGACTAGTGCATATCAAATGGTACCTTCGCTTTTACAAATCAATTCTTTTACATTCAAAAGTTATTTTACTTAAAATAGGACACGTTGCACATAACTCCAGTTTTACTAAGAACTTCGTTTCACATCAAGATGTGTTAAAATTTTCCATAAATTACTTTGACTTATTATATAAAAAATTTTGTATTACTCCACACTATGATTGGATCACATTTCTTCTTACCCTTCGTTCAAGAACAAAACATATCTCTTGCTCTCATCAACTATTCTTTTAGGGTTGGCTGTGGCATAAAATGCTCAAGGTTTTAAATGAGCTTAGTAATGTTCCTAAAATTTCATGTATCTGAATTACTGAAATGCGTGAATAGCATTCTCTTCTCTTTTTGGGGAAATCTATTCGGATGAAACTCCTGTTATTCCTTTGGATTACTTTCGCATTGATAATAAGATGCACTTCAAAGAAGAACCTGTATAAGTTATGGGTCATAAGATTCAAACGCTTAGAACAGGGCAATATTTCTATAGAACGAATCCGTTAGAATTCATGAAGAGGCCCCAAGCATAGCTGGGAACTGAAGATCAAATAAAGCGGGAATATCCCCATCTCTTCTCAACTGCTGATGCATCTGAGAAGTCCATCTGAAACTTCAGGACGAAGTTTAAATTAACGGGGAGGTACTATACTGACCCTCACTTTTCCATTCTGAATCTACCAGATTGCCCTTAGGGTTTCATTTCCTGATCCTGTTTATTGTCATTAAGGTTGTTATCCAGATATTAAATGCTCAATAATTAATGCACGTATTTAAACCCTAACCCTAATGAATAATTAATACTATAAACCCTAATACTATAAAAACAAATGGGAAACAAATAAAATTAATTAAATTTATAGAACCAAAATGATAAATTAATAATACTTATCAACTAGTAAAAATTTTTATATATAATTTATATAAATACAAATATATATATATATATATATATATATATATATATATATATATATATATATATATATATATATATAATGGGACGGCCAAATAAAAAAAAGAAAAATAAAGAGAAAACTTATTAGCAAAGTAATCTAATCCTAAGCTAGTTATAATTAGTCTAATCCTAATCTAGTTCTAATTCTAATCTCA
The DNA here is from genome assembly GCF_046630445.1 of Rutidosis leptorrhynchoides. Lineage (NCBI taxonomy): Eukaryota > Viridiplantae > Streptophyta > Magnoliopsida > Asterales > Asteraceae > Rutidosis > Rutidosis leptorrhynchoides. Next base: position 64,930,460 of record NC_092342.1, read on the forward strand.
ATCCATCTTCAAGCTTATCTCCTAGAAATCCTTGTTTGATCATGACTCTAAATCTAGCACTATAAAAAGACCACAAGACATCCCATAATCCCATTCACAAAACCAATCAAAAACCTCCTCCTTTTCTCTCCTTGTTGGCGACGCAAGAACACACCACCACCACCCTCCCACCTTCGGTTTCAACAACCAAACCACACCACCACCTGCTGCCAGTGTTGCAGCCTACCACCACCATAAAACAACCTTCCTTGCTACTGCAAAACCCCACGAAAAATAGCCCCTCGGCTGCTACTATTTATGTGAACCAAACCCACCAAGAACAACCCGTTTTGACGCCTTATTGATTCATTTTTGCTGCTGCTTCTTTTCCATTCATTCCTCATCATCAAACATCTCTTTTTCTTATTCTTTATAACCCTAAGGTAACCCTAGATCCTTACTCATTCATAGTTTTGTTTACATGCGAGTGTTATATAAAAAGTATATGTATATATGTGTATACGTGTGCATGTATGCATGCATATGTTATATATGTATAAAAACATGATATATATGTATCTAAGTATATATTATGAAGTATTGTACGTAAGATTTTGGTTAAAAAGCAAAGAAACTATTTTATATAAATATATATGTAAATCGATGGGTATATATAAGGATAAATTGGTTTTAATTGTTCTAAATACTTAAAAGTGGTTATGATAATTTTCACAAAGGTTTTTGTATTTATAAAATTTGTTGGATGAGGAAAATTGATTTTTATAACATTATATACGATTATTCTATAATTAATGGTATTATTGTATGATTTTAATAGATAAAAACGAAATTAATATATATAAAATATGGATATCGGTAATATTTATATCGAAAGTATTTATAACAGTGTTAGATCATGTAAAAATAATTATAGTAGTTTTTGGAATTTTATTTGTAGTTAAAAACTAATTATGTAGTATTTAAGTATAAAAAAATGAAAAATTCGTAATAAAAATATATAAAAATATATATATAATTTTTCTGAGGTTAATAAATGTTAAGAAGTTTGTAAAAATTATAAAAATTAATATTGGAGTCGAATTACTATTTAATGAATATTTAAAACACTATTATAATGTAATTAAAGGATAAATAAGGAAAGAATATAAAAATAATAAAAATAATATAATATATATTTTTCTACAGATTTTTAAGATGAGATAAACTTATAAAAATAATAAAAGTAATTATCTAAGTTTATTTAATAATTATGTTTAATTTAACTTGATTTTATGACTAAATAAAGGGGGAAAACAAAAATAAATACAAAATTTTGATAAAAATGATTTTCAATATTTTTATACTGATTTATATGATTAATTAAGTTTATAAAAATTATGTATATGATTTTTAGGTATTTAATTAATTATTAGGATATTTATGGATAATATAAGGTTAATACTAATTAAGTAATTATGTATAACATAAAATATATTGTAAACTAATACTTATGTATGAATAACATGTAATGATAAGATTTCATAATAGTTAATTAATTAAAGAACAATACTATTATTATTATAACCTATACACCTAACTATATAGTAACACTTAAATTACACTAAGTATATTATCACCTATATAAATAATTAGTAAGTACATTAATAACTTGTTATGTGTATATACCTATAACGTGAAGTCGTGAAGGTTATAATTAAAGATAACATACAAAGACTACAAACATCACCGCTACATGTGTCCTAGGGTGGTCCTTGTTGCCTTATGGGAACCGCTTGTGGGTTTCGAATGCCATGACTTAGATTCTGGTCAGGAATCCTGGGTGCCCGGTAACAACTGATCATTCGAATGACTTGCATGATAGCAACGAAGTTTGGGCGAGACTGTACAATATCTTTGTTAACTCCGAACTTCTTAAACTAGAAACTTACTATAAGTGGAAGCTTTCCATAAATAATAGGTTTCCGAAAATAGAAACTTTTGAGAATAGGAAGTTTTCTCGAAAACCGTCACTGTTAATATAGTTTGCTATATTAATAAACAAACTTTATGTCTGTTAGACATTAACTAATCGAACGTTATAACTCTAGGTTGAGATCTCCAATTACATACTCCGTTCATACAACTTGCGTGGAATTTCTTACTTGCTACTAAGGTGAACTTCATAGCCCCACTTTTTAACTATCTTTATATACTTATTTTGAACTTTTGGGGTGAGACACATGCTTACTTTTAAAATGATTTACAATTTAGATACAAGTACCTAAACTATTTGATATGCAATTTCGTGAGACTTTTATTAAACATGTATTTATTTTTACATGCAAATTCCCGCCATAATATCGTTAATTGCTGGAATTGAAAATTTGCAAGCTTAATTATTGTGAGTAGGCCTATTGAGAGTGACGTCTCTACCCATTGGAGTGATCATCAAGGGGGTACATAATAATGATTGCCGACACCCGTACAGTGTCAGTGGTTAAATCTTGTGGCATATTGAATATTTTGATGTTTTGAACTAAATCTTGTGGTCTAAAACTTATTATGATTGTTAAACCTATGATGTTCACTCAACCTTTGTGTTGACATTTTAAGCATGTTTGTCTCAGGTGAAGATTAGTTTGTGTGCTGCCCTATGATGCTTAGTTAGCTATTGCATTGGAGTCCACATATTAGACTTATCATTTGAATTTCATTATGTAAAACATTATTTTGTTTTCGCTGAAAATTCAAATTTTGTTATAAAACGTCTCATATTGAGTCGTTCTCGTTTATACATACTTGTGTTGTGATATTGTGAAGTCATATTTCCCCGGCCCTATTTAGGGGTATGACATGGATTCCGTAATCCCAGAGTAAGAACCACGGAGAAGGTCAGCTAAGCTCAAGAACAAATCGATATATACTTATAAGCTGACCCCTGAAATTCCAGTTCGTGTACCCTATCCTGGAAGGCAACAAGAGGAACCATCCAAGCTTGATTCCTTCAAACTTGATGGAAGATTCCTGGACACTATGTCCAAAGTCCCCAACCATAAGAGATACATCTGAAGGCTTCTCTCTACAAAGGAAAGAATACCAGATTCTAACAAAATTCTACTGAGTGAAGACTGCACTGCATTACTCAGGAACTCTCTACCACAAAAGCTAGGAGATACGGGCCAATTTGTTTTCCCGTGTTCAATCTACCAATCTGGAACCATTCTTGCACTAGCAGATTTAGGAGCAAGTATCAACCTAATCCCCTACTCTCTCTACAAGAGATTAGAGTTAGGAGACTTTTCACCAACTAAAATGACAATCCAACTCGCCGATCACACAATTCGATATCCTAAGGGCATAGTTGAGAACGTCTTGGTGAAAGTCGACAAATTCTTGTATCCTACGGATTTCATAGTAATGGATATTAAGGAAGACCTACACACACCAGTAGTGTTAGGAAGACCTTTCATGAATACGGCTAGGACTGTCATTGATGTGTACAATTAAACCTTGATCTTACGATCACATGGGGAGGGCGTTACCTTCAAAATTGACCGACCAACCAATCTTTCTGGACAGGCAGAGATGTTTGCTATTTCCACCAGACGAATCACTTCCGATGACGAATCTTCACCACCAGTAGATGATATCGAGATGGGTGTCGAATCAAAGTCTGTAGATGACCCAGAAATAGAAGAAGAGGATCCCAGCGAAGAAATAGAGGAAGAGGAGGAATCTGAAGAGGAAGAGGAAATGGAAGATGTAAAAGAAACTGCGACAATACCCGCTCTAAGCACTATGCATCATGAAGAATTAATGAGGCTTGAGACGGAAGATCATAGTTTAATAATTCGCTTCAAGAAGAAGACCAACAAGGCTGAGGTTAAGGATATAGAAATTGATCCTGTAAGTATCAAAGTGGAGAATCAGAATACTAAAGAAACCCGTTCATCAGACGCATCCTCAGAAGAACAATATACCAATGATGATGACGAAGAGCAACATGAAGACATCCTGAATAACTCACACTCTCCAACCAAACCAGATCAAGGGGAGCCAAACACTTCTTCAGATCGGATTCTGGTCATATCTACACACGCAGACATGATAACCTTCATCAATGATACCGATGAATTTGAAGATATTCTCGAAGCCATCCGTAAACCAACAATTGATTTTTCACTACGCTTAACAGAACGAATTATGGCCATCCGAGAAGAACATATAACGACCCGTCCTAATCCACCTGGACGAAGTCTTCAACAGATGGTCCCATTGCGAGGTTCTGACCTCTATATGCCATGAACGACTCCATGTAATATCTTTAAAATGAGCAAATACACAGCGAAAGATTTCTTTCAGACCTGAGAATAAACATGTTTTAAAAGTGTCAACCAAAAGGTTGGTGAGTTCATAGGTTTATCATGAACAATAAAATTCAACATTTTAATAGACCACAAGATTTAAATACAGTACACCTATCTCGTGTACAAAAACATTTTTCAGAATGCTTAGCAGAGTAAGTTCGTATCCTTTTCTCCCCCGTAGGTTGCCTCGCGATTTTTAAATAACCGTACACATATCTCGTGCACAAAAATAATACATATAACATGTGTATAAAAATCATTCTCTCGATACATAACATTCAATTTGATTTCATTCCTCAACATGGCAACCGACCTTAACATATAATGCGCATCAATAATATCCCCAAAAACAGAACATCACATCTGTATAATATATAAACTTCGAAGTGCTAAACACCATACCCACTAGCTCTTCCGTCTAGTGAACATTCTGGGTGGGGGTGTAAACCCGGTAGCTACCTTTAGGATTCGCATGAATTAGGGCCATACCCGATTCTAATTCTTAGGTTACCAAGCAATGATAATCAGGGGAAAATATTCACATCAATTGGTGGCAATTATCATGTCCACATAATTCAATAATAATCTACAGAACTTCTGTCTGTATAATAATTCATTCGAGGAATGTTTTGCTTGTGTCTATCTCTTCAAACATTTATAAAAGCATTTCATGTATTCGCAGTTCAAAATATATTTCAAAAGCATTTAATAAAGCAGTTATAAAAACAGCGCATGTATTCTCTGTCCCAAAAATGTAAAGAGTAAAAGGGAATCAAATGAACTCACGATACGATATTTTGTAGTAAAAATATGCATACAACGATACTGAACAATGCAGGGTTGGCCTCAGATTCACGAACCTATATCATTTATATATATATTAACACACATACTTGTAATCATACAAATTTATATATATATATATATATATATATATATATATATATATATATATATATATATATATATATATATATATATATATATGTAAATTTATTAGTTATATTATTCTTATATTAATAACTTATATGTTTCATATATTCTTTTTATAAAAATATTATTTTGTTATGTTAGGTGTATTATATATATATATATATATATATATATATATATATATATATATATATATATATATATATATATATATATATATATATATATATATATAATACACCTAACATAACAAAATAATATTTTTATAAAAAGAATATATGAAACATATAAGTTATTAATATAAGAATAATATAACTAATAAATTTACATACATACATACATACATACATATATATATATATATATATATATATATATATATATATATATATATATATATATATATATATATATATATATATATATATATATATATATATATATATATATATATATATATATATATATATATATATATATTGTTTATTTGTTTATTAAAATTATAGTAATATTAAAATAATATTAGTAATGATAAAAATAATAATAATGATAATAGAGTTAAAAATGATACTTGTAATATTAATGATAAAAATGATAACTTAAATAAAAATGATGCTATTAATAAAAATGTTAATTTTGATAATAATGAATACTAATAATAACTATAAAAATAATGATCTTAATAATAATAATAATGATACTAATATTTATATTTTTAATATTTGTAATGACATAATAATAATAATAATAATAATAATAATAATAATAATAATAATAATAATAATAATAATAATAATAATAATAATAATAATTACTAATAACAATAATAATAATAATAATAATAATAATAATAATAATAATAATAATAATAATAATAATAATAATAATAATAATAAGTAATAATAATAAGTAATAAGTAAACTACCTCAAAGAAGTAGCCCTTAAAAAAAAGCCCAAGTCCGGGTTTGAACCCGCGACCTCCCGATAACAACCTTAACCATTCACGCTATCTTATTTTCTGGTATTATCCGCATCATACGTAAATTTAACCCGTTTATTTCTGTTATCTCTTCTTCTTCATTAATTTAATTCATCACCCTTAACCCTTATCATTTCATCTTATCATTATGACATAATCATAATCATATCATAATCTAATTCTAATCATCATCTTCCTAGTCTTTTTCATCTTCATTTAATATCACAGAATCTTCATCCATCAACTTCACATAGCCTTATTATCATTTGGCCCAACATCCCAATAAACTCGGCCCAACAGAGAAAAGAATATACGGCCCAATCAAACAAAGGCTCTCGGCCCAACTGAAATCCTAATATAGATTTCGGCCCAACTACCCAAGGGGTATACAGTCCAGCTAAAAAAAATGAATCTTGGTCCCAAAAAAATTAGGAATATGGTGACCCAAAATTTCATTGGCCAATTTCCACTCCATTTGTTGTTGACCCTATACCGATGGTTTAAGATATGGTGCAGGCGAAATAATTTTTAATAGCAAACAATATCATACCACAATCAATTCAAGTGGGGTTATTTTGAATATAATGTGTCAGCCACCTAGTTATCTGGCTCTTCATGCGAGTTTGTCTCAAGAATTTAATATTCAAAACATTCAAATTTCTAAGGCTATAAATCGTGGTCATAGCGACCCATTATTATTATATGATAACCGTCCCTCATTATTTCGTTTCATCATACCAATTGTCAACATAGTATTCGTTTTCCTTTTTCTTTAATCAACAAGTGGGGCTTTCACCTTAGTAGTGGTCAGCCAAAATAGAGAAGAAAAGCAGCCACCCTTGCCTAATCATGCTTTTTTCTTGATTTCAAATTTCGGTCCCATTTAAACAAGTGAATCGAACAGCTGTACATCAACAGAGACTTTCGGTTCCTTTTTCCTTCCAATAGCTAACTAGTGGGATTAATGTGGGTTTACTAAATCATAAGCTTTATCAACAAAAAAAATGGTACGTCCCTATTTAGTTCCATTGGTCGTCCATTATGTAGTACTGGTCCCATTTGCATCACATTTCCATAATGCGTTTGTATTTTGCTTCCTTTATAACCATGTTGCCAAACTCCTTATACCGTAACTTATTATAAAATTTTCATCTCGCTACTTTGTTCAGAAGAAGAAAACAAAGTAACCGGAGGTGGATGTTTATAACGAGGGTGCTTGAAATAAAGATGGTGATGGTGTTGTGTCTCGGGCTGAACAGAAAAAAAATATCACTGCAGCCGTGGTTTGTTTTGGTTAAATAGTGTGAAGATCAAATGAGTAATGGTGTATCAAAGTGGCTGTGGTGTATGTGTATGTTGTGCAAGTTTACATGCAAGAGGTGACGGTTGATGGTCTGGTGGTGATCAAACGAAAATGATGATTGTGGAAGACAAAACAGAAGTAGTAGAGTTCGATAAGAAAAACAGAAACTAGAGTGGTGGTGACGGGGAAAGTGAGAAGAAACAGTTAATGGTATCGAAAGGTGGTGATTAAATGGGTATTGGTGATTTTGAGTTGTTTTCTTCACCTATCTATAAGTATGTCGATATTTATATATGAATATAGTATATATGTATGATTATAATAATGTAAATCGAATAATTGAATTTGTAAATTTGATATGATCGATTTGGTTTGTAGTGCAGCTATGGTCGACAAGATATTCGAGCAGGTAGAAGAAGATATGGAAAAATATGAATAGATAGGGACTTGAAACAGGTTCGTACACTTTAACTGTTATTGACATCTAACAATTTTTGTATCTGTCTGATTAAATTTTTCTCATCGAATTGTAGAAGGAATATATAAAGTGTGAGTATACAATGGATGCTGTAAGAAGATTGGATTAAGGGCTGTCTGTATTGGTGATATGGGATCGATAGGAATAATCGATCAAGAATAAGAATACAGAAAATAAAAGAAAGGAAAGCGATGGCTAACAAATTCGTACAATTCTGTGAATTTGATATCTACAATATTAGACAGGAAGAATCATGAGCAGGAGGAGAACAAGAATAGAGAAAGGAAGAAAATAAAAGTAGATTGGACACTCAACTGATTTTGTTGTATTGTGAATTCGCCTGGTATCAATTGCAGACAGGAACAAAGATTGAAGAAGAAAAATTATAAAGCTTGATTATGATTTTCAACTAGTTGGTACTATCCATTTGAATGTTTAACGATTTCAGGGACATGAAACAAAATTGTTTACAGTGTGACAGAAATGTGAAACTGATTCTTAATACGTATCTGTATATGTATATGTATATGTATATATATATATATATGTATATATATATATATATATATATATATATTTTACAGTTTTTATATATCTGTACATATATATATATATATATATATATATATATATATATATATATATATATATATATATATATATATATCGTATGTATATATCTGTATATATATATATATTATACTTAATTTTATTAATTAATAATTATAATTATAATAACAATACTCTTAATATTATAAATAATAATAATATAATGGTAACAATACTCTTGGAAAGAGATAATTTCGAAAGCACACCAGACAGACTAGTGATTTACGTAACAATTGATCACCATGCTGATCTGATTATCAAAGAGTTACGAGACGCTGTTACGTAGGAAGTAAGTCGAAACAATCCGTTCTCTCATCTTGAACCAGATCGAGTCAACATTGCCACATATGTTACGAAGCAGATATCACGTATCTTCCACGAATCCACAGATCCTAGTTTCACATTTAAAGCTGGATGTCGGGAGATATACTCAAAGATGGTGACATTAATGCTCGGATCAGGATTGCTGTTCACTTCTTTTCAGCTTCATTTTTTAACAAATCTGTGCAAAGCTACAGACTCTTACCGTGGAGATCACCATTCCGAAGACTTCGAAATTCTAAAGATATAGTTTCTAACATTGTTTGAAGACCTTCGAAATGAGCAAACCATCAGAGAAACAATCACCACCAGCACTGCTTCTTTGATTGACATTCATGGGTCAACCAGCAGAGCCGTGGATCATATTCTCATCGGACTTCAAGAATTATCAAGAGCCGAAACTGCGCACTATTTATCTTTCAGAAGATTTTCAAGGGAAGTACCGGATCTTCTACCACTATTGGTCTGACACTTTCTCAGGATTTACCCGCCAAGACTCACATTCCCTCGAGAACAACAAGATTACAACCATCAGCGAGGAATGTTTGCTTTTTAAAGCGTCACTACGATCGAGCCAACGACCTTAAACAAAAGTGCTTCTCGGGAGGCAACCCGTGCAATAAAGTAGAGTAGAAGAATAAAGGATGACAAATGAGAATAAATGATGACAAATGAGCTGATCAATAAAAAACGCAAGGATTGGAAGCCATCCGCATCTGCTAGGGGTATTTCTTTCTTTTCGCTACTAGCTCAAGATTCGAACTATGCTACATCCTAGCTTATCACTAAGTGTGGGATAACAACCCAATTAAAACACTAGACAAATACTCTCAAATCTTCAACTAAAACTCCTACGTGTGGGATACACTAGGAACATTGAGGACAATGTTCGTCTAAGTGTGAGATGTTGGTATAATCTTTTTATCCTGTATTAAAATAACCCATTACGAAGATTCCAAGTCCTTAAGCCAAATTTCAAAAAATTTTGCAAAAGAAAGCCTTTTCGAAAAAGTATTTTTGAAAACCTAAAACGGTTGCCAATAAAAATAAGGCTTAAGTAGGGTGGAAATCTTGTTAGGTTAAACCAAATCTCTAATAGAGCATTGCATGACTAAGGCATTATCGACCTAAATTGATTATGGTGAGGCACCTCAAATAAGACCAGCATTCATCTTTAATGCTTCACTATTTTCTGTTGAGAGTGCCGATGTCTGTGCTCAGAATCAGAATTTGCTTTAGACCTACATTTCCAAGCAGCGAAACGTGATTCAGTTATAATCAGAAGAGCTAGCCATTTGTAAAAATAAGCCTTTCGCACCTCCACTACTTCTTGTAAGAACCAGTTTCCTCTGTTTTTTGGGACGCTGTCCAGAAGGATGGGACGCCATCCCAGTCTGAAGGGCTGGACATCTTCCAGACTCTTTGGACGCAGTCCAAATTGTCTGGCTGGCCAGCTGACTAGTTTTAGATATTTAAATGGGTATTTTGGTCTTTTCATTGGTTGAACGAATTTAAGGCCACTAGATCAGATTGGAGTAAGTCATTTACTCCATTTACAACCACCAAACCTCTTCCACTTAAACTCTAGAGTGAGAGAGTGATTCAAGTGTGAGAAAGCTCAAAACGGAGTGGAAGAAGCTTGTTTCGGGTTAGAGCTCGAGCATTAAAGTTGTTCATCTCCTCACTAGCTACATTTTAATTGTAGTGGTAAGTCTTAACCTTGATTTTCCTTACTATTAATTGTTTAAGGGTTAGGGTTTGGGTTAGTGATGTGTATAAAACCCATTTGCTAGTGATTTGAGGGTTTTTGGGTAAGTTTGGTCATGAGGACTCAAAGATGACTAACCTAGGGTTTTGAAATGCTAAATGGGTTTATGAGTCTTAAATTGGTTAGTTGACTATTAGCACACCTAGATGTTATGTAATTGGGTGTTATTTGGGTATGTGATGACCCAAATGGGTGTGTAAACCTCGAAATGGGTAAAACGGGTCCTTGATGACCTAAATTGTCTTGCTAGTATGAAAATGTGATAACCTTGTGATTATATGGGTATTAAGACCATAAATGACTAGAGATAGGGTTTTGGTGAAGTTGACCCATTATTAGGGTTATGTGTGCAAATGGGTCGGAATTGCACCTTGGGTCAAAAGATTCTAGAATGTTGAATGAGTTGGTTGACCAACTTGAGTTGTGATTGATTATGTGCTAAATGTAATAGGTACGTTACATTGAAGTTGCAAGTTCGATTATCTTTCACAAAAGGCTCTAAGGTGAGTGGAATAATTATATGCGTAGATATATAATGTATTTATTTATGTAGCGTGGGATGTGAAGTGTCGATGTGCTAAGACACCACATTCACGTGACGAGTGAAGTGTCGATGTGCTAAGACGCCACTCAAAGTAATATGACGGGTGAAGTGTCGATGTGTTAAGACTCCACCAGGGGTGAAGTGTTGACGTGTTAAGACGCCACCCGGAGTGAAGTATCGATGTGCTAAGATGCCACTCCAAGAAAGTAAAGGATGAAGTGTCGACGTGTTAAGACGCCATTCGGGGTGAAGTATCGACGTGTTAAGATGCCACCCCAAGCATTATAAAGAGTGAAGTGTCGACGTGTTAAGACACCACTCGGAGTGAAGTATCGATGTGTTAAGATGCCACTCCAAGAACTATCACGGGTGAAGTGTCGATGCGTTAAGGCGCCACCCGGGGTGAAGCATCGACGTGTTAAGATGCCACCCGAGGGAGTAGTGTACGACGTGTTAAGTACTCTAATGGTTGTTATGAACACCGATGGAAAATTCGAGTACCATTCCTTGTACGAATGGTTAACCATGGTTATTGTGTTGTAGTGTAGCGTATTATATTGTTCGGATTATATATATATGCTATCGTTGTGCTAGCTTGCGGTATTGGAGGTTAATAGCTTTGTATTTGAGAATATAAGCTAATTGTGTTGCAAGCTTGTATGCGGTATATGAGTAAGTGGTTGCAAGTAGGTATATTATATATGTATGTGAATAACTATTGCATTCACTAAGTGTTAGCTTACCCTCTCGTTGCTTACCTTTTTAGGCTCCGGCGTGGACAAGGGCAAAGGTATTCGTTTGGATTAGTAGTGGCTCTCGGGGGTATAGCTTTTGGAAGTTCGGCCAAGATTTGGGTAGTTTAACCCTAAACACCATGCTCTAGGTGTCATTTGGAAATTAAACTCTTATGGTCGAAACTTTTATTTTTGAACGAAATCCGTAAAATGGGCGATTGTGGGCCCGATGATGTAAAACTTGTTTCGATGTTGGAAATCTATTAGTTTTACTTAAATTGATATGTTGTAAAAAGGTTTTCGTTTAATAGTGTCGGGAAGTGGGATTTTCTCTCACGTAAGTGAGCACGGGGATCAGTCCCTGACAGTGCAATGGGACGTCGTCCCAAAAGGCAGGACACCGTCCAGGCCTTCAGTACTGGACGCCGTCCAAGAACCTGGACGCCGTCCAGATGTACTGAGTCAGAAATTTTTTTGTAGCGCGTTTTTGGGAATAACGAAGTCGGGTCGTTACACTTCTACTCCACCACCACACTCACATCATCTTTACTACTACTAGAAAAATCCATAAAACGAGATTCCTTTTGAAAACCCGTTGTTATAAACCTCTAAAGTATCATGACAAAGGTCTTGAAAAAGTTTACCGGCAATAAGTTTCTCGAGATGAAATCTATAAAAAAAAAAAAAAATTCTGAGAAAAGGAGCAGAACGTAATTAGAGAAATGCCGAAGAGAACTTGACCACAAATTCCTATTACTTCAAAGAAGAATAGTTCAAAAGTGCTTCTCAAATACTTCAGCACTCCTATCTACCCGAATAAAAGTCTGTATAAAGAGTACATTACCCTTTTATCTCACCCCTCAAAAACAACTTCACTACCACTCCAAAATTCCTTCTCCATCATTGACAAATAACCTAGAAGCTATGATTACAACCGTTCTTGCATTAGCAGCAAGGATTTGAGTCTTTATCAAGCCTATAACAATGGGTGCAGCATGACTGGCTATGAGTGAATTCATTTCTTAGATCTATAGGGAACCCTAAACACTTGTGTGATTTGAGTGACCCGTGAAAGCTAGCCTATGTCATGTAACCTCCTCGCATGCTTGCAGAGATAGTTTCAATCATAACATAGATAACTCACCTTAACTTTTGCTCTTATAATAAAAACAAACCGCTTAGACCATTAGAAAAGAAACTCCGAAAAGATTCTTAAGGAAATGAGAGTTTGCTTGAGGACAAGCAAAGTCTAAGTGTGGGATATTTGATATCGGCTAAAAAGTCACGTTTTCACCCCGGTATTAAGGCATAAAAACAAGAAAGATTCGAACTTTGTCGGCAAAAATACCCACTTCGTTGGTTAGAATTGAAGAACAAGTAATTACAAAGATGATGCAAAAAGAATCAAGAGAATCGGAGCTAAAACGAAGATTCTAGAGCGAAAGCGGTGAAAGACAAGAAATCAAGTTACGATCCAGGGAATCAGCAAGCCAAACGGCTTGCCAACGGGCTGCCAAACGGCCTGCCAAACGGCCTGCCAGTGTGTCAAACGACCTGCCAAACGGCCAGATCAAACGACCTCGTTAAATGTCTTGCCTTAGCAAACGGGCCTTGCAAACGGCTTACCAAACGGCCTGCCAAATGGCCTGCCAGCCGTTTGCAGGAAAATTTTGTGCTTATTTAAAGGGTCTTTGTCATTCATTCCAACACACACTTCAATTCACTTCTTTCTCTCTCTTGTATAATATTAGTCATACTCTCAAGGCCTTCGACTTCGTGCGGGAAACCTAATACCCGGAAAAGAACGCCGAAGATTGTATTAGAAGCGGTCTGGAGTCTTGAAGTTGTCATTTTTGTATTCGGAACTCGTTTAAACTACTGGTACTTCTATCCCTTATCTTTATATAATGTCTTCTATCATTATGTTCTGTGATATTGTTGCCATGATTAGCGAGTAGTTATATTTAGTGTATGCTATGATGTAAGCAGTTATAATGCCGAAATAATGTTATGGTTTGTGTATGCTGTTGAAATGCTTTTCGATTATGCTTTAAAGTCAATCGTTTTTCCAACTAATAGAACGTAGTTATCGGCTCTGTTATTGGGAAGTCGTGAACCCCGATTTAGAGTACACTATATGTGTCACCCGTTGGTAAGAGAAGTCTATCGGATACAACGTAAGATCGACTGAGTCACACCGGTTGTAGTAAGTCTATCGAGCTTTGGATTCCGACTGAGGAATCTTTCGTAGTGAAACATCTGACTAGAACCTTAGTACATTGTCAGTCCCAGACCATGCTAGTGTAGTCACCAAGCATATAAACTTCGTACGTGCACGCTGAAGCACAGCAGTTACTGTAAGCTGTACCTCTGCTAAGTAAGGCCATGGAACCCGGTCAGTGTTGAATAGTACACTGCACCATAACGCGGTCTTAAGCATTGTACCCCGCTTGAGGGATTCTTAGTTAATTAAGGAACTGTTTGTTTAGACACATAAAGGATTGGACCGTTAGGGTAACCGAACGTGTTCATGGAAGTCAGCTTGACTTGACCATGGTGTTCCTTATGGTTGAACTCTTTTTAAAGGGCCTAACTATCTTTTAAAACCAATCATTAACGAAAGCATTGAAACACATCACATCTCTCAGATATGATAAACCATGTATTCTATTATGCTTAAGAAAGTTTAGACCATTGTGGAATGTTAATACGTCACCCAACCGAGTCGTTCAATTAGATGAGCCGTCTGAACGTGCATGCCTGTAGTCAGATTGCACGGGTGTCCGGGGTAAGGGACGTTGCTATCTATTCAGAATCTTCAAGCCTAACGCAGTACCCAGTGGCATGTCTTATGACAGGGGTGTTTAGGACCAGTGTAATGAATACAATGCCTCTGCCTATTCATGAGCCAGCATTCCATAATCTCGGTAGAATAATTGATGAAGTCATAGTATGCACTCACTCTAACCTTATCTGAATTACGAATTTTTTCGCATTTACTTTATCTGTCTTATAAATTAGAAAATCCCAAAATTAAGTAACCCCTACTCCTTCCTAACTATCTTAGGCTTAAATATAGGTTCGATTCTACTGATATATTAAAAATACGACTCTAGGTCATACTTCCTTTACTCATACTAAGGAGTAGTACGATTTAGGCCCAAATAAATATAAATTTAAAAAAGTACCCACCCCCTTGGTGGTTGATTCTGAAGTGCTGCGGCCTGACGACACCGCAACAAAACCGTCCGTTTCGGCCATATCAGAGATCTCCGATTACATACTCCGTTCATACTACTTGCGTGGAATACTTACTTGCTACTAAGTTGAACTTCATAGCCCCACTTTTTAACTTTCTCTATTTACTTATTTTAAACTTTGAGGTGAGACACATGCTTGCTTTTAAAACTGTTATACGCTTAGACACAAGTACTTGAAAACTATTTAACTATGATGCCATGCTTTGTTTCATGCTAAATCCCTGCCATGATATCGTTAATTGCTACTTTGAAACGCAAACTTAGTTATTGTGAGTAGGCCTATTGAGAGTGACGTCTCTAACCAGTTGACCGTTGGTCTTTGGTTACATAATAATATATGATTTCAACGACACTGACAGTTCAAGGTGTCATGGGGTAACTTTGTTTAGTTTCGATATCATAACTTCAGCAATACTTTTGAACGATGTTGCTACATCAAACTTGATAACTAAATCTTGTGGTTTAAAAACTATTATAAACCTACGTTGTTCACTCAACCATTTTTGGTTGACACTTTAAGCATTTTTTGTCTCAGGTGAAGATTGCTAGAGATTGTTTGCTATTTGGACTTTGCTGCTTTTGGAGTCCGCATTTTTACATTCATATTATTACATTAATACATTTAAGTTTATTGTTTACATTTTAGGATTTCATTTGTAATGACTATTTAATTCCGCTTCTTTAATTATATTGGTTTTTAATAAAACGTCACATTTAGAGTCGTTCTCGCTTTACACTTGTGTTATGATATTGGTTAGTCACATATGACCCCCAGTCCCATTTAGGGGGTGTGACAGTATGTGTAAAGTCTACCTGTCATTCTATGCTTATATGATTTTCATGCATGACAACTAGAGTTCTCTCATTGTAACTCATGTTGGTTGAAATCAACTTGTTAAATGTTACCCTACACACTTAAGGATCATTAACTTGGTAATTGAATGTTATTTATGAGGGCATTGTGCTTAATATTTGCTACATCTAACGTGCATTATGTTTTTCATCATGCTTATGTGCTTACATAGTTACATGCTTAAGATTTATTAACATGTTAAAAAAAACAATTTTGTGCCTAGATGTTTTTATGCTCATGATCTAATATAACACTCCAAATTGTTAACTATGATACATGGAAAAGGTTAACTAGTTAGAATTATTAATAGTCAAGTTGACATGATGATAATTGTCTTAGATCATAATTGTTGAGTGCCTGACAAGTAATTAGCTTGCTTGCTTGCCATGAATTCTGTGATTGCGTGTTGTGTTATATCATTTAAGTACACTCTGGGCTATATTTGAAAAGATAACCAAATAAGTAGTGATTTAACGTATATCGTATTTTGATATGAATTGTGAGTTAAATTCCTACCGGATCTAGTTATTTAGGTTATGAATATGCTCATCAAAATTTATGCTATGGAACATACCTTTATTTGATTATCATGATTACTTGATTGCTATGAATGATTGTTACTTATAGTGTGAATTCTAATTAAGCTTATTATGCATAATTGCTTGTTTTGATGTGATATATACTTACTATAATTATTCTTGAGTTCTATGTATGCATATATTTCTAATAAAGCTTGTGAGACTTCAAACGCACCGTTATGATCATCACCCAAGCAAAGGAAAAGTCCAAATATGTCACACTTTCGAGCGGTTAAAAGGATCTTTCGAGAAATCTAAAGGGCTATATGAATCATGGATATCATGTGCCATGGAGATTCGGATGATGGTGGATCGCCACTGTTTAGAAGAGTGGTGTATGTGCATTAGTTGGTTTATGCATAACCTATGAGTTCTTAAAGGAACAAACTCATGTAGCTCTCTCTCTACTACCAAAGTCGAGTATATAACGATTGAAAGATCATGTGCTCAGCGCTTATGGATGAAACAAACTTTCCTCGACTAAGGTACCACTTCTTCCGAAACTCATATATGTGTACATTTTCGTGCTAAATTTGGACTAGTTAACCTAATAAGTGATTATTTAAATACCATTTAGCTTTGATCATTACAAGTGAAATATTAACATGCTCTATATGTTTAGGTTATATATATGTTCATCACTAAGTATACAAAGAGATATGCTGTTAGTTGAATAACCTGAAACTTAGTGAATGATTTCTCAATAATATCTTTTCATGAGAATAACATTTCGACTTTTCATATTTGTGTTATTGATCACTATTAGTTGACATGCTTCACCTAGTATGCTCATAATGTTGAATAGATCTGCCTCATGCATGTTTTAAGCTTATATATAAATTAGATCGTTATGCATGATTACGTATATTAGCTTCAGCATGCCACTCTTACTTGTATTCTTACAATATGTATTCAACATGCTATGCTTATATTATATGCAATATGCTTAACATGCTATGCTTATGATATGTACCATATGTATGCTATGCTTGAGTCCTTACATGCTTGTTTGAAACTATTATGATAGTATCTATAGTATTGCATGATATGATTACATGTGCTACTCTTACTTGTTTGCCATGATATGTTATTCTTGTGTTTCAACATGCTTGTTTGAATCTACCTTTTTCATACATGCTCTAGCATCTAAGCTTATAAATATGATTGTTATGCATGATTATTTGCTTGAAAATGTATCTCATGTATATTAGCTTTTGCAAGCTACTCTCACTTATGTTTCCACATTGTGCTATGTGCAATATGTGTGCAATATGTATACCATGCTATGCTATATGGTTCTACATGCTTGTTTAAACCTACTTGCTTCTATACATGCATGAAATCGGTAGAACTAGTAGAGTAATGTTGGTACTTTATGATAGTGTTGCATGATATACTAAGTCTTTTGCTCACTACATGTTATATCACACATTCATGCTCATACTATTCATTAACTCTGATATGTGGTGGTTTATACGCACTTTTGATCTTACATGCTCTATAACAATCACATATATTGGTCAAAGTGCTCGCTCCACTATCTTAGTTATGTATGACACACAATAATTTTTATGTTTGCTATATATTATTATGTGTGTGCACTAACCCTTGATTGAAGGTTTATCCAGCTCGTTGAGTTCATTTCACTCCTTAATTGATATTATGACTTATGTGTGGACTAATCCTCTTTTCTATGAGTCTTATATTGCACATTTCAAGGGGGAGCTATATCATCTACCACTATGTAAGATTCAAGGGGGAGCATTACTCTAGGGCGCGCTTAGTTCCAGGAGGAGCTAACCTTTTTGCTTCGACAAAAGGGGGAGAAAGTGTATGGTAAATGATGTTAACACTTATGTCGGCTTACATAACTAAACACTTACCCATATGTTTGTCATCATCAAAAAGGGGGAGAATGTTGGTTGAGAATCCAATTATAATATTCAAAAGTTAATCACTTTGTTTTGATGATGACATAAAAGATACAAGTGCTTAATCATATGTAAGACGATATGAGTTCATAAGCCTACACTATCTCTAGCAAAAGACCAATACATAAATAATTAACTTGGTAAAATTTCTATGCGACTGCACCACGGTCGACCGTGAGTCTGACCGTGGATGCCCTGTACCAACGGCTACACCATTTTTCAAAACTGTCAATCTGCGGTCAACCTCACGGCAGACCGTGGATCGACCGCAGTTTTCTCTGTAACTGAATTCATCCACTTTAAGATAGACCACTTTGAGGCATCTATAATTTACAAAACCTTTTTAAACATACTTATAATAGTTGCCTTCTTTGATTCCAAAAGAGTTTTGAACCAAAAGATGTTAATTTTTACTAATCACACCTAATGACATCTTAATGACATTTTAAACTCAAATAAGACTAAACACAAAAATGTTTTACTTCTATCTTATTACAAAATGTCATTCAAATACATACTAATGATGGTCATTAAAAGTCCCAACAAAAGAGGTGCTCTCCCATGACTCTTATGTATCATTTATATGTATGTGTTATTAATTATGAACTAGTAAATTGTTGTAATAATTTCCAAGTAAGTTCGAACTAGATTCAAACTAGTTCATTTGAGATGTAACAATGTTCTAAAGAGCAAGATACTTCCATGTAACGACCCAACACATTATATCAATAAAACGTACATATTTTTTTAAAGTATAACATGTCGTTGTGCACATCAATCATCAATCACAGTTAATTGCTACATGTTTCAAATGGCGCATACGCTTAATTAAAAGTTTACATCAACATTCGGGTTCGATGACCCATTTTACAATTCCCAAAAATATAAGTTTCGACCAATTAGTTTAAGTTCCAAACATCACTAGAGCATGGGTTTGGGGTTAAACTACCCAAAGATTAGGTTGAACTTCCAAAAGCATCCACTAGGCACCTTAGAGGAAAAGCTTAGTCCACAACTTTACCCTTGCCACGATCCGCGCCCGCATCTAAAAATATAAACAGCGAGAGGGTAAGCTAAAGCTTAGTGAATAGAATAAATATATACATGCATATACAATTTACCTACTCGCATCCACAACATCATACAATGCAACAAATGTATATCATCTCATAACGAAAGCTAGTATCACCAAATCATACATCTAGCAACATCAGTAGCATAATAATCATAATAATAATTAAATGCCAACATCAACAATTTTAAACCATGGTTAACCAATAATCGCAAGGGAATGACCTCGCGAACAAGTCATCAGTGTTCAAAACAACCGTTAGTGCCCAAAAATGGCTATGGTATGCTAACCCCCGAGGTGTTCCAAAAACGGCTATGGTATCACCCCCAAGTGTTCCAAAAAGGGCTATGGCATCACTTGATCAACGTGTGAGTAAAACACGGCTATTACTCACAACCATGTGCACAAACACGGCTATGTGCACAATTAATACGGGCAAACAAGGTGTGAATAAAACACGACTATTACTCACAACCATGTGCACAAATACGGCTATGTGCACAATTAATACGTTCAAATAAATCATATACATACATACATAGATATTCCACTCACCTTATCGTCTTGTGAGATTTCCAACAACAACTTGTAACCTTCAAGGCAAGTTACCTATTGCAATTAATGCCCAATTAATACACATGACAAGTTGGACTATACACCATAATTTACTATTGCGCATTTAATGACCCAAATGCATTAAATGGCCCATTTACACTAAAACTGCCCATTCGAGGCCAAGACTCATCATTAATCGCTAAAAGCTAGTGATTAAGGTCTAACAACACCAACCATCACAACTTGGTTCATTTTATAACCATCTTGCCCAACTAGGCCAATAATTACCCATTTGACCCATTTTGTCATCAAAACTTATAATTTGGTCAAACTTGTACTCATTTACAAAACTTTCACTAACACACAAAAGTATTAGTGGTCTAACAACACAATTACACATCAAACACCAAATTACAAGTTCAACTCTAGATAACTACAACTTAGGGTTTTCTTACATCAACATAAACCAAATTTGCCCATTTAACCCCCAAATGGGTCTTACATGTCTTAAATGACAAAACCCTAGCCATAAATTGAATTAAACTCAAAACACGGAGTTAAGAATTACCACCACTATCAACACGTAGCTAAGAACGAGAAGAACAAATTTCCTTCTTGCTCCAAAGATCGAATCACAAATCTTCACCTTCGAATCTCACTTTGAATTTAAGTGGGTTTTATGTTTTGAGAGAAAAGTGAGAAGGAAAAGGGAAAAGAAATGGAGAAAATGAGATATGTGGCTAGGATTTAGAGTCACATATCTGATCCACACGTGAAAAGATGAAAATACCCTCGAGGCACCCTTTTAAAAAGCTAAAATTCGAACCAGATTCACAGTAGTATCGCGGCGCGACCCTAACTCCTCGCGGTGCGGCATTGTACACAATTTTCGAGCTGTCAAATGAGCCACCTTAACTTGATTCGTTTGTATACTCGTGGCGCGGACCCAGGCTTCGCGGCGTGACTGTGGGCGGCATCTGACCATTTTTTCGCCAAATTGTTCCAACTATAGATTACACGATTCGTATACTAAATTGACGTATCATATATACGCCTAGGCTTCACCACAAGGTCTCTCACGACTTGACACATCTTAAACCATGCATATACCCATACACGTATACATCCAAAAGTAAACGTCCTTAAGATAAAATACGTACCTTGGAACATGTATGAAAAACGGGATGTTACAACTCTCCCCCACTTGAATCGGAGCGCGTCCTCGCGATCCATGCCGCATGACAAGCCGAGAGATACACCAAAACAAACTCTTCAGGTTCCCATGTAAACTCGGAACCTTTTCGATGTCGCCATTTCACTTTGTAAGTTTTAACTTCTTTGTTTCGCAACCTTTTCACTTTTTCGTCGAGTATAGCAATCGCCTCTTCAACATACTCTAATTTGTTGTTTAGCTCAATCTCTTCTAACGGCACCCATGATGAATCATCCGCAAGACACTTACGGAGATGAGAAACATGAAATGTATTATGGATCCCAGCAAAATCTTCAGGTAATTCCAAACGATACGCAACTTCACCAACCCGAGCTAGAATTTTAAATGGTCCAAAAAACCGAGGGGCAAGTTTCCCTCGTTTTCAGAACCGTATGATACCCTTCCATGGCGAAACCTTAAGCATCACCATATTGCCTTCTTTAAACTCGATTGGTCGTCTATGCTTATCTACGTAAGACTTTTGTCTATCTTGTGCCGTTTTCAAACGAGTCCGAATCATTTCAATTTTACCATTTGTCTCTAATACCAAGTCGATGCTCCTGACTTCCCTTTGACCCACTTCACCCCTACAAATCGGGGTTTGACACCTTCTTCCATATAACATCTCATATGGTGGCATTCCGATACTAGTGTGAAAACTATTATTGTATGAGAATTCCACCAATGGTAGATGTTCGTCCCAACTTCCATCAAAATCTATTATGCATGCTCTCAACATATCTTCCAACGTTTGATTGGCACGCTCGGTTTGACCATCCGTTTGAGGATGATATGCCGTACTCATATTCAACCTCGTACCCATATCTTCATGAAACTTTTTCCAAAATTGAGAAGTAAAATGTGTGTCCCGATCTGAAACGGTAGACACGGGAATGCCATGTCTCGATATCACTTCCTTAATAAACATTTTCGCAAGTGCCTTCGACGTAATTGCTTATTTAATGGGAAGAAACAAAGAACTTTTCGTCAATCTATCAACGATCACCCAAATAGTATCATATTGGGTCATCGCCGTCTTTGGAAACTTTGTAATAAAATCCATGGTAATATGCTCCCACTTCCACATCGGGATTTCTAGCGGTTGCAACTTACCATACGGTTTTTGGTGTTCGGCTTTAACTTGCAAACACGTGACGCATTGCTCAACATACTTAACAACATCACGTTTCATGCCCGGCCACCAATATTCTTTCCTCAAATCAAGGTACATCTTTGTCGCACCCGGATGAATGGAATACTTAGACTTGTCGCACCCACAAATCGCCACTAATAAATCCAACTATTACTACGAACCAGAAAATTTGGATGTCTATCAATTTAACCGCTTAAAATAATTTTTCGTCGAAATTTTGAAATAAAAATCTATGTCCTAAAAACTAGAGCGTAGAAATGAGAAAGAAAAAGAGTGCGTCGAAAAACGTCGAAAAATAAAAAGTCAAAAAATAATAATAAGAAAGTAAAGCGTCGAAACTCAAAAGTCTAAAAACTAAATATTAAAAGTTGCGTCTAAAGGTATTAAAGCTTAAAAGGAATTCTATATCCAAAACGGCAATAACTTAAAAAGTACTAAAATCTTAAAACGGCGTTGCAAAATTCTAAAGCAACTAAATCTTAGTCTAAAGAAAAAGCACTTAAGGGATTTTACGGCAAAGCCTAAAAATCTAGAAATAAAAATAACTACGGCAAAAACTATATCTTAAAACTAATTACGAACGATAAATATATAAATTATGAATTAAACGATTAAAATATACAAATTTTTTTTTAAAAAAAATGATAAAATTACTTATTTTTATAAAAATATTATTTTTATATTTTTATTTTATAAAAGTATTAATCTATATAATTAATAATAATATTAACACTTAATATTACAAAATATAAATTAAAACTAAATACAAATACTAATTAAATATACAAACCCTAATAATAAAAATTAAATTATTAAACCCTAATCCCGTAATTAATGGCGTACTAGGTTTCTTGCCAGAACAGGCTCCGCGACTGCGGTTTCCTGTACCTGAAAAGCTCCGCGACTGCGGAAATTAATAATATTGGGTTCGCTGGTTTATATTTGATTTGATTTTTTATATATAATAGATAGATATTTTTTATAAAATAAAAATAAACTTATATTTTAAAAATCTAAATAAAAATACTTATTAATTTTATAGACAAAAATCTTTTTTTTATATATACATTTTTTATAAAAAAAAAATTTAATTATTTTATTACTAATAAAAATTAAAAATATAGCATTTTAACGTCCCCGACAGCAGCGCCAAAAATACTTGATGTGTGCAGCGGTGTATACGAAATAGATTATATTTTATTACAAAATACTATTAAATATGATACAATTTTACACAAGTTATTTTTATAGATGGGATATACCTAAACCTTGCTATAACACTTATAGGCAGTGTACCTAATCGTAGAGTAGTGTAGTTTTTAGTAAGTCCAGTTCGTTTCACATGGAGCTAGCTGAGTTTAACGCTATATTTTTAACAACTATATTTATATAAAATATATATAATTATATATAGTAATATTATTATAAAAGGGGGTTTTTACCGTTTAATGACCGGTTTGTCGATTTTATATTTTAAGCGTAAAGATAAATGACGATAATATAAATGACAGAATTTAAATTGCGATAAAGTAAATTGCAGTAATTAAAATGACAGTAAATAAAGGTACGATGAAATATGAAATAAAAGTATTATGCTTATTTAAACTTCCGTAATCATGATGTTTGACGTTTTGATTTTAATTAATTGTTACCCGGGTTAATTGTCCTTTGTCCTGGTTTATTTGATACCTATCTGGTTTTTGTCCATAATAGTCCATCGATCATAATTATAAAATGCTCGTCAAATTAACCTTATTCCCGAAGTTAAATATTCCAACAAATTAGGGATTCGAATTGTAACAAGGTTTTAATACTTTGTTAATAATTACACCAGGTTATCGACTGCGTGTAATCCAAGGTTTTAATACTTTGTTAACAATTACACCAATTATCCTTGTATGTAATCAACCCCTGTTTTAATGAGATATGAATATTAATTTACCCGCTTGATTAGAATGAATAATCAATTACCCAACCCGAATAATTAATTAAATGATCGTAAAAGATGTCGTATAAACGTCACTAAATATAACATACATAATCATTTTAATAATTATTAGATTAACTAATTTGAAGATAGGTTCGACAGATTCTAATGAGTTGTCATTCGATTAGACAATACCCCATATCTATTAATAGTCAATAGTCCAATGTCCACAAGTGTCGGTCTTTTGTCCAAACCTTAATTATGGTACAAAATCTAATAACCCAATCTTAATTTTTAGTCCAACATCACGATTACTTCGGCTCAAATAAGCATAATAATAACTTAGTTACAAGACATTAATTTAAAAAGGAAGAACATAGCTTACAGTGGTGATTAATCGTGTAGCGTTGCATGGACAGAATTTCGACTTAAAACTCGTAAAACATTCTTACAATAACCTTATTATTATTAACTTAAATTAAAATTATAATTATAATTATAAATATAAATATAAATACATATAGAAAGATTGATAGAAAAGGGATGCATGAATCGAGCAGAATTCGTTGGCTTTTATAGGCCCTACTCTGAACTGTGAAAATCCGCGAGTGCGGAGGTTTTGTTCATCATAGCTCCGCGAGTGCGGAGCTCTGGATTCCAGCTCACCTCTTGATTTAAACGTGGGCTGCTGAATTTTATAATATATAATATAATAATATATAACTTTATATAATTATATATATTATATTATATTCTTGTGCATAGTTAACTTGTAATTTTAGCTCCGTTGAGTTGTACGTTGATAGTTGGTTCATGTCTTGGTTCCGGATTTTCGAACGCCTTTTCGTATAATTTAATATCTTTATATTTTGCGTTTTGCGGCTTGTACTCTTGTAATTTCTAGACGTTTCTCATCAATAATTTGAACCACTTGGATTGTACTTTGTACTTTTTAGCTTTTTGGTCATTTGCGTCTTCAAATCATCGTTTTCTTCTTTTGTCTTCGCACTTTTTTATTTAAACGATTATTACATAAAAATAGAACAATAGTAACTAAAAGCTTTACATATTGGAAGGATATTGATACTAAATATATGTTCCTTTTTAGCATTATCAAATATCCCCACACTTGAACGTTGCTTGTCCTCAAGCAATACAGAACTTGAAATTAAATCACACTTCACTCGAATCACTTTTTTATTCTCACACTTTATACATCAGTGATTTTAATACGGCGGTATAAACAATGTTAGTAACGATGTGGTTTACAGTCCCACATGACTATGAAAATGTAAATCCTTTAAGGTAATTGGATCTTTATGAAAACATTTGATCTTTTTAAAATTCATTCTAGCTTTTACCCTAGATAAGTTTTCCGGAATAACCCTTCACCGGTGTTTACAAAATATTTTTGTGGGTTGCGTGGGTTTCATATTTTAAAATTTTAGCTCAAAACTGGCGGTTTTGTGTCACCCACTTGCGAATCCTTGTATTAGGAAAGCAACACGTCCAGTATACTTGCTCCGTATATTACCTTTCAGTAAACTACCGTCTGGTTATAAAGGAAAGCGATGAACAAGCAACTGTTAAGGCAATGTCTAATGACATGCATTTATTCATGGTCCACAACGTGTCGGATGCAATTACTATCCTTTGTAGGAGAAATAGTAAAGATTACCCTATAATTTTTCGGTCTGGCACAAGGTCCTGTCTTCGACCATGCTATGCAACCACCGTTCTTACGGTTGACACCCGAATTGGTTCAGGTGACCTAATAAATTCCAGGTGAATTTCTAGGATTTTACGTTCAATGGTAATGAACGCATTGAAAATAGGTTTTTAGAAAACAAATCGGTTTTAATTTGATCAAAATATTTTCTCGTTCAAGCTCGAGTTTAGATATCATCGAATTCCATGAGTTTATAATTCTCAATATTTAAAGTCAATCTCAAGGATTGAGTAATATCAGGCTTAAATGCTGATTTTTAATCTTTAAGGAGATTATCCTTTTCTGGGGGTCTGATTCATTAGTCTTATCAAGCTAATTTGCACGGCGCCCTCCCCATTTTACGAGACAGATCCTCTCATGGTTAGAATAATTCTGACCACATGGCGACCCTGTTTGATGGTGAGGTCTGTGGATTTTCTGCTGATTTTAGAGATGACTTTTCTAGATTTTTTGTCAACCTACAGCTGGTCTAGACGACAACTTCCTGACCTAAATCAAGAAGCGCGTGTCTTTTTCAGAAGACTTTACTTCCTTTTAATGATGGAATTGATTCATCGTGTAGATCCATCTTTCTTTCAAATATATTACAGTAAATCGGGTAAAACTGATTAGTTTAGTCCAAAGCAAAAGTACCTGCAATAATCTTGTACAAATATGTGATATATGTTTTGAAGAACTTGGTAAATTCTTCCCACACTTAGCTTTTATTTATTCTTTTCTTTGCCTTTTTATTCTCTTCTATTCCATTTTAAATGAATTCAAGCGTTTTGGGTTGTTTCTCCATTTATGTTCTCTCCGAGGTAACAATAATTTTGGTATTATAACGTAGTTTTATCGTTCATAAATATGTATAAACATGATTTTGAATTCATTTAGTTGAAATTTTTTCAAATTTTCACAAAATTTGGCAATTAAACTAAGTGTAAACCCGAGAGAATTTATAACCCTACCCCACACTTGAGATCTTGCAATGCCCTCATTTGCAAGAAATCAGTAAAAATTTAAATTCATGAGGGTGATTAGTGTAGAAAAATGATTAAAAATACCGAGTTTGCAAACATATTGTTTTATATCACATTTGATATTTTACGTCTTGTCGTTAAAATTAGTAGCTTTTGCTGAACTTTAATGTCAGTCTTTAAAAATGCGCTGTTTTATCAAGTTTTTTACATAAGATAAACTACAAACATATATATATATATATATATATATATATATATATATATATATATATATAGATATATATATATTATAAAACCTTTATTTATTAAAACAATTTAAATGAGTAATTTTTTAAAATTTTGTTTCCTTTTACTTTAGGTAGTTTCGGTATGTTTACCTAGTCCGTCCCTCGACAAAATTTAAAATTTGTCGTTTTTAAAGCGATTGTTTTAAAAGCAAAGATTTTTGGGTTTTTTTAATTTTTTTGGTATACTTTAGATCAATAATATTAAAAATAATGATAACAAAATTTTTCGCCCCGCCCTCGGGTAAAGCAATTTCGATTCTATGATCTAGTCTTTAACTCACGACGAATTTTAGAAATCATTTTTTAAACTTAAAGGAATAAAGTAAATTTTGTTTTTAAATTCACACAAAATTTAAATTTAAAAAGCGTATTAATTTCATACAAACCTACAAAACAAAACAAAAATCAGAATGGAGGGAGAAAACTAGTTCTTTAGTGTCTGCTAGCGAAAAAGACCAATCGGATTCCATTCTCGGAACTACACGAGAACAGAACAACTAACTCTAGACAACATATTATTTTTAGAAAATTTGAATCTCCCCACTCTTAGGTAGCTGTGGTGTCGAAATTGTGATTAACTTCATTGTCAATTTCTCTTGGACCATAATCAACTTGCATATTTGTGACTTTTGCTTTAATTCATTGGTCGGATTCCTGTGTAATATGTGAAGACCCGTCCTAATCCATCCGGACGAAGTCTATATTGATTATAAACGATTCACAACAGTTGATTACATCGCGAGGTACTTGACCCCTATATGATACATTTTACAAACATTGCATTCGTTTTTGAAAAGACAAACTTTCATTACATCGAAAGTTGACAGCAGGCATACCATTTCATAATATATCCAACTATAATTGACTTAATAATAATATAGATGAACTCAACAACTTGAATGCAACGTCTTTTGAAATATGCCATGTATGACTCCAAGTAATGTCTCTACTATGAGTTAATGCACAGCGAAAGATTTCTTTCGTACCTGAGAATAAACATGCTTTAAAGTGTCAACCAAAAGGTTGGTGAATTCATTAGTTTAACATAAATACTCATTTCATAATTTTAATAGACCACAAGATTTTCATATTTCCATTTCTTATAAACATACGTCCCATGCGTAGAGACAAAAATATCATTCATATGGATTGAACACCTGGTAACCGACATTCACAATATGCATATAAGAATATCCCCATCATTCCGGGATCCTCCTTTGAACATGATATAAATTTCAAAGTACTAAAGCATCCGGTACTTTGGATGGGGCTTGTTGGGCCCGATAGATCTATCTTTAGGATTCGCGTCAATTAGGGTGTCTGTTCCCTAATTCTTAGATTACCAGACTAAAAAGGGGCATATTCGGTTTAATAATTCAACCATAAAATGTAGTTTCGATTACTTGTGTCTATTTCGTAAAACAGTTATAAAAGCAGCGCATGTATTCTCAGTCCTAAAAATATATATTGCAAAAGCATTTAAAAAGGGAGCAAATGAAACTCACCTAATGTATTTTGTAGTAAAAATACATATGACGTCATTTATCAAGTGTAGGGTTGGCCTCGGATTCACGAACCTATATCAATCATGTATTTATTAATACGCATAATATAAATCACAAAATTTCATTTATTAATATGTATTATTTATATATTTATAGTTTTGTAGAATTTATTCTAAATTCCATTTTAAAACGTATACTTATATTATGTCTTAAATTATATTTTATATATATCGATTTTATGCATATATATTTATAATGATTAACGTTTATACAATTTGTGATATTAATAAATCTATATACATATATTTGTGATTAGTATTGCATTTATGAAATTTTATTAGTTTGTATGTGAATTATTAATACAATTCTAGTATATACCATAAGTATATATATAATGTACAAAAGATTTATTTGTTAAAATAATAATTTAGATAGTAATGATTTACTAATAATAATAATAATTTTATTAATAATGATAATACTTAATAGCAAAAAATGAAATGATAAATGTTAATGATAATAATAATCATAGCTCTATAATATTATTAATAATAATAATATACTTATGTTAATAATAAGGGTTCTAATATTTATAAAATGATAAATGATAATCATAATAATGATAATAATTCTTAAAATGATGAACTTAATGATAATAGTGTTAACATTATTTATACTAATGCTACTTGATAGTATTATGAATAATATTACTTAATAATAATACTACAGATGATAATATAACTATATTAAGGTTAATCATCTTATTAATCATGTTATTGTTAATAATAGTGATACTAATTAATAATACTATAATACCAATCAATAATAATAATAATACTAGTAATTATATTTGATAGCGATAATAATATTAGTAATAACATTAATGATAATAATAATTGTAATTATAATCATGTTAGTAATAATAAATAATAACTAGTACATATAACAATAACAATATCAATAATATTAATACTAGTAATAATAACAACAATTAATAATAACAATAACAATAATAATAATAATAATAATAATAATAATAATAATAATAATAATAATAATAATAATAATAATAATAATAATAATAATAATAATAATAATAATAATAATAATAATAATAATAATAATAATAATAAAAATGGTTAGAAGACTACCTCTCAAAAATAAAACCCTTCATAAAAAGAAATGCCTCGAGCCAGGCTCGAACCCGAGACCACTTGCTACCCATTACCTCCCTTAACCATTTTTCCAGTGCTACTTATCTGATTATTATCCCGTAATAAATATATATATACGTTATCTATCTGTTTCCAAAACTCCTCTTCATCTTCTTCAATTTTCACATCACAAACCCAGTTTAAATCAACTTCTAACGAATTGCAATATAATTTTAGGACCCTTAATCGATATATAATCATCCTATATCATTCCTTGAATAAATTAAAAACAAAAATAAAATAAATATAATTACCTGCTGTTCGAAGGATACAAAAAATAAAAATAAAAATGATTTCGAAATTTAGAGTGTTATAGATAAAAGTTATAATACGAAATGTGTTTCAAATCACTTTTAGAAACTACTGGATTCGTTAATTTGAATTGAAACATCACAACGAATCCAAATTTCTTGATGAACACTCGGGTTGACTTTTTGCAAATAAATCTTTGACCTTCAAATTCGAACTCAATAAGGAAAATTGAAGTGTGAAAGTTTACAGAAAGATTGTTTAGCAGATTTCTAACGTAATAGCATTAATACATCTTGTAAATTCATTTGAAATTGATATTTGACCAAAAAGTAAAAGAACAGAGATAACGACTTGTTTTCTTGTTTTTCTGTTTTAATTTAATCGAATGGGAGTTGTTAAGGATTTCTGTGATTTGTAATAGATAATGTAAGATTGTATCGTATCAATTATCGCTGGCCTCGTTTGTTTTGTGTCACAACTTAGTCGACAGGCTTAATCACCTAGTACAGAAATATATATAAAAAAAATAAAAAGAAGAAATTTATTGATAATCAGTTTTGGTGTTATCTGTTAATTCGATCTGGTTTGTTATCACATTAAGGACAGATAACAAATTTTTAAACTAGTAGGATTTTGATAGGAAACATAATACACATTTATTTGTTTTTATTTATGTATATACATCTGTATTATATCTATATATCTTGTATATGTATTTATAAAATATATAATTGTATTTATCAGTATATTATATCTGTATTTGTATACTGAGTATATTAGTGTTTTTCATATATATACTGTGTACCTCTGTATTACCTATATATACGGGGTATTATATTAAATTCTATAACATACATTACTAATATAAATTTATTATTAAAATCCATTATTATTGTAAATTTTAGTATGATACTTAATAATAGAATTAATAATAATAATAATAATATAAATGATCAAAATAATACCTAAAAATAATAGGTATAATAATAATGATGAGAGTAATAAAAAATCATAATAATTTTTAGTGAAATTGACAATAATAATATTATTAATGATATTTATAATAATAATAATAATACTAGTTATATTAACATTGATGAAAATATTACTATATCAATTATATTTAAACTTGTAATTACATTATATTAATCTTACATTTTGTTAACTATGTAATATTTATTTTATACATTAACGTACTTGACTATTCAATATTTATATTTTATATATCTATATACAGTTTTGTTCTAATAACAGTTTTAGTTATTTTGTATAGTACTTTATATTTTCAATTCAAATGATTTATAATGTGTCATATTAATTCCATTTATTATATATATATATACTTTTGTTTGTATATATACATATACATATACATATATATACATTTAATTATTTACAACCAAAAGTTCGTGAATCGTCGGCACAGTCAAAGGTCGAATGTTATACCTGTAAACAGTTCAAAAAATACTGAGACTCTTCATTACAGACTTTACTTATCATGTCGAAATCATACAAAGATTAAGTTTAAATTTGGTCGGAAATTCCCGGGTCATCACATAATATCCACAAATTCAACTAGTTTTGCCTTTTCTTTAGGTGATAGGTTGGATACTAACTGGTTATATAACTTAAAGTTCCCCTTGGTTCTAGCATCGCGAATCTGTTTAATAAGTTTCTTCATTGAACTATTAATAACGGGGTTATTTAATTTTGTATCAACAACGGGGTTCTTTGTTATCAAGTCATCATTAGGTGTTACTTCATCTTCTCCACACTTAGGCATTTTATTATTGTTAAGCACTACCGTTGGAGTTGGTAAAACAATATGGTTTTTACCAATCATTTTTGGTTCAACGGTTTTGGTTGGTGGAGATTTAGACTTTCGACTCACAAATGTGATTGATTTTTCACCATCACTAAGTGTCATTCTACCCTCTCTTACATTAACGAACGCCTCGGTGGACGCTAAGAATGGTCGTCCTAAAATTAGAGGAACGTTTGAGTCCTCTTCTATTTCAATGACAATAAATTAGACTAAAAAGGTTAAATTACCCACTTGAATGGGTAGGTTGTCAGCAATTCCAACTGGGTGCCTAATGGTTTGATTAAAGAGTCGAACACTCATCTTTGTTGGACTTAACTCACCTACTCGTAATCTCTTATATAATGAAAGAGGCATAACACTCACACTCGCACCTAAATCTACTAGTGCATCATACATGACACAATCACTAAGTAGACAAGGAACAATAAATACACCCGGATCACCCAACCTTGGTGGAGGTTTTGGTGGAACTGTCTTCACCGGGTTTACTTTTACGGATTTTGTTACTTACACTTTCTTATTCTTCTTCTTCTTTCCAGAGGTATCACAAACTTTATTACCTATCACTTGCTCATACTCAACTCCTTTTCTTGGAAACGGGATGGGTGGTCTGTATGGTGCCACCACTGGCTTTACATACTCGGGTGGTGGTGGTATTGTAACTTCTTCATTGTTACTCACATCTAAAACCTTCCCATCTTCTGATGATGGTTTTTCAGAATTTGTTGACACCATATTAACATTCTCATTTCGAGGATTTACTTCAGTATTACTTGGTAGCTTTCCTTATTCCCTCTCACTCATCATGCTAGCAAGAGTACCTACGTGTTTTTCTAGATTCAAAATGGAAGCTTGTTGAGTTCTTAATGACTGATCAAACCTCTCATTTGTTTGGGTTTGAGATGTAATAAATTGTGTTTGAGATTCCATTAGCTTTACCATCATTTCTTCCAGATTTGGCTTTTTCTCTTCGGTTTGTTGTGGTGGTTTATACAAGCTAGGTCTTTGTTGATTGAAAGTGTTGTTTTGCGTTGGTTGG
The DNA here is from genome assembly GCF_046630445.1 of Rutidosis leptorrhynchoides. Lineage (NCBI taxonomy): Eukaryota > Viridiplantae > Streptophyta > Magnoliopsida > Asterales > Asteraceae > Rutidosis > Rutidosis leptorrhynchoides. The sequence continues at coordinate 64,963,830 of NC_092342.1, forward strand.
TTATTCGGACCTTGTTGGTTGTACGAGTTATTGTTGGGTCCATTTGGATTGTAAAGAATGTTTTGATTTCGATTAAAGTTTGGCCTTGGTGGTTGATAATTATTTCCCGGCCTTTGGTTCATGTAGGAAACATTCTCTCGTTGTTCCATCGTTTGTTCGATGTGGCAATCTTTCGTTAAGTGTGGTTCACCGCATTGCTCACAACTGATTCGTATTGCGTGAATATCTTTAGTCATCTTTTCCATTCGTCTTTCAAAAGCATCTATTTTTGCTTAAACGGAATCAAAGTCATGGCTAGAATCGGCTCTAGCCGCTTTAGATGAACGAAAAATATCTTTTTCCTGATGCCACTCATGTGAGTGGGAGGCTGTGTTATCAATAATTTTATAAGCTTCAGTTGCGGTTTTCTTCATAATGGAACCACCAGCTGCTATGTTGATGTCTTTTCGTGTAGTAATGTCGCATCCTTGGTAGAATATTTGTAATATTTGATAAGTGTCTAAACCATGTTGAGGACATCCTCTCAACAACTTTCCAAATCTTGTCCACGCCTCATATAGAGTTTCATTTGGCTTTTGTGTGAACGTAACAATTTCTCCTTGAAGTTTCACGGCTTTAGATGCCGGATAGAATCTTTTAAGAAATTTCTCAACTAAAACATCCCATGTGTCAATCGCCCCTTCAGGTAACGATTCTAACCAATCTTTGGCTTCTCCCTTTAAAGTCCAGGGAAATAACATGAGATAGATCTGTTCATCCTCCACTTCTCGGATTTTAAATAGAGTACAGATCCTATTAAAGGTTCGAAGATGTTCATTTGGATCTTCCTTCAGCGTACCACTATATTGGCATTGATTAGTTACCATGCATAGGATTTGTCCTTTGATTTCATAATTTGGCGCATTAATGTCTGGCTTAATAATGGCGTGACCTTGGCCAGTGCGTGTGGCTCTCATTCGATCTTCCATACTTAGAGGTTCCGTTATTTCCATATTTGAATTTGTTGAATACGAATCACTAGAAGAGTCTGATTTAACGATTTGTGGTTCAGGAGGAATGATTATTGGTTCAGGATCTTGGAATTGTCCTTGACTATCCTCCGGGTTTTCAATTGTGAGGTCGGGTTCAAAAAATGGATTATCGGAAATTTGAATTGGGGTACTTGGTCGACTAGATGACGATTCTAAAGAAAAATCAACGGTGACAATATTGGCTAGATGTCTTGATCGAGTTACAGGTGGTGAACGTATGAAAGGTGGTGAACGTTTTGCTCGGTGCTTCACTGAATATCCTATTAGTTATAAAAATAAAAAAAAATTATATAAGTTATCAAATTAATAGACTTTTCTGATTTTGCCCACGTTTCGAATAGCCAATAGATGCAGCAGGTAGCCAGGACCCTTTAAATCGGAAGCCCACAAATCGCCACTAACAAATCCAACTATTACTACGAACCAGAAAATTTGGATGTCTATCAATTTAATCGGTTAAAATAATTTTTCGTCGAAATTTTGAAATAAAAATCTGTCCTAAAAACTAGAGCGTAGAAATGAGAAAGAAAAAGAGTGCGTCGAAAAACGTCGAAAAATAAAAAGTCGAAAAATAATAATAAGAAAGTAAAGCGTCGAAACTCAAAAGTCTAAAAAATAAATATTAAAAGTTGCGTCTAAAGGTATTAAAGCTTAAAAGGAATTCTATATCCAAAACAGCAATAACTTAAAAAGTACTAAAATCTTAAAATGGCGTTGCAAAATTCTAAAGCACCTAAATCTTAGTCTAAAGAAAAAGCACTTAAGGAATTTTACGGCAAAGCCTAAAAATCTAGAAATAAAAATAACTACGGCAAAAACTATATCTTAAAACTAATTACGAACGATAAATATACAAATTATGAATTAAACAATTAAAATATACAAAAAATTTTTAAAAAAATGATAAAATTACTTATTTTTATAAAAATATTATTTTTATATTTTTATTTTATAAAAGTATTAATCTGTATAATTAATAATAATATTAAAACTTAATATTACAAAATATAAATTAAAACTAAATACAAATACTAATTAAATATACAAACCCTAATAATAAAAATTAAATTATTAAACCCTAATCCCATAATTAATGGCGTACTAGGTTTCCTGCCAGAACAGGCTCCGCGACTGCAGTTTCCTATACCTGAAAAGCTCCGCGACTGCGGAATTTAATAATATCGGGTTCGCTGGTTTATATTTGATTTGATTTTTTTATATATAATAGATAGATATTTTTTATAAAATAAAAATAAACTTATATTTTAAAAATCTAAATAAAAATACTTATTAATTTTATAGACAAAAATCTTTATATATATATATATATATATATATATATATATATATATATTTTTTTTTTTATTATTTTATTACTAATAAAATTTAAAAATATAGCGTTTTAACGTCCCCGGCAGCGGCGCCAAAAATACTTGATGTGTGCAGCGGTGTATATGAAATAGATTATATTTTATTACAAAATACTATTAAATATGATACAATTTTACACAAGTTATTTATATAGATGGGATATACCTAACCTTGCTACAACACTTATAGGCAGTGTACCTAATCGTAGAGTAGTGTAGTTTTTAGTAAGTCTGGTTCGTTCCACAGGGAGCTAGCTGAGTTTAAGGCTATATTTTTAACAACTATATTTATATAAAATATATATAATTATATATAGTAATATTATTATAAAAGGGGGTTTTTACCGTTTAATGACCGGTTTGTCGATTTTATATTTTAAGCGTAAAGATAAATGACGATAATATAAATGACAGAATTTAAATTGCGATAAAGTAAATCACAGTAATTAAAATGACAGTAAATAAAGGTACGATGAAATATGAAATAAAAGTATTAGGCTTATTTAAACTTCCGTAATCATGATGTTTGACGTTTTGATTTTAATTAATTGTTACCCGGGTTAATTGTCCTTTGTCCTGGTTTATTTGATACCAATCTGGTTTTTGTCCATAATAGTCCATCGGTCATAATTATAAAATGCTCGTCAAATTAACCTTATTCCCGAAGTCAAATATTCCAACAAATTAGGGATTCGAACTGTAACAAGGTTTTAATACTTTGTTAATAATTACACCAGGTTATTGACTGCGTGTAATCCAAGGTTTTAATACTTTGTTAACAATTACACCAATTATCCTTGTATGTAATCCACCCCTGTTTTAATGAGATATGAATATTAATTTACCCACTTGATCAGAATGAATAATCAATTACCCAACCCGAATAATTAATTAAATGATCGTAAAAGATGTCGTATAAATGTCACTAAATATAACATACATAATTATTTTAATAATTATTAGATTAACTACTTTGAAGATAGGTTCGACAGATTCTAATGAGTTGTCATTCGATTAGACAATACCCCATATCTATTAATAGTCAATAGTCCAATGTCCACAAGTGTCGATCTTTTGTCCAAACCTTAATTATGGTACAAAATCTAATAACCTAATCTTAATTTCTAGTCTAACATCACGATTACTTCGGCTCAAATAAGCATAATAATAACTTAGTTACAAGACATTAATTTAAAAAGGAAGAACATAGCTTACAGTGGTGATTAATCACGTAGTGTTGCACGGACAGAATTTCGACTTAAAACCCGTAAAACATTCTTACAATAACCTTATTATTATTAACTTAAATTATAATTATAATTATAATTATAAATATAAATATAAATACATATAGAGAGATTGATAGAAAAGGGATGCATGAATCGAGCAGAATTCGTTGACTTTTATAGGCCCTACTCTGAACTGTGAAAATCCGTGAGTACGGAGGTTTTGTTCATCATAGCTCCGCGAGTGCGGAGCTCTGGATTCCAGCTCACCTCTTGATTTAAACGTGCGCTGCTGAATTTTATAATATATAATATAATAATATATAAATTTATATAATTATATATATATTATATTATATTCTTGTGCATAGTTGACTTGTAATTTTAGCTCCGTTGAGTTGTACGTTGATAGTTGGTTCATGTCTCGGTTCCGGATTTTCGAACGCCTTTTCGTATAATTTAATATCTTGTATTTTGCGTTTTGCGGCTTGTACTCTTGTAATTTCTAGACGTTTCTCATCAATAATTTGAACCACTTGGATTGTACTTTGTACTTTTTAGCTTTTTGGTCATTTGCGTCTTCAAATCGTCGTTTTCTTCTTTTGTCTTCGCACTTATTTATTTAAACGATTATTACATAAAAATAGAACAATAGTAACTAAAAGCTTTACATATTGGAAGGATATTGATACTAAATATATGTTCCTTTTTAGCATTATCACAACCACATGGGCAAGAAAAGTTATGCCACCACTAACAAGGAAACGACGAGCCCGTGCATAAGTGCATAATGGCACAAGTCTTCTCCGTTTCTCGCCATGAATAATTAATTCTCCCCCACTTGGGGTCTTAACACGAATAGACTTTTCATGGCATGCAATATCGGCTCTGTAATGACCCTGGATTTTCCAACGTTTATTTATTAATAATTATTATTATTAATACGTGTGATAAAACTAATGTACGTTATTACATTTACATGTTGCCATGATTGCCCGAACTTGACTTTAATTGCCCGAAACGTCTTTGTGACACCCGGAACTTGCACGAATAATATTTTCAAGTATTATTTACATTCATGATTAATTTTATTAATCATTTTAATTAACTATGGTGATTAGTTAGTTGCTTGGGCTTTATTTGGGTTTAATTGTTAAGTAAGTGAACTTGGGCTTTATTAGTGAAATGGACTCATGTTATTGGGCTTCCAAGCCCACCCTACCTTTAAAGTGGACCTAATTAGCCCACTCTTCCACTAGTATGTATTACTTGAACATGGAACTAGTTAGTTATGGCTCATGGAATCTAGTTTGCATGTAATCCCCATGTAATCACCTCTTTTAACCAACTTTTGTAAGGCTTTCATGCTAGTGACCAATGAACCAAGCCCTCCCCCTTGTGTGCAGCTGAACCGTGGGCTAGGGGACTCCATATGGAGTGTTTTGGTTTTCATTTTCTCACTACTTCATTCTTGTATTCTCTCATTCAAACACACACTTGATTTTCTCTCAACTTTTTCCTCTCTTTTTCTCTCTAGTTCTTGTAAGCAACTTGACTTTTTCTCTTCCTTTCTTCTTGCTAAAACCGAATTCAAACATCACATAATCATCATCATCTTTTGTTACTTGTTGTTGTTAGTTTGTTACATGTAATTGTTAGTTGTTCTTTACTTGTTACAAGAATAAACTTTCTAGTTTGATTCTTCTTATTTCTTGTATTTATCAAGAACACTCAAGAACATAATTTACTAGTTATGATTCTACATATACTTTCTTAAAAGATTGCAAGTTCATGTGTTGATTAAATTCATACTTAAAGTTCATGAAGTAAACTTTAAAGTTTACTTTCTAAAGATCAAACTTTGGTTTGAATCTTTAAAGTATGAACAACCATGAATAATTTACTTGTTTACTTAGTTTACTTCTTCTTGCACTTTACTTTCATGTAATTAGTTTAAATGGTCAAGTACTACAAGTTAGTCTTGATCTCATTAATCATGAACTAAAAGTTAACCTTGAAAGTTCAAGAACACACAAATAAGTTTTCTTTAAAAATAACTTTGTATACTTATGCTTGATCTAGACTTTTGGGTCTTGGATCTTCAAGATCTAACTAAAGAACTATGTTCTACATCTTAAGATCTTGATTAGTTAGTTTAATTTCAAGTTTGTAACTTGTTATTAGCTTTAAAGTTCATGTAAGTGTCAAACCTAAGACTTTGATGTAACTTTGGTTCATCAAACTACATGCAACTCTTAAGTGAGTTGTGCTTCATGTCTTAGACTTGCACTAGGGTTATGATGGTCAAGACTTGGTTAAGATGATGTAGATACATCAATGAGTTGTACACTTGAAGCTATATGCATCAAGGATGAGAACCATGATGAACATCAAGCACCAAGACCACCGGAACCCTTTTAAACTTACTGTTTCTGTCCAAAAGCTACTGATCTGATGTTTCTTTAACAGACCAGTAGACCTGTGCTGTTCTAACCTTGATTTTTAGATATATATTTTTGAGTAGATAACTTTTCATATAGGACTCTTCTTAATCCGAGTTACGGTTTAGGATTTATGGCCCTTCGATCGTTACTATGTCCTTTAACGTTGTGCAGAAATTTCTGACCTACTCGCACTTAGACCGTCGCCACGGTCAAACCAAGACGAGTTTGCTTCTGTAAATTTTACCACACTTAAGGGACTCATAGACGGAGCCATGGCCACTGGTCTCACCTTAATTCAGTAAGGGTAGAGGCCGTGGTGACTGACTGAAGTCAGACTTTGTTTTAAACTACTTTCATAAACGAAACCTACTTTACGCCTTTTGTTTAATGATGAATGATGATGACCCTTAAGACCTTAAATACATACTTTTAAACCTATTAAGACGATTTACTGACTTAGTATTATTTGCCTTAGGTTGAGGACCTTCGGACCGATTACTTGCACACCTTTTCCGAACTGACTTTACGACTACATTATCATTGTGAGTTATAGCATTCCCTTTTTACTTTAACTTATTTTGGGAACTGAGAATACATGCGTATTTTATGTTTTACATACTAGGCACGAGTACTTAAACTTTATATATGTGTGGTTTATATAACGGCAGAAACATTCCCTTTAGCTCGGTAACGTTTAGTCATTGGTTTTTGAACCGGTGAACGCGAATCTTAGATATGGATCCATAGGGTTTGACATCCCCACTCGGGCTAGTAGCACTAGCATTTAACGAGTGTTTAATACTTTGTATACATATGCACTTGCCAAGTGTACTTTCAGGGGGTATAAACGTTAAGTTAGTTACCAAGTGCCCACGGTTAACATATACTTTATCATACTGTTTTGAAACTCTCTTTATAGCACTAAAATCTCGTGGCCTACCTTACATACTGTTATACTTAAACTATAGCTCACCAACCTTTGTGTTGACGTTTTTAAGCATGTTTTTCTTAGGTGCTTGAGGTTAGCTTCCGCTGTGTACTAGTCGTGCTGTAGACACCCGCTGCTTAGAGTTGTCATCGCATGAACTACTTTATTTTGCATTCAAACATTCGTACTTTTGAACTATGACTTGTAACGACCATTGTGGTCACATACACTTATTATTTGCTTCTACTTAGTGAAGCATGCTTTTGAAATGTAAAACATTTAATGCCGGTTATGACATCACCTTTTTATCATGAATGCAACATCTTTAATTACAGCATATAGTACTTAACCTTGTAATGATCCTGTTGTTGATGATTCGTACATGATGGTTTTGTACGGGGTATCACATTTGGTATCAGAGCATTGGTTGTAGGGAATTAGGTTGCATTAGTGAGTCTAAGACCGACCCGAGTAGGATTCACTAATAGGACTAATCTACAACTTGCTAGTTTACTTGTTTCCGCTGAATTTACTGCATGCTACTGCTTACTTTTTCCGCTATATGCCGTATGCTACTACATGATTTCACTACTGCATGATGCTACTTGCTTTCGATTGCATGCTACTTTCATACGAATTACTGTTATTGCCATGCTAGTTACCGTTATACATGATTTAAACTGTTGGCCTATTATTTGCTTGCTTTATGACATACTGACATGGAAAATTTATTTTTCCTTGTTCAGATGTCGGATGTTCCACCTACTGGCATTTCGGGCAGTACAGACTCAGACCCCGTCGCCCTACCTACTGCTACACCTGCTGCTGCTACTGCCGATACACCGGCCCTGACACCCACTAGTGATCCCGGCGCTTCCACTTCCGGAGCTGGTACTAGTGCACCTGCCCCAGTGTCTGCTCCCGGACCCTCGGGGTCACAGCCCCGCATTGGTGGTATTGAGATCCCCGCGGAGTTCGGGGAAGGGCCGTTTCGTAACCACATGCGCACGCCTTTCCGACGCACTCCCGATGGACGTTTAGTCATGATTCTGCCAGACAGACACAGACAGATGTTGGCCGCCTTCGGACGCTTCGGATTACCAGCTCAGCCACCAGTGTCACCACCACACGATTCGGATGACTCATCATCCGCCGATTCTTCATCATCAGACGACTCCAGCGATGATGAGGATCCTGCTGATAGACCTATTCAGGCACCCTCCACTCCGCCGAAGAAGCGGTACCGTTTCGACGGCACCGTCATTCCAGGGGTGAATGGAGGTCGTGCTTTTACTGATGCATTTGGCCATCGTCGTAGGGTTACTGCTCGTAAACGAGTTGTGCCATACCCTGCCGACCCACAAATACATAAGGTTCCCCGTTACGTATTGACTATTCTTGGAACCGTACCACCTAGATTTAGATACGGACCACTTACATCTAGGGACGTACCGTCTACATCCGGAGCCAGACCATCTACATCAGCACCACCCGCACCACCCGCCCCACCTACACCGCCTGCCCCACCAGCTCCCTCTAACGAGGAACTGATGAGGGAGATTGAGACTCTCCGAGTTCGAGTCACTGAGCTCGAGGAGCAGTTGGCTCGTGGAGCAGTTCACCCGCCTTCACCGTAGGACCTTGTATTTAGATTTCATGATGTAATCTAGATATAGTTTCATGTATTTCATATGTATTGTACGAACTTATTCAGATGTATGAAACTTATTATTATTAATGAATGGAACTTTGCGTTATTTAATTCTTGCACGATGTTCTATTTACATTGCTGTACGATGATTCTGTGGTATTTGTACCTAGATGCATTATTTAATAACATGTGATGTTTTGATTCCATGTTGGTCACTATATACTGTATTATTACTACTTGCATACTGGATTTTGACTTGAGTCAAAAATTTTGTTTAGAATACCATGGCTAACGGAAGATCCACACCTACCGCCGCCCAGATTGAGGACATGATCAACGAATGGGTCGCTGCAGCCTTAGCAAAAAGAAATCTCCAAGCTCCACCGCCACCACCACTGGTTATTCCACCCATTCGAAATGGGTGTACATACAAGGAATTCCAGAGCTGCAAACCGCATAACTTCAGCGACACCGAGGGACCAGTTGGTCTCACCAGATGGTTCGAGAAACTTGAATCAGTATTCTGAGTTATCAACTGTTCGGAGGACAATAAGACCAAGTTTGCATCTTGCACGCTATCTGACGGCGCGCTAATGTGGTGGAACACGTTAGCTCAAGCGAAAGGTATCGATGAGGCGTATGCTACGCCATGGGAGGAATTCAAGGCGGCTATGATTGATGAGTATTTTCCGAGAACCGAAATTCAGAAGATAGAAATTGAATTCATGCAGTTGAAGGCCGTAGGGAACGACCTTAACAGTTACAATCGTAGGTTTTTGGAGTTAGCACTGATGTGTCCGACCATGGTCACCCCCGAATTTAAGCGCTTGGAGAAATACTTCTCGGGACTTCCTAAGTCCATCAAGGGTAATGTTACCTCATCCAAGCCACCGAGTGTTCCCGAAGCAATGCGCATGGCGCATACTCTATTGAATCAAATCATCCTTGACGAGCCGGAGAAGGCTAAGTTTGAAACTGGTAGTAGCGAGAAGAGGAAATGGGACAACAACCACAACAACAACAACAACAACAACAACAGGGGGAGAAACTACGATCAAACCCCCGCCAAGAGGCACAACAACGGTGGAAACCCTAATCCCAACAACAACACCAACACCAACCCGAACTACAAATTAACCTTACCACAATGCAAGCAGTGCTACAAGCACCAAACTGGATATTGCAATGTTGTCTGTGAGAAGTGCCAACGGGCTGGGCATATCGGAAAGGACTGCAAGGTCACCACTTTGAATGGGAAGCCAAACACCAATGGACCGAAGAAGTGATACGAATGCGGGCAGATGGGCCATTTTAGAAATGCGTGCCCAAACAAGCGAAAAGACGGAGGACCACCGCGAGGTAGAGCTTTTAATGTTAATGCAAGGGATGCACGCGATAACCCCGACTTGGTGACAGGTATATTCACAATCAACAATCTTTTGGCTTCTGTCTTGTTTGATACTGGTGCGGATAGAAGTTATGTATGTAGACATTTTTGCGATAAGATTAATTGGTCATTAGTCCCGTTAAAAGAAAGTATGCTTGTCGAGGTCGCCAACGGTAAACTTGAAAAAGTTGACCACATTAGTCGAGGAGCTATTATCAACATAGCTGATGCAGACTTCGAAATTGACTTGATACCTATCAAACTGGGAAGTTTTGACGCGATCGTCGGTATGGATTGGTTGAGCAAGATAAAGGCCGATATTATCTGTGGAGATAAAGCACTTCGCATACCACAAGGAGATGGTGAACCACTGGTTATCTATGGAGAGAGATGTACCTCGAAGTTGAACATCATTAGTTGCGTGAAAGCACAAAAGATTATGAAGAAGGGACGCTTTGCTGTCCTAGCACATGTGAAAGCGGTAGAAACTGAGGTGAAGAGCGTGAACGACGTTCGAATTGTGAACGAATTTTCCGATGTCTTCCCAGAGGAATTGCCTGGATTACCGCCGCAGAGAGTAGTAGAGTTTCAGATTGACTTAGTGCCAGGAGCTGCACCTGTAGCTCGCGCACCTTATAGACTCGCACCTTCCGAGATGCAAGAATTACAGAGTCAACTACAAGAGCTACTTGACCGAGGATTTATCCAACCAAGTTTCTCGCCTTGGGGCGCACCTGTTCTGTTTGTGAAGAAGAAGGATGGATCCTTTCATATGTGTATCGACTACCGTGATCTCAACAAATTGACAATCAAGAATCAGTATCCTCTTCCACGAATTGACGATCTTTTTGATCAACTACAAGGATCGAGTGTCTACTTAAAGATCGATTTGCGATCCGGCTATCACCAGTTGAGGGTGAAGGAAAGTGACGTGATGAAGACTGCATTCAGAACCCGTTATGGTCATTATGAGTTCCTCGTGATTCCATTCGGTTTGACAAATGCACCTGTCGTGTTCATGGATCTCATGAATCGTGTCTGCAAGCCTTACTTGGACAAGTTTGTTATCATCTTCATAGATGATATCCTCATCTACTCTAAGAATGAAGAAGAACAAGAGCAACACCTCCGACTAGTACTTGAACTCTTGAGACAAGAGCACCTTTACGCCAAATTCTCCAAGTGTGAATTTTGGTTGAAGGAAGTTCAGTTTCTGGGTCATGTTGTGAGCGACCAGGGTATCAAAGTTGATCCCGCCAAGATTGAAGCCATCAGCAAGTGGGAGACCCCCACTACTCCGACGCATATTCGCCAATTCCTAGGTCTCGCCGGTTATTACCGAAGATTCATCGAAGGATTTTCTCTGATTGCGCATCCTTTGACCGCACTGACTCACAAGGGTAAGAAGTTCATTTGGGAACCCGCACACGAATCAGCATTTCAAACTTTGAAGAAGAAGTTAACCACCGCACCTATCCTATCACTACCAGAGGGCAGTGATGACTTTGTTGTTTATTGTGATGCATCGAAGAGTGGTTTTGGTTGTGTACTGATGCAACGATCAAAGGTTATTGCCTATGCCTCCCGCCAACTGAAGATTCATGATCTTGAACTCGGAGCCGTTGTCTTTGCGCTCAAATTGTGGAGACATTATTTGTATGGAACTAAGAGTACTATCTTCACCGATCACAAGAGTCTCCAGCACATCTTCGATCAGAAGCAACTGAATATGAGACAGCGTCGATGGATCAAGACGCTCAACGACTACGATTGTGAACTCCGTTATCACCCTGGCAAGGCCAATGTTGTAGCTGACGCTTTAAGCTGAAAGGAGAGGACGGCACCTCTTCGTGTTAGGGCTCTGAACATCACCATCCATTCGAACCTCAACAGCCAGATCAGAGTAGCCCAAGATGAGGCTCTCAAGGAGGAGAACATATCTCACGAACATTTGAACATACTTGTCTCTCAATTCGAGGTTAGGGAGTCTGGACTCCGATATTATGTCGGAAGAATTTGGGTACCTTATTATGGAGATCTACGGAACCTCATACTTGATGAAGCACACAAATCGAGATATTCAATTCACCCTGGAGCGGGCAAGATGTACCACGACCTTAAAGAACAGTATTGGTGGCCGAATCTTAAGAAGGACGTTGCAACTTATGTTGGGAAGTGTTTGACTTGTTCGAAAGTTAAGGCCGAACATCAGAGACCTTCTGGGTTACTTCAACAGCCGGAAATCCCACAATGGAAGTGGGAAAGGATCACAATGGATTTCATTATGTGACGACCCGGAAATTTTCGACTAAATTTAAACTTTATCTTTATATTATTCTGACACGATAAGCAATGTTTGTTAAGTTAAATCTCAAGGATTTTAAACTATGTTTATACATTCATTTAAACCTCGACCAAATTCCAATGATTCACGAACAATTAAATGAACATATATGAATATGTATGTATATGTGTATATGTTATAAATTGAAAATGTCAACAAAGTACTTAAAAGTATAATGCTTTATATGAACGTATTTGTTTCAATATGATTATCGACAAAATTAAAAAAATATATATTAAATGATTGAATTATCAGAAACATTGAATTATGATTACAAGTCTCTATTGAGAGGTCCACTATGATTTGAGAAATCTATTCCTCTTAACGATATTCGGAATAATTTGTAAAGCTATTTATAAATAAAAATAAAAAGTGTCATTTACGAAAGTTAGACAAAAGCTAGTGGAGAATTGGTTTCCATAATATTCTATTAATCTATTTTCAAACGTACAAAAACGTTTTCAGTTTAAAAAGAACTTTATTATTAAAACGTATATAACTTTTATAAATATCTAGAATCACTTTTGACAACTCATTACTTAACCAGTATAATAAATATAACGATATTTATATTTTATTTCATTAAATATATATAACGATTTAAATTAATATTATATATATTTATACACGTATTATACATACATAGTTTTTATACTTTTACTATACTTTAACTTTACATTTACTTTACTTTTACTTTACTTTAACTTTAATAATTCACTTTAATAATTAATACTTTAATAATTCACTTTAATAATTCATACTTTAATAATTCACTTTAATAATTCATACTTTAATAATTCACTTTAATAATTCATAATTTAATAATTCACTTTAATAATTCATACTTTAATAATTCACTTTAATAATTCATACTTTAATAATTCACTTTAATAATTCATACTTTAATAATTCACTTTAATAATTCAAAAATCTATTATAAATAGAATTCAATAGGTTTCATTATTTCATAGAAACTTGAAAATATATTTCTCTAAACTCTCTCAATCAATTTACATATATATATATATATATATATATATATATATATATATATATATATATATATATATATATATATATATATATATATATATATATATATATATATATATATTTGCTCTATATTATTTCAAGATATTATTAGTATACATAAAATATTACGACGGAGTGATGTCCGAGTGATTTCAAAATAGTTTTTTGAATGAGTCGAAGCTAAGAAAATTATGGGTTATAGCTATGGAGGTTATGGGTATGGTTCATGGGTATGCTCGTGAGGTCAATCTAGTGTTTATCATCTCCGTTGCGTCTACATACTTTCCTGCAATATTGAATCTCAATATTGATACGTGAGCACTCATAACTTAACTTTTATATATCAATAGTGTATCCCTGACTAGTGCTCGAGTATATAGGATTATGCATTCTTGTACATTCGATATTGTCCTTAGATAGGTTTATTGAATCTTGAATTAGATACATATGCTACTGAGATAGGGTATATGATATGCATGTGATTGGAAAGCTAGTGAAAAATTAAGAACTTTTCATTTAGATATCGAATGGTTTCGATGAACGGATTTGAAGTTATAGTCAACTGAATTTTAGTATTATTGTTAAAATGATTATTATTACTATCGTCGTTATTATTTTAATAGAAATATCATTGTTATTATAAAATATCATTATTACTATTATGTTAGTATTATCATTTTATAATAACATTTTTAGTAAATATAAATATTGTTATTTTTTATAGAATAATAATAATTATTATTACAAAATAATACAACTTTTACTTATTATTATGATCAATATTATTTTATCAAATAAATAGGGGATACAAAGATATTTTTCACCACGCGTAATATAATTACATTAATAATACTTACCACTATAGTTTTAAGATATTATGTGAACTTTATAAATTTTACTACTTAAGATATATAAAAGTATATTTTATCATATATAAACGTTAATATAAATTTTTATTAATAAATGACTTTTATTATTATAAAATCTAATAAATATATTTAAACATATAAAACAACTATAGTTAAGTTATATAATAAACACGTATAAATTTTAGAAGTCATTTTGGGTCACGTTGACTTTTGTTGACTTTTGCATATTAGTCTCGAGCATTAGGATTGTGGTACACTATGACTTGACCAAAAATTGTTAGACAAATATTGACCAACATATAAATATATATAATTAATATAGGTTCGTGAATCCGAGGCCAACCTTGCACTTGTTAAATGACGTTATATGTATTTTACTACGAAATACAGTATGGTGAGTTTCATTTGCTCCCTTTTTAATTGCTTTTGCAATATATATTTTTGGGCTGAGAATACATGCGCTGTTTATTAAATGTTTTACGAAATAGGCACAAGTACTAAAACTAATTCTATGTGGATTTAAACCAGAAATATACCCTTAGCTTGGTAACATTAAACTACTTGTCTATGTACGGTAGGCGCGAATCCTAAAGATAGATCTATTGGGCCTGACAAACCCCATCCTGACTATGGGATGCTTTAGTACTTCGAGGTTATTTTAAACACACCTGATCTGGTGTACTTCAGAGGGTAAAACATGAACGTTAAGGCTTGTTACCGGGTGCCTACAATTTATAGAATACTCTTATACACTTGCGAGTGTACATATATTTATAAACGGAAATCTTGTGGTCTATTAATATATTGAAATGATTGTTATGATAAACCTATGAACTCACCAACCTTTTGGTTGACACTTTAAAGCATGTTTATTCTCAGGTATTAAAGAAATCTTCCGCTGTGCATTAGCTCATTTTAAGGATATTACTTGGAGTCATTCATGGCATATTTTGAAAGACGTTGCATTCGAGTCATTGAGTTCATCAAGATTATTATTATGTCAATTATAGTTGGATGTATTATGAAATGGTGTGCATGCTATCAACTTTCGTTGTAAAGAAAGTTTGTCTTTTAAAAACGAATGCAATGTTTGTAAAATGTATCATATAGAGGTCAAAATACCTCGCGATGTAATCAACCATTGTGAATTGTTTATAATATATATGAACGGGTCCTTTCAGTTGGTATCAGAGCGGTGGTCTTAGCGAACCAGGTCTGCATTAGTGTGTCTAACTGATAGTCGTTAGGATGCATTAATGAGCCTGGACTTCGACCGTGTCTGCATGTTAAAAGTTTTGCTTACCATTTTTGTCGGAAATTGCCTGCTTATCATTCTTAGTCTAGACACGTCTTACTGCATTGATTGCATGAATAGTGTATAGACAAAATTCATATCTTAGCGTATCTGCTAATCCATATCTTAGCGTATCTGTTACTGTAAACTTTGCCTGACATATCCCGTAATTTCCTCCGTAATCTATGAAATCTTTTGCGCTATATATATAGATATTCTATGTAATTAGAATACCACCCGATAGCCGAAAAATCATTTCATATCGAAAAATTCTTTATTCAATCGAACGAAATGGAATTCATCATTAGTTCAAGTCCCTCGAATTCTGATATGGAATCCCACTCAAGCTCCGAAAGCAGTGTGACCGGAATGTATCAACCAATTAGCCATCATCTATTATGAATGAATTGGGGATAGGTTCATAGCCTCCTCAATAATTAGAGACAAGAAGAAGGTGATCCTTTCCATCCACCACATTGCCCTCTTGGCGATGAACCTGAAGCACTTACCGGCGAACCGGTCCGAAACACCATTTTCTCTCTCATTTTCAGAGTATCTCGTCACGATTATATACTACATCAAATTCTAGATTTTATTTATCCGCTCGTCCGAACAGACAATCACCCCGGTGTAATAGAAGAAGTCAAGGAGCTTCGCGCTCGAGTAGTGGCTTTATAGAATATGGTGCAAGGGTTACAAACACCAACAAATAACGAAGTATTAATTCATAATTTCAATTTTATTGAATAAATACTCCGTAAAAGTTATGTAATTTCTAAAGTCTTTAGGGATTATTCAGTTCTAGTTCAACCGTAAATCAAATGAGTTTAATTTAATATTAACTCATTAAATCTATGTTACATCTGAAGAAAATATGCACATATATATTTTCATAAAGACTGTAATAAAATTCTGTTGTACAAAATATTAATTGTGAAATTTTTTTTAACGGGTAGGTAATACCCGAGAGATATATAAATTCACAATTAATATATTACATTTTTCGAATCTGATTAAGCAAATCATCAACTATACTCCCAAAATCTCACAACAATATACATTCTTGTATAGAAATCAAAACAACCATTCTCACCCAAATTTGATTACGCATTCTGATTTTGACAAATCAAAATCCAAGTCATGATTTAACAGAAGACATCACTCTTAGATTCCTACATCTTTCAAAGCTATACTTTGACTTCAAAACCGTGTTAGAACATCATATGTATATTAACGATTACAAACTGTGTTCAAACTCTCCGAAGTTTTCGAAGACACTTCAAACAATGAACAATTGAGATGATGATCCAACCACATATTACCCACATTTATGTACCTAAAAAGCTCTCGAAGTCAAAGTCATAGTTCGACGCGTATCCGTGTCAGACCCTTTGGCATTTATTAGCTAAAATGACTTTTCAATTCCTTTTCAAAGTAGACAGTTTTGTCACAGCTCCAGCAAGTCAACTTCGACTTTTCAGTCGGACTAGTCTTATTATAACCTCGATAGATACGTTGCCCTTTCGTCATCGTTACTGGGGACCTTTCATATCTCGCCACCTTAGCAATAAACTTACCAACAACTTCAATTCTCTTTGACTTTTCAAAAAATCATTATATTTATTGAAATCACATCATTTACTCATTCGCATCTTGTAACGAGAATTGTCATACGAATCACCGAAAAATAGTAACCAGTATTTTGAAATCTCGCAGCATGTCTACGCCAACAGTTATATGTGTACGTAAAACGTCTATCTCCTGGACTTACATACTTTGAATGTGAAGTTCTGAAAAATATTTTGAACTGCAAACTAGTTCTTGAAATGCAGACGAAGCATCAAAAACTGTAAACGATCTTAACAGTAAAAAGTTTGATGACAAAGAATAGTAAGGTGGTAAAGCTGAGAAAAAGAGAAGGTTTGGAACTGGAAAACGGATTGAACAGACTATGAAGGAGGCTGTGGACAAATCACAAAGACTAAATCTGCCTTCAAAGAATCCAAATGATTCAGTGCCTGCTAAAGTCATTAACGAATACCTTACTCTTTATTCTAAACCTTTACAGACAAATCTTCATCATCATCCATCAATATTAGAAATTCTAAGATATTATCATATCTTTCATTATAAATATCCGCGATATTTCTGAAGATATTTTCACAACTAATCTTATCTGAAGTCATTTATCTCTTTGCGCTATCAGTGTTACATCATATAAGAAACTATTAGTTTCTATATTCTATAAACTTTCGAGTTTAAATTATGAATGTTTTGAAGTAGTGTTGGGAACTGAAGCATGAGTTAGTATAATATAATGACACTTGATCAACGTGATTATATTACAGTAAGTCATGCTGAGTTTCTAATGGGACATGACGATTCACAGACCATGCCGTCATCATGTTCCATGTTACACGACTCTTGTATTCTATTTAATCTCTAAAAATATCAAGAATATATTTTCTTGATGATTCGGTCTTTTCAGGGTATTCTGGTAAATTAACAAATCAAGATCGTGCCATTACCATTTCCTTCTTAGAACATTAACTATGTTCATTCTGAAATTCATATCTGCGAATACTGGACCATTACAAACGTTGCTTAATCGCAAGAAGAAGAAACGAAAGGACAAAACTCTAAAATAGAAATTGGAGTATAAATCGCAGCAAATAGAAGGGAGCATTAACTTGGATGTCAATGATTATAGAAGACAAAAGCAGGGGCTTTGAAATATAAGGGAAGATATAAAACCCAACAACCACCCAAAAATTATAAACCGTATATATCGATGCATATAGCAATATAAAGACACGGAAGAACTAAAAACACTATAAAACCGCGAGTATAGTAGAAGTAAATAGATTCTTCCGGAGGCAGATGAAAAAGAAGAATGACATATATGAAAGTGAGGAGTATATCGAGAATCAGTACTGGATGAAGCATATTGACAAATACTTTAAAATATGAGTTGAGGGAGAAAGAATAGAAGGTGTGAGTTGTAAGGAAACGAAGGAGGTGGATTTATAGTGAAATACCCGACAGAGAAATCAAGATGGATTATTGTATTAATTCGAAGAGAATCATAATGTAACGACCCGGAAATTTCCGACCAAATTTAAACCTTATTCTTTATATGTTCCGACACGATGAGCAAAAATATGTAATATTGAGTCTAGAAAGTTTGAAATCTATATTCAGTTAACCAAATACCCTTTGACCATGCCTGACGATTCACGAACAACTATTCGTAAATAGATACATATATATTGAAATAGATATATATATTTATATATACTTCGAAATACTAAATGTTGATCCATAATTAAGTTATATAAAATTTAGGATTAATAAAAATATTTTTACTTTGATGAGTTGAGTGTTAATACTCCGTACAGATTACTTTGAATTAAAAATAAAATAATTGACGAACCTTTTTGATCGGGTTTCAAACAGTTAATGAGTGAAATGATTAAATATAATTAATCTAAAAATATGGGCTTTTTAGGAACACCTTATTATGTTAACTGTTTAGCAATGGACACGATTTGCTACCTGAATTAAGTGTCGGTATAATTTGTTATTGAATCACACGTTTTTAATTTCATGTTATATTTAATTATTACTTTGAATTGAGATTTCTTCTTGTTAACTGTACTTGTCTCCCACTAGATCACATGAATATGAAAATGTGTATTATTAACAAAGTTCATTGTATATGAACAATTGATACTGTGTTTGACTTATGCAATTCAATCTCCACTAGTAAACTGCATATAGATACGAAATGCATATAAAACTAACATCATTACCTTCTCCTCTCAATATTCTCCATTCCCTTTCACACAAATTGAGATAACCAAATTTCACAATCTAATAATCACCAACCTTCTTGATTCTTAATTACCGTCAACCAAATTTAGAACCATGGCTCATGAACTTCATCTAAGTTCTTCTCTGACCAAATTAAAGAACCCCAATAAACCATCATCGCCTCTTGTTTCCCTTGCTACCATCGAATCACCACACCACTACCAACCATCGAGACCCATCTTCATAACCACTCACCTCTGCCGGCAATCGAACACCAACCAACACCCACTATCTACTATTGGCTTCATGTTCCTATTCGGTCTCTTTTAATGACCGAAGTCACCACAACTCCATCATCGACCCTTATGTCTCCATTTTATATCGAGTACATTATATCTATTAAAAACATCCACAACACTTGTTGATAACTTCTTACCTTTGTTTCTATTTGAGTGAATCAAAGAACACCATCACCTTTTTAAACCACCATCAACAATCACCAAGAAATCCACTTTTCATCAACCACCATGCGAGACAAATTTTACTATCTTCGTTTTCTGTTTCATTCCAAGAACCACCACGAACTCTCTCTCTATCCTTCCTCTCTCTTCCTCTTTTCTTATCGGGAAACATCAACACATATCACTATCATGAACCGCCACTTCCGTCACCTTCTTCATCACCGCCACCATTGAAGTTTCGTTGTTTCTACCTACTGACCATAACCGCCACCACCACCCTGAAAACACCATAACCATCGTCTATTAGCTACTGTTACTGTTACGGTTCCATGACCATCACGAACTATCCTCCAACTGATGTAAAAACCGAAGCCAAAAATTCATACTGCTATACTCTTTTTCTGTTTCTAAGTTAACCCGTTCAAGAAACCATCCAACCCTTATGATACGCTACTGCTACTGTTGTTACATTCTTAATTTTAAAAATAATAATAATAATAATAAAGTTAATGAAAATGTATGATTAGTGGTAGGGTTCGGTGATGAGGTGGACGATTGTGATAATATACTGTTAAACGAATAACTCAATTTTTCTTTTGGGCCTAGAACTCGTTGAGGTTATTGTGGAAAAGTTAAATAAATATTAATCCGGTTTAAAACAGATAAACCAAAACTGATGAATGGTTGGGTGATGTGTTATTAAACGAGGTGGTTCTGAGTTCGAACCTATGCTGGTGCAGTTATTAATTCTCTTTGTTTTTATAGCTGCACAAGTGGGTCAAGTTAGATTGGGCTTGTTGATTGGGCCGAGTTCCAGTTTGTTGTTGGGTCAAAAACCAATCCATGAATACTGTGAAACAAATTATAATAATGATGTACGTATGATATATTATGGTGATGATGAGACGAAATGATGAAACAGAAATCGAGTTTAAAGAACTTAATATCCTATTTAATTCAGAAACAAAATAGTGGAATAGTGGTTAGTGGTATGGGTGTTTAAACAAGTGGTCTTGAGTTCGAGCCCGAGCATTGGTGTTAATTTTTTTTTTTAAAGGTAGTCTTCTCTTTATTATTATTATTATTATTAGTACTATTATTATTATTATTATTATTATTATTATTATTATTATTATTATTATTATTGTTAAAAAAAAAACTATCATTGTTATTATCAAAACTAATATTATTTATTTTTATAATATCATTTAGAAAATTAACATTTTTTTTATTAAAGATACCATTTATAATTAAAGTATCATTCTTGTCATTAATATTACTAGTATCATTTCTAATTTTATTATTATTATTACTATATTTTTATTAATACCATTTACATTATTATTAAGATTATCATTATTATTATTTTAAAACAAATAAATATTTTTATATAAAATATACTTACTACGTAAACTATAACATTACATAAGTTTCTATAAAATATTATCAACTATAATTAATTTACATATAGTATAAATATATAATCTAACATAGTTATACATATAAATATAATTTTTGATACAATATATATTTTATAATAAATGACATATATACATATATATCCTAATTAAAATATTTAATAAGAATTGGATATATATAAATATTAGGTATAACAATAATATTATTTGTTTACTATTAGTATATGTGTTAATATTATTTGATAAATAATTGATATAGGTTCGTGAATCGAAGGCCAACCTTATAAGTTACCAATGGTGTTATATGTATTTTTACTACAAAATACATTAGGTGAGTATATAGTCCCCTTTTAAACTCTAAATATTTTTGGGCTGAGAATACATGCGCTATTTTTATAAATGATTTACGATATGGACACAAGTAACTGAAAAATATATTCTACGTTGAGTTGTACCACTGGCATACTTCCCTGTAGCTTGGTAACTACTATTTACAGCGGTATTGTAAACGCGAATCCTGTTGATAGATCTATCGGGCCTGACAACCCCAACCGGACTGGACGACCAGTATTCAACGGTTGCACAGTACTTCGTTTCGTGACTACACTTGGTACAGTGTAGTAAGATTTCATAATAAAGGGAATATGCGACATGATTAAATGTTAAGTATGGTTACCAAGTGCTCAACCACTTAGAATATTTTTATTAAACGTTTATATATGAAATCTTGTGGTCCATAGTTATATCACTGATAGCATCAAACCTATATATCTCACCAACTTTATGTTGACTTTTTAAAGCATGTTATTCTCAGGTACGAATTAAGTCTTCCGCTGTGCATTTTGCTCATGTTAAGGACATATCTTGGAATCGATCATTGCAATGGAACTAAATGTTGATGACTTCGTCCAGGAGGATTAGGACGGGTTGTTACAGTTGGTATCAGAGCTTTGGTCTTAGCGAACCAGGTCTTGCATTGGTGTGTCTGACTAGTAGTTGTTAGGATACATTAATGAGTCTGGACTTTGACCGTGTCTACATGTCAAAAGTTTTGCTTATCATTTCTAGTCGGAAATCATCTACTTATCATCCTTAGGGAATTGCCTGCTTACCATTCTTAAGTCTAGACATGCCTTACTGCCTTTATTGCATAGATAGTGTATAGACAAATTTATATCTTAGCGTATCTATTACGATAGACTTTGCTTAATATCTTCCGTAAATTTCTCCGTAATTTAAGGGATCCTGGTACTATATATATCTATGCATATTATGCATTGAGAATACCATCCAACTATTATTTGCTATCACTAAGCTTTTCATACCAAAAATCTTTTCTGTGATCGCGTACGATGGCCTCTACGAATCGACCAAGTTCTTCTGACTCCGAAGATAGCGTGACGGGAGCGCACCAACCGATCAACTATCGTGATTTCTTTAGAAAGTGGGGATGGGT
This sequence comes from Rutidosis leptorrhynchoides, assembly GCF_046630445.1. Taxonomy (NCBI): domain Eukaryota; kingdom Viridiplantae; phylum Streptophyta; class Magnoliopsida; order Asterales; family Asteraceae; genus Rutidosis; species Rutidosis leptorrhynchoides. The sequence continues at coordinate 64,986,554 of NC_092342.1, forward strand.
TCGCGAAATACTTACCCTATGGAGAAATGAAGAAGGTACTCCATATCACGAGCCGAACTTACCACCTAACGTCGGAGTGCTCGACCCGCTCACCGGCGAACCTGTTCGCAACACCGTTTATACCCTTTTTGCAAGAATTTTTTGTCTTGAGGCTACCATTAACGGAACTAGAGAAGATATCCGACCTTTACCTCACACTGATAACCAACCAGGGTTAGTAGAAGAAGTTAAAGAACTCTGAGCTCGAGTGTTAACTTTAGAGAGCACGGTACACAATTTGCAAGCACCAGCAGTATCACCAACACCAGTAACATCACCAGCTTCAGCACCAACGGTACCAGTACCACCAATAACCCAAGTTTCAACAATCCATGCCTCACCATCTCATTCTGCACCTCGAGTATAATCATCGTTCTACGAATCGTTCTACATCGATTATCTTCGCTCGACATGGCGATTATGTAATTTCTAAAGTTTTAGAGATTATGTAATCTAGTATTAATGGTAAATCAAATGAGTTTAATATCTTATTGACTCATTAAATCCATGATTACATCTGAAGAAAATATATATGCAAATATATATTTTCATAAAGATTGTAATTAAAAATTCTTTCGTACAAACTGTTAATGATGAAAATATTTTAACGGGTGGGTAGTACCCGAGGAATATTGAGAATTCACATTAACAAGTTACACTGTACATTCTTCGAATCTGATTCAACGATCATCCTGCTTACAACTATCGATATACGTATCCGTTCATCACAGAATAACCATTTCCATTCAAATTTCATATTTGGATTTTTACCTATCCGAATCCAACAAGTGGCATAACGAAGAAAACATTGGACAAAATAAAATTTGTTAGAAACAAACGGATTAACTAATTGAAATTTGGTTAGGATTCCACGCTAACTGTTCCGGCTAACTGTTCCCAGCTAACTGATTAACATTTAATTTATCGTAAATTATATTCTCGCAATTTTATTTATCGTCATTTAATTTCTGTTATTTACTTTTACGCACTATAAATAACGGGACACGTATGCAAGGTTTCGACTTATCATATCGACCCATCTATATATATATTTCGGAACAACCGTAGACACTCTATATGTGAAGGTGGGAGTTGGCTATACAGGGTTGGAGTTGATTCCAAAATATATATATACTTTGAGTTGTGATCGACACCGAGACCGGTACACGGGTCACGATACGTATTAAGTAATTCGAATATTATATATTAAATTATATATATTATTGAGCTATCGGACTATTGAACTGCTAACTTTGGACAATCAAAATGAATTAAAATGTTGATTATAACATATGAAACTAAATAATTCTTCAAGTTTGCCACTTGAATCCATCATAAACCTCATTCGTATCTTGACGATTACAATCCGCGTTCAAACCTATCATGATTTTAAAAACACCTCGATCGGGAAGTTGAACCAGCCGCACCTCGTCTACGGAAGAAAGATTTATGCATACAGTTATGCACCTGAAAAACTTTCAAAACCGAAGTTATAGTTAAAACGTATCCGTGTCGAATTCCTTATCATTCATTAGCAAAAACAACCTTACAATTCCTTTTCAAAGTAACCAATATTGTTACAGCTTCACTTCGACTTCTCAGAAAGATTAGCCTTATTATCATCTCGATATATATACATCATCTTTTCGTCATCGTTATTGGAGAATCTTTTATATTTCACGACATCATCAGCAGATGTACCAGCAGCTCGTCATCCCTTTGGTGGAATCAACAATAGGTATTCTGAAAATCTCGCAGAACTTCTCCAGTTATACCTATAACGTTTATCCCTAAGAATTTCATACTCCAAATATGAAGTTCTGAAAAACATCTTGAACCACAGATAATTCTTGAAATGCTGATGAAGCAGCAAAAACCGTAAACGACTTTAACAGTCAAAAGTGTGACAATAAAGTACAGTGAGTTAGTAAGGCTCATAAAAAGAAAAGGAAAATGGATTGAGAAAAGTATGAAAGAGGTTGTGAATAAATCACAAAGAATGGAACCTGCCTTCAAAGAAACCAAACGATTCAGTGCCTGCTAAAACCGTTAGTAAGAACCCTACTCCTTATTCTAAACCTTTCCAGATGATATTCATCATCATCATCTTATCTTAGATATTATAAGATATCTTCATATCTTTCGTTATACATATTCTCCATATTTCAGGACATATTTTCACAACTATTCTTATCTGAGATCATTTATCTTTCCGTAACATCTGCATTACAACATAAAAGAAACTGTATTAGTTACTAAGTTCTAAAACCTTCGAGTTTAAAATAGGAATGTTCTGAAGCAGTGTTGGGAACTGATGCATGAATTAGTATAATATAATGAAACTTGATCAACTTCATTATATTACAGTAAGTCATGTTGAGTTTCTAATGGAATGTGATGATTCACAGTACCATCATTATATGCCATGTTACACGACTTTTACATTCTAACCAATCTCCAAACATATTAGAACGCATCACCCTGATAGTTCTAACTTTTCAGGAATATTCTGGTAATTTGACCAATCAAAATCGTGCCATTACCATTTCTTTCTATGAGCATTAGCTATGTTCATTCTGAATTTCATACCTACGAATTTCGGACCATTGTTCGCTTGATTCGAGGACAGGAAGAGGAAACGAAGGAGTAGATTTATAGTAAAGTATCTGATAGAAAAAAAAAATCGGAACAGATTTCCGCAGTAAATCAAAGAAGATCCTAATCGCCGAATAACCAAATCTTATTACGTAAGATTTTCTTTAAATCCCTTAAAATCCGGAAATCAATCATAATCACGTCATCGGTTAAAACAATTCCATATTTACTCATTTCACTCTTTTGTGATACCTTCACTCGTGCGTTTCACATGATCGAATCGTTTTTATCTAATATCTCTCGATAATGATAAAACTCCATTATGACCTCATATTCATCATGAAAACATTCCTATTGTTATTTATGACAACCTCTACCAAATTTCGGGGACGAAATTTCTTTAACGGGTGGGTACTGTAACGACCAGGAAATTTCCGACCAAATTTAAACCTTATTCTTTATATGTTCCGACATGATGAGCAAAAATATGTAATATTGAGTCTAGAAAGTTTGAAATCTATATTCAGTTAACCAAATACCCTTTGACCATGCCTGACGATTCACGAACAACTATTCGTAAATAGATACATATATATTGAAATAGATATATATATTTATATATACTTCGAAATACTAAATGTTGATCCATAATTAAGTTATATAAAATTTAGGATTAATAAAAATATTTTTACTTTGATGAGTTGAGTGTTAATACTCCGTACAGATTACTTTGAATTAAAAATAAAATAATTGACGAACCTTTTTGATCGGGTTTCAAACAGTTAATGAGTGAAATGATTAAATATAATTAATCTAAAAATATGGGCTTTTTAGGAACACCTTATTATGTTAACTGTTTAGCAATGGACACGATTTGCTACCTGAATTAAGTGTCGGTAGAATTTGTTATTGAATCACACGTTTTTAATTTCATGTTATATTTAATTATTACTTTGAATTGAGATTTCTTCTTGTTAACTGTACTTGTCTCCCACTAGATCACATGAATATGAAAATGTGTATTATTAACAAAGTTCATTGTATATGAACAATTGATACTGTGTTTGACTTATGCAATTCAATCTCCACTAGTAAACTGCATATAGATACGAAATGCATATAAAACTAACATCATTACCTTCTCCTCTCAATATTCTCCATTCCCTTTCACACAAATTGAGATAACCAAATTTCACAATCTAATAATCACCAACCTTCTTGATTCTTAATTACTGTCAACCAAATTTAGAACCATGGCTCATGAACTTCATCTAAGTTCTTCTCTGACCAAATTAAAGAACCCCAATAAACCATCATCGCCTCTTGTTTCCCTTGCTACCATCGAATCACCACACCACTACCAACCATCGAGACCCATCTTCATAACCACTCACCTCTGCCGGCAATCGAACACCAACCAACACCCACTATCTACTATTGGCTTCATGTTCCTATTCGGTCTCTTTTAATGACCGAAGTCACCACAACTCCATCATCGACCCTTATGTCTCCATTTTATATCGAGTACATTATATCTATTAAAAACATCCACAACACTTGTTGATAACTTCTTACCTTTGTTTCTATTCGAGTGAATCAAAGAACACCATCACCTTTTTAAACCACCATCAACAATCACCAAGAAATCCACTTTTCATCAACCACCATGCGAGACAAATTTTACTATCTTCGTTTTCTGTTTCATTCCAAGAACCACCACGAACTCTCTCTCTATCCTTCCTCTCTCTTCCTCTTTTCTTATCGGGAAACATCAACACATATCACTATCATGAACCGCCACTTTCGTCACCTTCTTCATCACCGCCACCATTGAAGTTTCGTTGTTTCTACCTACTGACCATAACCGCCACCACCACCCTGAAAACACCATAACCATCGTCTATTAGCTACTGTTACTGTTACGGTTCCATGACCATCACGAACTATCCTCCAACTGATGTAAAAACCGAAGCCAAAAATTCATACTGCTATACTCTTTTTCTGTTTCTAAGTTAACCCGTTCAAGAAACCATCCAACCCTTATGATACGCTACTGCTACTGTTGTTACATTCTTAATTTTAAAAATAATAATAATAATAATAAAGTTAATGAAAATGTATGATTAGTGGTAGGGTTCGGTGATGAGGTGGACGATTGTGATAATATACTGTTAAACGAATAACTCAATTTTTCTTTTGGGCCTAGAACTCGTTGAGGTTATTGTGGAAAAGTTAAATAAATATTAATCCGGTTTAAAACAGATAAACCAAAACTGATGAATGGTTGGGTGATGTGTTATTAAACGAGGTGGTTCTGAGTTCGAACCTATGCTGGTGCAGTTATTAATTCTCTTTGTTTTTATAGCTGCACAAGTGGGTCAAGTTAGATTGGGCTTGTTGATTGGGCCGAGTTCCAGTTTGTTGTTGGGTCAAAAACCAATCCATGAATACTGTGAAACAAATTATAATAATGATGTACGTATGATATATTATGGTGATGATGAGACGAAATGATGAAACAGAAATCGAGTTTAAAGAACTTAATATCCTATTTAATTCAGAAACAAAATAGTGGAATAATGGTTAGTGGTATGGGTGTTTAAACAAGTGGTCTTGAGTTCGAGCCCGAGCATTGGTGTTAATTTTTTTTTTTAAAGGTAGTCTTCTCTTTATTATTATTATTATTATTATTAGTACTATTATTATTATTATTATTATTATTATTATTATTATTATTATTATTGTTAAAAAAAAAAAACTATCATTGTTATTATCAAAACTAATATTATTTATTTTTATAATATCATTTAGAAAATTAACATTTTTTTTATTAAAGATACCATTTATAATTAAAGTATCATTCTTGTCATTAATATTACTAGTATCATTTCTAATTTTATTATTATTATTACTATATTTTTATTAATACCATTTACATTATTATTAAGATTATCATTATTATTATTTTAAAACAAATAAATATTTTTATATAAAATATACTTACTACGTAAACTATAACATTACATAAGTTTCTATAAAATATTATCAACTATAATTAATTTACATATAGTATAAATATATAATCTAACATAGTTATACATATAAATATAATTTTTGATACAATATATATTTTATAATAAATGACATATATACATATATATCCTAATTAAAATATTTAATAAGAATTGGATATATATAAATATTAGGTATAACAATAATATTATTTGTTTACTATTAGTATATGTGTTAATATTATTTGATAAATAATTGATATAGGTTCGTGAATCGAAGGCCAACCTTATAAGTTACCAATGGTGTTATATGTATTTTTACTACAAAATACATTAGGTGAGTATATAGTCCCCTTTTAAACTCTAAATATTTTTGGGCTGAGAATACATGCGCTATTTTTATAAATGATTTACGATATGGACACAAGTAACTGAAAAATATATTCTACGTTGAGTTGTACCACTGGCATACTTCCCTGTAGCTTGGTAACTACTATTTACAGCGGTATTGTAAACGCGAATCCTGTTGATAGATCTATCGGGCCTGACAACCCCAACCGGACTGGACGACCAGTATTCAACGGTTGCACAGTACTTCGTTTCGTTACTACACTTGGTACAGTGTAGTAAGATTTCATAATAAAGGGAATATGCGACATGATTAAATGTTAAGTATGGTTACCAAGTGCTCAACCACTTAGAATATTTTTATTAAACGTTTATATATGAAATCTTGTGGTCCATAGTTATATCGCTGATAGCATCAAACCTATATATCTCACCAACTTTATGTTGACTTTTTAAAGCATGTTATTCTCAGGTACGAATTAAGTCTTCCGCTGTGCATTTTGCTCATGTTAAGGACATATCTTGGAATCGATCATTGCAATGGAACTAAATGTTGATGACTTCGTCCAGGAGGATTAGGACGGGTTGTTACACATAATCTCCTTAATCACCGAAGCATCAAATCCAACATAGTTTACAAAGATTTTCTTTAAATTCGGAGATCAATTGTGATGACGTCAAAAGATATGACGAATCACTATAATCTTATTTCCTTCATTTACGATAACTTCCCTCATACGCTTTGAGTAATTGAATTATTTTATCCATACTTCTTAGACATGATAAAACTTCATAATCGTCATAATAACATTCTCATTGTTATCCATAACGACCTCTATCAAATTTCGGGGACGAAATTTCTTTAACGGGTAGGTACTGTGACGACCCGGAAATTTTCGACTAAATTTAAACTTTATCTTTATATTATTCTGACACGATAAGTAATGTTTGTTAAGTTAAATCTCAAGGATTTTAAACTATGTTTATACATTCATTTAAATCTCGACCAAATTCCAATGATTCACGAACCATTAAATGAACATATATGAATATGTATGTATATGTGTATATGTTATAAATTGAAAATGTCAACAAAGTATTTAAAAGTATAATGCTTTATATGAACGTATTTGTTTCAATATGATTATCGACAAAATTAAAAAAATATATATTAAATGATTGAATTATCAGAAACATTGAATTATGATTACAAGTCTCTATTGAGAGGTCCACTATGATTTGAGAAATCTATTCCTCTTAACGATATTCGGAATAATTTGTAAAGCTATTTATAAATAAAAATAAAAAGTGTCATTTACGAAAGTTAGACAAAAGCTAGTGGAGAATTGGTTTCCATAATATTCTATTAATCTATTTTCAAACGTACAAAAACGTTTTCAGTTTAAAAAGAACTTTATTATTAAAACGTATATAACTTTTATAAATATCTAGAATCACTTTTGACAACTCATTACTTAACCAGTATAATAAATATAACGATATTTATATTTTATTTCATTAAATATATATAACGATTTAAATTAATATTATATATATTTATACACGTATTATACATACATAGTTTTTATACTTTTACTATACTTTAACTTTACCTTTACTTTACTTTTACTTTACTTTAACTTTAATAATTCACTTTAATAATTCATACTTTAATAATTCACTTTAATAATTCATACTTTAATAATTCACTTTAATAATTCATACTTTAATAATTCACTTTAATAATTCATAATTTAATAATTCACTTTAATAATTCATACTTTAATAATTCACTTTAATAATTTATACTTTAATAATTCACTTTAATAATTCATACTTTAATAATTCACTTTAATAATTCAAAAATCTATTATAAATAGAATTCAATAGGTTTCATTATTTCATAGAAACTTGAAAATATATTTCTATAAACTCTCTCAATCAATTTATATATATATATATATATATATATATATATATATATATATATATATATATATATATATATATATATTTGCTCTATATTATTTCAAGATATTATTAGTGTACATAAAATATTACGACGGAGTGATGTCCGAGTGATTTCAAAATAGTTTTTTGAATGAGTCGAAGCTAAGAAAATTATGGGTTATAGCTATGGAGGTTATGGGTATGGTTCATGGGTATGCTCGTGAGGTCAATCTAGTGTTTATCATCTCCGTTGCGTCTACATACTTTCCTGCAATATTGAATCTCAATATTGATACGTGAGCACTCATAACTTAACTTTTATATATCAATAGTGTATCCCTGACTAGTGCTCGAGTATATAGGATTATGCATGCTTGTACATTCGATATTGTCCTTAGATAGGTTTGTTGAATCCTGAATTAGATACATATGCTATTGAGATAGGGTATATGATATGCATGTCATTGGAAAGCTAGCGAAAAATTAAGAACTTTTCATTTAGATATCGAATGGTTTCGATGAACGAATTTGAAGTTATAGTCAACTGAATTTTAGTATTATTGTTAAAATGATTATTATTACTATCGTCGTTATTATTTTAATAGAAATATCATTGTTATTATAAAATATCATTATAACTATTATGTTAGTATTATCATTTTATAATAACATTTTTAGTAAATATAAATATTGTTATTTTTTTATAGAATAATAATAATTATTATTACAAAATAATACAAGTTTTACTTATTATTATGATCAATATTATTTTATCAAATAAATAGGGGATACAAAGATATTTTTCACCACGCTTAATATAATTACATTAATAATACTTACCACTATAGTTTTAAGATATTATGTGAACTTTATAAATTTTACTACTTAAGATATATAAAAGTATATTTTATCATATATAAACGTTAATATAAATTTTTATTAATAAATGACTTTTATTATTATAAAATCTAATAAATATATTTAAACATATAAAACGACTATAGTTAAGTTATATAATAAACACGTATAAATTTTAGAAAGTCATTTTGGGTCACGTTGACTTTTGTTGACTTTTGCATATTAGTCTCGAGCATAAGGATTGTGGTACACTATGACTTGACCAAAAATTGTTAGACAAATATTGACCAACATATAAATATATATAATTAATATAGGTTCGTGAATCCGAGGCCAACCTTGCACTTGTTAAATGACGTTATATGTATTTTACTACGAAATACAGTATGGTGAGTTTCATTTGCTCCCTTTTTAATTGCTTTTGCAATATATATTTTTGGGCTGAGAATACATGCGCTGTTTATTAAATGTTTTACGAAATAGGCACAAGTACTAAAACTAATTCTATGTGGGTTTAAACCAGAAATATACCCTTAGCTTGGTAACATTAAACTACTTGTCTATGTACGGTAGGCGCGAATCCTAAAGATAGATCTATTGGGCCTGACAAACCCCATCCTGACTATGGGATGCTTTAGTACTTCGAGGTTATTTTAAACACACCTGATCTGGTGTACTTCAGAGGGTAAAACATGAACGTTAAGGCTTGTTACCGGGTGCCTACAATTTATAGAATACTCTTATACACTTGCGAGTGTACATATATTTATAAACGGAAATCTTGTGGTCTATTAATATATTGAAATGATTGTTATGATAAACCTATGAACTCACCAACCTTTTGGTTGACACTTTAAAGCATGTTTATTCTCAGGTATTAAAGAAATCTTCCGCTGTGCATTAGCTCATTTTAAGGATATTACTTGGAGTCATTCATGGCATATTTTGAAAGACGTTGCATTCGAGTCATTGAGTTCATCAAGATTATTATTATGTCAATTATAGTTGGATGTATTATGAAATGGTGTGCATGCCGTCAACTTTCGTTGTAAAGAAAGTTTGTCTTTTAAAAACGAATGCAATGTTTGTAAAATGTATCATATAGAGGTCAAAATACCTCGCGATGTAATCAACCATTGTGAATCGTTTATAATATATATGAACGGGTCCTTTCACATTACTAAGCTGCCGAAGACGGTGGGCGGATACGATACTATTTGGGTTATTGTTGACCGCCTCACCAAATCTGCACACTTTCTAGCGATGAAGGAAACTGATACAATGGAAAGACTTGCTCAATTATACATTAAGGAGGTTATATCTCGTCATGGTGTACCTTTATCGATCATCTCCGATCGCGATCCCCGTTTTGCCTCTAGATTTTGGTGTTCTTTGCAAGAAGCCATGGGAACTCGTCTCGACATGAGTACTGCGTATCATCCACAGACTGACGGGCAAAGTGAGCGAACGATTCAGACCTTGGAAGACATGCTGCGTGCATGTGTCATTGATTTCGGAAAGGCCTGAGAAAGGCATTTTCCACTCGCCAAATTCTCGTACAACAACAGTTATCACTCTAGCATTAATGCTGCACCTTTCGAAGCGTTGTATGGCCGCAAGTGCCGATCTCCTATTTGTTGGGCCGAAGTAGGCGAAAAGCAAATCACCGGACCCGAGGTAGTCCACGAAACCACGGAGAAGATTGCTCAGATTCAAGCTAGACTTAAGACTGCCCGCGATCGTCAGAAGAGTTATGCCGATCTTAAACGTAAAGACTTTGAATTCAACGTTGGTGATCGCGTAATGTTAAAGGTTGCACCTTGGAAAGGTGTGATTCGTTTTGGAAATCGTGGAAAGTTAAACCCACGATACATTGGTCCTTTTGAGATCTTGGAACGTGTTGGACCCGTTGCTTACCGTTTGGATCTACCAGCACAATTGAGCTCAGTTCATCCTACCTTCCACGTGTCAAACTTGAAGAAGTGTCTTGCTGCACCAGAACTTATCATACCACTGGAAGAACTTACAATTGATGACAAACTCCACTTTGTGGAGGAACCTGTTGAAATTATGGATCGTGAGATCAAAACTTTGAAACGCAACAAGATTCCGATTGTACGAGTACGATGGAATGCCAAACGAGGACCTGAGTTTACTTGGGAACGAGAGGATCAAATGATGCGAAAGTATCCTCACCTTTTCCCGACTCCTCCATCTACCTCAGCTTAAATTTCGGGACGAAATTTTCTTTAACAGGTGGGTAATGTAACGACCCTGGATTTTCCAACGTTTATTTATTAATAATTATTATTATTAATACGTGTGATAAAACTAATGTACGTTATTACATTTACATGTTGCCATGATTGCCCGAACTTGACTTTAATTGCCCGAAATGTCTTTGTGACACCCAGAACTTGCACGAATAATATTTTCAAGTATTATTTACATTCATGATTAATTTTATTAATCATTTTAATTAACTATGATGATTAGTTGGTTGCTTGGGCTTTATTTGGGTTTAATTGTTAAGTAAGTGAACTTGGGCTTTATTAGTAAAATGGACTCATGTTATTGGGCTTTCAAGCCCACCCTACCTTTTAAGTGGACCTAATTAGCCCACTCTTCCACTAGTAAGTATTACTTGAACATGGAACTAGTTAGTTATGGCTCATGGAATCTAGTTTGCATGTAATCCCCATGTAATCACCTCTTTTAACCAACTTTTGTAAGGCTTTCATGCTAGTGACCAATGAACCAAGCCCTCCCCCTTGTGTGCAGCTGAACCGTGGGCTAGGGGACTCCATATGGAGTGTTTTGGTTTTCATTTTCTCACTACTTCATTCTTGTATTCTCTCATTCAAACACACACTTGATTTTCTCTCAACTTTTTCCTCTCTTTTTCTCTCTAGTTCTTGTAAGTAACTTGACTTTTTCTCTTCCTTTCTTATTGCTAAAACCTAATTCAAACATCACATAATCATCATCATCTTTTGTTACTTGTTGTTGTTAGTTTGTTACATGTAATTGTTAGTTGTTCTTTACTTGTTACAAGAATAAACTTTCTAGTTTGATTCTTCTTATTTCTTGTATTTATCAAGAACACTCAAGAACATAACTTACTAGTTATGATTCTACATATACTTTCTTAAAAGATTGCAAGTTCATGTGTTGATTAAATTCATACTTGAAGTTCACGAAAGTAAACTTTAAAGTTTACTTTCTAAAGATCAAACTTTGGTTTGAATCTTTAAAGTATGAACAACCATGAATAATTTACTTGTTTACTTAGTTTACTTCTTCTTGCACTTTACTTTCATGTAATTAGTTTAAATGGTCAAGTACTACAAGTTAGTCTTGATCTCATTAATCATGAACTAAAAGTTAACCTTGAAAGTTCAAGAACACACAAATAAGTTTTCTTTAAAAATAACTTTGTATACTTATGCTTTATCTAGACTTTTGGGTCTTGGATCTTCAAGATCTAACTAAAGAACTATGTTCTACATCTTAAGATCTTGATTAGTTAGTTTACTTTCAAGTTTGTAACTTGTTATTAGCTTTAAAGTTCATGTAAGTGTCAAACCTAAGACTTTGATGTAACTTTGGTTCATCAAACTACATGCAACTCTTAAGTGAGTTGTGCTACATGTCTTAGACTTGCACTAGGGTTATGATGGTCAAGACTTGGTTAAGATGATGTAGATACATCAATGAGTTATACACTTGAAGCTATATGCATCAAGGATGAGAACCATGATGAACATCAAGCACCAAGACCACCGGAACCCTTTTAAACTTACTGTTTCTGTCCAAAAGCTACTGATCTGATTTTTCTGTAACATACCAGTAGACCTGCGCCATTCTAACCTTGATTTTTAGATAGATCTTTTCGAGTAGATAACTCTTCATATAGGACTCGTCTTAATCCGAGTTACGGTTTAGGATTTATGGCCCTCCGATCGTTACTATGTCCTTTAACGTTGTGCAGAAATTTCTGACCTACTCGCACTTAGACCGTCGCCACGGTCAAACCAAGACGAGTTTGCTTCTGTAAAATTTATCACACTTAAGGGACTCATAGACGGAGCCATGGCCACTGGTCTCACCTTAATTCAGTAAGGGTAGAGGCCGTGGTGACTGACTGAAGTCAGACTTTGTTTTAAACTACTTTCATAAACGAAACCTACTTTACGCCTTTTGTTTAATGATGAATGATGATGACCCTTAAGACCTTAAATACATACTTTTAAACCTATTAAGACGATTTACTGACTTAGTATTATTTGCCTTAGGTTGAGGACCTTCGGACCGATTACTTGCACACCTTTTCCGAACCGACTTTACGACTACATTATCATTGTGAGTTATAGCATTCCCTTTTTACTTTAACTTATTTTGGGAACTGAGAATACATGCGTATTTTATGTTTTACATACTAGGCACGAGTACTTAAACTTTATATATGTGTGGTTTATATAACGGCAGAAACATTCCCTTTAGCTCGGTAACGTTTAGTCATTGGTTTTTGAACCGGTGAACGCGAATCTTAGATATGGATCCATAGGGTTTGACATCCCCACTCGGGCTAGTAGCACTAGCATTTAACGAGTGTTTAATACTTTGTATACATATGCACTTGCCAAGTGTACTTTCAGGGGGTATAAACGTTAAGTTAGTTACCAAGTGCACACGGTTAACATATACTTTATCATACTGTTTTGAAACTCTCTTTATAGCACTAAAATCTCGTGGCCTACCTTACATACTGTTATACTTAAACTATAGCTCACCAACCTTTGTGTTGACGTTTTTAAGCATGTTTTTCTCAGGTGCTTGAGGTTAGCTTCCGCTGTGTACTAGTCGTGCTGTAGACACCCGCTGCTTAGAGTTGTCATCGCATGAACTACTTTATTTTGCATTCAAACATTCGTACTTTTGAACTATGACTTATAACGACCATTGTGGTCACATACACTTATTATTTGCTTCTACTTAGTGCAGCATGCTTTTGAAATGTAAAACATTTAATGTCGGTTATGACATCACCTTTTTATCATGAATGCAACATCTTTAATTACAACATATAGTACTTAACCTTGTAATGATCCTGTTGTTGATGATTCATACACGATGGTTTTGTACGGGGCATTACAGGCTCTATAACGATCGAGCCAATCCATACCAATGACGATATTAAATTCACCCAAGGTCATCGGGATGAGATCAATTTTAAAGGTTTTGGCACCAAACACAACATTACAATCTTTACAAACATCAACCCCTAGCACCGTCTTACCATCCGCTATTTCGACTTCTACCGGATGACTTAACTTAGCTAGCAGTTTATCAAGCTTAGACACAAATCGTGGAGTCACAAACGATAAATTTGCACCGCTATCAAATAGTATCCTTGCCGGATTAGAATTAACCATGAAAGTACCTGAGACAACTTCGTTGGATTGTTTAGCTTCATCGTTGGTCATCAAATAGTTTCTTCCCTTAGCCGTACCCGCCGCCTTTTCTAGCCTCTTCACTTGGTCACTTGACAATTCGGGACATTCCGACTTCCGGTGCCCCATTTTTTGACAATTAAAGCACGTGACCAACTTATTCAAACAATCGCGGGAGTAATGACCCTGCTTCCCATAACTATAACAAGTAGGTGTAAAAGTACTCGAACCACCTTTCCTCACACTTCCGACGCTTTCGGACACCCCCTTGCTTTTCTTGTTGGAGTAACTAGATGCTCCAAATTTTCTCTTACTCGTCCCATAACTAATCGGACTCAGAGCTTGTGCTTCAAACCCTTTCGCCATTGCCAAAAGCTTCGCAAAAGTTTCAACATGACCAATACTAATTTTACCCTTCAAATCATCTCTAAGGGTTGCGTGAAAATCTTCCATCAACAATTGATCATTCCCCAGATACTCGGGGCAAAAATGTGCTTTGGCGAGAAAGTTGGTTTTAAGAGTGTTTAGGTTCAAAGACCCTTGATGCATGTTTCTTAATTCGTTGCGCAACTTAGAAAGATCCGCTTGTGTACGATACTCGAGGAAAAACTCTTTCTTGAACTCTTCCCAAGACAACCCTACAAAAGTCGTTTCACCCACCATAGCAAGTTTACCGTCAAGCCAATCTTTAGCATTGCCCCTCATCAAACTAGTGGCAAGCCTTGTTTTCTTTTCGGGTGGGCATTCGCTAGTACGAAATCAACCCTCAACATCGAAGATCCAAGCCATACTTTTTATGGGGTCGGGATCCCCATAAAAGAGATGAGGCTTAGTTGCCATAAAGTTTTTATAGCTAAACACCATCTCGCCCCCATTTTGAGGTCTAGGAAACCTCCTTTCGACTTCTTCTTTCACGGCATCGGCCATTTGTTCTCGAATAAAATTGACTACATGTTCCGAAACTGACTCTTCAAGTATTTGCTTAACTTTTCGGGAGAAAACCGAGATATAGTTTTCTAGAGCGGCCTCTATCTTGGTAGTCATTTCATCTTCTTCCGCATGTGAAGGACCATCGTTATTTGTGTTCGTTCCATTTCTCGTCTTCATTCTAAAGATCGAAACGGATTAGACATCGCATCAAAAAAATAAGGATATATAATATATATATATATATATATATATATATATATATATATATATATATATATATATATATATATATATCACCGCACGCACATCACACCTAGCTCAATACTTGTCGCACGTCCTTGCTTGACTTGATTTGCAACCGTAATAGTGGTCGCGACTCACTATTACGCTCACACGCTATGCCACGCTCAAACGTATGACAACCATCTTGCTGATGTTCAAAACAATAATGCATGATTAGTAACATCATAATATAGCATAGTTAGTCCACCTATTGACCAAGGCACTAATCAAAACCCGTACCGACCCGTAGTCCTACAAGTCCCGCATATAATACAACAACACAAAAGTCTAAGTCTAGGAGCCTATCTCAAGTCACATAAAACCCTTAAACCATGCTCCGATACCACTTGTAACGACCTAACCCGTTATATCAATAAAAACGTACATATTTTTTTTTTTAAACTATAACTTGTCATTGTGCACATCAATTGTAGTGACCCGAACTTTTCCATGTTTATATATATTAAATGAAATTGATATTTACATGATTAAGTGTTTCCAACATGTTAAGCAATCAAACTTATTAAGACTTGATTAATTGGAATAGGTTTCATATAGACAAATGACCACCCAAGTTGACCGGTGATTCACGAACGTTAAAACTTGTAAAAACTATACGATGACATATATATGGTTATATATATAGTTAACATGATTTTATTATAAGTATGTATCTCATTAGGTATTTTAACAATGAGTTATATACATAAAAATGAGACTATTAAATTAAGAAACTCGAAAACGATATATATAACGATTATCGTTATAACGTCTTACTAGGTACATATGAATCATATTAAGATATTGATACACTTGGTTAATTATGTTAAATGATAAGTAAATATATCATTAAGTGTATTAACAATGAACTACATATGTAAAAATAAGACTACTAACTTAATGATTTTGAAACGAGACATATATGTAACGATTATCGTTTTAACGACATTTAATGTATATAGATCATATTAAGAGATATTCGTACATCATAATATCATGATAATATAATAATTTAAAATCTCATTTGATATTATAAACATTGGGTTAACAACATTTAACCAGATCGTTAACCTAAAGGTTTCAAAACAACATTTACATGTAACGACTAACGATGACTTAACGACTCAATTAAAATGTATATACATGTAGTGTTTTAATATGTATTCATACACTTTTGAAAGACTTCAAGACACTTATCAAAATACTTCTACTTAACAAAAATGCTTACAATTACATCCTCGTTCAGTTTCATCAACAAATCTACTCGTATGCACCCGTATTCGTACTCGTACAATACACAGCTTTTAGATGTATGTACTATTGGTATATACACTCCAATGATCAGCTCTTAGCAGCCCATGTGAGTCACCTAACACATGTGGGAACCATCATTTGGCAACTAGCATGAAATATCTCATAAAATTACAAAAATATCAGTAATCATTCATGACTTATTTACATGAAAACAAAATTACATATCCTTTATATCTAATCCATACAACAACGATCAAAAACACTTATAAACACTTTCATTCTTCAATTTTCTTCATCTAATTGATCTCTCTCAAGTTCTATCTTCAAGTTCTAAGTGTTCTTCATAAATTCCAAAAGTTCTAGTTTCATAAAATCAAGAATACTTCCAAGATTGTAAGTTTACTTCCAAGTTTTCTAAATTCATTCCAAGTAATCATCCAAGATCAAGAAACCTTTGTTACTTATAGTAGGTTATATTTCTAATACAAGGTAATAATCATATTCAAACTTTAATTCAATTTCTATAACTATAACAATCTTATTTCGAGTGGAAATCTTACTTGAAATTGTTTTCGTGTCATGATTTTGCTTCAAGAACTTTCAAGCCATCCAAGGATCCTTTGAAGCTAGATCCATTTTTCTCATTTCCAGTAGGTTTATCCAAGGAACTTGAGGTAGTAATGATATTCAAAACATCATTCGATTCATACATAAAAAGCTGTCTTATTCAACGTTATAAACTTGTAATCACTAGAACATAGTTTAGTTAATTCTAAACTTGTTCGCAAATAAAGTTAATCCTTCTAACTAGACTTTTAAAATCAATTAAACACATGTTCTATATCTATATGATATGCTAACTTAATGATTTAAAACCTGAAAACACGATAAACACCATAAAACTGGATATACGCCGTCGTAGTAAAACCGGGGGATGTTTTGGTTGGGATAATTAAAAGCTAAGAAGAACTTTGATTTAAAAGCTATACTTCTGGAAAAATGATTTTTCTTATGAACATGAAACTATATCCAAAAATCATGGTTAAACTCAAAGTGAAAGTATGTTTTTCAAAATGGTCATCAAGATGTCGTTCTTTCGACGGAAATGACTACCTCTTTAAAAAATGACTTGTAACTTGTGTTTCTGACTATAAACTTATACTTTTTATATTTAGATTCATAAAGTTTAGTTCAATACGAAACCGTGGCCACTGGAATCACTCAAAACGGATTAGAAACGAAGAAATGGCGAGTAAAAAAAGATTGATAAAAACTACTCATTTTACCTACGTGAAAGTTAGTAATAAATCTTTTCCAACCATAACCTAATCAACTTATATTGTATATTATGTAATCTTGAGATACCATAGACACGTATACAATGTTTCGACCTATCATGTCGACCCATCTATATATATATATATATATATATATATATATATATATATATATATATATATATATATATATATATATATATATATATATATATATATATATTGCGGAACAACCATAGACACTCTATATGTGAATGTTGGAGTTAGCTATATAGGGTTGAGGTTGATTCTAAAATATATATATAGTTTGAGTTGTGATCAATACTGAGATACGTATACACTGGGTCGTGGATTGATTCAAGATAATATTTATCGATTTATTTCTGTACATCTAACTGTGGACAACTAGTTGTAGGTTACTAACGAGGACAGCTGACTTAATAAACTTAAAACATTAAAATGTATTAAAAATATTGTAAATATATTGTGAACATACTTTGATATATATGTATATATTGTTATAGGTTCGTGAATCAACCAGTGGCCAAGTCTTACTTCCCGACGAAGTAAAAAATCTGTGAAAGTGAGTTATAGTCCCACTTTTAAAATCTTATATTTTTGGGATGAGAATACATGCAGGTTTTATAAATGATTTACAAAATAGACACAAGTACGTGAAACTACATTCTATGGTTGAATTATCGAAATCGAATATGTCCCTTTTTATTAAGTCTGGTAATCTAAGAATTAGGGAACAGACACCCTAATTGACGAGAATCCTAAAGGTAGATCTATTGGGCCTAACAAACCCCATCCAAAGTACCGGATGCTTTAGTACTTCGAAATTTATATCATATCCGAAGGGTGTCCAGGAATGATGAGGATATTCTTATATATGCATCTTGTTAATGTCGGTTACCAGGTGTTCACCATATGAATGATTTTTATCTCTATGTATGGGATGTATATTGAAATATGAAATCTTGTGGTCTATTGTTATGATTTGATATATATAGGTTAAACCTATAACTCACCAACATTTTTGTTGACGTTTAAAGCATGTTTATTCTCAGGTGAATATTAAGAGCTTCCGCTGTTGCATACTAAAATAAGGACAAGATTTGGAGTCCATGTTTGTATGATATTATGTAAAAAACTGCATTCAAGAAACATATGTCGATGTAATATATTTCTATTGTAAACCATTATGTAATGGTCGTGTGTAAACAGTATATTTTAAATTATCATTATTTGATAATCTACGTAATGCTTTTGAAACCTTTATTGATAAAATAAAGGTTATGGTTGTTTTAAAAATGAATGCAGTCTTTGAAAAACGTCTCATATAGAGGTCAAAACCTCGCAACGAAATCAATTAATATGGAACGTTTATAATTAATATGAACGGGATATTTCAGTTGGTATCCGAGCGTTGGTCTTAGAGAACCAGAATTTTGTATTAGTGTGTCTTATCTAGTTTGTTAGGATGCATTAGTGAGTCTGGACTTCGACCGTGTTTACTTAAAAAATGATTGCTTAACAAATTTTGTTGGAAACTATATATTTTTAACATGTGAATATTATGTGATATATTAATCTCTTAACGCGTTTGATATTATGTGATAGTTGTCTACCTCTAGAACAAGTCCCATTGACTCACCTAATAATAATGAAGAGTCAAATGTAAATTGGAATGATTCGTGGACTGATTCACAAGTTCCCGAAGAGGAACCGGAAGAAGAGTCGGAACCGGAAGAAGAATCGGAACCGGAAGAAGAATCGGAACCGGAAGAAGAAATAGAACCAGTGGGGGAAATAATAAAACGGTTAAGTAGAAGAAAATCCTCAACCAACCGACCAAAGTTAATTATGGTCAATGGTGTTTCCGCCAAGGAAGCAAAGTATTGGGAGGATTACCAATTCTCCGATGAATCAGATCCCGACAAGGATTCCGATGATGTTATAGAAATTACCCCAACACAATTTAATAAGGCAAAAGAGAACAATAAGGGAAAGGGCATAAAAATAGAGAAATTTGATTCCAAACCCGGTAAACTTTATATGTATCATCAACACCCGTATTTCTTAAGTTGTGACAATAACCCGGGAACCTCTAAACCACCAGGTTTTTCTAAACCAATGTGGAAAACGACGGCTCGTATTACGGGAACATCATATATCCCTAGAAACTTGGCAAAATGAACCAAAACTGAAGAAGAAGAAACGAGCGAGTCGGAATAAAATAGTTGTATTCGTGTGGTGTAATATATGTAATATAGTGTGCTTATGCTTTATGATATATGTAAAAATTGCTTGTATTAATAAGTATTTTTTTTTTATGAATCTAACTCTTGTCTATTTTACAGTATAAAAACACAAAATGGATAGACAACCCAATATTTTAAGAGACCTACCCGGAGACATGATTGATGAAATCTTGTCTAGAGTCGGTCAGAATTCCTCGGCACAACTATTTAAGGCGAGATCAGTTTGTAAGACATTCGAAGAACGTTCCAAGAATGCCTTGATTTATAAAAGGCTTTCGTTCGAAAGATGGGGGATATCACATTGGGAAATCCATAAGTTACGATGTGTTTATTTTGACGCATATATTGCGGGGAACCCAAATGCTATTTTACGCAACGGGTTAAGAAATTATTTTGACTCAATGTATCCGAATATAGGACTTCATGATTTAGAAAAAGCGGCTAACATGCAACATAAAGAAGCATGTTATGCTTACGGGTTAGTAATGTTCGCTTCTCACCAAAGTGAGAAAAAGAACATCGGGCTACAACTATTAAACAAAACGTTCCCACAAGTGACGGAGTCGGTAATTGGAGTAAGAAATGAGGTTTTTAGGTTATTACGAGACTGTTGGTCATTACGTAACCTTCGTCCTTTTGATGACGTTACAACACGTTGTCATACTATCGGTCACAACGGTTACGTTCCACAAGACCAAGGATGGGAAGTGGTATTAGTAAAACCAGAATGCATGACTTGTTTCTGGACGTATGAATTACGTGTCTTTGTTGCCTTTGCTGAACGCCTTATTTATTAACTAGAATTATCTTCGCAACTACTTTGTATCAAAGTTTTATGTGCCATATTTCATGCTATATGTAAAATAGCGGTATTGTAAGTTTGCAAGTTATTGTATAAAGGTTTGAATATGATATTTTTTTTTTTTTTTTGTGATTAGTTTTTCATATAGAATTGTAGTAGTTGAAATGGTATGTTAGCTACTAAGTATGAACTTAACGGGTAGGTACTACCCAAATTAAAGAGTATAAAACGCTAATATGAAGAAAGAGCTTTTATAAATAAGTTCATATTACGCTACGAAATACTATTGACTACTCTTGATATTCTATATGATTAACTCGTTTCATTTGACTATTTTGAAGGAAATGGCACCAACTACTCGACACACCTTGAATATGAGTGAAGAGGAATTTCGTGCCTTTCTTGCTTCAAACATAGCCGCAGTACAGGCCGCGCTACATACCAACAATAACCTTGGATCTAGCAGTACAGAAAATTGTGTAGGATGCACCTACAAAGAATTCACTGCCTGCAAACCTTTGGAATTTGATGGAACCGAAGGACCGATCGGATTGAAACGGTGGATCGAGAAGGTCGAATCAGTGTTTACCATAAGTAAGTGTACTGAAGAGGACAAAGTGAAGTGCGCTACCTATACCTTCACAGGTTCTGCGTTAACATGGTGGAATACCTATCTAGAGCAAGTGGGACAAGATGATGCTTACGTACTACCGTAGTCAGCATTCAAGCACTTGATGAACGAGAAGTACCGTCCCAGAACCGAGGTCAATAAGCTCAAGACAGAACTTAGAGGGTTACGAACCCAAGGATTTAATATTACCACGTACGAAAGACGATTCACATAATTATGCCTATTGTGTCCGGGAGCGTTCGAAGATGAGGAAGAGAAGATCGACGCGTTTGTGAAAGGATTACCGGAAAGAATCCAAGAAGATATAAGTTCACACGATCCCGCCTCCATACAACAGGCATGTAGAATGGCTCACAAACTAGTGAACCAGATTGAAGAAAGAATTAAAGAACAGACTGCTGAAGAGGCCAATGTGAAGCAAGTCAAAAGAAAGTGGGAGGAAAACGGTGATAAGAATCACCAATACAACAACAACAACAGCAATTACAACAATAATCGCAACAACTATCCCAACAATCGCAATATCAATCGCAACTACAACAAACGGCCCAACAACAACAACAACAACAACAACAACAACAACAACAACAACAACAACAACAACAACAACAACAACAACAACAACAACAACAACAACAACAACAACAACAACAACAACAACAACAGCAACTACAACAATCATCCCAACAACAATAATAACCGTAACAACAACAACAATCAGAAGCAGCTATGCCAAAGGTGTGAAAAGTATCACTCGGGCTTCTGCACCAAATTTTACAACAAGTGTAAAAGAAATGGTCATAACGCGGCGAAGTGTGAGGTCTACAGACCAGGGGTTAACAGAACGAAAGGAACAAATGGTGTCGGAATGAGTAATGGCGGAGCAAGTAGTGTCGGAGCAAGTTATGCCAATGTAGTTTGTTATAAATGTGGAAAACCGGGTGATAATGCTAAAAACGAACATATATTTCATAGCATTATTCCTCAAGAAAGACAAGCTTTTAGTTGCAATTGTTCTATTTACAAGTGATATTCGTTTAAATAATAAAAGGTGAAGACAAAAGACAGATTCGACGAATTGAAGACGCAAACGACCAAAAAGCTCAAAAGTACAAAAGACAATCAAAAAGGTTCCAATTATTGATAAGAAACGTCTCGAAATTACAAGAGTACAAGATTCAAAACGCAAAGTACAAGATATTAAATTGTACGCAAGGACGTTCGAAAATCCGGAACCGGGACCAGAGTCAACTCTTAACGCTAGACGCAACGGACTAAAAATTACAAGTTAACTATGTATATAAATAAAAACCGTCGGCAGAGAAAGACTCCAAAGGGACTGAGCTGTAAATTCATTCTCCGCGACTCGCGGAGTTTGAAGAGGATTTCACCGCGAGTCGCAGAGTCCCCAGTTTTGAAACTCCCTATAAAGCAAACTGAATTCTGATCATTTTCATCCATCTTTTTCTTCCTCATTCATACGTAAAATTTATATTTATATTTATAATTTATATTTTAATTTTAATTATAATTCTAATAATAAGGGTATGTTAGCGAATGTTGTAAGGGTGTAAGTCGAAATTCTGTCCGTGTAACGCTACGCTATTTTTAATCATTGTAAGTTATGTTCAACCTTTTTACATTAATGTCTCGTAGCTAAGTTATTATTATGCTTATTTAAAACGAAGTAATCATGATGTTGGGCTAATTACTAAAATTGGGTAATTGGGCTTTGTACCATAATTGGGGTTTGGACAAAAGAACGACACTTGTGGAAATTAGACTATGAGCTATTAATGAGCTTTATATTTGTTTAACTAAATGATAGTTTGTTAATGTTAATATAAAGATTTACAATTGGGTGTCCCTATAAATTACCATATACACTCAATCGGACACGATGGGCGGGGTATTTATATGTACGAATAATCGTTCATTTAACCGGACACGGGAATGGATTAATAGCCACTAGAATAATTAAAACAGGGGTGAAATTACATTCGAGGGTAATTGGTGTAATTGCTAACAAAGTAGTAAAACCTTGGTTTACACGCAGTTGATAACCTGGTGTATTCATTAAACAAAGTATTAAAACCTTGTTACAATTCGAATCCCTAATTAGTTGGAATATTTAACTTCGGGTATAAGGATAATTTGACGAGGACACTCGCACTTTATATTTATGACTGATGGACTGTTATGGACAAAAACCAGACGGACATATTAAATAATCCAGGACAAAGGACAATTAACCCATGGGCATAAAACTAAAATCAACACGTCAAACATCATGATTACGGAAGTTTAAATAAGCATAATTCTTTTATTTCATATTTAATTTCCTTTATTTTATATTTAATTGCACTTCTAATTATCGCATTTTTATTGTTATTATATTTAATTGCACTTTTAATTATCGTACTTTTTAATTATCGCAAGTTTATTTTATCGCACTTTTATTATTCGTAATTTCATTTATCGTTATTTACTTCATGCTTTAATTTAAGTCTTGTATTTATTTTTAATATTTTACATTTGGTTTTAACTGCGACTAAAGTTTTAAAATCGACAAACCGGTCATTAAACGGTAAAAAACCCCCCTTTATAATAATAATATTACTTATATATATATTTGTATTTTTATAAAAGTAAACTAATATAGCGTTGAGCTTTGTTTAAAAAAAAGATTCCCTGTGGAACGAACCGGACTTACTAAAAACTACACTACTGTACGATTAGGTACACTGCCTATAAGTGTTGTAGCAAGGTTTAAGTATATCCATTCTATAAATAAATAAATATCTTGTGTAAAATTGTATCGTATTTAATAGTTTTTCCTAGTAAAATATAAACTATTTCGTATACCTTAGCTTTGACATCAAGTATATTTTTGGCGCCGCTGCCGGGGAACTTTCTAAACGCCGGAAGCGCAACGCTAATATAAAAAAAAAAAAAAAGATTTTTAGTTAACTTTTATTAAAATTCGTTTTTGTAAAAATACGTTTTAATTATTCAAAAATATAAAAAGAAAAACAAAAATATAAGTATTTTTAAGATTTTGTTAAATATTTAAGTTTTATAAGTTTCTTTATTTTTATTTTAGTTAATAAAAATATAAGTTTTATTTAAATATCTTTTATTTATATAAAAATAGAAAACAGAAAATAAAAAAAAATTAAATAAAGAAAAAACGCGTCGAATTTAATAAGCTGTCATCTGAATTTCTAAACCCCGCGACTCGCGGGGTTTTCTGCATTAATTACCGCGACTCGCGGAGTGACTCTGACACGCGACAGAACCCTAATTCAGCATTAATTACGGGTTATTTAATAATTATTATTATTATTAACCCTAATTATTATTATTATTATAATTAATTTTATTTTAACTTTTACTTTTTATTTAATTTATGTATTTAGTATTAATTAGTTTTATTAAATTGTAAAATTAGTAGTTTTATTAAATAAATAATATAAAAATAATATTTTTATAAAAATTGTAATTTTTACAACTTTTTGTATATTTTTATATTTTGTCCCTTTTTAATCGTTGTAGCATAACTTTTGTATTTTTAGCTCATATTTAGTTTTAAACTTAGTCTTTGCTATAGTCATTTTTACTTCTAGATTATTAGTCTCTGCCGTAGAATTCCTTAAGTGCTTTTTCTTTAGACTAAGATTTAGGTACTTTAGAATTTTGCGACGCCTTTTTAAGTTTTAGTTTCTTTTTAAGTTATTTCCATTTGGGATTTAGTTTTTCCTG
This sequence comes from Rutidosis leptorrhynchoides, assembly GCF_046630445.1. NCBI lineage: Eukaryota > Viridiplantae > Streptophyta > Magnoliopsida > Asterales > Asteraceae > Rutidosis > Rutidosis leptorrhynchoides. The sequence continues at coordinate 65,012,013 of NC_092342.1, forward strand.
TAAGCTTTAATATTTTTAGACGACCTTTTACTATGTATCAATTATCATTCCAATTAGTAATTTCAATTTGCGATTATAATTTTAAGTTAGTTGTAGTAATAAGGTTAGGTTAGTCAAGTATTTTTAAGTTTTTATAAGTTTCTTTTATTTTTTCGTCACCTTTTATTTTTCAACCATTTTTCTTTTTCGACCTTTTTCGACGAACTCTTTTTCTTTCTTATTTCTCGCTATTCTAGTTTTTAGGACATAGATTTTTATTCTACTTCTTATCTAAATTTCTTAAAATTACGAAAATTTATTTTAAGTGGTTAAATTGATAGACATCAAAATTTTCTGGTTCGTAGTAATAGTTGGATTTGTACGTGGACCGGGTTATTGGAGCCAAACAGTCCTCAATTATATTGAGACCAAACGAATCCTGCCCCTCTGCTGCATCTTTTGGCTATTCGAAACGTGGGCAAAATCAGAAAAGTCTATTAATTAGATAACTTATTATAATTTTTCTTTCCTTTTAAAAACTAATAGGATATTCAGTGAATGCACCGAGCAAGACGTTCATCACCTTTTGTACGTTCACCACCTGTAACTAGATCAAGACATTTAGCAAATATAACCGCCGTTGATTTTTCTTTAGAATCGTCATCCAGTAGACCAAGTACTTCAGTTCAAATTTCCGATAATCCATTTTTTGAAACCAACCTCACAATTGAGAATCCGGAAAATATTCAGGAACGGTTCGTAGATCCTGAACCATTAAACTTTCCTCCGGAGCCACCAATTATTCAAAAAGAGATTGTTGAGGAACGAACCATTAAATCAGAATCATCTAGTGATACCGATTCAACAAATTCAATTATGGAGAATCTGGAACATTTAAGTATGGAAGACCGAATGAGAGCTAAACGCACTGGCCAAGGTCACGCAATTACTCATCCAGACATTAATGCGCCAGATTATGAAATCAAAGGACAAATTCTACACATGGTGACTAATCAATGCCAATTTAGTGGTGCGCCGAAGGAAGATCCAAATGAACATCTACGTACCTTTAATAGGATCTGCACACTATTTAAAATCCGAGAAGTAGAGGATGAACAGATATATCTCATGTTATTTCCCTGGACTTTAAAGGGAGAAGCCAAAAATTGGTTGGAATCGTTACCTGAAGGGGCGATTGATACATGGGATGTTTTAGTTGACAAATTTCTTAAACAATTCTTTCCTGCATCTAAAGCCGTAAGACTTCAAGCAGAAATTGTTACGTTCACACAAAAACCAAATGAAACTCTATATGAGGCGTGGACAAGATATGGAAAGTTATTAAGAGGATGTCCGCAACATGGTTTAGACACCTGTCAAATAGTACAAATATTCTACCAAGGATGCGACATCACTACAAGAAAAGACATAGATATAGCAGCTGGTGGTTCTATTATGAAGAAAACCGAAACTGATGCTTACAAAATTATTGATAACACTGCTTCCCACTCACATGAGTGGCACCAAGAAAAAGACATCGTTAGATCATCTAAAGCAGCTAGAGCCGATTCTAGCCATGACTTAGATTCCATTTCCACAAAGATAGATGATGTGGAAAGACGAATGGAAAAGATGACTAAAGATATTCACTCAATACGAATTAGTTGTGAGCAGTGTGGAGGACCACATTTGACAAAAGATTGTCTCAGTATTGAATTAACAATGGAACAAAGAGAGAATATTTCATACATAAACCAAAGGCCTGGAAATAATTATCAGAATAATTATCAACCGCCAAGACCGATTTACAATCAAAACCAGAATTATAACCGAAATATTCCATACAACAACCAACAAGGTCCTACCAATCAACAAGTATCTAATAACAATTACAATCAGCAAAGACCTAATTTTCAAAACAAACCACCACAACAAACCGATGATAAAAAGCTGAATTTAGAAGATATGATGACGAAGCTAGTTGAAACTCAAACACAGTTTTTCACATCTCAGAAACAAACCAATGAACAAAATGCTCAAGCATTTAGAAATCAACAAGCTTCTATTCAAAATCTAGAACAAGAAGTAAGTAACCTAGCAAGGTTAATAGGTGAAAGAAAACCGGGAAGTCTACCTAGTGATACAAATGCTAACCCCCGGAATGAAACAGCTAAAGCTATTACCACAAGAAGTGGTACAACACTTAAACCACCTGAAATACCTGTAACTTCTGATGAAGCTATTCCTACTCCACATGAACCACAACCTGATCAAGATAAGGAAAAAGAACCTGTAGTTGAAAAGGTTAATGAAGATAACACAGTTAAGGATAAACCTTATGTTAAACCATACCAACCACCACTTCCTTACCCGAGTAAAATGAAGAAAGAAAAACTTGAAGCCGAGCAATCCAAATTCTTGGATATGTTTAAACAGATAAATGTAAATCTTCCTTTCATTGATGTGATTTCAGGAATGCCTAGATATGCTAAATTCTTGAAAGATCTAATCTCAAATAGAAAGAAAATGGAAGAACTCTCGGCTGTTACTATGAATGCTAATTGTTCAGCAGTGCTGTTGAATAAGATACCAGAAAAATTATCTGATCCAGGAAGTTTCACAATTCCATGTTTTCTGGGTAGTCTTAGTTCAATAGAAGCATTGGCAGACTTAGGTGCTAGTATAAATCTAATGCCGTATTCACTATACGCTAAACTAGACCTTGGAGAATTGAAACCAACCAGAATAAGCATACAACTAGCCGATAGATCAATAAAATATCCTAGAGGGATAATGGAGAACATGCTAGTTAAAGTTGGTACTTTAGTATTTCCAGTAGATTTTGTTGTTTTGGACATGGAAGAAGATTCTCAAGTTCCTCTCATATTAGGAAGACCATTCTTAAACACGGCTAAAGCAATGATAGACGTGTTCGGTAAGAAACTGACCCTAAGTATAGAGGATGAGAGTGTTACCTTTTCAGTTGATAGAGCAATGCAACAATCACAATCTGCAGATGATACATGTTATTATATTCAAACTATAGATGCACATGCAGAATTATTAAAAGAATTTCCAGAATTACAAGGAACATGAGAATGTTCTTTAGGAGAAGGTAATGAACCAATTGATGAAGCTGAAATGTTAGCTACACTTATAGCTAATGGATATGAACCAACAACAGAAGAAATTCAAATGCTAAAAGAAGAAGACAGATATCGATATAAAGCATCGATAGAAGAACCTCCGAAATTAGAGTTAAAGCCACTTCCAAACCATTTGGAATACGCTTATTTACATGGTGAATCTGAATTACCTGTAATAAAATCGTCTTCTCTTACTGAAAATGAGAAATCACAACTTATTTCTGTGTTGAAAGCTCATAAACCAGCCATTGCATGGAAGATTCATGATATTAAAGGAATAAGTCCTTCGTATTGCACACATAAAATCCTTATGGAAGAAGGTCATAAAACGTATGTGCAACGCCAACGAAGACTAAATCCTAATATGCAAGATGTAGTTAAGAAAGAGATTATTAAACTGCTAGATGCAGGTTTAATTTATCCAATCTCTGATAGTCCATGGGTAAGCCCAGTTCAATGCGTGCCTAAGAAGGGTGGCATGACTGTCATCACAAATGAGAAAAATGAGCTTATTCCTACTAGGACTGTAACAGGATGGCGTGTATGTATTGATTATAGAAAATTAAATGACGCCACCAGAAAAGATCACTTTCCCTTACCTTTCATAGATCAAATGTTGGAAAGATTAGCCGGAAATAGTTACTATTGTTTTCTAGATGGATTTTCCGGATATTTTCAAATTCCAATAGCACCCGAAGATCAAGAGAAAACCACATTTACGTGCCCTTATGGTACTTTTGCTTACAAACGCATGCCATTTGGACTTTGCAACGCCCCTGCAACCTTTCAAAGGTGTATGATGGCGATTTTTCACGACATGATAGAAGAATGCATGGAAGTATTCATGGATGACTTTTCAGTCTTCGGTGATACATTTAAATCATGTCTAGTTAATCTGGAACGAATGCTAATTAGATGCGAAAAATCAAATCTAGTACTTAATTGGGAGAAATGCCATTTCATGGTTAAAGAAGGCATCGTTCTTGGACATAAAATTTCAAAAGAAGGAATTGAAGTTGATAGAGCTAAAGTAGATGTAATTGCTAAACTTCCACATCCCACAAATGTTAGAGGAATTAGGAGTTTTCTAGGGCATGCCGGTTTTTACCGACGTTTCATAAAAGATTTTTCTAAAATTGCCACCCCTATGAATAAACTCCTAGAAAAGGATGCTCCATTCATCTTTTCAGATGAGTGTATCAAATCTTTTAATATTCTTAAAGAGAAACTCACTAATGCGCCGATCATGATAACACCAAATTGGAATCTACCATTTGAACTAATGTGCGATGCAAGTGATTTTGCAATGGGAGCCGTTTTAGGACAAAGGATTGAAAAAAGATTTCAACCTATTTATTACGCTAGTAAGACATTACAAGGAGCACAGACAAATTACACAACTACTGAAAAAGAACTCCTTGCTATTGTCTTTGCTTTTGACAAATTTCGTTCATATCTCGTTCTATCCTAAACGATAGTCTATACCGACCATTCTGCTCTTAGATACCTATTTTCAAAACAAGATGCTAAACCAAGATTAATCCGTTGGATCTTACTCTTACAAGAGTTTGATATTGAAATCCGAGATAAAAGAGGAGTAGAAAATCTCGCCGCTGATCATCTTTCTCGTCTTGAAAATCCCGAATTAGAAGTTCTAAATGAATCGGCCATACAAGACAATTTTCCTGATGAATATCTATTGAAGATAGATTATAATGAAATCCCATGGTTTGCAGACTATGCAAACTACTTAGTTTGTGGATTCCTTGAAAAAGGATTATCGTACCAAAGACGAAAGAAATTCTTCAGTGATATAAAACACTATTTCTGGGAAGATCCACATTTGTTTAAAAGTTGTCCAGATGGAATAATACGCCGATGTGTATTTGGAGATGAAGCTAGTAAAATATTAAACCATTGTCACACAGGACCAACTGGAGGGCATTATGGGCCTCAACTAACAGCAAGAAAAGTTTATGATGCTGGATTCTATTGGCCTACAATTTACAAAGACGCACACCTTCTTTGCAAATCCTGTGATGCATGTCAAAGGGCCGGAAAAATAAGTCAACGTGATGAAATGCCACAAAATGTCATCCAAGTATGTGAAGTATTTGACATTTGGGGTATTGACTTTATGGGTCCATTTCCAAAATCTAATAATAATCTATATATACTCGTAGCCATTGATTATGTATCTAAATGGGCGGAAGCACAAGCTCTCCCAACTAACGATGCACGAGTTGTAGTCAACTTTTTAAAACGTCTTTTTGCAAGGTTTGGAACACCGAAAGCTTTAATAAGTGATCGGGGTACTCATTTCTGTAATAATCAACTTGAGAAAGTTCTTAAAAGATATGGATTAACTCATAAAATCTCCACCGCATATCATCCACAAACAAGTGGACAAGTTGAAAATACCAACCGAGCTTTAAAACGTATTCTAGAGAAAACCGTAGGATCAAATCCAAAGGAATGGTCCATTAAATTGGAGGATGCACTCTGGGCTTTTAGAACAGCCTATAAAACTCCAATTGGAACCACACCTTTTAGACTTGTTTATGGAAAAGCATGTCATCTTCCAGTAGAAATTGAACACAAAGCATTTTGGGCTTTGAAGACATGTAATCTTGATTTACTTGAAACCGGACGTCTACGATTAAGTCAACTAAACGAATTAGAAGAATTAAGACATGAAGCATACGAAAATTCGTTAATCTATAAAGAAAGAACGAAGAAATGGCATGATAAAAGAATCAGAAGTTCAAAAGAATTTAAAGAAGGAGACAGAGTTCTTCTTTTCAATTCACGATTCAAGCTATTTCCTGGAAAATTGAAATCAAGATGGTCTGGACCATTCATAGTCAAAAGAGTTTTCCCATACGGAACGATAGAATTGATAAATTCAAATGGGATTGAATTTAAAGTTAATGGTCACAGAGTTAAACATTACATACATGGTCCGATGGAAGTCGACAACGAAGTTAATCACAATTTCGACACCACAGCTAACTAAGTGTGGGGAGAATCAAGTCTTTAAAGGATAATATGTATTTCTGTTAGAGTTAGATTGTCTGTTTTCGTGTAGTTCTCGAAAATGGAACCCGAATGGTCTTTCCCTAGCAGACCCTAAAGAACTAGTCTTCTCCCCCCATTCTGAATTTTTATTTTTTTTAGGTTTTTACAAAATGAAGACTGCCTGTGAACTAAACCATGGTCTAATGCTACACGCTTTAATCACTAAACGTAATAATGACATACTCCCGAGTGAATTAGTATCAGTAATCAGAGAAAGAATGGACGGAGTTAGAAAAGAATCCAGATGCGAAGATAATAAGTTACAATTTGGTAAAGGAAAATCAAAATCCGCAGCGAAAAGAAGAGCACGACACCTAGAAAGATGTCACAAATGCAGAAAATGGTCACATGGAGGTAAATGTTCAAATAATCAAACCTATTCAAATACCGAATTTGTTACTTTATGCAGAGACGGACCGTTCATATGTTTAGAAGAAAAGACACTGAATGCTCAAGGTTACGCCTATGTAGCCATGGAAAATCAATTAAACCGACTATCTTATGAATGAGATAGATCATATAACTAAGAAATCTATTCCACAGGTATGTCTGTACAGTTTTTATTTTTATTTTTATTTTTAACCTTTTGATAATAAACGCTAATTTGTTCGCTAAAAAGTATTAAATTGGTATTAAATAAAATTAGGTTTGGCGACCGAAATTATTGATATCATTCAAAAATTTATTACATCACTGCGAAATTTAACGTTTATTCTTAAGGTATAAATATCTTTAATCAATCAACCCAAAATATTTCAAAAATTCGTCATGAGTTAAATTAGGTCTTGGAACCGAAATTACTTTACCGAAAAGAGGGGCGCATATTTTTGATAATATTTGATTGATTAAAGTGGGATAAAAAGACAAAAAGATTTTTAAATTTATTTTTACCATGTTTTTAAAATTAATATTTAAATCTTAAATTAATATTGTAAACTTTGTAAAAACAATATATTTAAATATTTGAAAAATTAATATAAGTTTGATATGAATTTATAAATTTTTAAATTAAATTTGGTGTGAATTTTTAATTTTTAAAATATAAATTTTTAATTTTATGCATTTCAAATTTTAAGTTTGGTGTGAATTTTTAATATTAATTTTGAATTTTATATTTAAGTTGTGTGAATTTAAAAACAAAAATTTACTCTATCTCATTAAGTTAAAAATATGATTTTTAAAATTCGTCGTAAGTTGAAGACTAGGTCTTTGAACCGAAATTGCTTTACCCGAGGGAGGGACGAGAACTTTTATTATCATTATTTTTAAATCTTATTGAATTAAAGTATGCAAAAAAAAAAAAAATCTTAGCTTTTAAAACAATCGCTACAAAAAGACAAATTTTAAAATTTTGTCGAGGGACGGACTAGGACATCGATCCGAAACGACCTCGTCCTAAATAACAAGGGAAACAAAATTTTAAAATTAATTACTTAATTGTTTTAATAAGTTAATGATTATAAAAAAAAAAATATACCAAACTCCGCGACTCGCGGAGTTTGGAGCTTAAATCTCCGTGACTCGCGGAGGGGTCGGAAATCAGAAAAAAAAATAAAGAGCTGCAAACTGATCAGTCCACACCCCCAACAGCAAAATAACTGCGAAAAACACTCCGCAAAAACACGAAAAAAACCCCCAAAATCACAATTTTTAACCGTTAATCACCAAATCTTTTGCTAAAATCATGTTGAGAAGGATGTTATCTAAGAATTACTCAAGAAAAATTGTAAATTTCTACACCTAAACACCATTTAATTCGAAATTTGATGTTCTTGAGCAATTTTTTTTTCCAATTTGATTTTGATGCTTTTTAGTGTAATTAGGCTTAAATTGTTTATGTATTATGCTTGTATAACCTAGATTGATGCTGTTTAACATGATTAGAAGCCTTAAACTTCAAATTTTGAATAATCTAGGGTTTGTGTTCTTGAGCAATTTGGGGCTTTTTGATATAAACAGGTTATGGCCGATTTTTGTCATGAATTGTTGCTAAATTGAGTAGTGTAACATGTCTAGGTAGTTAAATGATCCAAACTTTGAGCCTAAACATGATTTTGAGAATTAAAGTGGACTTTTTCAAGTCTAAAATTCATGAACTTGATTTTTGAAAGATAATGCCATTTGAAACTTGTTTAATTGCTAGTAATGATTATTTTGACATGTTATTTGAGTTGAATGATTATGAACTTGGCGAACATTTTCGTATATGCTTATTTGAAAAAGTGTAGATTTGATGAAAATATGAAAATGAGCTTAAGTTTGATATAAATTGATAATGTCATTGTAATTATTTTGATTGATGATTTTGCTGACACTAATGCATATTTGGATGCACAAAATTTGTGTTTGATGTGTTTTGCAGACTGAAAGGGGTGAATCTTCATCCCAAGCCCGCAATGCTCCTGCTGAGAATTTGGAACAACAGGAGGTGGATAACTACTACAAGCAGGATATACCTCATCCAGTCATGACCTTTTCTGATATACACTTGGAAGAATTGCACCCGAACCTGAGATTTGACAGACTTTGGATAGATTATCCAAAATATCAAAGGGGTTTGCATACTCTTCATTCTAAGGTTGTTGAGGTACCAAGGGTCATAGAATGGGGACCCTTAGAAGCTGTAGAATTGGCCGGGCCAATTAGGGAATTACTTGTACAGAGGTATGGTAATTCTTCTTTTAATGACTGGGTACGTTTATTCACCATACGTAGACCTGTATATAAAGTATGGTGTGAAGAATTGCTATGTAGTATAGAGTTGAATGATCGGGTAGCTAGTTTAACCGATCGTTCTTTTATTAGATTTTTGTTAGGCGGTTCGATGCGCCACATGTCTTTACTGGACATGGCTCAGGCTTTACATATATATACGCCTGAGGAGTTAGCGTCTGCCGATTGTAGAGGATTGATACTAAACGGTAGAAAGATAGATGAAAATTTTGATACACACGGTGTGTGGAGTCAAATGACAAGCCATCACCGTTTCAAAAGGGGAAATTACTCTTATTTGGATATAGATAGATCCGAATTAAGAGTGATACATAGGTTTTTAGCTAATTCGATTACACAAAGGGGTAAGAACAAGGAAAAAGTAAATGAACAGGATTTGTTTTACCATATGTGTATTCGAGACCCACAAAGTGCTGTAAGTATACCGTATTGTGTGGGTTATTATTTATCAGCTATGGTTCGGGGGATGCGACCGCATAGCATAATAGGAGGTGGTATTTTTATTACTTTGATTGGTGAATATCTCGGTGTGGATATAAGTCGGGGGGGATTATTAGTAGAGGAACCGGAACCCCGCGATACTATAGGTTTAAATGTATACCATGGTGCGAAAGTTTTGAAGAGGCGAAATAACGTCGCAGTACGATACCATGGTAGACATCCACAGGTGGAGAGAAACCAGCAGCAAGGTAATGTAGGAGGGGGGAATGAAATTGCAAGAAATGCAAAGGTTTATAGCTTCTCAGGAATACGAAAATGCTAGACAGAGAACACTTGAAGATTGGCAAGTTCATCAGAACCAAATCATAGCTCATTGCCAACATATAGGTAGAAACTATATTCCTACACCGAAACCCATCTTCCCTCCTTGGTCTATAGAGATGCAGCTACCGTATCCTACGTATCACCCTGCCGAAGCATTCTATAGCACCTATGGTTATGCCTGGAACCCCTATTGGTACCAATATCATCCTTAGTATACTTAATTTTTTTTTATTTTGTAATTTGTAATTATTGATACGTTTAATACTTTTGTTTATATTGTAATCATTTTTATAATTATCTAACTTTTATTCTTAGATTTTAATAATTTTTGAATGTGGGGTAATATACCAAACTTCAAAAATATGTATATATGTTTGCAGTTTATCTTATGTACACAACAGGGTAAAATAACGCATTTTCAAAGACTGGCATTAAGTTCAGCAAAAGCAACTAATTTTGACGACAAGTTGCAAAATATATGTGAAATAACAACAAGACGGAATGAACAAATGATGTGCACCATTTATCATTCAGCAAACAAACGCCAATATATTTGGAAACTTTGGTAAAAATTTAATCATTTTCACACAAATCACCCTCAATAATTTAAATTGTTACTGATTTCTTGCAAATGAGGGCATTGCAAGATCTTAAGTGTGGGAAGGGGTTAAATTCTTTCGGATTTTAAAATTTTTATCTTAAACACTTGGTTACCATTAAAAATACTAGTAAAGCAGTAGTTGTATTAGAATCTAGTGCTCTCTGATAAAAAAGAACAGCCCTAGTCTTATATACTGACTACCCAATTCTAGTAAAATTTTTCAAAATTTTCAATTAAATGAATTCAAAATCATGTTTATACATATTTATGAACGATAAAACTAGGTTTTAACACCGAAATTATTGTTACCTCGGAAAGGACATAAATTGAGAAACAAACTAAAATGTTAAAATTCATTTAAAATGGAATAGAGGACGATAAAAAGGAAAATAAAAGCCAAGTGTGGGAAAATTTACCAAGTTATCTTAAACATATGTCACATATATCTGTAACAAATAACTGAAAATACTTTTGCTTTGGACTAAACTAAACTGCTTTACCCGATGAAAGAAAAGAAGAGATGGATCTACACGATGAATCAATTCCATCATTAAAAGGAAGTAAAGTCTTCCGAAAAAGACACGCGCTTCTTGATTTAGGTCAAGAAGTTGTCGTCCAGACCAGCTGTAGGTTGACGAAAAATCTAGAAAAGTCATCACTAAAATCGGTTGGAAATCCACGGACCTCAGCATTAAACAGGGTCGCCAAGTGGTCAGATTTATCCTAACCATGAGAAGGATTTATCTCGTACAATGGGGGGCACCATGCAAATTAGCTGGATAAGACTAATGAATCAGATCCCCAGAAAGGATAATCTCCTTAAAGATTAAAAATCAGCTTTTAAGACTGATATTACTCAATCCTAGAGATTGACCTTAAAGATTGAGAATTCAAACTCATGAAATTCGATGATATCTAAACTCGAGCTTGAACGAGAAAATATTTTGATCAAAATTATAAATCGATTTGTTTTCTGAAAACCCATTTTCAATACGTTCATTACCATTGAACGCAAAATCCTAGAAATTCACCTGGAATTCATTAGGTCACCTGAACCAAATCGGGTGTCAACCGTAAGAACGGTGGTTGCATAGCATGGTCAAAGACAGGACCTTGTGCCATACCGAAAAATCATAAGGGTGAGCTTTACTATTTCTCCTACCAAGGATAGTAATTGCGTCCAACACGTTATAGATCATAATTAAAAGCATGTTAGGGGACATTGCCTTAACAGTTGCTTGTTCAACGCTTTCCTTTACAACCGGACGGTAGTTTACCGAAAGGTAATATACGGGACAAGTAAACTGGACGTGTTGCTTTCCAAATACAAGGTTAGCAAGTGGGTGACACAAAACCGCAAGTTTTGAGCTAAAATTTTCAAATCTGAAACCCACCAAACCCACAAAAATATTTTGCAAACACCGGTAAAGGGTTATTCCGGAAAACTTATCTAGGGTAAAAACTAGATTTAATTTTTAAAAGATCAAATGTTTTCATAAAGATCCAATTTCCTTAATGGATCTAATTTTTTATAGTCATGTGGGACTGTAAACCATATCGTTACTACCATTGTTCATACCACCGTATAGAAATCACTGATGTACAAAGTGTGAAAAATAAAGAAGTGATTCTAGTATTTCAAGACGATATTGCTTGAGGACAAGCAACGCTCAAGTATGGGAATATTTGATAATGCTAAAAACGAACATATATTTCATAGCATTATTCCTCAAGAAAGACAAGCTTTTAGTTGCAATTGTTCTATTTACAAGTGATATTCGTTTAAATAATAAAAGGTGAAGACAAAAGACAGATTTGACGAATTGAAGACGCAAACGACCAAAAAGCTCAAAAGTACAAAAGACAATCAAAAAGGTTCCAATTATTGATAAGAAACGTCTCGAAATTACAAGAGTACAAGATTCAAAACGCAAAGTACAAGATATTAAATTGTACGCAAGGACGTTCGAAAATCCGGAACCGGGACCAGAGTCAACTCTTCACGCTCGACGCAACGGACTAAAAATTACAAGTTAACTATGTATATAAATATAATATAATATATAATTAATTATATTAATTATATATATATATTATATTTATAAATAAAAACCGTCGGCAGAGAAAGACTCCAAAGGGACTGAGCTGTAAATTCATTCTCCGCGACTCGCGGAGTTTGAAGAGGATTTCACCGCGAGTCGCGGAGCCCCCAGTTTTGAAACTCCCTATAAAGCAAACCGAATTCTGATCATTTTCATCCATCTTTTTCTTCCTCATTCATACGTAAAATTTATATTTATATTTATAATTTATATTTTAATTTTAATTATAATTCTAATAATAAGGGTATGTTAGCGATTGTTGTAAGGGTGTAAGTCGAAATTCTGTCCGTGTAACGCTACGCTATTTTTAATCATTGTAAGTTATGTTCAACCTTTTTACATTAATGTCTCGTAGCTAAGTTATTATTATGCTTATTTAAAACGAAGTAATCATGATGTTGGGCTAATTACTAAAATTGGGTAATTGGGCTTTGTACCATAATTGGGGTTTGGACAAAAGAACGACACTTGTGGAAATTAGACTATGAGCTATTAATGAGCTTTATATTTGTTTAACTAAATGATAGTTTGTTAATGTTAATATAAAGATTTACAATTGGGCGTCCCTATAAATTACCATATACACTCGATCGGACACGATGGGCGGGGTATTTATATGTACGAATAATCGTTCATTTAACCGGACACGGGAATGGATTAATAGCCACTAGAATAATTAAAACAGGGGTGAAATTACATTCAAGGGTAATTGGTGTAATTGCTAACAAAGTAGTAAAACCTTGGTTTACACGCAGTTGATAACCTGGTGTATTCATTAAACAAAGTATTAAAACCTTGTTACAATTCGAATCCCCAATTAGTTGGAATATTTAACTTCGGGTATAAGGATAATTTGACGAGGACACTCGCACTTTATATTTATGACTGATGGACTGTTATGGACAAAAACCAGACGGACATATTAAATAATCCAGGACAAAGGACAATTAACCCATGGGCATAAAACTAAAATCAACACGTCAAACATCATGATTACGGAAGTTTAAATAAGCATAATTCTTTTATTTCATATTTAATTTCCTTTATTTTATATTTAATTGCACTTCTAATTATCGCATTTTTATTGTTATTATATTTAATTGCACTTTTAATTATCGTACTTTTTAATTATCGCAAGTTTATTTTATCGCACTTTTATTATTCGTAATTTCATTTATCGTTATTTACTTCATGCTTTAATTTAAGTCTTGTATTTATTTTTAATATTTTACATTTGGTTTTAACTGCGACTAAAGTTTTAAAATCGACAAACCGGTCATTAAACGGTAAAAAACCCCCCTTTATAATAATAATATTACTTATATATATATTTGTATTTTTATAAAAGTAAACTAATATAGCGTTGAGCTTTGTTTAAAAAAAAGATTCCCTGTGGAACGAACCGGACTTACTAAAAACTACACTACTGTACGATTAGGTACACTGCCTATAAGTGTTGTAGCAAGGTTTAAGTATATCCATTCTATAAATAAATAAATATCTTGTGTAAAATTGTATCGTATTTAATAGTTTTTCCTAGTAAAATATAAACTATTTCGTATACCTTAGCTTTGACATCACCGGGCCACATTATTAGAAATTGCCCAAACCAGGAGAACACGAATGGAAAAGGCCGCGGAAGAGTTTTCAATATTAATGCGACAGAGGCACAGGAAGACCCGGAGCTTGTTACAGGTACGTTTCTTATTGACAATAAATCTGCTTACGTTTTATTTGATTCGGGTGCGGATAGAAGCTATATGAGTAGAGATTTTTGTGCTAAATTAAGTTGTTCATTGACGCCTTTGGATAGGAAATTTTTACTCGAACTAGCAAATGGTAAATTAATTTCAGCAGATAATATATGTCGGAATCGAGAAATTAAACTGGTTAGCGAAACATTTAAGATTGACTTGATACCAGTAGAGTTAGGGAGTTTTGATGTGATAATCGGTATGGACTGGTTGAAAGAAGTGAAAGCAGAGATCGTTTGTTACAAAAATGAAATTCGCATTATACGAGAAAAAGGAAAACCCTTAATGGTGTACGGAGAAAAGGGCAACACGAAGCTACATCTTATTAGTAATTTGAAGGCACAAAAACTAATAAGAAAAGGTTGCTATGCTGTTCTAGCACATGTCGAGAAAATACAAATTGAAGAAAAGAGCATCAGTGATGTTCCCATCGCAAAAGAATTTCCCGATGTATTTCCGAAAGAATTACCGGGATTACCCCCACATCGATCCGTTGAATTTCAAATAGATCTTGTACCAGGAGCTGTACCAATAGCTCGTGCTCCTTACAGACTCGCACCCAGCAAGATGAAAGAACTGCAAAGCCAATTACAAGAACTTTTAGAGCGTGGTTTCATTCGACCAAGCACATCACCGTGGGGAGCTCCTGTTTTGTTTGTCAAAAAGAAAGATGTTACATTCAGGCTGTGTATCAACTACCGAGAGTTGAACAAACTTACCATCAAGAACCGCTACCCACTACCGAAAATCGACAACTTATTTGATCAACTACAAGGCTCGTCTGTTTATTCAAAGATTGACTTACGTTCCGGGTATCATCAAATGCGGGTGAAAGAAGATGATATTCCAAAGACTGCTTTCAGAACACGTTACAGTCATTACGAGTTTATGGTCATGTCGTTTGGTTTAACTAATGTACCAGCTGTGTTCATGGACCTTATGAACCGAGTGTGTGGACCATACCTTGACAAGTTTGTCGTTGTTTTCATTGATGACATACTTATTTACTCAAAGAATGACCAAGAACATGGTGAACATTTGAGAAAGGTGTTAGAAGTATTGAGGAAGGAAGAATTGTACGCTAAGTTTTCAAAGTGTGCATTTTGGTTGGAAGAAGTTCAATTCCTCGGTCACATAGTGAACAAAGAAGGTATTAAGGTGGATTCGGCAAAGATAGAAACTGTTGAAAAGTGGGAAACTCCGAAAACTCCGAAACACATACGCCAGTTTTTAGGACTAGCTGGTTACTACAGAAGGTTCATCCAAGACTTTTCCAGAATAGCAAAACCCTTGACTGCATTAACGCATAAAGGGAAGAAATTTGAATGGAAGGATGAACAAGAGAAAGCGTTTCAGTTATTGAAGAAAAAGCTAACTACGGCACCTATATTGTCATTGCCTGAAGGGAATGATGATTTTGTGATTTATTGTGACGCATCAAAGCAAGGTCTCGGTTGTGTATTAATGCAACGAACGAAGGTGATTGCTTATGCGTCTAGACAATTGAAGATTCACGAACAAAATTAGACGACGCATGATTTGGAATTAGGCGCGGTTGTTTTTGCATTAAAGACTTGGAGGCACTACTTATATGGGGTCAAAAGTATTATATATACCGACCACAAAAGTCTTCTACACATATTAAATCAGAAACACCTGAATATGAGGCAGCGTAGGTGGATTGAATTGTTGAATGATTACAACTTTGAGATTCGTTACCACCCGGGGAAGGCAAATGTCGTAGCCGACGCCTTGAGCAGGAAGGACAGAGAACCCATTCGAGTAAAATCTATGAATATAATGATTAACAATAACCTTACTACTCAAATAAAGTAGGCGCAACAAGGAGTTTTAAAAGAGGGAAATTTAAAGGATGAAATACCCAAAGGATCGGAGAAGCATCTTAATATTCGGGAAGACGGAACCCGGTATAGGGCTGAAAGGATTTGGGTACCAAAATTTGGAGATATGAGAGAAATGGTACTTAGAGAAGCTCATAAAACCAGATACTCAATACATCCTGGAACGGGGAAGATGTACAAGGATCTCAAGAAACAATTTTGGTGGCCGGGTATGAAAGCCGATGTTGCTAAATACGTAGGAGAATGTTTGATGTGTTCTAAGGTCAAAGCTGAGCATCAGAAACCATCAGGTCTACTTCAACAACCCGAAATCCCGAAATGGAAATGGGAAAACATTACCATGGATTTCATCACTAAATTACCAAGGACTGCAAGTGGTTTTGATACTATTTGGGTAATAGTTGATCATCTCACCAAATCAGAGCACTTCCTGCCAATAAGAGAAGATGACAAGATGGAGAAGTTAGCACGACTGTATTTGAAGGAAGTCGTCTCCAGACATGGAATACCAATCTCTATTATCTCTGATAGGGATGGCAGATTTATTTTAAGATTCTGGCAGACATTACAGCAAGCATTAGGAACTCGTCTAGACATGAGTACTGCCTATCATCCACAAACTGATGGACAGAGCGAAAGGATGATACAAACGCTTGAAGACATGCTACGAGCATGTGTTATTGATTTCGGAAACAGTTGGGATCGACATCTACCGTTAGCAGAATTTTCCGACAACAACAGCTACCATTCAAGCATTGAGATGGCGCCGTTTGAAGCACTTTATGGTAGAAAGTGCAAGTCTCTGATTTTTTGGAGTGAAGTGGGGGATAGACAGTTACGGGTCCGGAGATAATACAAGAAACTACCGAGAAGATCATCCAAATTCAACAACGGTTGAAAACCGCCCAAAGTCGACAAAAGAGCTACGCTGACATTAAAAGAAAAGATATAGAATTTGAAATTGGAGAGATGGTCATGCTTAAAGTTGCACCTTGGAAAGGTGTTGTTCGATTTGGTAAACGAGGGAAATTAAATCCAAGGTATATCGGACCATTCAGGATTATTGATCGTGTCGGACCAGTAGCTTACCGACTTGAGTTACCTCAACAACTCGCGGCTGTACATAACACTTTCCACGTCTCGAATTTGAAGAAATGTTTTTCTAAAGGAGATCTCACTATTCCGTTAGATGAAATCCAAATCAACGAAAAACTTCAATTCATCGAAGAACCCGTCGAAATAATGGATCGTGAGGTTAAAAGACTTAAGCAAAACAAGATACCAATTGTTAAGGTTCGATGGAATGCTTGTAGAGGACCCGAGTTCATCTGGGAACGAGAATATCAGATGAAGAAGAAATACCCGCATTTATTTCCAGAAGATACGTCAACACCTCCAACTACTTAAAATTTCGGGACGAAATTTATTTAACTAGTAGGTGCTGTAGTGACCCGAACTTTTCCATGTTTATATATATTAAATGAAATTGATATTTACATGATTAAGTGTTTCCAACATGTTAAGCAATCAAACTTATTAAGACTTGATTAATTGGAATAGGTTTCATATAGACAAATGACCACCCAAGTTGACCGGTGATTCACGAACGTTAAAACTTGTAAAAACTATACGATGACATATATATGGTTATATATATAGTTAACATGATTTTATTATAAGTATGTATCTCATTAGGTATTTTAACAATGAGTTATATACATAAAAATGAGACTATTAAATTAAGAAACTCGAAAACGATATATATAACGATTATCGTTATAACGTCTTACTAGGTACATATGAATCATATTAAGATATTGATACACTTGGTTAATTATGTTAAATGATAATTAAATATATCATTAAGTGTAGTAACAATGAACTACATATGTAAAAATAAGACTACTAACTTAATGATTTTGAAACGAGACATATATGTAACGATTATCGTTGTAACGACATTTAATGTATATAGATCATATTAAGAGATATGCGTACATCATAATATCATGATAATATAATAATTTAAAATCTCATTTGATATTATAAACATTGGGTTAACAACATTTAACAAGATCGTTAACCTAAAGGTTTCAAAACAACATTTACATGTAACGACTAACGATGACTTAACGACTCAATTAAATTGTATATACATGTAGTGTTTTAATATGTATTCATACACTTTTTAAAGACTTCAAGACACTTATCAAAATACTTCTACTTAACAAAAATGCTTACAATTACATCCTCGTCAGTTTCATCAACAAATCTACTCGTATGCACCCGTATTCGTATTCGTACAATACACAGCTTTTAGATGTATGTACTATTGGTATATACACTCCAATGATCAGCTCTTAGCAGCCCATGTGAGTCACTTAACACATGTGGGAACCATCATTTGGCAACGAGCATGAAATATCTCATAAAATTACAAAAATATGAGTAATCATTCATGACTTATTTACATAAAAACAAAATTACATATCCTTTATATCTAATCCATACACCAACGACCAAAAACACTTACAAACACTTTCATTCTTCAATTTTCTTCATCTAATTGATCTCTCTTAAGTTCTATCTTCAAGTTCTAAGTGTTCTTCATAAATTCCAAAAGTTCTAGTTTCATAAAATCAAGAATACTTCCAAGATTGCAAGTTTACTTCCAAGTTTTCTAAATCCATTCCAAGTAATCATCCAAGATCAAGAAACCTTTGTTACTTACAGTAGGTTATCTTTCTAATACAAGGTAATAATCATATTCAAACTATAATTCAATTTCTATAACTATAACAATCTTATTTCGAGTGGAAATCTTACTTGAAATTGTTTTCGTGTCATGATTCTGCTTCAAGAACTTTCAAGCCATCCAAGGATCCTTTGAAGCTAGATCCATTTTTCTCATTTCCAGTTGGTTTATCCAAGGAACTTGAGGTAGTAATGATGTTCAAAACATCATTCAATTCATACATAAAAAGCTGTCTTATTCAACGTTATAAACTTGTAATCACTAGAACATAGTTTAGTTAATTCTAAACTTGTTCGCAAATTAAGTTAATCCTTCTAACTAGACTTTTAAAATTAACTAAACACATTTTCTATATCTATATGATATGCTAACTTAATGATTTAAAACCCGGAAACACGATAAACACCATAAAACTGGATATACGCCGTCGTAGTAAAACCGGGGGCTGTTTTGGTTGGGATAATTAAAAGCTAAGAAGAACTTTGATTTAAAAGCTATACTTCTGGAAAAATGATTTTTTTTATGAACATGAAACTATATCCAAAAATCATGGTTAAACTCAAAGTGAAAGTATGTTTTTCAAAATGGTCATCAAGATGTCGTTCTTTCGACAGAAATGACTACCTCTTTCAAAAACGACTTGTAACTTGTATTTCCGACTATAAACTTATACTTTTTCTATTTATATTTATAAATTTAAGTTCAATACGAAACCGTGGCCACTAGAATCACTCAAGACGGATTAGAAACGAAGAAATGGCGAGTAAAACAAGATTGATAAAAACTACTCATTTTACCTACGTGAAAGTTAGTAATAAATCTATTCCAACCATAACCTAATCAACTTATATTGTATATTATGTAATCTTGAAATACCATAGACACGTATACAATGTTTCGACCTATCATGTCGACCCATCTATATATATATTGCGGAACAACCATAGACACTCTATATGTGAATGTTAGAGTTAGCTATACAGGGTTGAGGTTGATTCCAAAATATATATATAGTTTGAGTTGTGATCAATACTGAGATACGTATACACTGGGTCGTGGATTGATTCAAGATAATATTTATCGATTTATTTCTGTACATCTAACTGTGGACAACTAGTTGTAGGTTACTAATGAGGACAGCTAACTTAATAAAATTAAAACATCAAAATGTATTAAAAATATTGTAGATATATTTTGAACATACTTTGATATATATGTATATATTGTTATAGGTTCGTGAATCAACCAGTGGCCAAGTGTTACTTCCCGACGAAGTAAAAATCTGTGAAAGTGAGTTATAGTCCCACTTTTTGAAATCTAATATTTTTGGAATGAGAATACATGCAGGTTTTATAAATGATTTATAAAATAGACACAAGTACGTGAAACTACATTCTATGGTTGAATTATCGAAATCGAATATGCCCCTTTTTATTAAGTCTGGTAATCTAAGAATTAGGGAACAGACACCCTAATTGACGCGAATCCTAAAGGTAGATCTATTGGGCCTAACAAACCCCATCCAAAGTACCGGATGCTTTAGTACTTCGAAATTTATATCATATCCGAAGGGTGTCCCGGAATGATGGGGATATTCTTATATATGCATCTTGTTAATGTCGGTTACCAGGTGTTCACCATATGAATGATTTTTATCTCTATGTATGGGATGTATATTGAAATATGAAATCTTGTGGTCTATTGTTACGATTTGATATATATAGGTTAAACCTATAACTCACCAACATTTTTGTTGACGTTTAAAGCATGTTTATTCTCAGGTGAATATTAAGAGCTTCCGTTGTTGCATACTAAAATAAGGACAAGATTTGGAGTCCATGTTTGTATGATATTATGTAAAAAACTGCATTCAAGAAACATATGTCGATGTAATATATTTCTATTGTAAACCATTATGTAATGGTCGTGTGTAAACAGTATATTTTAGATTATCATTATTTGATAATCTACGTAATGCTTTTGAAACCTTTATTGATAAAATAAAGGTTATGGTTGTTTTAAAAATGAATGCAGTCTTTGAAAAACGTCTCATATAGAGGTCAAAACCTCGCAACGAAATCAATTAATATGGAACGTTTATAATCAATATGAACGGGACATTTCATCAATCATCAATCACAGTTAATTGCTACATATTTCAAATGGCGCATACGCTTAATTAAAAGTTTACATCAACATTCGGGTTCGATGACCCATTTTACAATTCCCAAAAATATAAGTTTCGACCAATTAGTTTAAGTTCCAAACATCACTAGAGCATGGGTTTGGGGTTAAACTACCCAAACATTAGGTCGAACTTCCAAAAGCATCTACTAGGCACCTAAGAGGAAAAGCCTAGTCCACAACTTCACCCTTGCCACGATCCGCGCCCGCATCTAAAAATATAAACAATGAGAGGGTAAGCTAAAGCTTAGTGATTAGAATAAATATATACATGTATATATAATTTACCTACTCGCATCCACAACATCATACAATGCAACAAATGTATATCATCTCATAACGAAAGCTAGTATCACCAAATCTTACATCTAGCAACATCAATAGCATAATAATCATAATAATAATTAAATGCCAACATCAACAATTTTAAACCATGGTTAACCAATAATCGCAAGGGAATGACCTCGCGAACAAGTCATCGGTGTTCATAACAACCGTTAGCTTCCAAAAACGACTATGGTATGCTAACCCCTGAGGTGTTCCGAAAACGGCTATGGCATCACCCCCAAGTGTTCCAAAAATGGCTATGGCATCACTTGATCAACGTGTGAGTAAAACATGGCTATTACTCACAACCATGTGCACAAACACGGCTATGTGCACAATTAATACGGGCAAACAACATGTGAGTAAAACACAGCTATTACTCACAACCATGTGCACAAACACGGTTATGTGCACAATTAATATGGGCAAATAAATCATATACATACATACATACATACATACATAGATATTCCACTCACCTTATCGTCTTGTGTGATTTCCAACAACAACTTGTAACCTTCAAGGCAAGTTACCTATTGCAATTAATGCCCAATTGATACACATGACAAGTTGGACTATACACCATAATTTACTATTGCGCATTTAATGACCCAAATGCATTAAATGGCCCATTTACACTAAAACCGTCCATTCAAGGCCAAGACTCATCATTAATCGCTAAAAGTTAGTGATTAAGGTCTAACAACACTAACCATCACAACTTGGTTCATTTTATAACCATCTTGCCTAACTAGGTCAATAATTACCCATTTGACCCATTTTGTCATCAAAACTTATAATTTGGTCAAACTTGTACTCATTTACAAAACTTTCACCAACACACAAAAGTATTAGTGGTCTAACAACACAATTACACATCAAACACCAATTTACAATTCCAACTCTAAATTACTACAACTTAGGGTTTTCTTACATCAACATAAACCAAATTTGCCCATTTAACCCCCAAATAGGTCTTACATGTCTTAAATGACAAAAGCCTAGCCATAAATTGAATTAAACTCAAAACACGAAGTTAAGACTTACCACCTGTATCAACACGTAGCTAAGAACGATAAGAACAAATTTCCTTCTTGCTCCAAAGATCAAATCACAAATCTTCACCTTCGAATCTCACTTTGAATTTAAGTGGGTTTTATGTGACTGGGATTTAGAGCCCCATATCTGATCCACACGTGCAAAGACAAAAATACCCTTAAGGCACCCTTTTAAAAAGTTGAAATTCGGACCAGATTCATAGGAGTATCGCGGCGCGACCTTAACTCCTCACGGTGCGACATTGTACACAATTTTTGAGCTGTCAAATGAGCCACATGAACTTGATTCCCTTGTATACTCGCGGCGTGGCCCCAGGCTCCGCGGCGCGACCGTGGGCGGCAGCTAGCCATTTTTTTGCCAAATTGTTCCAGCTATAGATTACACGATTCGTATACTAAATTCACGTATCATATATACACCTAGGCTTTACCACAAGGTCTCTCACGACTTGACACATCTTAAGCAATGCATATACCCATACATGTATACATCCAAAAGTAAATGTCCTTAAGATAAAATACGTACCTTGGAACATGTATGAAAAATGGGATGTTACATTCCAGCTAACAAAAAGAAAAGTTGGTGAAGACATGGGTATGAGGTTTGGAATGTAGTGGTTTATCTCTTTATGATTAGTGCAACTAGTCAAAGCTTTCCCAACTAGATTCAAACAAATCTAATTGACTTGTAACAAGCACCAATTAAGCAAGATACTTCCATCAAAGATGAAGACAAGAGTGTAAGGATTTGGGTAATGTCGTGGTTTGTCAAGGGACAAAAATCTGCATTTACCTTATTAGGAAATCAATGACAATGGTCAAGAACATTGGAATTTCCTCTTTAGCTAGCACATGTCAACCTCCATGCATATGTCTAAGATCAAAGGGGTAATGGAGTTAACTTCTAGGTGTATTAAGCATATTTTGAAGGCTCTATATTGGGTAAAGAAGCCAAAAATTCAAAGAAAAAGGAGCTCCAGCGGATATGTTAAAATGCTAACAGAAGTTGTAAGGCTGAGCGCAAGGTCGACCGTGGATCGACCGCAGTTTTGTCTGTCAATAGTTTCTTGAAATATAAATACACCAATTTGCCAAACTAGAAGACCACCTCTTTCCAACATTCTTTCAAAGTCATATCTACTGATCTCTCAAGCCTCAAGCACATATCTATGGAGAGATTATAAGAGAGAAAGAGAGATTCTACTTATACTAAGTAGATTAAAATGTAAACTTTGTACTTATTATTTGTATCTTTAAGTTTACTTTGTAAGACACTTCCTTAGGGGGTCAAGGAAGTTAGATATTTCCTATTATAGGAAACACCATCTTGCTTAATGATTCAACTTCCTTAAAGGGATCTAGGAAGTTGATCAATTCTATTGGGAATTAAGTTGGTGTGACCTATTGAAGAACTATGAGTGATTGTAAGCTTATCTATAAGTTTACTTGTGAGCTATCTTCTTAAAGGGATCTAGAAGGTAGTTGTGATTTCACTAGGCTAGAGCATTAGGATCTTGTGGTAAGAGCATTTAGTGTTTCTGAATTCTTCAAAGGGACTTAAGGGTTCATAAGTAGCGGCTTATCGAGGAGCTAGTGTTGTATCCGGACACTCCACCGGGTTTGGGGTATCATAGTGAAGAAAAGTCTCAATTCTTAGAATTATGGAGTGGATTAAGGAGGATTAGTTAACATCCTCCCGAACCACTATAAATCCTTGTTTTTGTGCACTTACATTCTTTACATACTTGCATTAACAAACACGAACACTTAAAGATTTCGAAAAAGTTTTAAGAAACCATTAAGCAACTATTCACCCCCCCTCTAGTTACTTACAGTTATGTTTCAAATTTCCATGATTAGTGAGTAGTTATCTTGTGTGTTTGTTATGACGTAATTAGTTAATTATTATGGAATAAATATAGAGATGCGATGTTGTGTTATGTTTTCTGAAAAATATTATATTTATAAATTAAATCATTTTTAATCAAAGAACGTGGTTTTTAACTTTATTAATGAGATGTCACGAACCTCGATATAAAGTAACTATCTATGTTAAACCTATGGTTGAATAATATGATATGTGAACTTTATGGGATCTATAATTGTCGTGGTTTCGGAGGCACACCACTTGTAGTAAGTACCATTAGAGCGTTATAGAGTCTAAAAAAATAACCATCGTGAAGTATCGATAATGAGAATACTTTTTACTCATATGTTATTATAAATGAAACCCCGAAGAACAAGTAAAGTACATTATACCATCGATCAATTTCATAAAGCATGATCTTAAAATTGGGATTAGGGATATACTTAGGTATCGTACATCGGCCTAGTTTTAGGGTACCTTTGATCTGATCTAATAAAGAAATTTTATAAACTTAAACTGTAACTAAGTCTTTCCAAAACCAGCTTCCTAAAACAACGACGAAAGAACTATGGAATTAACAACCACCTTAATACCCACTAATTGATACTATAGTATCAAGTGCCTTTCAACCTTAGGTTTCTACAAATAACTTTACTTAGGAAAGCATATCGCATTATCACTTTTTAGCCAAGTTATTATATTGGATTACCTCTGTTAGTGTTAAGAACGGTTGGACTTATATAGGCTGGTAACCCATTTCGATAGCTCAACTGACAGGACTGGTACCTGACTAGAAGGTTTATAGAAATCGAATAAGAGCCATTTTTATCATTACCTTATGGTCTTGGGTAGATGTGACATCCTCAAATCGGACTTAGATGTAAGATGATCATTTTACCCTTAGGCATAATTGTGTAATTATTTATGCCTTTATTTTAATTATATGTTTAGGCTGTTATTTTATTATTTGGTTAAGACCAGTTTGAAAGTTATCAGATAACTGGTAAATACCCGTGTGTGATGGGTTATTGTATTTAATACAAATATATAAGCATGATAACAACTCATTTCTTGAAGTTTCTGGAAAATCTCATTTCACACACACACTTAAACCTAATTCAAGAACCCTAATCTCTTAAATCTCATTTTTGTATTGAATCCTTGTGTGTAATCAATTGTTTGTGATTTCAGTGTTTTAATCAAGGTAAATCTCAACTGATTTCGTGTTTAAATCAATGAGTTTTTGTATTTTTTTAATTAGGCTTTGGTTCAAAAAGGGATTTTTGGTCAAATCTTGTGATTTGGATGTTGTTTTGGTATAATCCGTTGAGGTTTAAGTCTCTTTATGTGGTAAAAATATCTCCTAAACGGATTTTAGTGTTAAAACGTTTAGAAATCGAGATTTGGGTGATTTTGGTTGGAAAACCCGTAAGTTTCTGCTGCTGTTTCTCGATGAACACAACCATATGGTTTCAGCCTGCAACCGCACAGGTACATTGTACAACCGTACAGGTACATATGCAACCGTACAGATGCAGTGGTATTGGTGCAACCGGGAAGTGAGCGTGCAGCCGTACAGATACATGATGTTACCGTACAGATGGATTTGTAATCGTACCGATGCATCTGCAATCGTACGGATGTAGATCAGTATTGCATTGTTGTTTAATTTGGATGTTTTCTAGCCGTTATGCTGTCTGCGTGACTTATGATGATCAGAATGTAAATTTTGAAAATGCATAAGTGTTAAGTGGACTTTTAGTGGCACTTTTGATACTGATTTGCTGTATTGCGTTATTTAGTGCTAACGGACAGAAACTAACTTGATTTGCCTTATAATCAGGTGATAAAGATAAGGAAGCATCTCAGTGATAGATTATCTGAGCTAGTTGTTGGTATTCGGTGAGTGGGTCTATCTTCGGATAGAGTATTAAGTAGCTGACACGCTACTTGTTCAGACTCTTTATTATTATGTGTATGTTCAGTATGAATGCCATGTATAGTTAGGTATTTCCATGCTAGTTAGGACGATTGCATGACTGATTATATATGATCTTATATGCACAATGTTAGTTGGACATCAACCGAGGCGGCAAGGTTGGGAACCCACCAAGGCGGCAAGGTAGGGTTTGTATGAGGTCGACCGTGGTAGCCTGGTAGGGTCATGATATTACTAATTGTTCAGTATAGCATAGAAGGATGCATGTGTTGCATCTGGACGATTATGCAGTGGATTCAGTAAAGCGGACTATCGGTAGACTGTAGCCTGATCAGCGAAGTCGTGTGCTTGTACAAGCCGTTGATCCTCATATTGTCAGTTGTTGTTATATGCTAGTTCAGGACGTTAGCATATCTGTGACCTTTGCATGTTCAGTGGCTTATGTTTGGTCTGTTAGATAGTATCCATTCACTTAGGATTTGTGCTAATTCCCCCACATTTCCACCCATTGCAGGTTTAGGTACTGCTGGTTAGAAGGGTGTTACGGACGGGTTGAAGACATGTTTGACTACAAGCTTAACTCTGATGTTTTCGGGTTTTGTAATGTTTTTATGTAACATCATTTTTGTATAAATTTGATTTGTAAACAATGTTATGTAAACATTAACTAAGGTTATTTTGGTAATTACATGTACTTCTGTTGTGATAAAAAAAATCAGGGTGTTACAGTAGACATTGAGGGTAAGGTACCAGACCTTTCAAATCATACTCCCTAAACCTAAACCACCAGTGACATACTAAGGAATTAGTATGGGTTTAAGGTCAAACATCGCATGTACCAATCACTGATACTTAGTTAACAATAAGCATCTTGACACTAGTCATCCCATAACTAATGACTAATGAAATCATAGCAAGCACCATTTATTTAATATGAATTTACATCTGTTTATTTATCTGTTTATTTTAATTCTTGTCCTTTACTACTACTGGAAAACCCAAATCACTCCATTTAAACCCGCTAGGACCCCGATTGTGAGGAGACACTTACTTCATACTGCATTGTTTTTGTTAAACGAACAATCCTAGGTCATACTTCCACCACTACCCTTTTAGGATTAGGAGATAGTTAGATTTAGGCCCCAACCTTTTAAATTATTAAACTATTGTCGGATACTCCTTAGATTACCTTACACCTAACGACACGTAAAAACTTGACTAATCTAAGTGTATCACATGCACACCATAAGAGAGTTGTGATGTGTTTTAATTGATCGTGAAAAAATATAGAGTTCTCGTGACCTTCGACGTCCCATTTAACTCAGGACTTTTGATCTATATCCATGTCTTCTTCCTTTTGAATTTTTTCGAGTCCAACCATAAGATCTCTTCTTTCAACTAGCAGTGTTTATGACGAATTGCCATCCTCCACTTCAGATTCTATAGCATGAACACGATCATGATCATGAATCATCATTTTTTTGACACATTATTTGCCCTTAATGCTTTTGACCAACTCTTTATGACCCCTTTTAAATTGTAACATTCCGTTAAAATGTGTCATGACGCGGCATGTTACCAGAGGTCAAAGTCCATTCGACGCACTCTATATGCTTAAATCCAAAGAAGCCATGCTTGACCTCTAAACGTTGCTCTTGATGCGAAAGCGTAAGCTAAAGCTAAAGACCTAAGAATAACATTCTAAAAAGTCAACACAATGGTTGAATGCATTCATAGGTTTAATTTCTTAAGTAAGTGCATAGACTACGAGATTTCATCTGTTTATAAACAGTTGCAAAAAATAGTGTATATAACATGAGCACTCAAACTATGACGCT